>NC_138945.1:19215000-20705000 GCF_965226115.1 Aulonocara stuartgranti | reverse complement strand
AAGATGGCTCCTTTAACCTGTCACTACAGATGGTCTGTTTATGTTTTGATCAAGAGCCTTTTTTTGGGGCAGCTGAAGAGGAGAAGTCCATCTTATGGCCAACCTCTGGCTGCATCTTGGTCACATTACCCAGCAAAACCCAGTATGCAGGTTCATCTGTAACAGTCCTTGTGCCACAGATCAACACTGTTGCTTCTACATTAAACAGAAGAGCAGTGACGTGGGTGCAGGGTGGCTTCAACCTTCCCTGTGATGCTCACAGTGACCCATGGCGGCAATGCTGGTTCATTCAGTCTTTGAGAGTGCAGTACCTGAAACACACAAAGTTAATTTAAATACAAGAACTATCAGCCAAGGCCGACATAAATGTGTTTAATCTACTTTATCATAAATGTAACAAAGTGTTTAGAAAGTTAGCACATACATGTAATTTTTCATTTCTTTGTGTTCATCTATAGAACACTGCATGTTATAGTGTAAATCTGCCTGTTCTGTCAGAAACCTGCCTGCAGAAAAGGAACCTAAAGTATGTAATGCAAGGATGTCATCACTTTAGAGAGGGAGAAAGCATAAAGTGACAATTATGAATCACTTAATATGATAAGGAGATTCTGCAGGTCATTAATCAAAGTATAGAATTAAAATAAAATGTATTTTTAGTGACACAAGATACAAATATGGAAGCAAGATGTATAATCGCCCAGTTTGGGGAAATTGCAAGGGGCCTCAACTTCTCCATTCCCACAATGTGCAACAAATGGGCACAGCTGATCTTCAACAGTGGAACATCGGCCAGTTACTTCCAACTTTAACGCAGCTTGTAGTCTTGGAGAGCAGCTCGCCAAAACTGCATGCACAACTTCTGCTAACAGTGGAAACGGATTAAGAAATCCATGCAAACAGATTCATAAACCGAAAGATTATTTTACAGGATTAATTATATCAGCCACTGGCTGATCAAACCCTGAGGGTGTATAGAAGAAGCAGAGGGAATATCCCGTTTAAGTTTAGATAGTATTTGTAAAGATACTGACCATATCCTTTTCTGAAAGTGTGGATATAATGGATGGGGTAAGGTACTGACATGCTACAACTTTATAATTGTTAAATTCTGGGTACAAGTATACATACCCATCTTGTACATGTTGATTATTATTATTATCCTACCTAAATACATGTTTCTTTTAATCAGAGTATGCCGTTTTAATGACTTTACAATATCATTTACATTGTGTTCCTTACATTTTCCCTAATTGTATGTTATATTAATCCTATATTTCCGTTTTAATATTACTAATGTTTGCCTTGTTTTCTTCACTGTCTGGTCTGCCTCTGTCTTGCCTGTATGGATGCATTTACACCTAAATTTCCCCAACAAGGGATGTTTTAATTCACCACTATTCCAGTGAAACACGAGTCTCCCATCTTCCTGCTACCGGTCTCGAGTTTTTGTTCACCAAAGCACACACCAACTTCATAGTGACGGACAGATCACTGCCCTTTTCCCGCCTTGTCTGACCGTGTTTTGTGGCTTTGGTTCACTTCGCCTCACTCTTCCCCATTCCTGTTATTAAATCAGGCCGTTCTGCAACCATGGCAGCCATTCACTCTATGGCTTTATTCATGGTGTATTTTACCCCTTCACCAAAGGCCGTTCTCGTTTCCAACATTATATTTGCAGTGTTCGTTTATCTATCAATATCTGCGGAGTATGGTTTTGTACCGAGTATCCTATTTTCTAAAGCACAGCATGTAAAGGGTAGCTCGGTTAGCAGGATGCTAGCATGTAGCGCTAAGTGAGACACGCCTCAGACGAGTTGAGCAAAGACCCCGTCTGTGTACTTTATACGTGAGCAACGGATTTAAATAAATATAACGTTTCAAAAGACAAACTTGAAGATAAAAAAACAATATACTTACCGGAGAACCGCCAGGGTTTGCCGCTGCCATCTTGCTGCTCCTAAATTCAAAACTGCCTCTGCAGACAGGCAGGGGAGGCGTGGAAATTGTCTTTGAGTTAGTCAAACGTTTTACTTAGTTCGAGTAGATGATAAAATGAAAGAAAAATGAATGGGATTTTAAGTAGGACTAGGCGTTCTGTAATGATCTCTATTTAGGAGAAAAACTTGATCACTCACCTTTAAACAGCTCTCTTTTAGGAGACACACTGCTGGCTAACGGTGTCATGTGATCAAACAGCGTAATTTAATTGGCTGAGAGCCGCTCGACTCGATCTAGTGCTGATTGCTCTGGCTTGGGTCATTCAAGTTCGTCACCTTTGCAGTTGAATTTTTGCAGGTGCAATTTTTTGCAGGTGAATATTTGATGGTGAATTTTTTGCAGGTGAATATTTGATGGTGAATTTTTTGCAGGTGAATTTTTGCAGGTGAATATTTTTGCAGGGAAATTTGGAGGGTAAAAATTCAGTGTTATAAATTCAATGTCTAAAAATAGTTGAATTCTGATGATACGATATTACTTCCATAGAACTTGTCCCCCTTAAGTTTAGCAATTTACCGGAAAAAAACAGTAACCTCACAAAGTTATGCGCACAATGGAAGATACAGAATATATTAAATTAGTATCAACAAAAAAGGCCTTTAACTGGTGTAAACTGGTTTTTAAACGAGTCGACAAAAGCGCAAAAGAGAAGGGTATCCTTTGTTTTTTATTGTGTGAAAAGGATATAGTATAAAAATGTGTCATTCCCTTATGTACTTTATGTGTTGTGTACTTTATTTGTGTCCATTTTTATTCACGAGTGAGCCAAAAAAACAAAACAAAACAAAAAAAACCCCCATTATTTTTAACCCGAAAAAATCAGAGGAACACCAATTAAAATGTTCAGATTTCTCTCTTCTCCCTCTCTGCACCCAAAGCCTGGCAGAGGGCTGCCACTTCGGTCCGGTAGCGGTTTTAGATACGGGCGACGCGGGCGATTGCCCGGGGCGGCATCGTGGTGGGGGGCGGCATCACGGGCATCGGCAAAAAAAAATGCTTGTACTCATGCTGCCCCGACGTAACCCAGCACATATTGGGAATGGTACAGGCACCGATCGGTTTTCTATCGCCCATTTGCTGGGAGTAAGGACGCCCTTCTTTTGCGAGGTGCGCCTGCTGCTTGCGACACAGGGAGGAGAGGACGGGGCGGCGGGGGATTCTCTGGTTGGCTGGAGCAGCATCTAATAACCAACTCGCAAAGTAAACAAAATAAAAACAAACCAACAAACACGAAAACACCAGACATAATACAGACTTATCATTTGCACCAATGTTTTTTCGAAATTCTATACACGAAAAGTGGGCGCGAGAGCCCTCGGTGCGCCTGCTTGCTGCTGAAGTCAAAGTAAACTTTATTGTCATCTCCGCTACAGTCCAGCAGTGTTGGTCAAGTTACTTGAAAAAAGTAATCAGTAACTAATTACTGAGGGAGTAGGGTAGGCGGAGGTTTACCCTGGTGCAGGTGTGCCGCAGGGTTAGGGTTTTTTTTTCGCTGTACAAAGAAGTTTTCTTCCCACACACAACAGACACTAATGTCTTTGTCACTTTTTATGGAATCAAACTCAAAGTAAGGTCAGTACTTCCATGCTTTAAACGCTGCACGCTCATACTCTCTCCCGCACTCGATATATTGTCCGTTGTTGATCTGCACACAGCTGTTGTCACCAACGTCGCACTTGCTTACGTCACTGTCATGAGACATTCTCACAAAAAATCACGGTTTTAGTAACGCAGTAACGCAGCGTTCCTACGGGAAAGCAACGGTAATCTAATTACCGTTTTTGCAATAGTAATCCCTTACTTTACTCGTTACTTGAAAAAAGTAATCGGATTACAGTAGCACGTTACAAGTAACGCGTTACTGCCCATCTCTGCAGTCCAGTATATAGAGAGACGAGACGACGAGGCTCCAGTTACAGCAGTGCAAGTGAACAAACAAAATATATAAGAAGAGTAAGAAAATAAATATACACTTTAGGACTCGGGGTAAAGGGATCAATAACAATTTAAAATTTACAGTTTGATGATTTAAAGTCTCACACACAAGCTGTCGAAAGGGGAGGGGGGGCTGCTGCTTCCAAATAGAGCACAATTAATTTATAATGTTGTAAATCCAAGCCCATTATGGATTCATGATTTGAATCCTGGGTTGTGTGAAATCTCAGAAATGCACCCAAAGTGAATCTGTGAACTAAGGTGTAGGTCTTTTAGGTTATGTTGTGGTGATCCTCGAGTTGGGGGATTTGTGTTCATACTGGACTGCAAAATTAAAACCAATTGAAGATGGACAAGAAAAGTTCAAAGCCATCAGGTCCTCAGTTTAGAAAAAAGAGAAAAGAAGAGGAGAAACGAGCAAAAGATACAGGTAAGCAGATGTGTCACTGGATAATGGCAGGTCATCCTGAAACAATCAGAATACTTTATTAATCCCTAAGGAAATAATGTGAGTAACAGTTGCTTCAAGAAAAAATGGTAAAAATAGCATCAGTAACAGACTAAACTCCAAACAATACATTATGTTACAGATTTTAATATTAATTAGTCATTGTCAATTTGTCCTGTTCTCATTGTATGACAAATTGTGATGGCTGTTTGGTAGCCGTTTGCATACTATGCAAACTCTCTCTCTCTTCACATGTGTGTGTGTGTGTACAACAGTTTTATGTTAATGTACAATCCTTAATATGTTGTGTGTGTGTGTGTGGGGGGGGGCGCAAGAGGGAGTGTTCACCCAGGGCGCCAAACAGGCTACATTATCTTTTTTCGTTTGCGTTTTAAATTCACTTGTCTTGCTTATTTTGTCACGTTATTCATTCTTTTGCAAGTTTGGAAAAAAAAAAAGAATCGTTGATTATCCCACAGCCTCACTGATCACCACTGCATGTACAACAGCACAGAAGATCCTTAGTATGTATTTAGTAACTAAACAAAAATTAGATTTTACTTTTCTATGATTGAAATGTATGAAATTCTTTGATCTTTTGATATTTTACCAATTCAGTGTAGTAATGCTTGGATCACCACACTGCAATAACATTTTGGTAAATATTTGCAATTATTAATGAGTACTCTGCAAAGCAATCCAGGGGCCTGAATACCACCTTATGCTGGGCTGCTTCTAAACAACATGCCACCCCTGCTTGCTGCTGGGTAAATGCATACTTTTCCACATGTATTTTCATTACTAATGTTGTCAGCCAAGTAATAATTACACATATGTAATTATCAAATTAGGACACAAAAAAATCAACAAAATTCCATTACTGAGTTTTTTTTTTATTTTGTTATAAACATGACTTTCCACAAAGATTTTACATTTCATGTTAAAACTATACATATATTTATATAGGTACGTGTAGGCTATACAGACATCTGTGCATACAGGAATAAAGAGCAGTGTTGTACGTTACCATACCAAGTAATACAACACTACTCCGCCTTCCAAAAATCTAAATATCTTTGCAGATTAAAACTGCAGGAGGTGTATTTACAGAAAAACATTCTCATTCTCTCTGAATGAAAAAATAGAGCAGTACATTCTCACTTTTGCTGTGTTTTGTTGTGTTTGTTTTTAATTTTAATGCTATACATATTGTAGCTTTAGAGAAAGCAGCTTAAAAATGTAGTGTTGGTATCTATAAGGAAAAGGGAAAATACACTCACATACAAAAAACTGAGACAAAGTAGAAGGTCGGGGTTTCTGCAGTTTTTAACAGATAATCACAATTACTATATGGTATATCAATAGGATCGATGAAAACAACGTTTATGTGCCAGAGAGGATGGTTCATGATAGACATCCAGTACAATCAGGATGCTCATATAAAGTACCACGTGGATTTTTAGAAGAATTACAAAACTCAATTAAGCGCATTAGTCAAGATATTCAATAACAATTATTTGATAATCAATAGTGTGTTACTGCTCTGCCCTCAGCAAAGACATGTCTCTTACAGGAGAAGAAGATAAAAAAATAAATATACATTGTCTTGGCAATTTTTTTTTTTTAAGGAGTGTTAGTGCTTTTTCGTATCTTTCAGTCCTCGCCTCTTGCAATGTTCTACAACTGCCAATTTGGGCTGGCATGTCTGCTAAGTGTCCAGGGAGAACATAGTGGCAGTGTCGACATACCCACTTACTGCCAGAACCCTTTCCTCCTGGACCGGCAGGGCAATGTGACTGCAGGTTGTTGGCTTAGGAGTGTTAATAGCGATGGAAGATGTGTAGCAGCTCTCGGCTGCTCCAGCCATTTCCATGCTCTCTTCTTCCACCACCTCTCTCTGGAGCAGCAGCACATTGTCACTGTTTACCCCTTTCACTTTGCTGTAGTTGTCTCCATGTCCTACCCAGGAGCAGGCTTCTTCACGGGTATGGCCTGAAGGAATAGGATGGAGAAGCACCTTATTCTCCTCATTGACCCTTTGCACTTCAACATACTCAGTCATCCGGGTGGGCAACAGCAGATTCCTGGGCGCATTTCCGTCATTGATGGCTGAGATGTTGCGATCGCTGTGGGCCTGGAGTTGCTGGTGGACATCTGTCTGGGGATAAGGTTGATTATTATTAAAGCAGACCTCCCAGTAGCTTGATTGGAGAGCCTTTTTGATGCAGTGGTCTGAGGATGGGGAGCCCGGAGGAAACTGGGTGTCAGAAAGGCAATTCTGTTTGTGCATCTCAAGTGAGTTGTGTGGATCCAGTGGGCTTAGGCTGTAAGGAGTCACTGGGGAAAACACAGAAGGCCAGGTCTTAACCTTCTTACTTGATGCATCGGGGCTAACTACATCTTCATTAGCACATAGTATCGTTTCCTTCTCCCAGGCTTCTTTGGGCCCTTGTGTCTCCGTCCCAATTTGATCTCCCTCCTGATTTTGTTGCTGCTGTTCCTCTTTTGCCGCGCCACTCTTATCCATCAACAGATTGTCACTGTCACAGCTGCCCCGGCCAGAGTCACTGTCGGATGCTGAGCCTATGGATTTCAGGCAGCCGTCATGATCCTTGCCTTCGTCGACCATCAGTTCCTGCTGTTCTGGCACATACACTTCTAAGTATTCTACCAGCAAGTCCTCATAGTTAGACGTGGTTGGTGGGAAGTCAGACACCACCAGTGCGCTGAACACCTCGTCAGACTTGCCACTCTGCACACAAAGAGTAAAACTACTCAATGCAATTAGAAAGCACTATACAAATATGTCTGTGAAGGTTCTCAGTCATCCAGGTCATCGTAGTCAAAGGAGCTTGCAAAGAAAAGCGTCTGGACTTCTTTAAGTTGCTTGAAGACTATAAAACTAAGGTTTATATCTGGGACTCTCCACCATTTGACCTTAGAACTGAAGAAGCTTCTTGGATGAGAGGTGAAACGTCTTCAAGCAACTTAAAGAAGTCCAGACGCTTTTCTTTGCAAGCTCCTTTGACCACTATACAAATAGACATTTTGTCTGAATAAGTAGCCATCGAGACAGTGTTCATAATGTTACCCCTTTACCTTGAGAAGCTGCTTGTCAAAGCCTTTGATTTTAGGACCAGGGACTGGCGGCAGCATGCAGTGCTTCAGACTTTACACACAGACACACAAAAGGCTTTGTTAGCAGCAGTTGAATATCACAGATGTGATGACTATAGTCAGTATTTTACTTGCAGTATGCTACCAAAGCCCAGAATGGTCACATTATCGCAAGAGCTAATACAGTTATTTATAGTTGATTACCTGTGAGACATTTAATCAGATTTTTCTTTCCTACTAATGGAAATTTATACACGTGAATAAGATCATTCTGTGGTTTTTTTTTTTTACAACAAAGGAAGGACTGAAGTCTCTGCACAGAAATATCCTTTAGCCATGTCTGGTTTTACAGAACAGTGTGAAAAATGGGCACCAGTGTGGAGTATTGATTTTTCTTGAGGTAAAGGGATAATTCAGCCACAACTCATAAGAAAATGTAAAGAATTTCAAATAATTTGATAGCTAAGTAATTGCAGTATTTTAGTAATAATATTCTACCGTAGGATCTAAATGTAAGTGTGAAGAGTGCTTTGGGCTTATGTAACATATGACAAAGTACAGTCATGGTGGAAATAATCACATCCTCAGTCAATTCTAAGGTTTTGCATATCACAGTGTTAAAAATAACTATGTAGTCCTTAGCAGGTCTTAAAGCTCAGGTAAATGCAAGCTTTGATGGACCAAAGCTCATGACTTATTACACTCTATAATTATTTTAAAAAAATGAATAAAACTAATGCAATAACTTAAAGTAATTGTTTTCTTTGGGACTTTGTCAATCTCTCATTTCACTGTGAAGGAATTTTGGCACCCTCTTCTCTATAGCATTGCTTCTCTTCACTGAGATTTGCAGGTATTCATTTATGCACAGCTCTTTTACGGTCCCATCACAGCGTTTCAGTCAGGTTGAGGTCTGGCTGGACTTTGAGACTGGGCCATTACAGCACTTTAATTCTTAATTTCTCTTTTTCAGCCGTTCCACTGTAGATTTGCTGCTGTGCTTGGGATCATTGTCCTGTTTCATGACCTAGATTCAGCCAAGCTGTCAGACAGATGGCCTCACGTGTGACTACTTTGGTATACAGAGGAATTCATGATCGACCTTGACTGAAAGATGCCCAGGCCCTATGGCTGCAAAGCAAGCGCAAATCATCAGCCCTTCACCGCTGTGTTTGACAGGTGCTATGAGGTCCCTGTGCTGAAATTCTGTGTTTATTTTTCACTAAATGTGGTACTGTGGAGCAAATCTGACAAAACCTCTGTTCGTCACACTTGCATTTGATTATCAGGAGCTGGCTGCTACTTACCGTCCTAATTTCTATAGAAGCAGTAATTTCTGCATTTTGCCTTAATATTTGTTAAATAAGGGACATGTCATTTGTCATTTGCTGTTGTTAATATGAGTTTGCGTTAACCTTTCAAGACATCATCACAGTTGTTTTGTCCTTATACATAAAAGCTTGTATCTGATTGAGGGCGTACTTTCTTATTACGTTCTGAAATTGCACAGAAACAATACATTTAAATAAATAATAACCAGCATTTTAACAAAGCAAAGTGGTTAAGAAGATCATTGTTACCTGTGGCTATTCATGTGTATCAGCCATATGAGGATCAGTAAAATGAAGGCAGAAAAGACTAAAATGAGGATCCAGACAGACTTTTCCCGATGGAGATCTGAAAGACGCAACATAACAATGTGTGGGTGCTTCAGCAGAACAACGCAGTATCCATCTTTTTTTCTTCTTCCTGGGTTTATTATCATTACATCATGCTAAAGCGAGGCAAACAAATACTTTTCCCAAGAGGCTGCATGACAACTGGGATTGTTGTGGAGGGCCGTACCAACAAACTTATAAATATTATAATACTGAGCAGAATTCCACTTTTTGGTGCGACCGTCCAGTTCCGGTTTGTCATGTGGCCCCTTGGAAAAATAAATATCCTGCAAAAAAAGGTAGTAAAACCACAATGAAGGAATACGATTTCTAGTGATAATTAAATTGGTTAAACCGGTTCCTTTGCAAAGAGCCAGATTAGCTTCCTTCTTTAACTTCTAATCTTCATGCTAAGGTAAACTAACTGAGTGCTTCAGATTATAAGAGTAGCTCTCAACAAGAAAGTGCTGTAATATAGATTCCAAAATGTTAAACTGTTCCTTTAATAAATAAATATATCCTATACAATATATAATAATTAGTTAATGCAAAAGACAGTTGGCGGATGTCTTACACTCTGGAACTTTGACGTAGGAAGTGGAACTCCATTCACTCCAAAAGCCGTGATCGGGCTTACAGCGCACCTGAATAAGGTATGTACCACCTGACCGCAGGCTGAAAATGTTAAACATCTTCTGCTGGCCCGCAACGTGATTCTGGAAACACACATAGTCAACAGAAACACACAAATCAGTTAGTCTGTCAGGCTGCCAATATACAGATTTGAAATGTTCAAAAACCTGTCCTTTCACTAACACATCGTGTAGTTCCCTTACACCAGCCTAGAACAAAGTTTCAAATTTGAAAGGCAAATACTTCAAAGAGCATACCACACCCTGAAATGCGCTGAGACCTACGTACCTCCCATTCGCTTTCCTCCTCCTCCAACTTGACGCGGAGCTCATAGATTAGAGTGATCCAACCAGAGCGGGTGTCAGCCTTACGAGGTGGTTCCCAAGACACTCGAAGAAAAGGCCAGCCCTGATCCTTCATTACTGTCACTTCTAGCTTTTCTGGAGGATGAGGCTTGACTGGAGCAGAAGAGAGAAAATGTGAATGAAAGAAAGACAGAGCAACAGCAAATCCAACAATGAATAAAGATTGTATTACTGAAAAAACAAACAAAAAAACCAATAGGCATCAACAGGGCTTGTGAACGGCAGCAGGTGAAAACACTGCAGGGTGAATTATCAGCTGTTACACAGCTAACAAAAGGACACTCCCAGCGGATAAGCACCAGCATTGCAGGAATGACCTTCAACATATTTGTCGATGTGTGTATTATGACATATAGTAGTGATAAATGTCACTGTTTGGGCTTTACGCTATCCTCGTGGAGACACATATCTGACAATTGTGAGGTAACACAAAGAAAAAGATAAGCAGATCAGAACAACTCGACACACTTCCAGTTTAGGAGGCTCAAGGACGAGATGAATACTTCTCTGTTAATTTACTCTCCCATTTTAAATATTTCATGAATATACTTTTTGTTTTGAAGGATGGAACTACTTCTTACTAAAGTATTGAATTACTTGCATTAAAGTACTTTATTTCTGTTAGCGAAGTAAATGATTGTCTAAAATAACTGGACAGTGTGCATTTTTGAAGCAGGAGAAAAGAGAGCAGATTTTCCATTGCAGTAAACAAGCGTGCATGTGCTCAAGTGTGACTGGCCCCCACCAAAAACACATTAGAAGCTCATAAATGATAAGGAGGTAAAAGAAATTCTTGTTACAATTTCAAAACACAAGAATGTTTTAACTTTGTTTAATTTAGCATTAGTTAATGCTAAACTTAATTTCAGTTGATTTTGTAGATCGTGCATCAGCTAGTCCTTTAATCGCTGCAAAGGAAATTTCACTGTGGACATTAAAAGGTGACCTTTAGTGAGCAGTTACAGCATAACGGGAGGGGGTGACTAAACTCCAAGAGCATTTGCCACAGTGTAGCGCAGTGTGCTGCCGAGCAGCTGTGGAGCTGCTTTTTTTAATCCCTGTGGTGAAATTATGAAAACCCCTCCACCCCTGCCCCCAGTCCCCTCACCAATGTAGACCACGTCTATATCCACAGGGTCAGAGTAGGTCTTGCCCAGTGCGTTGGTGGCCACCACGGTGATGTTGTAGCTGACCCAGATGACGGTGTCGTTCTTGTTAAAGAAGCAGGAGTTCTTCCCGGCTGTGTGGTAGTCAGGACACTCGTGCACTACGTTAGAACTGCAAGAGAGGCAGAGGAGCGGCATGCAATCACAGGTGTGCGCTGGCATTGTGCTTGCACAGCCACATTAAAATAACAGTGTACATCCTCCCTATTCCTGACACTGCACATGTGTGTGAGAGTGACGAGAGGAGACAGATGGTGAGAAAGTGTGACTGCAAAATAAGTGGAGGCCATCTTTTTTCTTTCTTTTTTTTTTACTGTCAAGCTGCTAGGATGTTGTATTTAATTAAAGGAGACACAGAAAATAACTTTGGTATTGTTTTCTGTTTGAACTGCAGGTTCATATCCCAGTAGACCTGGGTGTCATAATGAACACAACTGGGAGTGTTTGCATATAGAACATGGGAAACAAATTGTTGCTGCTGTCGCAGTAACTAGTGACGACTGGTCGGGGGACATGTTCAGGTGCGGACAACATGAGGAAAAATATGTGAGCCTCTGAATGCTGGTAAAGCTGCCTGCGACAAATGCATGCGAGCTGGAGACGGAAAAAATAAATTAAATCAATAAACTTTGGTTTGATTTCAGAAAACGTGGGGAAAGTGACTCATGTCATCTCTATGGTGAGCAGAACTTGCACAAACCAATTAATCAAAGTGTATTTGTTCTGCTGCTACACACTATACCACAGTGAACTGAAAGTTGAATACAAGAAGACATCAAAAAAGGAGAAACAATACAAAATACTACACCAATAATATAGCATTATAATGGTATTACTTTGATTTATTTATAGAGTTACTGAAAGAAGCACATGTGATGTGTCAGGAAGCCATGGCCTCTGTCAGTGCGCCCCAGGGTGGCTGTGGCTACAATGTAGCTTGCCATCACCAGTGTGTGAATGTGTGTGTGACTGGGTGAATGACTGGATATGTAAAGCGCTTTGGGGTCCTTAGGGACTAGTAAAAGCGCTATATAAATACAGGCCATTTACCAGGCCATTACCATGGCAAAACTGACTAAGTGGAAAAACCTATCCTAATAAATCTGCGCCATAAAGCATTTTAGGCAGAACATTAAATGCAAGATCATCAAATTAAAATAATGATGATTCAATTTAAGTTTCTTAAAGAAAACTTTGGGTACATACATGTTTGCAAGCTGCACAATTAAGACATGACATGTGCGCAGTGAAACCCGCCCCTGCACATACCAAACCAAACAAACAGGCACACCTCTGCTGCACTTGCAATAGTACAACAAGTATGGGGGAACAAAACAGGAAAGCTGATGTTAAAGGGAGACAATCTCAAGAGCGGTGGAGAACTGAGAGCTTCTTCGTGTAGTTTAAAGAGCCAGTCTGAGATTTCTTTTCTCAGTCCAAACACCAGCAGAGATTGGAAGCCACTGACTCGAGGCAAAAAGCTCCCGAACTGAAAGCGGCAATATATGTTTCTCCTAGCAAAATCACAAAGTGATGGAGTTTCATCACAGCAGAGGAAATTGCTGAATCTTCGAGGTTTGTGGTTTGTGAAAGTGCAGCATTTATTTGCAGCCAATTTCACTGCAGATGTCTCTCTTACAGGTGAAATATGTAATGAAAAATCTTTTACTTTTTATTTTCTTCATGAAATTTCCCACAAAACCGTTGTGTTGTGGTGCAAGAAAATATATGCAAGAACAAAATTACTGATTAACATATTTAGTACATATTCAGGCTGGTGAAACAGGTGGTTCACTATTGCAAAAATGTATGATATCCAAATCGTTTCGGATCTCAGGAGCTTCACAGTTAAACCTCAAAAACAATTTTTGTAGCATGGTGCATTATATTATTGTGAAAACGGTCAAAAGACATAAACTTGGACTACATCTGTTTCTGTGTGGACAATGTAACAACTTGGAAACGATTCCGTGTGTTCCCTAATAATCCACCCTGGATGACACACGGAGTTCAACAACTTATTCGAACAAGGAACAACGCTTTCAAATCCGGGGACCGGGAGGCATACAGTGCTGCCAGGGCCAACCTGAGAAGAGGCATCAAGACTGCCAAGCAGCAGCACAGGAGGCGTAGCGAGGCCAGGTTTGAGAACAACACAAACCCAAGGCAGGTCTGGGAGGGCATCAGGGCTATCACGGACTACAAAAGAAGAACACCATCACCCTCAGCCGACAGTTCTACTCTGGCTGAGGATCTAAATCTCTTTTATGCCCGTTTTGATAGGGAGAACACCGACCCTGTCCTGTCCCCTCTCCCCTCAACCGACCCTGCTCCGGTCCTGAGCACTCATGAGCTGAGGCGTGTGTTCCGGAGCATTAACACCAGGAAGGCGGCCGGGCCGGATGGAGTGCTGGGCTGGGTGCTAAAAGACTGTGCTGCGGACCTGGCGGACGTCTTCACCTCTATATATAACACCTCGTTGTCCTGTTCACTGGTACCATCCTGTTTCAAAGCAGCAACCATCGTTCCCATCCCAAAACAGTCAAATGTCACATGTCTGAACGATTTCAGACCTGTGGCACTCACCCCCATTCCCGCCAAATGCCTGGAGAGACTGGTCATTAAACACACCAGAGCTGCTTTTCCACCATCCCTGGACTCGCACCAGTTTGCATACAGGGAGAACCGGTCAACCGAGGATGCGATCGCCACAGTGCTGCACACATTACTGAAGCACTTGGAACACAGGAACACCTATGCACGGCTCCTCTTTGTAGACTACAGCTCGGCTTTTAATACCATCCGGCCATACAAACTCCGTCCCAAACTCCACCAACTGGGACTTAACTCCTCTCTGTGCAACTGGATTGTAGACTTCCTCACTAACCGTAGACAGAGTGTCAGAGTGGGTAAGAACACCTCTTCCACCCTTGTGGTCAACACCGGTGCCCCTCAGGGGTGTGTTCTGAGCCCTCTGCTATACACTCTCTTCACCCATGACTGTATTTCCTCCTGCGCGTCCAATCTCATTGTTAAGTTTGCAGATGACACTACAGTGCTCGGACTTATATCCAACAATGATGAGACAAACTATAGGACAGAGGTGCAACAACTAGAGTCATGGTGCCACGACAATAACTTGGTCTTAAACACCAAAAAGACCAAGGAGATCATTGTAGATTTCCGGAAGAGGGGTCATAACAACCATCTGCCTCTCTTCATTGGCAGTGAGGCGGTGGAGAGGGTGAGCAGTTTTAAATTCTTGGGGGTAACTGTGACCGAGGACCTGTCCTGGGGCAACCATATCACCTCAGTTGTACGGAAGGCCCAACAGCGCCTCTACTACCTGAGGAGACTGCGGAGCGCACACATTCCCAGATCTCTGATGTTGAACTTCTACAACTGTGCCATCAGCAGCGTTCTGACGTATGGATTTCTAGTGTGGTTCCCCAGCTGCACCAAGGCCGATCAGCAAGCACTCCAGCGGGTGGTGAAAGAAGCTGGCAGAATTATTGGAACAAGTCTGCCAGAGATCAGTAATATCTTCCCCACTCGCTGTCTGAGGAGGGTGCACAGTATCCTGCGGGACCAACATCACCCTGCGCGCCACCTTTTCCATCTGCTGCCCTCAGGGAGAAGGTACAGGTCTATACAGGCCAGAACATCCAGACTGGCCAACAGCCTGTATCCACAGGCTGTGAGGCTCCTGAACTCTCTGCCCCCCTCTCACGGACAATAACCATATCCAACTTCTTAATAGCAATGAACTGGTCTGCATTGGTGCATCATATCTTTATTCTCTTCCCCCTCCTGCCCCCCCCCCCCCTTTCTTAAATAGATAACTATCATATCTGATATCATATCTCACAGTACAATAATATTGAATGGGTTGCATTGTTGTATTTTGTCATGTTTCTCAGGTCTTTGTCTGAATTTCTACGAACATTATTGCTAAGGATTGTCTTATTGCATTGGAGTCACACTGGGTTAAATATGTACACTTGGGTTTTAAGGGGTATTTATTATTTTCTTCTTTTTTTTTTTTTTTGGGTTGTATGGAAGCCCCAAACGCAATTTCATTGTTCTTGACAATGACAATAAATAAATAAATACTAAAATAAATACTAAAAAAAATACCCCCACCACCACCACCACAACTACCTAAACCAATTTGTTTAGGTAGTTCTTATCGCCCAAAGTAACATCTAGATCAATGTCAGGATCTAGTGTTTCCCAGCAGGAAGTGGCCTTCAACCTCTGGGTGCCTTCATGCCATGGTTTATCCACTGCCATATCTTCTCTACTGTACTCTGAGTATTAGAAAATACTGTAAGTTAGCTTACGTGTTATATTAAGGAAGATGAATAATCCGCCATTGAAGACTGGAATAGTTGGAAAAGAACCTCAAAAGTCATAGCCCTCTAAAAGGACTATATGTCATAGAGGGTTAAGGGATGGACTAGTTTTTGGCAGGGAGCAGTGACAAAATAGATGTGCATCACCTTCAGGCCTTTATGCTAAGCTAATCAGAGCCTTAGTAAAAGATATGAGGAATGTTAACTTTGCCCTCCTCTCTCTGTTAGGTTTAAGGCAGGCTAGACTTGTTCTCCCTGTTTTCTTTTCCTCTTTGCTCTCAGGTTGAGTTATGGGCGGATTGCTCCTGCCACTGCCCATGGGTGAAGAGTAAATGGTGGTAAAATTTACCACCATTTACCACCATTGTATGGTGGTAAATTAGAGCCTTATGTTTGACGTTTGTTTGCAGCTGTTTCGATTAGTGATTCCTGCTTCTTGTCTACTTCCGTGTTGTCCATCTGGAATTCTTGGCAAGCTCATCAAGACACCCACCTGTCAACCTTTTTGGAGTTCAAGAGCTACCACCGGACAGTGACAGTACACCAAATCTAATTCTGAGGCTTCCTGTGGAAACAAGGACTTGCCTGAATATCACCTGCCTGCCCACTCTCCTTCAAGTCTCCTCAGTCGTCCTTTGATTCCAGTCTGCCTACCAACAACCCCTCTCTCGGCCTGCTATTCACCAGCCACTTACTGATTTTGTGGACTGTAAATAAACCTTTTAAACTTCATGTCAGCTGCCTGAGTTTGCTCTCTGGGCCCAGCCACAGTCAAACCTTGACAGAACGATGTAGACAACCCATGGACGCAGCAGACTGTATTAGGTGAACATGAGAAGGCTTTAACATCTATAGTTCAGCAGCTACGTGAAACACATCAGTGGGTAGAACAGATGGGTAATGCACTGTAAATAATTCACTCCAAACTGTCACCTTCTCCCATCCCGGAAGCTCCGGTTCAGGTCAGTGTGCCCTCTCCTGATGCAGTTGCCTTTTCACAGCCATCCCTATCTCACCTGAACTATCTGGTGGAGAGCCAGGTCACTGGGGTGGATTTTTGCTTTGGTACTCACTACTGTTTCAGTGCTCTCCACGGGCCTTCTCAAACAATTGTTTACAAAATACTACTGTTAAGGGTCTGGGCACTCAAATACACTAAAGCATATTTACTATGAAACCCTATAGAGTCTGTGTCCTACACAGTATTCATTAAGAAATCTCAAGTTAGTTTGTGAACACTCTCTAAATGAGGAAGAAGCAGCTTGACATGTATTCAACCTGCATCAAAGTCTGTAGCAGAGGTTCTACTGAGTCCAGGGTAATGGCTGAGACAGGGTTGGAGAAAAAAGCCCTAAGATGGACATTCTATGATACCCTTAATGAGCAAATGAAGGATGAATTGGCCTCTTGCAATAAGTGTTTTGAGGAATTATAGCCCTTGCTGACCTTATCGATACCCACGTCAGAGAACGTGTACAAGAAAATGGGACCATTTCCAGTCTCTGCATCTTACCACCCTGCCTCTTCCCTCAAGCCGTCTATACAATCTTTCCGGTCCTAAACACCTTGCCATGGATAAATACATCAAGGACTCCCTTGACAGCAGCATCATTCAACCGTTCTCCACTCCAGTGGGTGCGGGTTTCTTCTTTGTAGAAAATAAAAGAGATTCTGCGACCCTGCATTGACTATGAGGGTTAAATCAAATCACTGTAAAAAGTAGGTATCCTTTTCCCTTAATCACCTCAGCCTGTGAGCCACAGCATTCACAAAATTAGATCAACGTAATGCTTATCATTTGTTCCACGTCCGGGAGGAGGATGAATGGAAGACGGCATTTAACATTCCATTAGGTCACTATATATGGTCATGACATTTAGTTGAACCAATGCCCCCACTGTCTTTAAGGCCTTGTCAATGATGTCTTAAGAGACGTTTGAAACATCTTTTTGTTTGTTTTTTGGATGATACCTTGAGACCCTCGAAGAACTTCATGTCTCTGCAAGCAGGTACTACAGAGACTACTTGAAAACAAACTCTTCGTTAAGGCCAAAAAATGTGGAATTCATGCTAACCATGTGACTTTTCTTGGAGACGGAGGTGAAAGCTGTAATTGACAGGCCTGTCTCCGCATCCTGGAAACAGCTACAACGGTTCCTTGGATTTGCAAACTTTAAATGCTGCTTCATCAGGAATTATAGTCAAGCTCCAGTACCATTAACCGACTCACTTCCTTTTCCAGGCCATTTAAATGAAATGGAAGTAGGAAGCAGATCAAACATTTCAAATGATCAAAGACAGGTTTAACTCTGCACCTGTACTGAACCATCCCGATCTGTTAAAACAATTCATTATTGAAGCGGGTCTCTCGGGTGGGGACAGCGCTAATGTACAGAAGCCGACGGTAAGCCGCATGCCTTCTTTTCTTGGCACTTGCCTCCAGCAAAAAACTATGACGTATTCAACTGAGAGTTACTTGCAATCAAAGTAGCTTTAGAGGAGTGGAGGCACTGGCCAGTGAGAGCTGAAATACTATTTATTGTATTGACTGATCATAAAAACCTAGTTTATTTCCAAATGACTCAAGACAAGCAAAGTGGCAACTATTCTTTATATGTATGGCTTTATTTCAACTTTACCATAATTTATCTACCTGGCTCCAGAAATGTGAAACCTGATGCTTTGTCTCGTCAATTCTCCACAGAGTCAGACCCTGTTGAACCAGAACTCATCTTGCCATTCCAGTTCATATCTAAAGCTTGGAAAGCATTTTGTGAGGCCCTGGGTGCTAGCGCTAGGCTAAAAAGGAATTACCTGAAAATCACCTGCCGGACCACTCTCCAACAACTCTCCTCAGCCTCCCTCAGATTCCTGCCAATAACCACTTTCTCAGTCCGACTTTCACTGCTGACAAGTAAACACTCAAAGACAATCTGAGCTACTGCAGTCAGATTCTCTCTGCCCGACTTTGCTAATTCCCTTTGTTAATCTCCCCACACCTTTCCAGAATACAGAGGTCATCTTCCACACAGGTCATCAGCCAGGTACTGATTTTGTATACTTTGTACATAAACCTTTTAAACTTCATGTCACTTGTCTGATTCCCTCTGAGTCCAGCCACAGTAAAACCATGACACTATGTGGCCATATGCTTTGCATATCAGGAGTTCAGTATCATTCTTGTCAATGTGTGGCTCAGTTTTTATCAGCCTCTTCACATGCAACACATGCAGCCTAACATACAATATAAGTTTTGTTCATTTTTCTCTCTGTTATTTTATTGGGAGGGGGTGTCGTTTTTTTGCCTTCTTATATTCCTGTCAGTTTGACTTCCTTTGATTGTTTTCCTGCCTTTTTCAATGTTTGCTTTGCCCTCATTAGTATCACTTGTTTTAATCTAAAACACCTGTTACCAATCAGTCTTCTCGGTGTACTCATAGTAGATTTTTAGTGTCCCAGTGTTCTCCAGTCGTAATAGTATTCCCCATCACACCTTTATTAACCACTGCATGACCAAGGCCTGCCTGGATTGTTTACAGTGTTTACAAACTGTGTTTTCACTTTGTAGTTAAATAAGCTAGTAATTCCACTCCTTCTCTGTACATGTGTATCAACCTTGAAGTATTTAAAAATCCATGTTCACGGGCACCTCTTAGCACTTTGCAATCTTTATCCTCTGACACCGTTTGGATTGTTGATTTTTAAAAAACCACAAACAAGAACATCCCATTGTGCCAGCTGTACTGATGGAACTCTTCTTTTTATTAATATGAAAAATCATTTTTTTAACAATTGCCAAGTGCTTACACTTCCCTTTATAATACATTATGTAAAGGGCCCTGATATACTAATATTATGATCTGTGTTTATATGAATGAACTAAAAAAACAACTATTACTCAATGTTTGTGGCTACTAGATAACATGAAGTAAAATTATAACAAGCTTGGGCGCTTCTGCGCGAGTTTCTTACCCTTCTTTCCGATAGTAGAGAGCGTATGTAGTAGGCAGGCCCCCATCAGATCCTGGCTTCCACCAGCATGTGAAGGTCTCTTTCTCTGGAGAACGGCATTTGATCTCTGTGGGCTTGCCAGGTAAACTATAACCTAAGACAGATATTAGATGGAAACAAGGAAACATAGGAATTTACTAGACTACATCCTAAACAGTGTGTCAAGCCTAAGCAATGAAAAAAGGCGAAATTTTAAATTAGATGAGAAGATGAAAGAAATAAAACTTTAACGTGAGTTGAGAGTAATATGAAACAAAAAAAATATCCACAGATGAAACTCAGCGTTGCTTAGTGCTTATTAATTATGCAGATCTGGCTCATGTGTTAACCAGCTAGATCACACCTCTCGGATATCTTAGCTCATTGTCAGAAACCTAAGAAGGTGCTAAGACTGAGTTTCAAGCCAAAACACTTACGCGTTCCGTCTGTGTGCGGCACAAAGGCTGGCAGCAACAACAGCAGGAGAACTTCTCTGACTTTCGTCATCATTGCACCACAAAACCTTGTTGGGCTGAAAAAAACGAGAGAAGGAAAGGAAGAAAGAAAGGTGAAGACGGAGGACTTGTCTGATCTGCCCTCTGGACAAATCAGTTGACCCACAATGTTGATTGCACATCTTGTATTGAGTTACAACACACTTGAATGACAAACAAAAACTGGAACATGCAGCCCGTGTGGTTTCTTATTGTGACACTAACCTGTTTGACGGTGAAGTGTTACATGCAGCGCTAAAATTAGTTCAAAGCCCTCCGCATTTAGAAACAGACGGTGTGAAAAGATTTTAACCACAGGTGAAATAACGTTATAGTCAGTGGTAAAGAAATATCCAATATCGGATACGTTGGATCAGTTTATGCTGAGAAACCATTTCGATCAGTTGCTATGAATATGAATCATAAGCCAAAATGGTAAACAAAGTATCTGAGTAAACGAAGAGTAAAAAACTGATGAAAGACGAAACACCTTCTAGAGGATAATGTGCTGTTTCACTAAGGATTAAAAAAAAAAAGCATCCACTCTGTCTCTGACTACCTCTACCAGCTGGCACACACAGCGTAACTGATTGCATAATCTGTGGTCGGGCTTTTGCCCCGACAACACACACAGCAGGAGGCTGATTTGCCTTGCTGGAAACTGGCTTGACTCATCTTCTCATGACTGGAAAATCTGCATTTGCTTCGGCATGTGCTGATGTAGTATCAGTTATTACTCTGCACGACCCTTTATCTCTAAAGCCATTGGACGGCAGGGGTAGGGTAGATGCAGGGGGTATTAGTTAGAGGTTAAATAGATGGGAGAGCTAATGTTGCATGAGCGATAAGGCTGACAGAAAAAAAAAAAAAACTTCCCTCACATGTTATCTCACATGCTGCCTCCCTTTTCTTTCATTGCTGGGCCTGAACATTTGTTAAGCCAGGATTTGACCTGTCAAATGCAAGGATCCTTTGACCAACCCCCAACCACCAGTACATCCAAGAAAAAGATCAAATATAAAGAGGGGCATGATCACACTTGAAGTGCTTTTTGTGTTTTTTAAGGGAGCACTTGATGCAGTTTAACCTGAGCATATGCAAAAATATGCAAATAACACTTTTTCTTCAACACAAAGCTCTGAAAAACTAGAAAAAAGGGAGATTCAAAAATGAGAAAATTTGTGTAAGGGTAGTGTGCAACTTGCTTCTTATTTGCATGTGAAAAAATAAAAAACAGGACAGAGGCCCTGTTCTGTGATTAGACTTTTTTAAAATCAAGAATATAAAATAACCATTTCATTACAAAGTGTCCAAACTGAGCTGTTTGTTTTAAAAGGTGCCGCCTTGACTCAAGAGATCTCCTAGATGTTCGTGGCATGTTTGCCGTCACCTTGACATGTCATGACATGATGTGAAGTACTTCGCTGCGCATGCTTTAATGCGCCGACACTGAGCGTGGGTGGAAACATGAGAGCCCTGCAATAAAATTGCATACATGCTATTTCTAAGAATGACAACCTAACACACGCCGTGAAAAAACACAAAACTAGACAAGCATAGGCACAGACTGACCTTTTTTCCATGAAATACGTCAAGTTTTTTAATGGCATGTGTTTCACAACAGCTAAATTCTACATTAACAACGTGCTGAGGTGTAAGGCGCAGGTGTGCTTGGGCATGTGCTGTCATATTATGTGTAGTAGTATGCTAACCTACAGTATTACTAACTTGTTACTAACTTTAAAAAAAAAAAATATTATTATTATGGTGCCTTCATTTTACTAACGTCACCATGATCTGATAATTGGCATTAAGATCAAGGCACTGGATTAGCCTCCTGCTGCATATAGCCTTCTTACATAACCAGTAGTCCAAACTGAATAAGCTGCCAAGCTGGAAAAGTGCTGGCCAACAGAGTGAAGCTCTTCCCTCAATATTACTGAATAATCCTCACTGTATGGATTCTCAAGTGTGTTTTGCAATAAACAAACAAAAGATTTTACCACCACATTTATGAATTTTAAAGTTTGCTGTAGTACTTTTTTAACATCTTGCCTCTTATTAATATCATTCCTGACTATGATGAGACCTGCATCATGCATTATGGAAAAAAAACAGCATTCGAGTCACTAACATGTAATGTAACATTCAAAAAAAAAAAATGCTGCACGTCTTGAGAATGAAACCCAGACATGTCTGTTCGTGATCTGTAAATAAGTAACTGCATTTACTGTCGACCTCTAAGGTAAAAAGGCAAACGTGCAGAGAGGTGGTAGAGTTGCTGTTGTGCATAAGGTTTCATCTAAAAAATAGAAATAAAATGAAAAGCTGGGAAATCAATGCCCGATAAACCTTCTGTTGGTTTTAGCATGATCTCCACACGCAATGTAAAGATGACGCATGACAAAAATATCCAAAATCACTCAGTCGGGTTACTGTGAAAATAGATTCATGCTAGAGATTATAAATCATTCAGGATTTTTGTTTGTCAGCAGTCTTCCAGTGTCATGGTACACGTGCTGGATGATGAGGTGGTAAAATGCGAGCAGTGAAGCATCGTCTGATGTGGTTGTACAACAGCTCCACAGCACAACAGCTCACCTTTGCACAGCTGATGAATAAAGAACATTCCTTTCTTATGCAGAGTCACACTTTCTCAAGAGACCTGACCGACACAGCTGAGCTATGGGAGACGTGTTTCTGGGAACCTGTCTTTCTCTCCTGGAAGGTTATAGAGATTGAGCATGCAAAGTGCCCAACATATCTTCAATCATTTACTACGCATCCACTTATGTCCTTATTTAGAAAATAACAATTTCCCCTCCTTGGGGCGTAAGCACGTCTGCGGAGGCACTAATACATTTGAGCGTTTCGGGGCAGTATCGTTGAGAAGATATCGATTTAACAAGCCCGCAGGTTTGCCATGATCTAGCTCGCAAAGTTAATTATCTTTGTAAAAGGATAATAAACTGTACAGTACAGTTTGTATTTCTGACCATGACTTACTGCACAGTCTGGGTGAAGAATATATAAAGAAGATACCATAAATCACTCGGATTGCATTCCTGCTCAGACTGGAACAGACCAAACACATTTCCTGGTACTGAAGTAAAAACCGGTTTGAACACTAGTTCCAGTGGAATTCGAGGAACAATCAAGTGTAGAAACCAGCAGAAAAACGACATGCAAAGTTGTGTCAGAGCAGTTTTCACAGCAATTAAACAAATCTAAAAAAGACAACCTCTGAAGTTAACAAAAACATGGCCTTTGATCACTTCAATTGACCTTGTTAGGACAAACTTTAAGTCACACAGTTGGCAAATTACACTGACCCGTGCTTGTGTTTAAGAAGGTTCACTGTACTGTAGGTAGCTGTTTTCAGTCCATATTTTGCCATAAATAACCAGCAGAGCGAAAGGTCTGTTGGGGATCCAGGCTTTTATTGTCATTGTGGCACTTGTGGAAAAGGTTCACGATAACACTGAATACACTGGCAGGGCTTAAATTACACAGTAACTAGGATATAGTGGCATCCCACTAAAATGACAGCTTGGCTTCTTCTTTTTCTTTTTAAAGAAAAACACAGCCCACCAATCTGGTTATTCATCACTTGAATAAAGTCAGTGCAACAACTTTCACATGTATCAAAGTCCGTATTATGCTTTTTGTGTTTTTCCATGTGTTATGTGCCAAATGGAAGGTTTGGAAAAGTAAGAAAGGCCCAATCATGTGCGGAAGAACTTCTTCTCTCCTAGTGAAAACACTGCTCTTTAGGGGGTCTACTAGAGCTGGGCGATAGAACGAAAACGATATGTATCGCGATATAACTTTTCTCGATAGAAAAATTAAACTATCGCGATAGACCTCGCCGCTCTTGTCCTCTTAAAAAAAAAGAAAAAAAAAGAACAGCCAATCCAAATTAAGTAGCGCAGAGCCGAACCAATCACAGCCACAGCGTCACGTCACGTGACTTGTTACGTACAGTGTAAGTGCCAAGCCGCACATGTGTATTTGTTTGGGAAGCAGCCAGCCACCCTACCGCCAGGGTAATTAAGGAAAAGAGTGAGCCGACTAGAGAAATCAACCGAGCGTGACCGAAGGTTACCGAAGAGAAAACAGATGATGGTTCCAATGCCGGAGAGATTGTCGAACGGAAGAGACAGAGAAGTTCCGTAGTGTGAAGGTATTTCGGCTATTTCAAGTCTGACAAAAAACAGAGTAGCGTGCACTGTAAATTGTGCCGAAAGCAAGTCTGGAAATACAATAAACTGGTGCATGCGCTACGTCCACACGTACCCGGGTATTTTTGAAAACTCAGATTTTTCTATGCGTTTGCACCTTTCGTCCACACGTAAACGGCGTTTTTGGTCACTGAAAACGAAGATTTTTAAAAACTCCGTTTTTGCATTTACGTGTGGACTAGAAAAATGGAGAAAACGCAGCGTCAAAGGTGTGCGCCACGTTATTGTTTCGGTGAAATGAATTTCTACAATACTGTTACTGTTAATTCTACTCTGCAGTGTTTAAATGCTTACATATACACACAGTTACTGTCCGTCCACACACACGACTCGGTTCTGCTTCTATGCCCCAGCTTTGTTTACTTTTTCCCACCGAGGCTTCTAGACTTCTGATTGGCCAACATTTCTGCACGGTTAGGAATCTAGCGCCACCTGCTGCTTTGGCATGTTCATAGCAGCGTTTTCCTTCATTTCTGCCTTTATGTGTGGACGGGATTATTTTTTAAAACGAAAACGGAAAATCTCCGTTTTCATAAATACCCGTGTACGTGTGGACGTAGCCTCAGTCTCTGACTGGAAGCGCTAATTCTTCATTCGGCTTTTGTCAGACTAAAGTAACTGTTAAAACTGTTTGAAAAGCTCAGCTATACAACAAGGAGAGATTGAGAATTTCCTTTTAGTTCTCAGTTTATTGGATATTGACAAAAGTTAGTCAATTTTGTCTGTTCTTCTGTAAAACAAACTAAGATTTATTTTTAGAATTAATATTTTGTTTTTAAGTGGAATTGACAATTTAGTCTGTTTCGTTTGTTCTATTTTGAAACTTAAACGCTTTAGCGGCTGCCTTTTGTGTAGTTTGCAATATTTGCCTTTATTTATCTGAAAAAGTCTCATGTTCCTTAAGTACATCTACCCTGTTGAACTTATTATGGGAAATAAATATTTAAATAAAAACAAGCTGCTGATTATTTCACATTTTACTTGTGAGCAACGGCACATTTAAATCTTACAAATATAGTTATTTGGCTTATATCGTGATAGATATCGTTATCGCCTGAAATGAAAAAAACATATCGTGATATGAAAAAATCTTATATCGCCCAGCTCTAGGGTCTACACATTCCCTATTTTCAGCAACTTAAAGCCATCACAGGCCGACTAACCATTGGTGATATGAAATGGGCAGGCACCATTTTCTGAAGCCAATATTAACTTAGAGGTGACTAAATGACAACCAGAGGGCAAATCGTATGCACAGTGAGAATCTGGAATGCTCCTTAGCAATCAAAGCATAAAACTTTTGATACGTAGATGGGCCTGAAAAGCCCACCCAGCTTGTTGTAGTCCTGTCTTTTCTTCCATTACTTATTTACATGACTGTGTGACACATTTCCATAGCGTCTGCTTAGCTAATCAAAGAATGACCAGCCATCTTAACCAAAACCAGATTCAGCAAGCTGCCTCCCTGTTGAAACTTCTTCTAAGCTCCACTAATTCTAAGGTATGGGCACCTTAAGTGCTCTGCTAAGTAGCTGCTCTTTTACCTACTTCAAGACAGGGTGCATAGTGCATAAAATGGTGTAAAACATTTAAAATATCTCATAAAGACTCTTAGTTGTTGTTGTTGTTTTTTTTAAATACAGTGTGTGGGGCCTGATGGGGGCCTTTAACTTGCATTCTTTCTAATGGCTAACAGGGGGCAATGTTCTGGTTTCAAAAAGAAGTGCGGACATTGAAAAACAAGGGAAAGTGGGAAAACAAGCCCTGCTCCGTAATCTCGGTCATCGCTTTCCTAATGAATTTGTTGTCTAAATAGCCCGTAGCCCATGGATAAAGCAGGACAATCTGTAATGTGTGCTCAACGCTGGTAACTACGGGCAGTGCAGCGTCCCTCTGTTTGTCAGACAGATACTAAAATTTCAAATCTGAAACACCACGACGGCAATGGCAAAAATGCTCAGCTTGAGGTGTCACAACAGCCTTTGCTAAAGGCTATTTCCATCCTCTTTTACATACAGACTGTGGATGCATTAATCCATCACTCGGAACTGGGCTTGTTGAGTGCTGCTAGGATAACTGCTTAGACCAGTGGCAGTGTCCATTGTTTATCTGTTATCATATCAATAAAGGCAAAGCAGCTAAAACAGAACCAAAACAGTAAAAACAGATCCTGCTCTCTCTCTTTACTCTTAAGTACAGATCACAGAGAAAATCCCTCATGGGTTGCCTCTTTCTTTCAGGAACAGCTTTTTTTCTTTAGCTTTACTTCATTGTTGCATTATAAGGTGCCGCTTGTGAAATTATACTTGCCTCATTTTCTTGGCCAACCTGTATCCTGTGACCGCTTGTGTTTTTGAGCCACTCAATTGCAGGAAAAGAGATTTAAGGACGTCAGACCACGCACTCCTCACTACCTGCAGCAATAATGATCCCACTGATCTTCGGCCTTGCTTGGTTTGTGCGATAAGGGGGATAACATGTATTTATTAACCACTAGGGCCGTCTTTGAAGAGAAATATTCCTTCGAGTGTCTCCTGTGAGCTTCTATGACAAATCTAGTTGGTCTGAAGCTCCATGTTTTTAATGTTGTAACAATTTTCTGATAGTGAAATGTCTCCTTAAATATCTAAGGCATATGTTAGACTTGATGTAGGTGGCTCTAACAGCGTTTAATTGTATCTGCTGCCTTGTGCATTTCTTATAGTGGGTGTATATTGACATCTTGTGAAATATTAAAAAGCATAAACTAACTGGGCTGAATGCACTTGGAAAGTGGTGGGAGACCAAAATGAATGCCTAATTGGAAACTATAAGAAGTGTGTATCAGCATGTAATTCCCTTACAAAACAGCATTGGAAAAGAGGTTCTGAAGGCGCTTAATTTTTGTGAGTCATCACTAATTTCGACGCCAATTACAACCTTTTCCATAGCAACAGTTGCCGCAAAAGCACCAGCTACTATTGATGTTAATATAAAGCCAGTCAAACATGCACCTAACATGCACACACAAATGATATCTGTTAAACTGAACAGGCTGGATCTTGGAACACTCGCACTGCCCTTGCTCTTCAACTGTGATCCTTACTTCTTGGTTTGCAGCATGCGTGACAAAAAAAGCCAAAACGGCAGAAGTGATGAAACTTACATGGACTTTATATCACAGCATCAATCTGCACGCAATAGCTGTGGTTTTATAAAGCCTCAGTGTGGGTTGCTAAATGCGGAAAGACTCGGTGAGCTGCAGGGAACTAACACTGTAATCCAGTACTGAGTTGATCAGCTTGAGGCTATAAGGGCCAGTGGCCTTCCTCACCTTTTCCTAACTAGACTTAAAGCCAATTAAGCATGGAACAGACACAGGAAACCTCATTACTCCTCTGACCCCGCGCATCATCATCATCATCCTCCCACACCGGGAGGGAGGACGACAATCTCAACCCCTGCGTGTCAGCTGTCAGCAAGGGAATACGTCTTCATCCAGAACTAAATCCTATTACACTCACTTTTTATAACTCCGCAGGCAGCGCGCCGTGTCACCTCCACGTCACGCACACTTGTTCCTGATAATAAAATATGGAGTATGCATAGAGAGCATTTATGACTTACCTGGATCGAAAGTTTTTCAGTCTCCGCCGCCGTAGCGACTTCGCCGCAGGCTCCCGGGAGAGCGGGCTTTTAGACACCGACCTGTGCCTGTGATTTAACGCGTTTCACCGACAGCTGAGAAGAGGAGCGCGCGCCGGTCAGCTCAGCCGTCCTGTCAGCGAGATTATCGCCAACATCCACTGTGCGCTCTGCGCTGATCCCGGTAGGGTGGGGTGTGGTATGGCAGCTCCGCCCATGTACGGTTAAGGTTGACACCGCGGACCTGAGGTTTCGAGGAAGTACTACCGACTGGCAGAACAAGTTTGACATGGAGCCATCAGAAGGCGTAACGACATGTGGGGGAAAGAATAAAAGACAAGAAGAAAGAATACGTTTAGTGTAAAGTCTTGTAGATAAAGTTGATTTATGAATGTTTAATCAGTGGGAAATAAGTGCTGACAGTATTGCCTCTCCCTCTGTCTCTGTCTGTCTGCCCCCCCCCCCCCCCTCCCTTATTTGTACACGTGTTTGTGTCACCCTGTGGAATTTGGTTACATGTTATGGTTAAGGTAACGTTCCAGGAAATCAACGATCGCGCAAAGCAAAATAAATGGCCAGGTGTGTTTGTGTGCGAAGGTATACGTTTGGTGGATGCCCTGCACACAAAAACGACATAAACATCAACAACAACATGCATTTGGATTCATTTTTTTTTAAACCCCCACATGGTTCATGACAGAGATGACTGTTATTTACCCGCTGTTCATGGTGTTTGTACCCATGTGCTTTAAGTGTCATGCTTTTGTGTGTGCATACGTGTGGTTGTGGGGGCAAATTGCCCGCCCATGTGCTTTTTTTTCATACAAGAATGTAACATGTAATATTCTATCTTTTCTAGTTACATTTCTTTTCTTTTTCCCTTTTCTTTTGCACTTTAATGAAAATCTTGTGAAAGTGCGTCAAAGACTCGGCACTGATGGTTTGGTAAGGGTTACTACCACACAAGTTTCAAGCTGAGGAGAGCCACGGCCTCTTTGCTGCTACCTTAGTAACTTTTACCCCCTCTGTGTATTAACAAACATTGTAAAACACATAATCAGACAATCAGAACAATGTGTCCTGCTAAAACAGCGCTCGTCCTGTCCTCTCACGGGGAGCTGTAAACATTGTAAGGTCTCCCGGTAGGCTTTATTTGAAGTCCTTCTTCCTCTCTTCATAGGCGACACCGTCCGCCCGTGATTCACTGTTTTAATTTATGCTCCAGCCATGTGCGAGTGGAAGATTTGTCCCTACTGTTCCCTCTCTCTCTCTCTCTTTCCATTTTTATTAGCAGCCTCAGGCCTTTATACGGGGTCATCCTCACATAGGTTATACACAGGACGAGTCAGCTACCACTAGCCGCAGAGATTGAATGGGAAAGAACTGAGTGCATTTTTTAACTGTATATAAAAAAGAGTAAAACACAAAATTGCACAGAAGCGTGCAAATAACTTGAAAGAATGGCGCATTGTTGAAACTTTACAACAGGATGTAGCATAACCCTGAACATTATGTTCCCGCTTGAAAGACGGCAAGTATCTCTATGTGTATCTCAAAAAAAGATCCCAAACCTGCCGCTGCAGCGTTTGCAGAAATGAATACACTTCTAGCGACTTTGTTTCCAAATCGACTCTGGATGCAGCGAGGATACAGACGGAGACAGGAACAGATTCCTTTCGGGATCTTTAGGGATCGTACGTGTATCCGATCATTGTCTGTTGACGTAAATTTCGTTTCTTCTCATTGTGTTTACTTTCTTGGAAACCACACCTAGAGAGATCTAACAGGCTCAGATGCCAGCCCACATGTGAGTTTATGCCAGAGATGGGGTCCAAAAGAATAGAAGGTCCTGGAAAGCGGTAATGAAATAGGCGCTATTGTGTATATGTCACGATAATAATATTGATAATAAAATGAAAGGCCAGCAGATATTCTATACGCTTTGCATCTATTTGGATATATAAGCGTTGTGAAACCTTGTTGTTGTTCATGCAGTATTTTTATTCCATTTGCAAAATTTCAGTGATTTTTTTTCGCTTTTTTGGGGTTTCTTTTTGAGACCCTTAATATACACAAATATGTACCATATCTGCAATCAATCACTACAAAAATCCTCTCGTATTTTTCTTGTTCAACAAATGAAAACAGCATTATAATGCTTTTGGAGACATCGATGAGCTTCTGAGCGACTCATTCACATCAGAAAAAAACTATTTGTGAGTAATCACACAGTAAAAGCACGCTTTGTGTTGGAGGCCTTCAAACCGAGGCAGCTTGGGAAATCTCTCTTCGTCCCCCTTTTCAGCTCTGCTTACATGCAACAATGTTATATAATATGGCCATCTGCTCTTCCACGTGGATTCAAAACTATCACTGCCACACAGGCATGTGTAAGCCAAGCCAGTCCACATCTGAACAAGGATGCTCCTTGATGGGATGCCCTCCGTTGAATTGCTCACAGGTGCGCGGATTTATAAACCCATTTATACACGTTTCCAATAAACTGCGTCTTTTTGGGGAAGTTGTTTTGGTATGCGAACCTTCGTGTCTGTGTACGTCCGTTTGTGCTGGCGTTGTTGCAGTGGAATAGGCCTGAGGCACGTCAAGCAACCATAGATGAAGGACTGAGGTCCCCCTCGAAAATAACAGCAGCGAAGGGGGGTCTAATTTTCATAGATGTCTGCGCTCTCTAACTAAAAGCACACCAGTTCGAGGACTGAACGGGTCAAACAAAACAGCAATTACAGCTCTACAGTGGCATCTAGTGTTACTTCCTGGAACTGTTTCTTTTCTAAAGATTAAAGTCTGTTAAATGGACCAAATCAAAGGCTCAAATAAAACAGATCTGCTTTGGCTGATAAAAGCCGGGTGTTTGTCGCAGGCCTGTCTGTATGCTCTGGTAGCTTTTAATTAGGGAAGAAAGCGTCTAGACTGTAGAAGAGGACCGGTGTTGCTCCTGAAAAGTGAAACAAACACACACACACAGACACACAAAAAATCATTTGCAGTCTTCAAATGTTGGCGCGCTATGAATGGAAGATCAATGAAAGACAAACATGCCTCATCAGATCATCAGATTCATTTCCTGTATTCATTGCACACATTAGTCAGTGCATAGTGTGCAAGTTGTGATAAGGCTTCTTTAATAACGGGTTTACATGGTGTAATCAATCTATTATTAATGGTTCAGGTATCTGTTACTATGCCAGCTGCAGGGTTTGGCATGTCTAACCCTCTAAAGTGCTAACTCTCCTTTAAAGTCTTGAGTCTTCAGCCAACCCTAGACATAATAGTTATAAGTTATAAATCCACCTTTGAAATATTGCCTCAAATTATTGTTAATATGTATGGAGGAGGTCAGGAGAGACGTACAACAATGAGTGTCTACAGCTAACCGTAAAACAGGGTGGAGGGTCTGTCATGATAGGAACTGCATTTTAGCCAGTGGTGTTGGAGATCTTGTCAAAATTGGTGGAATTGTGAATGCAGAAATGCACCATTAGGATTCGATCTGCAATGAAATATCATTTGGAAAGTGTCTGATTATCACCAGCTTTATTTTTCAGTGTCAGTGATCCCAAAACTCAATGCCAGTGTGGTTAAAGCATAGAAAAACACAAAGTGGAACACTATCAGTCAATGATGGGCCTCCCCAGAGCCTGGACATCAATATTACTTGACAGGAAACAGAACAAAAAGGCAGGCAAATTTAAAGAAGAAGAGCTTTGAATGCTCTTCATGAAGCCTGGAGAACTATTCCTAAAGACTACTTAAAGAAACGAAAGGAAATGTTGTCATTTCTTTCTGTCATTGCAAATCATTTACTTGAACAAGCCTCTAATGTGTCGGAGTGTTACCAGAACAGATTTTTTTTTTCCACAGCAGTTCACATAATAGAATAATCGTAATTTTAAGTTTAAGTTTAAGTTTATTCGGTCAACAACAACAGATTAACATTTTACATTTTACATAAAAGTACTCAATCAAACAGTAACCGAAAAAGGAATAGGCTGAAGCCTTGTGGCTTATAATTATCCTGTCCTTTACCCCCATAGGAATAATCAAATCCTTAACCAAGAAAATAAATAACATTGATAAATAAGTTATGTAACAATTTGAAAAGAAATCAATGATAAATCAAGAAATTAAATCAACACAAAATTATTCATCAAGCCAAATTTCTATAACCTTGTATGATACAAATTTTTAAATTCTTCCTGAAAAATGTCTTCAGTTCATCATTAAGTCCATTCCATAATTTCACTCCCAAAACTGACACAAATCTATACTTAACATTGGTTCTCCTTTAGGTATTTCAAACACATAAGACCCTCTCTATCATATTTTCCATCTCTTAGTTGAAACATACTTAAAATACGAATTGGAACATTCTTTTTCATCACTCGATATGTCATTTCTAAAGTTTTAGAATATATAATGTCTATGAATTTTAACATAGATGATCCTACAAAAAACTGGTTGGTGGACTCCCTATATCCAACTTTATTTATTATTCTCATGGCTCTTTTTTACAATTTAAAAATTGAATCCTAATATGTTTTGTATGTGTTCCCCCAAATTTCCGCACAATAAGTCATATAAGGCAAACAAAGGCAAGTATACAATAAATAAAGGCAGTTCTTATTCAAAGAGTCTCTTGTTTTATAAAGAATAGAAACAGGCTTGGATAATTTCCATTTCACATGTTCTTTGTGGGGCTTCCAACAAGGTTTATCATCAATAATTACTCCTAAACATTTTGTCTCATATACTCTTTCAATTTCAACATTATTTAAATTCAATTTTACTTTAATATTACTTTTACTACCTCCAAATAACAGAAATTTTGTTTTACTTTCATTCAATGATAGTTTATTAAATACAAACAATCTATTTAACTTCATGAGTTCTGTTTCCACTGTTTTCAGTAATTTCTTTATGTCCTTTCCAGAGCAAAATAAATTTGTATCATCAGCAAACATCACATATTTTAAAGTATCACTGGCTGTACAAATATCATTTATATAAAGTAACAATAACTTAGGTCCCAAAACAGATCCTTGCGGGACTCCACAAGTTACTTTTCTAAGTTTAGATTTCATGTTATTAATACTCACATATTGGAACCTATTATTCAAGTAACTATTTAACCAAAATTGTACATCACCTCTTAAACCATACCTTTCACACTTCTGTAAAAGTAAAGAATGCTCTATCATGTATATCAACCTATTCCAAACTGTTTTTCATCCACAGCCGTTGCAATATTTTCAATAGATTCCATCACAGCTAGAGATGTTGAACGATTTCTTCTGAACCCATACTGATGATCATTCAATAAATCATATTTATCAATTAAAGAATCTAGTTTGTTTGCAAATAGTTTTTCAAGAATCTTCGAAAATTGAGGCAGTAACGATACCGGTCTATAATTTGACACAATCTGTTTATCACCAGTTTTATATAATGGGATCACTTTGGCAATTTTCATTTTATCTGGAAAAATTCCAGTTTGAAATGATTTGTTGCAAATATATGTTAACGGTTGAAGGACACTATAAAGAACTTCTTTAATTAGCGACATGTCAAGGTCGTCACAATCCATGGATTTTTTAGACTCCACCAACATACGTGATCGCACATGCAATAAAAGTTATAGTTGTAATTTTACGGTATACAATGAATATACAATACCTGACTCATCTATGAGCTGAGTTAACTCGATTTCCAAAAGTGACTCTCAGTTTTCGCCCATCCTGGACTCAATTAATTTCGTGATCCAGATCAGTACCTGCAGCGGACCAGACCTGCTGCTTGCTGTGACTGCAGCACGTGATTGGCTGCCTGTTACAAGCCCCGCCCACGTCACGATCCCCTTCGGGCTCTCCGTGACGTCAGTTAGGTGGAGATGGTGATATTATATGTGAAAACTATGTTACACATTCTGGCTATTTCAACAGTGAGACATAGTTCTACATAACACAAAAAGAGCGAGAAAAAAATTAAACGACCCACTTAATTTCGACGTCCTCTTCTTATTTAATTGGCCAGCCAGGCGCGTTAGGGAATTCAAGGCGCACTTTATTGGCTGAGTTTGACAGCAATCACGTGTTCTTGGCACACGATTGGCTGAGCTCTTAGGAGGAAGTCAAGTGTCACAACATTTCGGGAGGGATAAGCTCGGAGTTGACAAAAACGGTTTGCCTCAGTCGAAACATTTCGCTACACTGTAATTTTTTTTATTTTTTTCATTTCCAAGTTGGGTCCTGGACGGACCACGCGGGAAAGGATTACGTTATCCGGTTGAGAACCAACCACCCGCGGCGTGCCGAGGACTTGCTTTCACAGTGGACTTTACCTTCACAGCTCGGCACAGAGAGGAGAGTGGGACTTTATTGTTCAAGGCTAGCTAGCTAGCTTTGCAAAGCGGCTTGTTTTTGTGTGTATATAGCGTGGACCGCAGGCTATATGGCTGCGAATTACGAACCGATATATGGACTTTCAGAAGATGAGGTAAGCTTTAAACTCAACCGAGCCCATAAAAAGTATACTACAACCAGGAGTCTCTTCAAGAGGGGTGCAGCCAGAGATGGCCAGCGTTAGCCCGATAGGCAAGCTAACAACCCCTTACCCTGGATAACATTCCAGTGTAATGTTCGGCAGCTGTCAGTTCCTCCCTGTCTTCGTGTCCACTAGTTTTCTCAGCTCATTTTCAGTAGCACTTTCACCACTGTGCCTACAGTCGTGAACCCAAGCAGTCCAAGTTAGTCAGCAGCCTCTGTTGGTTCGTTCCATCCTCGGTTTAATTCAATTTATGGGCGACTTGGAGCTTAACCGCTACCTCGCAATGCTCTGTTGAATCCCAGATGTGCAGAAGGGAAACCGACCGATTTCTCGGGTGCGATGGCTCGATCCCGGTACAAGCTCGACCGCTGTGTCAGATTTAAAAACTACCTCTTGTTTGTAATCGTGGCTGCCTGATAAGTGAGGTGATCTTGGATGTAGACGACTGAGTTGCCATGGCATTCAGATTTACATAAAGCATGTAGCCATTAATTATGAAATAATTCAAGCGTTATTGTTTTTTGTTTTTGTTTTTAATACTGCAGCATCATAGTCACGAGTCAAACATTGGGCATCTATGTATATCTCCAAACATTTTTTTTAAATAGGGGAGCTGTTATATGTGAGATCGGAGCAGTGTACTCTCAAATGGCAAGCAGTGTGGAATTTTTTTTTTTTTTGGATAATCCTGGTGGACAGCTAAAAATATATCTTTAATGGTTTCTCAAAGGGGAAATAGGGGTGTGACTCTTGATTGTTGAATTTGCACTCTGGCTGCATTTGACTCATCTGTCAGTCTGACCAGGAAGGATGTAAGAGGGTTCAGCTTCAGCAATTCACTGAATCTGTGTTACGTAGATGCACTTTGAACCCTGTGACGTTAGTTTCTCTAACATCTATGTAGGGATTGGCCGATTTAGCTCCCGATTATCAATATTGGTTATATTAGCCACTGGTAATTTGTTCTGTCACTTCAAGTTTTTAGTATGTTATGTGACTTAAATGTTTCAGCGACAGCAAAGAGGAAACAAATACCAACAGCACCACCAAAATCATTATATCTGGGGGAAGGATCTTTATTGGCTAGAAAATATTTTTAACATCGGGTTTGAAATGTTGGCGTAGAATTTAGGTGCCTTCTTATGTTAACATTGTATTTATTATAATTTTTTTTAGTAATCATTAGAAGAAAAGGTGAACCCTATCATTTAACCCACTTTGATAGCTCTGGGGTACCCTGCTGACATGAGGCTTGTCTGTAAAAACTTCCCTCACACACACTAAACAGATGGGGATAGTATTCATTGATGATTATACCATGAAACAAAGCATTTACTGTGATCATGAGGTAAACATTCAGTAAGGCACCCCACTCCCCTTTTCTTCTCACTTTGTCATCTGGTGTTATGCTAACATCATTAACTATGTCAGAGACTTCCCCAGTAAATTAATTGCCGCTGCAGTGACTTGGAGAAAAGTGTAGTCACAGCCTGGCATGAGGTGGTTTAGCATATTAAGTGTCTACATATTTTCGGATACTGCGTTTGAGTTTTGGTGCCAAGTTACAAACGGCCATTTATTTATAGGTGAGCTTTATTGATTTAAAAGGCAGCTCATTGCAGCTGGCTGCTTGAAATATCTTAGATGACTTAACTTAGCTGATTAAATGTTTTGACCCATCATCTCTTTCCCTCTGTCTGCAGCATGAAACACGAGTGTTACGGGTTAAGGTCATTGCAGGAATTGATCTGGCGAAGAAAGACATCCTTGGAGCCAGGTGCGTATCATGGAATTTCTGAGAAAACGTCAGAAGATACTGTTTTTGTGTTAATAATAGAAGTGTTAGGTTGCTTTCCTGCTGTCATTGTGAAGGTCTGGTGAGTGGACTTGGGCTTCTTTCTTTCTGGTGCTCTACATGTTCTCTTCCTTCACAAAACTAGGTCTTTTGAGGCCTTCAACATTGCATACACATCATCACAGTTTAGATGGGTCATGCCAAACATGTCAGCTACTTCACTCACTAATAATGATTCGCCATGGATCATTACATGAAGAAATCCATGCTTAAGGAAAACTAGACAGACCTTAGTTGTAGTATTGTGTTTAGCATCCCAACTCTTTGGGGTTCTCCTTCTAGCCAGTCGTTTTTAACCTTGAGCAGCACAGTGTTATGCACAGTTCCTACATTCCTTCTAGTTACAGACCTTGCACCTCAAGTGTTAATCAATGATTTCCATCCTGCCTCTCCTATCCTACTCATAACCCACCTCTGTTACCCTTCTTCCAGATAAAAGAGCTTGACTAATTCTTATACATGCCACATACCTTCCCACATGTGGGAACACAGTGTGGTTAAACTTTTGATGATCTCTGAAGCGTTATGTCCATCAATATCTCCCTCCCATGTGTGAGTCTGTGAAGTGCAACAGACTGTTAATACAGTTTTTACATGATGTTACATAATAACTTTAGTTATTGTAATTTTATTTTTGTTAAGCAGTGTAACTTCTGCTCCTTGAATTTTAATTACCCACAGCTTTGCTTTTGCTCTAATAATATGCTGAATGACTCGCTGTCACTTCTATCAACACCACCTCTGCCATCCTGCTGGCTGTTGTTGTATTTTTCCATGTGCCAATCAGAGACTTTCTTCTTAATTTGAAACTAGCTTTCTAGTGTCAAACTAAACATGGAATATTTATTATGCTGAAGCGCAAACTTCCATTAGAAATAGCAATGACCAGTAAGTCACTTAAATGGCACAGCACTTCAGCTGAAGAGATCTAAATCTTAACATGTGACAGCTTTTTGCTGTTATAGGTCTTTTAGCTACATGTTATTGAATGCCTGAGTAGGTTTGCAAATGTGATTGCAATGCAAAACATGTAGCAAGACTTCACAGGACAGACTCACTGAAGATTGCTTATCATCATTCTTTAAAGTAACATGTTGCATGAGGCTGTAAAGAAATATTTAACTATATTAAACTGTATTTCTGTCTGAAATCACCACAGGAGCACTGGAAGCCTCTTCTGAATTTGAGCTCTGTGCCTACTGTTGATCACAGTAATGTATCTGAACTGTAAGAATGCAGACATTGTTTGAGGAAGAGCTTGGCATGTGTAGCACTGTGTGAGTGCTACTCGCATGCCAGAGTGCATGTGTTAGCATCCTGATGCCCTGCTGGCAGGACAGCTCAGCCTGGCTCAGGAGAAAGCTGAACTGTAATGCAGTGCACTGAATGAGGTCTTGATGTGTGGCTAGCTACCACAGGAGACAGTGCTGACTTGGCAGTCTGTCACCTCATAAGATGCTCAAACAGTTCCAGCCTGTTCTTTTCTTCTTTTTGCTCCAAATGTGTTCCTGTCGGTGCTCCTTTGTGGCTCGTGTGTTACATTCTGTTGTTTCAGATTAAATGAAACACTCTGAGGTTTTGTTTTCACCGTTTTTGTGCGGCGATGAGAGAAACTCAAGGAAGTAACTTCAAAGAACAAGTGTACGGGGCTATGCTTTGATTCCGGCTGCTTTTGGTATCTTTAATCTTGTGTTGACCACAAGTAGCCTTTCTCCCACCCTTAGAAGGATTTTTGCTCATAGAAGGAAGGAGACAAGAAGTCTCCGTGCAGCTGGGATACAGTGGTCTCATTGTTTTTGTTTAATCGCAACATATCATAGAACCACACAAACACACAATTAGAAGCTGTGGGGTTCCTGAAGAGGTTAACTAGCAGCACCTGTTTTGCCTAGGGTATGTTTGCAACTCCTTCAATATCCGTCTGTCTGCCCGTCTAATTTCGTTCTTATTCTTTTGTTTTATCTCAACTGCTTCCTTCAAATGAAAGTAAGACTGCACTGTAGCTGCGAAATTGAATTGCTGATTAGGTCAGTCCTAATGCTATGGTTACTGATTATGTCTGAATAGATTTAAAACCCATTCTCTAATATTTTGATATTTAAAAAGTGTTTAAAATCCTGTATTTAACCTTATACTAAGCAGTTCTTGCTAAGCAGCCACAATTGTAGCTCCTGAGACCACAAGAGGTTATTACAGGATGCTGTGGCAGTAAATTCTGTGAAGGGTGCTGAAATGTGCCATGTGGGTCGTGGCAGAAACCCCAAATCATCATCTCGACACAAAACGGCAATCGCACCATTCACCTGTGTCAACTCAGCATACTGCTAATTTGACCAAAGACACCTGAAGCCGAAGCAGTCGCGTTCTTGACTGCAGTGGTTTGAAGAGTAAGTAGCAGGGGAAGGGTTATTGTAGTAGTAGTAGGCAGTTATTGAGTTGCCTAAATTGCCCTACTAACATTATCTTCCACATCATCTTTATATACCACAGTGTCTGGTGGTGGCTAACACGTATATTAGCTGTGTTGATACCACTTAATTTCAGTTCTTTTCATCATGTTGGGTAACAGCTAAGGTGTGTGAATATATTTTAATGATTTAAAGTCTGGACTTGGCTCTCTTGATTGGAATCCAGGTTACATATTGATGAGATATCAAGTTGGCAAGTCACCACTCATTTGTAATGCAGGTAATATGCATCTGTTAATAAGTTACAGTTGCTTTTATAAATTGTGGACTGTGAGGTACCAATTAAAGTGTATTACATTTGCTTTCACTGAATAAATCTCTAATGTCAATATAGTCATCTCTCTTCTAACACTACTAGAGAAACTAATTTGAACCTGCAAATCCAGAAAAGTGTAATTCACACCAAACTGTCTCTGCAGCACAAATATCTTATTACATTAGGTTGAGCAAAGGAAAAACAAAGTCTGTGCAGAAACCCTGCTGTTGCTTAGCTTCTTTCTTGCTTTACTCTTTGTTTTTCTTTTTCTTTTTTTTAACCTCCAAACTCTAGCTTTCAGTAAACCTAGTTGATTAACTTGATCAATAAAAAGTTGTTAACACAGAGGATGCTTTAAGATATCCTATTTAGATATACAAATGCACAAATAAAAGCATCGTCTGTGTTAATTGCGTTGTAATTTTAACGTGAAAGTTTCATGTAGGACTATGTAACTTTGCAAAGTCACCCCCTCCACATGTACACAGACCTTTTAAATAGTCAGTTCTCCCAGGGAAGGGTTTTGCAAAGTGTGACACGGTACCAGGTGTTGCCTGCTGTGACTAACATCAGGTTAATTGGTCTTCGCAGAGAACAGTAGATCGCCGCTCAGACCAGAGCTCACTGGAGATTTCTACCCTGTCAGCACCTTCAAATAAGCCACGTGGGGAGTTTTAAATAGCACAGTCACACATGGTCTGCTTATTGTTTGTACTTCTCTCCTCAAAACGTTTAGCTGTTTCTATTTTTAGCAGTCTTTACCAATAAGACAGGATTTTTATTTCTCAGGATACTCAAATGGAAGGAGTGTCCAACTAAGGCGCACCAATTGCAATTTTCTTTTTCTTCTAAGTGTGAACTGTCTACACTGGAACTATAACTGATTGCATTGAGAAAAAAAAACTTAATTTGTTTGTATATGCTAATATGTAATTTGCTTTGGTCTTTTATCACTTTGGAAATCATTGTTTTGATATGGAAATTAAATGTAATATGAAATGTATGTATCCTATTTATTATAGATGTGTGCTGTTTTTGGTAAATATGTATTGCTGGGAGCAGATGGTTTGAATTTGGATATGCTTCCGACTTTTTTTTTTCTGCTTTGGTTTTGCAGTGATCCTTATGTCAAGCTTTCCCTCTATGTTGCTGATGAAACTAGAGAGCTTGCCCTAGTCCAAACAAAAACGATTAAAAAGGTAAGTCCATAAGTAAACAGTGACTTTGAAGCATTGAACTGTAGCATGTTTAGTCTGATGTTTGTTGTCTTAGAGGTCCTGTTTATGTCTTGGATGACGCAGTCACAAGTGGACAGCTACTCTGCAAATAAACATGGAGCCTACAGAAGTTTTGCAAACCTGCTTAATTATTCAGGGTCTCAAATTAAAGTCTAATTAATCTTGACTCAAAACAGTGTGCTGCTCTATGTTCATTTTACAGCCGGTCTCACCAGCAGGGCACCTGTTGCTAATGGGAGAACTATTATAAATGGCAGAAGCTAACGGGAAATGAGCAGTAGTTTGGAGATATTTCATGCTATCACACTAATGTGCTGGTGAGATTTCTTATCGTGTACATTTACAGTTGTAAACAGAGTTGTTGGGAATAAGTCTGTTAGCCAGTACTAGTGCAGGAGGACGTTGTGTTTCTCCACTGGTAGGAAGAACACTGATTGTGTAGGCGTTCTTTAAATGTGGCTCCAGATAAATTTATGTACACACTGCTAAAACAAGCGAATGGCATTGTGTAGCCCACGGCATATCTGAATATGGTGTGAGCAGTTAAATCTGCGTGTGCATTCCTACACCTGTACTTGGAGGTTTCTCCTTGTGATTGGATCACCCAAGATGAATGTTAATTCCAGGTGAGAACAGAGCCGTAGCTTTATTCCTTAGTCACACACACTCAGTCACCAATGGCAGCAGACTGCTATGCAAGAAGTAATCTGGAGTTCATTGTACTGCCTGATGGTGCTTTGGCACATGGAGGGATCGAATGGCCAGCCCCTATATTAGTGGAGAGCTCGCTCGACCACCTGAGCCTTGAAAGCCCAATGACCTCTAATGAACCTACTTGTATTGCTTGGCTAGCTTGGCCACTCCTGCCAAACTAATCTACTTCCACACCTGCACTTTAGATGGGCCTTTTCAGCCACTTAAATGTGCACTTATTGAGTCCCTTTTAAAGTCACAGGTGTGGGATCACAGATCATCTTAATACCAACACACACTCCCTACCCCCACACCTACCAATCAAGGCAAAGCTCCAGAAAGGCACAAAAAGGTGGTGCTTCCTTTATCTGTTCAGGACAGGGAGACACTGGTCGAGCTCTTCCCCCGTGGCCTCTTTTTGAGGAGGAAATCTCTTCACAGCAGGGGGAGCTATTACTTGCCATTATTGTAAACCCAGGACAGGAGACGTTTCCAATTCAAAGGAAGCTGTAATCTGAGTGGAAGTGCATATTGATTTCCAGGATTTTTGAATTTTCTGAGCTGCATGGTTTAAATTTGATCTGAAATGTATTGGGTTCTGCTGCACTCCATTTTATTCTTTTCTGAGGCTGTACTTTATAATGTGCAGGGGTTAAACTTTAAAGCATAGCTTGACTCAGTTTCTTACTTCCTGGTAGTAAAGTTGGTTATAAGAAGCTGCCAACGAAAGCCTGTGTTGGAGTCAAGCAGCTCAGGCCTACATGCAGCCAAACATATGCTGCCAGTGGCCATGGTTTTCTTTATAGGATATAAATAGCTGACAATAGTACTGCTATGTGGAGCAGAAAAAGAAGCAGTGGTGCTTCGCTCTTCTGTGGGCTTCATGTGTCTTTAAGTGGGACACCTTTGATGGCATCTTTGTTGTTGAAGCTAAGAGTTTGGCTTGTGGCAAGATGACATGAAAAAAAATGGGATATGACAAAGAAATAAAAAGCCAATCTGAGGCAAACATCAGTATCTAGATGATGCCCTGAGCACAGAAGAGCTGAGGTTAGGCTGTTCTGGATGTTTTTGTTTTTGTTTTTGCCTTGTGAGCTGCAGATTTCATTAATATTGTTCATCCAAGTACAGCGAGTTAATTTGTAATTGTGGTATCTCAGTAGTTTTAGTACAGATGTTATTTTATCGCTGCTGTAAAACATTTAATGTTTATTATTCAGTGTAACTTGTGAAATTCAGGTTTCATTGACATTTGAGTGTTTAAGTCATTTGAGTCACCAAAGGAATTTTAATGAGAACTGTCACTTAGTTCCCAGTCTAATAAAAACATCAAATGTGTGAGGCAGAAGGAGAGTGGATTGGAGGGGGGTGTAACTGCTGAGCTGATGCATCCAGAAAGTGGGTGAAAATCCTCACGCCTGTTAATCTGAAGGCTTATTCTTATCACAGGAGCAAGTTTGCTACAAACCTCCTCTAACAATATAAGAGAGGATCATTGGCATGCCAGATAGAGCCAAATTTTGCACGTGGCCTCTCTTCTCTCACTCTGAGTGGGATGCTTTTCATACATCTGTTCTCTTTTCTGTGTAAACTAATGATGCTGTTTATTGTGTTTTAATGCAGTTATTCATTGTGGCTTCTGTACACTGTGTTTCAGACCCTCAACCCAAAATGGAACGAAGAATTCTACTTTAGAGTGAGTTCAGATTTTGAAATGCTTTCGTGAATGATGATTATTATTTTTATTTATTTTTGCTTTGACGGTCTGTTATTGCTCTACTTTGGAGCAGGAGTTGTATAGCTGTGAATCTTTGGTTGCAGTTTAACATGGCGATGAAACCCACGTCTTCCACCCCTGTAATCAAACAGGACGTTATAAGTATAGTGACATGATAACTCTAGACTGAGGGTGTTTAGTTCAGTTCAGTTTGTTAGGTGGTGTTGATAGGCATCTATAATTCAAGTTTTTTTAAATCAATAACATTTTGTGAAATTAAAACGATAGAATAGTTTATAAGATTTCATGGGTGAATAAATGATACAAATTGGTCATTTCCTGTTGTTAGGTAGTTAAGTTGCATAATGATGTCATAATGTGCAATATGGATAACAGCCTTTTAAGAGTATAAGCTGTACCTTTGTGTCAACTTTGATTGCTCAACTCCTGATAGTGTAGGAATTGTTTGCAAGGAAACAGATTTTGTGTATTATAGTAAAATGAGTACAGCTTAGGCTTCTGTTTCGATAATTAGACAGCTGACTGCCTTCTAAGACTCTGCACAGTTTTAAATGATTACAAAACAAAAAGCAAGCAGCCAGTTACCCGCAAATGCACATACACTTTGACATAAACAGCAAGCAACGTCTCTAACATCTTCCTTATTTTGTTGCTCCCACAGGTGTGTCCACAGAATCATAGGCTACTCTTTGAGGTGTTCGATGAAAACAGATTGGTAAGATTTCCACTTTTGTAGATTTATTTAGTTGTCTCGTGTCGTTTAATCTGCTTCGTGCAATCTGTTCTCCTTGGAAATATTTGCACAATATATTGTCTTTCATTTAATGTCCTATGGTGATAATTTGCTTTCCAGTAGCACTTTATTTTGTTCTCTAGTCTCAGTTACGCCAATAAAACATAATGACTGTAAAACTGATATTGCTAAATTTGTCTCAACCAGTTCTGCTTTCATTATACCGCAGAGATTTTCAATAACTTAGAAGACGTTTTATTGACTTTGTCTGCCCTCCCTCGTGTGTTAACAGTTTTCGAGATGTGAACCATTTTCCCAGTTTAACATGACATGATTTCAGCTTTAGGCTTTGTAGATTATAAACAGCGTACAGTTTGTTTGACTGCTAGTTTCGGTACTCTGCTTTCAGACTGTAATCCACTAACAGCTCCTACATTCCTCTTATGTCAAATTTCTCAGATTTCCCCCACAGACGAGAACACTGGTTTCCTTGACTTGTGAAATTAAAACCCCTTTTAGGCCCTCAGTTGCCTTGACAACTAAATTAAATGTCTGCACATTGTCAATTCTTGCAGTGAGTAAAACCATCACAAATAGGTCTTGTAATCAATTTACTAATTCACTCTTGGCTCTAAACGTCACCTTGGTTGGAGTATCTTCAGAGAAGGCGTGCATAAGAGAAGTGGTTGCTGACACTGTGGAGTCATTGTTCTGTAGAATAAGCAAAAGGCTCTGCTAGCAGTGTTATTTGTTTCCTATGTCTTCTCAGTAACTCTGGGTCCTGGGTTTGATGTTGTATAAAACAAACAGCGGATGCAGCCCAACATAGTTTTGGTGATCTTGGCTGGATAAGGCACATTCTGTCGGGGCCTCTCAGATTCAGGGCTGTTGCTGAGGACCATCGTGGGAGGTTAAAACATTTGGGATTTGTTTGGGGAGTGTCTTTTTGTAACAACACGATCTCTAGTTTTATTTCTAGGTGAACCATATAAAGACATGACTATTTCATTAATCTAAGCATGTAACACATGTCTAACTTGCTCATTTCCACTCCGTCCCTTCTAAAAAGTGCAGCTCTAATTTTCCTTCAGTACAGTGAACACTTTCTGTATAAGAGGATGAGACGAGAGCACAGCACAGGCAGCCTCAAGCACGGTCCTCTCCTTATATGTCCGAAGAAGTGCTTTTTGTCTTTCTCTTGGTGCGTGCCAAGGCAGTTCCCCCACCACTGGTCAGCATTTCGTTTTGTACTGGAGCATAGTACAAATATAAGAGAACTATGTATGACACTGATGGTTGAATTTGAAGAAGCGGCTGAATAGACCTACAGCACAGTGCAGTTTGAAGCAGGCATGTTATGTCATTTGGCAAGCTGGGCTCGCTGCCATTGGACCACACATTGGCATTTTGTTTCTTTTATACAGAACATTCCCCATAACATTTCTCACACAGACACACATTTATTGACTGTGCCTAACACTGCAGGCAGTGTGTCATCACTAAGTGTAACTGGCTGCCAAGCCGTGAGTCTTCCTGTATTACAGTGTCTTTCTTTTGGCTTCTTTGTCCAGTCAGTATTGTTTCTTGATGCCCTCTTGTCCACAATGCAGACCTTTGATATTTATTTCTTTTTTTCATTCGTTTGAAATACTACAGGCTGCTGGTTGCAACTTGTTTTTTGAAAAAGATAAGGTGACGCACTGTGGTCTAAGCCATAGGTTGAACCAGTCCAAGCGGTTAAAACAAGGCAGTTACTTTTCAAGCGTGTAGCTCTGAAATGGCAAGTTGTGATAGGGGCTTTGTCAGTTCTGTGCACGGAGGCGGATGACTCCCCCACTAACTCTGGCTTCAGGGCAAAGTAGTCGAACTCCCACTTTTTCACATGATGATGCTGTGGTGAATCAAATTGTAGGAGCTTTTTTACATTAATGTACAGTATGTTGCAAACAAAGCGTCTTTTTCTGTGTTGTAACTTGGAGTTAGGCATTAGAATTTGTGCATGATTTCATTCAGCATTACAGGCTAGGATCACAGCCAAGTTGTGTCTCGGACTGCTTTTGGATGCAAAAGGAATGACCTATAAAAGCAGCGTCAAATGTTTGGCTGTGTATGGCAGGCATTGCATGTTTATTCTGTTTCAAGTAGACATGCCTTTTCCGAGTGAGGACCATGCTGTTCTGTGATCTGTCAGATACTCTGCTCTTTACTCTCAATCTCACTTTTTTTTTCTTGATCCATTTTTAGCACCAACTTCCTTATGCTTCTTTTTTTCTGTTTCCAAGCTGCAAGACATTACAGGATAAATTATATGCTCCAGACTTGGTGTTGAATTTTTGACATGATTGGCACCAAATGGCAATTGGTGATCAATTAACAAGTAACCTTGCTGTGAATCTAGAATCTAGAAGTTATTGATGCTTTCCTTTTCCCTTCCATTTCTTTCTGCTCCTTCAGTTCACAGCATGTCTTTTCCAGAACAGGCTGATTGCAGGCAGCACTGAATGATTGGAACCGTTCAATGCCGAAGGAGTTGAGTGGGAGCAAATAAACAGCTGACTGGCATTGCCAACATTGCTGCACTCTTTTTCGTAATAATGCTCTAATTTTATCCAGCTTTCCCATTTTGATCACATTGCTGAACTTTCACCCCTCCCTAAAAATCCAAAGCTGCTCGCCATTTAGTTCAGTTTGATCCAAAAAGAGTGTTTAGTCAACGATAGACGAACGTTTCTGTAGGTGAGCATGCAGTAGTTCAGCCATTTGTCACTCTAGTTAAGTTTCTATTAACTTATTTTTACATTCAAAGAAATCCACAGTCAAAAGACGAAATGACTTGTATTTAAGATGAATACGTTGGGAACTTCTTTTGTTAAATAATATAAGCCACAATATTGAAAAAGGAATGAGTTACGATTTAATTTAACAGGTGTACTCTTGGTGAGTGGTGTTTTGATATTTGAGTGCTACTCTGGGGAAACTGAGCTACTCTTACTGAGATATCAATTTTAGCAAATTAAATCAAATTCCAGATGATGTTTAAATTATGAAGAAAATAGTTTAAAAACTCATGAAGCCAGATGAAAGGACATTAATGAGATGTGGAGGCAGGGGAATTGGCGGGGTTAGAAAAAGTTCATGTTAATAGAGCGGAGGATGGATAGGAGTAAGCAAGCAGGATGTAGGTGGGGTCGTTGGGGGGGGGGTCATTTGCTACGTGAGGGCAGTATGGGGTCGTAACAGGAGATGGCAGGGCCATTTGTAGTCACGTGACTGCCAGGCAATCCACTGTCACCTCGGAAACCAGGAGTGCCGGCCACTCATATCCAATCATGTCGGGAATGCTGGCTGTCACTTGGCTCAGGCTATTTCTGCCGTCTGTCGCTAGTGCTTGATGGTGCTAAGAGACTGGTATACAGGGATCCTCCTCCTTTTTTCTTTTTTTTTTTTTCTCCTTTTTTTTTCTCCTTTTTTTTTTTTTTTAAAAACACCACCCCACCCCCCCACCCTCCTCCTCGTAGCCATCAGCCCTCACTCTCCCTCTCCTTTGAGTGCGTTGTGTAAAGTTGTCAGCTGTTTTGCAGTGGCTGTTTTGCTTTTGTGGTGTGAGTACTTCTTTTCTCAGTTCAGCTTGGTGTGGGAAGGAAAGTTGCGGAAGAGGCTGGGAGAGGGGAGGGGGGAATGGAAGAAAAGAGGATCAGTTGTCTAGCCAAAGGAGAAGTGGGCAACAGTTAGGATACTGAGGCAAGAGCCAGAGGAGAGAACCAGCAGCCACTCAGTAAGAAAGTGAGAGGCAACGGGAGATTTGGACGTGGGGTGAAAATGGCACAGCGTCTGCGTTTGTACTTTGGCTCAGGACACAGTAACACAGCCCCGGACATACTGGAAGGAGACTTTGAGGTGCAGCAGCGAGACGACGATAGGGTCACGGCACACCTCGTGCAGCCACGTCCAGCATCGAGGCCTTCCCAGGACTCTGCTACGGAGCACGTCCCGTCGGCGGCTTTTGGTTTCCACTCTGAGCCTTCGCTTAAACGCAGCTCCTCCATGTTCATACCCCAGCTTGCCGCCTACACTGAGCCACGTCCTACTAGGAGCTCATCCATGCACATCTCCCTTCAGCGCTCCAATGGATCCAGTAATGGAGATTCCAGTGGTCATGCTGATGATGTCCCACCACCCTGTTATACTCCTCCAGGACCTGCGCCTGCCTATACCGAACCACAGAGTCAAGCTAACTTTCCGCGGCAGTCCCCTCCTCCATACTACAGCCCTGATTCTTTAAGTGTGCAATCTTCTCTGGCGGAGCCAAACCTTCCCAAGCGCAGGGTCTTTAGTATTGGTTCCAGCAGTCATTGTACGTATAACAGACGCCAGCCTGGCATCAGTGTTGGTGCCATCTACATCCAGAGGAATTCTCCTGACGGCTCTGATGTCCAGCATTTCAGAATCCTTCCCTATGGCGGTACCGGCTGGTCTGTCCAGCAGCAAAGCCTGGACCAGTCCTCTGGTGTTAATGGCACAAAGCAGAGGCTAGTGTTTCAGCTCCAGCAAAATCAGAGCCAGGATCAGAAGCAGGGCAGACAACCGGATGATCCATCACAAGAACAATGCACAGATGCTGGACCCAACAGCTCAAGAGGTTGCCATAGGGTGCGCTACCCTAGAATTCGATTACATAGAAGCTCGTCTCATCAGAGGCTGCTGGTGGAAAATAATAATCAGAAAAGTGGTGCAGACAGTCAGACTATAGACGAGAATGAAACAGATGTGGAGACAGAAGCAAGAAACAGACCTGATGGTTGTACTTTAAACTTTAGTGGGGAAAATCCCAGAAGGCAGCCACATTTGAAGATATATTTTACCCCGGGTGGAGGTGGAAATCAGGATGTGAGCTTTGGCAATGAAGCAACGACAAGTAATTCCAAGGTAAAGAGTGTGGAAAAGTTTAGTAGAAGCATACTCTGCCTCTGAAATGTTTGGTGAAAAATTGTTGAATTACAAAAGCGTTATGTAACATTTATAGACTTGTTCTAATGTTCCTAGAGAAACTGATATTAGAATGAATAGTAAACAAATCCAAAAATAGTGGGTGGCATGTGACATTTAGTTTAATATGACTTGGCTTGTTCCTCTTGTAGCCAAAAGGGTGAGGTCCAGCACTGTCATGGACATAACAAATGAAAAAGCCAGTCTAACACATCTAATTTGCAGTGGTTGCTTAAGTACTATTTAACACTAAGAATATAGGCTAGACAGGGAGAGATCCGTGTGGTGCTGATACAGGGTGGTGACTTTCCTGGACCTAAAAATCCCAGACAACCTTGCTGATCTAAATCACACATGCTGCTTTTCTTTCACTTCATAACCAGAACGACTTAAAATCTCACACACGTCAGCCAGTTTAGTTGTGCAAGAAATGGATGAATGGATAATTTGTTCCCATGCACTTGTTGCCTTCCGTTTCACAGAAATGCGACACTGGGGTTTTTGATAATACCCTTAAGTGCAGTCAGCACTCTTTAAGAGCTGGCTGTGTCTATTTTTAGTTTACCTCGAGCGTGTTTGTTGGTTTTGAAAGCAGGCAAGCGGCATGTCTTCTCCAGTTCTTGGCTGGTATGGATGTGAATCGTTGCAGCTGCTCAGCAGGCGATTAAGAACTAACATGTCAGTGCAGCCCAAACAATGATCAAAAAGTTTCACAAGCAGCGTCAGTTTCCTCAAAGCCTGAAATCTTTTGGTGTTGCTCTCCAGTCTTATGCATATGTCCAACTCTGGTGCTAGAATGCTATAATCAGTGTATCGAGTTACCCAAATTGCTGTTTATTTATTAAACTTTTAAATACTTTCGATGTAGAATGTTTTAGATGTTTCTTTTAAGCTATTTTTTAAATGGCACTTTGGAGTTGTAAACTCAATTTTTAGCCTAAAATTAAATATAGTCGATTTTGAAATTAAATGATAGGGCCGTCATTGACTGTTTGAGGTTTACACCAGCAGGATGTAGGTTTATCATGAGATGTTTAGCTCCAGGAAGGACCGCCTAAACAGGAAGCTATTTGCTCATATCATGTTTTAGTTCATCTGACCAAACCACTGATTTCATTCATCTGAGTCAACCCCCCCCGAAAACCCCAAAGATTCCCCCGCCACAAACCAGATTGGTTATTTGTAAAAGTAGAAACATGCTTTTTTTTCCTTTTGGAGCTAGCCTCAAGTGGCCACTCCAGGAACTGCAGTTTTTTGCATTTAATCATCAGCTTGAGTTTATTGCACCTCATCGGTTTCTGCTTGCTTGTATGTGTAGAAGTTGTGACCAGTCGGCTAAAGAATATCTCTTCCCACTCAGTTTGACTGAGCTTAGTCTGCATCCAGGCAGATACTGTGATGCACAGTCCTGCCAGTGACTTCGCATTATTCAGGTGATGAAAAAGGAGATGCCAAGATGCAGTAGCAAAGGTGATGATGAAAAGGGCAAGGGTGGTGTTGATATAGACAATCTAGGTTTGGATAAAAAAAAAAGAAAGAAAACGTTTTCAGATCTAGTGGGAAAAATTAACCTCTTCCTTCGCCCCTCATGGTAGTGATGTGAGACTCCATGGCATCCTGTTTCTCAAGCAACGAGGAAGTCCCCAATTAGACCATAATGACAGGTCTTCCCCAACTGATTGCCTGGAGTTGGATTGCCCCTTTTTAAAACTGGGCTTGGGATGACGTGTGTGTGTGTGTTTGTGTGTGCGCACACCAGATGGACTAGCTGCAAATGGCTATGCCTCCGTGCCATGCCCTCGTTACAGCCCTGCCTTAGTACCCCTCGGTTTCCATTCATTGAGAGCTCCTGGAGGCCAGTAGGCTGGCTATATTTACCTGAGGCAAGATTGTGGACGAGTGGGGTGAGGGCACACTTTTTATTTTGGTCCGATAGCATGTAAGAGGCATTCAAATCACTTGTGTTGCGAAGGGCTTTTCTCTGACAGCGTGGACTTCTCTGAATTGCATGGTATTGTAATACAGTTGTGTCAGCAGGGAGACTGTTGAGAAGGTGAGACAGCCTTTTTAAACCTCAGTGCCAGCCTGGACTTGCTCCAGATTGCCCTTTGTTGTAAACACCCTGTCACCATCTTGTCATCATCTTCCTGTAGCTTCATAGCATTTCCAGTTCTTAGCACTTTAGCTGCTTTCCTATAGTCTTGAAAGATTGGAGTGTGTTTAGGAATGACAATAGATTAGGTTTTTACTCGTTCATTACATGTGAATTGAAGTGAAGAGCAAAATATCCTATAAACATTGGCCATGAAAGCCGCTGTCTGGGTGCTTTTGCTTGTTGGATTTAATTACAGGGTCAGAGAGAGATGTTGCTGCAGGCGACATTTAGGGTTTTATTTTTTTTTAATTTTATTTAATTTTATCATTTTTTTGGTGCTGTGAGAACCACAAAATCATTTGTAATCCACAGATGTTGCAGTGGTATTTCAGCACAAATCTCTGAAATGGTTATATTCTCATCCAAACTTGCCAGAGTAAAATTAGAAGCGTGTGAAAAGCAATTGTTTCGGTGACCTACTCGTGTTCAGTTTTCAAACTTTTTTGGGCTAGCTTCCTCTTTTTTTTTCCTTTTTTTTTTTTTTTTTCTCATACCTCAAGCCACCCCTCTTTGTCCACCCGTACTTCCTTCTGTTGGTCTTTGGTCGCACTCTCAGAGTGTAACCTGGTCCTGGGAGGCAGTTGCAGACTCAAATCTGACCTCTTAATGACTCTGTAATTAAATCCAACTCCGTATATAAGGTCAGAGCTGAAATGCTTGTTTTGGTTAGTGACATTTAAAAAAACAACAACAAAACAGGTTTGCCTGCAGAAGGTGTTGTTTTCCATGTGATAATATCATTGCAATTGCTTATATCATACACTGGAAGTGACAGTGCTACTGCTGTTTATGTGATCATGTGGTAAAAGAGTTGTGGTTATGCTGTGGTCAAGTTTGCTTTTGATGCTCTCTCAAACTTGGAGGAATCTTATGTCGGACTGCTTTAAATGAGTTATGTTAACAGTAAGTGAATCGTTTAGTTTGGTTGGTTTAGAAATTGAAAGCATGCATTGCGGTAATTTGCACAGTAGTGACTCCTGTTTTCCAAGAAGGGCTACAGTGTGTTATTCAGTGGAGGTGGGTGGACGTGCGAGGATGAGTGACTTCACATACGTTCGTGTGTGTGTGTGCTTACATGCCTGTGCGTTAATCAGTCATCATTTTTATGTGACTCATTTGTAACCTTTTCACTACTGAATTCCAGCTCGGTTAACTGTGGTGGGAGCCCAGTGCAGTCACTCCACAGCTCTTTTTTCTTTTGTTTATCAGAATAAGCTGGTGTTTTGGTTTGTTTTTTGTTTTAAATCTTTAAACACCTTAACCTCAAATCAGTGTGAAAAAATCCTTTCCAGGCCATGCAGTCTATTCTGTAGAGGCTTAAATTCTGCTTGTTCTTATTCTTCATCCAGAGGTATAATACTGTTTTCAGAACTAAGTCAGTTTTTGATTTTTATTCCTTCTGAAAACTTTTTTTTTTTTTTTGCTGATTTCAAGTTAAGTAGCCATAAATATCACATTTTACTGTCAGAATAAGCATATATACAGTGTTCCCCACACTTAATTTACCTGGAATTTGTGGCACGTGTGAAAGTTGTGGAAACAATGTTGAAAATGTCCTCTGTTGTACATTAACAATAATCAGTCTTTAAAGTAGAAAACAGACTGAAGGTTTTTTTAATTTAATTTTTTGTAATTGTGGTGAGTGGGAGAGCGTATAATTGACAGTCAGTAGGTTTTTTTTGTTGCACTACTGTAGTTGTCTTTGCGTAAATCTGTCACTGCATCATTCAACCCAGCTTGTGTGTCAGTCAGTTAGTTTATGCCTGTTGTCTAAATCAGTTGTGTCCTACACACAGGCTACTTCCAAGAATGGGCTTTTCCATCTCGGACAGGTAATCCATACTCTGTAACGGACAAATCTATGGGCCTCTTAAATTTCAGACACAAACCTTCCCTGTTTTAAATTTTTCCTTGTGGTCACATCTGCCCTTCTCTCCCTCTGTCCAGCTGATTTGGCTTTTATCTGGTGGCTGTAGATGTTTTTTTCCTTGCTGGGATCGCAGGTTTTTCTCCCATAAAGTGTTGCAAAAGGCCTGTCCATAAATAAATCTCGCTCTGAACCTTCTGTCTGGACACATGTGGAAATCTGTCCTGATTGATAGAGAAGCTGATCTTAAATCATAACTAATCAAGTGCAATTGTTTTCAGTAAGACCGCGTGGAAATACTTGAACAGTTTTTCTTTACTGCCTTTAAACTTTAGATTCTCAGGTTTCCACATGTGTTCACAAATTAGGCTGGAGGTCACTGTATTTCTGGATGGGGCTGTCCATGAAATGAACTTCTTTTTGCCTTTCTTTCCACCTGTCTTTAATACATACAAAATGCTGCTGGATAATCTGGTGATTTTTACCTCAACATTGTGGTTTTCCCTTCATTATCCCTAATGATACTTCGGGCTTTTCACAGACACACTCAAACAAAAACAAAAAGTCATTCTTTTTGAATTTCAGCTTCTAAATGTGACCTTTTTCTTTCCCTCTAGACTAGAGATGATTTCCTGGGGCAAGTTGATGTTCCTCTCAGTCATCTGCCAGTAAGTTATTTACATCTCTGCTGTCATTTATTTACGTCTGTATGTGTGTAAAGCTTGAGTGCGTGTGGACACTCTGGCTGGTTTAGCACTGTTTTGAATGCTCAGCTGTTTCTTATCTACAATTTTGCTGTTCCTGATTAACCTCTGTGAAGGTCAGGGAGGGAGTTTGTTTGTGTTTTCCCATCTTGAGTGTGAGAACATGCTAGTCACAGGTAATGCTTCTGTTGTGATTAAACAGCGCTCTCTGTATTAGAAAGGGAAAGCGGGCTGTCTAGCATGTAAACACACAACATCGACCTGCAGAATCAGGGTGCTTGGGAATTTTTACAGTTGAGGTCTGATGCAAGCACAAGCCATTCTCACACCTGCAACTGTTCAGCTGGACTGGACAAGAAATGTTTTTTTTTTGGTTGTTGTTGTTTTTAAAACCTTCTTAAGTAGTAAGTCGGTGTGATGCAAGAGTAAACCAGGTAGTTGTCTCGCGTCTGATGTCCTTCTGTCCTCTGCATACTCTGCACAGAGAACACGTTTGAAGTTGCTTCTTGTGAAAATGGCAAAACTGAGTAGAGCTCTTATGTGCAAAAGGCTTAAGAGACCTACAAATCATCCTGAAGCAGCAGCACCTCTGCACATTTGGGAGCTTTGCTGCCAGCTTGGTTGTGGCTCCCTAAAGTTCTGTCTTAGTTGTCGACCTTAAAAGCCTATCAGTAAAAGTTTTTGGGGTTAATTATTAATGCCCTATTTGGGTCCCACAGGCCCAGGAAATTATTAGCAGATAAAAGCTTACAGCTGAGTCACGTTGAGAGTTGAAGCCTTGGGACAACATGGATAATATTTAGTCCTGATGTGACTTATGCTAAAAAAACAAAACAAACCAAGGCTTGTTTTTAATTAATAGTTACTGGGCATAACTTAGTCATGTCTCCTTTCTCCGTAATAGCTTCTTGTAAATGTCCTTTTACTTTTCATGAAACAGGACATGAATACTGACTCATCAGAGTCCATCTGGTAGCTACATTTTCCTTATGGAACCGTGACCTCCTCTTAGCAAATAACAGGACAACGCCATTCCTCTTTTTCTTGGTCGTCTGTATTTAAGCAGGCTCCACACTCAACTACCTCTTTTTACCGGGCTCTGTGTTGTATGTGGTGAGACCAGATAAATAAAAGCACGTGAGGTCTGAAAGTTTAGCAAATCAAAAACCATGTATGATTGGAATTTCCCCTTTAAAGTCATCTGCTTTTGCACCTCTGGACTTCTTGCAGTGCTGCTGCTAATTTTAGATGGGACCGTGAAACTGCCAGGACATCCATACTACTGTGCATTTCTGTCTCAAACTGAGCTGACGTTTGTAGTAAGGATTATCATCAGGCTGATGAGAACTAATCTCCGGAGATTCTCAACTTGGAGACCGAACAGTGTTTTCATTGAAAGGGTGTTGATGTTCAAGGTTAGGACAGCAGCTTAGGTAGTGAGCTCGTTGGTCGTTTTTGCCACATTCACAGTTTGCTCCACTGAGGCCAGATTTAGGTCTATGAGTCCATAATGACCTCAAACTATGGGTGACCAGTCATTATAAACAACTTGAACTGTGCACCATCTTATTCGCTACTCACCTGACTCATCAGAGTTGCCTCCCTGTGACTTTAACCTCTTCAGATTGGAGGAGGACAGAGTGGAGCTCCATGGACTGAAAAGTGTCTGCAGAACTTGCTTTAGTCCACAAGGAAAACATCCTAAATGGGAGCTTGATTGATAAAATTAATATTAGATATTATTTTATGTTAATACTGCCCCTAATATTTTGACTTGGAATTTTGTTCCAATCTATTTCATATTCCTGCTTTGAGGAGCCCCACCTAATATTTTGAGACCAGTGTTTTGACTGTAATTGAGGTCCATTATTTGGAAACTTGACACTGGTACTTTTCACACATGTTCTTTTTCCTTTTACAAAACTTTCCAGCATTTTCTTTTAAATATGAAAACTGACTTTTGGCCTCAGCGGTATCTCACAGGGCATTATGCGATGAGCAGCCAGCACGGACTGGTTTGGCCCTGTCAGAGAGCGGTGTGAGATTGCTGTGAATTACAAAAGGCTGCTCAATATGTAACAGGAGAAGCTCAGGATTGCATAATGATCCTGGGATGTCTGTGCAGAGGGTTGTACCCTCTGTTGAAAGCTGGCGACTGTGATATTCTGATATCGCAACATGTGTATTTGCTTGTGTTCACTTAAATGCCGTCAGCAAAAACCTCCTCTATTTGCAGACAGAGGATCCTGCCATGGAGCGGCCCTACACGTTTAAAGACTTCCTGTTGCGGCCAAGAAGGTCAGTTTTGGCTTTGTTTGATATAAAATGAGAAAACGTAGATGGCAAATAGTAGCTGCTTTTTTGTGTCTGTCTAGTTTGCCCCCTGTTAGCAAGTGGAGTAGACAGTGACACATTATTAAAGTTAGATCTTGGTTCACAACACTGTCTAGACTCTGGCCATATTGGAGTCTAGACAACGATAACTTCATGCGGCTGTCAGCTAAATACTGAACTTGGAATTCCAACTAGGACTAATGAGCAGGAAGTATTTAAAGCAGATGTTTTCCTTTCAGTCACAAGTCCAGGGTGAAGGGTTACCTGCGTCTGAAGATGGCCTATCTGCCCAAACAAGGAGGTCATGAGGAGGAGGGGGGAGACATGAGGGAGGAGGCTGAGGTAAGGTCTAATCCTCTGTTGTTAGTATAAACTGCTGACTTTGCATTACCTAAGACATTCTTTGGACTGTTTTTTCCACAATAAAAGCAAACCAGATTCTACTGTTATTCCTTTCTGCCACATGAAGGCAACATAGTTCTAAGCTTGAAAGTGAATGTCCCAAAAGTAATGTGAGAGCATCTTTCTTTTTTCTTTTATTATTTCTCTGAGAATTTGGGAAGCCGCTCACTGCCAGCATCTGGTAAAAGTCTTTTCCAGGTCAGGGTCTGGAAAAAACATTTACAATGTGGCCTGTTATTTGGAGAAAATTGAGCTTTTCCTACTTTAATATGTGTTCTTGGATGTGTGGAAGAGAGCTAGAGAGCGAAAGGCTTCACAGATAAGATGACATTTAGCAGCCAAAGTGTGAAAGCTTAAATGGCACCCCTCATGTTCATACTGCAAAAAATTTCCCTTCCCCCCCGACTGTCTGTATTTCTTTTTTCTTTTTCATTGTATTAAAGCCTCATTACTAATGCTTATTTTCTCCTTTGTAGTAGCTCTTTTTTCTGCCTACGTATTAAATTAAGCGTAAAATTGCCAACACTATGAGTGAGATTGTTGCTTAAACATCAGCTCCGTCTTGGATTGTAGGCATAGATACACCTGCCTGCTGGCAGCTATGAAACACAGGCATTAAGTAAATGTTTAGTAAAACATGAAAACAAAAAAAACAGCAGAAAAATATAACCAGCTAAATCTTTAATGTACTTCTTTCTGATCTTTGGCTTAAACCTACCATACTACCCTTCAACCATACTGTCTTTCAGGGTTGGGATGAGTCTGCTGACTCAGGCTCCCAGCGACCCCAGCAGCTGCTGCCTCCTTTGCCTCAAGGCTGGGAGGAAAAAGTGGACAACCTGGGACGCACCTACTACGTAAACCACAACAACCGCACTACACAGTGGAAACGGCCTTCCAACGTGTACGCCTGATCTCGCACTAATACAGCCTCGAACTTTTCACATGTCACTGTTGGTTTTTATACATGAAAAAAATCACAGTGTTAAAGTCTGAGGATTTTTGCCCATGTACTGCAAGCTTAGTGAGGAAATACTCTTCAAAAATATTATTTAAGATGTTTTTGTTTTGTTGTTTTTTTTAACATCAAAACAACTGGCGTCGGCCACAGTTATTCCTATTTGTAGACGTTACACTCCTTTAAAAATTTATAATTGGACATTTTAAAATATACACAAATTCCCTCTCTATACACACAATAATGCCATATTCCATGTCTCCACTTAATTGGGAAATTATTATTATTAATTATATAGATATATTAAAAAGAAAAAATGAATTACAATATTTTTAAAAAGTTCAATTTTTGAGCTTTATCACTTTTTCTGCTAAAAACTAAATAAGTGCACACAGGGTAAAAACAAGCCCCTTAGCTTAGCTTTGCACAAAACTGAAGACAGAAGAATGGACTGAATGTCAGTAATCTAATGTGTTTGTCCTTGGCTAGCCTTCTGACTTAGCTTTATATTTAGGAGACAGATAGAACAAATGCTTTTAACCTTCTGAGGTAGCTCTTAGCAGTAAAATGAAAGAGCATATCGCTCGTCAAAGTAATCCTTCAACAAAGTATACGCGGTTGACAAAACATGATGGACATATTTTATATCATCATTATTCTGAGCACACCTGATAGACTGTAAATTGTTGTTGAAATAACTAAATATAACAGTGTTTGGCTCTTGTTACTAAATAATCCTGCACAGGAGAATTAATTCATGATTATTAACTTTTGGTTTCCATTCATATTTTCTCACCAAATCTCTCTCAGAGACGTGATTTCAGAGATTGAGAGTGACAATCAACAGCGGCAAATCCATCAGGAAGCCCACCGCGTTTTCCGATCAAGGCGCCACATCAGTGAAGACCTGGAGAACGAGCACCTGGAGCCCAGGGACTTGGATAATGTGAGGGGGGGAAAAAAGAGCAGTCCACTCACGCACACTTAAACTCATCTACAGTGGTATATTTCCAAAAGATCTGTGTTACATCAAGATTTTGTCTCTTTGTTGTGCCGGTAGTCTTGGGAGCTCATCACAGAAGAGGATAATGACAGCTTGGCTCAATCTCTGCCCGGTCCCTCCTCCGTTTTGACACCACAGCACACACCAACACCCATCACCCAGGAGTTCTCAGAAGACTTAAATCTGAGGCTGTCGCTGACTCCCGATACAAACGGCGAAGTGCCAGGGCCCAGCTCTGCTTTGGTGAGACTGGAGAACCGTTAATTTTCCATTGTCAAAAACCTGGACCTGGTGTAAATGTAGGCAGCCAAACAAGAGGCAGCGCTGGCAGCGGCGTTTATTCTCTCTTTGCTTCCTTTGAACAGAGCCAGCTGTCAAACAGACTCCGTTCCTCAAGTATGACGGATGGCGTCAGTGATCAGGCCCAGGCTCCTCCTCTTACGGTACATATTTCTAAAGCCACAAACCCTTCCTCCAGCTTTTTCTACTTTCCTTCTCTTTCTGTGTTGTCTAAGCAGGTTGCTAATGTCTCATTTACCTCCTCCTCGTGGATGTGTCTGTCCTGTTAGTTTACCACATGCTAAATCACCTTTCTTGCTCCTCTTGCATTTCAACCTCCAGCAGATGCTACTACCCACCTCACCCTTTGTTTCTTCCCTGCTTCAACTGTACCACTTATTCTACTTACTTTACTTTTTGTCTCTCTAGGGTTACCACACCTCTTCGTCTCTCATCACTACTCTTTGTGATTCACATTCCACTGTGTTTGATTTGTTACGTCTCACCAGAATCATGATTCCACTTAAAAACTCTGAGACAAAAAAGTAAGATTAAGAAGTGCACCAAGGTTCCCCTGGAGTCCTGAGTCATGGCGTCAGCTGGGATTCAGCTTAACAAACTGTCACAAGATCTGAGTCAGATGTTTGTCAGTCACACAGCTGCGACACAGCAGTGAGCTTTAGCATTGTTAAGAAGAAGTGACAGTACAGGTGCTCGTGTCTTTCTTTCCCTTCTATGATACGTTTCTCAGAACTGGACGACTGTTTAGAAACCATTAGAGGGGGGGGAGCATTTGTTTGAGGTCTATACAAGGATTAATGTTTTCCTGTGGGCGTAGTGAGCAACCACAGGAAATCCCCCCCCCCCCCCTTCTATTTCATTATCTTTTTCTTTTGTCAATTTGACTGTAATATACTTTAAAATACGTCATTAACTTAATAGGAGGATATGAAGTAGCTTTAATTTGATGGTACAGATTTAAAATTGTTCCCATATTTTAGTTTTCTATTTGTTTTGGCAGTAGTAGCTATTAAATTGCTTTATAAAAGGCTGCTGTTGGAGGACTGATATTGTTTATGTACTTCTGTGTAAGCAGAACAACACCTAGTTGCATATCTGCGTTTAAAACGGAGAAACAAAACGTGTACATGAAAGAAAATACATTTTCTTTCATCTTTTTCCTTCAAAATTTGATTGTTTTGTTAAGGCTGGTTCCTTTTTCCACCTTCAGCACTGTAAATCACTTACCTGCTTGCACATTTTCAGGACGCACCTGTTTCTGGTTGAAATTAAAGATGCTGCACATTGAATGGAGGGGGGAAAATCTGTTTTCCAAAGGTTATTGATTGCACAGGGATGATACTTCTTTTTGTCCCCCTCTTGCCAATCACAGCAGCCGTTTGCTTCACTCTGTGTCCTGTGTCCTTGCTGTTCAGTCACTGCGCTCTTAGGCCCATAACCAAAAGATTCTCTCGTCTTTCTGCCACTCCTCACCTCCTCTGAGAATGAATTTTCCCCCCTTTTGTCCACTCAGTTTTCCTCTTTCAGCCTTCGCTTGTGCCCACACTTGGCTCTTAACTTACACCCTTAAAACATAACCTATTGTGAACTAAAGACCCTCTTCCATGTTGTCTACCACCAGCAGAGTTCCCAGTCCAGAAGAACGAGAGCTCAAACAGTCTCAGGTGGTGAGGAGCCTATGGTAATATCTCAGTTTATGCACAGCACTATGTAGGATGGGACTGTCACCCGACTAGTTTTGTGAATGACTTCTAATCCTGCACTCAGTTAGAGCTTACTCATTAGGAAGATTTCCTCATTGTTACACCAGTGTTGCTTTCCAGTAAAGTCCTGTACGAGCATATGCTGAGCAGGGCAGTGTGATCAAGAAAATGATATCACAATAGAGTCACATTTTAGGTCAAGACTAAAGCCATGTAGCTGTTTCTTGGCAGCTATGCAAGGGAGTAATATTCATTTAAATCCCATTTTTCACAGCGTGAAATCACTTTGCAAATTCAGCGAAGTACAAACTTACAAGAAATGCTTGCGTGCATTTTAAATTATTTTTGCAGTGTAGAAAATAATACAGCTTTTTTTCAGTTCCTGTGGACCAGGAAAGCCTAAACAGCACTGTTACTTATTAATTTATTGACAGGAACATTATTTTATTCCCCTAAAAATCAGATCATATGCCAAATGATGATCTGTACTTTATAAAATCATCAAAAAACAGATTGCCCCTTTCACACTACACATACTTCATAATGGACGCAAACAGCTTAATAAAGCAATTACTTTTGAACACATTAGAAACATAAATCATCATGATTAGCACATAGCTTAAAAACCTGTCTTTTCTTTATTCTCTTATTGTGATCTGCAGCGTTAGATCAGAAGTTGTCTGTTATATGTGTGTGTTTCTGTGTTTGTTGTGTTTTGACCAAGAACTGACAGCCTAGCTGTAAATAACGAATGCCACTGATCAGTCATTGATAACGAGCCATGACGCTGCATCGTAAAATGTTGCCAGTGTTCAGCCATGCTGTCTGTGTAATACATCACCAGATTATGCTGTGATTATTTGGTTGACACTCTGTAATGTTTATGCTGGAAATGGTTAATAGCTCACTTAGTTGGATTGTAATAATCTATTCCCTGCAACCTCAATATAAAATATTAGAGCCCCTCCACTTGTCTAAATGTAGTAGTCTGTACTGATTAGCCATATTTGCTTTGCTCTCTCTCTGCACTTGGCCAGTCTCCCTCGTCGACTGCTTACACCTTGACCACCCCTGGCCTGCCCCCTGGATGGGAGGAGAGGAAGGACGCCAAGGGAAGAACTTATTACGTCAACCATAACAACCGCACCACTACATGGACTAGGCCAGTTGTGCAGGTACAGCAGGTCTGAAGTGTAGCTGTCGGGCTGGCTGGACCGTAACCCGGCCCCATGATTCTTCACCTGTGTGTTGGATCTCTTCCCACTCTATTCCCCCTCCTGTGTTTCTCCTTTTCTCTGTGTACAAGAGTGAAAGAAAAAGAGAGAGAGCTTTTAAATGTCAAAGTTCTGCGTTGTTTTGTTTCCTACTTTGTCCAACTTTTACTGTGCGTCTTCCTTCTCTTGTCTAGCATTTTGTGTAACACAAGGATGAAGTTCAACTGTGTATTGGTCACGTGTTTCTAAACCCTGGCATGGGACCGCAACCACTACTCTTCCCTCCCTCCTCCCATTTCCACTCCATTTTTCCACCCTGCCTTTCTGTCTGCAAGCGAGGCAGCCCCACGTAAGCAGTGCTCACAGAGAGACAGAGGGGACTGGGTGTATGTTTAATGCTCTCCTTTGAAATCCACCCTTGCATTTGTGCCTTTTTATGGTCAACTCTGTAACTCTGTGACTGTATTATAAATGTCATAGTCTCCTCATTCTCTGATCCTCATCTGTTTTCTTAAGTACTCGGAAGGAGAGGCAAATCTATCAAATAATTCCTCTGTGTTTGCTCTGAAGTTATACCCCGCTGTAAATGTGGGCTGTACCTCCCACCTCATCTAGGGGTGAAAGTTATGTGGTAATCTCACTATTTCAAACCTTTGTCATTGTTTTCTAGTTGGACATAAAATCCTATTGTTGTTTTGTTTGTGGCCCTGAAATGACCCCTGCCTTTGAGATTTTAGTGGCTTATTTCCCAAGGAAAACAAAGCCTGCATCCAGACCTTTCCAGTGCAGAAAAGCATGCTTCTCAAAGAGACTTTCTTTTTATTTTTTATTTTTGGCAAACGGCATGGCATGCTTGATTTCTTCCCAACCTAACCTCAAAAGTGCTGTTCTCACTGACAGCTGACTGAAGATGGCGCCAGCACCTCAGCAGCAGCAGCAGCAGCATCAGGAGGAGCCTCAGCCCTGGCACCTGCATCCACCCCTTCCTCCTCCTCCAATGCCTCCAACAACCACCTCCATGAGCCCCAAGTCCGACGACCTCGTAGCCTCAGCTCCCCTACTGTCACCCTTTCCACCCCCTTGGAGGTGAGAATTAGCCACCTGTACTGTCCCTCTCCACCATCATTCCCATCTCATTTTCCTCTACATACTTGAGGACCACCTATTTCTGTCCTACCTTCCTGAATCTTTACCCTCTTGTCCTTTCTTGCCATGTGCTCCAAATGACTAAATCGTGATCTTCACTTTCTCACACTTCTGCCTGTTCCTTCTAAAGATTAACATTTCCACCTGTTAGCTCTCCTCTTTTCAGGTTGCTGCTTTTGTCTTCTCCTCATTGCCAAACTTAATGAAATCTTCTCAAGTGTTGTTGGGATCTCTCCATTAATGACAGTTTTCTTTTTTCATTTTTTTTTTTCATTACTGCTTTTTAATAACCTGAATGTTAACGACCAATAGCAATTCATAGAGTCATCTTGCCGCCTCCATGTTACGTTGTTCCCAACATTATGCTTTATATGACTGCTTTCTCTCACTCATTGGTCAGAGGGTGTTAATATTCACACAGCATAAGTGGTTAATGCGTTAGCCGTATAACACCTTGGTAAAATATTGAAATTTCTACTTCACATTTTAATGTGTTTTTTTTTTTTTTTTTTTTTTTTTTTTAAGCTGCAGGCTACATCATGCAGATAACCTTTGAGGTTGTCAATTTAATTGCATCGCATTAATTTGCACGTACATTTTTTCCTCAACCTAAATTATGCACTACGAATGCAAATGTAAGTCTGATCAACACGTTTGTAGAAATGCATGATCTCATCTAGTGCTTCTGCAGCCTTTTAATGGCTTCGTTCGGTGGCGAAGATGCTACCTAGGGAACAGACCTGAACAAGGTTTAATTAAAGTGTGTGCGAGTATTGTGGAAGTAAAAGGAAGCGAAATAGTCGCAGCAGATTGTTGTAATTACAACTTGCAGGGGATGTGGTTAATTAATGCACTCTTCTCTCTTGTTTGAAAGAAGAAAAAAAAAAAAGGTCAATCAGTGATGATTACTGCTATTAAAAAAAAAAAATTATCTGATGCAGGGACACTTTTTAGTCTGGACGACATAAGGAGCTTTTACCAGAGATGTTCACTTCCCTGTATATAAATAGTTTCAGGTATTATGTTGTAATTAGGTTTCCTTTTAGCCTTGACAGAAAGCTCTGTTACCAGATTTAGATTAATGAGTTCTGCTGGATTTAAAGTAAACATTTGTTAGTTGTTCTTGTACTTCTTCAGTATCTAGGTAACCAAGAGAGAGCAAGAGAAGTCTTACGCATTATCTGGGAAGGGTGATAAATCAGATGTGTGTGACATTTTCATTTACAGGTTGATGGAGTAAACAGCATGGAACATGGAAATCAGAAATGAGCCTGGTGTTAAGTGATATAATAGTTTAAAGAGAAAAGTGGTGATGATATGTTCAAATGTTGCAAGTTTTAGATGGAAATCTCATGGTGCTAAAAATTCTAATCTTTTTCTCTCTTTTTTTATGAGCAGACAAAGAAAAAGCGATTTGTTGGAAGATGTGTTTCTGTCTTTGTTAATGATCACTAATTTTGTATCTCGCTGTCAGTCAGTGTCCGTTTAACGTCTTGATGCATTCTCAATCATCCAGGAAAGTAAATCTCCAAAAGTTGATTCTGTTCATCTGGACGTAGCGTTTTGTGGGAGAAACGTTTCGTCACTCATCCAAGTGACTTCTTCAGTCTCCCACAAAACGCTACGTCCAGATGAACAGAATCCGAACAGAATCAACTTTTGGAGTGTCTGTTTAAGTTTCGATATGTATCCTTATTTTATCATGAAATGGGAGATAACATTACATGACATTTATTTATTTATTTATTTATTTATTTCATATCACCCCCCCCCCCCCCCCCCCCCCCAGGGAGCCAACAACATTCAGGTACGGAGGGCTGTGAAAGACACACTTTCTAACCCTCAGTCTCCCCAGCCGTCCCCTTACAGCTCCCCAAAGTCACAACACAAGACCCAGCAGAGCTTCCTGCCCCCAGGATGGGAGATGAGAATAGCTCCAAACGGACGGCCTTTCTTCATCGACCACAACAGCAGGACCACCACCTGGGTGAGCTAGCACATTGCTGTTTAGGGATGAAGAAAAAACACTCTGTGATTTTAATCTAGTGATTAGAAAATGTGGGGCAGTAGTTAGTGTTGGTCTTTTAGTGACATCTGGTGGTGGTAAGGTCAATTTTATGTACACTGACAGAGCTGCTTTTTTAACTTTAATATAGAGAACAAAGTGCACATTTAGAGTTTGTGCTTTTTCCAATATAATTGTTTACTTTCCTGTCTTTCACTGCTGACAATCAGGAGGATCCCAGGTTGAAATATCCGGTCCATATGAGGAATAAGAACTCAATGGAGCCTGGTGACCTTGGCCCTCTTCCTGTAAGTACAATTACTATAAGACTAAGTAGATATTTAACTTTTGGCCTGCAATGGAGATGAAAAACAACCTCATGAATCACAAAGACTACATACCTTTGTGCACTCATCATTAGCAATATGTACTCCGTCTTTAATGTGTGTGTAACAACTCTGCTCTTCTGGAGCAGTACAACCATGTAGTCTTAGCTAAAGTAGAATCAAGCCAACATATTAATTGGCTTTTTGTGTTATGGTGCATGTTGTAATCGGCATGTGATTGGTCTGTTTATGTTTAAAATTAAAATATGAAAGAAATTACTTTGACAGTAAAATATGAAACTTCATGTGTTCATGTGATCGGACTCCATTACACATTTCCATTTTTAGTCCTGTAAGAACAGAAGCTGTTTGTGTGAAGCTTAGCCAAGAGGGTCTGGGGACTGTAATAACCTTATTAGGAGGTGAAACCTTCCCTGGAAGTGGGCAAAATGTTACTGTAGCTAGATGTAGTATTAATAATAAGAATATTACTAATGACAGTAATAATAAAAAAGCTTTATGGGTTTGTACAACTCACAGGCTTGTGTGGTGTGTGTGCATGTGTGTATGTGTTCTCTCTCCCCCTTTCTCTTTTCTCTTCATTCTGATGGATCTAATGTATGCTTCTTCTACACCTGGCCATGTCTGTTTGGCAGAACCTACCAGAGGAGGTTGGTTGGTGCCTCCCTCCCTCTGCCTGCCTACCTGTCTGGTCCAGTCCAGTCTGGTCAAATGCCTGCAGACAGTTTTCTGTTTTCTTTTTTCTTTTTTTTCTCCTCTTCTCTCTTTCTTTCTTTCAATCTTTTCTTTTTTCATGACCAGCATGGGTGGATTGTCGCTCTACCTCCTTGGTATTTTACCCCACTTCCTCTCTCTGTGTGCAGCCTCCTTGCACCACTGCCGCTCCTTCTGTTAGTGTTTAACATTTGGAGCTCCCCATCATTGTCCTTGGATCTCTCAGTCTGTATCAATGTCTGAGAAACGGTTAACACTAGATGGATTTCCCAGGCATTTGTTGGAGTTGGACTGACTGAAGGAGTGAGACTAGAGTACATAATGGGAGTAAAACAATGAGGGAGGGAGGTTTCAAAGGAAACACAAGGAGCTATATATATATATATATATATAAATACATATATATCAGAGGAAGGAATTGGCTGTATGCTGCATGTATTCTCAGTTTTTTCAGCCTGGTCTCCACTCATGCAGCAGCAGCATACTTACACATATACCGTACGTCTTGTAGCTACACCTTGTTCAACAGATTGAACTGTGCCTTTCCCCCCACCCCTTTACACTCAGTCTACTGTAATGTTTTTATTTGCTTGATTGCTGGTGCCGTACGAGTGTGTGTGGCCTGTGACACTGTACTGAGTGGTCACCGTGTCAGTCGTGATATACTGGTTTGAACTCATAGTGGTGATTTAACCTTTATGTTGTGGTCGTATCCCTGCCTTGCTGATGTGCCAGACCGAACTCAAATAAGGCACAAAATCCTTTCATTTCCTTTGTCGGTGTTTGATTGAGCTTACCTTGCTTGCAGTGCTGGGATGTCATTGTTTGGACCATTTAATGGTCACTGAAGTTCAATTAAACATAAATTTGAAGAAAAGGAAAAATAAATGGATGGATTTAAATTGCTATTTGAGCACGGCCTGTTTATTGGTGCTTTCTAGTAGATTCTTATTCTTCCTCTCTTCTTCTTTTTCAGCCTGGATGGGAAGAAAGAGTTCATACAGACGGACGCACCTTTTACATCGACCACAGTAAGATACCTTTTCCATGCTTGCATTTGGTTATGTGTGCAGTCATGTGAAAAACCAAGTAACACCCTGTTATTCGGTTGCTCATAAAGCCACATTTAGCAGCAAGAAACACGAGGTAGCTATTTTCTGGATGACCTTATCAGTCTCTCGGATTGTTCTGGAGGAATTTTGGCCCACCCTTTTTTTATAAAGATTTGCTGCTGTGCTTGGGATTATTGTCCTGATTAAGCCTTAGCTGTCAGACAGATGGCCTGATGTTTGACTCTTGAATACAGTTCATGGCTGGGGAATGACTGCAAAGTAAATTTAAGCTGTGCTAAGATGGTGTGTTTGATTTTTAGCAAATGTGGTCCTGTGAATTATGGCAGAATATCTCCATTTTGATATCTCTACCTGCAGTTCTGGGAATCTGTATTTCCCATTGGGTTACCTTGTGCTGTTACAGTTTAACAGCTGTACTACATTTTGTGTACTTGCCTTCTACTGTACTTTCTTGCTGGATCCAGTTTATGATCATCGCTATGTTACAATGGACTTTTACTAATAACATTCTCTCTGATAGCAGTCAGACTGCACTCTTCTTTAATGCCGGGATGTTTAACTCCTCCGGATACTTTACATCACTTCCCACAAACTGTTTTAGACTACTCAGGAATAGACTTTTCCCTCGATTTGGCTCTCTCATGAAGGCTAAGTTCCAAACTAGCTGTTGGTGTTCACCTGATCTGACTTGAAGACAGTCAAGTATTTCACCTCACCAACTCTGACCTCCATGCCATCCTTTTGTTGAGTTTCATCTAGTCACATCAAGTCTGTTAGTAAATCAGACCTAGTAGATATGTTAGGGCATGGCTTTAGCTTTTGTTGACATCATCATCAAATCCTTTGAATAGTCTATCCCTGCAACACGCCTATTCATGAACTCCGTGAACCCTTTCACTTTGGCTTCAGAACGCACTACAGCACAGAGACTTCTCTCATCAAGATCACAAACAACCTTCTCATTGCTGCAGACTCTGGCTACATCATCATCCTCATTCTCATCATCCTCTCAGCAGCTTTTGACCTGTTTGTTCCTGTGGCAGCAGTAAGGGTGTACTAAGTTTTTTACAGGATAGCATGGAGTCCTATGAAAACCTTCTTTTTCACATTATATTGCTTTTCTGCCATTATTTTTGTTTCTTATTTACTCAAACTGGTTTCAAACATCTTTCGTCCCAGTGTCCCTGAACATAATTTCTTAAAGATACAAATGAAATGAAGTGAAATTATGTTCTGTTGTGTTCATTTTATCCAGATACAAAGAACACGCAGTGGGAGGACCCGCGTCTACAGAGTCCAGCCATCACAGGACCCGTGAGTTGTTTCCTCTTACTGCCCCACTTGTTTAGGGAGTCGCTACATACAAATGACAGCTTTTTCTCTTAACATAGCAGTTCTATCTGCCGTGCACTCTCATCAGCCCCGGCCCGTCTGTGCACAGCAGAGATAAATCACTTAGTTGTTGCATTTGTAACATGCTAACCTGGTGTCCTTCTGTGTACCACTTCAGACTTCACTCTCACTGGAAGGTCGCCACCATGTTGCGCTTGTGTTTACACATTTATATCAGGAAACCCAACGAGGAGACTGATAATTTTTTGACTGTTTCTTGACTTCTGTGTTTTGTTTGTCTTTGCAGGCGGTTCCCTACTCCAGAGAATTCAAGCAGAAATATGACTACTTCAGAAAGAAATTAAAGAAACCGGTAAGACTTTCTATCCTGTGTCTCTAGTTTCTGTCTGTGCTACTCTTGCATAATGACACATTGACATTACTTTCTTCTAAAAACTGTCTTGTTTTAGCTGTTTCTATTATTATTATTTCCAACAAAACACATGTTACAGTTTTTACTTTTAACCATTTCAGGCTGACATCCCTAATCGATTTGAGATGAAGCTACACAGGAACAACATCTTTGAAGAGTCTTACCGTCGAATCATGTCATTAAAGAGGCCAGATGTTTTGAAGGCACGTCTATGGATCGAGTTTGAATCGGAGAAAGGATTAGACTACGGCGGTGTGGCCAGAGAGTGGTTTTTCCTCTTATCTAAGGAGATGTTCAATCCTTATTACGGCCTTTTCGAATACTCTGCCACGTAAGTGTCTGCTCGTTTGTGTGCGCCTCCTTTAAGAGCTGCTTTTGAGACTGAAGAAAGGCGTTGAACCCTTGAGAATTCAACAGGATCTCACACACCACTCAGGACATAGTGTTACACAAAGCTAGTCGTAAAGGAACCGTTCTTTCTGTTCTGAGCCATGAAAACATCCATCTCTACTCATTTATTGCGTTAGCTGTTGAGGGGCAGTGCTGCCGTGTCATCCCCATGAGACTTGTGAAAGTTTCCTTTTACTTTGATTAGCTTTTCCTCTTATTCAAAAAGCCAACGTCGAACAAGGGTTTCCCACACACAATACGCATTAAGGTGGTCAAAGTGTCTTATGTTGTACCGTCATCAATATTTAATGACTTTGTTCTCACATATTTTTGACATGAGGTACCCAAAGAAAATAAATGGTGACATTTAAGGGCAAAGAATTGAAAGTTTTAAATGGAAAAAGTAGTCTATAGATGTGGTTCAATGAAAAGCTAATAAAACTTTTTGAAATCGCCTTAAAAGATGTCTGTCTCCACTCCACTGTTCCTATTTGTTTGTGTTTTTTGTTTTTTCTTTTCATTGCTTACCTAAATTACTTACTTTGTGCTGTGTATGCTTTTAAACGTCTACTCTTATGATATCGATATTACTGTCTAATCGAATACTTTTTTTAAATCTGTGCTCATGTCTTTCCAGGGACAACTACACTCTCCAAATTAATCCCAACTCTGGCCTATGCAATGAGGATCACCTCTCCTATTTCAAGTTCATCGGGCGTGTTGCTGGAATGGCCGTGTTTCATGGAAAGCTGCTGGATGGTAGGCGACTTGATTGTAGAGGATTGCTTTGATATTGCAAAGTTGGCACAGAATTTTAGCTCTGTTAAAGCACTTTGTCACTTGTGTTTTTAAACGTGTTGTAGAATGTAGAAAATAAAAGTGATGTTGATGATTATCATCATGTTTTGGGGTTTTTTTGTGCCTCTTTTCAGGTTTTTTCATCCGACCATTCTATAAGATGATGCTAGGAAAACAGATCTCTCTTAAAGACATGGAGTCTGTGGTAAGGTTTCTTTTGCACTACAGAGCCAGTGACTTTGGATCTGTGAAATATTTATTCTTTGAACTTGCTTTACTAAAATAAATACATATATTTTTGCTTAGCTTTCTTTGGAACAGTTTCACATTGATGAAGTCAAACTCTCCTTTCTCACAAGTGAAGGCCAATGAATTCTTTAATTTTCTTTGTGTCTAATAGGACAGTGAGTACTACAATTCTCTGAAGTGGATTCTGGAGAATGATCCCACTGAACTGGACTTGAGGTTTTGCATTGATGAGGACAATTTTGGGCAGGTGTGCAGGCATCGAAGCAGTCACTTTTAATCAGTTAAAACCTCATTTTAATTTCAGTATACTAATGTTATTGCATATCAGAAGAAAACTCAGCTTCTTTTTTTTTTTTTTATCCTTCAGACCTACCAGGTTGACTTGAAGCCCAGTGGCTCAGACATGGTGGTCACCAATGACAACAAGAAGGAATACATAGAGTAAGTATTTTGATTTTCATGTCATCCGTTGACTCATATTTATAAACAAAATTGCAATCATCTGCTCATCTACAATAATATATGAATTTTTCCTCCGTCAGTCTGGTCATTCAGTGGAGATTTGTCAATCGGGTCCAGAAGCAGATGAACGCTTTCTTGGAGGTATTTATGTACAGCCATATGCTTACCACTCGAGGGCAATGTGGCCACTGATTTTTAGTTAGTTTACCTAAGCCTTTGGGGTGGCTAAGAGCCCAAGAGGCAGGTCATCTACTAATCGAAAGGTTGGTGGTTCGATCGCTGGCTGCTCCAGTCTGCATGCCTAATATCCTTGGCCAAGATACTAACTCCAAGTATGAATGTGTGTGAATGTTAGCTAGAAAGCACTTACATAAACAAAGCATAGAAAAGTGCTTGTGTGAATGGTTGTTGTATAGAAAAGTGGAAAAGTGCCATATAAGGACCAGTTCGTTTTACCATTACTTAGTTTAAGAGTTGAAATTAAATTCTTCTAAACCTGCTTACTTGTTATCATAATTCTTTTTGTTTAATTTTCAGGGCTTCACTGAGCTCATTCAAATAGATCTGATCAAGATCTTTGACGAAAACGAACTGGAGGTATGAATATCTTTCTAGTAAAGCTGAAAGAAAAGTTTAATTCATTAGCCAGTGGGTAAAATTAATTGTTTTTTAAATCAACATACTACTTCTGTGAGAATATTTTATCCTACTCTTAAGCTGCTTTGTCATCTTTAGACTGTCTTAAGTAACCTTGCTTGCTGGGGAAACGTATATTAAACCACTTATTTAAGGCTATAGCTGAAAGATTCGTTAAAATTTCTGTTAAGGGTTTATTTTATGGTAAAATGTGGCACCGGGTGTAAATGCTGTCTTTTTCTTTTGCCTCCGTCTCTCTGTAGCTGCTCATGTGTGGTCTGGGTGACGTTGACGTCAACGACTGGCGACAACACACCGTTTACAAGAATGGCTACTGTCCCAATCATCCCGTCATACAGTGGTTCTGGAAGGTATGCTCATTACTCAGTTACACAGTTCGAGACTCATAACTGGATGCAGCAGAACCATTTAAACTTTGTTAGTCTACGTGTTTCTGGACGTTTCATCATAAAAGCACGTTTCCCTCCATCTGGCCTGCGAGTGGAAGTTGCTGGCCTCGTTTTTGAAGATCAAAGTCTATTTGGAAGAACAGGCTTGTTTGCTCTGATGAAAGTGGTACCTGCCCCTCGTTATCATTTGTCTTGACTTGAGCGTTAACACACTCACACAGCAAACACACACCAGCCACAGAGACTGCTGTGTCGTGTCATCTGATTAAGGGCTTCGACCGCTTCAGTTTCATTTTGTGTCATCACTTTTTCCTTTAATTTTTTTATGTGTTCAAATGTACATTTATAATCTGCATATATTTGTAAGAATACTCGTTGACATAAACCTACCCTCACCGCTTGCCAATTAGTTATTAAACTAGTTGTTAACTAACTGTTAACCCTAAAATGCAGTCCAGCAGTTCTTTGAAGTTCTTTGAAGGTCACAAAGTGAGACCGTCCATGTCCTCATGCCAGAGATCTAAAACTTCATCCCCACTGGAAAACTATATGCAGAAACTTTCCTCAAATATAATTTTGTGTTGAGTTGATGGGAAAGCATTAATAAAGACAGTGTTATTTATTTATTTTTTGATTGAAAAATTTTGTTGACTTTTGGGAAATTGAAACGTTTCTCTCTCGTCAGGTTGTCCTGCTGATGGACGCTGAAAAAAGAATTCGACTCCTCCAGTTTGTCACTGGAACATCACGAGTGCCCATGAATGGTTTTGCTGAGCTTTATGGTACGTGTTTGGTGTTTGTGTGGTGTTTTCTACTTTTGTAGCAGTGTTAGCATATACTCGGCCAAAACAAGATGCAACAAGGTCACAAAAATCCTTTTCTAACAAATTGTGGTCCATTTACCACATTGAGTAAATGTAATTCCATACATAGCAAATCTTGACATCTCTTTCTAAGTTGTAAAAAGTCACATTGATTTGTTTAAAAGAAATCCTTTGTTTTAGATTTATTTGTACAGCTTTACTTGACCCAGTATTTCCATTTTAAACAAAAAACACATGTTTATGTAAAATGCAGTAAATATCCAAAGGCTTTCCTGCAGCCAAGGTCTTAAAGGGTTTAATTTGTCCTCGTGTGTGCATCAAGAGTGGAATCATAATTGTTTCTCCCGTTGTGCCAGGTTCTAATGGTCCTCAGCTGTTCACCATCGAGCAGTGGGGAACACCAGATAAGTTGCCAAGAGCTCACACATGGTATGTCACTGCTACACACACTCACAGAACAACAAAGCTGAGAGTCTGCAGCTGTGCTAGCAGCTCTGTGAAACTGCACAGTGGTGCTTAGCAAAAAATCGTATATACTTTCAGTGGCAGTCCCAGCAGGCACTTAAAGCTAAACTGACAGGAATCTCAGCTTGGCAGAGTTTTTGTCACATGCAAGGTAAAAGTGTGCAGCTGCTAAAGGTTGTTTACCATGTTATCTTTTTAAAATGTGGGAATGGTACCAGCTAGTGTGAAGACATTCATGTTTTTGCCCCCTGTTGACCAAATTAAACTCTGCAGTAATATTATTGGTTTTGAGTTTGTCGGTCGTCCAGTCCAGTGTTCAGTGTGTGCGGTCTGTGTTCTTCTCTTTAGCATCATGGACTGAATTTGTATTTTTTTTTTTTTGTAGCCACGCAGGAGAACGTATGAGCTAAATCGTACTTTTGAGCTTTTTTCTCAACTACAGTGTAGCACTATTGCCACTGTTTTATATACTGCCATAGTATTTGAAGCCCTTTTGTATGTGAAAGGTTTACACAAGTCTTGTACAGAGGTTCACTGCATATTTGCAGTTCTTCCTATAATCTCATGTGACAGACAGATTGGTGGTGCATCAATGGTCATGTGGAGATTGAACTGGTCTGTCATGGTAAGAAGTGAAGCTGTTGATGTACTGGTCGATCTACGTTCTCAACCTTAACTATGATCGTGAGCTGTGGGGTAGGACTTTAATAATGAGACGGGGTTGGGTTTTCTCTGAATTACTGTAAGATCTTTAACTTACAGTAAAAAGTGCCTCCAGGCAACTATTTGGTGCGATATAAATGAAAATGACTTGAGTGATCACTGTGGATGATATGAAATTGCCACATACAGAACCAAAAAATTTAATTAATTAATTTAAAATGTTACCTTATTTGTTTTACCTGTTTTTCTTTTCCAGTTTTAACCGCTTGGATCTACCCACCTATGAATCATTTGAAGACCTGAGAGAGAAGCTCCTGATGGCCGTCGAGAACGCGCAGGGCTTCGAGGGAGTCGACTAGAACGGCTCCCTCCAACCGCATCCAACCCGCCAACGATAAGACAAAATGAAACGGGGATGTCAAACCAGCTGCTGTAGCAGTTCTGTGCAAGCATGTTGTACTGTAATGCCTGACTGCGAGCCACCTCCACTGCACGGTGGTTCGAGACTGTACAGCGACTTGTCGAGCCAATATGCCTACGTCTTTATATCTTTTCGGTTTGGGTAGGTCCCTCCTTTTAAGGTGCTGGGGAAAGGAAGGGAGTGTCGCACTGTTTCGAATGCTGAATTCTGTTATCCACAGGCATGAGCAATGAATGACGGGAGCTGGCCCCTGATCCGCTGTTTCTTCCCCCTCTACCCTCGTCCTGTGAAAATCTACAGTGCTGGAAAACACCAATGCATTTCAATAGCTCCTTTATGTACACTATAGCACAGTATTTGCACCGTCTTCTACAGAGGGGTGCTTCGCATGGCCTTAATCTGGCTTCTACATGCACTATTTCTCTAAGAAACTGCAACGGCACTATGATCACAACTCTCTCAAATCCTTAGACCAACACCAGATTACCTTAGGAATGCTAGCCAATCACATTTCAGGAAATTGGCCACGCCCCTCCGTAGAGCCTTGTCTGCACTGTGTGATCAGAGATCACCATGCAGCCTTTTTGTAGAATAATGTTTTCTTTTTTTTTCAGGCACTAATAATGATTCAAAGATGGGGGATGAGTTCCCAGAGATGGGAATTTTTTTTTTTCTCCTTTAAAAAACAAAAAACAAGCAACGTTTTGTCATCATGGAACATGTTTTCTTTTGAACATTTGTTATAACTCTTCCAGGAAAGTACTCTCAGTGTATTTGTACTGATGAACAATTGTTCTTTACTATATATGCCATGGTGTGTGAAGTGAAAATCTGGCTAGTCTGGGAAATGATGAATCCATATCATTTGTTACAGTGATAGCAAATGTGTTTAATAAAACTGTTTTTATTGTAGTGCTTTGAGAGCAGCATGAAACTGTATCTTGTGTTTGCTACGTAATAATTTGGAAGTGTAATTGATCTTGAAGTTGGGGAGGGAAAACTTAAAATTAAGGGGGGGGTAGTTTCTCTGAGACGTCACGATTACATTAATATTCTCATGCCTGTTGCTGTTCATAATGCTGTAAATTGTACTTGAGGGGAGATTTAAAAACAATTTTAAGTTCTTTCATGATTATATGAATTTATGTATGTATTACATTTAACAGAAGTATTACTGATCAACACTAAAATGAAGCTGTGCGTGTGTGTGCGCGTGGATGTTTGAGAGAAAAGCTGTGATCCCCACTGAATATAAAGCAGCACGTTTCTTACAAAGAAAAGAAGTGTTTTCTTTTTTTCTATCTTGTTTCTCTTTTTCTAACACTATTGAACCTAAAGGGCACTTTATAGATCACTCTGAGGTCATGTCGCCTGTTATGTCTCTTGTCATTTACTTGAATGTGATTTCCCCCTCCCCTCCTCTTATTCAAAGCACTCACTTGGTGCAATATGTGGTCTGTAAATCTGGGCTGCTGCTCCAAAAAGTTGACAGAAATGAAGCTGAGCCTTCACGTCTTTTAATATTCTTTTATCTCTTCCTTTGTCCCTTTTCTCTACATTTCCCTCCCTTCTGTTTCTTCCAGTCTATGATCCCAACACTCAGACTGACTCAGTACAGTTTTGCTTTTGTTGTTTTTGTTGTTTGTTTGTTTTTTTTAAACAAATGAGGGTTAATATCATTTTGTTCACAGTTCGCTGACTTCTGCAACTCTTTGTGGTTCATTTAATTTCAGTCAAATAAAAATCAGACTTCTCACACACTGTGTCGTTTAATCATTCGAGATCCGACTTTCCTTAAAAACGAGGTGGAAGAGCCATGAAACGGACACTGTTTACGGTTTCAATAAAGCCCCTTTGGAGAAATCTGCTCAAGTGCATGAGCATCCTGTAAAGTTAGGATAAATCGTCAGCCAAAAACTTTTGGTTGCTTTCTATAGTTGTGCATATGCTTCTTATAAATATGAAAGGTTGGCATCGTATGACTTAAGTCCTCCATAACACCTGCACGACTCCCTTGAAAATGAAAGTTGAGTGAGTGTATTTTTAACATGTATTCAGAGACTTTGTCTAACTTTATTACTGACTGATCGTTCATAGAAATTTGGGTGGATAAAAATGCACCTATATTTTTATTCCCTATTGTATTTTAACTCATTTGTTGACCTTCCTCAAAAATGACTGACCGTCTCTTAAAGTGTATTAGTTCTGCACTTCTGCCAACTTACTTCACTCACAAGTTTTCAGAAATCTTTGTAATCCCAGATGGAGCGCTGCTGCTGCACCTTTTTCCCCACCTACATTCTCCAATTCTAACTATTTAAATTCAATTTCCAGGTATCTATGCTGCTGCTGTTTTTTTGTTTTTTTTTTTTTTACAGAAAATTTGTCTGCATTGACAAATATTTGAAAGTTACTACCATCTTTCTCTGTGTGTGCACGTGGGCGGTAAAGGGACCTCAGTTCATTCACACAGGCAATCTAAGAGTTATCAGCTTCAAGGACGAGCAAATAAAAGCCACCCTGCCAGTCCGGGGACATTTTATCAAGCCCTCCTACCCTCAATCTGGTCACAAACAAACCAAAAGCCAACTTTTCTCCTGTAGCTCCTCCTTATAAACGCTTTCACTCACTTAATAATAAATAAAAATCACAGGTGCTATTGAAACAGGTTTGTTTTGTTCTTGTAGGTACACGAACTTTTAATAGATTTGATTTCAGGCTAAACACTTGTTTCTGAGTGAAACACTGGACCCTTCATGTAAAGCTGTTTTCAGTGTCATACAGGCCTTTGTTTACCTGTCAAATTCATGCACGCTGTTATTCTCAGTTTGGTAAAAAAAAAAAAAGTATGAATTACATCTAATTACATGTAGGTTTTATATTTCAAAACCTTCAAGCATCCGTTTCAATATAATCTACATTTCTGGCCGTAGTACCAGCCATATCTATAACTCAACTATTGCAGCAAGTTACTTTTTGCTAACTCTTGTGACATTTGAAACTTGTGGGATTCGTGTGGTTTAGCCATTAACTGTTCATTCACCTGGCAGCTATTGCAGATTAAGTTGTGACCCTAGAACTGATGTTTTTGATCATGAATAAACTCTTAGGAACTTTGGTGTTTAAAATTTAGAACATGTGAAACGGCACATGGCATTATGAGTATTTTAAATTCCTACCTCCAACAAAAATAAGAAATTTCATTTCCACCAAACTGCTATCTGTTTGGGAGCAGCACCTGTCTTAAGTTTGTTGTTGCTGAGCTCACAGTGACTTTCAGTGAATCCTGATTAAGGCCCTGAACAGTTGTATTTAAAAAAAAAAAAAAAAAGTCTCCCCTCCACCTTCTACCTCTGGTCAGGGTCGATCAATACTTCCCCCGTAGCTTATCACTAATGTGCAACTGGCTGTTTGTCCAAACTCTGCTCTGTCTACATAAAGACTTGGATGGGACAGCCCTGAACCCAAATGCACCACGGATCACTTCACCAACCTGCAGCTGCGGACGCTCTACTGGACTTAAAACTGGCATTAACAAAGCGACACTGGCATGAGCAGGAAGACCGAGAGTAGAAGAGTAACTGCAGGGAAAAGTGCAACTATTAAGTATAAATGAATCTGGAAAGACCTTTTGAAAATTAAGGTGAGTAGACATTTCCCTCCAATAGGTCTGAAGCTTAATGATTGAACGGTTTAAATTGTAAAGAGCTCGGGACCGTCCCCTGTACCGATTCAGCTCAGATGTGTTTAACATTAAAAGTAGACTGAAAACTCATTCAAGCTCATTTGGCATACAGCCTGACCCAGTCTTTAATTTCTTCATTTTAAAGACGTTAAGGCAAACTTGGTAATTGAGTCTCACATGGGTGTCTTTCTTTGTCTCCTTCACACACACAGCTGCAGTCATCCCTACAATCAGTTGGAGGGGGGAGGGGGGGGGGAGCGACTAGACTGGACTTTGAACATGCTGAATAAGCCTAGAATATTTACATGACACTATGGCTTTTTTTTTTTTTTGGCTTCAACATCTGTTTTGGGTTTGGTTTTTTGGCCAAGTATAAACTGCACAATTCACTTAATCTGGATTTTTCTTTCCTGATTTTGCTCTTTCCCCCCTCTGTTTCACCAGGTCACCCATCAATCACTTTGCACCAACAGCGCCTCTGTCTGCAGAAAACCTTGTCCTCCAGAGCTGTGGAGTGTGACAATGGTGTTTGTTTCCTCTTCGTCAAACGCCATTATCACACTAAATAGCTACAGTGTGAAAAGCCCCTCGACGTACCCCTTCACTTTTGGGTTTAAGTGTTGTTGTGTTTGTGGTGTGTGGGTTTTTTTTTTTTCTGTTTTTTTTTTCTAAATTTTAATCCTCTTATTAAATCTGTTGTACAAACTGTAAAGCAAGACTGTATATCAGCTGTGCCAATGACTCTGTGCACATTACACCAGGGCAGGAGATGGAAATAGACATTTGGTGTGTTTATGCATCATATGTGATGCTGAGCCTCTGAGTGTGACCCACTTTCTTTTTGGATTCAAGGTGCTAATTTGCTGCTGGAGACCTTAAAACAGACCTTGGTTTACTACTACTGATGCCAGCTTTGTAAATGTAAAGCTTATTGCACATTTGTCTCTGTTTACCATAAATAAAGTGCTTTTGATCTGTTGCTGACAGATGTTCACATTTCACGGATGCCTTCAAGACCAAGCGGTGAACAAACATACGCAGGAATTTGTATTCCTTCTAGTAATGTTGACTCAACATCTTTCACCTGTCCTACCACGCATATGTGAAAGAAATTAAACATTTGCAACCTGAGTGCGATGCCAGCAATGTGGGTCAGGGTCTGAAAGGTAGACGTGAGGAGTGATCAGAGGCATAATGTATAAAGACTGTTTTAGACTGCAGCTGAATAGCTGGAATATTCCTGGGGTCGTAAAGCCTCTCGATGTCAGATGAATGTGGTATTATAGGGTTCACTCTACGTGCCTTTCCCTATACATGCACTGAATGTGGGTAGCTGGAGGACTTTTACACCAAAGCCTAACTTAGAAATGCTGAGAGATGCTCACAACGGCTCACACTTCTACATACATTCAAGTGATACATCAACTTTATGGGTAAAAATGTCTTTGTTTTGTGTCCAGAGTAGGATCATGATGTCATTCTAAATCAGTCACATGAACAAATATAATGTAACATTAAACTGGATACATGTTCATCAATTATTTGCCAGTTTGCAAAGCGAACACACGCACAAAACAAACCCACACCCATTCATACAACCTAACTTAAAGACATTTCCTCTAATCAATCAATAAAAAGTCCATTAATTTAATGAACTAATAGTTTGAAAATATCCCAGGAGTAGAAAAACAAGAAGAAATCGTTGCTCGCTCATCAGTTCATCAACAGTCTCGTCAGCCCCAGCTTGTGCTACATTTGTTACCTTTAAAAAGTTTATAGAAACTGTCCACCAAACTGCAGTATTCAGTCCAAAGTGAATCACGCGAATCACTAAAAAAAGAAAAGGTAACGGATTCAATTCATAATCAAATCCTTAGTCCAGTATTCTCCTCTTGTTATGACTTCCCCTTAACTACTGGCCCAAATGTTTTCTTCTTGGGTGGAGTGGAGCTCTGGGGTTTGGGTTTTGGAGCAGACGCTGGCTTTTTGGCTTTGGGCTGCAGGGATTTGAGACCCAGCATCTCACAGTACACATTACACTGATGCAAGGCCTTAAACTGGTCTATGAAGGAGGTGCCACAGTTTCCTTTGAATCCCTTGTATCTACAAAGAAAATAAATAACATTAAGAGATCAGTTAGTTCAAAATCACAGTTTGCACGTAGAGTATCTTTGGTCACAAAAAAATGTACATACTCACCCTTTCTTACAGGTGGCTATTCCCACATCAGTAAGCTTCATGCCAACTCCTGAAAAGCAACAAATCACATAGGTGTTTAGATTTCTAACCTGCAAAGAAATAGTTCCCACAAAAAACATATTTTAAAATTTTTTATTTTAATTGTTTCCCTGACCTTGCATGTCAGTAACCAGCAGGTTGCCGTCGGTTTTTTGGTAAACCCAATGCTGGAAAGCACAGCATTTCTGTCCTGCCTCTGAATCACGCCTCATCAGGTTGATCTCTTTGCCATCCTTGACTGAATATTTAACAAAGTTCCCGATTAGCTCCTCTTCCAGCGTGGCGTAGGGGATGTCATTCGACGGACGGTGAATCAGGTAGATGGGAATTATCCTGGTGAATGCCCCAAAAAAAGTGTATCCGGTTAAAAGCGAATTAATGTAGTGAAGAAATTATAACGAGCTTATCAAACGTGTCACTCACTCTGGGATGTCTCCGAAGGCTTCAGTGGACTGAGCAGCAGAAGTGTAAGCTTTGATGTACTCTCTTGCTGTGTTCTGGACCTGGCATTCCTGCAGACCATTAAAAATAAATAAAATAATAAAATGAAACAGAATGAAGTGAACTGAATCAATTGGTGAGAATTTTATCTTTTAATCCAACTTTTAACACACATACAAAGAAAAAAATTGCAGTATGTTCTGTAGAACAGCATACTGTCTATTACAGACACTTTGGAGTTGTAAAATAAGAATACTATCATTATGATGCATGTAGTTGAAGACAAAAGTAAAACTTCCTTTGTAGTCTGGTAAAAGAGCACTTTTGATCTTTCCTTTATGGCTTATAGATGTTATAAAAGTGTGCTGTTTAACTTTCGTTAAGGCTTAAAGTTTACAATATTGAGAGAATGGCCACTTTGAGTGACAGGTATGTGCTAAATACGCCATTAGCTGTCAAATACTGTGGTGTACTGGGGCTTAACTGCAGTTAAAGCTGGCCCAAGAGGTCCGTTTTGCAGTGTTTGGTGATTGAAACTCAAGTGTGGTCTAGCAGCTTAAAACAATTGTTTTAAGCTGCTAGACCACACACCAGCACATTTAAATGGGCTAGTGCTACCTAGCATGTCTCCCTCACAGTCAAGAGTCACTTCAGTCTCCAAAAAAAAAAAATGATAGCAACAACCATAAAGCTAATCATATATAGACTGTGTATAAAATGTAACTGAGTTCCTGTTATGAAGATTCACCCTGAGCTTTAACACTGTCACTACCTTACTGTTTTGAAACTGGACACAATTAGTCCAAATTAGGTTTTGCAGTCAGATATCTAACGATAACTAACTTGGCCACCATAGTGGACGTGTGACAGTGTAGAGTCACATCACTAAGGCCCCAGCCACACTTAAGAATGGTCTAAAAGCATAGGGGAACCGCGGGTCATTAGGGAAAAACAGGTATGCTCCAACCAGCTGGTGAGTGGTTGCTCAGATTGATAGCCCCAGTAACAAAGGCTTAGAGATTAGTCGGTGAGCTCCTAACAACCACAGCTGCTAGAGAGAAAATGTGTTCACCAGTCAGTTGACAGAAACCTTCTTTTGACTGATTCGATCGCTGGCTGATTGCTACGGTTCTAACATGATAACATGGAAGATGCTAACATGTCTGCAAACATGCCAACTGCAGCACTGAGACACAACGTTTACTTTGATTCTGGTTCATGTTGTACTTTCTCAAGGTTTGCCACTGCATGGCTAGAGCTTAGCAAGTGTTTGCAGACAAGTCAGTGTCTTCCATGCAAACCACAGGTGACTGCACCAATATGCTAACAACCAAAGCAATCACAAGGAGGTTTTTGGTGCAGTGTCATCTTTCCAACAGCCACCAACCCCTCCCCATGCACCCTCTCTAATGAGGTGCAATTACCTTAAAATATGATCTGCTTTGTCCTCTTTTTTGACTCTAATGGAGACCGTAATTTCCAAAATTAGCCTCATGTTTTACTTTGTAAAATTAAAAATTAAAAGTAAATTGAAAGTAAAATTGAAACTAGTGACAGAGGCTAGATATCATCAGGAGAGTTAGCGAGGGCGTAGTGAGCTAAGGGCTGTTTTCCTACAGTCTTCTATAATCTCATAATTACTCCTTGAGCCATGAAGAATTACTACACACTAATTGTGATATTCGTACCTCCACAGCCAAGGTGAAGTTCTTCTGAACAAGCTCGTCATTGTTCTTGGTCCCATAGCTGATAGCATTGTGCACTTTGAGCACACAGGAGTGACCTGGCAGGGGTATCTGACCCGCATGCAGCTTGGTCCGGAAAGCCCGCCGATGCATGCCCTCCCCAAAGTGTTCCTTCTCGGTGATCATACTGATAGGATGGCTGTCTCCAAAGTATTGATCGGATACGAAATCGTCTTTGAACAAGAGTCTGGAGAAATGGGCGTCCTCTTCTTCACTGCTAACCTCAACAGGGTCAGCTGGGGAGGAAAAAAATATAGACACAATATTACATCTAGGGTCTTCTTTTTAAAGCTCAGCTGTATAAAGTAACATGCTCCTAAATCTTAACTCACATGAAATGGTTTTTGGAGCCAGGGGGATGACAACCTCACTGAGCACTGTGAAATAACAGGGAAAATAAAAAATGTAGTTTTCATTTATATACATCATGTAAACATTTTAAACATTTTCACTTTCAAAAATGAGCTAAATTTTTTTTTGTTACCTTCATATGTGAGCAGGTAGTCCAAGCTGACTGAGCCATATAAGCTGCTGAGCTGGCAGAGGTACTTGCCCAGATCTTTGTGAGAAGCATTGCTGATGGTCAGGGTCACTCTGCTCTCATCCCCTGCACTTCAGACAAAGGGACAGTGTTACTCAGTAGAAGAAAACAGACACGCCCTGTGGGTTGCAAAGCAGCTTGCAGATACAAAGCAGCTGCAGGGAAGCTAAACCAGCTCGGTAGGACATTATTATTGCTAAAAATGACATAAAAGTCATATGAATTACCTTCTTTTCATCTCAGCCAGGACAGTACCCTCTCTGCTCCAGGTCACAGTGTAGGCCGAGGTTACAGCAGCAAACTGACACCACAGGCACAGACTCTGGGGGTCACCACTCACGGGCACTGCCTGTATAGGCTTCACCACCTTGGGCTCTGCAGATATTATGATAGGCTTTAATAATGCCATGTGAACTATGTGTTTCCATGCAGAGGACTAGCTGTTTAATCAATTCCCGTACCTTCCTTGGGTGGAATCCTCTGTTTGACCACTTCACTGTACGCCTTCTTACGAGTTCCTCCAACATCAGTCTTGAGCTCAGCTTCCTTTCCTTTTGCTGACACATCTGACTTTGGTAGTTTAGACTCCAAAATGCTCACAATCTTCCCAAACTTATCCTCTGACAGACGTCGCCTTTTAACCACATCATCATTCAGAGGACTTGTAAAGTTCTTTGGCTGGTGGCCCTTATCGTCTGTGGGATGTGGAGGTTGTTCTCCCTCTGACGCTTTAGCCTCCGATTGCTGCTGGGACTTTATTTCGGCTACATCTGGCTGTTCGCTTTCCTTTTGAGCTTTGCCAGCTTTGGCACCCAACTTAGATTCGAACAGCTCGATTCTTCCTTTTGCAGTCTTTGATTTTGCTCCATTCTCCACTTCAGCCAGTGGCTCCCCCGGCGCTGTATTCTGACCATGTTTCTTTTTCTTCTTGCTGTGTGGCTTGCTTGTTGCCTTCTCGGTTACACCTGTCTCAATAACCAATGTAGCCTCCTTGGCCTCAAGTCCAGATTGACTGTTCTCACTGCTATGATTTTCTCCAATAGTAGGGTGAGTTTCTTGCTGGTTGGAGGTCTGCTGAGCAGAAACACGGTGACATTTGCTTTCCTGTTTTTTGGAAGGTTGGGTGAAATGATGATGACCGGCCGATTTATCCTTTTTGGATCGTGTTTTTCCCTCTGAGGTGTTCTTGTGGGTTTTGTGAGGCATCTTTTCAGTCTTTTTATGAGTCAGATCAGTCTTCTCCGATTTAATAGCTTTGGGTTTTACGGGCTTGGAGACAAATGGATCATAAATATCTAAAGTGATGCATGCAATGTGTTTCTCTTTTGAAATGAAGAGATTTTCAGCGTGGATAGGGATGAAGTTTTCTAGTTCCCTATTGAAGTCATCAATCTCCTCAAATATTGTCTTTCTAGAAAAGAAAGAGTCTATAGTGTCACTAGTTTTCAAGTCTTGTAGTCCTTCTGGTGAAGATCTCTCAGCAGTCTTTGTTGTATTCTGCTTTTCATGAATCAACTCCTCACCGCCTTCCAGAGATGTTTTGTTAGTAATTCCATCCGGGGTTGGCAAGACAGCACTCTGTCTTACTTGATTGCAACTGTTGTTATTGAGAGAGCCTTTCAAACAAATCTGATCACCTTCCAAACTGCTGCTTGTCCTACAGTTGAGGGAAGGGCCAATACTGACCGGAGCTAAGGGCATAATAAATGTGGGACTGTCCCTCTGCGCCTCCACCTGACGTGCTCTATCAAGGTCTGACAACGTGCCAATAGACACGCAGTTGTCCGCATTAAAATGCAGGCCAGGTTGTGTGTCTCCACCTGGCACGTTTGAGTTTGTCAGAGCGTCCGCGGTGAGGACACTAAAATCAGTTATTGATTTGTTTTCATCCCTATTGACTTCTGATCGCCCACAGCTCAGTTTAGCTTCTGGCTCGGCCACTGAGCCCAGCTGGACAAGCCTGTGTTCATCTGTCACTTCACACAGTCTATCTCCAACAGGCTGATAGAGAAAAGGACAAAGAACAACAAAGTGTTAAACTGAGAATTAAAAAAAGTTCTCTTTCAGTTTCCTTTATGGTTGCACATAGACAAACACAGAACACTGTAACAGTGCTGTTAATATACTGCCTTAGGGTTCAGTATCAGGCAATTACACTAAAGACTGATCAGATATTTGTTATTTTAGCACGTACCTTTCTATAGAGCCAAAAATCAGACGTTTATAAAACACCATGCTTCTATACCCAATCCACCAGTCCATATGTCCTGCATGCAACTGGAACCCTGACTGTCAGTGTTAAAGACTGTACCTCCAGCTGCAATTGCACCTCTAAGTCAACCAAAAGCAGTCTCCTGGCCCCAAGACCCTGTCAGGGTCCTGATCGTGGCTTTTTAAAGGAGATGTGGTGGAAATGGGTGTGTCAAAGGGTGCGTACAAATAGAGAGAGGGCAATGGAGGGTCGTGTTTCAGTTTTCAGCTGTGCTCTCCTCTCACCCTGACATGCCAAGGATGCATGCTATTATCACTGGACTCTCAGCTATTATTAGGTGCCATTTCTGTCAATCCAAAGTTTTCCTCTTAGGCACTCATTTTTCCCTCAGCACCCACAGTTGTCAGTCTTTGAGGTTGGGAGCCAAACGACTTATCCAATCAAGGCTGTGGGTGCAAGGACTTGGTTGCAAACTGAATGGCTCCAATCCAAAGCAAGCCGACAATGCTCGCGAGCCTGGTGTGTGGTGACATATGTGGATTTTATATTCAGCGCAACTCATGACTGGCTTAGTGATATTAGAGGTATGACAACGCCGACAAGGACAAGAGCAGGAATGTTTTTTAACTTTGTGCCTGTGTTTCTAAAGGGCATGACTGATTTGTCTGCTGGCCAACGATGCTGTTGGCCATCATGCAAACAGACAGACTGGAAAGAGTTGCACACATCCCCCAAGCACGACTGCAAAATATTCTGTAATAGTTCATGTTTTCACTTCATACTGATCACAAACTTTTACCTCTCAAGTGTTCAAAGATCTATCATCTTACCTCCTTGGTTATTAAATCTGTAGGAGGGTCCAAATCTGTATCTTCAATTATGCTCAGTACGACTGGGGTTTTTTCATCGATGATGAAATGTTCTGTGTCCTGGGACTCTGCACATTCATCAAACGGAGAGAGGTCCAGATCAGCAGAAGTAGATCCAGGCATCAGTGTAACCACAGTTGCATCTGCTGTGTTTTCTCCTGAAGAGGCCACCGTTGTACCAGGTGCACCTCTGGATGGGGAACACTTGTCTCCCTGTGTGGTGGGTGTTGGATCGCAGAAGGATTCAGCCCCCTCTGTGTGATGGGGTTCAAGTCCTGTAGAGTCGAGGTACAAAGAGAGACAGCCTTGCCCAGAGTGGATGGAGCTCTCTGAGATGTTTTGTGCACTTAGAGGTTGATCCTGCACGCCCATTTGTGCCTTAGCTGTTGTTTCTAGATTGTGTCCTTCTTTCACAGTCTCTGCTTCTGTATGAGTATTTACCTCTGATAGAGCCTGTGTCAATGCATCTATTTCAGCCCCTATTTCTGAAAAGGCTGATGTGAAGTCCTCAGATGGAGCTACAATGATCCCAGTCCAATCTGAGAGTGCACTTGCCCAGCTGTCTACTGATGACCACCTCTCAATTGGTGGCCCCCAACCTTTGGTGTCATCGCCCGTCCAGCCAATCCCCTTGCTACCTTCAGGGTTGTAATGTGAAACCTGTGTCTCTCTTGGGGAACACGACAAGTGACTGGCAGGAGAGAGAGCTTCTTGGATCACAGAGTGATGCAAAACATCCCGATCTTCTGTATCATCACCAGCCAGATACTGATGTGCGTCCTGCCAGACCTCCATAGGGCTGTTGCCGCGCTGCGGGGTTGCTCCAGTGACCTCTGCTTCTCCTTCTCTCTCATCATTTAGAAACATAAAGTATTCCTCACAAGCATCTACAGCAGGTGTTCTTAGCCCCAAGTGTTCACTCACATCTGGCTCATTATTCTCTGTGGATTGTTCCTCACAAGAGCTGTGATGACATCCTGTCACGTCTGATGAATCACACATCACTACATGTTTATCACAGTCACGGTTCACTTGTTCCACACTTGTTTGTGATAATGGCTGGTATTCAGAACATTTAATCTCACCGGGAGCTATACTTGGGCTTACAATGAAGTCCTGCGTGTCACTTTCAAAGATATAAAGATCTGACAAAGGCGCTACAGCCATATCGCTATCTGAACTGTCTGACTGAGGTGATAACGACCTAAATAATGGAGGTTTGTTTTCAGAGCTGAAATTGGGACTGGAGTAGGGGACAGTGACAGACTGCTCCATCAAACCTTCAAGTGTGAGTGACACAGCCCCAAAAGATTCAGGTGGAGTATGTCCTTCCATGAGAAGAGATGAAGCAGATTCAGACTGAGGTAAAATGAGGTCCTGACAGAGTTGACGTATTAGAGGTGATTTCCTTCCTGACAGGCTCAAACAGCGCTGAACCCTGGAATTGTCATCCGTTGGTGGAGCCTCTGAGGAAAGCGAAAACTGCTCTGATACATTTTGGATGGACGATAAAGACTTTAGGCTGTGTGGGTCTGCAGAAACATGTGGATGTGTGGATTTATCAGTGGTGTCTGAAAGACAGTGCGCAGTCTCTGTTCCAGACAGCTTGTCTACTGAGGGGCTGTGCATAACCGAGTCAAAATCCACAGTCTGACTGTCTGTCAGAGCCGGCTGACTTTGGCTGTCTGCGCAAGGAAGTGACGCGTCCATGGGGACTTCTAGTCGAGCGTCTCGGGGAGGTTGTCAAAAAAACTGACAGCAACATGAGGCCGACAAAGTTTTGTGTACAGTGACAGATTTGTTGCACCTTCTGTCATTATTCCATCCCAGAGTACATTTGGATCCTTGTTTATCTAATTCAGTATCTGCAAAGTGACACATGAGGTTAGCATAAAATTCAAATAAATAAACAGTTAAAATGCAAAGATGTGAAAGAGAATCTCTGGCTTGAGTCTTAAGTTTGAATTTACTTCCCTGAAGTATCTGAAGCAAAAGCTACTATCTCCTTTCAGCTGTCAGTTTGCATTTTGCTTATCTAAGCAGCAGGAGATGGTTCATTCAGAGGCATGTTGCATCTATTTCAAGGACGTTTAAGACACACTTGACATATCTTATCAACGGGAAGCCATCCTGCCATTACTTCTTTGCTGATAAAGAAGTCTGCCTCGTGATGCTTTTCTTGTTGCCAGTGGAAGATTGTGCTTTCTAAAGTCTATTTTCTTGAATAGTCAAGTGGTGGTGAAATGTGCATTGACTACATTATCAATATACTATTTATTTGACGAACCAAAAGGTGCAAAGTTGGGATTCTTTGTGAAAACAAAAAAAGTTAATTAAAAATGTAATGATTGTTGCTAACCTGATACCTGATGTTCCTGAAGCTACAGGGAAGGTACCATCTCTGGTCTATATCTATTATCATTATTGCTATAGTATAGTTAGTTAAGCCCCTTCACATTCATCTTAATTTCAATTTCAGTTGTACAGCAATACCTCACTGTTATTTTTCAGACTACAGCAGCAATTATTTGGTGTCTCTACGTGACTTTAGCATCGTTAAAATGCCATTGCAGACAATCCGACACACGTGCAGCGGGCAATATATGAAGTGTTGATGGTGGAGACTTTAAATCATGCACACTGATATACAAGATTTCTGGAGGGGAGGTTGTGGCACAGACACTGGAAAAATACCAGAACATCTTTACCCGTGACCTGCATTTGTCACATTCATTCCTGCTGCACGGAAGGACACGTCGCACAGCCCTCCACCTCAGATGTTTACTATGAAATTCAAATCCTACCTACTCTGAGTTTATTGACAAACTTATATTTGAAACTGATTTCACAATGATTTTAGACAGAAAAAAAAATCAATGTAAAAAATCACCAACATCATTTTTCTGTATCACAATAAAGCCAGTTAATTTGATGAATGACCTTAATACCAACCAAAGTAAAGTGAATTTTTTCTTGTGTCATGTCGTGCATTTCTTAACCCCATATTGAGACTTTGTTAAGATATGACAGCACATTTCACTCTTGCACATGCAATTCAAAGCAGTTTTGGTGGCAGGATTGAATGGCGTAATGTAAATGTGTTTGGGTTTGAATTCTTCTTGTGGATCTTTCAAAATAAAACCAACCTCAGCCAAATAACCTCCCCAAGTGTGCTGCATCTATTTTCAATTTTTTGCCTGAAAAGCTTTTGAACAAAGTTTTGATAATATCAGCACAGGCTGCCTGATAATGTAAGCGTTTCCTGACAGTCACACATTAAAAATGAGAGGGAGATGAAAACCGAAATAATATAATAATAATAATAAATAACCAAGCGTGTCTTGTGTATCGTGTAGCACAGCGGAGTTTATGCGTCCACATATCCACATGAAGTCCACGTTTACCATTCCAAAGAAAGCCACAAACAAATGTCTAACAAGTCATGACACAAGTGAATCATAAAGGATAAAAGTATAACTATTACTCCAGGCATTAAAACAGTTGTCTATCTGGTGAGGTGGGGGGGATTTCCAGCCATGCAAGTAGTACGTACCCTTTTGATAGCCGTATGGTTGAGAATATAGACCTATGATGTAGGACTTCAGTACAAGCATAGGCAGAGCTGGCGGTCTCGGGGTGTGAGTCTATTTTTAAATGTTGTCTCCCCACAAGTACAAAGTCGGTTACCTGATATAGTGGACATGTGCCGATCTAACACCCGATATCTATATTTACAGGCCGTTTCAATGATGGCCTACTTTACAGACTGAAGACTTGAGTTGCGGTTGTTTAATTGTCTGTTTGGTTTCTTGTTCAATTGTAGATTCTGATTGCAGGAAAAAAAAATCTTAAAATCTTGTTTGTTTCTGTCCCATCCCCAATAACCCCAGTTTACAGCGGTATTTAAATAACAACAGATATTACACATATAATAAAATACAGCATATACTATTTCAGTTATTTTCATGTAATTAAAGTTCCTGTCTGATTAAACTGTGCTAGCGGCACACCTTTAACAATGAGGGCTATTTTCCTTGAGAAATTAATACCCCTTCAACTACTCTGGCAAAGCAACAATGCCCTGTTGTCAGTGGTGAAGAGTTCTGGGAAACGAAGCAAATTATCTTTTGAGATGTGGATTCAGAGAGTGATCGTCTTATAGTGCTATACCATACTCATCGTATGCTAAATGTGAAGAAAGAATCTGAAGACCGATGAGTCGTTTGGTTACTTCAGGACAGTGATGTCAAATTCATTTTAAATCATGGACCACTTTGTTCTTAGGTGGGCCGGACTGGTGAAACTACTTTTTCTATCAGCCCAAAGAAGTTTAACTACTCATTTACTCTCAAATATATCTTTATATCGGAAAAAAGAAATTCAAAATGTACACTTCATCTCAGTTTTTCTGCACAAAATGAAATGCTTATGGAGAAATTAGATAGTTACAAGTTTTAGGGCTGAAAATTGTAAGAAATAAATGTGTAAAACTGGAGAATATTTCTGTTCATTCATTGCCCGGGATGTCCTCTAATTATAAAACTGAAAGTATTTGTGAATTACAATGAAAAATGAAAGGATTATTTTTTCACTGTTGGCCCATTATGAACAAAAACAATCCAAAACAGACATTCCAGTAGTAGATGGTGAAAAAACAGGAAGTTAACTGTTATTTATTATTATCTATTACTTCATTACTTTGGTGTAGCATGAATGGTCATAATGGAGCTCTTTATCAGCAGGACAAACTGTAAAATATCTTCTCTCTTAGCTAATCTTTCCCATGTTCCTGTCTTTAAGGGATGGACAGATTTATAACTAAGTGATTCGAGGCTGTTGCATCATCCTCCCTGGAACAGGTGAGAGGACGGGAACGGATCATTTTACCGCTTTAAAATCAGCACATTGTAAATAGTAGTTTAGGAGCCAGCACTGTCCAATAAAACAGCAATACATCAAAACTAAGAGAAAAAAATATCAGTGTAACAGATTTTCTATGACTATTTTGGTTTAATCCTTTCAAACTCTAAAACAACAACAACAGCTTTGACAAAGCACTGCGTCATAATTGTTTGTTGTGCATGCAAATCAGTGACACGTTTCCTGAATGACTGGATGAGGACACAAACCATTGAAACCGTGTCATATCATTTTACTCATTTGTGCCATTATGTAACACTCGCGTCCTCACAGCTGTTGCTTTCCTGTCGGGGGCTTTGAAAATCTACCAAGCAACACAGGGAATATTAATGGACATTTAGTGTGTATCTGTTTGTCCTCGCTGCGTTTGTTTTTGCTTAAATTTTCATTCTTCTGTTGGGATCTTCTGTTATTTTACTTTAGAAAAAAGATCTGAGGCCGGATTTGGTATTTTGTGGTAACATTTTAGATTTAGAAAATGAAATCACAGTCCAAACACATGCATGGAGTTAGGCTGTAGGTGTGAATGTGTTGTTGAGTATATGCCAGCATGCGCCTTGCCTTTTGTCCATTGGCAGTTGGAATAAGTTTTACCTCCCCTGAATTGTATAGATGGAAAAGTTATTGATTTAATGAATCTGAACTTGTTATAATGTAACTGTTAAAGGATATGCATTTTTTCTGCCATAGATTCACAGGGTGCTGTGGCTGTCATGATCCTGGCCTAGGTCTGTTTCTGGGTCTTGTGGTTGAATCCTTTGTTATATTTTCTTCTTTTGGAGTCTTAGTTTGCCTTTTGAGTCTTCATCTCCCTTATGATAAGTACATATATGTGATGGTGTTTCTCCGTTTACTTATAATACTTATTTCTAGTTTTAATTTGGGGATTTCTTCAGTGTCTTGGGTTTAGTTTACTTTTTCCCTTTCCAGGGGAAGCCATGTCTGCTTTCCCAGGTTGCCCTTCTTTGTGCGTCTCTTAACTTCCCCACATTTCTCCAGCCAGTTGTGGATTTAGTTTATTCTCCTAACGGACTTTGTTGGAGTTTGTTTTGTTTTTGGTTTAGTTTCCATCCATCTGTATTTGGCTCCAAAACTCTGCATTTCATGATGGCGGCAGGCTTGATCGGTACCAAGTGGACCGACGTACACATTTCTGGGTGTTCACCTTAACAATAAACTGGACTGGTCAAAACAAGAAGGGCCAAAGTCAGCTCCATTTACTGGGCAGGCTGAAGTCTTTTGGGATGTGCAGAACATTACAAAGGACCTTTTATGACACTGTGATGGCTTCTGCTATCTTTTATACGGTTCTCTGCTGGGGAGGTGGAACCACAGAGAGGGATAGGAAATGGTTTAATAGACTAGTAAAGAGGGCTTGCTCTGTTCTGGACAGTCCCCTAGAGCCCATAGAGCAGAGGGTGAGAGGAAGATGTTAGTCAACCTAAGGTCCATATTCCAATTTCTTCGTTCTGTTGGTTGGATAGAGTTTTATTTGTTACACAAAAACACAATCGTAAAGTATTTTTGCAGCATTACAAACCTTAAAACTATTTTTTAAAAGCATTTGGCAGACAAGTTGCTCCACCACGAGCATGTCATTGGGACGTGGCCCCATGGAGTCATGTAGTCATGGAGAGAAAAGTATCATCTTACCAAAACAAGATGTATTTTTACACCATGTTGTTACACCAACTTGTTCAGCCTGACATGTGCTCCCTCTCTCTTTCTCTCTCCCAGAACTTCTAGGGCAGTATGGCGGGGGTGAGAATGGTCCCGCACATGAAACAAGTGTGCGTCACAGCCGTGTTTTGTTTTTGCGTGTACGTGAGAGCGTCAGCTAAAGGATGATGTTCCATAACCAATTAAGGCGAGGTCACCAGAACAGAGAAATGCATTACACCAGTCTTATGAAAGAAATACTTGGCTTTAATGTTACGCTGTTGTATGAAGACATTATTTACATAATGACACACTAAATGCTGCAGCTGGAAAACTTGTCTAAAATTTGAGTGATACAGATTTTTTTGTCAAACATGAGCTAAACAGATCTATTATTAGGAGTTTTTAAATCACTTGACAACATTTTACAAAAGCAGAGACTACTCAAGTAAAAATGTAATGTGTGTCTTTGTGTATGTGGCAGAGAAAAGCAACACAATGGAGAAAACAATGTTTTTCTTTAAGGCTGCTCACCAAACATTTTGCATCTTGATAGAACCAAACTTGTCGTAACTTTAGGTGCTTTCATGGAAACGTAGCCGTGTGTTTTGCGTCACCAAACATTTAAAACCTTTTGCCGTGATCTCGTCAATCAGTTTCACTTTAAGATGAGTCACTGACATGGAAAGTGAAGTGAAAACATGGTCTAATTCAAACGTATTGTCTTGGCCAGAACAGTTAATGGTAGGGAAAGGATGGTGGGGTGAGCTATGAGTCAGTTGCAAGAAAAGCACTTAGACACTCAAGAGGAGTGTTCGATGTATTTTTCTGTAATTTCAGTAAAAGAAAAAGGCCTTTATATATATATATATATATATATATATATATATATATATATATATATATATTAGGGGTGCAACGATATTCGTATCGATATTGAACCGTTCGATACAGTGCTTTCGGTTCGGTACGCATATGTATCGAACAATACAACATTTGTAATTTATTTTATCAACTTTCCTTCTGACGATGCTGTCTGTGTTGAGCGCTCAGTGAATCTGCGTTCGACTACTCCGCCTAGGCTGCACTGTCGAGCGCAGATCCACTGAGCGCTCCACACAGACAGCATAGTCAGAAGGAAGAGCGCAGGGCACCTCCCCCACCCTCATTCAGATCTGGCGTTTGGAATTATTTTGGTTTTCATGTGACGTATGACCCTGAAGGTAAGCGAGTCATGGACTAAAGCAGTATGTTGGATGTGCCATGCAATGCTCAATTACATGGGTGGGAACTAGTGTGTTAGCGCAGTTAGCTCGTTAACGTGTTGGCCGTCTAGCCCAGGCATGGGCGAACTACGGCCCGGGGGCCACGTGCGGCCCGTTAAACGTTTTGATCCGGCCCGCCAAACTTGAAAAAAATTTAATAAATTAACCTTGTTAATGTTTTATTTCCCCTGCAATTCTGATGTTTCCTCACTAGATGGCGCACTCTAGATATATTGGCTTTGTTGAGGTGAAGCGGCGTAGGCCTATTACTCCACGTTTGCACTTTACCCTGTGACCTACCGCCCCTCTATGAAGATGAGCGGACCCAAGAAAAGGAAAGTGGACAGAGAATGTCGAGTGTTCAAAAAGGAGTGGACAACTAAATATTTTTTCACTGCTGTTTGCCTGATATGCCAAGAAACTGTGGCGGTTTTTAAAGAGTATAATATTAGCCGTCACTTTGCCACAAAGCACGCAAATTATGCTAGCAAGCTCTCAACAAAAGAACGGGAATCTGCTGCTGAGAAGTTGGCAGCTAATTTGAAGGCTCAGCAAAGTTTTTTTCACCGTCAAACTGCCATTCAAGAGTCAAGTACCAAGGCCAGTTTTATGCTTTCATTCAAAATAGCAAAGGCCAGCAAACCACTGTCAGAGGGCGAGTTTTTAAAAGAATGTATGGTAGAGACAGCAGGTATTTTGTGCCCGGAGACCAAAGACAAATTTGAGAAAATCAGTTTATCACGGCGGACAGTGACTCGCCGTGTAGAACTAATAGATGAAGATATCACCAGCATATTAAACAAAAAGGCGAAGTCATTCACTTTTTATTCTTTAGCACTGGATGAAAGCAACGATGTCAAAGACACTGCTCAGCTCCTCATTTTTATCCGAGGAATCAACGAAACCTTTGAAATAACGGAGGAGTTTTTGACAATGGAGTCTCTGAAAGGACAAACACGGGGAGAGGACTTGTTTGAACGAGTGTCTGCTGCCATCGAAAACATGAAGCTTCCCTGGAGTAAGCTTGTTAATGTCACCACAGATGGATCTCCAAATTTAACGGGAAAAAACGTTGGCCTGCTGAGGAGAATCCAGAATAAAGTGAAAGATGAAAACTCTGACCAGGATGTGATTTTCCTCCACTGCATCATCCACCAGGAATCTCTATGTAAATCGGTGTTACAGCTGAATCATGTTGTGAATCCTGTGGTGAAACTTGTCAACTTCATACGCGCACGGGGACTTCAGCACCGTCAGTTCATTGCGTTCCTGGAGGAAACTGATGCGGATCACCAGGACCTGCTTTATCACTCCCGTGTCCGCTGGTTGAGTTTGGGCAAAGTGTTTCAACGAGTGTGGGAGCTCAAAGAGGAGATTGGCGTGTTTTTGGAGCGGCAGGGGAAGACTGATGAATTTCCTGAGCTGAGCAACAAGAGCTGGATGTGTGACTTCGCGTTTGCTACAGACGTATTTTCACACTTGAATGAGCTCAATGTGAAACTGCAGGGGAAGGAGCAGTTTGTGCATGACATGCACACAAACGTGAAAGCCTTCAAATCCAAGCTGGCTTTATTCTCCAGGCAGATTTTGAACAAGTCATTCACTCATTTTCCTACACTAGCCACGCTGAAAGAGGCCGGAGCAAAAGTAAAGAAATACAGTGAGTCACTGGATGCACTGCACGGAGAATTCTGCCGTCGGTTTTTGGATTTCGATAAAATTGACAAGTCACTTCAATTGGTGGCCTTTCCTCTGTCACAAGACCCCGAAACAGCTCCAGAGGAGCTTCAGCTCGAACTCATCGACCTTCAGTCTGACCCTGCCTTAAAAGAGAAGTTCAGCTCTCTGAAACTAAATGACTTCTATGCTTCACTCAATGATGCCGCGTTTCCAAATCTAAGGCGAAAAGCGCAGATGATGTTGGCTTTGTTCGGCTCTACCTTCGTGTGTGAACAGACATTCAGCGTCATGAACATCAACAAAGCCAGCCACAGATCCAAGTTAACAGACCTACACCTCAGATCAATCCTGAGAATCGCCACAACAAAACTAACTCCAGACTTTGATGCGCTGGCTAAAAAAGGAGACCAACAACACTGCTCCCATTAAAATGTGTGTCTCTCCGTGATACGCACGTTGTTAAAATGAACAGTGCGCGCAGATCAAATATAACGCTTCACAGACTGACTTGCTGCAACTGTTTCGTCCTTGCACTGGTCGTTGTTGACTTTTGGCACCGGGGAAACAAATTGAATAAAAGGAACAGGACAAGTACATCTGCATCTCCTACCGTTTTTGGAAAAAAAAAAAAGAGTTAGGAGGAGAGTGATGTGATATCCTGAAGGATAACAGAACTTTCAGTGCTTTAAAATAAAATATTCATTTATTTGATTTTCAGTGTTTAAAGGCTCATTTCGAAGTCAGAGATTTTATTGTAATGCTTTTCTTCATTTTCATTGGAAATTAAAGCACATGTTTTCTCCATATCCCAAGATGTGTATTTTTCCCCCAATGAGGTGATGTTTTCAAAGCATGCCATCTATCTGCTCCTGTTCCGGCCCCTTTGTCAAATGTTAGAACTCAATGTGGCCCACGAATCAAAAAGTTTGCCCACCCCTGGTCTAGCCCCATGCACGGGGCGATCGGCGGTAGCTCGTTAACGGAGATTTGCCGTGTTGTGGCGTTAAGGTCATTTCAACAAGATTAACCTGAAAGCACTAGTGGGAACACAACGAATATGACTGCACATTTACGCCGACATCATCCTAGTGCAAAGACAAAAACAACAAGCATGCTACTAACTTTAGCCGAGTCATTTAGACAGCTGTTAGCACATGATTCTCCTTATGCTGCTGAGAATATAGCCCAGAAGAAGCGGATAGTATAGCTTTTATTTTGGAAAGAGCCATTTCTCTGTAATAAACTCTCTTTTCCAAAGATGAGTGATTCCTCAATCAGATACAGGGCTCGCAATATCGCTAGCCCGACGTCCCGGAGCTAGCGATTTTTTTCAGTCGGGCTACCAAAATCTATCTCTTCCCTGCCCGTCGGGCTATTGTAGGAAAAATATATGTCAATGCTTTTGCATTCTTTCAGAAATGTAGCTGGGTAATTATGTCATTGGCATCGGTGAGCCACTGTCAATATGTGACATATTGAAGTCGCGTTTGAATTTGCGCTTGTTTTTTTGCTTTCACTTTGCAATCGTGTGAACTGTGTATAGAGAGCTACAGCACTGATCTGTGAGTGATGATAATTTGTGCACCAATTCCTCTGACATCGTCTTATTAATCGTTAGCTTACTATGCAAACATGACAAGTGAAATCTCCCGCAGCAAGCTTAAACATGTGAGAGGTTGATCGCGCAGAGAATCGCTGAGCTTATGTGAGTGCGCGTGTAAAAGCATTTCAGTTCTGCTGAGCCAAATAAGACAGGTCAGGGTGAAGAAGTGACAGCCAAAGAAAAGCTTACCACAAAACGGAGAAGTTATGACAAATCAGACTATAAGGCAAAAAGAAAGTGCAGCTTTATGGTTTCATGGACAAAAGAATTTCTGTGGCTGCAATATGACGAGCTAAATAACCAGGGCTGCACATAAGTGGTCCGCAGGTGCGCATTCGCTGTCAAAATAAAAAACACGCACAAGGGTTAGGGTTAAATTTAAAAACTGTACTTTTGAGTTAAAATATATATTTATAATTTTAATATAAGTGACAAATTAAAAAGGCATGAACATTTTTTTGTATTGAAAAAATATCGAACCGTGACACCAAAGTATCGAACCGAACCGAACCGTGAATTTTGTGTATCGTTGCACCCCTAATATATATATATATATATATATTTGACAACCACAAATGGTGTAGTAGTTGTTTTAGGTATATAACTATAATCACAACCACATCTGTACCTTGCTTACAGGCTGGCTATGTACAGTCGGAGCTTGGTTTTCTTAAAGGGCTAATGGGCTTGAATACCTACATTACTATGCAACAGTCCTGAGCCATTGCTCATTTCTTTATATTTTGCTTCCAAGGCCAGACTATCATGAGCACTAGTTCTCCAGGCTTTCAAAGTCTTTCAAAGCTTTTCTTTATACATTGGCAACTTTTTCTCTCATTTTCAGTGCACTGGTGTTGAAATGACTACTCATTTTCTCATTTTTTAAGTTTTCTTCTTTTTTTTTTCTCCTGCTAGAAAAAAACTTTGCTCTTCACGTTGACATATGAATCACTCAAGCATAAAAAAGCGATCGACCTCAAGGGATGAACCAGTGTTGTGTCTACACATAGCTTAGCAAACAACCAATTTTAAATTATATCTTCAAACATTTTGATATTGGCAGCCTGTTACAAAGAACATGATTTTTTTTAACCCAGTTTCCTCCATTAAATCTATGAAAAACACCAAAGATAATAGTTTGTTTTTTGTTTTTTTTGCAACAAAGAGATTCACAAAGAGCGTGCGTTCTTTGAAAATTTGAGGAAACCGGACAAAAGAAGAAGTGGCAGCCCAACTATCTACAACAAATGAACAATGTCTGAAAGTCATGCACTTAAGAAATAGGAAACAAAGACTTGACACAAGGTCTGAGACATATATTTGGTCCTTCAGCTGATCTATCTACTGTTTGCCAAAAAAAATGGTCTCAGTAGACGGGTAGCTGTCAAAAAGAAGGGTAAACAGGGAGAAATGGTTAAGGTATCCCAAATTACAAAAGATCTGGACTGAAAATCAATGGGAACAGGTGTAATGGAGTGATGAATCGAAATTTGAAAGTTTTGGTTCAAATCATTGTCAATATGTACAGAGAAGACAGGGAGACCAGTGAGTATCTACAGCCATAAACACAGTGCTGTCTCTGTCATGGTTTGTGATTTCAGTCAATCAGTGGCACATAGACATGACTAAAACGGCAACATTGTTGAAGCAGTGTGGGATCATGTTGACAGAGATCAGAATGAAAGGATGCCAACATTTAAAGATGTCCTTCAAGATGCCTGGAGAACTACTCCCGAAGACTACTTCAAGAAAGAGAGTTTGGGCTTAAAGGTGGTCATACTAAACATAAACTTTTTGTCTGTTTCTCAGAATTTGAACTCTGTTCTTGCCTTATTTACTGTATTTCCATCTATGTTGGCACGCTTCAGTAAATCACTGCACCTATTTCCCATTTTCCTGAGATAATATAAAGAAATACGGGGTTGCTCAAAATGTCTGCACCTTACGCTAACACATGGTGACAAGTTATCTTTTTCTTGTGTGGTATCTGCAAGGCATTAAGAACATGGACGTGTGAGGCAATAAAAATGTAGTCAAGAAAATGTCATGTGACCCTGCAGGATGTTTTCTCCATCAACCCATAGCGACTTGTCAGATATGTAAATTGTGTTTACTGTGTCAGATAATAACCTCAGCACACACACACACACACACACGCACACACACTAAAAGCATATTTCCAAGTTTTTAATTAAATTGCTTCGTTAGCTACAAAAGCAGCTATAAATAAAAGCAGTGTTAGAGATCACAATGCATAAACAAAGATAATGAGGGTAGTTATTAAGGATGTGAATAGCTGGGCACGTCCATGCCCTGCTCTATTTTGGGAGCAGGTAGGGCTTCTCAACTAACACAGTGAGCATGTAGCTCACTGCCAATGTCAGCACCAGGTGGCCAAGGAACAGGTACATCTGAGCAGAGGAGAAAAGTCTGATGTTATGAAGAACTGTGCCAAATCATTTGAAATAAGCACACTAAAACAGAACGTGCAACATGAAATACTTACAAAATTGATGTCTGTGTAATGGATTGGGGTCTCTTGAAAGCCAATGTACAGGATGATGAAGACAGGGTGTATGAGATAGCAGGCGAAGCTGATATTGGAAAGAGGAACCCAGAAAGTCAAGGATAAGAACCTCTTGATAAAGCCTGGAGTGATAAAAAACAAGAAAATATAAAGACATATAAAAATAAGAACATACAGACTCAATTTCCTTTAACATACTATGTGCTTTCCTATATTGTTATTACTGTTAATGTAGAGATATGGGATTTAGTTCATCCCAACACCTGGTTTACCTCCATAGCCTTCCTCACAGGCCAGTATAATCCAGGTCACAGCCAGTGCCCAGAGTGGTCTATGCAGCCCTTGATACAGGGCATGTGGCACAGATGGATTGGCTGGCGTCTCCTTCAGGATGTAGGGCAATCCAACCAAAAGAGCCAAAAGTGACAGACAACAGAGCCAACCAAGTGCTGCCTGCCACTGAAACAACAGATATGATAAGCACATAAGTGTGGTGGCAAATGTTCAAATTCTGGCTCGGCTATAAACCAAAAGGCATATGCTGTTTTTAAATTCTCAGAAAAGACTAAGCCACGGTCTGGGATTGAAACCTGTCAAAATGCTCTCACCCATTGCTTTAACAGTGGATTTTTCTTTGCTGTCAGATATATTCCGGTCAAGATCCCTATTAGAAATGGCCCGTATCTCGTGTAGGGTTTCACATAGTAATACAAAACATAATTCTCAGATGTCCTGCAAAATAAACAAGTTTATTTTCTGGGAAATCATAAGAAGAGATGCATAGTTGGTAGACAGCCTCAATTATGTTTTTGCATTGTAGAAAAAGGAAACACTGAAACTTAAAAACAAAAAACCTTGATATTCATTTCACCAAACGCTGTTTTGCATTGAATCTTACATTGTAGATGGCTGAAAGACTGGTAGCTGCAGGTGTGCAGTTATAATAGCACTGGCCACAATAGTCATCAGGAGGAGGCCACCTGCCACAACCATAAACACACTCCTATTTCTGACAAATAAAACATGGAGGGGATAGGATTACAACCACAGAGATAATAAAAATGTATACGGCTCCTAGTGATGCTCTAGTTCAAGAATGAAGAAATCACTTTAACAGTATTTCAGAATCATATTAAAGGATGTGAACATACAGTCTGTATAAATAAACCAAGAGAGGAGTGGTTGCATAACACTGGAAGTCTAGAGACAGGTACCACGTCCAAGGAATACACTGCACAGGGATATGAAGATAAAAGGTTAAGAACAGGTAAGTAAATCTGTTCTAAAATACCCAATGTAGGACTAAATTATAAGTTAAACTTACTATCTCATGGACTGGGAGCAGATTACTGATCAATAGTAAGTTAGCCCACCAGTATGTCTTACAATCCATCACTGTGTCTATAAATGGGAACCAGTAGGGTCCCCACTTGACCAGAGAGATAAGGCCAATGGTTAGACACATAATGAACAGATGCAGTGGCTGAATCCTGCAAAGAGGACAGAGAACAGCAATTTAAAAAATGAATAACACATGCAGAAAGCCTCTTTTACTTGAGTGTAAAAATGGAGTGACGCAGACACAAATTAATTTGGTTAACTGACCAAAATACAACACCTTGTAATCCGCTTTAAGAGATAGCTCCCAACCAGGCTGAGGCTCAGTTTGTCTTCAGCCTTGTTGATAGAGCCCAGCAGGGACCTGGCACTAAGCAGACCCCTAAAACATCAAATTTCTTAAGCTGGCAATAAAATAATTAAAAAATATATGTTTACACTGTCAATCTGAAATTGTTCCAGTCTCACCCCAGCAGTAAGAAGGTATCGACAGCCATGAAAACAGGTCCACTTATGGTTAGCACATAGAAAGGGCTGCTTTCAACAGTTTTCCTCCAGTCTTTGTAATTGTCTGCAACACAGGTCTTATGAACATAAGTGAAAGTATATGTGTGTTATGGAGTAATGAGACCATCAATGTACTGCCATACCCAAGCTGTTGATTACAGGGAACTGTGCAGAGTGGCCACATATGATCCATAACAGGCTGAGAACACGGATGCCATTCAGTGAAGCGTAGCCTCCGACTGGAATTGATGTGGAGGTGCTAAAAATGCCCTGCGTGGTCTTCTGTATAGAGATTGCTTGAAGGCAGCCATACACACGGCTTTGAAGAGCGCATGTTTGTGTGGGGTGGTTGCTATCTGCCAAAACCAATATTATACAAGGTCAGTATGTCTCAATATAAATACATCTGTAATAACTGATTCTGCAGCTCACATAATCGCATTATTTGGTTACTGAAGATAGTAACCATAATATGTGTGATATGCAGTACTACTCCTCAGCAAATCTAGATGATGCACTTTGCACTTACTACTTTCTTCTGAACTCCAGCTATTAGTTTCACTGCTGGATGAGCTGCTGGTCTTCAGGGTCCCGTAAAGGTTGAGCGCAGCGTTTAAGCAGGAAGACTCTAATGTAGGTTCGACCTTTCTTTTCCACTGCCACCTTATCATAGCTGTTAACAGGGTGGCTCCGAGAGGAATTGCTACCATTACACAACAGACAAACCTGCAGGAGAAAATAAAGTTTGACAAGACAAAAACAAGGTGTCCTGAGCTAAAGGCCTGGACATATGAAGAGATGCTCATCTTTGCTGCACAGGTAACCCTAATGGAAGTGCATATGCAGATAAAACAGTAAAGAAAGTGAGAGCAGTGTAATCGTATACTGACAGGCAGGTGATATCAGATGTATCAGGGGCAATTTTGCTGGACAAACAGTGAGTCATGATCATCTCCTGAGTGGACTGATTGACCAGGATGGAAGGTAAAGGAGGAATGAGGGACATCTGATTAAACTGAAGCTGGTCTGTCGAAAAGTGAAAATTAGTCACGTTTAAAAAAAAAAGAAAGAAGCGATATTGTGTTGTATAGATGATACCGCATAAATTCATTTTTAAATCACTGACCGTAAAGCACCAATGTTTGCACGTCATCTTTCTCACAGGAGTCAGGTACACAAATACCGACAAAGTACTGGACTCTTCCCTGTTTAAGAAGAAAACGTAGTTTAAAGTATGCTTACTTTCATCTAATATCTATTGGTTGTCATGACTTTTTATCGTGTTAGTTGTTACCTGCCGAAGGAACACCTGGCAGTACTGTCCAGAAAAGCTGGGGCCGTGAGCAGAGCGGCACTGCTGCAGCAAACCAGGCTGGTTGGTGTTACCTCCTACAACATTGCTGCCCACTTTCCCAAAAGCATCATACACTGACAAAACACACAGAAGAAGAAAAAAAGCCATTCATTCACAGGCCCATTGGCTGTAAAGATGCATGGTGTTACTATATAAGTAAATCTCACTTTTTCATGACGTTCTAGGTTTTAAAGACACCCTTTAGATAACAAATAAAGAAGAAGTGTCTTGTGTCTTGCTAATTTTGATCACAAAACGACATACACATACTAGTGCATCCACCAAAATATAGTTAAGTTTCGACTTAGTATCTTCTTGGAAAATAATTTGAAATTTGTAATTTTAAAGTTGAAATTTTGAGGAAATAACCCCAAATTTGGACTTCTGGATAACAAAAAAAAAAAAAGATTTTTTTCCCCGTGGCAGGAGCAAGCTTAGATACTTCAGTCTGCCATTTGGCTCTATTCACTGAAGACTAACTCATGAGCGCCCTCTAGGTGGATTGTAGGGCATTAACAGTAGGTTTAGTAGGTTGGATTTACGTGTGTCCCAAGACCCCTGCTGAGCTGGCATACCTACTTTTATTAGTAAGTGTGAAACAAACAGTGATGTCATTAATGTTGCTGTGACACTGGTAGGGGAAAAGGGAGTTAAATAAAACAGATAGAGGTGAATTTAAGCTAATTGTGTAGGGTTTATAGTTGGTGGCTCTTAAAAAAAGTATTGAAATAGTGAAGTAGTAAGTAACATTTACATTGAACTTGAGTAGCATTAGCATATTTTGATTTATAAGGTATTTTGTTCTTCATAAGTTAGCTGTTAGCTTACAAAAGTATGTGTTAGCTAACAGCTACATTTATTAGCTATAGCCTCTTATCACAGCTCCGCAAAGATTTGCATTTCAGTGGTTCCATCAGGAGGGTGGTGTTGACCACGCAATGTCCAGTGCTACTCCTTATGCTGGTAGTACAGTTAGTTAGTTATTAGCCTCAAGGCTGGTCTTTGTTACTGTCTCACTGAAAATACATACAGTGGGGCAAAAAAGTATTTAGTCAGCCACCGGTTGTGCAAGATCCCCCACCTAAAATGATGACAGAGGTCAGTAATTTGCACCAGAGGTACACTTCAACTGTGAGAGACAGAATGTGAAAAAAAAAAAATCCATGAATCCACATGGTAGGATTTGTAAAGAATTTATTCATAAATCAGGGTGGAAAATAAGTATTTGGTCAATAACAAAAATACAACTCAATACTTTGTAACATAACCTTTGTTGGCAATAACAGAGGTCAAACGTTTACTGTAGGTCTTTACCAGGTTTGCACACACAGTAGCTGGTATTTTGGCCCATTCCTCCATGCAGATCTTCTCGAGAGCAGTGATGTTTTGGGGCTGTCGCTGAGCAACACGGACTTTCAACTCCCGCCACAGATTTTCTATGGGGTTGAGGTCTGGAGACTGGCTAGGCCACTCCAGGACTTTCAAATGCTTCTTACGGAGCCACTCCTTTGTTGCCCGGGCGGTGTGTTTTGGATCATTGTCATGTTGGAAGACCCAGCCTCGTTTCATCTTCAAAGTTCTCACTGATGGAAGGAGGTTTTGGCTCAAAATCTCACGATACATGGCCCCATTCATTCTGTCCTTAACACGGATCAGTCGTCCTGTCCCCTTGGCAGAAAAACAGCCCCATAGCATGATGTTTCCACCCCCATGCTTCACAGTAGGTATGGTGTTCTTGGGATGCAACTCAGTATTCTTCTTCCTCCAAACACGACGAGTTGAGTTTATACCAAAAAGTTCTACTTTGGTTTCATCTGACCACATGACATTCTCCCAATCCTCTGCTGTATCATCCATGTGCTCTCTGGCAAACTTCAGACGGGCCTGGACATGCACTGGCTTCAGCAGCGGAACACGTCTGGCACTGCGGGATTTGATTCCCTGCCGTTGTAGTGTGTTACTGATGGTGACCTTTGTTACTTTGGTCCCAGCTCTCTGCAGGTCATTCACCAGGTCCCCCCGTGTGGTTCTGGGATCTTTGCTCACCGTTCTCATGATCATTTTGACCCCACGGGATGAGATCTTGCGTGGAGCCCCAGATCGAGGGAGATTATCAGTGGTCTTGTATGTCTTCCATTTTCTGATGATCGCTCCCACAGTTGGTTTTTCACACCAAGCTGCTTGCCTATTGTAGATTCACTCTTCCCAGTCTGGTGCAGGTCTACAATACTTTTCCTGGTGTCCTTCGAAAGCTCTTTGGTCTTGGCCATGGCGGAGTTTGTAGTCTGACTGTTTGAGGCTGTGGACAGGTGTCTTTTATACAGATGATGAGTTCAAACAGGTGCCATTCATACAGGTAACGAGTGGGGACAGAAAAGCTTCTTACAGAAGACGTTACAGGTCTGTGAGAGCCAGAGATTTTCCTTGTTTGAGGTGACCAAATACTTATTTTCCACCCTAATTTACGAATAAATTCTTTACAAATCCTACCATGTGAATTCATGGATTTTTTTTTTCACATTCTGTCTCTCACAGTTGAAGTGTACCTCTGGTGCAAATTACTGACCTCTGTCATCATTTTAAGTGGGGGAACTTGCACAATCGGTGGTTGACTAAATACTTTTTTGCCCCACTGTAAGCACACAATGAGTAGGAATTAGTTACAATGTAGGTATGAAATGAACACTTTCAACATCATCATCTTAACTATTTAAATATTCTTACAGTTCTTTTGAACACTTATGCAGTTTCATAGGCTCTACACCAGCTGCACAGGTTAAAGTCACGGATTTGATGTATGCATCGATCATTTTTGATGTAAGCATGACAGTCATAAAAACCTAATCTTTGTAATTTTCAGAAGCTTCCAGCGGCAGTATTTTTATTCTCTGAGAAGGTGAAAATGAACTTAAGCTTATGGTCTTGCATTGTCCTGAAGAATTTGTAATCTATTTCTGTATTTTTGACTTTTCTATCTTGGCTCCTCTGCTAAAGTGGATTAAATGCCACTTACCACACAAGCGCATAAGAAATGTCATACAAAAATCACAATCACTTACTTAGAACAGCATAGCCCTTTGGTTCATCCTGGTTAATTTCCCGGAGAAAAGTGTTTGTATCCTCCAAGCATCTTTGGGACACTGTCAAAATCTGTGTGTTTTCCACTGCTCCTCTGCCCCCCACAAAAAGAAGAAACGCCACCAAATGGAGGATCATTTTGGCTCTGACTGTTTCTTTTTAGGGAAGAAGGTGTTTAAATAACAGAGAAGGGAACACGTCACCATTCAGAGTGTACTGTGAAATTCATCTTCCATGGCTAAATTGAATGACTTTAACTGGTTTTCACTAGCAGGTGTAAACAGGATTTGGTTACATGAAGGAGGATGAGAGGCTAACAAAACAATCCAGGCTGTGATTTTTCTCACTACGCAAGAACAACATTATTAAAGTGCAGCTTTGACGGGTGACCAGTCCACATAACCATTTAAGCACACATTTTTAAGTTATATTTTTATTATATACCAATTGTATTTTACATATTCACACATTTTAAATAGCATTAAATAGACACAGAGACACAAAGGTAATTACTTGAAAATTCCTCTGCTCAGTTATAACTATTACTACAATTTTCTACTTTTCTCTAGTGATGGAAGAAACACCACAGATCATCCAGCCATCAGAGTACAGCACTCCAAATAACTGACCACTAGAGGGAGCGATTGTCCATAAAACATTCTTGGGCCGTCTCGTTTTTACCTAGCAACACATATTTAATAGAATGCAACCCTATTTTGATCTAATAATAGTAGTTTAGTGCTTAAGTGCTTCTGTGTCTCTTACAAAGAGGAAAAGACCCTACAATCACCACTTATTTTAACTACTTACTCCATAGCATGATTAAAACATTTTGTCACTGACAGTGCAGCATTAGAATCTATAGAGAAAAGGAGAGTTTTTAATAAATAATAGACATTTCTTTCTGTTTTTACATTGCAGCTAACTGGTACCTTTAGAGCTATGCAATACTGGGCATTAGCGGCACTTGTTAGCCATGTGCTGCAAGATACTCATAGTCATTACTGGGTTATTTAATTCTAAAAGATAACAGTGCAGTGTGGTTATTTATGTTTATTTTATGTTTTTCATGCTGATTTAGAGGATTTTGAATTGTCACACTGGGCTAAAAAAATAACAATTTTGTGTTCTTGTCACGGAACACACATTTTGTGGCTTCATCAAAGGAGGGCAATCAATAAAAGTAAAAGAATAGTTTTTCTTAATTTATGTAGCAGGAAGTCAAACCATAACAAAGTGCCACAACATACTAAAAATGAAGCAAAAGCCGAGGGGAACTGCAGAGTGAAACTTTTCTAAATGTCAGTGATTCTTTTGCATTGATAGCTACTGGATTTAGTGTTGAAATAAGTGATGAAATTGTTGAAATTTTTATATTTTTAAACAAAAACATGATGTAACACGTATAGTCATGCAAAAAAGAAGGCTCAGTTAGAATGTTAAATGTTAAAGTTCATGACAGTACAATTAGAAAAAGACTAAAAGAGTATGTTTAGACGGGCTGTCCGAGAAAGTCCGTCTCTATATAAAAAGAACACTGCAGAATAGCTGACTCTTGCATCTGATGGAGCAATGCCCTTTGGAGAGACAAGAACAAAGTGGAGATGTTTGGACATGATGCAAAAACCAAACTCAGCAAATCAGCACAAACACCCAATATCAACTATCAGGCACGGTGGTGGAGGAGTGATGATTTGGGCTTGTGTTCTAGCCACAGGACATGGACTTCTTACAGTCACTGAGTTGACCATCAGCTCCTCTGTGTACCAAAGTATTCTAGAGGCAAATGTGAGGGCGTCTGTCTGAAAGCTAAAGCCTGCCCCAAACTGTGTCACACAATAGGACAATGGTCCCAAACAAATCAGCAGATCAACAGCAGAATGACTGAAAAGGAAAGAATAAAGTTATTTTAATGGCAAAGTCAAACCTCAGATGTCAAGCAGATTGAAATGCTGTAGTGGGACCTTAAGAGAACTGTGAAACAAGCGTGAGCCAGAATGTTTCCACAACAAAGTGAGAGACTGATAAAGGCATGCAGAAAATGATTGCCCTAAACTTATTTCTGCTAAAAGTGGCTAAAAGTTTCCTTCTTTTTCACCTGACTCTTAAGTATTACTGGGAGCGTGGCTCATCAGAGAACTACTTGTTTTTATCATTGAGTACAATTATATCAATCTGGCTGTTAGACATTAGTCTTAATAGTAATATTAAGCAGAATCAGGTACATCAGGATGATCATGACAGGATTTCTTCCCCAGTGAAGAGGTGATGTCTCCTGTGTAACAGACATCATTTATTAACATTTAGAACAATTTTGTTTACAAGCATCAGAAATGTTTAAAAATGGCAGCAGTGGCAGCAAGACACATTCTAATCAACAGACTGGTTCTCGCATGCAGTTTTACAGCGCAAGACATTTCAAGTCTTATTGTCATTATAAAGCAACAACAACAACAACAAACAAAGTGAGGCTTTCGTTTGGGAAAGGCTGAGACCAAAGAAAACAATGAGCAACAATCTTGTGTTTATTTCACTGAATTGGCTGTCGCCTATTTACAGCCAAGCGTACATTCATAGACGTTTTCTTATGTCTCAGAAGTTTGTTTCAGTATAATTCCTGTCAGTGAACATAACATCGCATAACTTGAAGAACCATGAAATGAAAAAAGATTCACATCCACACAATAAGGCAGCAAATTAAATGATACTCTAGTGTCCTTACAATTTTAATGTTATTGTGCTCTTGTTAGAATTACGCTAATATACTGTAAAGAGGACTGCTGTTCAAAGGAAGTCAAGTGCTTTGTCTCATATTTACAATATTTAGGTAAATAAACATTTTAAGTGAATTGTAATCTCAAAGAGCTGCCAGTTACAGTATATTAAGACAGTAATGAAACATCAACTTAAAAAAATATCACAATCCTTTATAAAATACTTCCAAAAAAAATTGGCCCACAAGTGTCTTTAAAGGATATAGTAAAGTTTGACTTTATGATCAGTAAAGTTGGGAGCTTTGAACTCATATGTGACGCAGCACAGGAAAGGGACTTTACGATATTGCCAGTGTTTATCTTAACTTCACCGTCTGACAAATACAGATTCTGTAAGTGCTTCTGATGAATAAACTGCATATAAACAATGTGCAATGTTACCCCCAAATCCTCACATCAAAGCTCTCAGCTCAAGTTCAAATCAAACACAGCACAGCCACACATGCCTAGGGTGACCAACCGTTCTCTTTTCCCCGGACATGTCCTCTTCACGTTCTGTTAGGGGGGATTTTCGTGATTGATAAAAATGTCCGGGTTTTCCTATATTCCGACAGAGGACCCATGTGTGTGACGTCATCCCCGAACTGCTGCTTTGTGAGCGCTTGTTCTGCACTCACAGACGGGACAGTCAGCGCGCAGCAACGCACCTAATGATGTTTAAAAGATCCCAAAGCGCATGTCCATCTTTTCAGACGAACTGCAAAAGAAATTTCCCTCGTACCGACCCAGTACTGGTAATTTTTCCTATGCAGATGAGGCATACCATTATCTGTACCATTATTTAATTCCAGAGGCTTTTTTTTTTTTTTGCACTTGTTGACTTGTAAAAGCCTATATGGCATATTTTATTTCACAATTCAATAACCGCACAGAGAAGGTGCCGTTTAAATATGTTTCTTTAAGCAAGTTCTTCATGATTGAGCCAAGTGTCCTCTTTTTTGGAAATCAAAATATGGTCACCCTACACATGCCTGACAGGGGATTTATACTTCTGTGTTAAATCTGCATCTGCAGGAGTGTTGTAACCATAAACCCTTCTGAAACACAGGCGCTACGTAGATTTGCCTCAGAAGTGTAATTCAGGCATACGAGTGCAACTCAGATACTCAACGAAATTTTCCCTTTAGTGATGCTGAATATTTTTTCTGTCTCTAGCCTGTGAATTGTAATCGACTGACGGTTACTTGTATGCTTCGTGAAGTTTGTATTGAATGTTTGATCATTTACTAAAGTTAAACCTCATAGAAAATAATCAAAAATAAATAAATATATTTTTTCGCATGTTAATCGAGAAGTTTTAGGAAATTTTAGGAAACATAAAATGGAAAAAAAACAACAACTTCGCCTAGCTTTTGTATGCTGCGTCACATATTTATGTTTCCATATTCCAAACTTTGTTGATATGTTAACAGCTTACTTTATGAAAATTCAAATGACACTAAGCTGCTTCTTTAACCGATTGTCCTGAATTGTTTGATATTTACTTTTACTCCAGCTCAAAGTTACTGCACATGTGTTCTTCTGGGTGTGTTATAAGAAGTGCGGTCTTTTTGTAGAAGGTAAGTCTTAAAGGGCTCCGTGAATTTTCAAAAACAATTTCAAATCAAGTTAGCTGCGCTATGGGGAAGCTGAAGCTTCCCACAGTTTGATATATTTTTCTGACAGACATTCATTGGGCATTGAAAGTTTAGAACACTGCTGACTGTATGAGGATTAATCCCATTAGAATATATTGTCCATACATTATCTGGTCCTAGCAAGAAGACAACTATGGAAACTATTTCACATAAAAGGCTCTTCTAAAAAAGTTCTATGTAAGGCTTTAGAAACATCTTTACCAGAAACTTTGTTCAATTTCCTCAGACACGTTAAATGATCTTTGATGTATATCACACACTTTTTAGTTTGTATTGTATACATGTTATATACCACTGCATTTGCATGATGTACCTACAACATAAACACAGTCAGTGGAGGTACTGTAGGTTTAACAAGCTGTTTAAGTTGAATTGTGGAATGAGTAAAAAGTGTCTTTCTTTCACTTTTCCGCTGCATTTAGTCTCCTTGCCTTTATGAATGCCATCCCGTGTGTCCTCATGTGAGTGTTCAGGTTTCCCTCCGTTTCAAACATCTTCCCACACACCTTACATTTAGTGTTTGGTGTCCCATCGCTGTTCTCATCAGTAACATCGAACTGGTTCTCTCTTTGACTCTCCTCATCTTCCTTGCTCCGTCCGTTATATCGGCCAAGGCCTTGAGGCTCCTTCAGCCGGTGGACAATAAAGAGGTGTCGGGCCAGTGAGCGGTGGGAGGTGTAGCACAGGCCGCACTCTTGACACTGGTAAGATGAGCCGTCAGACTTGTGCTGAGGAATGTGCTCTTGGAACGCAGCAAAATCTTCAGTGGTGAAGCTGCAGACAGCACACTTGTGAACTTTGAGGATGTTCACCTTAAGCCTCTTCAGTGGCTGCGAGATAGTGCCCCTGGAGTTCAGCCCTGGATCTCCTTCATCATCTTCTGTCTTCCTTTTGGGGCTGAGGCTCTGTAAAGGACATTATATGAAAGTTAGCTCAGAGATGTCATGAAAAACAAAGAAGTGATTTCCTTCTAAAATTGTTCCACAGTACCTTTTCTTTGTCAGGTAAAGCCTCCATGTTATGAGTCTTTCCTCCTACATCTTTAACTCCATGCATCAGTTGAACGTGCTGATCCAGCAACACACTTTTAGTAAAGGGCTGACTGAGAGCTGGGCAGTGCCTGTAAAATCACAATTTAAAAAAGTAAAAGCACATTAAAAAAGTATTTCAGACTTTACTACGTACAAGGCACATTGCATTGTTCTGATGCTGAACTTTGTAAACCTGTAAAATCCCTACAAAAAAATGTGAGTTGGTCATGGAGACCATGGACACAAATAATTTCTTACTTTTGCTCATTTACAGAGTGAGACTTGCTCAGGAAATGTAAGCATACACAAACAGTTGCAGAGAAAGTGATACTCACGGGCAGGTGTAGACCTTCCGCAAGCCCTTGTGTTTTAGACGATTGTGTCGGCAAAGGCTGTGGGAGGAGCTGAAAGACTTGTCACACTGTCGACAGGGGTGCTTTTTCAACATCTGCAGAGGGAAGGGAAGAATATCTGAGGACTAAATCATACAGACCTAGAGACTGTTTGGCAACTGCCTGGAAACCACCATTTGCTATGGAAAATGAGTATTCCCTACCAGCTGCAAGCGGTTGCTAGAGGTTGCTAGCAGTTGCTGTGGCATTGATTGCCTAAGCACCTGACCTAGGGTCAGTGGCCCCTAGTAACCACTGGATGCTAGGGAAAAAGGTGTAGTCCTGCACCCAGTGGTATGTAGTTGCAGGAAGTTGCCTTTTGTCACTAGGTGAAACTGCTTGCAAAGAGGTATGTGATGCTGCACTGCAAACCTCGTTCGGAGTTGTTTGCATGGAAAATGGTAACTACCATGAAGACCATTTGTCTTCAATTTAAAAATTTCCCCTTTTGAAACATGTTGGTTGCAGTGGCAATGTGCTTCACTAAGAAGGTGAATGCTTTCCATTTCTGGCTCAACTCATTTATCAGCACTAAGCAAATCTTAAAAACAATAATTTGGCAAATCTTAAACTTTCTTATGAGAGTGGCAGATATTTACCTTGCCATGTTCTCGCCTCATGTGCACCACAAAGAGCTCCCTGGAACTGAAGAGGCTATTGCAGTCTTTACATGTGTATCCTGAACTGGGAGGGCTCTTAAAGTCTTCTGAACAGTTACTGTTATTTTTCTTTACTGACAAAGCTGAAGGTTTCTTTTCTCCCTTGTTTTGACCGTTGATATTTCTACCATCTTTGTTATTATTACGGGGGCTCTTGCTGTTGGTGCTGTTAGAATTAGTGGGCTTCGTGCTCAGTGGAAGGTTGATCCCCAGGTTTGGCGGGCCCTCCGTGGTCTTCAAGGTTCCATGTATGGCCTGAAAATGAGCCATGTGGGCAAAAAGTGTAAAAAATCTACAGTCTGACATTTCTAAAGTACAACTCATGAGATTAATTGGAAGTTACGGTAAAATGTTTACTTTCAAGTTAAAAATATTCATACAAAAATTAATCCTATTGCACAAAAATCAAACTATATATTTTTGCCTACCTTAATATGATCCAACATGAGCTGTTTTTGTGCATAGTGCAGGGAGCAATCGGGACATTTAAACACTGAAACTTTATGATTGATTATATGCTGGTCAAAGTGTGTGTAGAGGAGGGACTGAAGAGTAAACACAGTATCGCACATGGAACATTTATAGATCATCCTGAAAGACAGACAGAGAAGTATTTAGGGATGGGAGCTGTTCAAATGCTACTTTTGGGTTTACATCATGCTTATAATTAATGTTGGTGCCAGTTCACTACATATAGTATGAAATATTCAACTTGAGGGACATTAAGGCCAAATGGGTCAAGGACAGCTGCTGCTGAGCGTATATATCATCAGAACTGTTAATGATGGGTGATGTAAGTAAGTAAGTGAAAGGTTACTGTGTGGAAAAAACAAACCAAAGCTAAGCCACCAAATCTAAAACACACAAATCCTACTACTGATGAAACAGCAAAGATAATGAAAGGTATTGGACATGGGTATTGGGTTACATTGACGTGTGCTTGTGTCAAAGAAAGCTTACATACATTTATGTTGATGAGTAAACCATGAAAACAATTATCATATGGGTATATAACTGAGATTAATTTGAAAACCCAGCTCTGAAAATGTTAGGAATCTGTGTGAAATGGAAATACATGATAAATATTGGCTCATTTTGAATTTGATGGCAGCAACATTGGGGACAAAAGACTGGAAAAGCCTAACCCTTAAAACAAAAAGCTGGAGGAGTATCTTGTAACCAATTAGGTAACAAATTGGTAACATTATTTGGTATAAAGAAGTATCTTATAAAGGCAGAGTTTGTCAGAAGGTTCACCTGTTTGCAAGAAATACAAATTGTGAAGCAGTTTTAGAATTAATTAATGTTTCTCAATGTAAAATTGTAAAGGCTTTTGAATATCTTAGTATTTACAGTACATAATATGATCAAATGTTCTGAGAATCTGGAGAAATATCTGTGCACAAAGTACAAGGCTGAACCTCAATACTGCATGTCTGCGATCTTCAGGTTGTCAGACTACACTGCTCATTTACAATGGACTTAAAACTCTTATTGGAAAACATGGATGCTGCAGAAGAGAGGATGTCATTTGATTGGCAGCGCATCTCTGATAGTATGCATTAGTGCCTATGGAATTAGCACTAATGCACAACAGTGTGACTTCATAGTAGAAGAGTCTGGATGCTGAATAGACCTGTCTGCAGTCCAGACCTTTAACAAGCTAAAAATATTTGCCACATCATGAAGTTAAAAATAAGACAAAGAAGACACAGAACTGTCTCCTCAGTTCCCAGATATTTTTAGACAGTTGTTAAAAGAAGTGGTAATTCTACAAAGTGTTAAACTTGGCTGTGTCCTGAGTTTTTTGGGATGTGTTGCTGCCATCAAATTCAAAATAAGATAATGTTTTTCTTAAAATTGTACATTTTGTCAGTTAAAATATTTGATACATTTTCTGTGATCTATTGTGAATAAAATATGGGCTTATGTGATTTGCAAATGATTGTATTTTTGCAAAAATATTTTCAGAATTAGGTTCTATTTTACATATTTTTGATGATAGATACAGCATGTGAAGACCTACTTGGGCTCGCCTGCCTTCAGTCCTGGATGCTGTGTATATGCATGTGAGTGTGTTCCCGGTGCAGACTTGAAGGCCATGGGACAGAGAGGACATTTAAAGAAGACCTCACAGTGAGCACTTTGTATGTGGGACTTTAGAGTTGCGACATCAGCAAAGATCACACTACAGTGGATACAGCTGGAGGGACAAAGAATGGAGAAAGGAAGAACAGGTAAGATATTGACTCAAATTACATTTTATGAATCAATTCAGCACATTCTCCTAACAGAAACTTTGCTGATATGAATTCAAAATGGTCATTGACTTTGTGCCATCAAAAGTCCAGCACCTTAGTCTGCAAAAGACTCGTGTCAAACTTGGACCTGATTCTTGAGTTTATAGTAAAATATATGAATAAATATGCATAAATGTGTTTTAGGAGTTAAATATAAAGATTTATATTGAATATTAAAATACACGATAGTTAACTTGGGCCCCAGTCACAAAGGCCTAAAGACTGGCTGGCAACCCTTTAGCAACCATTAGTCACGAGGGAAAAAAAGCAGTTGCTGGCAGTTGATGTGAAATCAATAGCTGAAGCCCCATTTCTGCTGGACTAGAGACAGGTTGCCAGGACCACCAGGCAGCCATCAGTAAAAGTGTGTATTCTGTGAGCAACTGAGATGTGGGACAGTTGTAAAGTGAAATTGGAAGAATATATGCTGAGCTGAAAACCTTGTGATTTCAAACTTTAACCCAGGGTCCAGAGGTCAACATGAGGTTACCAACTATGCATGTGACTGAAGCTATAACTAGTATGTGGAAACAGCGGGAAATGACCAGCCTGACAAATCTCTCTATAATCACATTTTAAAGTACTAATTGAAGTAGAAATACAGATATCGTCACACAGAAATAGAAAATACATTTATATTTTGGGATTGTTAACCTCTGGTCTTGGGGATAAAAGTAAATTTTTTGTATATTGAGCTGATTTATGAATTTAAGTTAAAATTGAAATGTTCTGAAAGTGCATTTGCACATAGTGTCATGTCTATGAAGTTGATAGCACTCTTAATTGATAAGCAATTACAAGTCATATCAACTGTAAAAATATCATCAAGAGGCCAAGAATGTAATAAAATGTATTACATCGTTGCGGATTTTACCTTCATGGCCAACTGTTCTTTTAATAACAATTTGATTGACCAGGGTCATAATTGAACTGTAATTGCTCAAAGACAAACTTTTATTTTTAATGGCATGTAACTTGGGTGACTCCAACTGTGACAGTCTAATTTTTTCTCAGTAATTTTTGTTGTGAATAATATCACTTTTGGGGATATGGGATTGTCAAGCTGCAGATGTTTTAATAACTGTAATTAGAAATGACACTATAAGTGCCACTTTGAATGGAAAGCAAGAACAAGACACATTTTATTCTGTGTATGGCCACTTTCAGAAAATCATGGTGCAACGTGGCTTCATATTTTAATCAGATTTCACACTATGCACATAAACATCTGGGTCTCAATAGCACATGTTTTGAAAAAGAAAAAACTATGTCGCATAACAGAAGACAAAAAAACAAGTTTATAAAGTTCTAACGCACCAGTAGCCGACTCTCCGAGTGTAATGCAGACAGTTTTTGGTCACATGTGACTGGAAGTGGACAGAGCGACAACTGGCACCACACTCAGGGCAGATGTAAGGTGATTTGTGCTGGTGGATCCGCTGGTGTGACAAAAAGCTGCACTGATTTGGGAGAAGCATTTGGCAAATGGTGCATGTTTTCTATGGGATAAAGAAAAGACATTAAAAAATTGACTTTTTTCACCTACTATGTTTAGAAAACTGCTTCCAGAATACATCATGTTATTTAACTAAAATATTATTAATGCAAATTAATATATACTGCAGATTAAATTATTTTTATATTTCTTCCTTACATGTATCTTGGCATTTACAGTCAACTATACACTCTACCCTTTATATAGAATGCCTTGTGTTTTCATAGCATGGTATTTTCTGCGGCTTTTGTAGAGATTTTGTCAAATTGACCGGAGTTGGCAAAAATAGCTTCCCTCACATCCTGTGGTGATTTACGCATTACATACACACCTGACTTCTGGGCTCCAATGCTTGTTGATAGTGCATTGCTAGTGAGTTGTCATCCTGGAACATTTCGTTACACTCCAAGCATTTTAAGCTGTGCCTGCAGAGCTTTGATGCATCATCCTCCAACGGCATGGCTGCCACAACAGGTGCACTGCTTGGAGCTGAAATCACTGCAGGTTGGTTCCCAGCACCAGATACCTTGTCTTGCATTTGACCCGCAGGCGCATGTGCTTGAGTGGTAGTGGTGGTGCCATTAACGCTGTGTGGTCCTGCAGCTGATGTACCAATCATCTGATCTGCAGGGATGGGTTTTAGGATTAGGTGTGAACACTGCATAACCACCCCTTTGTCTTTGTGACCCCTAGCATGAGACAAGAGGCTGCATTTGTTATAGAACACTATACTTTTGGCACAGTGGTTGCAGGTGACCTCGATCCGCACACTGCGGCGCTCGTAGTGCTGTGTCAGGCTCTTCTCAAGAGCAAATGAATCTCCACACTCCAAGCACTTGTAGCCAAGTGAGGGTAGAGAGATACAGGCTGAGGTTGGTGGGGAGAGGTTTGGGATGTACACAGGGACAGGATTCATGCTACTCAGGACTTTATTGAAGGCATCCACCACAGAGCTTTGAGAACTAGTGAACACTTGAACTCTAGAGACTTTCTTTGACTGCTGACTGGTGAGAATTGTCTGCTGTTTTGCTTGCTGTGATTGCTGATGTTGGGGCTGTTTGTACAAGGTGTGTTGGAAATCACAGGCAGCAGAGGACACTGTATGAGGCAAAAGGCTGAGGTTACTAAGATGGACTGTCTTTGGCACAAGTTTGGCATTTGCCAGACTAGAGGCAGGTACCATGACAGTCTGTTGTTGGATGGCATTAGCAGCTTTCAAGATAGCACTGCTGGCACTTTGTACTGATGCAGCAGGGATGACTGTTGCTTTAACCGTTGTGTTGTTAGCCAGCTTAAGGTTGATAACTTGGGAACCAGCTGTCTTGACTGCTGAGACTGGCAGGAATGCTGTTGCAACAGGTTTAATTGTCATTTGCTTGGTTATTTCAATTGAAGGTCCCCCTGTGGTGGTTAATACTGTGGTTGAAAAAATTGCACTAGGATTAGTGGTTGTCATGACAGATGTGCTGTTCTCTCTTTTTTTCAGACCCTCAGGATCAAATTCTGGAAGGACTCGGGTGACTGTACGCTTGATCTGTCCAGTTGAGGTTTTGATTGTTTTGATCCTGACCTTTGGGATAACTGGGGTGGTGTCTGTGTTTGAGGCAGGGGAACCTTTGCTGCTGCGTTCACTAGTCACACTAGAGGGGCTGTCTGGTTGTCTTGTTAGCAGTCTCTTTGCAATCTCCATGGCTGATTCCTGATCCTGTGGCTTCTCAGGGACTCTTGAATTTTCTTTGACCTGTGCTGGTTCTTGTTGTGTTGTAGGAGAATCCAAAGTACCTAAGTCTTCAGCACCAGCTTTCTTGGCACTTAGAGCAGCTATGGCTGCTATACAAGATGAAAGTTTTGTTGAGGATTTGGATTTGACTTGTGAAAGGCTGGATGGATTACCAAGTCCCGATGACTGCCCACCTTCTTGGCTCTCTTTGCTATGAGACTTGGGCATTGTTTCCTCAAGTTTCCCTTCAGGTAAAGTTGGCTGAGAGAGATTCTTGAACTTACAACTTCTAAAAGTACCACTGTTATTGTTGTTAAGATCAGGCTTTTGGTCTCCATTTGTTTTGGGCTTGGAAAGACTTTCCCTTTTAGCAGATTTGGAGTTCCGCTCCCCTTTCCTAGCTGTGTGACCTCCCTGCTTGTCTCCTGGGTCTTCTACCTCAATTTTCTCATCATCATCAAACTCTTCTGTGCTGGAAATTGGGCTAAACTGATTGAAGGTACATGATTCATTGTTCATTTTCTGGCCTTCCTCTCTGGGAATTTTACATCCATTCTTCGTGTATTGAGCCCCAGTTGGTATTGTGGACACCAAAATATTATGAAGTCCATTGTGAACAGAAGGGAGTCGGGAATGGGAGTGGAAATGCCTACCCCTCTCTGATTCAGTCCCACAATGGTCACTTGTGTCTAGGTTTCGTGTGTTCTTCACAATGACACTAACACCTACATCATGTGCTGCTGAGGGGTGTTGGGCCTCATTCTCACTGTTAGTCACACCACCACTGGTTTGCTTGAGCTGTCCATCATGGTCATCTTGGTGGCCAGATTCAATAGCGGCTTTAGGATCCACCATGTCAGGGATGTCAAAGGCCGCCAGCAGGTCATCAAAGTCAGGCGTCTTCATATCGCCCATATTCCTGCTCCTGTTCCAGTGAGGTGATCACCCTAGAAAGACAAAGTATCAAAACATTTTATTATGCTGGTCTTGGGAGCTACAACCCTTAACTCTATTGTAATTGTTCTGTTTACAAGAGTGTGCAAGTATATAAGAATTCTGATCAGGTCAGTCATACAATGATGGCATGAAGCTAGTCTTAAAAAATTGGATACGGAAGAAAATGTGTTCCATTTATATTTGTGTTTGCTTCATACATTAAATATAAATATGTAGAATTCAGTCCTATTTCTGTCATAACTTAGTAAGTTCACTAACTAGTTTTAGACAGGTACACCAGGTTGTAACACACCATCCACATAGTGTGTAGATGTGATGCTGTGATGACATTAAAAGCACTTTGTTATTAAATAAATTAATAAATAAAACAGTAATAATATTTTCGTCAAAGTGAAATAAACTTAAAGTATACCACAGTGCTGATTATGTCAATTTTAGCTCTCGTCAAGAATTTGCTGAATTATGGAATTATGCCTCAACTATATATATATATATATATATATATATATATATATATATATATATATATATATATATATATATATATATATATATATATATATATGATTTTCCTTTTTCAGTTGTCACTGCTCAGCTAAATTTTGTCTTGAATAATATGAAATAAAATGTTCACAATAAATTGGCTTAGTTAAATAATTTGTTTAAATATAAACAGGAACACTATGTGTCTGTTTATCATAATCAAATACAAATCAGGAACATATTCTTGGCAGTCAGGTGAAATGTTTTGTGTTTTGAACATTTTTATTTTTTAGGAATCAGCCTTTATTTTTATTACAAAAACAATTTAAACTAGCTATGATTGGGCCTGTCTGAATGTAGCCTGTTATGAGTGTTGGGGACAAAAGGGACAGCTAAGCTGCTCTGCTTGTACGTGCAGCTGAATCAGTGCTGCTGTTTCATCCAAATCTACAGGAGCCAAAGTTCCACAGACAGACCCATATCCTTTAACCTGGACTTGGATTGCAAAATAAAGAATTCCCCATGTAATCCATATTGTTCGCTGGTGATGAAATGACAGAGAAAAGGAGAAATCTTATGGGGGGAGAGGGCAGGAAACATATGCAGTGAGGGAAAAAATGGCTGCTGAGCTGTGTGAAGCTGCAGCAGAGGGAGAAAGGCCTGGTGGAAAGAACAGCTATTCACAGCCATGACAGGCAGAACAGCTTGACGTAGAAACCAAGTGAAGGTTAAATGCAGGCAAATATGTCAAATACACAACATAGAACCCATCTTGACAACACCAGTTTAATAGACGTGCATTGTTAGCACTTGAAATCGACACAATGTGTAAAAGAGTACTAAAGTCTAATAAATAATAGAGGAAACATGCAAGTGAATCAGCAACTCCTCACCCTCTTGCCTCCGTCCCTCTCCAGCCACTAGCCAAACCTTCTTTCCTTCCTTCTTTCCATCCTGAAACAAACAAAGTCACAATACTACTAACCCACAAAAGCCATCCACCACCCCACCCTGCCTGAAAAAAAAAAGAAAAAAGTCTTGTTTCTTCCCAGCCAGGCAAAGGCCCAGAATACAGGCTCAGGTTACATCCCGCGATCTGGTGAGTGATGGTGGTCTTGGTAAAAATCGTCCTTCTCTGCACCACTCGAGCACACAGACATGTAAACAGACAACAGATAAAGCATGCTCCTATGTGTATGCATGTGTGTGTATGTGTGAGGTAGGATCTAGGCTGCAGATTCTCAAGACTCCCAGCCAGCCACGTCCCACTGCACTCGTCCCTTCCCAAGTCTCACTGCTCCCCTCACACTGAGCTGTGCTTCGGCACGCTAGCGCTCGGACATCCAGCCAGCATTTAGCAGGAGAAGCGGGGTCTGTGCTTGTGCTATGGTTGAGCTGTGATGGTCTGCCATGAAGCAGCCTAGGCTATCTCTATCCCCATGGAGCACAGAGACAGCATTGTTCCTGTGAGCACTCTGACTGCCTCAAACCGGTTTCAGCTGGTTCCGGTCACCCAGCATAAAAGCCTTCTGCTGCAGACAGAAGCAGTGTGCTCACCTCCCAGGAAGCACTGCAACAATTCTCACTAAACCAGGTCCACATTGTCAAAGATTTTATAAAAGAACAAGGATTGAGCTATTACCATTTCACAGGTGGACACTAGTCTGGTTGCTTGCACAGCTTTGAAATCAAGCCAAAAAATACAAATAATGGAGAAGAATATGATGATTGGTTTGAACACAGATGTTGAAAAAAAAAAGCAATAGATGCCAACAAGACTTAAATGGTAAAATGACATCCAAATGAGTCTTTATGATAGCTGCTTACTAATGCACTGAGAAGAAGAAGGAAGTTTAAACAATAAGGATAGTAGCCAAATCTTATACTGCAACCTTGGCCTGTTCCTCAGACCCATCCCTCAGTACTTTACCCCCAATCATGATAGTAACCCCTCTGAAAACTGAAGACTTTGATGTGGCCCCTAACAGAATTATTCCTATCACTGTGATATAATGACAGGAAGTGTAAACAAAAGTAAACATGGGCAAACAGGCCGCACATGCACCTTCCTCCCAAAATTTAATCGCGTGCCATCCCCACCACCACATACACCCCCACAGAGACGCACAGGGACATAGACATGCACTGTCATGCATATATATATGTACATATGAAAAGGTAAACTTGGCATACCCTTCTCAGATTTTTTTTTCCCACTCTGAGAGATATTGAGTGGAAAAAAGTCTTCCTTTGGAGGCCTCAGCACCTGCCCTTACTCAGCCCCAACCACTTCAGCTTCCACCCTCCATCCTCAGCCCTCCCTTCCCCCTCCTCCCACTCTCCTTCCCTGGGTCAGTCCTAGCTTTCAGTCCCAGCCCAGGCCTCGTATTATCCTGAACCCCTCGCCACCACCACTACGGCCGTGCATGAAGGGACGGATGGAGTATTCAGCGGGCGAACCAGGCCTTTTGTCTCTGCCTGTGCAGGGAGTGGGGTGGGGGGAGGTGGTGAGAGGACTCTCCACTTTGGCTCTGAAACAGCAGCAGCTGGTGCAGAGAAAGAAGAGAGCGAGAGAGGGAGGCAAAAACACAGGGAGGTGGGGGAGGCGGAGAGGAAATGGAGGAAAAGGAAATGAGCGCGAGCGTATAATAAGTTTCTGATTTTGTGCACCGTGTTCATATATTTACGCTACAGAACACAAATATAAGTCAATAAATGATGTTAACACAGGATCACCGCTGATGTCCATGTTCTGATCCTGCACATTTTTTCCCCAGTGATACATAACACACAGAAACAAAATGTATAAATAGCCCAGGCCTCTGTTTAGGCCCAACTGTCGGTCTGTGTGCCGCTGCCACCGAGACTCTTGCCTGCGTTTTTGTTGTTAAACATTAAAGCACTGGCATTGATGGTCAAACAGCTGCCCAGCTTTTAACGGCACACAAAATATTCATGAGGTGTGACTGCAATGCAAAGGACGTCTGCAGACATGAGCTCAATCATCCTGATCTGATGATTCTTCTAGCCCACACAGCAAAGCACAGAAATAACATACCAATGACAAGCTAATCACAAGGTATAACATACAACATCGATGACAATACGTGTGATAAAATTGGTGCGCAAAATCAAATAGCTCATAACCTACCTGGCAGACTGCACGAAGAGGCTTTCAGCAGAATAAGACTGACTCTCTTTGGCCTGCTACCAGTCCTTGATACATCTGGCAGAGCCACCAAAGGCAGCCTCGAATGCTGCAGCTTAAACTAATTATCCTTCATTATGTAAGCACCATGCCAGATTTATTCGTCAGACAACACAAATGCATTTTTTACACTGAAAGGGGAGCTGGAGCTGAGAATGTATATTATAAAAAGGCCCTCATGGTTCCTCCTGTCTCTCTACACTGTGACAGATTCAGTGCAGGAGAGGAGGCTGAGGTTGCTCCCCACCCCCTAACACAGACAAAGTCACATGACGTCATGTTGTCTCCATTCATGCAGGGCATAAGAGGAGCTGCTAGAAGCAAGCCATCTCCTGCCCCACCAGATTTCCTGTTTGAGATATTATCACTTGAATGTGTTTTCCCAATGCTTTAAAGGGAGGCAGAAGAAACGCCAACAATGTATTCCTGTTTTGTTTGACACTTTTTCTTATTTCTATCATGTAATTATGGAGTTACATGATATAGAGTATATAGACTATTATAAGTGGCAGCTACAAAAACATCTGACTACAGTATCACTTTACAGTAGGTACAACTGGGTACTAAAAATGAATAAAGGACATCCTAGTAGATAATGAGTGCTTCAGTACTTCCCTATAAACTGTGCAGGATGCTGTGTTTTTCTTTCTATTCTTTTTTTTTAACTGGAGAACCAACTGGAAGATATGTTCAGTATTTGTTCATGCATAGTTCTAGATGAACTCTTTTATCTGCTTAATTTTTTCTGGATCATTTAGTGAAACATGGTTGTTACTCAGTAGTGTCTCATTATTTAATGATTATGTCAGCAATACTGACTGTTTATGTGTGCTGAAGAAAACTGAAGCAGTATACCTAGTAGATAGTATACTTTATTGCTTATATTTACAGTTAGGTCCATAAGTTATTGAACACAAGTGTTGTGATTTTTAGCTCTGCACACCACCATGTGGATTTTAAATTAAACTATCAAGATCCCATGAAGCGCAGATGTTTAAATTCAAGGTGTGTTATACATAAGAAGCACTTGGTCAGGAGAAGACACGGAGTTTCATGTTCAGGAATAGCCTGATCCTTTATCATTTCATAACAAATTAACCCTATAATGTCATGTGAATGGGTGTGTGGCAAACAGAGGGTTGACCCAGATGCAGGACTTAGCAGACTGACGTAACTCAAAACCGCAGCTTTGTTTTAACACTGGTAAAACTGTGCAGGAAACAAAAACCAAAAACAATATCTGAGCTGAACAGGAACAAACTGACTTGAGGCTAAGCAAACGGCATAAAACTCATACAGCATGAGGGAGGACACGAGAAAGAATAGAGGGAGACACAGACGATGTATACACGTTTATTGTCATATAAAGATAAACGGTGTAGCCACATTTACCCATAATGAAATTCTTTGGCTCGTGCTCCTCAGCTTCACATGAGCATATAGAAAGTGTGCAGTTATATTTAAGAAGAAAATAACAAGAAAGGAACAGTAATAATAATAATAATAATAATAATAATAATAATAATAACAATGATAAAGAAAAAATGAACAAACAAAATAATAAAGTATTAAATATTTAGAGAATTTAAGACAATTGTTGGTATTTACAGTTTGTGCAAAAACCTGTGCAATGAGCATTTAAGTGGCATTTGTTGAAGTGACAGTGTGCAGAGTAGTGAGTGTGTAATGGTGTGTGCAGAATGTCAGCAGTTCAAAAGCCTGGAGGCTTGTGGGTAGAAACTATCTCTGTGTCTGCTAGTGCGGGTCTGAATGCTGCTAAACTGCCTGCCGGACGGCAGGAGTGTGAAAAGTCTGTGGCTGCGGTGGCTGGGATCAGAGAGGATCCGCTGTGTTATACCAGACGAGACAAGGGAAGCAAAACTGAACCTCACCCACATGAGACAGGAGACTATCAAAATAAAACAGGAAATAACACACACTGAGTCCAGACCAAGACAACTTGACAAACAGACATGAAGATATGACTGACAAAAGGATAAAACATAGATTATAACAGGAAAATTAAGGGACAAACGTCTTTGACTCATTTGATGACTTAGCGCAAGCCATCATGGCATTTGTATCAAAACAACCCACTGTAGGTTCCTTATGCAATAAAATGAAAGCAATATTGTGCTTTTGGCTTTCTGAAAAGATTTCAGAACTGTGACAAACACAAAGCAAACTGTTCATTTTAATGAAAGCTGCCAAAAAGACCACCCTTTAAAAGTCAGTGTTCGTGACACCACTATCACACTGCTTAATGCGTCATATGACATGATACTCACAGCTCAAAACTCATATTAAAATAATTATATACTAAGCTGAAAAAATACTATATAACAGTAATAACAAAAAATAGATTGTAGACTTATCAAACAAGTAAAATCAATAGTTTCATGCCTTTTGACATCACATATTATACTTATATTGCAACTCTTAGTTCAATCACAAATGTAGTCTTCTGTAAATTCACCCCACACTGCCATCTGCTGTTTAAAATCCCAACAAAGGGAGCGCAATATAGAGCTTTACAGTTGAATGTGTTAAGATTTTTTTTTTTTTATGATAAACATGGTAGGGTATGGCAACCTGTGGTGAAGAATTGCCTTTTATGCTTGAAAATTACTAGTAAAACTTTCAAAGTTCACTTTATTCCGTCACAACCTATAATTATTACTTTCCAAATACAAAATGCTGATTGATGTGGACAATTATTCTTTCAGAGAAGTCATTTAAGTTGGTTTAATTATGAGGCTGAAAATTAAAAAAAAAAGAAAGAAAAAAAAAGGTGACCTCTAGTATAAGTGATCAAATCCAGGCAATCAGACATGAGTAGGTGTTAGTGAATCGTTGAATGAGTTAATGAAAACCTCCTTCACTTCTCAGTGTGGGGTAATCCAAAGTTCATACTTTCACTAGGTGGTAATGTAATTTCATTATGTTTTTTTCATCTTGTTCCTTTTTTTGTTGGTAAAATGTTCCAAGTGAGCAGTTACAGTAAAAAAGGTGAAAGTGATAAATTAAACTATGGCTTTATGAATGATTTTACAGAATAACCTCCAACTGAACCTTGTATTTCTTGCATCTTGCATATTCCTGGTCTTTTTTTTTACATTTTTCTTTCTGTTACATGAGCTTGTTTTCTTCCATAAAAATAAACCAACAAATATTTGATAAGACGTTGCACTGCGCGTCCTATCTGTCGCTGCCCTTTAAACATAGGTGACTCATCCTGCTTTGTTAAGGTCATTCTTGAACGAGGATATGATATTAGAAGCCATACGCACTCGAATTTTCTGCTGGGTTGTGTGTGGACTTATCCAGGTGGAACCCTTAGTCTTTTCAACACAAAACTGTATTTCCCTGCATGGAGTCCTTATCTGTCCTCATCATTTCTGTACCTCCAGCAATCTGTATGTCAATAAAGTCATGAAAGGGATCAGTCAAGCACGAGAATTTCACACGGGTACATACGTGGGTGCCTCACTGTGTTTGAGGACTGCCTAATTCACACTGCTGACCTTTCCGTGCTCTGCAATAAAGTGTGCCAATAAATTAGTTGGACTCTTCATTAACAAGATGGCAGATGTAAGTAAGCACACAACAGGTGTCAAAATATTCATCACTCTTATTCATGGCATCTTGTAAGAGCCGTTGGTTTTATTTCATGTGTGTGCATAATTTTCTGTGATTTGAAAATAAAGCGATAGTTACAAATTGTTAACATGCAGAAAACGTGAAGACAATTCGGTGTTGTGCAAAAGGAAGAAGTAAAAGTTGAAGGATTTCCTCCTATGTTTTAGCACACAGTTACTAATCTTGTGTTAGAGTAGTGTGCGTTTTGTGCTGCTGTATTTGGCTCCAGTTGCTTGTGAAAATAATTCCTATATTTGCATTTCAGCACATTCCTTTGCTTTACTTTTGGATTGTATTTACATTTCAAGGAAATTCCCTTGAAAATATAATATTTTTTAACACGTTTTAAATTTACAATTTTTTAAAAAAAATTTAAAAGTGTGTGATGTGTCAAATAACTGTGATCTGAGTATTGACCAAACTAACCGATTACTACAAGCAAGCAACCCTAATCTGGTAAAAGCTGTAATTTAATATTGTAGGTCTAAATAAATGCAGTTTTGAAGCACTAGGGGAAAAAAATCTTCAAACAGTAACCAAATGAAAACACCCCTCCCTACACATAAGGAGTTTTCCTCGGTTACAGGTGGTAATAGGAGTCATGGATAGCCATTATTTATTTTTTGTGAGCTGTTTTTGTTTTTTGTTTTTTTTCCATCAGCATGTTTGTATTTTATGCCGCCACAACTTAGAAATTGCTCTATATACTATTTAGACTATTGAAGTAACTTTTTTCATTGGGAGTTTGTGATGCAGAACTCCCAGAGTAGGAGCCACTGGCATAATCTATTATGGGCCAATACTTACAGGGACTTACAGGAGACAGATTTAAAGAAGTAAACAAGTAAGAGTAATATCCTCATTTCCTATTAGCCAAAAGAAATAAAGACATTGACTGATAAGTATCCATATAGTGTATTAAAGAAGAAGAAAGGTTTCCTTTTCTGAAAAGAGAAATCTTTCTAATGACCAGCAGGGGGCAGTTTCTCTTACTCTGAAAAAAAAAACAAGTCTCATTGTATAGACTGTGTACAACACATATAACTGTGTATAACAGTTCTCACATGTGATGTACTTTATTACCCGAGTAATAGCGCTCTCTGAGGTAAGAAATATTATTAACATAATATCCTGCTTTCTGGGGTTATTGTAAAAACTGTATACTTGAGGCATGAAGAACGCTGCCATATTGGAAAATACAGATTTATGGTGTCTTTTTATGTCATTCTTATACAGAGAGAAGGTTTCTGGGAATTTAAACAGTGCAGAGCCCATGGAGATGTGTTGTCCTCCAAGAAAACAATAGCGCATTCCAGCAGACAACTGCAACGTGTAGATCTGCATCTGCAAAGCTATGGGTAGCAATAAAGGCGGTATGCTGGAGCCTTAACACGCTTGGCTAAGTGAGGCTACAGTAACAATGAAGTTGCAATGTAAATGCCTTTGGTTGTTGTAACAAGGAGCAGGTCTGCAACCACTTGCAGTCACTTGCAAGTTACTTTGGTCACTTTAAAGATGACATAAGATGAAATCAGCCTGCTATAATTTTCTGACTTGAATAATGCCATGTTGGCAGTTACATGGTGTCTGTGATAATATGGCGAGTAACTGTGATAAATAAGGGAATATTGCAAATCTGTTGTTTTCTGTTGCAGAATTGTTGCCCTCCTACACAGAAATTCACATTAATTGCTGACATTCAGAGACCAGTGAGAAATGTGTAGATTTAAAACAGAAATGTAGAAATTGCTCCACAAATAGCAAAGTATTTACTGCAAGAATTCAGCTGCACTTTAACTGCAAAGCAACACAGGCACTGGACAACCTTTGAAGACAGGCTGCTACCCACCGGGCAACATGTTACGTCACCCTTTGATCAAAAGTTGCCTGCTGCAAGTACCTGCATTTGGCTTGCAAGACCAAATAAATAAATAAATAATAACAAATGCAATGCATTGGCCAACTGGGCAACCAATGATTTTTCACAGCCCATGTATTTTGACTGTACTGTGACATGTGACATGTTCACATGTGTATTTGAGGTCATATGCGTGTGAAAGTTACCAATCACAGAAAGGAAAGCACTTTTATGTTATGAGGATTGAACTTTGAGGGCGAACATACCTGCAGAAGTCTTCCAACACTTGCTAAGTGGAAAATGTCCCACTAACGTGGCAGAAACTTTTCAGAGTGTGTGATTTACCCCCGCCTGCTGTCACTTGGCAGTAGCATCAAAAACATGTGAATCAAACAGTAATATGTAATACTCTTATTCATATTTGTGCCGGTAGTGGAGCGTAACCAAGTGTTAAAACATTGAAAACTGTGCTTTGGAGCCAACTTTTGTGCATTTATTCTCTGATGTTTATGTTTATTTGGACTTCTTCGTCTTCGTGGTACACTCCATTGGTGTTTCATGTCCCCTTAAAGACAACATTTCAGCTAATCAGTTTTTCAGACGTGCACAAAGGACACCAGCGGGGAACATTGAATTCCCCTTAACAGTTTATAGGCAGACCTTTACATGTGAAATATTGCTTGCTTATGAATGTTTAATTTCGGTTTGACAAAATCTGAGCAAACAATTTCAGCCATGAAGCGTTGTTTTAAGCAGAAAAAGTGAGTTTAATTCAATTTTACACTGATTTCTAAGAACTGTCCATTATTATCATCACAGTCATGAAAAGTGTTTTGGGCAAAGGCCTAATGATTTTCATATTCAGGCTTTTTTTCTGCTACTATCTGCTTCTTTGGATCAAGATTTCAGCTTGCATACAATGCATTTCCAAATCTGCATATGAAGTACAAGTAACTCCAACAGATCAGTCGTGATGTATCATTTAAATAAAACACATAAAATGTATGGATTTTCCCTAAAATGAGCCACTCAGTGGAAATGACTCATTTCTGTTACGTGAAAACCTCCCTATTTCATTTTGTTAGTATTATTTTTTTATATAGTGTAATGTACATGTAAATGACCCAAAGAGTTCTTCAGTCACAGCTTTTCCTCACATGCTTATTGAGACAGAGGCAATTACTGAGGTCTCGTCCATCCGCGTGAAATGACGTTGACATCTTCTGCAATCACCCAGCAATCTCTGGGCAAACAATAGCGATCGATAATTACAGAGTATAGATGATAATTTGTCATCATCACTTTCTCATTTTGGCACCAGCGTCGGGCTACTTAAGACACCCACTGACGTACGGCTGTGTCAGGAGGGGCATTTAACTTTGAACCGTTAGCCATTCTTATCAAAGGCGCCGGGAGTGGAACCTCAGCAGGTTTGCAACTGGACAGCTGTTTCCAAACTTATCGGCTCACGCGAATAAAAAACGAGTATGGTGGAGATCTTCTAAAGATAGATCAAGCCGATTAACTGTAACTTAAGGACTAACATACGTTGGGTGTTTTGTTTTTGTTTATATTTACGTTTATATTTTCCGACAACATGGGCGGAGAGTGCTTATGGTATTCATGGACTTGCAGACCCGTGTGGCCAGTTCTTATTATTCTGGCTACTGTACCGTGTATTTTGAACTGCTCAGAGAGCCCTGCAGCAGTTGTTGGGAAAATGTATCCACGAGGCAATCACTGGGCAGTAGGTAAGGAAACCGTCACACAATCTGCTAAAAAAGTATTTCGTGCAGGCAAGTTAATATTACTTTTTGTTCTATGTATTTGGCGATTATATCGCAAGGTTCGCAGGACTGTTCACTCTTCGAAACAAATACTCATATTGATAATAGCCTATTTATTACAATTGTAATAACCCCGGGTCACTTCAAATCATTCATTTGTTTTCTGTTGTTATAAATAAGTATGTTTTAGTCATTCTCTGCTGCTAAGTTATATATACTGCTGCTGCTGCTATATATATATATATATATATATATATATATATATATATATATATATATATATATATATATATATATTATAAGTTACACCAGGAGGAATGAGCACTTTGCAGTGAGAAAAAAAAATGCTTTGCACACATCTACACTTGATTGCAGTGTAATTTCAGAAGATGCTCTAGAATAGATTCTTCAGAATGCTACCTTTTATTTCCAACTTCCCAGGTCACTTGATGGGAAAGAAGAGCATAGAGGAGGAGCAGGAGGTAAACCCTGACAGGGACTACCTGACAGCCCTAAAACCAGCCCGGCTCACACAGCATCTAATGCAGGCTCTGATGCAACCAGAGAATCCAAATCAGATGATGCCTCAAACTGCAGACAGGCTGCTTCAGCGCCACTGGAGAGAAGAAGACAAAGAAAAATATCTGGCAGAGGTATGTGTGTGGAACAGATCCTCAATTATCAAGTGATCCAATGTTACGTCTAATCATGTGTACATTTCCAATGTAATTACTACTTTATAGATGTCAGACCTGCTTCTTCTGGCTTTGAAACTGCAAGACAGTGACTCCACCTGAATGCAAGATGAATTTCTGTTTTTTAAAAACAATCATCATTATCAACTTAAAGTACTCTATAATCACATATCCACACTGTGTATTTTATTCTGCTGTAACAGATTGTTTGTTTCATCACTAATCTTGGTTTCCTGTATGCATATCATGCAGCGTTTTGATTGCTGAACGATCTGACAAGGTTGTGTTACATAAGCTGAGAATCTGAAATAAAATGGGCATTGTGATAACTGCACTGTGGATGTCAAAGCATGCTTTGCATGTCAGAAGTGTCCTTTGCCGTTTTTTCTTTTTTTCTGAAATTGTTAGCGCTTTTGAGATTTACTTCACCAGTACAGTAACCAGTTTGTACCACTAGGTGTCGCACAGCGTCAATCTAAGAGTGCTTTCATTTCCAGCAAATAATCAGGTGGATTGTAAAATGTTGACATAATCACGACTGCAGACGAAAATGGATGATCACACTTTCTCATTAGAAGGAAAAAACGCACAAGCACAAAAACGCAGAGATACCAGCCGTGTGCGTGTGTTTGTGCGTGTGTGTGTGTGTGTGTGTGTGTGTGTGTGTGTGTGTGTGTGCGTGTGTTTGTGTGAGCGTGTTTTGCGTAGTTGGATTAATTGATAATTATCATCCCTCTGGAGTTGCAGACAGAAGGAAGTGCTAATTGCAGCAATTTGGTTTACACACACACACACACACACACACACACACACACACACACACACACACACACACAGTTTTCTCTTAAAGCCAGAGGAAAGTTTTCACTCTGCTTCTTTTTCACTCATTTGTTAAGGATGATTGGCAAACAATAGAAGTACAAGCCACTTTCACCCCCATTATGGGTTTAATCCCAGGAGCGAATGGGATAAAGTTTACAGGAGTTAATGAGGAGGAAATAAGTGGGTTGAGGGACTCATTCTCCTAAACGGAGAGAGAAAGTGGGCGAGTTTAAGCCTGTTGCATGTAACAAACCTGCCATATGTTTTTTTTAATAATTCAGAAGCATGAATATACTTAGATTCACAGCAGGAATGTTTTTTATTTAAATAATGCAGCTCCCTGGGTCTACTGACCTTTCACCGCTGTACCGGGCTAATTTTTAACATTTTCCATATAACATGTGCAGATTTTTTTTATCTTTACACAAGTGTGATACTGAAGACACCTCTGCAGGTAATGAATGCATTTCCTGATGGAAACTTAATCTACCATCATTTCATTCTGTCAGACATCTCAAATTACGCATGAAAACGGGAGAAATCGTAAATTTGTTAATGTATTTGTACACAAACAATTTATTGCATAAGGAAAGTAATCCCATTTGATACATTTATTTTATGATTCAGACTCAGAAACAAGTAAAGATTTAAAATGCTCCTTTTATCCATTTACAAGAGGAAGCATAAACAGGCATTGGTGAGTTTTCAGTAGGCTCTGTACTTGTTCTATTGGCAGTAACACTGGATGAGATGCGCACTGGGCTGGCTGATACAATGAAACAATTTAGAGTGAAGACAAAGGAGAAGAGACAGCTTCATATTTACAGGAATTTCACATAAAGTGTCACAATTTTTCCACAAAGTTGTACGTGTGGATGTCTTGAATTCCAAAGGGCAGCTCGAGTTGTCAGTCTTTAAAAAAAAAATACAATCCCATCATGAAAATGAAGCCAGATTTCTCCAAAAAGATTCATCATGATGTGTTCAGGGGTCTTAAAGTCCACCCAGCATCACCATGTCTTCCCAATAGACTGAATGTGCTCCTTAGCCTTCATCCTCAGTGAAGCAATACTGGAGTTCCTCGGATCAGCTGAGCACTGGTATGCCGGGGGCGGCAGGCACATAGAGCTGATGTGAGGCAGGTGAGAGCTGTGTCCCAGGGCTGGGGAGTTGAGGAAGGATGAAGGCAAGGAAGAGGGCAGGGGCGGAGGAGGAGAAGGCGTGTAAGGGCCTGGGAGGCCTTGCGAGTTGCTGACGAAGCCCGAGAGCGACTGCAGCGAAGTGGAGGTGGTGATCGGGGTGGAGAGCCAGGGCTCCAGCTGCAGCCCAGAGCCCAGAGAGCTGGTGGGAGAACGACTGAAAGAGAGCAAAGACGAGGAAGGGGTATCCTGAAGCTTGATGGAGCTCACCTCCAGCTTCTCCTGTCGACGCCACTTGGCTCGCCGGTTTTGGAACCAAACCTGAAAATATAAAGATTTTTTTTTAATCATCTGTCTATCTTGATAAAACATTTCCCTAAAAGTTTGATTTATACCCGAAAAAGGAATGACGTCTATGAATCGACCCAGCAGCCAGTAGAAAAGCAGAAAAACACAACTTTTAGGCCCATAATCAGTCATAAATGTAAACTGTAACCTCTATAATTTAGAATGTGAAATAAAATACTGCAGGAAAGCATTTGAACATGAATGCAGAAGAAAGGAATTAAATATAGTGTCAGTGGAAACTTTTTGATTCCAGCACTTGGCTTGAGCTGTGTCGCTGCACAAACAATAAAGTGAAACTGATTTAGAAATGGATTCAAATTCCATTTTTCAAATTTCTTTTAAATGTTTAAAAAATAAATAAAGACAAGTTCAACATTTATTTATTAATTATTTTGTTTAATTTTATAAATTTGATTCCTATTTCGCTTGGTTACAATTCAAACAAATAAATAAGCATTTCCTCTTAGATAAAAAAAAATCCACTGTGGTCACTTTTATTAAACATTTATGATCGTTTTAATATTCCATCATATTTACCATATTTATGATCTTATATTGATCATAGGCATGAAAAAGTAATTTTTTGCAAATCAAACGAACACGTCGTTTCTCTACATTTCTAAAAGATAATATAAATATTCAGAAATATATAATAAATATATTAAATTTAATCTAAAAAGGTCTAAAAATAATAATTTCTTTAGCCTTATAAGCATAGGAACCGTCATCATTATGGTTTGACTTACAGGCCTAACGGTCTTCAATATAATAAAAGGTACTTGCAATAAAATAAAACAAGTGGTTTTGCTTCGGGGACATACCTGCACCCGGACCTCGGGCAGGTTCACTTTCAAGGCCAGCTCCTCTCTGCTGTACACGTCCGGGTAGTGGGACTTGTCGAAAGCTCTCTCTAGTTCGTGGAGTTGGAAGGTGGTGAAGGTGGTCCGGTTCCGTCGGTGCTTCTTCTTGTGGCTTTCGTCGTCGGACAGTTTGCCGTCTCTGTCCGGTGAGTCCGGGCACACGGAGGCTTCGCCGGTGCTGCTGCCACAGCACACACCTGTGAGGAGTGGAGGCGGTGGAAGAAGTCAAACACCGGGACTGGAAGTTTTAGCCGAGTTCAAATTCGCTTTTCAAAATAAAATGGTAACTCCACTTTTTCCAGTCCAGTGTGGCTTTTATTAAAAAAATTATTTTACTTTTTTTTCTTAGATTTGTTTAAAATTTTTAATGTATTTATTTAAACATTCATTATTTCATTTGTATTTTTGTATCTCTCCTTTAAAAAAAGAAAATAACCTTTTAGACATTTGCACCAATATAAAATACATTTTGATTTCCTTCTGGGTAAAAACCGAATTCAAAGTGTTACTTTATCTGGAGTTTAAACAACTTTAATCCAAACTAAACCACAGGATGTCTGCATATTTTCAGCATACTGTTTTTGCACTCAGATTGACTGACGCGGGACTAAATGTGAAGAAAACCGAATTTACTTACTGTCACAACTTTCCGAGTAATGGTTTTTTTTCGTTTGGCTCACTATCCCATTCCCGTTGCGCTCAGCATCTTTGACCTGGACTCTTTCCATTACGTTATAGGAGGCTGACTTGTGGAATATGGTGTCTTCTTTAAATCCCAGTATAGCCTCTATGCTGTGGACTGTGGACGGGTTGCTCCCCGGGTTCTGGACGCAGCGTGCGGAGGGAGACATGCGCTCATCCATCATCATTACTTGGGTAGTTGATCCAAGAAGCCACATTGGTTGATAAGTCCAGAAAAAATATCCAAAAGTAAAATAATAATAATAATAACAAAACACTCTGACTTCTTCACAGATAATATTACCCCTTTTGATAAAGTTGTAGCTCAATGTCGGGCGACGTTGGAAAACTTGCGCACAACACCCAGGTATCTTGCTCGGTGGTTGTGGAGCATCTTCGGAGCCGGCTTTTAAAGTAGCTCTGAGACCCCCTGCTCATGCGGCACCCCCGCTGCACGTCATAGAGGGGACGTCCTGTTGGATTTGGCCCTGCTGGATTTAGGGGTGGCAGTGCGACGACCACTGCGGGCACCAGCCTCCACACCCTCCCTAACTCCTCCCCGTCACAAGTGCATGAGTCGGTGCTGGCTCTAAACCTACTTACATAAATCTTAAAACCATCTTTCCACTCCTCCAGATGTCATGTTCATGTCAGTCTGTGGGGAGGGGGAAAGAGAGGGAAGCTTAGGCCCACAGATTTAGGTACAACAAAATCATAATTACAAGATTTCTGGTGAGGACAAGGATTGCAAGATGGCAGCTTAATATTTAATCAAAGCGTCAAGATATTGTTGCCAAAAATGAAGAGACGTCTCCTTCAGTTTAAAGATTATTTGCTTTTTTGACCCAAAGAAAAGGTCATGCACCAACTGACACACGACTGAAAGCAACTTAAATTATTTAATACACTCATTAAAAACCAATAAAAGCGCTTAATGATTTGTCAACAAGGTTCATTTTAAAAACGGCTTCCTGCAAGTGTCGAGTCAAAGAGGTTAACAAAGCCCAAACAATAACATATTTGTGCTATAGCCACTTAACGGCAAACAAAGATTGACAGCAGTGTGGTAATCCTGCTTAAGGGGATTACATTATTTTACTCAAAAGAGTTAAAACCCCTAAAACTATTTAGCTTTTCCTAATTAAAGAAGGTGACCTTATCCTTTGTTTGCCACAGAGACGAGGGGGCACAAAAACAGAGAGAGATGCAAACGGGGAAAAAAGACAACTGCCAGCAAAACTTTTACAGAAGATGCTGTCAGTGTTTTGTTGCACACACGATGCTATCATATAAGACAGATTGCAACTTGCAGATAATGATCTTCGATTATGTTTTTGTCCAAAAGACTAAACCCTTAAGCCAAGAGACAGAAGTGCAGGGCTCACAAGTTTAAATGTCAGTTAACAGTGATAGCTGTTTGGAAAAGGGGTTTTTAGAGACATGTGCAGCCCACATATCGCTAAAAGTCGTCCTCTGTTTTTTGTTTCACGTCTGTGTGGTCTGTTGCTCATCAAAGAGGCCTAAATCTACTAAATGTCATCAAAAATCAAACCAAAACAAAACCCTGAGCTTTTCAGATTATTCTAAATTAGAGATTGAAATTTGAACTTCTTGAGGGAGGGGGAGTGAGAGGAAGATTGATACCCCTCTCACATCTGTATTGTAAATATCCAGAAGCCAAATATTTAGCATGAAAACTGTAAACAGGAGAAAACAGCCCAGCTTCTGTACAAAACATTTACTTACATCTAATTAAAGCAAATCCAAAACCTGGTAATTTTGTGGTTTTATATTTGGTTATAAAACTGACAAAGGGGTCAGTAAAAACAGAGGTACTGGTAGACTGAGTAACATTAACGTCTCATATTGTTGACCCAACTTTGCCCGAACTGTTTGTTAGTGATATCAGTCTCCTCGCTCTCATCAGCTCTCAATAAGAAAGCAACATTTTTTTTCTTAACTTTGATGCTACTGTAATTCAGCTGGTTAAGGAAACAACCTATACAGGGAGTGCAGAATTATTAGGCAAGTTGTATTTTTGAGGAATAATTTTATTATTGAACAACAACCATGTTCTCAATGAACCCAAAAAACTCATTAATATCAAAGCTGAATGTTTTTGGAAGTAGTTTTTAGTTTGTTTTTAGTTTTAGCTATTTTAGGGGGATATCTGTGTGTGCAGGTGACTATTACTGTGCATAATTATTAGGCAACTTAACAAAAAACAAATATATACCCATTTCAATTATTTATTTTTACCAGTGAAACCAATATAACATCTCCACATTCACAAATATACATTTCTGACATTCAAAAACAAAACAAAAACAAATCAGCGACCAATATAGCCACCTTTCTTTGCAAGGACACTCAAAAGCCTGCCATCCATGGATTCTGTCAGTGTTGTGATCTGTTCACCATCAACATTGCGTGCAGCAGCAACCACAGCCTCCCAGACACTGTTCAGAGAGGTGTACTGTTTTCCCTCCTTGTAAATCTCACATTTGATGATGGACCACAGGTTCTCAATGGGGTTCAGATCAGGTGAACAAGGTGGCCATGTCATTAGTTTTTCTTCTTTTATACCCTTTCTTGGCAGCCACGCTGTGGAGTACTTGGACGCGTGTGATGGAGCATTGTCCTGCATGAAAATCATGTTTTTCTTGAAGGATGCAGACTTCTTCCTGTACCACTGCTTGAAGAAGGTGTCTTCCAGAAACTGGCAGTAGGACTGGGAGTTGAGCTTGACTCCATCCTCAACCCGAAAAGGCCCCACAAGCTCATCTTTGATGATACCAGCCCAAACCAGTACTCCACCTCCACCTTGCTGGCGTCTGAGTCGGACTGGAGCTCTCTGCCCTTTACCAATCCAGCCACGGGCCCATCCATCTGGCCCATCAAGACTCACTCTCATTTCATCAGTCCATAAAACCTTAGAAAAACCAGTCTTGAGATATTTCTTGGCCCAGTCTTGACGTTTCAGCTTGTGTGTCTTGTTCAGTGGTGGTCGTCTTTCAGCCTTTCTTACCTTGGCCATGTCTCTGAGTATTGCACACCTTGTGCTTTTGGGCACTCCAGTGATGTTGCAGCTCTGAAATATGGCCAAACTGGTGGCAAGTGGCATCTTGGCAGCTGCACGCTTGACTTTTCTCAGTTCATGGGCAGTTATTTTGCGCCTTGGTTTTTCCACACGCTTCTTGCGACCCTGTTGACTATTTTGAATGAAACGCTTGATTGTTCGATGATCACGCTTCAGAAGCTTTGCAATTTTGAGACTGCTGCATCCCTCTGCAAGATATCTCACTATTTTTGACTTTTCTGAGCCTGTCAAGTCCTTCTTTTGACCCATTTTGCCAAAGGAAAGGACGTTGCCTAATAATTATGCACACCTGATATAGGGTGTTGATGTCATTAGACCACACCCCTTCTCATTACAGAGATGCACATCACCTAATATGCTTAATTGGTAGTAGGCTTTCGAGCCTATACAGCTTGGAGTAAGACAACATGCATGAAGAGGATGATGTGGACAAAATACTCATTTGCCTAATAATTCTGCACTCCCTGTATACCAAAGGCTATTATCCTCACTACAGTACCTTGGGTTTGAGTGTCCCCTGCTTGTTTCCCTCTTCACTCTCCTCCTCTACCTTCTTGCTTACTTTACTCTCCTATTAAAAACAAAAGCAAAAAGGCCCCAAAAAGCTAAAAAATAAACATAACTGTTACATGATAAGGACAGAACCGTATGAAAAACACACATTGTTGATGTGTGTAAATGATGTGATACCCCATGTAGGATTGTACTTTAGCATTTCATTTATTAATCCATTTATGTACTGTGAAAAAATAAAACAATACTGAAAAACCAGATGGTGTATGATTTAGATTTTACTTTGTTGGAAATTAATTCCCAAGTTTAAGCATGGCTTGGGGATACAGTCAAATGGATAGGTACAAAGTACAATATTTAAATAGTTTAGTTGAAAAGCTTATGCTTCTTCCTGCTCCTTTTTGAACATGGACGTTATTTGGAGTTGCGGTTGCTCGTTTTCCTTTTGTTTGCTTTGTTCATTTGTCTCTTTTAATTCTATTTTTTTTATACTTTTTCAACATGTTCAAAATAAAGATTCAATCAATCAATCAATCAATCAATCAATCAATCAATCAATCAATCAATCAATCATTATTCTAGATAGAAAAATACAACAGTGGGTAAGGGGAAAACCACAAGTTCTACAAGGTAATAATATCTTGAATAATGAATTAATAATAAACATTACCATTATTTTGTCTGTGTTTTTGGTGAATTTGAGTTTGACTTTTAGTGATGCTTTTCTGATTTTAACTTTACACTAAATGCACTTTATTAAATTAAAACTGTCCCAAGAGCTCCACTGCAGGTCCAGTGTAACAAGTGGTTTAACAATAGGTTTACTGTGATGACTTCCATCCATCTGATGTGTAGAAAAGTAAAGATTTACATTATGCTCATCCTGACCAATGCTGTGACCTTCTGGGGAATAATTAAAAGCCTTGACTTATTAATAAAGGGTTTCTGTTGCCACAGTGCATCAGTGAGCATAACTAAACTATTATGGCGCTGGTAGGTAACTCTAATTAAGCTGCGAGTATACAGGAGAATGTTTTAAGCAACTAACAGAACTTCTGCTCCTGTTAATATTTTGTTAAACCTGCACTGGCTGCACTCATTGGTGAGTCAGTTTCTCTGTTTAGCACCTTAAGGAGCTAACAATTTCAAGTATTAAGCCATTATGATTACCGGTAGCTAACTAGTGTTATTGTTTGCATTTATCCATTATTATTTCAGTGCTTTAACTCTTACCTTTAGCAATGTATATCAATACTCATGGGTAATCATATAATTTTTCATTATAACTGGTTATTTTTTTAGCAACAGTAAATTTTTCAATTTAAGAAAAAGTATACTTTAACAGTGCATTGCTTGCTTTAAGCTAACTATGTTAGCTTAAACTGTTTAGCCATTACTTTTTGCTAGCTCTTTAAATAGTTAGAAATGAAAATATTTTCATTCTTAAATCTCCATTTGTTTCACACTTTACAAGCATGTCTGCAAGCATGTTTATGCTGCAAAGGTTTTGTTGGCTGAATGGAGGTGTTATGGAAATATTCCAAGCTAGTACTTCCTTGTTCTGTAAAAGGAGAATTGGATAGTTGGTTTTTCAAAACCTGAGTTTGTCCTCTCATCTGGAGAGAAAGAGAGGAGGACGGCACAGGCTGACAACCTTGGCTGTGCTGATCCTATTAGACGTAATCTCCAGACTTTACAAATCCACATCTTGGGTTCATGTGAAACTCCTAAGGTTGTGACTCCCTGTCCCCCCAGCCCCCATCCTTTTCTGCCTTATAGTTCCAAACTGTTTGGATAATGCCCAATTAAATTAAGACCTATTTATTTACTTACTGTATTAGTCCTGATTCAGTAGATGGGATTATAGTTACTTAATCTTAAATATTTGATGTCTGTACAACAGAATTTCTGCTTGGCTCACCAGTTTAAAAGCCACTAAATCTGATTGTAAAATCACATTACCATACACAGTACATTCATAACAAGGTGTTTCCATTTAAATTGCTGCACATAACTGACACATAAAAAAGTCAGATATTTGAGAAGATATTTCAAGCTTAACAATGCAAACCAAGACATTACTTGTATTCCACACATGTCTTTATTTGAAGTTTTCTCAGTGTAGCCACCATGTGTGTTTTAAGCGTTTATGAGCATTGCTTTTATTGTAATGATTTTGAAATTACAGTTTGTGCAAATCTGCAAACGTCTCCGCAAATGTGTCAGACACAACAGTTTTTATTACAACTATAATGTCAAAACTTGTAAAGATCACCTTTTGTAGTAACACCGACAGAAAAAAAGACTACATTTCATTAGTTCAACACCATATACAAAAGAAAAATCACCATGAAACCAAAAGGAAAGTGGAAATACGCAGACAGGATTGGTTTAATAAGTCTTGGTTATTTTAATGAACCGCAAAACAATTTTAGAGATTGAACATTTAAATTTTTTGATAAACAGAGAAAAATATAATATATTATATGACAATTACAAATTTCGAAATATATCAGGGCCTGTAGCTTTATGAAGGAGTTATGAAAAGAAATCAACTGTGGCAGTGGATCAGGAAAATGTACTTTTCTAGATTTCTTGTCTAAACGGGGATGAGGGGGAGGGAGCGGATAGGGCACTCAGCACATGATTTCAAATAGTATTATTTTGTTTTTATGGAAAGTTGGAAACGATTACCCACCGAGTAATCAGCTGACATGGAAACCTTTAATGTATATTCTTAAATAGATGCAGACTGGTTGTGGTAAAGATATAACACCCTGGTGAAGATAATGCCTTTTCGTTCTTATAAGAAAAATGAATACTTTGCAGGCATTTTTACGTTTTGACTGTATCCCAGACGTGTTTTTTCCCCCAGGAAGTGGTGATATTCATTCCTCTCTTCTCTCTTCTTCTTCTTCCCGACTTTGTGAACACACACGCCCTCTCTGGCTGCTCACATGACGGAACACTTCTCTTCTGCTTTGGTCTTCAGCTCGGTGACCGTCGCCGAGGCCTTCTCCTTCAGCTGGTCCATGTCCATGTTCTGCAAGTTTTGAATTTGACCCAGGAGGGAGTCTTTGCCTTCCTCCTCTGTAGCGTCCTCATCCACCATCTTGAGCAGCTCCTCGGGCACGTCCACGTCATCCCCGGCCATCTCGATCATGTTCTCATCCTGCTCGCTCTGCACAGTGACAACATCAGAACAGAGAGCACGGTCAGAATCCAGGAACATCGGTGCGTTAAGGTGAAAGTTGATTTATAAAGCGAGCTGGATAATGATCACTGCATTTCTACATTTTATGTTGAATTCTTACAAAGAGAATTGAACAGGCTTTTTAAAGATCTTCCTTTTACCCCTTTATTTTCAAATTAGGCACATTTTTCTGGGTTTGAAATCAAATTGTAAACAAGCAAAGTTAAAAACAAGGCAGAAGACAAACAGATAGACTCTGATATCTGTCTTAATCCACGTTCAAGTAACTGCACTCGAGGATATTCCGGCTGGCTGTGTTTTTATCAAGCAGGCATGAGTCTCATCTGATGTTATTATCCACACTGCCACACTTCATGTGTCACGGCATCAGAAAAGATGTTAAATTTAAAGCCTTTTTTTTTTTCAACAAATAAAATCTAATCACTTAATATCTGGAATAGTCATGCAGTAGGCACTGTGCTGTGACTACAGGTACTTTAAAGTTCAATCTGAGGGATTATCGCAGACCTGCTTTATCCTTTCCTATTAGAATCTAAAGATATCCTCTATAGCCTTGCACGAGACCTCATTCCTATTTCTTACCACACCAATGTTTTTATTCATATTGTCTGCTTCACATAATTCAAAGAATGTTTTTGCTTTTTTCTTGTTGCTGAAAAATCTATTTCAAATGCTAATCTCCAGTAAAAACACTTTGACCTTTGTTCCCTTTAAGAGTGATGAGCGATGTAGCCATCATTCTCCAAGCATAATTACATTTGCACGTACTTCTTTCAGCCATTATCCTTATCATAATTATGTGGTTTCAATTTAGAAGAGAAACAGTGCTAAGAAATCCATTTGCCGTTTGAAACACAAACACAAACAATGACATGCCTGCTGCAAGAGATTGTTAGAAACACCTCCGGTAGCCAAGGTCATCACTTCATTTCTTCATTTAGATAAATAACAATCACGATGTTAGAAAACCTGTAACAGAAACTTATTTTGCCATTTCCACCAAAGAACACATAGTTAATCACATGTTTATCAAATTAAAGGTCCCTCTTTTGGTCTTTAGCTCTAAATGGTGTTAAAAAAATCTACCATACCTTTTTTTCTCCTTCCATTACAGTTTGTTTTTCTTTTCAGAGTCCTTGGAAATCCTGGAATAGCTCACTTTGAACACTCTAAAGTAGATGCTGCTGTTTCTTAAAGCCAGATCACTCTGAATAACTTTGGTGCTTCCTGATGAGCCTGGGACATCTGTTCAGTGGCAATTGGCTTTGTCCGACTCAAGGCGCAGTGCGCAACACATAGGCTAACATCTCCGGGACACTGGCTGAATCTTTTTCCACTAATCTACTGGCATGACTTCTACCTCCTGTTGTCCAGGCTGGAGTTGCCAAGCACTACTATTAGAGTAAGATAGCCTAAACTAACCATGAAGTAGCTATTTCTACCTACAGACAGGGCACTTAGCTCAGCCATCTAATTTTCTTTATAAAGCTTAATAAAGGGTTGTCAATTATTATTACCTGCCCTAATCTTTAAAAAAATCCCTCATACATACCTGTAATCTAATTAAAAAATTACATTTAAACAATTTAAAACACATTTATTGTAAGCAGATACAGTATAAGCATGTTGTAATGTTTTTTAAACCAAAACCACCAGGGTCTATTAGGTATATTAATATATTTATATTTGCAATTTTAATTGTACTTACCTCTGTTTATAGCTAGCTTCTATGAAAATATATTGAATGTTAATATGTTTATAAAATGCTTGCAAAAGTGAACTCTTGTATTGAAAGTGCATCTATTAACTCAAGTAAACCAATAGCTGTAATTTGCTATATTAGTAGACAATGGTGTAAATCACCAAAAAGCAATAAAAATCATTCAGATTTCATGGAACCTGACACAGCCTTAATTAATATAATGAATCTGTATCAAATTTGAGTAAGTCCCCAAAGTAAAAGTAAAAAAATGTGGGTATACTTACCTTTGGGAGTCTGTATTTATCTCTGAGGCACACCCTCAGTGTTGCCCTCTCTGCCTTCTTATGCAAGAAATCTGCATCTCTCTCCATCCTTCCGGGACAAAAAAATGTTATTAGTAAACTATCCTTCAGTGTTGGCCATTAGTCATAATTAAAAGTTTTCCCGAACCACGAATGTGCAAGAAATCTGGTTTACTTTTAGATTTTCTTTTAAATTCTGACATAACTACAGAAAAAAAATCTTTAAAGTATTTTATTCTGCTTTTTATTGTTTGGTGTTCATCAATGCTCAGTGCCTTTAACATCCTCCAGTTAATTTCAGTTTTATGTACTAACATGGTTCATTCCACCTACAGGCTCTCAGTATGTAGTTTAATATATAAAAAATAACATTTTACTTACTGCTAGTTTACCTATTAGCTGTTTTTGGAACGCTCATGCTGTATGTAATAGCAGCTTTAATAAAGTTACGTTTAGTAGACATATGTGGTATAGCTGTTCTTTTTTAATATTTAACATGTAATTTTTTTTCTTATTTTGCAGCTTTTAAAAAATATGTAAAATGTGTAAAATTAATATTTCTTATAATAAAAATTATACAATATTTCTTAATGTATGCTGCCCAAGTTTAACACTTATAACTTTAAAAGATGAAGTACATGCTGAGACTGCTGCTCAGCAAGAACATTTGCATATTTAATATAAAAATTATTACACTGTAACATTATAAACAACATTTAAACTTTTTTCTGAATGATGATACTTTGATCTTTGAATCATGATTTTCAGATTATCAGTGATAAGTTAAAAAAAGTTAAAAACGTGATGATCGTGATTGCCAGACTCTGCATATTCCTGCATTTTTGAGACAAAGCTTGTGTACTTTCCCTCAGCCAATTAAAGATGGGATTATTGGGCTAGACTGAGTCAAGCAGGTTTGAAATCCAGCCAAGACACCACAATATAAACTATAGTGAAAAAAACCAAGGTGGTTAAGGTTAAGATTTCCAACAAACTCCCATTTATTGAAATTTTATTCACAGCAGTACAAGTTACAGATGGCCTATTTTTGCTTTGAAGAGGTGCTTTTTATCTTTCGTTTTCTTTCTTTAACAAATTCTGTTTGTGTGTGAATCATCATTTTGGAGAATTTGATCAATGGTAGGATTGTGCAGTTAATACAGATGTAGACATTTTCTGATGCCTTTCAAAATTAAACGGATTTAAGTACCCAAACATGGGAGTAGAGAGGCAGGATTAAACTTGTTATATAATACAGGCTGCATGGATCTGCTTCATGCTGCAGAATCTGTGCATTTAAAAAAAAAAAAACTAATTGAATTTAATTATTTGTAAACTCACATTATGCCATTATTTCAATATTTAATGTAGCAAAATTATTAATGTTACTTTATTTTTAAAGACAAGTAAGAAAGTGAAAAGAAAAAAAGTGAGAAAATGCTCTTCACGCGGTAGGTTTTGCTTGATTATTTGTTTAAATTCAAAATTTGAATAAGTCACTCAAAATGTCAGCAATAACTGTTCTCGATGCAGAATCAGATGACAGATTATAGAAGATCACTGAGCTGGGTCCATTATGACATATAGCCCTGACGGATTATATTGTAGAACAATATGAATTAAAAAAAAAAAAGATTAAATGTTACAGCATTTTTACTGTGGTGGTATGATTTCTGTGACCTTCAATGACAGATCCACTGCTCAGAAACACACCTTGCTTATTGTAAATTCAAAAGAAATAATATCCACATTGGCATTAAGATTTAGTGAGGCTAACGTGTGAAGATTAAAGTCATATATTAAGATTAAAAAGGGAAAACTGTGAAAGAAATGAATGAGATGAAACAGAACACAGCTTGTCAAGGTCAGATTGCACAGTCAGCAGCCATACTGTTTTTGGTGGGCCCGTGACAGCCGTTAAGAAAAAAACAGGGGGTACCCTCCATGTTGCTACTTACTTTTCCTCCACCAACTGTTTTTGGTACTCTTCATACTCCTCGCGTGTCATCCCTGCGGCTTTGGCAGGATCTGAGGGGGTGGCCTCCTCTTCTTTGTCACCTCCACCGCCAAGACCCATTCCTGACAGGGGGTTCCCAATCATGCTCTTGATCAAGAAAGCCATCTTCAGTTCTGGGACTCTTTACCCTTTACGGCTACGAGGAATTTTGAGCTGATGAATATGATCCTGCTCCCCTTCGCTTCAGCTTCCTATAGCTGTCAAATCCAGTGGTAGCTCTCTAGCTAACCTGCTGCTTGTCTATGGACCCAAGGACACACTGGCAACAAGCAACAGAAACATACACAACACACACACACACACTCATGCACACACTTAAACGCACACACGTTTTGCCTCGTCCATAATCTGGATTTAATCCTTCCTGCTTCACTATACTAAGAGGCAGATGGCCTGTTTTCTCTCTATTTTTAAATCATGCGGGACTTTCTGGATGTTTTTCGAATAACTCTGACACTGCGGGGATTCTTTGGCAACAGTTGGAGACGCGCTCGTGTCAAAAATCATTTTGGAGTGGGGCGTCTTCAGTTTATCACCACACATATGTGGCTTCCACCCACTGCTGCTTAATCATATTAGTAAAGTACGGGTTGGCCCGTGTGCAGCTCATACTGCCAAGAGCAGAGTAGCAGGGTGGAGAGAGAGGAGCAGGATTAGAGTCTTGTTTATCCCTGTGAAGCCATCCCTCAAGCAGTGCTATTGTTCCGTGGGAGGATGATTGACAGGAAGGGTGGGGACCTTTCATTTCATTTCACTATCACGCAATCAAAATTCAAGTTTGGCGAGGAACCTGTACACGAATGATTGCACGCTGAACATTTTAGGAAAGCTGCTCTGCTGATTTAATAACTCGGTGGTGCTCATACTACCAAAGAGAGTACAGTGCAGATTGTAAGAGTTTATTTTTTTGTTTTTAATTTCATTAATACAATCAAACAACATCATAGAGAACTCCTGCACAACATTTAAACCACCTGCCTGATTGTGGAGGCCTCATTCATGTTGGATTCAAAGCAGCTCTCAGCCATAGGAGGATGGATATGAGACCTGTCATGGTGGCCTGTGATGTCTGGCACCAGAGGATCCGTACAGTTCTTTGAGTTGTAGTTTTGAGCCTTGAGTACTCCTCCAGTCTGCGTATCGAGGTATCCTTGGGCAAGATGCTGCACCTGGAGATGAACCTGCATTCATCAGAGTCTGAATATGGAAAATAAAACCACTTGTGTGAATGCGTGTATGATTGGGTGAATGAGACTTGTTCTTTGAATGGAATGCTTTTCTACTCAGTTGCAGCAGAGAAGTGCTTTATAAGTACCAGTACCGGTGACGGGATGTACAATCCTGCTGATATATTTTTTCAAAATATATTGAACACCATAAAGGAAAGAAACAGTATGATAAACAAATAAAGAGAAATTATTGCTATTTAAAAAATAATGGGGTCATAATTACCCCACTTGTAATCACTTTACCTGCTCAGGAAGCAACCACCATCCCATGTTTATAAAGAGTGTGCTGGTAATGAGCTGGATGTTCCCCCTCATGGTGTCCATCATTTTTGAAAGTGCTTTTAATTTGTTGGACCAGAGAACAGTTTCCTTCTTCACCTTTATTTCATCCTGCATGACCTGCCCAGAGATGGGAGGGTTTCTGTAACTATTCACAGTTGTTTTCAGAAGTTGATGGCAAATATGAGGTTTTTTTCTTCTCGGTTTTTACATTTTTTTAAAACCCAGAGAGGTAAATCTGCTCTTTCTTGCCTCCGAAAGAATTGAATCTTTCACTTTTTATACCAAAATATAAAAATTAATACAATTTGTTTTTGGTTTGTTTTTACACAATGTTTTGCTTGTTTTCCAGTTTTGCTCTAGTTAACAAAGTCATCTGGTCAGCTGCCATTCTAGTCTCTGTATTGAAACTAGTCAAATAAATATCCAATTTATGGATGGCCATGAAATTGATCCGAGGCCCACAACAACTACATTTTGTGTCAATACATTTTGCACAACTATATCTAGTTTACAAAGAATGGTCTGGAAAGGAGAAAATCTGATGAGTCTCAAGTTGTGCTGCAACATTTGGATGGTAGGGTCAGAATTTGGTGTGAACAACAAAAGCATGGATTTGTCACACCTGTTTCATTTTCTTAGTTGATAGGGGTTGCACCTGATGTGGTCTCTTGCTGCTATAGCGGATCTGCTTCAACGTGTTGTGCATTAAGAGATGCTCTTCTGCATACCTATGAAGGGTTCCGGCTGCTGGTGTCAAAGATGTTTTCTTCGCACACTTTGGGCCCCTTAGTCAATGTCATTTAAACACTATAATCTGAGTACTGTATTGTTGCAGACCATGTCCATCCTTTTATGACCACAGTGTACCTATCCCCTGATGAATACTTCCACGAGCACATGATACCATGTCACAAAGTACAGATCATCTTACATTAGTTTATTAAACATGAATGTGAGTTCACTCTACTAAAATGGCCTCTAGACCCCCGATCGCAGTCCAATCGAGTCCAGTCGTGGATGTGCAGATGTCTGTTGAATGTTTTAAGCATCTTGTTAAATCTGACATTTAGAATTAAGGAAGTTCTGAAGGCAAATGAGGATTCAACCCAGTATTAGCATGGTTAACCTAATAAAGCGTCCAGGAAGTCTTTTGCAATAGGTGGGAAAATTGTGATAATGAGAAATTAACAGAAAACAAATTATTGAGCATAGATGCACCATGTATGAAGTGTGGAACAATAACCAGGCATGGTGCAGTTATTTGTTTACAGTCGTTTATGTAAATTGTTCAGGTAGAGGATATGTCAGATTCTGACTTGTTTGACTCAACTGAAACAGATAAACAGTCCCAGAAATCCAATGTCTGGGTTTACATTATCAATAGTTCTGCCGTATTTTATACAAAATTGCACATTTCAAAACACAGGTTCTGTTTCAGGGAATGGGACTGTGGCAGATTTCTCTCTTTTTAAAAAAAAAGAATCTAAGGATCTGACCAACCAGGAATACTGTAAGTAACATGTTGCATCATGTTGGAAATCCAGAAGTGTTACACTGATCAAATTACAAATCTGCAATGAATTAAAAAAACATCTACAGCAAAACCAATTTTTTAAGTAAAATAACTTACACTGAAAATAATCAAACCCCATCAAAAAAAAAAAAAAAAAATGGAAATGGACATTCCCTCATGTATACACTTTGGCTTTATGAAAGTAGGTCATCAAAAGAACTTCTTAGCTGCTGCTTCTTGTTGACTTCTGCAAAAGAAATAAAGAAATGGATGCAAAAAAATTAGAGGAGTGGTTAGATTTCCAGGCAGATGCAACCCAAATTACAACCTGATATCTTACTTGTACATGACGTAGCAGAAGAATAGGACTGACTGGACCACGACAAAGATTGCAAAATGAACAGTGGATAAGCAGGAAGGCATGGGAGGCAACTCGGGACACTTCAGGACCTTGTCAGCTGGATTCTAAACAACACAATGCAGATCAGCGAGTTCAGTCAACACTTTTTTTGTTGTAAAACAGATCAGAAGAGTTCAGACTCCGATCCATACCTGAGCATTACGCTGAACCAGGTGCTCCACGTCCCTTTTGACGGTGTGCAGATGTTCCTTGATGTCGCTGAAATGTTGCATGGTCTCGTATGTCCCCATAGCGGCTTGATTACCCTGATTCTGGACAGAGCCAATCTGTCTCAGCGACTCGTGAAAGGAGCTTCTGCAGAAGGACAGAGACATCATGCTTACTGACTGGACATTAACATTAAAGAAGCCTCAAAAGGACTGAAATAAATCACTGCTGATTGAATTCATGTGGGGAAACATGCTGAACAGTAAACATGCTGTGAGGTGCTGCTTATTTAAAGTCATATAAATTGTCTAAAAATTAATCTTTTAATCCCTATTCACTGGAGGCTACATATTCTCAAACTTTGAAAAAACAGAAAATTGCCATCTGATAAAAGAGGTCATGATTGCTAAATTAATCCCTTATAAAAACATGTTCTTACAACAGATTACAAGTACAGAGGGATAAGAAATGGCTCAGAAACAGGGGGACACCACGTGGATTATGCATCTATGAGAGGGACGGCTAACATGCTGAAGACAAAATTAAAAAATTGTCTGAAAATGTAACAAAGCATCTGATAGCTGGTCCCCATTAATGTGGATGTGCGTGAAATTGAGAGCCTTTCTAACTGTAATTGATCACCCGTGGAAGCATTTTACCGTCTCAATCTTTAAATTGCTCATTTATATCTGGTAGAAACACTCTTCTATAACTCCTGTGCACCACTAACTGAACAGTCAGGGTCAAAAGAACATATGCTGACCAGTTCAGACTGGTTTATCCTGGTCACTTCATCATCTGTCTGGAAGATTTGTGTCAAGCTGCCATTCACCCTTGATTTATCAATGGAAATTAGTACAAATCATTTCTCACATTCACCCCGTCAGATAGCAGAATAAACCAGTCTGAGGTGCTAGTGCTGAGGCCCACCAAGGACTGAATGTGAAATCTGTAAATCTGCATCTTCACTTTCAGATTAATCACTAAAGGAAGACTACATTGAATGCAAAGCATTCCCAGAAGAGAAGAAAGACTTTAAGCCAGGATCACATTTCTCAACAAAATGTAATTTCTAAAAGTTGATTACTTACAGGGAGGAAGCAACTAGTTTCCCCTCTATCATCTTAAACACGTCTAAGGCGATTATGAAGGGGAAAAAAGACAAATGAGCAGAATTCCACTAGTGTAAGCAAGACAGCCCTGAGGGAGATTGTGACAAGAAATCAAAAGGATGGGACACTGTATTTTGCTTGTATATGACAGATGTATTTAAAGACTACTAAGCTGATAAGGGCAGAACGGTGCTAAGAAGGGGCCTTTTCTTGCTCGGCTTGGTCTGAAACAAGGACGACATACAAACAAAATCTAATTTGTTTCACGGACATGTTGGGGGGGGGAATCTCCCTTGAGGAAGTAAGTGAGCATTTATTAAACCCTACGTCTAATCTTCGTCTACTCCAAGTGACCCATTTATGAGCAAAGAGCCCTCTATGTAGGTTTGGAGCGAGACTAAGTCCTATCATAAACTCTGTGTTTAAGACGGGTCAGGATAAACTGAGCACTTAATCTATAAAGTAATACAGATCAGTTGCTCACATTAGCACATTAGCAGAAGCTGCTGAAGCCTTTTGCCAGCAAACTTATTTACTGTGCCAATCAGCTTACTCCTGTGTAGCACCCTTAATATTCAATTATTACATCTTCCCACTCACTGCAGGATTAAAAAAAAGAAGAAGCAAAAAACAAAAACTGAGAGTGCTTGGGTAGATTTAGCAAACGAGTAACCAAGAGTCGAGTGCCACGGGAATTATGGGTCAACAATATGATAAAGAAAATCATGTATGCAGTCATCTGAGAATGAATGTCCTGTTGGATTTAGGGCATATAAACAGCTTGCTTTTTTGTGATACATGAGAGATTAATGTTACATAAACTACAATCTTTAATATCTTGTCATTCTGATTAAATCTTTATGCAGATGGTGTGTTAAAATTAACACAAGACAAATATGCATTAATAAAAATAAATAAATCCAGTTTCTTTGTTCGTGCAGCTCGATTTTAAAAACGCCCAGATTGAATCAAACTTGTCAATCAAGTTTTCCTGAAAGGAAAATAAATATTTGTGCTAAATGGCTGACAAAAGAGTGAGTAAGACTACGTAGCTGTTTCATAAGTCAGTCATAACGACTCACTCATCAAGCAGCAGACATACACTCAACAAAAATATAAACGCAACACCTTTGTTACTGCTCCCATTCCCCATGGGATGGACGTAGAGACCTAAAATTCATTCCAGATACACAATATAACCATCCCTCCCAAACAGTGGTCACAAATCAGTCCAAATGTGTGGTAGTGGGCACATCTGCCATATTGAGATAATCCATCCCACCTCACAGGTGTGCCACATCAGGATGCTGATCTGACATCATGAGTAGTGCACAGGTGTACCTCAGACTGCCCACAACAAAAGGCCACCCTGGAATGTGCAGTTTTTTGCGCTATTGGGGGTCTGGGGACCCAGAACCGGTCAGTATCTGGTGTGACCACCATTTGCCTCATGCAGTGCAACACATCGTCGCATGGAGTCTATCAGATTGTCAATTGTGGCCTGTGGAATGTTGGTCCACTCCACTTCAATGGCTGTGCGAGGTTGTTGGATATTCGTGGGAACTGGTACACGCTGTCGTATACGCCGGTCAAGCACATCCCGAACATGCTCAATGGGTGACATGTCCGGTGAGTATGCTGGCCATGCAAGAACTGGGACATTCTCAGCTGCCATCTGCCCTGAACAATGTGAACCATGATTCATCCGTGAAGCGCACACCTCTCCAACGTGCCAGATGCCATCGAATGTGAGCATTTGCCCACACAAGTCTGTTACGGCGACGAGCTGGAGTCAGGTCAAGACCCCGATGAGGACGACGGGCATGCAGTTGAGTGTCCCTGAGACGGTTTCTGACAGTTTGTGCAGAAATTGTTTGGTTGTGCAAACCAATTGTTCCAGCAGCTGTCTGGGTGGCTGGTCTCAGACGATCTTGGAGGTGAACCTGCTGGATGTGGAGGTCCTGGGCTGGTGTGGTTACACGAGGTCTGCGGTTGTGAGGCCGGTTGGATGTGCTGCCATATTCTCTGAAACGCCTGTGGAGACGGCTTATGGTTGAGAAATGAACATTCAATGCACGGGCGACAGATCTGGTTGACATTCCTGCTGTCAGCATGCCAATTGCACGCTCCCTCATTGCTTGTGGCATCTGTGGCATTTTGCTGTGAGACAAAACTGCACAATCCAGGGTGGCCTTTTGTTGTGGGCAGTCTGAGGTACACCTGTGCACTACTCATGATGTCAGATCAGCATCCTGATGTGGCACACCTGTGAGGTGGGATGGATTATCTCAATATGGCAGATGTGCCCACTACCACACATTTGGACTGATTTGTGACCACTGTTTGGGAGGGATGGTTATATTGTGTATCTGGAATGAATTTTAGGTCTCTACGTCCATCCCATGGGGAATGGGAGCAGTAACAAAGGTGTTGCGTTTATATTTTTGTTGAGTGTATTTAAAAATGCTGGCATGCCCACAATGACATAGTCCATAAAGAGCTTATGGTAAACAATACATAAGCAAAGATATGTTATTGACCTAATATAACATTGAACCTACACACCAAATCAGACTCACTTATTCTAAGTAGCAGAATCAATCATTCTCTGCGAAAAATGAAATCTGAGCACAGGTGACTATTTTTATGGTTTTAAAAGAAGCACATTAGAGCTGGATATCAGTGTGCACTTTGAGCTGTAATTGTGGTATGACAGAATTCCTAATCAGCCACCTTTTGGGTTTCTCTGCTTCCTGATCAGCTGTCAAAAAGTCTGTCCAAACGACTGCAACACTATCCCGCTCATGCGGCATTTCTCTATCATGCAACGGATTCATTGCAAATGAGTTTTTTTTATTAGGTAATTGGTATTAGGTATTTGGGCACTCTTGTCTCTGTGCCAAAACCCAGTTTACACTGGCGCAATGCATCAGTAAATCTGGGCCTAGAAATCGAGCGTTACCAACTGTGGAGGAAGCCGTTACAGCCGCTGGATTATCAGGACAGCAGACACCTGTGATGTCGCAGCCAGCCTCTCCTAAGATTAAATGTGATGTGATGGATTTAAGCGGCAGGATTTCCCTTGTTTTTCTGGAGTATCACGGATGTGTCTTTATGTTGTTTTTTTGAAAAAACAGCTATTTTTTAAGAATAACTGATTGTCAACAACAAACACTGTTGTTACTTACTTCAACTCGTTCAGGCTTTTGAGAACCTCCTGCTGCGTGGCTACGATGGAGCCCAGCTGCTGACCAGCAGAATCCAGCTAAGAGAGAAATGAAGCACAATGGTCTCAAAGTTCATACTGTTACAGCTGTCATATAAAGGGTTTCCTATGTTTTGATAAGTGCTCAGATGAAAAGTTTAATAAGGTAGGAGTTCATAGAAAGACAGTCCAAAGTCCTGACACACATTTTTAAAATGTAAAAAGAAACAAAAAAAAAAAAGAAGAAAGAAACATGCTTCTCCATTCGTAACAAAATCTAAAAATCTATCTTGCAGCTTTACAGCGAACACCTTTAGCTTGCGTAAGTTTGCTTCTTGATGACATGCCCACCTGTCCTGACTCAGTGTTTGCCCCCTTTTTGGCGACCTCATCCGTGATGACGGAGACGTATCGACGCTGTTCGTCCAGGATCATAGCGAGCTGCCGGTTGAGCTGTTTGATTTCCAGATGGATCCGGTTCTGGCCTTCAAACACCTGACGAATCTCCCGGTCATTCACACTCTCATACAAATCATCGACTGAAAAAAGAGACTGCAGATTAAAACCTAATTATAGAAAAGAAATTTGTAAACTTTTCATGTAGATTTACAAAAGTAATATTTGGACATATTTGTCTTGAATGTATTCTGATTCATATTTTTCAAATAATTTAACTTTTTTTTTTAGGTAACACGTAACAGATTAATATAGAATATAAATAAAAACAAATGTGTATTTTTCATTCATTGTGTAATTTTACACAACTGTTTGGACCATCATGCTTCAGAAAACTAACTTGGTTCTCCTTGGACGTCCGGGTGCTCCTTCTGAAATTCCTCTTTCTTTTTATCGAGCTCTTGCTGGAAGTTCTGAAATTCCTCCTGGTACTTGTCCTTCTCTTCTTTAGGAATCTCAGATTCAACTGGGGGCTTCAATGGGAAAGACAAAAAACCCCTCTGTGAACTCAATAGAGGCTCTGCTTGGGTGTATAGTGCATATGCACGCACACATGCACGTCCACACACACAGACAGACACGCACACACACACAACTACAGAGTGAGTAAAAGACACAACGGATTGGAAACGTATTAGGAGTTCTAGACAAAAAAAAAAAAAAAAAAAAAAGTAGTTACCGGTTGCTGGCCAGGCTCTGTGAGTCTGAATAGCAAGAAGGATAAAACATCGTGGTCATCTGACGGACAAAAGAAAATTTCAATGAGAAAAATCACAAACATCAGAAATAAAATTATTGAATTACCACACTTTAAGACTATAATATAATATCTCAGAAACAACTGCAATAAGGTAATACTATCATGCTATATTAGTAATTAGCAATTACCAATAAGCAGTAAGTCAAATAGTGATACTAGGAACAAGGACTAAAGGTAGCACTAATAGGCAATAATGTTAAGATGGAAACAATTTAACTAGTCAAGACCAGACCAGCAAAACTAGTGACGTCATCATAAGACTGAGGTAATGTTTCAATAATGTTTTAACTACAGAAAATTACTAGACAGTACAAATGAAATTAAGTCTTTAATAGAAGGCAGACCTGAAATATTTCTAGTGCTACTACTGCCACTGCTCATTAATACAAACATCTAATTAGCCAGTTAAATCGCAGCAAGAATTTAGATGTGTAGACATGGTCAAGAGGGCCTGTTTAAGTTCAAACAGAGCATCAGAATGAGGAAAAAAATGTGATTTTTGGCATGGTTGTCGGTCCCACGCAGTCTAATCTGAGTATTTCAGAATCTGCTGATCTGCTGGAATTTTCCAAAAAAAAAAACATCTCTATGTTTTAATGGTCCGAACAAGAGAGAACATCTAGTGAGTTCCAGTTCCAAAAACTGGTGAAATGCCTTGTTAATGTCTGAGGTGAATAGCCAGACTGCTTCAAGTTGATAGGAAGATGACAGTTAACCATTTTTACAACCAAGAAATGCAGAAAAGCATCTCAGAATGCACAAGACATCAAACCTTGAAGCAGATGGGCTACAGCAGCAGAAGACCACACTGCTAAGAAAAGGACTGTACTCAAATGACCTCCACAGTCACTGTTTGGGAAATAGTGGAACAAAAGATTCAAACCGTTTCTGTGCAGCCAACAAATCTGCAGCTGTGGTGTGAAGCTATCACCTCATATGGATGGTTTTGAAGGTAAAAGGAGGAGCTAAGTCAATAAGAGGAAAAATATGCGGCTGATAAAATGCCTGTGAGCGTGGCTCAGTTTAGAAAGTGAGCTAAGAGCGACTGCTGGGTCGAATATGAGTTATTACAGAGAAATCCGTTGCTTACGAAATTTTGATTTTGTAGACAGTAAAGACTTTTAACAGCAAATAGAATAATACCTGCTAAACCACCGGTAGCAGCTGAAATGCCAAAGAAACCGTCAGATGGAATGACCATGTTGTCCACCTTTGTGCAGAACTCGTAGTCCTCTTTGTCCGGAGTGAAACCGTTGTTGATCAAGACCTGAAGAGGAAAAACACCAAAAACAAAAACACAGCTACATTTTTACTGTCTCAAAAGTGCCATTGTTTTTCTCTTACTTCACATTGTGAATATATACACACTTAATGCTAAAAGGTTCATGTTTTCTCCTACCGTCAGTGTCCTTTTGTAGTATGTTATTTTGGCTCTGACAGGGTAGGGTTTATTGCGGAAGTCTCGTAAACATGTACCGAGGGCCTGCGTGGAGCCATCGCTGCGTGAAAACAAACAAAAAACTATTACTTGCACCTCATAATTACGGTTAAACTTTGAGGAAAACACACTCACGTTTATTAGATAATAACATTCATGCCTGCGTATATACTTTATGGTACAGTAGGCACAGAATTTAAGATTTAAAAAAATGATTTAAAGCTTTCACTCGCCCAAGGGAGATTAGGAAGGAGAGAGGATTATTTACTTTCCAAGCAAATATAATCATATTTCCTAATCTTCTTTAAGTTGGTAAAATTCGAGTTGGTGATGACATCAGAGGAAAGCGCAAGAAATGTTTACTTACTTTTGATGATCATAAACAAGGTTGCCATTGTTTCCCACGATGAGAATAGCTGGGTTATTTTTCTGGAAAGATTCCCAGAAAACAAAGAAAAAAATTAATCCTTTTTGTCATCTAAAGCACAGAAATAGATTTGATGTTTAGGTAATCTTATTTAACTAAGTAAAATTTAAATTTCACATAAACAAAAAGCTCTGGGTTCTTAATTGCTAACATGATTCCTGACTGAGAAATCAAGCTGTTTGTTATAATATAGGCAGAAAGTCTCTCAACCGACTGCTCCCACCACACAATAACAGAAACAAATGTGAATAAAGCTATAGCGCTTTACACTTTACGCTTATTACTCATTAAGGTTTTACCATTATTAAAAACTATAGCTGACACCAACCTTTCCGTCATTGTCAAAAGAATCAAAGAAGACTCCAATTCCGTTCCACTGATCAGCAGCTCCGTACACTGGACCCTCAAGGCCTTGTGTGCTGGTGAACCACACGGCCTGTCAGCCATAAAAATAAGTCAGTAAATAAAATAAAAAAACAATAAATAGCTCATTTATGTAAAAGAACTTGTTTGGAATCCATGGGATTAGAGCTGAATAAAGAATATCTGATTTAATATTTAAAGGAAATTTGATATATGGGTGATTACATATATACAAACATACACATATATTTGTTTTCTATTGGAAAGCAATTTTTATTTTGATGGTTTGGCAATATTATTTTAAGACAGTGTGATCAGATCAGATCAGAGCCTTTTCTGCGTGCCCAGCTGAGTTGAGTGTCATACATTTATCTGTTCTCTTTTTGATTTCCTCTCTCCTTTTTCTATCTCTACACTGTCACTATCTAATAAAGATTAAAATGCCACTTACTGACTACACAGTGCACCATTTCTCTACTCCAGTTTCTTGTTAACAACTGACCTAAACGGATACAGTGTAAGTTCATTTCATAAGCTATAGTGTCCTTGTCAGAACACTTTGTTCTCGGAGTGCTGGTTTACTTGCGGTTCCTAGAGTATTTAAAAATAGAAGGAAGCGCACTTATTTAAGATTAGCCTTAAAACCTCTGATAAAGCTTAAAGTTTGTGTCAGATGACGATATGGTGTAACAGGCCAAGGTTACTGGGTCTATTGTGATGCATTGTGTGTTTCTTCTTTATTCACCTCTTTTCACTCTTGACGTGTTTACACACAACTCTGTATTTACTCATTAGTCACTATTAATCTCTGATTGTTGGGGTTTTCTTTCAATCTTTCAATATAAAACATCTTGAGATTATTTGTGATTTGGTGCTATATACATGAAACAGCACCTAACTAAACTGCATGAAATACTGCTACATCATTGACAATATAAAAATCTGCAATTTTACATATTTGTAGCATGCAATTGTGTATTTGGGTGAAGTGCTTCATTTAGGCTCCCCAGAGAAGTTTAACCTCTTACAAGGTTAAACTTGTTTTTATGTTTTAGTTTTTCTGTGAAGCACTTTGTGATTTTTGTCTTGAAAGGTGCTATACAAATAAAATTTTACTTTTATTTTACAAGTAAAATCAATATCTTTATGCTTCACATTACACTTGTTAGGCAGTGTTTGTCATACAACCCTATGGGTATGACACACCTGAAACAGGGTGTGTAGGTGAAACAGGTTTTGAAGCAAGTTTCTTAATATCTACTATTAGATTATCCCCAAAAGAAATATTGGCCTGTTGTACAGCAACGGGGAGATTTCTTCCATCCACACAGTCAATACTGGCTATGAGGGAAAAATTATTATTCCTCAACTAGTTATTGGATGTTGATGGTAGTTACAGGGAAAATGATTGCTAAAGTCCCAGTCACACAGACCTATGGACTGGTCAGTGACCCCCTGGCAACCCTTGTTGCTAAGTGAAAATGTGTATTGCACAAGCAGTAAGATAAACCCTCATTGTGACTGCTTTGGTTGCTACCATATTGCTACAGTCTTTGTTTCAATGGAAGTTGCGGTCTTGTCTACAAACACTGCCCAGCTGCTCTCTGAGCAGTAGTGAAACTGTGAAAAGTGGAAATGGAGAAGGTTTGCCTTCAAAGTAAAAGATGTGCCTTTTGAAAAATGCTGGCTGCAGCACTGAGCCAAAACTTTATTTTGAAGGTGAACCTTTTTCATTTCTAATTTGCATTGGACCTTTTGACATTTTACTATCACTCAGCTAGAAGTTAGCAAGTAACTGCAGACAAACGTGAAAAACTACTATTTTGGTGCAGAAGATCTGCAACCAGTTTCCCGAGCAACAGCCATCCACCTCAAGGAGTTACCACCATACGTGGTTGTTAAATGTCCAATATAGAGGAGGGGGTTTAAGCTGAGCTGAGCCAGAAGCAGTGATAATCAGTGTGGGATCACTGAGAGTGTTTTTCCTCAGCCATTCATGTGACTGGTTAAGGTCAGCTAACAAACACACATTTTCTTATCATCTTTGAAAAAAATTGTTTCCTATTGGCTTTAGAAAGATTTCTCTTTATGTTTATGCTCATCATGAGGAAGAGACTGGCACAGGCTAGCTTGGAGTATGCTGGAGTAGACGGTGGAAAATTAAGCTAGACCCTCGCAGCTGCACAATCAGCCCACACTGAGGTTTTTCCCCTTCTTACCAAACCGTCAGCTCCCATTCTTCCTCTTCCAGATACCCTGAATGTCACCTCGGCCTCCCAGTGCTCAAAGTTGACTTTGTTTTTCGTCCAAACAGAACCCCTCTGACTCCTGAGGGATGGCGTAATGCGCACCTGGTCTGCGCTAGGAATGGCATCTAGAACAGAGAGAGGACGCAAAGTGAGTTTACTTACTAATTTATCACAAACTTTCTACTATCACAAATCTGTGGAAAAGAACTCAGTGACACAATAAATGTTGTTTTTTCCCCCACTACTGCTGCAGAGGTGTATTACTGTTATTACACGTCAGCATTATCAAGTTGTACCTACTTGATAAGCTCTTTACTGCCTAGCACCTGATTTGTTTGTACGCTTTTTTCCCCTCTCCAAATGCTACACTGCTTCTACTTTGTACCAGGTCAATAAATAAATAAATAAATAAATGAATAAATATTTTTAGCAGTTTTATATCACAGGAAGTATGGCTTTGGAGCTCTTGTAAGACAAAATGAGCAAAGAAGAGCATCAGCTTGTGCTCTGGGAATGTGTAAAAGGTCATATTTAATATGCATTCAAATGTGACAGTAATCTTTGCAGCTGTTGGGGGACAACAGAAAAAAAGTTTATTCACAATATGTTGGGTGCTCTGTTTTCTCTCTCTTTGCTTCCTGTTAACCTCTACTCACACACTTAATGAAGCCACCAATAAACAGTTCACTGAGGAAATAACCTGCAGAATGCTAATGAAGGTGGTCTTCATGCAGTGTTATTTAGAGAGAATGCAGTGTAAGCTGGTGCAGCTTTCTTGTATCAGCAGGAATACTCACAGTGTGATGCAAGACTCCAAAGGCCTATTTTTGCAAGAGGAAAGTTCAACAATGAGGAGGCCTGTGTCTGCACACTCCCCAGCGCCAGTCAGGACTTCGAACTTAACTCTGACTTATTCAGCTCTGCACTGATTTGAATGAAAATGAGACTGGGAGTCGAGTGCTAAAATCAAAGCATTTCCTAGTGCACTTGTGAATGAACAAAACAAGCCGCTGTCGCCTCTGAACACCCCAGAGCCGAAACAAACCACAAACAGGACATGGCCTCAGCCGTGCTCGTGCCAGCTGGACAAACGACTGTCGAAGAGATTTGACGAGCAGCGGTTCAGTGATGCTGACAGCTGGACACAAACTTACTTCCAGTGTGGATCCAGAAAGGGATACCGCCGTCACTCTGAGACAGGTGCGGCCCTTTGAAGCTGTATTTGTACTCAAACCGGCGGTGTGGAGCCTCCTCTGTCGTCGAAGCTCCCACGGCGATGTCGGCGACACTGCTGTAAAATATTAGCGTCGTGACAAAAGTTGTTATCAACAAACGAGCGCCGACAGCCGGGCTCTCCGTTATGGGCACCGCCATGTTTCTGTATCACTGCTGACGTAGCGCTGAGTCCGCGAGCATGACGGGATGCCTGTTGGGCCAACAGGGCGTTTTCTCATTGGACGATGTTTGGGTCCTATTTCGTCCCGCCCCTTCCTCTCTGCGCTATCTCAACACAACCAACAAAAGTAAACGACAACATGAATAATCAACGGCGAATATAATAATAATAATAATAAAAAAAGCCAAATAATCAGACAACAAATAAATAAACGGAAAAAAGTTACAATAAAGCTTCCAGGAACAGAGGCAGTATACCACAGCAGAAATTCAAATGGCCACATCCTTGCTAGTGATAGGCTGGAATTGGCAATTTTTAAAAAAAGAGCTGTAATGCAAATTCAATTTAAATTTGACAAAAATGGTGAAATAGCATTTACATGTCAAGGGTGGATTCACTCCGCCAACATGCTTTTGATTAGAATGCCTTTTCATGTGAGATATTTTGACATTTTACCATGCAGTATATTTGTAATAAATAAATAAATAAACAAAACACTGATTCAAGTCACAGAGGCCTATAAACCGACCAGCAACCGTTAGACAAAAATGTGCGTTCACTGGCTGTTTGGTAAGTTGTTGGCAGTTGCTTTGAAATTCATTGCTACAATCTCATTCTGAAGGTCTAGGGAGTGGTCAGAGCTGGTAGCAAGTACCAGTTGCATCTGTTGCAAATAGTTTGCATGGAAGAAACCACAAACTGCCCAGGTGCCACTTTGGGAATGCACAGGCTTTTTATTTTTTCATTTTTATTTATTTATTATTATTATTATTTTTTTTATAGATTAATTCTACTAATGACAGCCCAGGACACTCTTGCAGAAGACTCTCCGAATCTCAAGACTCCGCCTTTCTTGTCAAAAAAGAGGGGTATTTCAATATAACTGATAACGTTGTACTTTAGTAGTAATGTTAACTAAATCGGATCAGCTTATTTATTATTAATACTAACTGTAAGACTAGAAAACTTTATTCTTCTTACATGTTTGGATATTTCACTAAATAAACCTCTACTCACAAACACACAGGTACACACATAGAGAGGCAGAGTCCTGCTGTGTGTAACTGCTGCTGATTGCGGGCAAATAATAAAATCATGTTGCACTGTCTGACCGATGCTTAGGAACTTGACACAATCCACTAAATGTGGGAGACTTTGGGGCATAATAGCACATATTTACCCCAGGGCAGCATACTGGGTCAATGTGACCTTAATATGTGCAGTTGTCACTCCATTAGGTCTTGCAGGTGATTATATGAAGAGGATGAACATGATATAAACTATTAAAACATATACCGAGGCCTTGATTTACTTCAAAATTTTCCCCACTTTCCCCCAGTTGCCTCTATGGGTGCTGCACCACTACAAGGGCCCGTTTGGAGCCTTTTTCTTCCTGTGAGTGAGCCACTGAATTATTTGGCTACCTTTGCAAGCAACATGTGAAAAGTTGGTGAAGCAGATGAAAAAAATTCAGATGAGCTAAAGCTTTAATCGTGTTTTTGGAAACAAGGTTAATAGGAGATCAGCTCCTCGAGCAGGTGAAAGACGTGAATATTGTTTTTCAACTCTGTGTCAACACAACAATAAAATCCATTATATGACAGGTATGCACAAGTGTTGCCAAACCAGATCTGTTTTGCATGTCTTTAAATAGCAGAAAACTGTCATGTGGCATGAGGCTGTGGAAAGAAAACTCTATTAGATTGATCTATTATCTACTATAAAATATACTATTAAAATACATCTGTAAAATGCTCTCCCAAACAAAACACACACGAAGGAGAATTTATGAGATTGTGAAAATGTCTGGTGCAGGCTCTTACCACTCGTGACATCTTTCCAGTGGATTTGTAAGGGCAGAGAAAATAGAGACATCTGTCCTTTGTCTGAGGAAGTCCTCATTAGAGAGTTAAACCACACTCTTTGTGGGGAAATGCAGGATTTGAATAACAAAGGCGGTGCTAATAGATCCATTTAGAAGTGGACAATAGGAAACCGTGGATTGTTAATGGGTCAGTGAAACTGTGAATAGCCTATTGCATGAGTCAGAACAAATATTTGGCCAGCGAATTATACAATACTGTACTAAATATAATCTTGGAAATGACAGCGAGCCTCTGCCGTTGAGCCACATGAGGTTTGAGGTGGCACTTTTTTGAGGGGCATGTTCTATCCTTGTTTTGACCGCTGGATGTCCTCCTATCATTCTGTGTGTTGTGGAACCAGTGGCCTTAACAGACAAAACAAATACCTGTTGTGTTGTGCATGGGGCCATTTGTTCTTGGGGGATCTGGGCATCTAAAGCATTAAGAGGAAAGGGAGAGTGGCTTGTCAACGCCTGGTGTGAACGATGGCTTAGTTAAATGAAGCCTGTTGCTTCATGGCGTTTATTCATACCGGAAAAGCACAAAGCAATCCATTATCACGTAGACTAAATATCCGCTGAGGTGACAGCATGCTAAGGAAACGTCCCACCGGGCTCTTACTTTTACCACCATGATGCAAATCGCTTCTCTCCTTTGAGGACCAGGGCACTCACTGTTCTTATGATTTTAATTACGATCCAGTGAGCCTGATGCTGACCCGATGCACAAGAGACACAGAAGCTTTGCTTATCACGCCTAGAAGCTTTGAATGTTTTATGATCATTTAAGCCAATAATGCATAGATTTGATCTGCCGCTGTATTATTCGCAGGCTTGGCTCTGTGCATACAGGCCACACACTCACCCCGGACAATGCAGAAAGGGGCTAAACCTTCATTTCAGATTGCTTTGACACAGTCCAGTGTGGTCTGGGCAGAAGAGGGGGCACTTATTGTCCACTAAGGACTTTGCCACATTCATTTGAGGAGCAGCCCTTTCTCATTATTAACAGACACACTAAACGATGGGGCCCAAACAATACAGAACAGATCCCTTTATGCAGACAAGTGCTCAACGTTTCAGCAGCCACTGTGTGCCCTCCACCACTCCCGCTCCCTTTTTAGATACCTGCACATGAGTGAAAGATGTGGAGGACACAAAAGATATCCTCAACTTTCCTTTTTCTCCCATTCTGTGAAACAGGCCCATTTTAAAGCCTTTATTTGTGCAAAGCCTCTCATTAACTCCGCTCATGCTGCCTCACTCGGTTTGCCATTGCTTAAGTACCGGGTGTTGTAAAAAAGCTACCAATTAGTCACTCATCAGCTCCAATTAGAGGAGACAAAGCCCGAGTAAAGATAACTCAATGAGAGGGAGAGGTGGAAGGGTGAGGGCTCTCAGTATGTGCATGTGTGATTGTGTGTGTTTTTTTGTGTCTACACGCATAAGTGTGTGTTTGCGTACATGTGTTGAAGCCCGGACCGGCACAACATCGTTTTTAATCAGTGGAGAACTTGTGGCCATTCAGTCTGACCCACCACGGCACAGGTCCATTCACTCTCCAGGCCCCTCAGCGGGCCCTTTTCTCAGGGCCAAGTGTTGTTGTGCTGGGAAGACAGGCCCCCCAGGAGTCCCAGAAAGAGAGCCATTCAATCCTCTCTACCTGTTTGCAGCACATAAAGCACTTAGACCCTGGCCGATCTCTCATCATTGTCTCCTTCACTCTCAATACTTCCTTAAACTTAGGCCTCAACAAGAGCAAGCCCTTTTATAGAGGGGGGAATAGGGGATGTATGTTAAGGGGGTGCCTTTCGCCTCATTAGAATTGAATTTGCACTGTCTTGTAATTACGCTGAAGGGCAACAATGTATTTTTTTTCTTCCATCATAATCTTTGCTGAATGGAAGATTTTTTGGGGCAGTTAATTTGCTGCCCACACTAATGCATTAATTAATGAATTGGGTAGCACTAATTTTCTTTATGCTGCTCCTCTCTGTTTCCTCCATCTGTTTCCAACAGTCCTGGGCAGCCGCTACTAATAAAATTACCTCATTAGGGCTTTTTAGCAACACAGTAACTCACTCATCCTTTTTGCTACTAAACATTTTCTTTGGGGTTTGTGTGTGTGTGTGTGTGCATGTTCCCATTTAGTGCTGCATATTTTTTGTGGACAGTTCTAAATAATGAAGGGGGCAAGCAGAGAGATATAATTGGGAACAAGGGGCCACTTCAGCAAATATTTGAAATCCTTTTAAAGGCCTGTCCTTGTACAGTGGTGATTAATTACTTCCAGAAGAGATATTTGAGAAATTTATTGCCAAGATTTCCCCGTGTTTTTGTCTCTTTCTATACGAGAGGAGCCCAGCTTGTTAAAAAGAATCACCCAGCACTTCAATATTGGTCCCTCTTTAATCAAATGCAAATCATAACATACAGCGTTGTGGGAAAATGGGCTCATTGTGAAACAAATACACAACGTGTTAACAATGATGTAGTGTCTAATGAGGCTGGCATCCAAAATCCAAAACTTCCAACTATCTGAATGGATTTCGGTTTTGATGTTGTCAAAGAATGAACAAATCTGCGTTTGTCTGTTGGGAACGACATAAATGTTTCTAATAGAAAAGATAACGAATGTGAATATGATTTAAATGAGGGGAAAAAAGTTCTTCCAGGAACAAAATGATCACTCTGACGCCTGCAGGTCAATCTTTGAGAGAGAAGAAAAGGTAATGTCACAGAGTCCCAAAATAAACAAGCATGTACACATTACCCATGCTGAGTGAGCATTCCCACACAGCTTTATTCATCACGGTGTTTTGATTGCGTCTGTGTGGATCCCTGTGAACTACACGCCAAAGTCTAATGAGTTCAGTCAGCACTCTGTGCTGTGCATCATTTAATGGGCTGAACTCAAACAGTACACGCAGTACAGGACTGAGAAATTACTGCCATCTAGTGGATTCATAAGGGAATGCTTGATGTAAAAACACAACTAAGTAGTGTATTGTCCTTTTTTCTGGTTATTCTTTATTAAATAAGGAATGGATAATAATGTCATATAAAATCAGGTTAACTCAACCAGAGAGTGAGTGGCACCACATAATGGTAATATTAGGTGGTAATATGTAAGAGTATGCTATCAAAATCGTTCATAGTGTGTGGATGTGGCTGGGATTATTGTGGATAATGGCAAAAAACAAACAAACACCAAATACCATAAAATAAATAAAACAAACAAACAAACATGCACAGATGAGTCAAGTCAGACGTTTCTTTTCTCTTTTTTTGTTTCCTATATGCCTGATCATCAGACAGAATTGATATTGAAATCCACAAAGATCAGGAAATAAAATTCTCGTTTTGGTGATTATTAGTCTCATGATGTTCATCAAGGATGAACAGTTTTTTATAAATTTTCTGCCAACAAATCAACAGGTGGGTTAAAAATAGGATTTCTTTTTAAACATCAGACTGCTTTGGATCTCTTGCTTTGAGAAGGTCTCCCTCTGGTGGAGAAAAAAATTAAAACATTTTAGAAATTCAGTCAGCTGACATTCACACTGCCCTCTGAAAGTTGCCTGCTTGCAGAGAAGGCTTTACTTTGGTTGGTTTATTATTAGATCAGATATACAAGCGCAGTGGTTTTTATTCCGAGTTTTAAACAAGCCACAAATGAGCTGTAGGCACAGAAACTTTAGTCTGGTGTAGAGATGGACCGATCCGATATTACGTATCGGTCCGATACTGACCTAAATTACTGGATCGGATATCGGAGAAAAATAAAAAATGTAATCCGATCCATTAAATATCACGAAAGCACCTCACAAAACTTGCAACACGCTGTAACTCACCTCAGAACGTTAGCACGTCGGAGCAGTATGCATCACGTGATAGAGCGGCTGTGGCATGCGGGACCTGTCTCGGGACCTCTGGATAGCATTTGGAGCTTCGCTAGCAACCCGGCATTTCATCTCCGACAAAGTTATCCCGAGAGAAGTAAAGCAAGTGTGTAAGTCCATCTCTGAATGTTTGTAAAGCATTCCTGCGTTAAGCTTAACAAGCGATATATGGAGCGACTGCCTCTTCTTGCTGCTACTTCAATCATGAAACTGCTTAATGATCAGCTGATCGGCTTTTCTGTTTGCTTTTGGCCCACTTTGCACCAGAAAGAGGAAACCAGCGGCTGAACAACAGCAGCACGTTTAAGCTTGATCAGCTGTTGTTAGAATGTATTTAATATTAGTTTCTACTCGAGGATCTTTTTCTATGTAGCTGACTGGTAACTGTGCAGGGGCGGATCTAGCAAAGTTTAGCCAGGGGGGCCGATAGGGCATTAACAGGGAAAAGGGGGCACAAAGACATACTTTTCTTTCTTATTCTCATTTAAAATGTCTAGCTTTTAATAAATAATTATCTGACACCCAAAGTTTTAATTTGATGTAAAATGAATAGAAGTCAATTACTGTATATAGTAACTATTAAGTCTAATATATATACCCTAGTAAACTATAGTACTTTTTCCTTTGGGAAGGTACCATCTGTGCAGTCTGCAATTTTGTTGAAGAAAGATGTTGAATCTATTTAATATTTCTTGAAAAATAATTGATTTCTGTGCATTTTTTTTTTCACACTGCATCAAATTAAGGTTGATTACGTCGATTAAGCATCATGAGGTGGAGCGTGAGGGGTGGTTCCCTATTTTTTTATTTTTGTTGTTGCTGGGAGTTGGAACCCTATTAGTTAGGTTGCTTAATATTTATGCTAAGTACTCTTTAAAATACCAGAATAGGGAGGATGGTGTAGGTTTAAGTTTATTAGATTGATCAGTATTGCTGAACTATGAAATATTTTTTTTTGCATACAGGTATAACAGAATAGCTTTAGTGTAGTTGTTGTTTTGAACTTGAGTATGAACTTATACAAAATGCAGCAAGATATTTAAAAAACAGTTTTGTTGATTAAAAAACACTATATCGGATTCATATCGGTATCGGCAGATATCCAAATTTATGATATCGGTATCGGACATAAAAAAGTGGTATCGTGCCATCTCTAGTCTGGTGTCCATGGCAGGAGATATAATTCAGTTTTAAGAAGTTTACTTTAAAATTATCAAGTTACAGGCTATGGTTAGGCACCAGAAGGCAGCTCTGGTGCCTAACGCAGCCCTCCAACTAACACCTCAGCGCGCAGCGTCACTGCGTATATCAAAGGAAGCTCTGATAACAAATATGCATCTGTTTTTTGTTTTTGTAAAAACTAGAAATAAATTATGAAAAAACAAAACTGTTCTCACCTTGGAGCTCTTACAGGTAGCAAAACATTACAAAACAAGAACCACTGTGACAGCGCAAACCTCCACCAAGACAGCTCACTCTCTGGGCAGTATTCACTTTTAAGGGAATATTTGGTATGTATTCATTTCGTCTTCATCAGAACAAAGTTTTATGAGAATTCATTCAAAACTACACAGAAAAAATGGCACCTCCTTGACAGAAGTCAAAAACTGTAGGAACGCTGTATTAGATAAGGTGCGGTGTCATTTCAGCGACATTTGAAACTTACCGATAATCCACAGTTGCAGCTCTGATCACAGCTGGTACTACAGCAGTATTTCCAAACTTTCTTTGAATCATTACTTTTGGTAAAACAAAGTTTTAAAAATGACAATGGGTCATGCAATAGATGAGACTCAATGCACTAAGGTTAAAAAGTAAAATTCTATATTTTGCTGCTTTAATTCTTCCTGCAAGCACAAAAATGATGCAACACATGCCGATTGTTTACAGTTAAAGAGAAAAAAAACCCTGTTTTTATGAGAGACTTCTTTAATGTGCTATAAAGGAACAGTAGGTTTCTGAAAATATGCAATAAAAAAGCATGCGTTGGCACAGTCTACTCATTTTTGTTAAAAAATAGATGAAATTTTGTATATCATACAAAAATAGACAATCTGTAATCAAACAGCATAAAATATGTTCTTTTTTTAAGAAGTTAAATAAGAAGGCAGATCATTTCAATATTCACACCAAAGACAATGTATTTTTTGTACTTTTTCATTCATTCCATTTTGTTCACTCTGTTCTCTCTCGTGTTGGTTTCCTCTTCCTGTTCCTCTTCGGCCCTGCGCCTGTTCGAGGCGGCGCTTCCTTAGAGTCCTCACCCGAGCCCATATCTAAAGGGTCCTGGTTTTGTCTCCCGCTGTCAGGGACTGTGGGAAAGTCCTCCTCTAGAGAGTGCATAGGTCGACCGTACACCTTGCTCTGCAGGTCTGCGATGTCATTTCGGATGTCTGCCATCAGCAGAAGCAGGAAATCAAAGGATCCTGGAGGGCCCTGGGTTTGACCAAAGAGATACAGAAAAACTGATTTAGAAATTTAGATTTTTAGCTTATTTGTGGATATAAATATAATTATTACACAAGAGTTTATTGCATCAAGGCCACTGGATGCTTGGACATGATGATAATGAATACTTTCCATGAGATACCATTTAATTTCCCAGCCATGCTGTAGTTTAACTACACTTTTCTATTTGATAGTAACGAGTTACAGTAATGTGGCCTTGGTATAGATAGCCTTAGTCTTACTGGTGGTCCAACAGGCCCAGGAGCTCCTCTGTCCCCCTGAGGAAACAAAACAAATATTTAGCTAGGATGAATTACACTGAAGGAAAATGCATGAGAGGAATTCATGATATTCTGCTACGGGAACTTTCACAAACTGGAAAACTGAGTTCAGGATGAAAGTAAACACGATTGCTTCATGGATTAAAAAAGGAATAAATGGGAGCACATTATATCAAAGAAGCATGTACTGTGTTGTTATACTGTATATATTTGCTAAAAGAGCAATGCAGCTTTCATCAACTCTGTGTAAAGTTTGAAACATAAACTATCTAAATGTCACCCTAAAGCTCATGCTCAAAATGTGAGAATACAAAGTGTGGCTCTCCATAGAGTTTAGTGTAAAATCTTCTTTTCTAGCTTTAGATAACAAATATATTTCTAAGCAAAAAAGTAAAATTAGCCCCTTTAGTAAGCTGGATCCTTTACAGCTTGACTGTGAATTATCATGGCAGCCTGGTGATTTACAGTAGCACATACACATTAAGCTGACTACCCTGTTAGCCATGCTCAGGGTCACAAGGGGGCTGGGAGTGTTTTGGCAGATGGTTTGGATTTGTTACTCTGAGAGACATATTACCATAACCCTCCAATCTATCCGCACAAACATCCCAGCTGCACTGAAAAGAACACCAAGGTACTGTGTCAATAAGGCAGATGCACCTAAGTCTTTCCATGCGTTCAATCTACAAGCCAAGCAAACAGAGTTACAAGGTCCAATTTAACATGAGAATCTCTGAAGCTTTCATACCTTGCTCTTGTAAGTGATTTATTTTTCTTTTAAATAAACACAACCACTCTGGTGTCCAATCACGGGCACTGTTAAGTCTCATAATGTTTCAAGGTTTCTGCATATTAGCTCCTTTAACTACTTCACCTGGCTGCTCTCAGTCTAAATTCATTCTGACATCCTGAAGGTTCAGGATCAAGTCCCCAGTGAAACTAAAAAAGAAAATCTTACCTCACTCACTCACTGCACCACCGACCTGCTGTACTTATCACAGGCTAGGGCCAAATCAAAGATAGAGAGAGAGCTCTGTTCTATTTTTAAAAAGCTTTTTCTTTGAGGCTAATCTTAGTAACAACTGCCACAGTCACAAGTGATGTTCATACATTATTTTGCCATATAAAAACCATCATCATCTAAATGAGAGCGAACCACTGTCAAACTCAACTACAACACGGTGCAGCAAAGTGGCAGAGCAAGAGCTTCTGGTTATAGATATTGTAAAAAAGAGCAAGAGGCATATTGTTTAATGCAAAGATGTGAAAAATGCACAAAATAAATCTCACAGTAACTAGGATGAAATCTGCATTGTGCCCACTTAATCTCAGACTTAACCATCTGTCAGAGCCTTCTTTTTTTAACCCTTTGTCTTAGGCTTCACAAGAACGCAAAGCAGAGAAAAGCATTCCTGTTAGCCCTTTAAAATAACATCTCCAGCTGGCCAATCTGAATAAATCCAGGTGATTCCAAACAACCAAAACAGCCCAGAGGTATCTATAGTGTTCACATTGGTGGTCAATGACATTTCTGTGCTGAAGTCACGGGCTCAAGTCTGACTTGAGAAATTTCTTTCCAAGTGAGCAAAATCCTGACCCTCTCTGTAAGAATATGTAACGCATGTTTCAAGCATCGACCAAAGCTTGTGTTCATGTTGTACACAAAACTGTGAAAACTGCCTATAAACTTGTAGCAACTTGCAGTTAAGTAATCCCCTCATGTGCCCGCGCAGCACCCAGGTGAGGATTAACAAGTATTCTGGCACCTGCCTTGTGCTTTTCACCCTGAACAAATCTGGAGAGGGGGGGAACAATTTAGCTATTGAGAAATTTACTTTGATTGATATGATTTTGGCAAATCTATACAGCCGGTGCTTTCTGCACTCACCGCACCGACTTCTTTTTTAAAATAGGATGCAATATGTCAATGGTGATGACTCCTCCTGCTCCCTAAGGGATCAATGTGATGGGCAATTCTACTCTTGTCTATAGTAATTGCCTTGTAGAGGAAATTTATACTTTAAAATTCCCCAAAATGAAGATTTCTGGTTGACTAAATAGCATCTGAACTCACCTTTAGACCGTCTTTTCCTGGTGCTCCTGGAGGCCCCTGTTCAATACAAAAAGTAGTTCAGATATATTTGATTTTTAAACATATTTTAGTCACTTTTGTTTCAAACTCCAAAGGTATGAAATTATATTTACTGCTTTAAAGTATTGTTCTGTGGCGGCTTGTTGAATTCAGTATATTCCCAGAAACAGTTTACCCAAAGCCCCTGAAAATACAAAACTACTTTATTATGCTACATCAAGTGAGAGTACCCACGATTAACTCTGTTCCTGCCTCCAGGCCATTTCTGAGTAACTTCAAACTGACAACACAGAGTGCTTTGATCTCTTTCATGGGATAATAATCTTTGTATAGGGAGTAGCGCCAATATTCAGATCACTAAAAACCTTCTGAGTCACGCATTCATCACCTCTGAAATCCAGACATGAAGTCAAACACACATGGCCTGGTGACCAAACCAAACCTAACTGCACCTAGAGTTTAACCAGGTTGTTGTGCGATGAGAGGACAACATCCTTTCAGTAGGAGATCATCAGCATGTGTACTGATGAAATGTATAAATAAGATAAAAAAAACCGCATCCACGCTCAAACACAAAGCAACAGGTCATCTTCTAAAAAACACTGCTCTACAGCTCTTGTTTTGGCTTTAAGCAGCTTGTGATGTGATTGATGGTAGGTGATGATAGTCTGATTTATCAGTGAGAAGATTGCATAAATACAAGAGCTTTAAAAAAGTAGAAAATATGTCTTGATAGCCACATCCTGCACATTCTTGATTCCAGTCCCACACTTTAACATGTAGGGTTGACACTTGCAGGAAAGACTTGGCACGGCACAAAAACAGCAAGCCAAAGAAAGCAACCGAAGCTGTTGTCCTGCCATTTCCACGTGTTATCCTTATCCACCTCGCAAGAATGAGGGTCTTTAAAAGGGTGCATGACGGGATGTATTTTGTGTCTTTCTCAGGGGGGTTTCCTGTCAATGCAGTTACACTAAATTATCTGATAATATAATAATTTAGTGAATCATTAAAATGAAAAAAGAGATTTTCAAGATTGTATTGCTTTTCATATTAAAACAGCCATTCTTCTATGTGTCACAAAGTAAAATTATAAGATAAAAATAATAATAAATAGAGGTAACTGGTGTAAGAGTGGTGCTATACATCAACTTATTCATAGGTCACAATCAGGACACAAACTTTCTGATTTTTATATTCTCCATTTGACATGAAGAATAAGACTGTTACGTGCCAAGGGGTGTGGCTTTGCTTTTGTGCTCTGTTTTGTGTTCTGTTTATCTTTCAGGCGTCAGGCCTCCTCTGATTGGCCAGTTCGAAGTCGATTGGCAGGTGTCTATTGGCTGGTCTGGGCTCAGTTGGCCAATCACACTCCAAGGAACACTACAAATGAGCCCCTCCCTGGCCAGCTGGGGCTGCTGGCTTCTGCTTTGACAAACATTTGCGAACAGGCTTCTTTATGTTGTGTGTGGTGGGAGGCTGGACAGGTAAGCCGGGGTACCCTATACATTGGTTGTAGATTTTACTCTGTTAGTCACACTAGGTTATGCGGTTGATGCCACCCTTGTAGGTTTTCACTGACTTTTATCGAGTAGCTAGGTAGGCCTTTTGTTTTGCACTTTTTTCTTTCAGTTAGGCTAGGCCCTGGAAGCTACTGACCTCTTTTTGTTTTATTACTTTCTTTGATTTGGATCAACCGCCCAGTCCTCCTCCCCCCCACCTCTTCTCTGTTGTTAAGATTGACTGTCCAACCATTAAATTCTGCCTGATACCTAACTGCTCTGTGGTCTTCCTCCTTCATTGATTGTGGTTGTCCAGTGTTGCTGTCCCCTGCCTGCCTTTGCCCCCACCGTGGTGGGGGGGGGACGTAACACAAATGGGGGCTCGTCCGGGATCGTTGTATGTGGTGGACAACCTATATTAATGAGGAGGGTGCCGTGATTTTAGGGTGTCTACGTTTCATAGTATCAGCCGGAGATGAGTTTTGACCTGCTTGATTTTGTTAGTCAGCCTAGCGTTGATAAGATTGACTTATGTCGCAAAGACGACCTGTTGAGTATTGCTGCCCAGTATAACCTTTCTGTACCAAAGTATGGAGTGAAGAAGGAGATTAAGCAGGCTTTGTTGGAGGGATTAATCGAGTTGGGTATTTTAATCAGCCCTGTTACAGCTGGGGTGCCTTCTCAGGACCCTTTAGCTCCCCCTGGAGCCTCTGCTGATCCAGCTTCTCCAGAGAGAACTGATGAGCAAGCGCTGCCTGCTACACCTCCGGGTGCCCAAGTTAACTCGGATGCGGCTCCCCAAACTCTGCCTCGCTTTAAGCCTTTCACTCCAGAATCCCAAACGTCTAGCAGTGATGCAAAGCTTAAGGTTCGCTTACTGCGTTTACAGCTAGAGGCACAAGAGAAGGATAAGGTGCGTAAAGCAGATTATGATCTCCGGCTGGAGGTCCGTAGGCTGGAGATAGAAGCTGAAAAAGAAGTCAGGTTAAAGCAGCTTGAAGTAGAAGCACTGAGGGTGTCATGGTCCTGCGACCATGACTCAGTGACTTTATGTTTATGTTCTTTATTGTTATTACTTTCATTATTATTCATGGCTGTTTTGGGATGGTTTGTGTTTGGGATTTTAGACACTGGGTTCTGGGTTTGTGCTCCCTCTGTTGGTCCCTGGTGTTAGTGTTCCCCTGTCTCGTCAGGTTAATCAGGTCCAGCTGTTTCCCCCACCTGTGTGTGATTTCCCAGTGTCTCTTCGTGTACTTATAGTGTGTGATTTCCTCTGCTCCTCGTCGCGTCGTCTGTGTTCATACCCGGTGAATCCCCTGCGTGCTCTCCCTGCTGTTCTCCCTTCATGTTCAGGTTTGTCAATAAATCACCTTCACATCTGAGTAAGTGCTGCATCTGAGTCCTCCTTTCCACTCTTCACACGGCCGCTGCCCCGGACCGTGACAGTACGACGCGACCACAACATGGACCCAGCAGCGCTTAACCCGTCCAGGGAGCTACGGGAAAATCTCATCGATGCCACACAGGAGCTCATCGACCGGTGGCTGGAAAACCCGGGTGGCACGTCCCAGCGCGCTATAGAGAGGCGGCTACAGCGTCTGGTGACCGGTCTCCCATGGCTTCTGGGCTCGCTTTGTTCATGGGAGCGGGAGTTCCTCCTTTTGGACCTCGGACTTCACCCCCCGTCTGCTTTTACTTTCTGTGTCCAGCCACAAGCTCCCAGGTCTGTGGCTCAACCGTTAGCCTCCCTAAGGGCTCAATTACCCGTTCTGCCGCCGCTCCAGTTAGCCACTCAGCCACCACCACCGCTAGCATCGCTACAGCCCACAGTTCCGGTAATGGCTGAGCCACAATTTTCACACTGTTTTTTCCACCGCTGTTTCTGGGCAGGGAGACAAACTGTTTCGCTACGGACCTGTTCCTCAAAAGCTGGCAACATTAGAGACTGTTGCTCACTCCGGGGCTTCCCCAGAGGCTGGGTTACTGCCCTCAGCTTACTCTGGACCCCTGGAGGCCAAGATGCCAGCTGTGAACTGTACCGGGCTGTCACTGCCTGAGCAGGGTCAGTGCTCTGCGCAGCTGCAGCCCTCCGTACGTGCGCCAGAGGCCCACGTGCCTACTGGTTTTGTTTCATGTGTGCCAGAGGCCCACGTGCCTCCTAGTTTTGTTTTGTGTGTGCCCGCTGGTTCTGCGGCTGTTTTCGCTGGGGGGCCCGAGGAGCCCGTCCAGCCTCCTGCTTCGCCTGCTGGGGGGCCCGAGGAGCCCGTCTGGCCTCATGCCACACTGACTGCCACGTCGGCTGGGGGGCCCGAGGAGCCCGTCCGGCCTCATGCCACACCGGCTGCCACGTCGGCTGGTCCCTCCGTCCTGGGCCCCCTGCCGCCCGCCCGGATCTGGTGGTGTGTTTCTGTGGCTGTCGGGGGCCAGCCCTTGAGGGGGGGGTACTGTCATGGTCCTGCGACCATGACTCAGTGACTTTATGTTTATGTTCTTTATTGTTATTACTTTCATTATTATTCATGGCTGTTTTGGGATGGTTTGTGTTTGGGATTTTAGACACTGGGTTCTGGGTTTGTGCTCCCTCTGTTGGTCCCTGGTGTTAGTGTTCCCCTGTCTCGTCAGGTTAATCAGGTCCAGCTGTTTCCCCCACCTGTGTGTGATTTCCCAGTGTCTCTTCGTGTACTTATAGTGTGTGATTTCCTCTGCTCCTCGTCGCGTCGTCTGTGTTCATACCCGGTGAATCCCCTGCGTGCTCTCCCTGCTGTTCTCCCTTCATGTTCAGGTTTGTCAATAAATCACCTTCACATCTGAGTGAGTGCTGCATCTGAGTCCTCCTTTCCACTCTTCACACGGCTGCTGCCCCGGACCGTGACAGTGGGTGTCATCAGGACAGAAAACAGATGCCACTAAAGAAATCCCGAAAGTCTCCCCGGAAAGTTTTAACGTTAGCAAACATATTGCCCTAGTACCTACCTTTCGTGAGACTGAGGTAGATTCGTACTTCAACGCTTTTGAAAAGGTGGCTACTGCTCTGAAATGGCCAAGAGACATGTGGCCCATATTACTTCAGTGTAAATTAGTGGGCAAAGCTCAGGAGGTAGTAGCTTCACTTTCGCTAGAGCAAAGCATGAAATACGACGTGTTGAAGGAAACAATTGTACGTGCCTACGAACTGGTACCTGAAGCCTACAGGCAGAAATTTAGGAACCATAAGAAGTCCAGCAGTCAAACATATGTGGAGTTTGCACATGAAAAAGGGGCTCTTTTTGATAAATGGTGCGCTGCTAACGGAGTTGGGGATGAGTATGAGTCGCTGCGTGAGTTAATGTTACTGGAGGATTTTAAAAATTCATTACCTGAGAGGCTCATAATGTTCTTAAATGAACAGAAGGTGATGTCAATGTCCAAAGCAGCTGTGTTGGCCGATGAGTTTGTGTTAACTCATAAGAATGTTTTTACCCCTGTTTCCCATCCAGATAGGCCCACAACCTTGCGCTCAGCACGGCTTGAGTCTAGTTGCTCTGCTGCGAGGCCAGTGAGGGTGCCCTCACCTCCCCACGGTGAGCGTGAATGCTTTTATTGCCACAAGAGGGGTCATCTCATTGCAGAATGTCAGGCATTAAAGCGTAAACAGCAACTATCCTCACAACCAAAAGGGGTGGGACTGATTAAAGCCACAGAGAATGGGAGGGCATTTCAACCGAACACTAACCACCCTGACCCCTGTTTCAAACCATTCATTCTAGAGGGAGTGGTTTCGCTGACTGGGAATCCAAAAGATCAACAACCAGTAAAAATACTGAGAGATACAGGGGCCTCTCAGTTCATCATTAGAGAAAACGTCTTACCGTTTTCTGAGTCGTCGTTTTGCCAGTCCAGTGTTATTGTCCAGGGAGTAGAACTCGGATTTGTATCTGCCCCTTTGCACACTATTCACATTCAGTCAACATTAGTCAGCGGAGTTGTTAAAGTGGCTATTCGTTCTGCGTTGCCCATACCAGGCATTGACTTCATCCTAGGTAATGACCTTGCTGGAGGTAAGGTCACACCCATTCCTGAGGTGTTAGACAGACCCGAGCTGAGCCGGGATTCTGACCCAGCCCAAGACCAGCCTGCCATTTTTCCAGCTTGTGTAGTTACGAGGGCCCAGACAAAAAAGTATGGTCCTGACTTGGCCGATTCCTTCATGAGGTCAGATCCCGTTGGTGACGTGATTAACTTTACCTCTGGATCTAAGGTTCAGGCCACAGTTCCACCTGCTGACAAAACACAACCAGTTCTGGATTTGCCAGTCTCCCGAGAGGAGTTCATTATTGCACAGAAAAATGATGTAACCCTGTCCAAGTGTCATTCCTCCACTCTCAGTCAACAGGATGCCAAAAGGAAAAAGCTGGCTTACTTCTCTGACGAAGGTCTTCTGATGCGCAGATGGACAAGTGAGGTCTCGGAAGACGCAGACTGGTCTGCAGTTTATCAAGTGGTTGTACCTACTGCTTATTGTACCCAGGTACTGTCCTTAGCACATGACCATCCATGGTCAGGACATTTGGGGGTTAATAAAACATACACCAGAATTCTGAAACATTTTTTCTGGCCCGGACTGAAATCTGATGTTGTTCAATACTGCCGTACTTGCCATGTATGCCAAATGACCGGCAAGCCAAACCAAGGGGATTACCCCAGCTCCTCTCTGTCCTATCCCAGTAGTAGAGGAGCCATTTCAAAAAGTGATTGTTGACTGTGTGGGGCCTCTACCTAAAGCTAAAACTGGAAACCAGTTTCTTTTGACTGTCATGTGCGTTTCAACCAGGTTTCCCGAGGCAATCCCACTACGGAGAATAACAGCTCAGATTGTTGTCAAAGCACTGTTGAGATTCTTTTCAACCTTTGGTCTGCCTAAGGTTGTGCAAACAGACCAAGGCACTAACTTTAAGTCTAGAGTGTTTGCCCAAGCCCTGAAAACATTAGGCATTGAACACATAACCTCGAGTTCTTACCATCCTGAAAGTCAGGGGGCACTAGAGAGGTTTCATCAGACTTTGAAGTCTATGTTAAGGAAACACTGTTATAGTTCCCAACGGGACTGGGATGAAAGTGTTCCACTTGTTTTATTTGCCTGTCGGGAAGCAACCCAAGAATCTCTGGGATTTAGTCCCAGTGAACTTGTGTTTGGGCGTGAGATGAGGGGTCCTTTGAAGGTTTTTAAAGAAAGGCTAGCTACACCGGTTGACAACGCCAAAAGCCTTCCAGAGTACGTCAAGACACTGAATGACAGGTTGAAGAGGGCTTATTCCTTAACCAGGAAGGTATTAGCCACGTCACAAGCGAAAATGAAGAGACACTTTGATCAGCGGGCTGTTGACCGTTCATTTCTGCCAGGTGACAGAGTGCTCCTTCTCCTTCCGGTGCCCGGCTCCTCTCTCTCCGTTAGGTTCTCTGGTCCTTATGTTGTAGAGAGAAAACTCAGCAAGACTAACTACATTATTCAGACCCCAGATCGCAGACGTCCCACTCGGGTGTGTCATGTCAACATGATGAAGCTGTACAACTCTCGTGAACCTTCAGCTGTGCCATCTGTGGCTACGTTTCCGATGGCTTCGGTGACCAAGGTGGAGATTACTCCAGATGAAGATGGGTTGGTGTTACGGGGTGCTGAGCCTCAAAGTGCTCGACTAGGTAATTCTGTGATATTGTCGACCCTAACACAATACCTGTCCCACCTTCCTGCTGAACAGAGTAATGATATTATAACACTCATATCGGGATTCCCATCTCTGTTCAGTGATATCCCGTCTCAAACCTCTGTCATAAAACATGATGTGGTGCTGACTAACCCTACACCAATCAAACAGCGCGCTTATCGGGTTAGTCCTGCAAAGAGGGAGATCATAAAACAGGAAGTTGAGTATCTTCTTCAGAATGGATTTGCAGTGCCAAGCTCCAGCTCTTGGAGTTCACCATGTCTCTTAGACACAAAAAAAGATGGAAGCCCAAGATTCTGTACCGACTTCCGAAAGGTGAACTCTGTCACTGTACCGGATGCACATCCCTTACCTCTTATCGATGACTGCATTGATGAAATCGGGCCTGCAAAATACATCACTAAACTCGATATGTTAAAAGGGTATTGGCAAGTGCCTTTGACACAGCAAGCATCTGACATTTCAGCTTTTGTCACTCCTGACCACTTTCTGCAGTATACGGTTATGCCTTTTGGCATGTGCAATGCCCCTGCAACATTTCAGAGACTGGTTAATAAAGTGTTGGGAAACATCCCCAACTGCAGAGCCTACTTGGATGACATCGTTGTGTATAGCAGTGACTGGTCAACCCACATGGCTACATTGAAAGAAGTCTTCATTAGCCTAGAAAATGCATCTCTCACTTTGAACCTTGCCAAATGTGATTTTGCCAGAGGCAGTGTCCTCTACCTTGGCCAGCAAGTTGGTCTAGGAAAAGTGCGCCCTGCAGATGCCAAAGTCACTGCGATTAGAGAGTTCCCCCAACCAACCACCAGGAGAGAACTGCGGCGGTTCCTTGGGATGACAGGATATTACCGACGATTTTGTAAGAATTTCTCTTCTGTTGCTGCCCCCCTCACTGACTTAACCAGCCCCTCAAAGCCGTTTATTTGGTCTGAGAGTTGCCAGCAGGCTTTCGAAAGCCTTAAGGGCTTACTTTGTTGCACCCCTGTTTTGTCTGCTCCTAACTTCTCTTTACCATTCAAACTGGAAATAGATGCCAGCGCAGTTGGGGTGGGAGCGGTGCTTCTCCAGGAGGATACCCAGGGTATTGACCATCCTGTAAGTTACTTCTCTCGGAAGTTTGACAAACACCAGCTCAGGTATTCTACCATTGAAAAGGAGACCCTTGCTTTGTTGTGGGCCTTGCAACATTCTGAAGTCTATACAGAGTCAGGTCAGAGGTCAGTCCAAGTATTCACAGATCACAACCCTTTAGTTTTCCTCTCCAAGATGTATAATCACAACCAGCGGCTTATGCGTTGGTCACTGATTATTCAGAATTATACCCTACGCCGTGGTGGGGGGGGGGGGGGGACGTAACAAAGACAAATTGGATATAAAATGCTGCGAGGCTGTTTGTTTCATCCAAGACGAACGTTAGTTTTTCTTGTTAAATTCTGCGTAAATTTTTAATTGTAAAACAGGGATTTAATAACTGACCACAGGTCCCCGAGGGCCTCGTTTGATGTGGTACAGGTCGGGTGTTGGTCCAATGGGTCCCATTAAGCCTCTGGGGCCAGGTGGTCCAGGGGGCCCCGTCTGTCCTGAAATTCCTGGAGGGCCTTCTGGTCCTGGATCTCCTGAAGTATTACACACTGATATGAGTGGGTAGGAAACAACTGAAGAGATTACACACACAGACACACACAGACTCTGCATAATAGATGCTTCTTAGCTGTACTAGAGAGATTTCAATGTTAAGATGATGCCAACAATGCCTATATTATATGAGGAAAACCTGCACTGTGTGCTAACATTGTTTAAAAGAGGGATGACCACAAAAACACCCTGAAGTTTGGATTTTAGCTTTTCAGAGGTTTACAATTTGAGGTTACCTATAGTTTGCAGTTAAATATGGTACAAATATTAATTCTCTATTAACAGGTCAAAATTAAAAGTTGTCCAATGCTTTGAATTGTGAAAACTAAATACTCTTGTATTTTATTGATTATTATTGATTAATGCATTTTTACCATGCTGTAAAAAGTGCATTACCCCAGTGTGGGCTTAAACCTACTAATAGCATAAGTGCTGTCAGTAATATTTTCATGTAAGGTGTGCCTAAATGCATCTAGCCTATCAGTACTTCCAACATTTTGCTTAACGTCATGACTTCTTCATAGAGGCTGGTGTTCTCCCGTAGAAACTGAGGCTGTGTCTTACCTGGGAGTCCAGGGGAACCTGGAGGCCCTGGTAAAGACATAGGTGATAGGAGTTTTTCACTCGTCATCTGCTCAGGGATGCCAGCACTGTTTGACAGCAAAGCCATCTTAGAGGAGTTATGAAAGAAAAAGAAGAAATGGTTGAATAACACTGTAAATGCCATGGAAAGTTAACTAAAAATTGCTGAATTAATTAAGCCCTTTTTTAAGCTGATTTGGAAGTTATAAGATAAGATAGGATAAGATAACCTTTATTAGTCCCACACGTGGGAAATTTGTTTTGTCACAGCAGGAAGTGGACAGTGTATATAAAACATACAAATATCTGACTGTACAATTATGCATTTAGTTTTAAAAACAGTTTTACATACAATGACTCATAAAAGCCTGCAATGTCAAACAGGAAATGAAACTTTCACCCTGGAGGGCCAACATAAACTAAAATTAAGCTAAAATTTTATTCTCTGCCAAAGATTAAAGTTGATCATCTATCTGCACCACAGTATAAGCAGTAACCCAGCCAGATGGAAGGCCAGGCAACCCCTCTGCATTATTCAGCATGACCAGGAGCTTTCCTGCTCCTGTATACTAAGTAGCATCCTTGAGGAAAAAGTTATCTTTGATCTGAGTAGAACATCATGTGGAGCTGGTGACCCCTGGGGGTAATACCTTAAAGACCTCACCATGCTGCCAGGGCTGACAAATCAGAATTCATGCAAGACGCAGAAGCATCTGTCCATGCTGGCGCGCGCGCACACACACACACACACACACACACACACACACACACACACACACACACACACACACACACACACACACACACACACACACACAGAAAGGTTGTGGTTCACCTGCTGATCAGTAAAAATTATACAAGACTTTAGCCTGTGACCTTGGGTACAGGTGTTCAAACTGAGGGTTCCTAACCTTTCCATGATATGAATAAATGAAATCTTTACTTACTTTTTTCTGAAACTTTAAAGAACATCTACATTTTTATGTTTATTTTATTAAACAAAAACAGTTTTTTGAGTTCCACAATGAAAACTAACATACTGCTGTCATGCACATGTGTAGCTCAGTTTGCAAGATTTGTGATATTTCTGTTGAGTTTGTGGGTGAAATGGACCAATCCAATGCGCACTTTTTTACCTTCTGTTTAAGCTGTAGGACAGACATCTTAATTTGGTAGAAATCATCACACGTGGCTGAGCAGGTTCCAGTATTCATGACATTATCAGACTTCTCAAAGAGATGTACTGCTGGGAAATGGGAAAATGTTTATGTTAACATAATGCTTTTCTTAGAAAACTGTCCGGAAAACAGACTTTACTGAAGAAGCTACATCTGGCTGCTCCCTTATTCAACAAGGATCACCACAGTGGGAAGCTCCACATTTTTGATTTGGCAGATATTTATGTTGGATTCTCTTCTTGACGTAGCCCCCAAAGGGAATTGTGTCTCTTCCTGGGACCGAACCACGTATCTTTCACTTGCTTGTCATAAAGTGTAAACCAAAAGCTATGCTTTGGGAAAGTTAACCTAAAGCGTATGATTCAGAGCTGTGTTAAATTGACCACATAAAGGGAAACCACAATTGTTATTACTGTCAGGTTACATTAAATCTGTCGCCAAAACAGTCTAATAATTTAAATAGTGTTGTTATGTTCAGCAGTGCTGCCTTCGTAACTGTTCGATGGGTTTCTGATAAGCTGTGTGAGCAGAGTGAGGGATGAGTGGCTTATGTTCTGAAGGCAAAAGCAGCAAACCAGTTATTTAGTCTTATAGTTCTGTTTGTGCTTTAGTCTTTTCAGAAACAGGTATTAAAACCTGAAATGAGGAAACTATTCATGAACCAGTTCTGACTTTATTCTGATCTGATTTGTACAACCGGATAGTGACTGCTTTCTTTGTGTGATGAATATAAGATTGAGCAGTTTTGTTCTCGCAAACACTCTCTTTTTTAATAACTGGGGAAAAGCAAATCCACTAGCGAAAAGGTACATTAACCATTGTGGGTGATTTACTGAACTAAAGTTGGCAGGGGGCTGTAAAAAATGAGTCAGTCGCTGGAAAGTGCAGAATTAAAATGAGTTCAGAGTTAACAATGTGATTTAATAACATATTGTTACAACTGAAAATAACTACATGTCTTTTTTTCTTACTTTCCTTTCCACTTTTTCAGCTTTTTGCTCATTCGTCCAGATTTAAACGATAATATCTTTTTCTTTTTTTTGCCTGTCCCGTTTGGCTCTTTTGCCATCAGAATTATTGTCTAAAGGCCCAGCGGATTTACTTTACCAAATGGACCATCCCAGCCTTGCCGTAATGGTCTATTTGATTCACCTTTTTTTTTATTGTTTATTTTATTTTATTTTCACTTGCTGAATACGGGACAGATTTGACTGGGGAAAAGAAAGGGGAGAAAGAAAGAGGGAAAGAAAAACAGTGGGGAAAAGGAAATGTGATAAAGGGCAAACAACAAAAACCAACAAAATAAGCAGACAAAAAATACATATATCAATCACCTCGGGTCCGTTCTTCGTACCTCGCTAAGTAAGTTAGCTGGATTTGATTGTTGACGATTTCGCGTGATCTTGGATCGTTCGGTTCTCCGAAGCTCATCCGGGACTTGCTGTCATAGCAACAGATCCGTAAGCGTAAACCTGCTCGGCAGCAGGCTTACTTTATGTAAACAGGATTAGATCGCGACCACTCAGGTATGTCCGCTTCATTTATATGAAAGCAACAGCGATATTTCACCACTGTTTTACCATAAATAAATATTATCAATGTAACTAAAGATAATGCAGCACTTGATCCATTTATTGATTTCACACAGATACATACAGGTCATTTCCTAAAAAAGGGAAATGTACTATTAACATTCTATTACATGTATGTGATTATTACAGATGTAATTCATATTTTAGAGTAGTAATTGGAAATTACTTCGTGTAATCAAGATGGGAGACCACGGCTATAAAAGCGAAGGTGGATTTGGGAAGTCTGTCGCAGTCATATCCTGTCCGTTTACGCGAGCCACCCATTGCGGAAGGTGCAAGATTGATAAGGAGAGTTTTCAGAATTCAGCGTATATTGCGGGATAGACGGGATCCTTTAGCTCAGCGCGACAGTGTGCTCATAGAGAGATATCGATTTTCCCGTGAGGGTATTATTTACTTAACCAACTTGTTGACGAGGGGGTGCAGGACCACCACCTGTCTTTTTATGCTCTGCCCTTTTCTTGGTTGCTGTTATAAACAAACAGATTATTTCAGGGTCTCTTTTCAAGAGACTAAAAGCAATATAAGTGATAAATATTACCATTCTGTAGAATATTCTTATATTTCACTTTTACTTGTTCCCACTGATCAAGCACACACATCCATACATATGCAATAATACTAAGTGCAATAATCCTTTCTGTCATCGTTGTATTTTTACTCAGTTGTATATAGTATTTGTATTTGTATTCTATTTTTATCTTATTGTATATTTATTTTATTTTATTCTACTGTATATAGTATTTTATTTTATTCTATTCTGTACAGTTGTGTACTGTATTTATTCTTATTGTATTCTAATTTTTGCCTCATAACTTTTGCACTGTCCACTTCCTGCTGTGACAAAACAAATTTCCCACGTGTGGGACTAATAAAGGTTATCTTATCTTATCTTATCTTATCTTATGTTCTAGTGGGTCCTGTTGTGGCTCTAATGTGAAAGAGGATATAATGTAATATAATATAATATGATATAATATAATATAATATAATAAATTTACCCTACCGCCTACTGGTGTTGGCCAGAGGGGCCGATGGCGCGATATGGCAGCCTGGCTTCTGTCAGTCTGCCCCAGGGCAGCTGTGGCTACAACCGTAGCTGCCTCCACCAGTGTGTGAATGTGAGAGTGAATGAATAGTGGCATTGTAAAGCACTTTGGGTGCCTTGAAAAGCGCTATATCAATCCACTCCATTATTATTGTTATTATTATTAAATTACTTACGAGTTTAATTTGTCAGCAACTTTCTGCCAGCCCTCTCTCCTTGCTTTTGCAGCCTTTGCAGTGTTCCCTTGCGTTTTAATTAAACTCTGAAACTCCTGAAATCCCTCACTCAAGAGTTCTTGCTCTGCTGCCGAAAAATACTGAGCGCGCTCCTTCGACATTTTCGCCGACCAATCAGAGGGTTGCCGATCAATGTTTCTACTATCGATGCATAGCCCCTGTTAAGCCACCCAGTGATCTCACATTACTTCATCCAGCTATACTAATCGTCAACAACAGGTGTGTTCGAAGAACCGGAATAGCGAGCTCAGAGTTAGCGCGATGATTTGATCTTGGATGTAGTAAGCGAGGTACGAAGAACGGACCCCTGGATCACCTGTTGAGAAAGAAAAAAGAAAACAAGCAGAAGAAAAAAAAGAGCAACATAATAAACAACATCATGATGATCTACACTCAACAAAAATATAAACGCAACACCTTTGTTACTGCTCCCATTCCCCATGGGATGGACGTAGAGACCTAAAATTCATTCCAGATACACAATATAACCATCCCTCCCAAACAGTGGTCACAAATCAGTCCAAATGTGTGGTAGTGGGCACATCTGCTATATTGAGATAATCCATCCCACCTCACAGGTGTGCCACATCAGGATGCTGATCTGACATCATGAGTAGTGCACAGGTGTACCTCAGACTGCCCACAACAAAAGGCCACCCTGGAATGTGCAGTTTTTTGCGTTATTGGGGGTCTGGGGACCCAGAACCGGTCAGTATCTGGTGTGACCACCATTTGCCTCATGCAGTGCAACACATCGTCGCATGGAGTCTATCAGATTGTCAATTGTGGCCTGTGGAATGTTGGTCCACTCCACTTCAATGGCTGTGCGAGGTTGTTGGATATTCGTGGGAACTGGTACACGCTGTCGTATACGCCGGTCAAGCACATCCCGAACATGCTCAATGGGTGACATGTCCGGTGAGTATGCTGGCCATGCAAGAACTGGGACATTCTCAGCTGCCATCTGCCCTGAACAATGTGAACCATGATTCATCCGTGAAGCGCACACCTCTCCAACGTGCCAGACGCCATCGAATGTGAGCATTTGCCCACACAAGTCTGTTACGGCGACGAGCTGGAGTCAGGTCAAGACCCCGATGAGGACGGCGGGCATGCAGTTGAGCGTCCCTGAGATGGTTTCTGACAGTTTGTGCAGAAATTGTTTGGTTGTGCAAACCAATTGTTCCAGCAGCTGTCTGGGTGGCTGGTCTCAGACGATCTTGGAGGTGAACCTGCTGGATGTGGAGGTCCTGGGCTGGTGTGGTTACACGAGGTCTGCGGTTGTGAGGCCGGTTGGATGTGCTGCCATATTCTCTGAAACGCCTGTGGAGACGGCTTATGGTTGAGAAATGAACATTCAATGCACGGGCGACAGATCTGGTTGACATTCCTGCTGTCAGCATGCCAATTGCACGCTCCCTCATTGCTTGTGGCATCTGTGGCATTTTGCTGTGAGACAAAACTGCACAATCCAGGGTGGCCTTTTGTTGTGGGCAGTCTGAGGTACACCTGTGCACTACTCATGATGTCAGATCAGCATCCTGATGTGGCACACCTGTGAGGTGGGATGGATTATCTCAATATAGCAGATGTGCCCACTACCATACATTTGGACTGATTTGTGACCACTGTTTGGGAGGGATGGTTATATTGTGTATCTGGAATGAATTTTAGGTCTCTACGTCCATCCCATGGGGAATGGGAGCAGTAACAAAGGTGTTGCGTTTATATTTTTGTTGAGTGTATGTGAATATAACAGTAAATACTAAATATTAAACATTATTGTGCAGCACGTAAGATCGACAGTGCACAGTGTGCTTTGAGGTAGGAGCCAAAAAGGGTGTAGTTTGTGTGTGTGAGCTCCCGTGTGTACACCTGTGAGCATGGACGCGCTTGTATAAAAAGGTTCCTTCATGTAAAGATCTGTTAGAGGGTGTGGGGGGGCCACAGCCCCGTCCTCCAGGGCATGAAGCAGGTATGGAGGAGATCAAGACTCCAGACATCCAGAGGCCCTCAGAGCACAAGAGACCAAGGAAGACCAACAGAGGGGCAGCTGCACGATATCCCAGAAAGAGCTGAGGAGAACCCCAGATGAGGGGTCACTCAGCAGCCACGGAGCAGAAGCCAGGGGGGGTTGCAGTGCCAAGAGGCCGGGGGCACCCCACCCCCGAAGTGGCCCGAGTGAGCCCCAGGCTCCAAGCCCCGACAAGCAGCCACCAGGAGTGAGCCGGTGTGTACCTGGACGCCCACCCCCGGACACAAAGAACCACCAACGCACCGATGTTTGAGGGCGTCTGCCACTGGCAGGGGGAGTGGTGGGGAGAGATAGGCCTCCATACCTTGGAGGACCTGGGATGTCCCTAGAGAGGTGGCGTCTGATACCCAACCTGACATATAGACACAGACATACAGGCACACACAGATACAGACATCCATTCCCACCCTCATGCTCTCATATGCAATACATAAAACGATAATATCTAATCAATAAACTTGCACATACCTCACATTCCTATGGAAACAAAGCCCATAAAAAGCACACTGTAGCTCTTCTAGTTTGGTCTCGAGCCTGTGGTTGAATGGTGAAACTGTCTGGATATTATTTTCCCCCACTATATTACAAAACAGCGGGACATAAAGTGGCAGCATGATGTGTACCGCAGTTTCTCATTCTCCAGCTTTTTGCTGAACTATAGTATGCAATGGAAGATGAACACAAGGGAGGAAGTAACAAATCTTTAGCACTTTACTGCTTCATTGCAACTGAATCTGAGGCAAAATAAGAAAAAAATGTTTTTTTATCGCCTAGAACATTTGAGCTTTCTTCAAATACACCCAGCAAATCAGGAAAGATCAGGAGTCAAAGGGGCAGCAGCACGTTGAGGAGACAGAACCATTCTGACATGCACAAGGGTCGAAGATGTCTAATGACTCCCAGGTGTCTGTGTTTTGCAGTACCCCTCCTCTTCCTCCGCCTCCCTCTCTCGCTCACATACACCAATAACAAGCTGTCAGCTTCACGTCACAGTCAGAGGTGCCCTTGAATAAAGACAAAATGTCAGTCTCTTTATTCAAGGGCACGTCTGACTGTGAGGTGACCTTGGCTGAAGAGAAAATGTCAATCTCACCTCTCTCCCCCTTGGTGCATGTTTTCCCATCTTCTTCCAGGAAGTAGCCTTTCTCACACTCACACCTGTAGCTCCCCACAGAGTTAATGCAGATCTGAGAGCATGCAGTCATGTTTTTGTCTGCGCATTCATTGATGTCTGCATCATGCGGTGACAAGAGGGAGATAAAAGAAAGACAAAGTGTCACTTCGGGTCACTTAGGTTTTACTGACAAGCACAACCTCATGATAATTTAAAGAAATATATATAAAAAATATTCATCGTAAGGTATTTTGTCTTTGTACAAAAGGAGCACAGGCTTCTTTTAAATGACCGTTAAGATCAAATAATCAAACATTATTTTAAAAGATGACACTGATTAATATGTATGTGGTGTACCCACCCAGACAATAGGGCTTCTCTCGCCTTCTGTGACGCTCACGGTCATAGCGATAGCCGGGGTAACAGGTACACACCACTCTGCCGAAATGATCGGTACACTGCTGCTCACAGGGGGCGCCGGCGCATACGTCATAGTCTGGACATAAATGAAGCGCTTTGTCAGTATGAGCAAGAAAACAGAAACTGAGCATCTCAGATCCATCTACCATTAAGTTTTTATTATTACATATTATAAGACTAAAGACTGGATGGGTTTGGGAAGAATTCCCAAAATAATCAGAGAAGCACAGGAGAGATATCCAGTTTCATACCTTCAGGAATGCACTGGCCCAGAACAAACTTAAAGCCCTTGCAACACTTCTTTCTGTAAAATATCAAAGGAACATGTGCATAAGAAGACAAATTCACTACTTTAATACCAAAGGTGTATTTACATAAAATATACAGTACTGTGAGAATATACAGAAATGAGCTCCTCTTTTTCTCTTTGTATTTGCTTCCAAGGAACCAGACTTACAATTCTTTTAAGTGATCTTGAGCAACACTTCTTCAGGTCGAAAAATGCTTTTCCGCTCATGTTCAGTCCACTCCTTGTACCCGAACATTTTCAGAGGAATGTTTTCGGTGTGTTAAGCCTAACACTGACCTATGAATAATTAAAGTATTACAAAAGGCCCCTAACATACAGGGATGAACCAATGTTTTCTCTACAGATAACAAAAATATTAACAAAGAACAACATTTAAACTGTACCTTTGGGCACTTTAGCAACCTGTCCCAAAAGATATAATTTGTCCCTTTCCTTAGCTGAATCGACAACAAATGCCAAAGATAGCACAGTCTGACGGGTATAAAATACTGTAGTACTTCAGCACCAATAAAACAATTACTTAAATGGAATGCTTATTGACCCTCTTAACACTGACCTATGAATCACTGAAACATAAAAAAGGCTCTTAACTTACAGGATGAACCAGTGTTGTTTTTACACATAACAGAAAACTTAGCAAAGAGCCAATTTCAAATTGTATCTTTGTTACTAGTCTGTTGTAAGAACACATAATTTGTTTCCATTTCTTTAGCTGATTGAATCCATGAAACTCCCAAAGATAACACAGTTTGACAGACATACAATAGTATTTTTTGCACAATCAAGTTGATTCCCAAAGAGCTATTAGCTGAAACGCTGCCATATTGTAGCATAATGTACAGTGTGGACTTAAAAAAGTGGACAACTGGAGAACAAAAGAAGATGTGGCAGGCCTTAAAAATGATCTACAGCAGATGAACAGTATCTAAAAGTCATGTCCTTAAGAAATAGGAAAAAATCCAAAAAACACATGACACAGGTCCTGAGAGACACGTCAGGTCCTTCAGTTGATCCATCTACTGTTGACTAAAGCCTCATTAGAAATGGTCTCAGTGTAAGGGTGGCTGTTGAGAACCCATTCCCCCAGGGAGATGGGGAGAAAAGGCTGAGGTATGCCAAATTACCCAAGAACTAGACTGAAAATCATCGGTAACAGGTCTGATGGAAAGATGGATCCAAGTGTAAGATTTCTGGGTCATAAATATATGGAAGACATCAGGAAAGAGGTAAAACAGTCATTTTCTATAGCCATCTGCTTGGCACTCTGTCATGTTTAGGACTGCAACAGCGATCTTGTGAATGCTGATGGAACGTGTTGACAACACTATTTAAAAGCATCTGATTGGCGACACCTTCATTTTTCAGCAAAATTATCCCAAACACACTGCCAGTGCAGTAAAAGCATACCTGGAAAAAAAAACACACACAAGGAGCACTGTCAGTCATTGATTAGCCTCCTCAGAGCACAGGCCTCAGACTTATTACAGCAATGTGGGATCATCTTGACAGAGAATGAAACAAAAAGGCAGCCAACATCCAAAGGAGACATTTGAATGTCCTTTAAGAAGCTGGGAGAACTATTCCTGAAGACTGCTTAAAGAAATTAGAAGAAAGCTCGCTAAGAGACTTCAGGCTGTGTTGAAGAATGAAGGTGGTCATACCAAACACTGACTTTCAAGCTTTTAAGAAAAGTAAAAACTAAACTGTTCCAATATTTCAGGCTGTTTATATGAACGTGTTTGAAGAAATCTAAAACTAATTTTGTTATGCACGCACATGCACACATAACCACACACACACATAACCACACACACACACACACACACACACACACACACACACACACACACACACACACAAACAGCTGTAGGCAGATCTCGTTGCTGTGTCTGTTTCTGCATGTTTGCTCAGGTCTAATTACACTTCTTTGAATTTCAACATAATTCAGAGGACTGTAAGTTGACTATGGTAGTTTTTTATTTAAAAAAAACATTTGTGACTCTTCAGGTTTCCACAGGAGGAAATTAACCTGCAAAAACCAGATTTGAACCCTTACCTCAAACTTAACACTTTAACTCATGCACAAGTGATTATCATACAAAAGGAACACTCACCACTCAAGAGATTCTTAATGGGGAAAGAGCAGGCCATGTGTAACGCATCTATGTATAAATTCAAATATGGTGCACTGATGTATTTTTCACTGAGTACATATGATTTGCTGGGTTGTTGAATTGAGTGCAGTGATTCTGAACATCAGAGAGAGGGGTTTTAGCACATAAATGAGGTACTGGTCAGTTCCTGAAATCAGTCAAGATGACCACCATTGTTGATCTGCATAGTATGAAACATACTGACTGAGGAACAGATCTATGCATGTACCACACACACACACACACACACACACACACACACACACACACACACTGGACGCTGTCACAGAAGCGCTGATTAAGACAACTGGCAACTTCAAGAGCTGCTACTCTTATTAATCTTTCCTTGTCATATTTGTACTGTAAATCAGTTTGTAAAGCAGGTATGAAATTATTGTACAGAAAACATATACAGCAGATCTGTGCACATCTGTCTTTCAATTTATGTTGATTGCATCCCAGCATACTGAATGTTGGGAGAAGCTTGGATTTAGACACCCCGAGAGAGTAGATCTGAGGATGGCTTCCTGCGTGACCCAATATCGCATGTCGTAATAACATCCCCCTGAGGGCAGAAGGCACTTATAGCAAATAACCAGCTTAGCAAAATAACCAGGGTTAGCTGAACAATCATGAGAAAACAAACATCTATGTCCGTCTCCAAAGGATCACGAAAGAGGCAACAGCATCCCATGGAAACTGGATCCCAAGCTGTGTTCAAGTTCATTTTTACTGAGCTGCATCTTTTGTTTTATTAAATTAGCATCCAGTGAAATGCTGATTATCTCTATCATTTTATACCTCGCCGTACTGTCTCTCATTATATTATTAAATAAACATGTGTAATTGCACTGGTATTTGGTTTCCTTGCTGATAAAAAAGCACTTTAAACACAACTAAGTATTATCTGACATTTTCCATTTTTACAAATTGGCTAAATGTAAATTACTGATTTATTATGACACCACTTGGTTAAACATTTGTATTTTGACATGTGTGGACACAAAAACTAAGAGATAAAGGGTGATGGTAAAGACATGACCTGTCTAAAAGTTAAAACAACATGCTTTGTAAAGACATGGGATGATAGATGCTTGGGTTTAAGGTTGGTGCACTAAGGCTATAAAATACCCTCAAACTATCCACATGATTTATTTCCTGATTGTGAAAAATCTGCCACAACTCCTTAATGGAAGTCCTCAGAGATAAATGGATAATACATGACAACAAAAAATGTACATGCCATATAGTGAAGTACATGCTCAAAAACGAATGCACTGTGTTGATATTACTGCTCATTTCTGTCAAATTCCTACATTGTGTAGTGGTTAGGGTTGTAGCTAGTGTTTGTAGTCTACACAAGTGTAACACTGAAGCGCTGAAGTGCTGGGATTAAGTGTGATGACGGATACCTTAACTGTTATAAATGCAGCATGTACCAAGACAACTCCTGATTCACCAAAAACTATTTAGCAATTTACCTCTGCTCCTCTAACACTGTTTAATAGCAGAAAATGCTCTTATCCTAATCACGCTCCACACTTGGGGAGAGTCAGGGATCACGACATGAATGCTTCTTTGCTCTCTTACCAACAACAACTATTAAGGAGTTTGTGCACGGCCACTTAACCACAAAGCACTTTATGATTCAGCACACAAAACAAAACCCCGCCGAGTTTTGACGCACAGAGCCTTGGAACTTTTCGCAACAACAGCTTCTCTCCCCTGCAAGCCTGCCGTTCGCTCATGTGCTTCATGCAAATCGGCAAACAAATTTGAAACACATGTGGATTTCATTCATATTCATGAGTGAAAGAACAAGGGAGAAAGATTTCCCAGGTGCATTCATGCCACTTTTCTACAAGAATATCAGGGAGTCACAGGCCTGCACACGCACAATGCCCGCATGTTGTGACTGACACTTGATTTCACACACACTAGACTGTGAAAACCTGCACTTATTCAGAGTGATCAGGACAACACACAGCCTGTTTGTTTTGTCACCTGTGCCTTTTTCTTCACCACAAGGTTATTTAAATGTGCTAGTAATGCATATCTTCTTACAGGGGGGCCCCTGAAATCTAGACATAAACTAGTCTGACCTCAGTTACCCGAGGTGAACCATAAGCACTCTAATTACCTTATAAACAGAAGCCCTTCCCTGAACCAACACGGTGCACCCAGCTTGGCCTGGCAGTGCCTTGTGACACACTAATTCACCACAGCACACAGAAGCATCAACGTCAACATTTGGATACAGCAAGAAGTTCGAAAAATAAATCGATCATCGCTTTACAAAAAAGGAAAAATAGCAAACTGAATGGTAACACACTCACACACAAACACACAGCTGTGAGACAACACATGCACTCTGCTCCATGGAGGCTTATTTGTCTAACATTGCTGCCAGTGATTCTGCATTCCTCACAAGAGAAGAGGTTTCTTAAAGTGAAGAGGATGCAGCTTCTGTACTCAGATTAGCCTGATCGTGCTAAAAAGAGTGGGACATAAACGAAACCACCGTTATGACCATATAATGACTACCAGGATTTTCTGTTTTTCTTGGACTTGTGTTTATATTAATTAAAGTCTCGGTAGCTTGAAGAGACAAAACAAACAAACTGAAGACACTGATGACATTTTCAATAGTGGAGCTTTTACAAATGACTCATAAATAAATAAAAGGATGGCTACAATCATAAAAACAAAAGAACACGCTAACAGAAACATATCATTAATATACAAATGCATATAACCATCCACAACAAAACTTATTTCATCATCTACCCCATTTGACGGACTTCTGATGCAGCTATGGTTTGTTCTATGAGGTTCTTCCTAATTAGTTTAGATTTTTAGGCAAAGCTTCAGAGTAGAATAAAAATATTATGACTGTGGATGTGGGTTGTGAGTCTGATTGTGAGTAAGGTTACCTTACACCCTGACCTTCCAGAGACTCTCTGTACTTTGAAAACATTTGGTGATAAAACACCGATCTACAGTTTCTACATTAGAAACTAAAATTATCTAAAAAAAGGCAGAATTTCAGGTCTGAACTCAACACGAAACACAAAACAAAACAGACTTTATTGATTGTTTATATTTCCACTCTTTTCAGATCTTTCACACATTGACCAGTTGAATATGTATATATTATTTACACGTGTAATTTGACATCTGTGAAGGTAGTGTACATAGGTAAGGTAAACTACATAGGTTAGTGTAATTTGTTCATCGATGTTGTGTTTTCATGTATTTCTATTTGTTATTTGACCTGCCCAGGGACTGTTAAATTAAGTTAAATCTGGTACAATGCATCGTTTTCCTTAGGAGATTAATGTTTTTTGTATATGGTCCCTGACAACTAAAGAGGGAAAATTAAATGGAGTGAACGTGAGTGGCTGCCAAAGAATAGCTGATATGCTGGTTATTCTGACAATAACTTTCCCCAGCCCGCTGAGTCCGTATCTGATGATCAGTCTCAAAGGCCTCTGATAATTTGCCACGCTAACTGAACCTTCAGACTATTTATTCTCTCTGGATCGCAGACATTTTTCCATTTTTTCTCCTTTTACCTCACTCTTTGGCACTTTGGCACAGTCCTTTCAATTTCTAGTTTCTTTGAATTCTCTTCACTTTTTACTTGTTTCATTGCACCACATCACCGCCATCAGCACCGTCTATTCTCCTCACAGTCTGCATGAACGTGCTATGTGTCGTGAGATGCTAGTGTAAATACAACAGGACCTCCTGTTTATACTGCAATGAATCTGGTGTGAGCTTTAGTCAACTGATTGTTGTGGAAAACCTGCAACACAGGACTTTGCGTGGTTGCACAAAACCATCTGTTAAATCAGACGTTTCCTCATCAACAGTACCTCTGCCCAAATTCTTTTTCAGTCTTTCAGTCTCATGTTTGGACCGCAAGAGCTTCCTCTTGCAGTTCTTTCAGAAATATTCTCCTGCAGCCGCCAGTTTCTAATCTAGATCCCAAACACAGACCTCTGAAATGTTCACAAAGCAACTGTTCTGCAGACATATTACATGCTTAGTATTCCATGCCGTTCATTAACAGCTCACTTTCACCTTTACTGCAGGATCCTCTGCTGTTTAGCAGAATTTTCAAGCTCTAGCCGATATCATCACTCCCTCACTCAGCTATCAGATGCTTTAAAAATAAGCTATAATAAGAAGTTTCCAGTGAGCACTAATTTAACAGTAAGTGTAGGGGTTGTTGAAGTGTTCTGCAAAGACACCAAAGTGAGGAACTTGTCCAAGTGTTTAACCCTTATCTTGAAGAAAACCAGACTTGAGTGAATGATTGTGACATGACAAGAGTAATAATTCTCACAAATTAGCAGTCAGAGGTAGTGACATGAATGTTATGAATGACATCTTTTGTTAATATTAATGTTACTGAGGTAAACTCTAAGAAATGTGTGAGGGTCAGAACTGGAGCAGTAATGGGTCACATTTCTTTGGATCAAGCTGACAGTACTTGAGCTTTGTTATGTGCATTTATGAGCAAACTCTTGGTATAAATATCTGTCCTTCGAGGAAGGAAACAGAGGACAAGGGGATAGAGTCCTCTTTAAGCCAGAAACATTCAATGTGTGTGCTCAGATGTTCGACCTTTACACTCGAGCTTCATTTTTATGGCAAAGGTTTAGCTTAGCAGCTGTTTGGGCTCTTGTGTGCTGCAGACACTTCCTGGATGTTATATCACGATTCAGTGTGTTTTTCATTTAAGTTTCGCAGAACAGTTAGAAGAAAGAGAGATGGCATATACGTAGGTCCTGAAAAACTCTTGCGGATGTTTTCCATATTTGTATATTGCTGGGAAGGTTGGAGCATTTTATTATGTCTAGGATTCTCTGGAATCTCTGTGTATCTAGCTTTCTCCAAATATTTTAACGAAAACAGCCACTCCCTTCAAAATATTCCAAAAAAATTCCCTCCCATTGATGAAGAAACAAGGAAAAAAACAACAGTAATACCAGATATTGCCTCAAAATGAAGTGAAACCTCAGGTCAACCGAGGCCTGCTCCCTTCATGTAGTCATCACAGATTATAGTTACAAATGCAGACAAATTCAGCCACGCAGACACAGGCGCACAGATAAAGACATAAGACTCTCTCTGCAGCTTCAGGGACATCACGGTGTAATATAAACCAGTTTTTTAAGGTCTCCTGGTTTGGACGTGTGTTTCTGAGCTTCATTTAGATTATGTCATTTAGAAATAAAACTCCGGCATGTCACAATGTGTCTTATTTCTGCAAACATGCAATAGCTGTCAAGACAAACAGTGGCTAAGGTTCAGCCAACGCGTTACAGCCAGACAAAACTAAAGAACATTAAGAGAGACAGTTCCGTCTGCCAGTGCTGTATCCAAAAAAGGGGGGAAAATTCTCCCTGATGAAAATGATTTCACAGGAACACATAAAAAACAAACTACGGAGTGCATCTTCCAAATGCCTGGATACCTTTGTGTTTTCCAAACCTCCCACTGAGAAAACAAAAGACTCTTGGAAAGGTCATTCTTTCTGCTAAAAATAATACACTCAGAATGAAATAATCAGATGGTTGCAGACCATAATTTTCTCTGTAGCAGCGAGCAGGGGATCTTAACATTCTTTCTTTGCGTCTGTTGCTCTTACTTCAGCTTCAGCTATCTCCAATTATTATCACTTATTATAATGTAATTAAAGGCAACTGTTTGGAAACACCATAAAAGGTAACTGAGCTTGGAAAATGTGTTTTTCCACTAGCTGATATATGTCTGGTAGAAGGAGGTTATTACCAACAGCAGTTGGAGCATGATAACCTCTAAACCCACTGTGTAGTCTAAGTTGACATTGCATAGACTGTGGCATCCAAGAACAACTCAGCTGTTCAAGGTTACAAGAAAAATAAATTAACCATGTCTGGACTATACTAGGGTGACAGATGTGCAGAAAATTATTGGCCACTGCACTGTTTTCTGCTGACACACCTATAGCCTAACAAAAGAGTTCACTTTAAAATTTCCCTAACAATTCGGGTTTAAAGATTCACCTGGAAGAGCAGGTATCAGGGCAATGCAAAAGAGCATCCGAACAGACGCCCAGACACTCAGCCTTGGCTTTTCATCAAATTATGTGTTTTGGCTAAAACCTTTTTTATAACAATGTGGCACACAATCAACCCTCTGGAATCTGCAAAACTCTAAATATGAGCTTAAGTATCACAAAAGAGCTGTGTTATGTATTATACAAGAAGCGCTATGTTTGGATCTTCACTGCAAATTGCATGATGTCATATAAAAACACTGCATTAAGTAAGCTTGAGTGCGATGTCCTGCGCTTACTGGGAACGGCCTAATCCAGAGCTTGAAAGGGAATGGTATTAAAACCTCAAGCATATCCAAGACTCAGAAATAATAATTTCACTTGTTTTATGGGAAGCTAAATCCTAATGCTACAGAAAAGAAGGGAGCAAGCCGCATACAGAGACTGTGAAGGCTGAAACTTGGAGGATAAGTAAGAGCAGGTCTGAACATCAATTCAACCGGGAAAATAAAAACTGTTTAGATTAGACTCACCAGCCAATTCAACCCAGTACTTGCTAGGTTTAACGAATTAAGTGTCCACTGAGTGTATTCGCACATACTGTATATCTGCTCAAATAAAAATGATGCCTCATTTGATCACTAGCATGGTATGTTAACTGTCTGAACTCGTTGCTCACAGCCTGTTACAGTCGCACAGATCTGGTACACAGCTAAGGTCTCTCTGGATTGGATTTGTGCAAATGTATTGCTCAATTTCATGGCACTTATTTCAAACAGCTTAATTTTTGCCCTTTTGTTTTCATATGCTCTCTTGTGACACGCTGGTAACAGAGAGGCTTAGTAAATGAAGGAAAAATGCGAAAATCTGCTTCCAGAGCTCTGTGTAGCAGCAGAATATGTTGCTTTTAATTACATGAAAGTGTTTCATTGTGGTTAGAGGAAACTTTCAACATTTTGACAAGTGCACTTATTTATCTATGTGCGAATAAATGAAGAGTGAGACATCTTTGAAGTCTGTACGAACATGAAGCTATAGCCAGCAGCCTCTTAGTTTTCACTGACTGGAAACATGTAAAAAAAACTTGTTTGGCATGTTTAATTAGCAAAAATACAAGAGAGAAAAAGCCCCCAGTCACACACAGCCAGGCTGTTCTCCCCTATTTCCAAACAGATTTTAAACCGAGTAAGCTAACGGCCCCCTGGCTCCAACTTCATTTAGTGCATCTGTTAGAGTAGTACTGATCTTCTTATCTCACTGTCTGCTACAAAGCAAACACGCATGTTTCTTAAACATTAGAATAACCTTAAAACAATTCATTGTATTCTTCTCCTCTGTAAGAGTCTCTTTTAGTAACTGCATAACATCCTGAATTAACAAACAATAAACAAGTGCTCTGCCTGTCATGCAGCCATACTAGGAATAAGATACAGCTGTTCATTGACTGCTTTTGTTTGGCTGTAAAGGTTCACTTGAAATAAGAACTTCTCTCTGTGGATCTATCTGCTGTCAACAGTTATAGCGACTACGTACAGTCATCCCGCTGTGCTGGCATCTGCAAAATAATCCAACATCTTTTTTTTTGAACAAGACTCACGCAACAAAACACTAAGCTCAGCTAAGCCACCAGCTGGCTGTAACAGAGTCAGCCCAAGCTCTTTACTCTCTCTGTAGCTTTTCCAAAGCGGTGTCTTTCTCTCAGACAAATTAAACTGAACTGTGATCACATCTTAAAAATGTTTAAATAATTCAAAACACAACACGATGAAATCGAGCTGAGAAACATTTCAATTACATGAGCTAGTAAAAGTGACACCTCAGGAAATTATAGCGAGTGTGGCTATCTGCGGCCTGTTACAGTAAACCTGATTACACCTCCATGTGTTTCTAACTCAAACCATTCTGATGGACAGAGGCCAGGTATTACGAATCCCCTTCAAACACAGATATTTCTGTGGAAGCATGCAACTTTCACTTCAGGGAAATGCTAAAAGAATCTTGCGGGGAATGATAGTCATTTAATTCCTATGCTATTATTCACAGATTTAACAGCTCATTACTTTAACTGTGAGGAAAAATCTGCTGAAAAACAAACTCTGCACTGCAAAAAAGCCATTCTACGTAAATGATGCCATAACAAGATGAAAAACTTATCTAAAGAAAAAACTGTTTTAAAGAACTAAGCTCCTGAAAGGTCAACCGATATCAAAATGTGTCTGAATTTTTGCTTTTGAATGCTAATATAGTTGGATAAAAATGGTGATGTATAAAGCAGATTTTCTCTGTCTCTCTCAGTAATACTGCAGAACCTTCACCTCATACAAAAAAACAACAACAAACTATTAATAGAAATACAAATACATTCCTCTAAACTCAAAAGGGTAGAATGGATCTTTCAGATGATAAGTACCGAATTGCTGTATGAGTTTGGCTAATAAATAAATGCTGAATTCCAGCACATATTTACATGTATTTACAGTCATGCTTCTAGTGTAGCTCTAATAAACTTTGGTTTACACTGAAAAATACAATTACTCTGTATAGTTCCATGAAATGTTGTACCACTGCTGGGTTACACTTCCAAATGATGCTAATGTGCTGAAGTCAATTCAATTGGACCGCACTCGAAAGATAGTTTGCAGTGAGTAGGACTGAGTGAACGTAAACAACAGTGTCCGCAAATGATGATGAAAGATGTTTGTGGTGCTAGGAAACTCTAGATGTTTTACTAAAATCGAAACCCAGTAAAAAATTACCAGAAAAAAAGATCAAACGTGAAAACATAACTTGACTCTGAAGCAACATCGTCTTCCCTGTAATGCTAACTCTGCACAGTGTGCTGCAGATAGGGCTGATAAACATGTAAACATAGTGCAGAAGCTGCTCTGATAAACAAACTGTGTGTTGACGCCACCATTAAATTACTCCGGCGTCGGTTTTAGAATGACGTTCTTCAAAAATGAATACAATACACATCTAAATCAATGGATCTGTGACTGATTATATGAAGCCAGAGCAATATATCACATGGTTCTACATAACTACTAAACATCATGACATTAGCAATTACTTCAAAAAACTGTTATACCTAAATTATTTAATTATTATTTATTTAATTTGTTTTGCTTTTTAACAACTGTAATCCATTTTTTGGGTGTCTTGCGTTTTTTGCCACGTGCTCTTATACAAACACAGGACTACAAGCGTTTGCCCTGGAACAACTTGTACTATTGCCCGTTTTCAAAAACTCCCGAAAAAAGTTAGGGGGAAGTGGGACTATCCAAACTTGTCTTTTCTCTCAGGGTGCTGCCTCGATAGTGCAGCCAGAAAGCACGAAAAGAATTACTACTGTACCTGTGCTAGTCTCATATCACTGGAAAACACACTCAGTCATCACGCAAACGTTGTTCTAGGGAGCGATCAACGTTAAAAATCGTGCCTGGTCCAACTTCCTCAGATGTTTCTTCTCATGTGCTCCTCAGCCACAGCGCTGCAGTGTGAAAACAGCTACTGACTATTACGTGTAGGTGCTAAGTAGTTACTGTATTTTTTTCTGCTTTCAGCATATGTTCATGACAAGAAAAGAGTAATCAAATGGAGATGTGAGGAATGTGAGGTTAGCCCGCTCGAGGCTTTCTGGTGTTTGTGTTATTTTTATGTTGCAGTGAAACGGAATTTTCCTTCCAGCGACTGCACATAGAAATTAGCCAACAATGGCTTACTCATGTTCTGATTATTGCTGGGCGCTGCGTGTAAATGTGCAAATAAAATGCACATTTATGGGGAGAAGAAGGTAAGATGAGGACAACGATAAAGGACAGCAAATTTAGGCGGGCTGGTATTATGTAGCTCCAAAACTAGTGTAATAAAGTCTGCAGAAAGGGACTGAGCCACTGACGGCGGCGGCAGTGATGATTATCGTTAAAATAAATGACATCTGACTTACAAATATTGAAATTCAGTAACAAATGAAAAAAATTCTCAATGGAAGGGGAAACATCTGTCGAAAACCACAAAACCTGAGGTCCCTCTTCCAAAATGTGTTATTAACATCGCGCGTTGCAGCTGTTTACAATTTAAAATGACTGGTATGGATGTGTGTTTTTACTGAGGTGGTGTCGAGCTGCTGTCCTTCAGGACTGACAAATTAGTTGCATATTATTTCCACTAATGGCAGAAGAAATTGCAGCTTCAAGTGGTCTAACGACAAATAACAAATGATCAAAAAGGACATCAAGGTGAAACATTCAAACTACTTTAATTATGTGATGAGCTTGTCAAGAAGTTCCTGTTTCACTGTAATAGGTATACAAACATCGTTTTAATGTATAGTGTGCTACAGTGTAATTTTTATAAACAACATCGGGGTATTTTAAAATAACATACTGAGTAAAACTCGAGCCAAGAAATGGGGCAGAAAAGCCACAGCATGAGGTGTACTTATCACCACATCCCTTAACCAAAGCAAAACCACAGCGTGACCAAAGCGTGACCACACTTCGGTTCTCTGCGGAATGAGCCAGATGCACGAATGAGCATCAGCCAAGAGAAACAAGAGCAGGCTTTAAAGAAACCAAAATGTCGAGCAAAAAATGGCTGATACGTGTTTTAGAGGAGGAAAAAAGTGCCTGTGATTTGCAAAATTAGGCTGAATGTGAAAACAGACCACACACAAAAGTCTTAAAGATCAGCTGACAGGTCATTACATGTAGAATGGATTATCATTTAGAAAAAACCTGTGCAAAATGCATTCTTTAACACCTGATTTATTCAAGCAAGAAAAAGGGAGATATTCAAAAAGATAATCAGCCAGTACATAAGAAATACTGATGAGAGCAATCAAATTTAAGTGTCCTCCATATGCTTTGACACGCTCTCCAATAACTGCTATAGTGTTTAAGTCTTTAAAAGAAGTGAAAATGCTCCACATGCTGTTGTTGAACTATTCAGCAAAATAAAATAAAAATAAAAAGTCTACAGGCTTAAGGACACATTTTAAATTATTTGAACTTTCGGGTGAGGCATGTTTTGTGTTACAGTTTTCTTTCAAATGGAAAATGCATGTAAGGAACCAAATCAAATTACAATCTGTCCAGTAATGCTGTAAATGTTGAAATAAGTCTGATCAGAATCGGGAAAGCATGTTTCTAATTATTCAAAGAAAGAAAATAAGAGAACAAAGGCAATGAACTAATAAAGGGAGCCTCCTAATTCCAAGTGTATTTAAAGATCATGTGTCATGAATGCTGATTTGAACCTTTAGCACATGACATTTTTTATATCAACAGCAACTGAATCAACACATAATCTATAATACTGATATAACAGTTTGGTGTTATGTGCTGAAGACAAAGGAGAGGAGAAAGGATGTTTGTTATTGCTGGTGCTTTACATCTGTCACTAAAGAATGCTCCTTAACACTAACATGTCCTCCCCTGCAATCACTATGATAACTTACACATGACTGTATCTACCTAAGCGCTAAGGAACGGGACCGGGACACTTCCTTTACCGTATAAGGCGCATCACTAAGCTGCTTACCCTAGGGTGAGCTATTAAATACAAATACATATCTATAATACTTGCATGGGACAGAGAAACAAAATAAAGTAGAGGTAATGATAACATTGGTGGAAAAAATTGATGCACAAAATACATTTACTGGGTTTTGGAAAATAAGCATTCAGACAATTGTATTTAAGTAAATATGTATTAAAATTCCTTGAATGACGAGGACAAGCCAACAGAACAGATAGGCTGTGTAGGTCACAAGGGGGCCCTACGAATAGGGAAGTAGGTTCAAAGCAAATGCAGTGATAGAATCAGCAACAAGAGGGACAGGATACAACCTACGAATATCAGGTTATCCACGGCAGATTTATTCAATGATCCCCAGCAATGATGATACAGCACACTAGCATTATCTACTTTGAAACACCAGATGATTAAACATGAGTCATCTACAAACAATAAAGTTATGCAGGGTCCAATGGGAGCAGTACGAGTCAAGGCACATAACTATGGTGACATGAGTGAAAAGACCTGTCCTCTAGTTCGTATGCTAAAAACATGCGCCAATAATGTTAAAGTGAGGAAACCTCACAAAGCAAGCAGGACATGCTACAGATTTCTTTCTTTCTTTTTTACCACTTTGTGGTTGAGGTAGACACACGCACCTACATGTCCTTCTAAATCGAGTTTCTTCTCCATAAATAAAAGTACCCTGGAGGTCCTGGTTAGAGTGGCCCTCCAACTTGCTGAACATACTTCTATACTTTACGTCTCCGCGTTTCCACTAGGGTCCCAGTGACGTAAATTTTGTTATTGGATGGTAAGCATTAGAATTTAACCAACTGTGTATGTACCCAGGCAACGGACTTGAAGAGGACTTCAAAGAAGTATAACAGCAATGTCTGTGTCTGCAACAAAATATGGCTAAGAAAGCAGCTAAGAAACCCCGTGAGCGACCGTGGCTCAGGGGGTTGGGAAGCGTATCTGTAACCGGAAGGTTGCCGGTTCGATCCCCGGGCTCTCTGTCCTGGTCGTTGTGTCCTTGGGCAAGACACTTTACCCTACTGGTGTTGGCCAGAGGGGCCGATGGCGCGACATGGCAGCCTTGCTTCTGTCAGTCTGCCCCAGGGCAGCTGTGGCTACAACCGTAGCTTGCCTCCACCAGTGAGTGAATGAATAGTGGCATTGTAAAGCGCTTTGGGTGCCTTGAAAAGCGCTATATAAATCCAATCCATTATTATTATTGAATAACAATCGCAGTGCAAGATTCTTCCTTGGGAAGCTGCTGAATGATGAAAAGGACCACCACAACAGGAACAAGGCCACCAAGTTAGTCAGCAGCGAAAACATGAAACAGGAAAGACCAGGGCTGGCTGATTAGCAGTGACTGAACTTTCACAATAAGGAGATTTTCCACTAATAAAGTGATTGTGGTTGGGACTGGAGGGGTGACACCAATAAAAATGTTAACGCATTTTGGACGATCATTCATATATGTGAGTGTCCTGCCCAGGTACTGTCTATATGTGAAAAACTCTTAATATTTGGCCGTCCACTATAAACCTGCCTCAGCTCAGTCAGGCAATGTGTGAACAGAGTGAATGAGAGTGAACAGGGCACAAGTATAAGTTACTGGGTTGACCATGCAAACTATGTGCAGTAAGGCTATTGTAGAGGCCCGGGTTTGAATCTGCCTCAAGGCCATTTACTGCATGTTTCATCCTCTCTGCTCTTACTCTCAGCTTTACTATCTAAATAAAAGATAAAATGGATTTGAATAAACTCCAAAGCAAGATCATATTGAATTTTAGAGACACAGAACTAATTGCTGTTGATATGTTGCATTTTTTATTTTTTCTGAGAAAAGTGTACGATTACCTGAATGTTGCTGTTAGAAACATTCTCTGTTGGGGTTATTAGTGTAGAGGATTTCTTAGCCTGCACATTTTTTAAATCTCGTTTAAACTATATGGATATAGTTTGTCTGACATCATCCTGTATCCCATGTGAAAGTGTGTCTTAAAATCAGTGGCATAGAGTCCCACGCAACACATCTAGCCAGTTTCTCAGACATGGATTGAAAATCATTTTTAGTCTCTAACCAGCCTTAATCCATGTCTGGGAAACTGAACAATATTGTTTTTTTTATGTATTTTTTTGGCTTTGATTTTTAATATCAAACCAAGAATTTTAAAGAACTCTTTTTCCAAAAGAGGATTATTTCAATGAAAATTACTCTTAATAGGGAAAAGCCTTTCTTCAAAACAACAAACATCAAGGTAATTTATCTCTGACAAATGACCAATGAGCTTCTTATGACGTCAGTTTGATGATGTCTACACCAAAACCTACTTTTATGATTTCCCAAATCATTATGTTTTTTTAACCATTATGCTTCAGTTCCTCCAAGGGGTGGAAACCATGATTTATAATTGAAGAGAAGAGAGGCGTTCTGGATATTCACTTTGCAGACATTGTCATCTGAAGGACTGAATGATGAACTTGTCCTCATGTAATGTTGTAGTTTCGTGATGACCTTATATAGATGTACAAATGTGCATTAACACCGCTTCTCTATACCTGACGCAGGTCGCACAGCTGGATAAAAATAATGGTGAGCGGGGGCAGTGTGAGGAGGTTATATGATATATTTCTCTACTCAAATCATTATGTTAAAACTGAATAAGATTAGCAGCATTGGCTCTTCTGGCCCACAACAGAAAAAAGATTTGTTTCAGTTCAAAAGAGAACTAAGTAATGAGCATAGTTGAATAAACAATGATGGATTTACAATTAGGTCTATACGCACAGAAAAGTCCATGCAGGTGCACCTAATCCCTCCTTTTCAAGAGTAATGTATTTACCAAAGTGGGACATGCACACAAGGAGATAATTCATCATAGCTGTAGATGAGCAAAAAGACCAGGCAACAGAGCCATGCACACAACAACCTACCGGGTACACTTTTAACTTTGTACAACATCTGGCAAAATTGAAATTATTTATTCTGAAAAGAAGAAGAACTGGCACTATTGTAAACTTTGAAAGCTGTAATGTTATAAAATCATAAAAGAATGTGTTTGTAACAGGGAACATCACGTTTTGACGATTCCTGTTGTTGAGTCTAAATAATAGACAACCAGCTTATAAGAGTGGCTATGAAGGAATATGTACAGATTGGATATTCTGGATCATTTCTAGGACTTCCATGCAACCTACAAGAAAAGAAATCATGGGCCATGAATGTGCTGTCAGACTTGGTGAGAAGGTAATTTGCTGGAAAAGAGAGACTTTTCCAGCAAATTACCGGTATAAATTAGAACTTATTTTATACATCAACAACACAATTTATTTCGCCAGCCAAGACCTAATTTTCTGTTCCGTATCAGGAATCAAAAGTGCGTTGGGTTTACCACAACTTGTAGTGTTATGACTGTGCTATTTTTTTTGTTATCATTGGCAAGCTCCGTTTCAAGCTTGTTAATCTAATAAAAGTTGCAACTGTGTTTTTAAAGTGCATTAAGTAAATCTGAAAATACATCAGTTTAATTAAGATTTTTTTAATTTTTACAATTACATTTTTTCCCCCGAAGTGACCATACCTAAAAACCAAAAATATTTTTTACTCGTTTTTTATATCCATGCCCTCTACAACCACCAAGAAACAAATTCAAACCACAATCACAAACAAGCCCCGACTTAAACCAAGTGGTTATTGTGTAACAATTTCAAATAAAGGTCTTCTGCCTTTGCAGATCTACTCAAACCAAAACAAAGTCTTAACCATCACTAAGTAAATCATGTTTATGCTGGAATAAAAAATTTTCAGTTTCAGTTTTTGAAGTTATTGTATAGCTAGCAAAGGTACCAGTTCAGCTGCTTATACTTAATTCTGGAGTACAGTTTGTTGGTTTTTGGAGCTTTGATTGAAATAAATTAGGAAATAAATGATAATTTATTTCTACCGCCTCACTGAATCAGACAACAAATTATTGGCTCACAAAGATCCAGCATTCAAACAGTCGACCCCAGAAACAAAAAAATAAATAAAAAGTTATAGTTACTAATCATTCATTTGATTTCACTTAATATAAAGCAGGGTTTAAATGAGATAGACTAGGAGCTTAACTGGGCAGCTGACTTCCTCCTCCTCTTAACATCTTTTTAATGTTCAACAGTGTGGGAGCTGTCACTGGAGAGCAAAAAAAAGCAAACAAGAATTCACAACATAGTGTGCATTAAAGCAGTCTGCTACACTTAACAGGCTTCATACCCACTTTCTGGCTCCTGATACAAAGCAGATGTTGATATCTTTTTCTCTGACAGGACATTATGCATCATTTCAGGCATTTGGTTTATTATTATGGAATATATCTAACCACACTCTCATGACTATGTCAGTCATAGAGATCATATATTCAGTACTTTTTAAAGGCAAGGGTTTATGACATTTTAATACCAGAGCTTGTGGTCAAATACCCATTTTACACTGTAAAATGGGTATTTGAGTTGTAGTTGAGGTAATACAATGTTTTAAATGATTCTCTCTCAGCTTTCCACTTTATTGATGGTGGTATATTTTTAGAGTTTTCATCAACTTGAAATTACAACTTGTTCCCCTAACTTTCTGATATTATTTAATTGAAAACATGCAAGTAAAATTTCACTGATTGTGCACTGTGTGAAACTGAAATCTGTTGGGTTGATCTGGCTTGTTAACTTAAATAAATCACGTGTTACCCACTGACTTAATATAGGTTGTTCTTCTAACTTCCTCTTTTCTCTTACCTTAGTATCAAAATATGACAATATGGAGCTGGTTAAGGTAAATAATTTCAAGCATCTGAAATTATTGAAATCATTTTGAACCATCTTATCTATAGTTTTGCATCTACTGGTTTCACTGCCAGTGCTGATGAGAAACAGCTTGGACGTGTTTCATGCTCTTTCCTCATCAGAATCAGAATCAGAATCAGAATGGGTTTATTGCCAGATGTTGAGGTTTACAACATTAGGAAATTGCTGCGGTGCTTCAGTGCAGACAATAAGAATTAAAGTGCTATGTAGAAAGAAAGATATGTGCATGAGATATACATGAGATATATACATGAGAATAAGAATTATGAGTGCTACGTAGAAAGATATATACATGAGTGCAGGTGGTGATCAGTGCCAAACATATATACATGAGAGTAAGAATTATGAGTGCTATGTAGAAAGATATATACATGAGTGCAGGTGGTGATCAGTGCCAGACATGAAATGATGCAGTGACACAGCGTAGGGTCATGTGTTAGTGGCGGGGACAGTCATGTGGTTATTGTTCATGTGTCCAACAGCAGAGGGGAAGAAACTGTTCTTGTGGCGAGAGGTTCTGGTGCGAATGGACCGGAGCCTCCTGCCTGAGGGCAGCAGGTCAAACAGACTGTGTCCAGGGTGAGAAGGGTCAGCTGAGATCCGGGCTGCACGCCGCAGAGTCCTGGAGGTGTACAGGTCCTGCAGAGATGGGAGTCTGCAGCCAATCACCTTCTCAGCAGAGCGCACAACACGCTGCAGTCTCTGTTTGTCCCTGATAGTGGCTCCAGCGTACCACACGGTGATGGAGGAGGTGAGGATGGACTCGATGATTGCAGTGTAGAATTGCATCATCGTCCGTGTTGGCAGGTTGAATTTCTTCAGCTGCCTCAGGAAGTACATCCTCTGCTGGGCTTTCTTGATGACGGAGGTGATGGTGGGCTCCCACTTCAGGTCCTGGGTGATGGTGGTACCCAGGAAGCGGAATGAGTCCACAGAGGTGATGGGGGTGTCAGTCAGGATGATGGGGGGGAGTGGGGCTGTGTGCTTCCTGAAGTCCACAATAATCTCCACTGTCTTCTGGGCATTCAGCACCAGGTTGTTGTGGCTGCACCAAGACACCAGACGTTCAACCTCCCTCCTGTAGGCAGACTCATCCCCGTCAGAGATGAGCCCAATGACGGTGGTGTCATCTGCGAACTTGATTAGCTTGACAGACTGGTGGGTGGAGGTGCAGCAGTTGGTGTACAGGGAGAAGAGCAGAGGAGAAAGAACACAGCCCTGAGGGGAGCCGGTGCTGATGGTCCGGGAGTCCGAGACATTCTTTCCCAGCCTCACGTGCTGCTTCCTGTCCGTCAGGAAGTCAGTGATCCACCGGCAGATGGGATCAGGCACATTCATCTGGGAAAGCTTGCCTCGGAGATGGTCTGGAAGGATGGTGTTGAAGGCAGAGCTGAAGTCCACAAACAGGATCCTGGCGTAGGTTCCTGGGGAGTCCAGATGCTGCAGGATGAAGTGTAGGGCCATGTTGATGGCGTCGTCTACAGACCTGTTGGCTCTATATGCAAACTGCAGGGGGTCCAGGAGGGGGGCCGTGAGGGTCTTGAGATGGGAGAGAACTAGGCGCTCAAATGACTTCATGACCACAGATGTCAGAGCCACGGGTCTGTAGTCATTTAGTCCAGTGATCCTAGGTTTCTTGGGGACAGGGATTATGGTAGAGGACTTGAAGCAGGCAGGCACATGACATGCCTGCAGTGAGGAGTTGAAGATGCCAGAAAACACTGGGGCCAGCTCGTTTGCACAGTGTCTGAGGGTGGCAGGAGACACACCGTCTGGGCCGGGAGCTTTCCGAGCATTCAGACTCCTAAACTGCTTCCTCACATCTGCTTCATATTCATGAAGCAGATGTGAGATATGAAGCATACGACTCAATTTATTGTAATGCATTTTTGTTTTTGTTCAAAGACAAATAGCTTATTATGTTGTCATGCCTAAAAATATTTGGCTTAAATATATAATATTTACGCCAAACCTAAAACTGTTTTGTGTTTCTGCTTTAATAATTTATAACGCGCCTCTTTTGGAACAAATGGAGAAAAAAAATAGAATAACAACAAAACAAGATGTGGTTGTGTGCTACAGTTCTCCAGTTTCTGGAATTTATCTTCCAAAATCCTTTTACTTGGACTTCTCTTTAGTTTCTGGTATCCATAAACGAGTAGGAAGACTTGATTAGTCCCACATAGTATACGATGGATGGGTTTGTAGGTAATAGAGAGACAACCCAAAACTAGGTGTAATGATTCTCAGCTAGCCTACTTTTTTTCTGTCTTATTCATCAGTTTTCCATCGCCGGATGTTCATTCCTTAGTCTCAGAATAATCACTGTGCAATTAATGCCTCATTATATTGTATCAATGTGTTGTTACAGATAGAAGACCGGTATGCAAAGACATTCAACTGTTGGAAAATTGAAGTAAAGACATATATCCAAAGGGCTCTACCCAATCAAATAGTTTACAATAGTGAATGTTTGCCTGCGGCTCAGTTGACTTTCATTTAGTAATATCCTAACACGGGGGCTTTTCTGAGTCACATTTTTTTCCATCATGGAAATTTCCTGAATGACACTACACATATGTTGTCTATAAATCTAGGTTCATTCTGTTTTTCAGTCCAAAACATTTACAACATCATAAGAACCATAGTAGCCCAGAAGAACAAAACATCATTTTACTAGGGTCTGCTAAACTGTGCTGCAATATATCCTTCATGGATCATTGGAGGGACAACAGTATGGAAACAATGCCCTGCAAAATGTATTTCTTGTGTTGAAAGCTATTTGAATTGGGAGACGGAACAGAAGTCCAAGTGCGAGGATTATTCCAAGGTGCAGAATAGATTTAAATATGATGTGAAAAACAGATTTAAAACCAAAGGAAACAAGGGAGACTTAAGGTCTTTTGGCCAAGCTGAATAATCAGGCTGAAGTGATCACTTCACTGGAGCTGAGCAGCACCCCCAGCTGTGCCCGAATATGACTTGGAATTACAGCATAAATCAGGAACTGATTTATGGTGTAGTGAGTAGACAATGCTTCTCATTCCTGTTGGCACATTTGTGCATTTCGTGATTCACTAAAATACAAGGAGTAATTGATACTTACAGGAAATGCAACCAAAAGAATCCAGAGAAGTTAACTGGAAATAAATGACTGGACATTTATAGGACACAAACAGCGCTGTTTGGATCAGCCAAGTGCATATGTCATGACTATGATGTCCCACTTGGGGGGGGGGGGTAGACTCAGTTTTATTGCTGTGTAAGGCAGAGTTTCCCCGGACTTCCAAAGTTAACGACTACAAAAAGGAAGAAAAGGTAGAGGGAACACAAACTGCTAAGTACCACCAGAATTGTTTGGAAAAATAACAAAGCAACAATTACACATGCCCCACATCAATTATATGTAACTGTTACAGCTGTATAGTGGAACTAAAATCGCACTGCCTGTGTTCTGCTTCTTCTCCAGAGAAGCATTTCCTTTGCAGGCTAGGCAGGGTTGACATCATATAGACAATAAATCAAGCCAATGTTATAACTGTTTCTTGTACCTTCTTGTCACCCTAAGAAAAGTTATAAACAAAGATTATTAATGTGTCTCAATCCTATGATGTTTTACATACTGGACCTGGCTCTCTTCTTGGATTGTCAGAGAACTCACACTTCAGTATGGAAAAACATCTACAACCTGAATAAACGTATGAATACACGGTACAAAAACAATCAAACAACCTGCCTTTGTAGTTTGTGAATTGGCCTAAAATAGTGCAAGCTCAAAAGTTATACTCACTAAGAGCTTCTGTAAAGTATACATCTACTGGGCACTTATTAAGTACGTGTTGCCGATACTTGCCTTCAGAACTGCTTTAATTCTTCATCGTCCATATTCAATAAGTTTTGAAAACATCCCTCAGAAATATTGATCCAGCCTCATAGTTGCTGCACATCCATGATGCAACTCTCCCATTTTGCAACATTCCAAAGCTGCTCTGTTAAACTGAGATCTGGTGACTGTGTAGGGCATTTGAGTACAGTAAACTCAGTGCCATGTTCAAGAAACCAGTTTGAGATGATCTGCACTTTGTGACATAGTGTGTTATCCTGTTGGCAAGCAGCCATCAGAAGATTGTTATGCTGTGGTCATAAAGCGATGGACATGGTCATCAGGAAATTATCAAGTATGTTGTGGTCTTTAAATGATGCTCAAGAAAATATCCCCGGCACTATAACAACACAACTAGGTTCCTGAACAGGTGACACAAGGTAGGATTGATCCATCCATTCATGTTGTTTATACCAAATTCTGGTCTTACCATCTGAATGTTGCTGCAGAAATTGTTGTTGAATTCTGGAGAGGCTGTGTGAACTGTGACCTCAGTTTTCTGAGAGAAGACATACACTGATGGGAGTGTGGTCTTCTGCTGCTGCTTCAGAGATGCTTTTCTGCATATCTGTGTTGTGACATGATTATTGGAGGTATTGTTGCCTTCCTGTTAGCTCGAAGCAGTCTGGCTATTCTACTTTGACCTCTGGCATCATTAAGGTATTTTGCACAGATCTGCTGCTCCTTGGATAATTTCAGACCATTCTCTGTAAACTCTAGAGAAAACAGTACGTTGTCTTAACTGTGACTACAGGTCTAAATGCACTGAGTTGCTTCCATGTGATTGGCTGATTAGATATATGCATTAACAAGCAGTTGAGCAGATGCACACAATAACGTGACCATCGAGTGTATTTTTCCAATGACTATGTCTCACAAGACATTATTTTCAACTGCTCAGCAAGAACTGGAAGGCCTTTAAATTTGTAACACTGATTCAAATAAAGCACGTTGCTTGATAATACTCCATGCAGTGTTCCAATAAATCAGAAATCAAGCTCAGCTCAAGCTAAGCCACAAAAAGAAAAATGACCTAATTTAGGAGAATTGATGTTTGAGCGTCAACAACTGTGGTTTCATAAAAAATACAGTATAACAGAAAACAGCACTGCTAAAAGAAACAAAAAACTTTGTCAACATAAACCCTGCTACTGGCAACAATTATGACATAAATTCTGGGTGTTACAATGTAACAACACAACAGGCAGAAGATGCTGCCAAACAAACACAAAGCTCAATGTATCATGTTAATCAAACCCTTGTCTGTTATTTTGTAAGGCTTTTATGTTGCAATCCTATGTATTTTTTATTCAAATGCAACTCTACACAGCTTTTCCTGCCTTAGCTTTAGTATGAGCCAAGCATATCAAACGCTATGACTAGAAATGCAGAATCCTAATTCAGTACAACCCATAATATTGAAATCTTAATGTGAAACAACTCAAACAGAAAGTGAGAGAAGATCAGACCAGAAGCGAAACTGAGAGATATATGTGCAGAGACAAATGAGCCCTGGTACCAATTCTCCTCTGGTCCTGTTTTCTCAGTATGATCAGTGGTGCATCAGTGTTGTGCATACAGTGCCACTGCATGAGGAAAAATAGGTCTATTTTTCTTTCTGGTAAAAAATTCACTGTAAAATGCAAATTAAAGTAATACAATAGCTTCAAAAAATATATTGTGATGACTGCCCTGAAAAAAATCTTCATTGAAAGCATATCACGTTGACTAAAAGCTAGTCATACACACTACTTCTTTGTAACTTCTGCAACACCTCTGCTCACAGCCTTGTGGACTGTAAATTTCTGTGGTACTGATGCCCATCTAGCAACACCTTTTACATAAACAGCTCTTTCAACAGTGTTTAGCAAACCAACAAAATGTTCCGAGATGTGCAGACACACTGATACTCTACAGAGTGCGTAATGAATGCCATAAGCCTTTATTTTCCTTTGGCAGCTGAATCCTGCCAACTTAAATGGTGCTTGGTTCCCTTTGAAGAATGTCTCATTCATGCCAAGGCATAATAGCACTCTGCGACTGTATTTTGAGAAAAATGCAGCATGCAGGTTCATGCTATCAAATGCCAATCACTCTAGTCTTTTTTCCTAATAATAATAACTCTCTAGCATTATATTCTAGCATTTTTTAAAAGACGCAGTGACAAAGTGCTCCACAGTTTGAATAAAACCACACATTAAAGATAAGCATACATATTCCAGCTACAGTCACACATTCATTTAACATAAATACTTCCATCCATATTCCTTAGGTGTATACCATGTTTAAAGTAATGGGAGAAAGTGTAAGGATAGGCTAACCTATACAAATTAGTTTTCAGCAGTCATTTCAAACACACGACTGATTTAGCCGACCTGATAGGCTGAGGAAGGCTGTTCCAAAGTTCAGGAGCTACAACCTGAAAAGCATGACCACCTCTGGTTTTAAAATAAGAGTGTGGAACAGTTAAGAGACTGATCAGGCGATTGGAGAGGCCAATTACTGGAATAAGGTCTCAGTAGCGCTCATATACACACAGGGGCCAAGCCATGTAGGGCTTTATATGTTATTAATACTTTTTTTTTAAATTTATTTCTGAATTTCACTGAAAACCAGTGAAGGGCAGCAAGAAAAGCGGCGATGTCAAAAACTGACACCACCTTTATCCAAGTGCATCAGAATATCATTAGCAACTTCCAGTAAAGCTGTTTCAGTAGTGTGGTTTTGATTGGAATTTGTCAACGATACCATTTCCTTTAACCAGCTGAAGGTGCTGATGAGCGACAGTATTCTCAAGCCTTCTAGAAACGATTAGCAGTTAATAAATGGGCCTGTAAAATGTTATCTAAAACACTGAGATCTAGGGAGGTTTCTTTAAGCAGAGGGAAGATGCTGAGTGTTTTAAACTAATCTGGTGTGCAGCGAGATGAAAGGGTCTGATTTATAATAAAGAGAAGGCAGCAGTAAATGACAGGCAGAACCATCCATCCATTTCCTTCCGCTTATCGAATTCAAGGTCAGAAGGGGCTGGAGCATATCCCAGCTGACAAGAGGCAGGGTACGCTCTGGACAGGTCATCAATCTGTCACAGGGCTAACACGCAAAGACAGACAACCCGTCACGCCTCCAGTCAATTTAGATTGAACAATTAACCCAACCCTATGCATGTCTTTGAGAGGAACCTTGAGTACCCAGAGGAACCCACACAGACCTGTGTCAAACATGCAGACTCCACAAAGAAAGACCCAAGGCTAAATTCAAACCCAGGACCTTCTTGCTTGCTAACGACCACACCACCATGCTACTGCAGACTGGACTTCTTGAATAAATATGTAAATGATAACGTCAGCTGGGCAGGACGAATTGTACATGTGTGAGAATATATCAGTGAGCTGTCGTGGAAATCAGATTAAACTTGGGCAACGGGACAGGTTGAAAGAATCCAGACTTGAGCTAAAACCCGATGCCCCTAATCTTGCCAGCTAAGAAAACTTATAAATTCTTCACAGTCATCAGCAGACATGACAGGGAAAGCAGACTGAGCAGGATTAAGTAGTCTGTTAATGATGTTAAACAAGAACCTTGGACAGTGCAACTCATCTTATTCAGCAAATGAGATGCGAGTGGTTAGTAATTCCTTCGTGTGGATGTACTGAACATGAGATTGTGTTTATACATCCCCATTCAGCTATTCTATCCTCTTTCCTATGATGACTACAATGAACTTTGCTATCTGACCATTTTTGGCTGACAGACAGTTATCAGCTCACACTGTGCATGCGACCTGAAATGCACCCAGGACGCATTATCTTGGCTCTTAGCTAAAACAACTTTTCTTCTTTAAGTAAACATTGTGGGAAACAACTGTGGCTGCAGCCAATAACCGTAAACCAACATCGTTATGTTAAGAGTGTGTTTGAGATTTGGAGATCAAACAGGATGTTACTGTGTGCTTGAACCGCGGCCAGCAGTTTGTCAAGTGATGCAAAAATGGACCTCTCTAAAGTCTGTGAAATGTGGAGGAGACATCCAAAAGGTTGCCATTTCTTTACTTCTCAATGTTCTTTCCCAAAAGCACATACAGCGATAGAGGCTTCTATAACTCAAGCTCACTGACAAAATGTTTGAAATTACTTCCCTAAATAGGTCGTATGATTTTGCTTCCAAAGCTGCAGCACACCCACATTGTGAGCTCGAATCAAAACATAGAGCATTACCAAGCAAAGTGGTGTTTGAGCATTTAGTATCTGTCCAAGCCAAAATTAAATAAATTCTCAAGCATATATCTTAAAGGAACACCCTAAGGAGGTTTGTGTGGGTGGCGGTGCAGTAGCACGTCTGTAGTTGCCGCTAATTAAATGATTCAGCTTTGTGGAAAACTTACTCACACCCATGATGAACACTAACGGCATTTATTACACTCGGCTGCTTACATGAAATCTGCCCTGTCTCTTACACATTTTTAATATGACCATCTCTTTAAAGTATGTAGTGACGAGTATTTTTTTTATTATGCCTGTGAGGCACCCCTCGCAGTGAAGACAGATTAACTTAATCCAAAGCCTCTGACAGAAGTTTTGCTGCGGGGCATAGCTGTGTCCACTATGCCTGTGAACTGTCATAATTAGAGGCAGTCTCTGAGCACAGACAAGGCCAGTCTAAAGGCTTGTGTATGCCTATGATCCCTTTAATTCACAAAGGATGATAAGGTGGAGAATCCACATCTGTCACAGGAAAACTCTTCAGAGCATAAATACATGCCTACAAGCGCAGATATGATAACTTTTATAAACAGTAGATAAAATGAAGAAGACGTTTAATTATTATTAGCCCCAGGCAGTGACAGCTTACGCAGTCTTCATTTACCATTCAGTGCTTCATAAAAAGAGAACTGCACCCACTGTCTACCAAATCAAAACCTTTTTATATGTCACATTAACAAATCCGAATCTGACATCATGCTGAGCTACGTGCATTGGCGCAGATTATAATTATAACCCTTTCACTCAAACATTCCCACAATCACAACTGCATAGAAGTATAAATCACTCCGCTGACAGTCTCTGCTGTACCTGTAACACGTCGTAACCTCTCCCGTTGACTTCACGCAGGGGTACTTTGTGGTAGAAATATTATTTTCCGAGCATTTCTCACTGCGGATGAAACATTTCGAAAGTAAAGTCATAATTTCATTGCACATAAACTGCAAGGACCTTTCAAGTTATTTTGGGTTCACATACACACACAATTTTACCCGTCAGTGGCATCCTCTTCTTGGTAGGACCAAAGCAAACCTCCTGAGAAGCACATGCAGGTGACGGTGAGCAGAAGAAGACTCCCGTTGTGTTTTAGCAGCATCTCCTCGGTCCGGTCACCTGGCGTCTGTTGACAGTCCGCACTTTTAGGGGTAATCTCCTCACTGCCGCAACTTCACACACACACACACACACACACGCCACACACACACACACACCAACACACAGTGGAGCGCAGAGAAACCCACCCACTCACCCAGCGCTTGTCGGTGTATAACCGCTGCTCATTCTTGATGTGCCACTGCAGGACCTGAACTCACTTTAACTTCCGCTGCTTCTATAATTAAAGAAGTTACGTTTTAAGACTAATTTAAAGTCTTTTAATTCTCCAAAATGTGTTTTAATTAAAGTAGAAGTAGTTTGTGCACCGAGGTAAACCTCTTGTAAATAGTGTCTCCTCGGTTAAATGTTGAACATTGACTGGCAAAACCCTAAACTCATTCAACACTTTAGAGCGCGCAGGCAAATGCACGTGCGCAAACACGCGCTCCGGAGCTACTGAGCGTTTTGAGCTTTGCTGCCACCACGCGGCTGTAAATAAAATAACACCTAATTAGTGTTCATCAGTTCAGTCACTTTAGGTAGGTGCACCTAATGTAGTATGTCTCTGTTCTCCTAATGTTATAAAGTTTTAACTGTAAACCTTCGTGATATTGTTTTTCTTTTAACTTTTATTTCACCCCATTTTGCCTTCAGACTTGTCTTAATTACTTGAGAATCTAGAAATTGTAATCCATGTTGAAATGATAGCATCATACAGTTGCAGCAGATGTTTTTAGTGAATAATCAATTACATTTTATTTATATAGCACCAAATCACAACAACAATCACCTCAAGGTGCTTCATTATTGTAAGGTAGAGACCTTAAAATAACACAGAGAAAACCTCGACTGTTGAACGACCCTTTTTGAGGAAAGAATTGGCAACATTGTGAAGGAAAAACTCCCTTTTAGCAGGAAGAAACCCAGGGCAGCCTGTCCTGAGCAACCTCCTAGTGTGCCTAAAAGGTGGTCCAACTGTAAATAATGTCCTGTCTATCAGAAGATGAGCTTCAATATCTGAAGAAAAGTGCGTGTCCGTGATGCAAATTTCCCATTGCACCACATCTCAAAAATAGATGAGTTGGACCGAGACTATTGGCTGTCACGTTCAAGAAACCAGTTTGAGATGATTTGAGCGTTGTGACATGCCGTGTTATCCTGTTGGAAATGGCATTTTGTGAAAAATGCTGCAAAACAAACAAAGCTACACTAACTTTGTGTTTTTGAAATGTTGCTTTAAAATCCTGGGTAGCTTTGTCCTGGATAAACAGGTTAGCTTACAGTACTGTGGTGAATTCACAGTAAAGCACTGTGTTGGACTGATAATACAGTGGCTGTGTTTAGGTTATAGGAAGTGTTGCAGAGATGAATCTCCATTTAAGCTGATGATGATTAGATTAATTAACTGAATTCCAACTTTATACCAACTGCATACTGTCAGGTATAAGACAGGATAAACAGTATACTGTCAGTGTAGAGGATGGACTTCAGCCAAGATAGCTGTGAAACTGTATACATCTTGCTAAATTCAGTTGTGTAAATCCAGAAAGAGCCGCAGGTCAGCTGATCATAGCCTGTACACTAAGAAAATCTATTGATGCTCATGTTAGAAATTATTGTGAGCTGTGATTCTTTTCCCTACGCTGAGCCGCTACACAGAATCCCACTGTAACCCCTGACTGTACTCGTTTTATTGCTTAGGTGTGAAGGTAAAGTGACCATCTACAATGTAGGCAACAATGTAGATGGTGACTTATAACTGAAATCAGACAGCTATTTTTAAAAAATCCCCTTTCATCGCATGTATCATGCATAGGAATTTCAAGATTTGTATTTATTTATTTATTTTGGGGATCACGGTGGGCCCCCTGGACCACAAATGCAAGCCCTGACTTTTTGTCGTAAACACTATAAATATGAATTTCAGAAATTGTGTTACTGCCATACAGTAACACATCTGCTTCAAGCTTCAGTATGTTTTTTGTGGAGAGATGCTCTTCTGCAACTCTTGAGTTACTGATGCTTTCCTATCTATCCATGGTCTGGCCATGTGTACATGTCTAAATCTTTTGAGTTGATGCCATGTGATTGGCTAATTAAATATTTACATTAACAGGCAGTTTTACAGATGTGTAACTAATATAGTGGCCACTGAGCGTATATAGGTTTGTATTATGCATTAAGTAGTCGAACAATCCCCACAATGGGGGGATAGGTTAATTGAACAATCTAAATTGCCCATAGGTGTGAATGCGGGAGTGAATGTGAGTGCGACTGGTTGTCTGTCTCTGTGTGTTGGACAGACTGGCGACCTGTCCAGGGTGTACCCCGCCGCTCACCCTATGACAGCTGGGATAGGCTCCAGCGCCCTCCACGACCCTGAAAAGGATAAGCGGAAGTGAATGGATGGATGGATGGATAGTCAAACAAGTCAGTAGCATTTGCCTAGCACTTAAACCCCCGCGGAGCCATCATTTTGCGTTTCCACCTTTAAAAGCCGGAGAGCAGTCAAATGCTGGAAGTGGAAGCTAAATTGGCTAGTCATTCATATGTATATTAGGTTGTTACCTAGGAATTCTGGAGGGAGGGGAGTGGGGGTGTGTGAGCTAAAAGCTGTGAACTTCCCTTTTGTGTTTCATCTTGATGCATTCTCAATCATCCAGGGAAATAAATCTCCAAAAGTCACCAACTTGGAGTGTTACAGTTTGCCATCTTAGGGAGAAATCAACACACATGGGTGTATTTCCTTTGTTGCTGAGATTTATTGATAAAAACAGTACAAAAAAACCAACCATTTGTACACATATTTACAAATAATAATAAAAAGCGAGTGAGTACATTACAACATTTTCAGCAATCACTCACAATCCTGGCATCCATCACATCCACGCCACACTTTGTTTTGTTGTAAAGGGTGACAGTGTTTGGCTTCCTTTTGGTAGTGTTATCAGTCTGAACCACGCTGTGCATGCTGCTTGACCTTCCCATTGCTCACAATTTGAATTTGTTCACACTGCAGATGAGGAGACTGCTTCTCCACCGAAAAAGAGAGCTTGTTTGGGGACTGAGACAGCGAAAGATGGCACAGTGTGGCGTGAAGAACAGGTGGGGACCTGTCTCCCTTTCACCCCAATAGAAGGTTTTCTGTCTAAGAAGTTTTTGCGCAAGTGAAAGCGATGTGAAGAAATTGTCCGTGGTAACATTTCTGCCCTTGTCTAGGAATGGTTCCATCAGCCTCATTACTACATTTTCAGAAAGTCTCTCCCCAGTGGGATGATTGGGGTCCTTGCCAAGATATGGGAAGACATTGCAAATGTACTTGGATTTTTGGTCGCAGGCCATCCAAAACTTGATCCCAAACTTGTCCGGTTTACTTGCAATATACTGCAGGAAACAGCACCGAGTCTTTGATGGGAAAAGCTGTTCATCAACGGTGATATGTAGACCAGGGTTGTAGCACGTGATGCAGTTGGTGACAAATGATCCCCACACACTGGAAATTGCAGCGAACTTGTCAGTCTTTGCTCGATCACAGCGGGTGGACTTGTCATCAAAGCGTAGGTGTTGCATGATGTCTTGGAAGCGGTTTCGTGCCATAGTTCCAATTATCTGTGGGTTCCAATTATCCATCCAGCAGTCATTTACAGATGGAACCCTGTAAACCCCCCGCAAGATGACAATTGCAATAAATGCCATTAGTTCAGGGAGGTCCATGAACCAATGAACATGCTCCGTTTGCTGTGCATGTTGAATAGTCCATTCTTGAATGCTATGAAGCATGTCAAGAGTGATGAAACACAGGAAGCTCTGAAGGCGACTCGAGATACTTCTCCTGGCCTTAGCCGTTGGCTCTCCATCTGCAGCGTACGCTTCTATTGGGGTGAAAGGGAGACAGGTCCCCACCTGTTCTTCACGCCACACTGTGCCATCTTTCGCTGTCTCAGTCCCCAAACAAGCTCTCTTTTTCGGTGGAGAAGCAGTCCCCTTATCTGCAGTGTGAACAAATTCAAATTGTGAGCAATGGGAAGGTCAAGCAGCATGCACAGCGTGGTTCAGATACAGTACAGTACAGTACAAATGGTTGGTTTTTTGTACTGTTTTTATCAATAAATCTCAGCAACAAAGGAAATACACCCATGTGTGTTGATTTCTCCCTAAGATGGCAAACTGAAACACTCCAAGTTGGTGACTTTTGGAGATTTATTTCCCTGGATGATTGAGAATGCATCAAGATGAAACACAAAAGGGAAGTTCACAGCTTTTAGCAGCTCCCCCACCCCCTCAATCACACACCCCCACTCCCCTCCCTCCAGAATTCCTAGGTAACAACCTAATATACATATCTTCCACTTCCAGCATTTGACTGCTCTCCGGCTTTTAAAGGTAGAACGGTAGAAGCCTGGGACTCCAGGTGCCTAGATGTATGCCTACCTGACTCACACCTCAGTCATGTGGCTTCTGTCACTTTGAATGGAACTCACTGAATACAGAAATCAGACAGCTTTTTCACTGGAGAATGTAGAAGTGTAAAGTTCCTGTCTTAGATAATGTTTTTGTACAAAAGAGTTTTACCAGCCAGGAACTTGTTTAAAAAATCCTGAATTATAACTGAGTATCTAGAAGAAAAAAATCAACTGAAGTGCTGCAGATCTACCAGTCCAATTTCTACTTTATTAAATCATGTTAAAAAAAAAAAAGCTGACTTAGGATTTAAAACACCGCTCATTAACAGGTGTGTCTTTTTCCTGAGAGCAGAGCAGCCTCTCTCATCCTGACAGATCATTACACAGAAGAAAAACTATTCCCAGTGTGCCTCCATCCCATCAACTATGTAATGATTCCCTGGAACCAAGTTGTGACGCTCGTGCTCTGCTAAGTGACCTCGCTATCTAGCTCATTCTTTGGGTCAAGTGATCTACGAAGACGGAGGAGAAACCCTACACTAATAATAGGCTGCTGCTGACTTCACTTCTGATTGACCTCGACCTCGCTGTAACCTCCAACAGCGGGCCTGATATAAGCACAAACGCCGCTCTCCAGCACCTGCGAAGCTCAAGAGTTCTTCAGTTTCTCAGGAACACAGTGTGGCATTACAGGGAGTTGGATAGCGGAGTCACTGAGGCGTCTGTAAAGGATATCCCAGTGAAACAGCAACTGTGGTACCTTTGGGGAGGTCAGTCAGGTATGATTGAGCTTTATTCCGGACATTATTTGAATTTCTATTCATGGGAAACTTCTTTTTCCCAACTGAAGCCTGTCAGTCACACCTCCTTCAATATCACTTAGCAGAAAATTACACCTGCAGCTTGCCTAAATGGGACTGCTCAAGTGTGACCATTTCAAGTTCAGTGGTAAGCACTGTTTCGCTTGTCTGTCTTTTGGAGTCATTACAGCAGAGCCTGGGTGCTCCAGCACTGAGCTGACGGTGCAGTTCAGTTCCCGGCCACTTGATGGCCCTTTCAACCCAGAGATCTCACCCCCACCCACCCACCTTTCGCCACTATCGTCATCATTGCCCACAAAATGGATGACAGCTTTTAGCAATACCAGGGTGCGTCACGACTCTGAGGTGCACATGCTGTGCCATTTATGTTCCACCTGTTTTGATGCCTCAGCAGCTCGAGAGCCAGAGAGTGATCATGCCTGCAGCAGCACAAGTATCCAATTAATGCTGCAGCCTGATATTGTATCAAAGCTCCAGGGCTGATTCTTTATGTAATTAATTTGTAGGAGAAAAAAAATGACAACAGAAGAAGAGTTTTACCCTTTCTCTGTTCTACTAGCACTTTATTGCCTCTTTCAAAAAGGTGTTTTGCCTTATGACCTCTATTTATGTGTATAGGGCATAGGGGCTGTTTCTTCTTACCTCTATCTTTACTACTGATTTCATTTTTTCTTTTCTTTTTGTACTTTTAATCCCTGTTTTCCTCCTGTGTTATTTTAAACAACAAATTCCCAAATTAATGACACGTTAGAAGTCACTATGTGGCCTTTAATGGGAACCATTCTCACTGATCAACTACAGTGTTGTTCGGGAAGAACTGGGGTTTTCTGATCTAAAAGGATTGTTTAGACCACCTGTTTTTTCTCAGCAGACACTTTTTGGGATGTTTATTGCCTGGAAAGGGGAACAAATAAAAGCATGGGGAAGACAAAAATACTGTATAGACACAAAATAAAATCACATTAAAAAAAGAGATGAAAGGAAGCATTTTCTATTGGAGCAAACAAAGGCCAATAGGAAGAGCCGCCTGTGAGTGGACTTGGTTGTTTCTCTTGATCAAGGAGCTGTCCTTGCCTGGCTAAAACTGTCTGCGTTCATAAAAAGGGTAGAAAATACATCGCTAATCTTGGATGTGCTTCTTTAAATTATGCGGCATCAAATATACTCTGTTATTTGCTGGCAAGAGCAAGATCTGAAAAGGAACATGTTGCACTGCACTGATGAGCTATGAAATCACAATACGTACCATGAAAAGTTGTTCAGTGCCTTGTAGGTTCCTGACAATGACATTAACCTTTTCTTGCTTAATGGATGCATTATAATGCAGCAGCCGACCATAGCCTTTTATCCTCTAAATGCTCCCTCACACATGGGATAAAAAAAGAGTATGTTGCAGGGAATGAGCACCCTACTGTCAAAACTCCTCTCCTTCTGTCTTTCTCTCTCTCCAGAGTGCAGCACTGCAGTGCTTTCCTGCACATGCCCAGACAGACTGGGAGAGTGCCACAGCAACTTTGAGCACACTAGAAATACTAACAGCCTGCATCACAGACACATTTGTGTAGTCCTGCAAGATGTATTTGCATCCAGAGAAAAAATCTCTAAATCTGTAAGATTATATTTATATATATGTATCTTTTGTTTCCTTTTGTTCCCTTTTTTTGGAAGGTCAAGGTGCTGTTGACATGAGCACATTCACTGAAGCAAAGAGGGTTGTCTTTGGGTGTCAAGGTCAACTCTACCTCCCGTCATCATTACACCAAGTCTTTTTTTATGATTACATACGCTTTAGCTTGAGGATGAATATAACCCTCATTATATGCATGTAATTCTGTGCTGTATGAGCTAATGATCCGACCCCTCTGGATCTCAATAATGTCTCAGATTGCATGTGCCATATAGTAGCTATTATTCTGAGTATATATATTCTCCTAACCTTTCCTTTCTCAAACCATCCGGTAGCTTAGCAACTCTAATGGACAATGGACAATGTTAGCACATTATGTTGCTCTTCTAGTCTACCTTTTCCCTTAGCAAGATGATAGCCTCTATTTTACTTTTTGTTATAGTAGTTGGAACAATAATAGGTGAGCGATAAAATCAAAGAGCAAACAGACTGAGTCATAATTCAGTTAAAGAAAAGATCATAAATGTAGAACAGGTAAAAATGAAGAGGATCTATTGTTGTTTCTCTAGAAAAATCAAAGAAAAAGTGAGAATCAGTTACACCGAAAATATTTCTTTCTTGAACTCTTTCCTATAATTCGTCAAACACGATAGGCCAGGGGATGGATGATGCACTTATGTTAACCGAAAGTGTCTATATTGTAATAAAATGGCTATTTATACACTCATTTTAAAAATTAGCTACAAAGATCTTTTAATCTTGTAATTCCAGTGTAGGTTAAGCCTGACTTGAAAATTGACTGAACATATGTCAAGTCATATTCATACACAGAGTAAAAGACACAAAGAATTGTATATTTGTTTTTATGCCAAATATAAAATAGCTTTTTAAGTCCATCGTTTCCTTTTGGAAGTGTTGTATGAGATGCCATGTAAGGATGTGGCGGGCGAGCCGGTGAAGCTCAACCTTCAACACTGTGCTCTCCACTGTTGTGGCAGCAGGTTAATGTAGAGTTTTCTTACTGCCATCTCAGTGATGGTGACTTGCTTCTGAACATGTCACTGTGGCTCTGCCTCTCCCTCTCTCTTTCTTCACCAGCTGTTCACTGCTGAGTCACATAAGGATAGCAAGAGATGTGCTTTGCTTTACAGTTGCTGTGAAGTTTCCCATCCACACAGAAACAGCCTTGGCTCTGCATGGAACTGAGGAGGAGAAAGAAAGACTGTGAAAAGCACTGTTTTAATGTACTGCTCAAAGAAATTAAACTCTTTGAAAAGACATCAGATCTCAATCATCATAGAGAAGAAGACAATCATTCACAGACAATCTGAACTCACAGATTAATCTAACCCTACTAATTACATGTCATTGGACTGTGGGAAGACGCCTGAGTACCCATGTGACATGTAACATGCAAACACCACACTAAATGACCCCAGCCAGATAGTAAATTTAAACCCTTCTTGCTGTAAGGCAACAGTGCTACCTTATCACCATGCTGCTCCCTTTGACCTGCACCCTGCAGATCAAAGGATAAAAATGATGCACCTGACACTGGTTGAACATGAGGCCAGGCACTTTCATGATCCTGGGACCCACTGCACCAGTGTAAGGTCTGACAGTGGGTCCTGGGACAACCGTTTCATCCTGATACCTAACGCCAGTCAGGGTCCCGTTGCTGAGCCTGTAGAGGTCAGTGCATCCCTCAATGAAATACCTCACAAGACCATCAGTGACCCACAGATAAACTGGCCACGCTGAACGACGTAACAGGCAGCACAATGCTCTCTACGGTTTCTCTTTCGTGTCTGTCACATGAGCTCAGGGTGAACCTGCTCTCATTTCTGAACTCGACAGACTCGAGCAGTAAGAGCTATAAAAATCTCAAGTAAGCTGCGAGAATTTAACCGATGTCAAAACATCACTAGCATTTATAGAGAGATGAAAACATACATGGAATACTGTACATGTCAGTTCATGTGTCCTCATCACAGAGCTGTAATCAATAAATATAACCTTAGTGCAGTATCCTTGAGATGGCCACATTTCATTGCCTCTCCAAGCCATTATACTCCCATCCCCAGTTGTCCTGGCTACATTTTTTTTAGTTCATGACAGACACACATCCACATGTACAACTGCACATGTGCAGTGCACTACAACCGTCCTTGAATTAATTCTCCTTCTCCATCCTTCTATCAGAGCTAGATATGCATTTGATAAAGGAAGAGATTTACTGACCCCTGTAACAAAGTAATGTCAGGGAAAAGGCAAGATGGTCAAAACAACTTAGAAAATTAACTTTCTAGAAGTGAAGTCGGCAATGCTAAATTGCCTTCAGTAAAATAACTGACATGAATGTTCCAATATCAGATGGATGGTTGAATGTTTTTAAGATATTAAGAGTTCTGGTATTTTTTTTTTATATATTTGGGTAACGTGATGCCAGCGAGCAGATGGTTGGACTGTGGCAGCTCATGCAGCAAAAACAGGCAAAAGAAGGATTCTTTTTCATCAGTGGACCCTTAGAACTAATGTGACATTTATAACAAAAGAGAGCTCGATGTTATTATGTTACCACTGTAACTGTACATGTAAACACAGGATTTTAATTTGGCATTCACTTTTGCAGTCAACTACTTAAAAAAAAACCCGGTGTGGGTGTTGTGTTGGTCAGAACGTGTGCTGGTTTCATAATATGGCTCATCAATATTTAAATTAGTTCTGAAGCATTAGGCACTGGGCCTGCATATCACTGATTTTATGGCACAGTTGAGACAACATGCACCACTACACCGAGCCACATTGTTGGGTGGGTGAAACTATTATCACACCCATTTCTTTTCCTGTCATGGTCATGCACTATATTTATTTGCAGCTGTAACACCGCTCACTAGTTTTCCATTCCAGTAGCTGTTAGTTAATGATTTCATTTCCTTATAAACATGGTGTTGCGTTCTGAAGTTGCTGTGCCATATTGTGGCTAAAGCCAAAGCCTTAATACCGACCTAAAAATATAATGCAGAGGTGCAGCTATCACTAACACAGTGACCATTCTTGGCAAGGTGTAAGCACAAATGTGGGGGTATTGCCTCAGGAGGCGTTACTTCCCTGTATGTCTTGTCCGGTCTATGTCTGTTAAAAGCAATCTATGTTAACAGTACATGCTTTTCTACTGGAGGGAATCTCAGCATGTGCATATACACCAGAAAGCAAGCCTAAAGCATTAATGGTCAGTTTAAAAACATGTATTTGAAAAAAAGCTAATGCACAATAAACATATTTTCATGCATTTTTTTCTTGTTGCAATCTGTTTATCAACAATACACTACTCTTGAGCTGCTAGTCTGAAACCTTGAAGTCTCCAACCCTATTTGACAAATAATGACATATGTGACATTGTAATTAGCTAAAATGCATTTTTACCATGACTCCATGCAGTCCTGCCAAAAACTAATAATAAGTATAATAATACAGTACTTGTTTTCTGCATGACCTTTTCAGTCGCTCACATTGCTGTGGAGAACCTTTTGCCCACTCTTCGTCACAACGTTGCTTCAGCTCACTGAGGTTTGTGGGCATGCACAGAGAGCTGTGCATAAACTAATTTTAATCATCCTGAGGTCTGGACTTTGACTGGGCCATTGCAACACATTGATTCTTTTCATTTAGAGTCATTTTGTTCTGGATTTTTTTGCTGTGCTTGAGATCATTATCCTGTGTTGGCTGAACTTTAACGGTCGAACAGATGGGTTAGAAGTCTGGTATACAGAGGAGTTCATGGACATCTCTATGACTGTGAGTGGCCCAGGTCCCGTGGCTGCGAAAAAAAAGAAAAAGCTAAAATCATCAACCCTCAAGCACAACTGTGCTGGGCAGTTTGTAGGAGGTGTTCGTGCTGATACGCTCTGTTTGGTTTTCTATCAACATGGCACTGTGTATTAGGACCAAGCATCTTCGCAATGTGTCAGTAGGACATTACTCCACAAGTCCAGTTTCTTTAGATGCAATTTTACAAACATAAACTGTGAAAAAAACCTCTTATTTTACAAAGAAGAGCTTCTGCATCCCTTCTACAGCCCTTTTATTATCATGATCATTATGATTATTACTAGAAGTGATACTGTAGTAGCAGTGATAGCTATACATGGTGTAACAGTACCAGATGGATAAACATATCTGTATCTCTAAATGACATACTAAGGAGAAGTAATGATCTATAAATGATGAATTAATCACTCGCTACTACCTTAATAATTATTAATGGTGTGACATTATGATAAAGTACTACCAGTTGTTTTTTCACATATGGAGCAACTCTCCAAAGCACCTGAAAACATACTAATAAAATAAGTGCCATTCTCTCTGAATGAAGAATTAGTACTGTGAAATGAAAGCAGTCCTGTTATCAAAGTCTAAGATACTCCATGTTAAGCAAGTTGATACGTGACTTACTTTTGCTTTCTCACTGATGATCTGTTAATGTTTAATGTTGGGGTAAGATGACACCTAACTTTGCCTGGTAGTTGCGCCCAGCACACATCTCCCTATACTTGTCTTGTAAGCAAATGTACGCAAAAGAAATTTACTGTAAAGCAAAAGGTCCTTAGTGGACTTTTTGGCAGAGAAAGACTGTAGCTTGCAGAAATCTTAACAGTTACAGCACAGTGACTGGCAGCTTTCACACTTACAAACACCCGATAATATAATTACAGCCAAAACCTTTTGACAGGTTGGCACTTTGCATCATCTACTCATTTACATTTTTCCTCATCTGGTGTTTTTCTACCTATCCAGCCTTGTGTATTCTTTCAAATGTGTCCTAATGAAACATTTTTCAGTCCAATATCTCATGCAGATTACTGCTATGCTGTCCAAACTGATGTACTGTGAGATGACCTGCTGACTGCATTGGCTAATTCTGTTTCTGACCCCAGCTGACCAACTTGTCAGTCATAGACCACAGTCGACCAAGGCCCTGGCAGTTTTCTTGGCATGCTTGAGAAATGAAATGTAAGTAAGATTGTAATAATTAAACAAAGTTACTTTATCTACATGGGCGATCGTGGCTCAAGTGTTGGGAGTTCGCCTTGTAATCAGAAGTCCCGGCTTGGACAGTCTTGGTCCGTTGTGTCCTTGGGCGAGACACTTCACCCATTGCCTACTGGTGGTGGTCAGAGGGCCCGGTGGCACCAGTGTCCGGCAGCCTCGCCTCTGTCAGTGCGCCCCAGGGTGGCTGTGGCTACAATGTAGCTTGCCATCACCAGTGTGTGACTGTGTGTGTGAATGGGTGGATGACGGGATGTGTAAAGCGCTTTGGGGTCCTTAGGGACTAGTAAAGCGCTATATAAATACAGGCTGTTACATAGTTGTTGGCTATAGTTTGAGACTGCTGTGGGTCTTGCGTGACTTTGTCCTGCTGTAAGAAACTAATAACCAAAGACAAACATGGCTTATAGCAAGTTAGTGCACATCCCCCATTTTATATTGAACAGAAGTATGGGCATGTGATATTAATCATCTATGTACATGAGACCAAAATCGAAGGTTTTGGTCTCATTGTTGGGTTAATGTTTCAGCTGTAGAGTTTTCCCCTTGGTCATTAACTAAGACTGCTTTACTTACGTCATCCCAACTGATCAAGTCAAACATACTGAGTTAATTTGGGGGGGGGGGGGGGGCTAAAGAGACACATCCTAAAAACAAGCACCATGTTGGCTTGTAAAAAAACTACAGTTAACTAAGCAGTGAATATATACATGTCTTCACTGCTGCAGAAATATAAAGTATAACTCTTCTGATAGTCTGCAGTCAGTTCAGAACACTTGAAGCCCTCAAGCCTTTTTAATAATGCATTAAACAGTGGCTTTCAGGTCAGTGCTGGGAGGCGGTGATGGTAAATACAGCATCAATATGGATAAGACTCATACAGCCTTGTCACTAGAGTCTTGGCCACTTTGCCCTCTCTCTCCCACTTCAGCCACATAATCATCTCAGTCATTCAGCACCTCTCACAAACCAAAGCACATTTTCACATATACACAAACGCACACACAAAAACAAAGTAACACATGATTGCATAGAAATGACACTTTTGGTTTATCACTTATTATTACCTTTTTCACTCACATAATTTGGTTTCCTCTATGTGGACAGTGATAATTAAAATGATGTGCTGTAAAAAGGGGGGATGGAACAGGAAATGGACCTAAGTACATTTTGGAACAGTAAAGACTTTTCTGTCCTTCACTATGCATCAGAAGTGTCAAATTACAACTGAGACACACACTGAGTTTCTAACCATTCTCCATGTAGTCGCAAAGGGTAGAAAAGCTTACAAAGCTATTTGGAAAATAGTGTCGGTCAACTTTTAACTTTTAAAAATATATAAATTGGTTTAAGTACCTGCACATGTCATCTGGCTAATTTAATTATCAAAAGTAGCCAGACTCAAGGACAAGCTTGAAATTCAGAACAAGGCAAAAAGAGACAGAGAGGAGAAAGAGAGAGAAGGGATGCATACTAACAGATGACACAATGAGAAATGTGTTCTTTTTAGTCCTTGACAACCTTTCTTAAAACACAATTAAACATAGAATAAATGAATGGAAGGCATTTTGCTTCTGTACCATATCCATTACTTTAGCTGCAAAGTCTAGCTGCATGACAAAGTACAAGCACGTGAACGGTAATCTGCACTAAGTCAGCTGCTAAAAGATAAATGGATGGATGACTTTTACCAGGTCAGAACAAAAACCGCTCCTTTCATCTGTTCATCAAAACAAATAGGTTGTGCACGGGATGCTATTTATCCGGGCTTACAAGCACAGGCATCCTTCGGCAGCTGAGTTCAGGTTTTCCAAGTCTGTTATGTCTCTGTTATGATATAATGCATAGTTATGGTCAAAGGTTTACATACACTCATGTCCCTGAATGTCACTGTAATTTTGGGTCTTCAATGATTTCTTTTTCCAGGGTGGAATGAATGTTCAGGACACAGCTTAAGTTTAGGATTATTTTCTAATCCATGAAGAGTAAAAAAATATACATCCAGGCTCAAATATACAGATACGTTGACCAAATGCCTTCTGGAGAAAAGTTTTATGGTTGCACGAGACATAAATGGAGCTATTTGGCCACAATGACAAGAGGTATGTTTAGAGTACTAAAGGCGAAAATAAGGCTCTCAAACCTAAGAAAACTGGACCAGCTGTTAGGCATGGTGGTGATAACATCATGATCACAGATCAACATTTTTTTTCATTTGATGGTCTAACATTAAGCTTCTTGAATTGCTTTTATAAAGTCCTGACTTTAACCCTTTTGAAAATGTCTGGACTCTGCTTAAAAGCTGGGTCCATATTAGGAAGCTCATTGATTTTAAGGAAGTCAAATTCAAAGTTATGCACCCAATTCTCCTTTTTTTTAAGTCACAAAGAGTTATGCTGGGCAAAAATTCCACCCTGGAAAAAGAACAGCTCAAAGAAACCAATAAAAGCCAAAACTTGTTACTTTTGACCACAAATGTTGTAAAATATAAAGTCTTCTGACCACAACTCTGTCTGCTGTATGCAGAAAAGATTCCCCTAACTTAACTTAGAAACTCACTCTGGCTAATATATAAATAAAGGATACAAAGAAATCTTGCTTGGATAAGGTGATTAAAAAAGTTTTGACACAGAAAGTAAAAATATTTCCCAGCTTGACATTTATTTGAAGAACCCAAGCAGAGTCTGTTCTCAGATCTACTGCACTTCTTTGTGGTATCAAATAAATCTCTGTGACTTGCTTGTCACCTTTGCTTGACGCTAAATGAATATCTGATCAACTCCTCGTGGTTAAAGGACATTGGGGGCTGATCTAGAGAAGGTGTTGAAAAGGAAAGAGCTTGCATGGAATAAACAACACAATATGTCTGTATCTGGTGATCTTTTCTTTTTTAAACATCCAAGGGGGTAAGGTCATGCTGTGAGTCAGTCTCGTTCAACCAAGTCTTTATACACCACTCAATATACTGACAAGAAAGTTAGTGAGTGGGCTAAAATGGTATGAAATTGAGGATGTTTTATGGACACTTAGGAGCTGTTTTCACTTTCATTTATACAAGGAAAAACTTCTCAGCTGCAAAAAATAAAAAAAAAGAACCAGTGAGTATACATAGTCAATGGCATTTTGTGACTTCAAGCAACTAATGGAGAAGAAAATGCTGCCAACATGAGGTGAGCAGACCCTAAGATCAAACTACCAAGGAGTCCAGGATGCTGGTGACTGTCATATCACAAGGCAGCAATGCACAATAAGCGATTCATTCCCTGTGTAGACACAACTTAAAGGGACTTCCACATGTTAATATCTTATATAAAAAACTCTCCTTTTCATGTCATCAATGTTTTCTTTGCCTGTTATTGCTTGAAAATACTAAATTTCATTCACTTTCTATGGTCTCTGGTCAGCATGTTGCTACAAATCACTTCCTGTGTTGACCTGCGTGCCTAGGCAAACCTGTAATGTATTTACCAACCTCTCATATGTCAATCACTGGTATCCTGTGCTCTCATTGGTAGTCACTTCAATTGCTGGCCTTGAAGTTGAAAAAAAAATCTCCAGACCTGCCCAAGTCCAGTTTTCACCTGTTGTTGCTTGAAGTCGCTGCTTATCATTGGCTTCTGGTTCTGGTTGCCACGTTGTTGCAAGTCACTTCCGGTGTGAATGCAACTTCTGTTCACTTTGATATGTGTGGCAAATAATAAAAGTTATAATAGAAAAGAGTAACCCAATCTCTGTAATTGCAATTGTGTATTTCCTCTCCATGAGAAAAACTAAACGAGAGGATAAATGGGTTTATTTTTAGAATTTCACAGGGAAGAGGCACTATATAACCAGAACCAGGGCCAAAGCGCTATCCAGTCTCTCATTTTATGCCTCAGGACATGCAAATAAATAACTAAACAAACAAAAAAAAGCCATGAGGTACATGCCAGGGCCTTTTTCTCCTATAGCCACTTGTCTATTCTGTGTGATTTTAAGATGACAGAAAAAAATGGATATCATTCTATACGGTAGATGAAAGAGGATACTTTGCTGAGCGAGGCAATAATGGCAGACAGAACAGGCTTTGAATTGTATTGTGTGTGTTGCAGTAGAAAATGTAAGACCGATGACTCGCTGGACTCAGCATTACAGGAAAACGATGCATCCAAACGATCTCGAGCAGCTTCTATTTCATTTGTAGTTGGTGTTTATAGATGTGTCATGATGAAGGATGTCCATCACAACCATAAAGATGACCATGAACTTTGAGCAAATCTCCGTGTACTATGATCATCAAACAGAGAAACATGGAGGGAGCTGATTATGACATTACTAGCAGAGAAAATGTCTCTCAAGGAATTCAGATTCAGTAACCTCTGTGAAATGCCATTAACCTCAGGGGTAATGCAAGCTTTTAAGAGACAGATCACCACTCAGCTAGTTGTCAGGATTCAGGGACCACAGACCAGCTGTAATTTGACAACAGGGCAAATAGAAGGTTAGATAACTGAAACAACCCTTTTATCTTTGTAGGCCACTCGAGAGAGCAAAAACATCCAAAATTACATTTATCTTGCTCTACCTTTTATGCATTTGTGCCTTTTTATTGTAGACTACAAATGTCTGACTTAATTCTGTCCTCACCAGAGTATCTACAGAGTTCTGTCCTCTCAACACTTCATTAGGTGTACGTGTTCAACTGCTCATATAACACTTAGATGTAATCAACCAATACAACGGCAAGAACTCAGTGTATTTCGGCTTGCTGAAATTAAAACTGAGCATCAGAATGGAGAAGAAAGGTGATTTGGAATGTGGCATGGTTGTTAGTCCCAAGATGGGCTGGCCTGAGTAATTCAGAAAAATGCTAATCTACTGGGATTTTCCCACACAGACATTTCAAGGGTTTACAGGGAGTGAATAAAAATGTTGCATTTAGATGATAGAGTCAGAATTAAAGCAGATCTGAAAGCAAAGAAGGCTCTATCAAAGCCATAAACTATTGTTTTCAAAGTAAGCCACCAACAGAGTGCGGTGAGTTTAAGAGAGGCAAAGACAAATGGTTCACAAAAAGGACATGCGTGTATTTGCATGTATTTGTGAGACAGCAGAATGAATCCAAGTTCTCTAGATAAAATTAAGCTCTGGAATCCATAAGAAACTTTGACTTGTCTACTAAAAAACATTGATTTCTCTCCTCTGCGCTCATTCAGGTCATTGGAGCTTTGGCCAGTAGTTTACGTCAAGTGGCCCAACTGTTTCCCTCCTGTCAATAAACCACCGGGACGCCAAATCAGAATCAACAAAGCACTGATCCAGAAATAGCTCCCTCCTACGATGCTGACAGGAAGAAACTTTGCAGAACAACACGCAACCCACCCTCAAAGTAGGGGAGGGAGAGAGATCATCTGGCCTCTTTGTTATGTAAATTGACTGAATCAATATGACAAATGTACTGTGAAAGGGAAGAAATACAATGCTTTTTCATCCCCACCAGCATTCATCACAAGCCTTGGTCTTATCACCACTCCCAGCCACGTGGAAACACCTGATTAATGACTGTCACGTGCCACCTCCGTGAATCATCAGGGCACGAGTGAATGAATAGAGCATGAATTAGATGGTGACACATAGAAATAAGGCTTTAGGATATACACTTGCAAAGGAGTAGTCTGTGCTAATTAATCTACTCTTTTAGTGATGTAATTTCTATTTGAAATACACCGAGATGGCTGATTATTAGCAAAAACATTGAAAATTTAATAAAAATCATGAGCTCTTTGTTGGACTAAAACATCACTGAAACATAGGCAACATAGTCTTGACTTCAAAGGACTCTATAGCTGCGCTAATCACTTTGAAGGAAACGCTAACATCATTATTATAACATGGACGTAATGACTACACTAGCTATTTTATGGATACAGTCCTGTATACCAGCATTTCATAACGAAACGGAGCCAAGCCTGATAATGCTTTGACAAAATAGTATGGTTTACGGACAGATACTAAATTTTATCCGGAAATGTTTTTTTTTACCATATTTCAGGGAAGTCTACCCTAAAGCTGTTCAAGCATTACTCTTAAATGCAAACCTGATGGTGGCTCCAGAGTAAATGTTAGGAAGAAAACAAAGTTATTTTAAACTTTAGGAACTACTGCACTTCAATACTAAATATCAGCATGTCATTCAAAAGCGGATGCAGAAGATGAAATTCTGCAAAGATACAGTACTGTGAAAAAGTCTTGGGTCACCCCTCATTTCTTCATATTTTGCTCTCGAGGACTGTGAAAGAGAAGCGCTGATCTGACTTCCAAGGAGCCAGATTTCTTATAATGTTTAAACTAGTCCTGAGCAGTAGTTCTTTCAGAGTTTTTTCTTTGTATGTTGGCTGTTTCTTCACTCAGTTTTAGTCCAGTCCTTGTACCTGATCTGTCATGTCTTAAAGATGTCTAAGTTTAGTGGACTCTACAGCGTGACCTAAAAGAGGAAGTTTTCACAGATCACAGATTTATTTACACAAAGGAATAACTTACACAGGGAAGATCACAACAAGAAGTATTTCCAGGAATCAATGCAGGAGATTGGGCGTGAATTCATGCCTAGAGAGGAGAGGGAGATTAGTCCAGGTGAGTCTGTCAGAGGGAATTTCACAGTGCTGCTCCAGAAGTGTTTGGTAAGTGTGAGTGAGGAACAGCTTACTTTAGAGTGTCGAGGGAGAAGCTCCGGAGAGAGGCACTGGTTTTCTCGAGGTAGGTGCTGGAACATAGGAAATTTAGTGGTAGGATGGGCAGCAGGTGGGTGATACCACACAGAAAATTTGGTGGAGACTACATGCAGGAGCTGCCTCTTGACTACAGGCAGATGAGGCACATGTGTGATGGCTGAAGAGCGCTAGCCTGAGGCAAGAGTGGGAACCATGTCTTGAGGAAAGAAAGTCAGAAAGTCATGTCTTAAAGAAATAGGAAAAATGCAGCAAAAACCTGACACAGGACCAGAGAACAGCATCTGGCTGTTCAGTTGATTCATCTACTGTTCACTGAACCCTCATCAGAAATGGTTTCAATAAAAGAGTGGCTGTCAAGAAGCCATTCTTAAGGAAGGGAAACGAAAATAAAATAACCCAAGAACTGAACTGAGGACCCAATACTTATGCACTTTCATAAATAACATAAGAACTGAAAACTCTGAACTGCATTTTGCAATGTAGAAAAAGTAAAGAGACCATTAGTCAAGCTATTAGCTTTCGTTTTCACAAAGAAAAGCACCTTTGTTGATGTGGCTTTAAAAGCCACGTGGCTATCCAGTGTGTAGAGCACTCTTGATCCTTAATTTCTGGTTGAGTACATTTAAATCTGTACATCTGTACGTGTCGGTTCATTCTGTGATGTAATACTTTCCTCTAATGAGACTGGAAACCATCTGATTATCACATGGCTTCTGACAGAGTCTGAAGGGCAGGCCTTGGATCATGAGGGCAAACAGATATTTTTCTCTGAACTTTTCAGCTTACTGTTCCCGAGTAAATCAGACTTATTTATGCACAAAATGGCAAGATACTTTTATCTGTGCAACGTTGCTTTCCTTTACTCTTCCCTCGTCTTTAGTTTAGTCTGTTTGATTTGGATAAATATATATTTAGAAATGTTATGAAAACAGAAATAAAGCTTTTTGGAACGTAAACAAGATTGCAGCAGAGTGCGGCATCACTTTGCAAAACAAAATATTTATTCTATCTTTTTTAAAATTTACAAATATGTGACCCAGTACTTTACTGCATGTGAAAATATTCACATATGAGGAAAAAGAATCCATAAACCTATGGTATGGCCCTTTAATGTAAACACCTAATTGCCCCTGACAGCAATTCAATATAGGCTCTGAGGAAGGATGCAAATCTGCACTGCAACAGCACTTCTCAAAACCTGCCGAGCTTGTGTGCAAAATAGGCCACAAAGATGTGCTTCTTACAATGATAATGATGATATTAATAGTTGAAAAAGAAAAGGCTCTAGTGCTCCAACTTAAAGCCAGATTATATCAGGATTGCATCACACGTCTGTCATGCAAAGTACGTGGCTGTCACATGATTCTGTTGACTTTAGAATAAAGGAAGAGGTTTAGAATTGTGTTTGTATGTTTGGCATACTATAGCTTGGTAGTGAATGAAGATAGTACTGTCCAGCTTTCCTGCTTCTTGAAGAAAAAGTTATAATAATATAATAAATACATATATAAATATATAGAAATGCATATTACTGTTTCAGTGTATGATTTTTAATGTACATTGTAAAGTCAGCGTAACTGAGTTTTAAAAGCAGCACATGGAAAAAGTAAAAACTCAAACTTGTTACTTAAAGTTCAGTGAGCTGGTTTCAGTCATTGTGCAAATGTATCGTTTATAAGATTGGGGAAACCTGCAGTCAGCTGAGACTGAAGACGTCACTTGAATGAGTGACGAAATGTTTCTCCCACTGAAAACGCTACGTCCAGATGAACAGAATCAGGAGGTATTAAAGTTGAGAAGGAAAAAATAATTTATTATTATATTATATGATATTATTTGTATATCCCTTTCATCAGCAGTGTTGCTCATATGTCACCTGCCACTGTTGCAGGGTCAGTACCAAAGTATTTATGGGAATTAAACTTGGTTTAAATGATTCTTTTAGCTAACATATAAAATAAGAACTAGATTAAAAAGGAGAACTAACTGAAACTGGATTGTGGACTCTTGGAAATCCCATAAGCGAATATTTTATTCCCAATAGGAAATTTAAAAAACATTTCAAAAATGTTTAAATTGACGAACTGATAATATTTTAAGAAAAAATAAAGTAATTTTGACTTTGATGTCAGTATCATGTTTCAAAAAAGTTGGGATCAGGGCAGCAAAATGCTGGAAAAGTAAATGGTGCCAAAAAGAAAAACAGCTGGGGGAACTAAAACCTAAGGACTTAAGAAAACACCTAATAAATCACTATAAAAAAAAAAATACTGCATTACAATTAACATATCGTCTCAGTTACAGCAGTTTCACCATATTAACCATATTAACGGAGTCGGGTGCACTAGTAATAGCACCACCGGGGGAACTAGCGGTAGTAGCAGGACCATAATAGAATTACATCTGATCCCTTTCATTTTTTATTATGGGGAGGAAAAAAATAAAATAAAAGCTTATGTTGTCTAACAGACGGGTCGGGATTCCACAGCTTAGACTTAACAGGCTGCAGAGGTCATTCGCTCCTTAATCCACAAAATTACAAATACAGATTTTTTTATGGATTTGTTTTTATGGCTGGAACTCAGGCTGACATCGCCCATAGCAGTTTTACTACAGTGTGATGGATGTGCAGCTGAGTCTGCTCTATGTGTAACAACCACAACATTTTGTGGTCTATTTGAATTCTTGTCCTGATGAGAAAGCGTGCGGAGAATCACAATATCGTCATTAGTATGGTTATGGAAACTACAACAAAAAGTCAATTCATGAGGGATTTTCTTTAATCTGGATGGCTTTAACGATGGTAGGATTATTTACTGTTACGCAGGAGGCTTTAGGTGTCACATGTCTGCACGGAGTATATGGATAGGACTCTATATCAGAGGGAAACCTCTGACATCCATGTGCCCTCCAGCTGACCAGATTACATTTTGCTTCAGCGATGAATAACTGATACAGAATGAGCGGGGATTTGAGTTCATCTGTGTACACTTTGTAAGAAAATGCATACATGCGACTTTCCTGCAAACCTAAGCACCCATGTTTAGATAATGCATTTGTACAAAATGCTGACAATTTCAAAAAATAGCATCATTTTGTTTGTTGATGAATGGAAAAGTCCTTTTATTTGGAAGAATGCTTTAGACACAACACAACTGCCATGACAGACAAATGCTTCACCAGGAAAGAGGGTGAATGATGATCATGTGGCAAGATTGATGAGCATACACGCAGCCCTAAATATTTTCACTTTGCAAATGAGCAAAAACTGAAATGACCTTTCATCAGTACACTGTATTAAAATTGGATGCCCTCACATGTGCCAGATTTTAAGACCAGATTCAGTTCATTCATGCTTGAACACAATGCAGACGTAATTTCCTCAGATCAGATATAATCCAACAGCATTGCGCTGTAGTTATTAATCGTTATGAGTAGTTCTCTGAAAAAAAGGCCTACTGCCTACTGGCTGCTGTGTTCATATGTAAACTGGTGATATAACACATAATGTCATGGTGCGTGGTGTAGTTACGCAGTCATATGTAATATAATCACATGACACGCTGCCTGGGTAAACACCATATGGATAAACCTTTATTTATTTATTTATGTTGGTTGGTATTCTTATGAAAGAATGACCAAGTACTGTACTATGTTTTCAAAGTACTAACGCCACTTTATGGTATTTATTTACAGTACCTCGACTCTTGATTGTTTGTTCATAGGCAAGCAAATAGAGATTTTGAGTACTATACTACAGTACCACAATAGGTATTTCTATAAACTAAGAACTTTTGCCAGTTTTCTTTGCTTCCATCTTATGAAGTGTGAGATCTGCTGCTATTCTGAGTCTATGGCTTACATTTATTCAAGTACAACTGTGGGCTGCTTAGACTTTGTTTCAATATAGCCACATCTACTACTCTCTAACAGACTTTGAGCTGAGGGTCTTTTTTACATATTACTTCCACATGCCTTTGAAAATGCATAAAAATGCATGCCACTTAAAGAAACATCCAGTGCACAATAACAATAACAATATAAGCAACAGTCTTTTCTCTCTTATTCTTCAGCCTCACAAAACTTTATTTCCATCAGTTTGGATTAATAGTTGGCCTAAAGACAAGAAAAAATGTTCAGTATTGCTGTGAGTACAGAGAAAGGGTGATCAATCACCTCGGCCTTGATCAGTAGCTGGAGCTTTTAGTGCTGACGCTTATGTTTGGCCATGTTAAGCCACAGAAGAGTGCACTTAAATGTAAGGAGAAAAAAGACAGATGAAGTGCAGTGATTTTTCTCTTGTCAATGCTGCCCTGTTCAAATGACAGCACACTACAACAGTTTTGCATCACCGCTTCTGAAAAACACTCAATGTTTAATCAGGGACATTCAGTTCGGTTTAATTTGCTGGGTGTGATGCAAACAAATCCAGTAATTATGTAACAGTTACTAGATTTGTTTGATCAGCCAGTGACTGATGCCACATCCTTAAATGATTGTGTGTTAGTGTCGATCACAAATTCAACAATAACTCGCACTCAATTATGTGTCACTGACACATAATTGAGTGCAAGCAGGTGTGACAAAATAACAAAGGGGTTGATTTTCTGCTTAGTGCAGTTTTTACTGCTATTGTCATATAAACTCTTCTCAAAGGACCAGTTTAGTTTCAAAGTCGCCATTTTGGAAAGATGTGAGTAAGGCAGGGCCTTTAAAGCAGTTATACAGTATCTGAATCTTTAGGCGACCTGAGACCTTTCAGACTGTTTGCATTTTGAGCAATGAAGTATCCAATTATCCAAAGAAAGCTTTTCATACAGTCTGCAAATTCAGGCTGTGGATTGCTGGCAACCAGAGGAAGTGCAGGCATGATTTTGAAGCTGATAGGAACTAAATTTGCAAACAGTCAATACAGCAGTTACACTAGCAGCAGTATCTTAAATTTTGGTGACCCTCAGTGACCACAATGGTGACCCTCAGTGACCACAGGGCCCTCCTTCTTAAACGGCTAATGGATGATGTGCGATGGCATCTTTGTAGAAAATATCCCTCTGGCATGTTCAGTGTGCTGTGAACTGAGCCTTTCCATATGTGTGTGTGTGTCTGTATGTGAATGTGTTCAAAGGAGCTTGCAAAGAAAAGCGTCTGGACTTCTTTAAGTTGCTTGAAGACGTTTCACCTCTCATCCGAGAAGCTTCTTCAGTTCTAAGGTCAAATGCTGGGGAGTCCCAGATATAAACCTAGTGGGAGTATCCCCCCACAGAGGGACAAAAGGACCCCCTGATGATCCTCTAATCGCCTGAGCCAAGGTGGGAAACTGGGTGTGGGTCCCAATCAGCCAGGGTTTCGGGTGAGCTCATTGTGAAACCTGGCCCCACCTTATCATGTGAATTCCTGAGATCAGATGGCCAAGGATGTGAGTGGGCGTTAAGGCGTCTGGGGAGGGAACTCAAAACTGGATTATAGATGGCAGAGAGTTGGTGTCGTAAACCCCCGCCTCTGTTCAAAGATGGTCGCTCACAGTGGACATAGATGGCTTCTTTCACTCCTCTTTCAAACCATCTGTCCTCTCTGTCCAAAATATGAACATTGGCATCCTCGAAAGAGTGACCTTTATCCTTAAGATGCAGATGGACTGCTGAGTCTTGTCCTGTGGAGGTGGCTCTTCTGTGTTGTGCCATGCGCTTGTGAAGTGGCTGTTTGGTCTCTCCAATGTAGAGGTCTGGGCATTCCTCGCTGCACTGTACAGCATACACCACATTGTTAAGTCTGTGTTTTGGAGTTTTGTCTTTCGGGTGAGCCAGTTTTTGTCTGAGTGTGTTGCTGGGTCTGAAATGCACCGGGATGTCATGCTTGGAGAAAACTCTCCTGAGTTTTTCTAATACACCGGCTACATAGGGGACGACAATGTTGTTGCGTCTGTCCTTCTTATCCTCCCTCGCTGGTGTCTGGTCTTCTTTTCTGTGCCTCTTTGCTGACTTTAAGAATGCCCATTTATGTGAATGTGTATTCAGTAGCACATTCGCTGACTTCATTTCATATTAAACCCAGACTGAACCCAAACTTATTATACCCCTACTGCGAAGTTGTTTTGGACAGCTGCCATTAACTGTGACTATCCTTTACAGTACGGCCCCTTTATTACCGCAGTGACAGCAAAGCATGAAAAAGTGAAGATTCCTTTGGAGTATATAGTAAGTGCTGAGCCGCCAAGTATTAGTTCTGTTTACTGTAGTGACACACTCACATCTGGACTCTTACTCATTTCAGTTATATCTTGGCAGCCTGAATCAGCTGTGTGCTGTTGCTGATACACTCCATGCCTCCTCCAACAAATGACTTAGCAGTTCCACCTGCTTTGAAGAAGCATGTTTTTAGTGGACACTGGATTAAAAAACAAGAGTCAAGGAAACTGCTTTGCAGACAGACATCATGTTTTAAACTTAATTAATTTCACAAATGAACCCAATTTTCATGCTTTCAAACTCAAGCTCACCTTGGTCTGCTGTGTTACTAAAAGTCATGCTATGGGTCTTTTCATTGCAAGAAGGGCCAAATCACTGCATGCAAGTATGTGTGTTTGTGTGTGTGTGACTGTCTTCACACATGATCTTATTTTCTAATTAGCTAAGCCTGCTCAATAACTGTATAATGTAAAACAGTCCAGAAATGCAGTATGTTAGGTTTCCAAAGTTGATTACCACTTTTGCAATTCAATAAGAACCGTTCATCTTTTGAAATTGTCAGTAATTCAATGTGTGTGTGTGGTACTCCACTCACTCACTCTAATGCGAACAACCGAAATTAATCACTACACTTATTCTCTCTAGAGTTAAATGGGACTTTATTATACCTCAAAATTACAGATGACATCAAGATTCCTGACTGGTGAAACTCTCCTTTCTGTCTGTGTCAAGAATTCTAACTGTACAATTTGTCTAAAATAAAGAAATGATGTTGTAGTAGATGAAATTTGATGGCACAACTCAATATTTTTTAAACTGTAAGAAATAAATGTCTAAAGGTTCTGATTGCCCAAACTGTCATGTAATTATAAGTTTTCTTGTCAGCTTTGTGTATGCAATTTTCTGTTTAGTTATTGTTGCTTACTTAGTTTTACATAGTTGTCGTCCATGTCTTGTATTCAGCTGTACTTCCTCACCTGTGATTGTCTTAATTGTGTGGATCTGTGTCTCATTTGTAATCACCATTAGCTCTCAGTGTGTGAGTATATTTCTGTCATTCCTGTGTTCAGTGTTCATCCTTGCGTGCTTGTCTGCTGTTCATGGATTCTTGTGGTTTTACTTTTCTGTTTCATTTCATGGACTTCGTAAATCTGAACCCCGTCATTTTAAAGGTTTGTTTCTTTGTTTACGTTTGTCTGCCTGGGAGTCTGCATTTGCTTATACATTTTGCAGGTTATTGCTGTCTGGTAGGGCTGCCACAAACGATTATTTTGATAGTCGACTAGTCACCGATTATTTTTGCGATTAGTCGACTAATCAGATCATCATCCATTAGACGTAAAACTACAGCTTATTGCACCAGCAGCATCTGCTCTTATATAACTATCATTAGCTTACAGCTTTAAGTGTTTAAGGTCTGTGCTAACTAAAAATAAAGACAAGATGATAGTTTATTAAATTTTAATGAAATTTGCAGATTGTTTCGGTGAAGTTTAATAAACTCCTTGCCATCTAAAATATAACAGGACACTGGAGTATATTCTGGAGCATCTCACACTTCTGATAATCAGCTGTCTGCTTGACGTTTATTCAGCTGTGCAAAAACTATAACTTTAATCTCAGACAAACTGATTTACTCAGGAACAAATAAAATACTAAAAAAAAAAGCCAAACAATAACATTTTAAGTTATCTAAGTGACTCATATATATTTAACCTGAGTAGCGAAAGACAGCGGTGGGTTTGACAACGATTTGCGGGGAGTCCGGTGTTCTCACGGTGCTAGTGAGCCTAGCCCCCGGCTCGCTAACGAGCTAGTGGGTAACAGACGTCTCCGAAAACGTCGGAGCGCTTTTGAAAATATGTGGTGTCCTGATAAACTGAGCAGATATTTGAGGTTTACACAGCTACATTCTCACCTGAAAATATGTTAAACGTTTATTTTGTGACCCAGAAAGAATAATAAGAGTAACATTAAAACTAACTAGCTGCCGCCATTGTTGGAAACTGCGCTGGGCCGCGCTATGAATTCTGGGACACAGCTGCTTCTTCTTCTTCTTCTTCTTCTTCTTCGGGGTTTAACGGTAGCTGGCATCCTTGTACATGCAGTGCTGCCATCTTCTGTTTCAGTCCGTTATTACACTCTTAAATCCTGCTACTTATTCCTGCGTCTTTTGGGATCTTACAAAGCTTCAAACGACGCGTCGACTATTAAATCAGTCGTCGACGATTTTGATAGTCGACGTAATCGTGACTAGTCGACAAATCGTGGCAGCCCTACTGTCTGGTGAAGGGATATTGAATGTTGTCCTTGAAGCAATTGTAAGATAATGATCTGATTGAGAGTGCTTAAGAGAAGACTCAAAAGGTGACTACAGAGAGATGACTAAAGAATATGACAGGCATTTGGCATCATAAATTAAACCAAAAGACAGTGTTTGGATAAAGATCTATGGTTAGTTCTCATTAAAATGTCAGACATTGATTACTACAAAAGATGCAAGATCACAGGAAGGAAGTCACTTCTCAGATACACATTGTTACACACTGAAGGACGACAGGGTTCATTCAGGTGCACATGAAGATTTATTGCGCTGAAACACAGCAAAACAATTCAGTGTTAATGGCAGCTTCCATTGTAATAACTGGCCTGCGTTACTTTTGTAGCATTACGTGTAATGGCCATGTATTAATCAGCCCTTAACACACAGAGAAAATGACCAGTAAACAATAGACAACATAACATGTACTGGCTGGTCTATTTCCTATAACTTTAACTAAAACCAGCTAACAGTTTCCTTTCACCTTACTGATGGAACAACACGGTTACAGAGATTAATGCAGGAGGCTAACACGACTTAGCTAGCGCACAAATGTTACTAGCATTACCCACAGATAACGTGAAACAACTCCCTTATTCGCTCACATTAAACACCATATAAACAAGAATTACACTCCAAACATGTTAAATAAGCATCGACTTTACATAAATGTATGTAGTTCTCGTATATTGCTCTCACCTGAAACACAGCAAAACAATTCAGTGTTACTGGCGGCTTCCATTGTAATAACTGGCCTGCGTTACTTTTGTGAAGGACTATTTTGCCAGTTACCCGTTTGGCTGAGCCGCCACTGCCACCTACTGGCGAAACTAAATATCGCCCTAACATCACATCAGGTGGGAGCAAATGAGCTTTTCGCTCTGTGTTATGATGCAAACTATTGTCACAACAAATAGCAAAAAAAGATGATGGGGGGGTGGGCACGAACACATAAGGAACACATCTGAGACTTGTTCTTAATGCTCAAAATACTCAGGGTGCCACAACATTACTCAAAAATTAGGGCAACACTTAAAGCAAACAAAAGTGACAACAGGTGCACGGACAGACCATAAGAAGATACAGCTCCCTAAAGGCAGCAGTTTGGCAGATGTTGGCCACAGACAATTGCTCTCTCTTTATCCTACTATGTGATTCTGCCTTTGCTTTTTGTCAACGTCCTCATCACCGCTGGTAGCACGAGACGGTACCTGCAGTGCATTTAGGTTGCAGGGTTAGCCCAGCTTAGGATGGCACGTTCATAGGTTTGTTGGGTCTTGCAATCAACAATCTTGAGAGTGTGGAGGAAAAGCCAGCCGATGCGCACAAGGAGTAACAGAACCTCACAAAAGTAGGATAGTAATGCGCATGTTAGTGACCAAACCATCATTGCCAGGCTTCATGAGTGCGGTGCTCACAGCTCACAGGTTGAATGGTATTCTCCAGAGAACACCAGAACCAGCAGATCCACTGTCCTTTTCATAGGTCAGAGCAGGTTTGAATGGTAGCCAGCAGTAATATGTGACTATTGATGCACGTCACCCTAGTGGTGCCACAGACTGAGAGGAGTTCCATCAGGACGCCATTCATTCACCATCTCATCGGAAGCATGCCCCTGTTTCAGAGGTGCTTATGGTCACATGGGGGCATACACACTACTGAGCATCATTATAAGACAAAATTTAATCCATGTATGATTTCAATTTTTAGTTTCGCTTTGTGATTTTCAGCCCTCAAAGTTTTGGATAATTTTGTTTTTACTGATTGCTGTTATAGCTTTTTTTTCTTGACAAATCACACAGTATATCTGTAAAGATATCCATCTGCAATAATTGGCTCATCAAGATTCGATGCATGATTGCAGTGTTCTTTTAATTTTTTGGAGCAATTTTCCATGCAATTAGTCAGCAGACTAATATGTGTAGTTTGCGAAGCACAGTTAGACTATAAAAGCCTATGTGCTCAGTAGCTTTCAAAGTATTTGTCTTTTCAATTGAACATGTTGATGGTTCAATTTGTGCTGGTATTAGAAATTCGAATGTTGCTGTAGGTGTTGCATAATAAAAATGGCTGGAAAAGTCCTTTTTTTCTACCTCCACTGTAATTTTACCACTTTTTTCTGTAAATTCCATAATGAAAAATAAATAAACAAACACATAAATAAATGAATAACTCAGTCCCACTGACTGTAAAACTTCTCAACTTCTTAACTTTGCATAAGCTTGCATATTTCCTCAGTTTTCCTCTGTGTTACGAGGACAAGAATGGAAAACAAGGCTGCACTGAAATTGGCTTAGGAAAAAAATTCTCCATGTGTAACTGATGGAGAGATGTGTTGCGTGAAGGAGATGGCAAACACCATCTGCTTACAGTTCATCAATAGGCCTTTGAGTGCTACATTCTAGGCAACATCAGCAACGTAGAAAGCTTTCATAAAAATAAATCCGAGGTAATTTTACCACAGGGCTTCCCCCTGCGTTCTTATTTATCTCTTCTGTCTTTGTTAAGGAATCAGTTTGTGGGTAAGAGAGCATTCAAAAGGCTTTATCTGTCATTCATCATTCAATCGCTAATGCTGCGTATTAAGGGATCCATCCAGGGAGAAACGGGATATGTGTGTTTGTTTCTGCTTGTGTGTGTGTGTGTGCGTGTGTAAGAGTGCATGGGTGACTTACAAGAAACCTCTAACCTCTACCTTAAGGTCAGCACAAATGTCCAGCAGTCAGATTTGAGGTTAAATGCATGTGAAGCAAAGGTTCTTGTGAAAGGCTGAAGTGACTCACAGCACATCTGGGTACCAGAGAGAAGTAAAACAGAGCGGTTTATACAATACTGTACAAAGGTCTTGAGCCACCCATTTATATTTTGCTTAGAAAATAAGTGCAGTGATTTATTGAAACGTGCAAACATACATGGAAGTACAGTATTTGTTAAATCTAATGAGCTTGAAAGTCAAAATTGGGTATAAGCCCCTTTATTCTTCACAGCTGCACAGCCTTAACTCTCTTAGGCAAGACTTCTTGTTGCTTTACAAGATGATCCTACACGGTTTCAGTAATGTTGATGTTTGAGCTCTGGGGAGGCCAATCCATGACTGATAGTGTTCCATTGTGTGCTTTTCTGTCAAGCAGGGAGCCTGAACAAGTGGTAGAGCTAAAAGCCAAGCTTAGGAAAGCCTTCCCTGAATAAAAGCTGATTTTGGGAACAAGGTAAGATTACAAGTGCTTATAGTCTCACTGGTCTCAGAATAAAATAAACTGAGAGGGGAAATAAACAGAGGTTAACATTGTGGTTTTACCACTGATTACTGCTGTCACATTAAGTTGCAGAAGGGCAATGATGTTGTCTTGTAGTAGACGGTGTCTAGTATAACATTAATTATATGTCTGCAATTTCAGCATTTTACACAAACTCACACCAAGACTTTTTTGTCCCATTTGAAACACAGACAGACTCCACACTGTGGCCGTTTGGCTTTTCTTTTGCTACATCCTTTATTGTTGATTTCAAATCACTGCATTGTCTTTGAAAAACATTCGTAATATAATGACTCAATTCCCACTTTAGTGAACAACAGCCACCGACTTTTATTTTCTCTATATTGGATTATATAAGAGGAAACAAAATGTTTTTCCCTAAATTTAGACAAGTGCTCTTTTCTTTTAAACTTCATCTGAACCTTTTTGAGCCAGTTTCATATCTCCATATTTTATTTATTTGCCTACAGACGTGGAGCATCATCACAGCACAGTGGTGCAGTGGTTAGCACTGTGCTTCACAGCAGGTTTGGGGTTTGAAACTTGCCTGCTTTCCCTTTTAGAGGTTGCATGTTCTCCCTCTGTGACTTTGATTTCCTCCCACAGTCCACAGCACATTAACTGGTGTTTCTGACACTGACTCTGGATGTGATGTAGCAGAAAAGAGCAAAGAACAAAATGAGACAGGGGCAGAACAGTAACCTTTTTACTGTAAGGCAACAGTGCCCTTTTTTGTAATTGTGCAAAACGTTCATGTTTTATCTCCTTTTCCTTATACTGACGTTTGCATCAGCAATGGAACATAAAACAAGGATGGAAGTGTTAATGATCGGGCTTTAAACTTAAAGCAAGCCTCTGAAATATTAGCTTTTGTTGAACTCAGCACTTGAAAATCTCATGCTTGCCACAGTGCTAGCAAATAGGGCTTGCAAATCTTGTTTTAATAACATTACATGTAAAAAGTTGGGATAATTTTTCTTTTAGTTAAAAGGCTCAGGCAAAAATCCAAAAAATGAACAAAGTAAACTGCATCATTCATCGCCCAGTACTTTGGTGAAATTTTATTTTTAAATTTATTTATTAGGTTGGAATGGGACTGCAGTGCTGTTCAGGGTATATTGTTAAGTTTTTACTGTGCCGACTGTCACGCTATAAATTTCGCATGCACATCTCAACGTTTGCATTCATTTTCTTGCTTGATGGTAGAAAACTGAAAAATGCAATGTGTGTGTACATGTTTAGACATCTTTGTGAGGACAGAAAATCGGCATCCCACTATACAGGGAGTGCAGAATTATTAGGCAAGTTGTGTTTTTGAGGAATAATTTTATTATTGAACAACAACCATGTTCTCAATGAACCCAAAAAACTCATTAATATCAAAGCTGAATGTTTTTGGAAGTAGTTTTTAGTTTGTTTTTAGTTTTAGCTATTTTAGGGGGATATCTCTGTGTGCAGGTGACTATTACTGTGCATAATTATTAGGCAACTTAACAAAAAACAAATATATACCCATTTCAATTATTTATTTTTACCAGTGAAACCAATATAACATCTCCACATTCACAAATATACATTTCTGACATTCAAAAACAAAACAAAAACAAATCAGCGACCAATATAGCCACCTTTCTTTGCAAGGACACTCAAAAGCCTGCCATCCATGGATTCTGTCAGTGTTTTGATCTGTTCACCATCAACATTGCGTGCAGCAGCAACCACAGCCTCCCAGACACTGTTCAGAGAGGTGTACTGTTTTCCCTCCTTGTAAATCTCACATTTGATGATGGACCACAGGTTCTCAATGGGGTTCAGATCAGGTGAACAAGGTGGCCATGTCATTAGTTTTTCTTCTTTTATACCCTTTCTTGCCAGCCACGCTGTGGAGTACTTGGACGCGTGTGATGGAGCATTGTCCTGCATGGAAATCATGTTTTTCTTGAAGGATGCAGACTTCTTCCTGTACCACTGCTTGAAGAAGGTGTCTTCCAGAAACTGGCAGTAGGACTGGGAGTTGAGCTTGACTCCATCCTCAAAAAGGCCCCACAAGCTCATCTTTGATGATACCAGCCCAAACCAGTACTCCACCTCCACCTTGCTGGCGTCTGAGTCGGACTGGAGCTCTCTGCCCTTTACCAATCCAGCCACGGGCCCATCCATCTGGCCCATCAAGACTCACTCTCATTTCATCAGTCCATAAAACCTTAGAAAAACCAGTCTTGAGATATTTCTTGGCCCAGTCTTGATGTTTCAGCTTGTGTGTCTTGTTCAGTGGTGGTCGTCTTTCAGCCTTTCTTACCTTGGCCATGTCTCTGAGTATTGCACACCTTGTGCTTTTGGGCACTCCAGTGATGTTGCAGCTCTGTAATATGGCCAAACTGGTGGCAAGTGGCATCTTGGCAGCTGCACGCTTGACTTTTCTCAGTTCATGGGCAGTTATTTTGCGCCTTGGTTTTTCCACATGCTTCTTGCGACCCTGTTGACTATTTTGAATGAAACGCTTGATTGTTCGATGATCACGCTTCAGAAGCTTTGCAATTTTGAGACTGCTGCATCCCTCTGCAAGATAGCTCACTATTTTTGACTTTTCTGAGCCTGTCAAGTCCTTCTTTTGACCCATTTTGCCAAAGGAAAGGACGTTGCCTAATAATTATGCACACCTGATATAGGGTGTTGATGTCATTAGACCACACCCCTTCTCATTACAGAGATGCACATCACCTATTATGCTTAATTGGTAGTAGGCTTTCGAGCCTATACAGCTTGGAGTAAGACAACATGCATGAAGAGGATGATGTGGACAAAATACTCATTTGCCTAATAATTCTGCACTCCCTGTACTTGTGTTGACCATCATCACTCATGGGGACAAAATGCCTGTTCCCATGAGTCTGAAGGCTTAAAATGTGGCTTTAGTGTCAGAGTTACTATTAGGTTATGGTTAGGTTTAGGCTGAGGGTTAGGACTATACATTCATTTTTGATGGTTAGGGCCCAGGGTAAGCCACTAGGGTAAGCTTCATGTCAATCAGATGCCATCACTAAGATATGAAAATTAGTGTGTGTGTGTTTGTGTGGATTCTTTCTATGAGGCCAAAACAAAAGCAGTAGTAATTTCTATTACAGCTTGGTAATAATGGATGGAAACAAGAATGTGATGATATGGAAAGTTATTACCACTTAGTTAACAAAGTAATCCAAGTAATTACTTGCATCAAAAGTGGTTAAAACTGAGTAACATGAAACATATGCAACTAGTTAACAACAGGCTAGCAATTGAAACAAATACCATGGCTAATGTTTTGGCTTATTACCTAGAGCCATACGTGGTAGTCTTTGTGTAATAACCTTGAATCAGGGCTGAAAAATGCAAAATAGAATAAAATAATAAAATAGCTGTTTCTATCTAGGTCCATGTAAACAAGCTACTAAAACAATCTTTAAGAAGAGTGATAATTAGCTGGAAATGTATGATTGTTTCTGTGTAATAACCTAGAATCAGAATTTGAGGTCAAACCTGGACACCGGGACAGCAGAGTGGTGAGTCCAGTTCCTCAGTTTTGCTGGAGAATATGGCACCAAATTGGTCCCGTAATATTATGCAGGTCATGTAGTTTTGCTGCACAACTACTTTAAATTCATGGTTATAAATAATAAGAAGAAAAAAAATAAAAGCAATTACAATTAAAATAAAGCGACCATCTGGTGTGTGTGTGTGTGTGTGTGTGTGTAATCTGTAGCTAAATAGCAGATGCAAACAGAGACAAAACAGCAGCAGGGCAGCACTTGCATTCCAATCGTGTCCACTGTTTTGGCTCCCAGGAAGCTTTCATCCAGCAGTCCAGAACACTGTGCATCTAATCAGTGCTTGCACAAATACTGAGTAAGCACAAACATACACACAGACATACACGGGCTGACTGAGCGAAATGAGCCCCGCTCAGAACACAGGAGAAATATCAGATGTGAAAGAAAGGGTAGACCACAGGACAGCGATGACCGTTCTGCGGTGACTTTGAACCGCTCTTCACCGGCGCTGTCCCCTCTTTTTTGTTTGTTTATTCTGACTTCTGTGAAGGCATGCTCAGCATTCGCCTGGATGGCAAAAACACATATTTGACCTTTGCATGGCGGCATGCGCAAACATAGCAATCAGAATGTCAACATAAGAAGACACAGCATGGCCATACTTAAACAAACATGTACTGAGATGCTGACTAGCTCCACAGTTTGTACTTGACAGGTACGTAAGTTGAGACTAGCGACATCATACAGAGTCAAAGCTGACATTTCTTAACTTCGTTCCCATAAATATTGGGTCACTTTGTTTTTTTTTAGTCATGTGTACTTCGGGAATCAGAGGGTCATTTTGCAGTGAATTGTGGAAAATGATGGGGTCATTGTCATTGTTTTTAAAATTTCCAGCAGCGTACTCCAAACTGCTCCAAACTCCAAACCATCATCATTGTAGCTGTTGTGAGCGTCTACTCCGATAGATGTGATGCAGACAGCATACAAAGTAATCTAAAAAGCATCTCTAAATGACCCCAAGCATTATGCAGCTCCTTTGCATTATATTCTGTATGAAAACAGGACAGCACTGGTTGAGCTTAATATCTGTCGGGGACTCAGTCAGGCTGTTCGCTACAGCACTCTGTGCTTCATGCTGTTGTGCCCTTGGTAGAGTTTAATAATGTAGTTTAACTGACATGGCCGTGGACTCGCTTGCTATTGGTTAAACCAAAGACTTTGATATTTAATTCCCCTGTAAATAAATTCAATCAAGTCACGGTCATACCAAGGTTAAGGCACATGTTCTCCCCGTGTAATGCTGAAACTACGGGCATCTGTCATTTATATGGATGTCACTCGCCCTGTTGTGTTTCCTTCTCTTCCCCCTTCTCCTCCTCAGGGGTGGGATTAAGCAGCTCGTGTCATTCATGAATCCTTCTGAGCAACTCCTCAAATCCCATGCCGCTTTCAAAACACAACAATGCTGAGACCAGTGTTTGCAGATAGGAGATTCAGAGCATGACCTGTGAGTAAGTGATGAGGGGCACGCCATACCATCAACTAGTCAGTCCCTGGTTTGATGCCTGACTTATTTGCACCCTTCATGTTAATCTTCCTGCTTTGTGCTGCAGCTAACCTATAAGGCAAATAAATAAATAAGAAAATTGTTATGGAATTTGGTCCTCATATTGAGTCTGATGTAAATAGGACACGTGTTGTTGTCATGGGTGTAGTCTTCTTATTTCTTAATTGAAAAGTCATGTCATGTTATTTGGCCCACGGTGTGGTTCGGAGAGTGCGCACTTGTTTGTCTCTTTGTGTTTGACAGTGACAACAACTCGGCTCCCATAATCATAAGTTTATACCACCTGTTCTTGGATAGTGCCCCAGGTATTGTTCTGTTTACACATTTGTCCACAGTGACAGCACGAGCTATTTAAACATGCATACTGACAATGACTGACTTCAGCAGCAGTGGTGGTCTTGGAGATTACATGAGAAGCGCCTTCAGGGAGCTGTCGTGATTTGGAACTAAACAAATCAGCTCAATTAAACTTGTGTGTGGGACTGTTGTAGACGGCGGCCAAACAAGCTAAACTCAATTCTGCTCAATTAGAATTGTATCTTTTGTAAGTTTATTGATGTGATCCTCCATAGAAGACCCAGTTTTTCATGCAACCCCTTGGTAAAAACTCACTGCACATCCCCTGTTACCGTGACCCTGAACTGGATAAGTGGAAGTAAGTCGACGAATGGATAGGTTATTGCTCTAAAACAGAGAAAAATAATTCATTAAATACCAGGATCACTGCAGATTAGCTTTTGTTTGTTCTACTAGATATACTACAGTTTTAATAAAATGTTATTTAGCCTGCATTAAACACTTTACAGACACATGCTGCATCTGCTTATTCCTGCTCTGTCCAGTCTGCTGCTGTAATAATGTGGAACTAATAAATCCCATCTTACATGAGCATGTATTTAGTAACTCTTCCCCTATGAATAGATACTGAGAAATCTACCTTTGTATTATGATTAGATGACCAGTAGTTTTATTTGTTGGTAATGACACAAAATGTGTTGACAGAAATGTATTCCCTGATGCTCTCAGAGCCTCTCCATCACTGCTTCATCCCTTCTGAATATTTCTCCATTTTCCACATTATCTAACACTTGTTAAAACCTGCGAATGGGCAAAAGCTCAATCGCTGTGAAAACACAACGACACGCACTCAGTTTAAATGACAATATGTTGTTTATTTTCTATATTTTCAAGGTTTATTATTTACAAACAAAATAAACAAAAAAAAAAAATCAAAAAGATTTTTTGACAAACACTGTTTGTCTGCATATTCTTGTAAGAAAGTTTACATTTATCTTTCTTTCGTCCGTATTAAGTAACCAACTGACAGTTCTTTTTACTCTAAGCCTTGGATTACATGAATGAGCTGAACAGTGATCATGTGAGTGGGGTTTAAGAGGACCGAGCAGCTCACCGTCGCTCCCGCCCCTCCTTCCACTACGCATATCATCAGTAAACATATGAAACCTGTGGTCGTCAAAACCAAATCAAAGATTTGGCTCGTCCTCTCTGGGCATTGTCAGTTCTTTTTGCATCTCTTGTTTTTTTTCTTCTCCAAACCAACAAAACAAGAAACAAAAATATACAAATATATGTGCTGGTTTGTTGAGAGTCTCTATACTGCTAATATGTAAGCTCATTAGTTTGTGTTATACATCACCATTAATGCCCATTCCAGTATGTTAGTTGCGATTGGTATAGTGAAAAAAAAGCACATAGTTGGGAAGCTCTCCCTCCAAAGGCAAGTATCAAAAACAGCACAAACCAACAGTGCCGCTGTCCATCTCGACTGTGAACTAGTTCCTATACACTATGGCGTATTCACGATTAAGCGCTCTTCGTTGTAAATAGAACATCTCCACCCAAATACCCGGAGATATTGCTCCCTCACTGCGACATCTAACCTAGCTGAAAGAATCTACATGTTGTTATTAGTAAGTCAGAAAGTGCAATTCAAAACAAAGACAATGACTTAAAATGTTTTGCTTTGGCCAGTTTCCTTCCACGCGTCGATATTCAACCCAAACGTCAGTGGTATAAAGGTGCTCAAATTTGTACAATGTCTCACTGGTGTCACTGCAAGTCTAAAGATTGCACTTCTTCTCTATTTATTTATTTTTAAACTGTACATAAACCTCACTGAATATCTATATAGCTTGACTTAGAATGTTAGAAACACCTGCCTCTAAAAGTTCGTACCGGAAGTAAAGATACCAATTGGATAAACGGAGACATTTGGCCATCTTCATTGCTTACTCCTTTCTCGTCTAAAAACACTGAGACATAGAACACATAGAGTATAGTAAGGATGATTGCGTAGTAGTGTGCAGAAGTGCCCCGGACCACACCCCACCCCGTCCCACCCACCCCAATATGCACCAAGCTCACACTCATAACAAAGGATGGAACATGGCTATAGTTTAGGCACAAATACTTTAGAATGTCCATGTGAAAAGTCAATGCTTCTGTTCACACACAGATAACATCTAGGCAGACAGACAATGAACAAAAACATAATCTAACATTACATTTAACGTCAACATTTTTGAGATAGTATCTTTTTAAGTATTTGTGACAGCGCATGCTTTCGTGATGGGGTTGACTGTATTGGTACACTATCGGCACAACCTGTAGTGAAGAGCCATCTTTTAACATGGTTGCTGTGAGGGCTTAGTCACTTTAACCTGATGGGACACGGGTGCCATGGTGACTCTGACTCTGAGTAGAAATTCTGCATGGCCGAGACGTTTGATCAAGAAGACCGCATAAGCACGGCCGTCTTCTATAAGCAGGAAAACGACTGGTCGTCCTGAGATTTCGTGTAGATTTAAATATTCAAAATATTCCCTTTGACAGATATTAAAATATTGCTTGCTCGACCTTGCGTCCATGCCTCAAAGTCCTGGTCAGTTTAGAGTAGCTAAGCCCACATAATGGATTTACATGAGACAGAAACCTTAATGCAAACCAGCATTTCGTTTTTTCTGTCACTAACAGCGGTTTATAAACAGCTTTCAGTGTAAATGTCCTCCTGCACAACTGAGTGACTGAATACTTGATGTCTTGAAACTAAAACATAGGTACTAGAAATGTTGTGCTTCAACTGATATGACAGCAGTACAGTACAAATGTACACCAGGAGCTGGTTAGCTCAAAATCTAAATTGTGGTTTATATATAAAAGAAAAGGAAATATAATGGGTAATAAAGGAAAAAGAAAGTCTAATTTTCACACCTAAGCCATACATGTTCATACCAGCTGTGTGGTAAATAATCCCTGGCAGTACTTTGGAGTTACGTTATAGAAAAGAAGCATTTGCTTTTAATAGGATGACACTGAAACGAAGTTGTGTATTGTAGGTAAATACTGTATACTGTATGTCCACTCGATGTTAAATCAGAAACTACGCTAGGACTAAGGGTAGTATACAGAGAGACAGAAAGAGAGAAGATAAGATTTATAAATGTCCTTCAATCAAGTAGTGCTAGCTATTGCATTAAGGTTTGTTTATCTCTCATAAATGATATCCAGGTTCCTGATAGAAGTAAGACATTGTTATGATAGAGAATGCACCACACAGTATCTGTAAATACTAGATCTACAAAACTATTTACAGGACACATATAGTTAATTTTTATGTCACAGTCTATTGCATAATGGTGATAATCTTTAGTTTATAAATACTATAAATATACACAGAAGTTTTAAGCAACATTAAGTAACATCTCAGCCATCAGAAATCAGAAATAGAAAACAATAACATCCATCCATATCTGTGCACACACTTCATTTTCCTCCAAAATAAACAAAGAAAGCAGCATTTCTAATATCTATTCCCTTTGGACCCATAACACTGCCATGGTTTGTGTGTGTGTGCGCCTCTGTGGGGATGTAGTGGTTTATCAGACTGTATTTTTCATCGCAGACAGCAACGGAATAGTTACAGTATTGTTATTTTGTTCTTAGGTGAGTTTCCAGGAAAATGGTTTGAGACCGATTGTGTGCTTGTTAAGATTATTGGTCGGCATTATTTGCATTTATTCTTCCACAGTGGTGCTAAAGCTGCTTAATAGGAGAAGATAAGTTTGCTCTTCTTTTAGTAGAAAATGAAAAAGTCATTGTGAGAGTCCACAATGCAAACAAGTTTTTAAAAAAAATCAAGAGCAAAAACAAACAAAAAAATTCAATGAAAAATAAAAAAACTTAATTTATATATATATATCTATATATATCTATAGATATAGATATATAATTTTTTACATTTCTCAGAAAGGAAGACTCATGTTTATACTACAGATTGAAATTGCCATTGCCAATGTTGTTGGTGTTTTTTTTGACATGGTCCCATGCACACAAACACACACATCCCCGTGCACACACGTGCACACACGCTTTCACATCTATATATACATATCTATATATGTATATATAGATATGATCAAAGAAAGGGCGTGTATCTGTATAATATACATTCTTAAGTTTAGGGAGACAAAATTGTCTAAAATATAATACATGGGTTATATATACAGCATTTCTATGAGGTTACTTTAGAAGAAAATTGGAGAGAAAGAAAACAATGCCAAAGTTCCTCATTTTGACCTCTTTTGTTCTAGCTCCATTAAAAATGATTTGAAACATATTTCTGTTTAAAAAAAGAGAGGGAGGGTAAAATGGGATCATAAATTTGATGCAAAACGCATTTTGTCTTGCTCAGTTTCTGTACTGCTGAGCACTGAATCTCTTCTAGATCCGGGAGAATCCCTGTGCTGGGTTGAGGATGAGGACGCTGCTGCCACTGCTGCTGCAGCTGCCGCTGCTGCAGCTGAGCGCACGGGAGGCAAGGCTCCTGACGACATCTGGCGGAATAAATTGACCCGCTGGGGCACAGTGGTGCGGATGCCACTCTGTAGATTCATTCCCTGGATCACCGCTGCTGTGGGTGGCACGATGGAGGCCAGGGAGTCTCCTGAGGTGGGATGCACTCTGGGCCCCAGAGATGTGTCATGTGGTAGTGATGGTTGGGAGGCTGATAAGTGTCGGATGTCTCGACTCAAGCTGCCTGATTGTAGAGCCTGCGTGCTCTTGTGGATGTCCCCCCGCTGAGGTGAAGGGACCTGCTGCTGCTGAGGTGACGCCTGCTGCTGCTGTTGCTGCGCTGCAGAGGATGTGGCTGCAGTTGGCGCAGCAGGCTGCTGAGCAAGCTGTTGCGTAGACAGAGATGGCTGGGGAATGGGTTGCTGGATAAGGGACAGCTGGGAGGCTGTGGGGGAGCCATACTGGAAGCTCCGGTTAGCCAAAGGGGTCTGCACAGGCGGGCTACACATGGCAGCTGTGAAGGAGCAGGGAGACATGATTGTGCCTTGCTGTAGTGGGGTCTGTGACAAATTTAGGGTGCCACTTTGAGTTTGGTAAAGCCCCTGTGCTGCAGCAGCAGCAACAGCAGCGGCTGGCATCATGCGGGCAGCGGAGGCATTAGCAATAGCTGAAGCGCTGTAGGTCAGGGGTACAGAGGACTGCTGCAGCTGAGTGGTGCCAAAAGCAGTGGAGAAGGGCGGCTGGGCTGGTGAGTTAATAATGGAATTTCCTGACATTGGTGTTGAGTTCATCCCGGTTACCGACTGCTTGCGGTCCACCATCATTACCATCTCCCTGTCCTGACGGATAATCTGCTTCAGCAGCTCGTTCTCCTGTGTGTTGAAAACCCCGGCGTTCAGATCCTTCTGGAACTTCTGCAGCAGCAACGAGTTCTTCTTCCCTGTTGGGGTGCAGTCAGGACACGTGAATACACACAGCCACGGTAAACTTTGGATAAACTATACTGCACCACAGGAATAAACAGGATACGGGTCAGTAAAGACGCAGCTTGTGGGTTTTAATCACACATTAGCTTCTTCCTTTGATCAAGGCCAATTCTTTAACAGAGGCATTTCACTGTATTCATTCCACATTCATTCATAAATGGGCTACTTTTAACCACACAAACTGCATCTTTACACATTCACTAAAGGCTGTTACAGTGAATAAACCTTTGAAAGACATTAAATGGAAATGACTGTGGGAAATATACAGTTTGAAGGGGTGAAGGACACGTAAGGAGACAAAGATTACTGAAAGTGTGACTTGATAGCACAGACTGTGAAGTGGCAGTGAAACACAGAAGAATACTGATGAGTTGTACCCACACATGACATGACTGATTTTAGATATTTTAGAAGAAAAGGGTCTAAGGCTTAATTTAAAGCCACGGTCTAGCTACATGGTCACATTGACATCAAAGCCATAACACATCACAAGGGCATTCTGCGTAACATCTATAGTGTGGAAACAAAGTCAAATAAGAAGAGAATATATCTTATTTTATACATTATGTATCATATACATAATGTATAAAATCTAACTTAATATTAATCATCTAACCACACAATGAATGGGATTCTCTTCAAGTTATATTTTATATTGACTAGTGCAAAGCAGTTTGTCTGCATATTTAAACAAAACACAGTATTCCTTTAATACTGTAAACAAACTGCTTTTAAAAAGTACTCCACTCATATGCACTATAAAGGGCATTTTGAGCCCACATGAAAGTCTTTCCTAGCATGTCACAGGTCTTGAACCGTAATAATAAAAGGCTTGGCAGATGGCTTTTTAAACACCAGCCACTTTTGTGGCTTTGGGAGTTTGAGTAAAAAGAAGAAGCTGTTGTAAATGGGCATATAAAGACATCTTCAAACGAGCCTGTCTTAGAAGGAATTGCCAAATCTAAAGACCTAATAAACATATTTACTTTGAGTGATAGTGTCCAAACGTCTTCATGGGAAGTGTTTCCTGTCATTACTACTGATCGTGACAAGCAGCAACGCATTGCCGGTAAAGAAGACAAAGTGGACTTTTAGTGTGCTCAGGGCTTTAGCCACAGTCAATCAATCATTCAGCCCTGTCCTTGACTGGCAGAAGATTTTTCCACTGAGTTCACCATTTGGCAGCATATGCTGGATGGCTTTCACCTCTCAAGGCTGCTGGTAAGTCATGCATTCAACTATAAGACAGGACTTTTGCTGCTGTAGCAGCTGAAAATAGATTGCTGTAATATTTTAATGCATTTTTCTCAGGATAAAGCCCTCAGTTTGATGTTTTTCTCCTCGACTGCAGCAATCTCTACAGGGTCGGGTAGCTAAAACAAGCACCACACACTAATTATAAGACTATCGTTAACTTACACGTCTGTTTTCATTGCATATTTAAAGGTGACAGGATTAAACTCTGTAGATTGGAAGGACAACACATGTTCATTGTTTGGTGTGCTTGTCACTCTGACAGAAACATCTGAACACACCAACAAGTTAGAGACAGGGGCAATAACTGGGTTTCAGGGAAACAGGGATTCTTCTGTATACCTCTGAAAAGAAAAGTATCTCATTATCAGTGTTTTGTGCACAGTTAAATAGAGTTAAAGTCAGGCAAACTTAGTTTACTGTACAGTATGTTTACTGCATATTGATACTATACAAGCTAAAAGCACTTACTTTCATTTTATTATATCTGTCATACAGACAGTTTCAAAAAATGCCAATATAGCATTTTGAGCTACACATATGCAGCAACATTTAGGTTATTTTGTTAGAAACAAATGATTTCCGTTCATTACGTGGGGAGCTGTTATTTTCCATGGTGCATCATGGCTACAGCACGTGAAATTCCCATACATTCATATATTTGCTTTACAGTTGATCCTATTGAATAATACAATTTGTAGGTATGCAGAATGATGAAAATTTTAACAATAAACATTTGTTGTGAGCTAACTTGGTTCAGCTGCCCAGACCAGGCTGAATCTACATTGCATCAATAGTTCGTTCAGCTTATATATTATTTACACTCTTTATTTGTACCTAAATAACTTTATTTACTTCATGTTGCACATTTACAGAATTACTGTCTCGCTTTGATCACAGAATTAAACTTACCCCAAAAAACAAATACATTGAGAGGATTGAGAGGCAGACATATTGTATAAGCTCGGCAAAACCTGACATATTGTGTATATTTTCCACTAATACTTTCCGGGCTAATAAATACAACTTGGTAGGAATCCATTTCTCCCTTTCTGTTTCAGCAAGGCACTTTGGGCATATTACTACTAGAACAGTAGCCCATTTCTAAACTTGAATAGAAAGGCTTTGGAAACAATATGCTTTAAAGAAAAAATAAAAAGTAAAAGTAAAAACCACTCAGCTTTGACAAAATTAAAATAAATAATAGTAAAAATATCAGATAAGTCCCCAATTCCCACTATTTACATTCAATACACTAAACATAAAACAGCTTGATAGCCAACAAACATCAACCAATAAAAAACAAAACACAGAACACAATATAATGTTTACAGACATCATATATAATAGACAATGAAGACTGTATTAAAAAATGCATATCTTTGAAAGATAACTCCAGATGCATTCATGTTTTTACAGATAGATATCTATGTGTGAAAAAATTACTGTGTTGAGTCAATCTACAGGGAACTCATTCACTTGATGTACTTCCTGTAATGCCATTACACTGAAACCAAGAGGGCACACATGAGATAGTCCTCAATGAACAGCTAAACAGTTAGCTTCAGCTAACAGTTACAAAAATGACTTACATATGCTAGAAAAGCCTTTATTTTAGTTTTGGAAATATGGAATTTATTATATGTCACAATTGAAATAAGAAAAAATACAGATTTTGCTGTACCAGTTCACTTTTTTTTCTCTTTACTAATTATAATTTGTTTTGTTATATCTATAAGAAACCAAATTTTGCCTATAAAATGTTAAATAATAAAATGTGCATACTACAAACTATATATTCTAGCAGACTTTGGTGGTCAGCAGGAGCTCAAATATCAAATGACAAAAGCTAAGAAAGGGTCTACAGCTAACATTCTATGAATTTTATGTTAGTGGGATTTGGCCTTTTACAGCGACTGAAAACTAGTATAAAATTTATTGTCTTATACCCGGTCTTTTAGCCTGACGTCATTAGCCGTTTCCAGGTCCAAACTCCGCTTTAGGTCCCAAAGTCAAAGGAACACCGTGGCATCACTGAGAGTTAAAAACTGTCTAAATTCTTTTATCTGAAATAAAATGATCAGTGTGGCTGCTCTACCAGGTGTAACAATTAAGTTTAACATCCAGACATCCATGAAAACAGAATTTATGACATTTAATGGAGTTAGAAGTTAGCGGGAAGTTAGCTCGCTAGTTTCCACGTAAACATAATATACTATGTTTTGACTGAGGGATTTCTGAAAAATTCAAATGTACAGCTCTGCTATCACATGAAACTAAATATTACTGATGTTTGTGGGGTTACTGAAGTTGGGCTAGCTGGTATATAATGATGTGCTATGTGATGGCTAGCTGCACAGCTGTGGTTAGCATAATATAAACATATTAGCACAATGAAGCTGGAGAATGGAGAACAACTGAGATAACTGACCCACAATACAAGGTTAGTGATTAATTTACTGCTGCATGGGCAGGTTTTAAAAAGCGAGCTTTAAAATGAACAGTGATAATAAAAACCAAGAGGCCGGCAGTGATCACTGCCTTTTTTAGGGGCTTGTTCAGATTAAAGAGAACAAGATACAAAGCATCAAAACATGTTAAAAACACAACAGCCTTAATAAACACAGAGTAGTCTGGACCCGGAAACAGGGTTCACACGTCATCACTTAAAGACCGGATAGACATTTCAAGTGTTTACAAAAGTTGATGACATGTTTTGTGGGCGGAGCCCAAGTGGTGGCAAGAAGTGGCAGCTGTTGTTAGCATTGTCACTAGTTAAGCTAATTTTTTACGCTAGGATATAAATCTTTCTCCAGTTATTTTAATCATTTGCCAAGCCAGAGGCAGGGGAATGCAGAATTCCTGCAGAAAATGTGGACCAACAAATCCAATACCAACATACAGACAGAAACTGCAGTTGCAAGATTAGTATTCATTATTTTTCGGTACAAGTGCAAGGCTCATTGTAAATTTTGGTTGTTGTTACTAGCTACCACCCGGATGTATTTAAAAATGTCATGCATAACTTTAAGGTTATACACAAATGGATTGCATTACTATGTTATATTACATACTTATATTTACAGGCCTGAATATTGGTCAAAGAAGACTGTAAAGTGGCTTAATGGATTTACAACAGGACCATTGTGGACTATTTCGCAGCTGCCCTCTGTGAAAAAGAAACGTCTTTGATTTTAGAAAGTAACATGTTTTAAAGTTTAAGCCAAAAGATAACACTGACTTTCTTATGATCAGTGTCAGTTTTGAAAATTATTAAAAACCCACATACTTCAAGCCAGACAATCAGAAACAAATCTTTTCTGTCGATGATATATGAATAAATAATGAAATGGGATCTCGGCATGTAACAAAGATTGTATGTGCCATTGCATTAGTAAAGGTTTTACTAATCGGCAGACATGATTTCATTTGTGAATACACTTTGAACGAAGCATTCAAAGATTTATTAAAAATGTCTGAGCTGAGTTAATAATCCAGTTGATTATTCTGCGAAAAATCTGTTGCAAATCAAAGATGACATGTAACGCTGAATATGATATCTTTTGTTTCCTTGATTGTCTTATTTACTGACATTGACATGATGCGTTTCATCAAAAGGTTTTCAGCTTTAGTGTGGGTGAATTGAGTTATGTGTCACTGATGCTGGAGTTAAACAGTCAATGTGACTTTGAGTAAAAGTTCTTGGAGGATGAATTTGAGACTGGATCCATTTAGCAAGCTTTAATAGGTCAGTTTGCTCCTGTTCGAATACTGGAATTGGAATAAAGTGTTTACCTGTTGCCTACTCGTCGGCCAGGACACTCTTGAAAACGAGATGAGCTCGTCTCAAGACGGACTCCTGGTCAAATAATTTTTAGATAGATAAAAGATAATGTCAAATGTACAACACGTTATTGGTTTCAAAGCATGGTTACTTCTTTTTCTTTCCTTTTTAGAGCAAGACAGGCATGTAACCAAATGCAGTTCAGATATAGAAACGATACAACCAGCACAGATCATGACAAAGTGTCTTCCCTCGTATGAGACAAAACCCCCTTCATGGCTAGTCTGAAAGGATGGATCGAATCTATATCACTCTGAGAGGTGTCAGTCAGAGTGGTTAACTTTGAGTTTCCAACATTTAGTTATTGGTAGTTATTATAAAAAGGGCAAATGTAAATTAGGCCTTATTGAGGTCAAAGGGCACTCAGTATGTCGTGAAAGCCTCAGCAATGCAAAATTAACACATTTTATCAAAGAAGACTGTAAGACTTTTGAAAAAATATGGTAGTCAAAATAACACAACTTTGTCTCCTGCAAATTATGCTCATATACAACTGAATCACAATTGGTTATTAGTGCTTTATTGCAGGGAGCAGGGTAATGTAAAGTCTTTCTGTTGAGGGCTGACTGGATAGAAATACAGCCCCTTGTCTGATGTAAAATCCATAAACATAACATTACCTAAAGTGCTCAAGATAACACACAACCCCCTAACTAACACCATACCTCAAAGGCTGCTCAGCAACCATCCTCACATTTCAGTCTCTGTTCTGTTCTCCACCGTTGCTTTTATTTACAGAGCTAACATTCTTGTCGTATTAATTTTTTTTCATAAAGCAGCTTGTGTTTATGTACACTGGGTAATTTCTCTTTTTCTTAATCAAACTGAATACCTAGAATCGCGTAATTCTATTGGTATTGGTGCCAGCTACTAAATTTCTGGTACTGTGATATCCATAGTATGGGGGTGCAGTGCTTTCAAGTTCACAGTCACATCTACGTCTTGCTTGTGATCTCTAAGTTTAACTAACTACAAATGGAAAAAAACAAAATGCTAAACTCAAAACTTCAAAACGATAGTCGATCTTCTTTTTGACACACGTGTGTTGTGTGTTTTGTCAGGAATTTTAGAATAATCCAGTCATCAGTCAACATTACCCCCTCTGCCCACCCACCAGCTTATAGTTGAATATGAACATAATTCTGAGGAGCACGTGCCATGACGATGAGATACATCACTTGTTGGAGTTTGATTGATTTCAACACTACGGGATTCCAATTTTGAGTCAACATTTGGGTTACAAAGCAATTTGCAATTATTAATGTGCCTGTCTCAGGCAAAACTAAACCACAGATAGAAAGACATGACAAGGAAAAAACAGCAATATCTGACAGAAATGTAGTTACTGCAAAACTAACATGAGACAACACAGGAAAACTGTGAAGTTGCAAATTCAAGAATTTTTATTTAGTTACTTTTCCCCCCTGTTTTTAGGTGAAACTGTTTCCACGTTAAACAAATCACTAACAACATTACGGCCTCTTTTAGTAATCGATCCACAGACATAAAAAAATTGGACAAGACAAGAAGGTGGCTTTATTAGTAGAGCCAGTAGAGATACAGAGTGAGAGGATTTGGCTTTTTTTTGTTTTTTTTGCATATGTGGTACAATAAAAGCAAAGAAGCAGTGTTGCTTCAAAAAGGTAAAACATTTAACAGTCTTCATATGGGGAACATCGCCCAGGTTTTTTTTGACAAATAGGCTGCACCTGATTAATTAACTTAATAAACCACCTTCTTTTCAGAGCAGTCATTTAGACACACCATAGTATTCAAATACAGGTGTTTCTAGTGACATTAATTAGGGTTCTGTGGTATTTATGTGCAAGCCTTAATTATAGTGATGAGAAACACCTGTGTTTACCTACTGCGTAATGTCAAAATGGCTGCGTTGAAAAAAGGTGTATGGTGCCCTGATTAAATCTGTGGGCAAACCTAGCACATGCTGGAAAAGCTCTAAATGCATTGTGTTTTTAAAGAAAATAGAATTGTACTCTTCAGAGATATTACTGTCTAGATATCATGTCGTTTCTAGCTTGATAATCCTAGAGCATTATATAAGGAGTAAGAACATTCCTGCTAGGCTTTAGAGACTTTACAGTGCAGTAAAATTGAAATTCTTCTACCTAGATAGACATTGGATAACAAGATCACTACATTAATTCAGATATTCTTAGAGTAACTAATGAGATTACCCAGCCCAGCGGTTGGATCAGACTACATAGATACCACATCGTATAAAAAGTATAGTAAAATAATCTGCAGTATATTCGTTAAATATCTTTCCTGCTCCACTGTGACACAAGTGGAAAGTAATGTAACAGTGTGCCTAACTTATACATGAAGCATGCTGAGTTATTACTTTCAAGTCATTCATAATGGAATCTTATAGAAAATGTTAGAGCAGACGTAAGAACTTAACGAAGTTGGAGAATGTGCGACATTAGGATCAGTGCAACCAATTACTGCCCTGTTTGCGTTACATACATGTGCCCCTTTTTTTAACAAGACTGTGTCTGAATTGTGATCACGTATTGAACTATCATCTGTCATGATTGAATTTCTCTTGAAACATTTCTCTACTAGACAGTAAAAATAATGTGATGACTGAATTAAGCTACACAAGGTCCTCGACTGGACCCGGTGAATGTGGGGGCTCTCTTGTTACCTGACCCAGCTCTTTGTTTCTTTTTATGGGGATTTTGAGAACTCTAACATGGGGCGGGGTGCTGCTCATACCCAGGAGTGCAGATGAGTGGAAAGAGGGCCAGACACACATGCATGTGAGGTTAGCTTCGATCCACTCGCTGACATCCAGTGGGGGGGTCAACACCAAACCAACGAGGGGGCGACCTGACTCCCTCCCGGACAGCGACATGCACTGCCTTCCAGTTAATCCAACCACAAAACGCTACTTTGTTTCTTTAGAAGGATTAATGCTGGTAACATCAAAATTTTCTTTAATATGTAATATTTTTTTTAAGGTAAAGAAAGAGACACGAGAAAAAAAGAAATCAATAGAGAGCATACAGGTCATGCAGCACAAGATGGCAGACACAATGCTTTTATGAGGAAAGAAGGCAAACAAATACTGATAAAGACAAGACAACAAGGCACTATGACAGGCAAGAGATCCAAACAATCAGAGAGAAATGAGGCTCGTAGGTCTTACCAATGCGGTCCAATCGGTCAATGGCGACCGTTTCAAAAGCGCGTCGCATCATTGGGTACTCTTCTAGCACCTCATTGAAATGGTCAACAGAGAGGGAGAAGAGTCGACAATAGGTGTCTGCACGCACACTCGCCGTTCGTCTGCCCTTGGTGAGCAGACAGATCTCTATAGGGCAGGTAAAGGAAAACAAAGAGGACACATGATGAAACTGTAACAGGAGTGAAATGTACAGGAAGGAATCATCCTAGTAATTACAGTACATACAGTATTCTCATATAAATGAGCCTTGAGTACAAAAGGTACAGGAGAAGAAGCTAATGTGAATGCAAATAGAATGTGAAGCCCATCAGCAGTGCTGTCACTTGCATTACGCTAAGATAATTCATCATGCTGCGGAGATATAATAGTGCAATAATATGATGCAGTACCAAGCTTTATTAAGAAAAAACAGGGCGGGCTCAATGCACCGCGTTAAGAGGACGAGACCGAAATATTTCTTACTGACATGACAAGATGTGACTAGAACAGAAGAATTCATCAGCATTGGATCATAATTAACTTTGCAGTCTTCTTCACATTAGATAACACAGCATGCTTGTCTTTATGTGTGAAATTAAACACAAGAGTACCATATACACTAAAATTACTCAGATCATCATTATTAATAGTAATTACATTTTATTATTAGCAGTAGTATACTGTAGCTATAGCATTTTTCTTGTTTTGTGTTCTTGTCATCAGTGTGGAAAGAGTACTTATACACCCATATTTTATTTACAGTTAACACGGACAACAAATGCACTACATTTTTAGTCTTTTGTGAAAAAATATGAGCTCATTTCATCTTGGGAGAAGAAACAGATCCAGACACACTGCTGTCTTTCCTGGGCCAAAACTGAGGCGAAGTGTAAAACTGTTCTGTGATCAGATGAAGTGAAATTTGAAATACTTTTTTTGAAAAGATGGATGCCACATCCTCTGAACTTAAGAGGAGAGGGAGCTTGTTATTAGCACACATCTTTGTTGATACAGAGGTCCATTAGTGCCTATGAAATTGGGTATATGGACATCTGAGAAGGCACTGTGAATGCTCAAAGGTGCAGCTGAGGTCAGAGTGTACAGGTTCGTATCATGGGCATGAATGTCGTGCTGGGGCTTCTATTTATTTCTTTTTCCCAGGTAGCTTGATTGTACTGCATACGTCTTTAATGCTTTGAAATACAAGAACAGATTTTCTCTAATTATTAGTGGGTCAAAAGTACACAGTACAGGGTATTTGGTTAAATTTCCATTTGGAAGTAGGAAGTCAACCCGATGCTTTTGGTACCCACCAGGAAGCTTACAGTGCTTAACAGTGTATATGACTGTAAAATCTGACATATACAGTGTCTGAGCTCATCCAGAAGTTGAATGTGAACAATCCTTCCCTTAATTTTCTTTCCCTGAATCTTTAACACCGCTGAACCCACACCCACATTTGTCCAGTCCACTGCACGACTTCCATCTTCATTAAATCGTTAAATGTTAACTTGTTATGGTGTGATCTTTCTGGGCTCTGCCAGGAGCTGTCATGAAAATAGAGCACAGAGAGTGCAAGATGTGTGAGCAACACTCTCAAGCTGTGCGTGCGAATAAGGTGTTAGTGCTGTTTTAATGGAAAAAGATTCACTTTCACTGGTACATCCACTAATGCAAGCAGATGCACACAGAGAGAAAAACCTGCGTCATGTTCAAGGGGATAAACAAACACAAGTAGAGTGAAGTACAAAGAGTGGTTGGTTTATCTTTAAGAAAACGCTCTGGTATACCAGTAAACTGGAGACATCTAGAGACTAATGTGCATGCTTGACACGTAGCAGCCAGTGACTCAGTTAAAAACAAAGGTGAGTTAATCAGCTGAGTGGGCGAACTGAAAATAACTTATACTCTCCAAAGTTTGACCTGCTATGGCACTGAATGAGAACGATATCATAGAGTCTTCACTAAATTCAAAAGCTTGTAAAAATGTTGGGACTCCAAGGTTTGGAGGTCTATCTCCCCCCACCACCACTTCCCCTGCCAGTGGCAGACGCCCTCAAACATCGGTGCGTTGGTGGTTCTTTGTGTCCGGGGGTGGGCGTCCAGGTACACACCGGCTCACTCCTGGTAGCTGCTTGTTGGGGCCTGGAGCCTGGGGCTCGCTCGGGCCACTTCAGGGGTGGGGTGCCCTCGGCCTCTCGGCCTGGGGCTCGGTCTCTCTGGCACAGCTGGCTGCCGGCGGAGCTCACGGGCACGTCACTGCAACCCCTCCTGGCTTCTGCTCCGCAGCTGCTGAGTGACCCCTCATCTGGGGCTCTCCTCAGCTCTTACTGGGACAGTGGCGCGGCTGCGCCTCTGTTGGTCTTCCTTGGTCTCTTGTGTTCTGGGGGCCTCTGGATGTCTGGAGTCTTGATCTCCTCCATACCTGCTTCATGCCCTGGAGGACGGGGCTGTGGCCCCCCCACACCCTCTAGCAGATCATTACATGAAGGAACCTTTTTATACAAGCGCGTCCATGCTCACAGGTGTACACACGGGTGCTCACACACACAAACTACACCCTTTTTGGCTCCTACCTCAAAGCACACTGTGCGCTGTCGATCTTACGTGCTGCACAATAATGTTTAATATTTAGTATTTACTGTTATATTCCCATATATCATCGTGATGTTGTTTATTTTTCTTCTGCTTGTTTTCTCTTTTTTCTTTCTCAACAGGTGATCCAGGTGATTGATTTATGTATTTTTTGTCTGCTTATTTTGTTGGTTTTTGTTTTTTGCCCTTTATCCCCATCCCTCTTCCCCGCTGTTTTTCTTTCCCTCTTTCTTTCTCCCCTTTCTTTTCCCCAGTCAAGTCTGTCCCGTATTTAGCAAGTGAAAATAAAATAAAATAAAGAATAAAAGGTGAATCAAATGGACCATTACGGCAAGGCTGGGTTGGTCCATTTGGTAAAGTAAATCCGTTGGGCATCTTTCTTCACCTTTAGACAATAATTCTGATGGCAAAAGAGCCAAACGGGACAAAAAAATAAAGTTGGTTCTGAGCTTTTTTTCCCTCTTTTTTTTAATTGACCTGAGTCTAGTTACCTGTAGCTTCTCCTCCAGTATAAAGGTAACGCTCTTTTTTTGGCCTAGCATCATATGTCTAACATATGTCTAAGTACAGTTAGGAACATCTGTAAGAGGACTTAGGAGTTTCTGATTATATGTGCATATGCATATGTACAGTGCTCTGGGTTTCTGTGACTTATCTATGCTAAGATGCAGGCCAGAAACACAGTTACTCAGATAAGACACTGCTTAGCTGTCTGCATTTTCTATTTCTACACTGCAGCAGGTGGGTGGAGTCAGCTGGAGACACCTGGACCCAGAGTGTGCTATGTGAAACCATAACCTGCTTCAGACCTCTTCTTCTTCTTGGGCGATCGTGGCTCAAGAGTTGGGAGTTCGCCTTGTAATTGGAAGGTTGCCGGTTCGAGCACCAGCTCAGACAGTCTCGGTCGTTGTGTCCTTGGGCAAGACACTTCACCCGTTGCCTACTGGTGGTGCCAGTGTCCGGCAGCTTCGCCTCTGTCAGTGCACCCCAGGGAGGCTGTGGCTACAATGTAGCTTGCCATCACCAGTGTGTGAATGGATGGATGACTGGATATGTAAAGCGCTTTGGGGTCCTTAGGGACTAGTAAAGCGCTATATAAATATTTACCATTTCTTCATTTTCTGCCTCTCAGCTTTTCCATCACAATGTAAATCAGTTATGATTGGCTTTCATCTGCCATCTCTCTTTCTCTTTTCTCATGGCTTCATACTAAACTTCCATACTAGTATGTTGACAGTATTGTGTAAGCTGCTATAGTTTTTTAAATGTTGTTTGACATTAGGCACACATGAGCCTGTCTTTTCTGAACAAACTTTGTCTCCATTAACATCCTCAGCCCCCCACAGCACAGTTGTAAGTTTAATACCATTTTCTGGAGCCTCAGCGTGCACACGTGGCATTCCTAGGTATGTTTTTTGTGTGTGTGTAAGTTAGAGCCCTGTTAACACTTCCAGTGATGCAGTTTGACACGTGTCTGTTGCCTTGTCACAAAGCATCACTGTTGAACCCTGGGGCATTGCGGATAATTTGTCAACACTTTTTGTGTCACACACTCGAGGCAACGAGCTCTTCTTCCCTCGTCTCTACTTACGGCGGGTGCTGTGGAAATGTCTCATATGACATTAAAGACATTAAAGCCGAATCTGGATTTAAATCTCCTGTCGGTCATTGTCCCTGCACTGTGGTCTCTTTAGTACCTCGGCCTCACAGAGCTGTGTGACGCCAATGTGTACGCTCATTCACCACGCTCACCTGTGATTACTATGATATCTCTTTAGCATGCAGGTGAGTCACTGACCATTGTCAGAGGTGCTTTGTGACCTACTGTTCTCAAAGATGTCCTACTCATTACTATGGTAATAGTTTCCTGTGTCTGGGCTCAGTTTTGTAACTCGCTCTCTCCATCTCTGAAGCTGTCTCAGTCCCCCTCGCTGATTTTTCATTCTGGCCACGATCTGGCCTGGTTGTAAGGGGAGTGTAAATCATCTGAGAAAAGGGGGTAGAGTGAGATGCCGGGCATAGCCAGCTGCTCCCAACGCAAGGCTAATGCCAAACAAATACGAAATAAAAATACCAACAGGGCAGAAGGCAGCAGCTCTGGTGGGGCTGTTCACCCCTTTTTATTGGGTGAACAATTTACAGTGCATCCCTAATTTAATTTATTACATGACTCATTAAATGTTAGTGTATTTTCTTAATTAATATTTTCATTTTTATAATTAGGCTTATATTAGATGCTGATCGTTCACTGTGAACCCTCCATCTTTTTGAAATACTAACTAAACTTGGGGGTGGGCAATCTGATGATCGTACGAGGTCAGTCTTCATAAGAACTGCTTCATCTTAATACTGACTGAACAGTTTGCTATTTGCTACTTATTTCTATTGTACTTTAGGCGAAAGCTCAAATGGTTACTCACACAACTATGTAGCATTATCATTAATTAAAAATGCTAATCACAATCTGTTTCCAGCTTCCTAATTTGTTTTCTTAATTTTCAATTAATGTTTTTTCTTTTTTGAAAATTAATATTTTCTTAGGTGTTTGTGCTGACTGTAGCACAACGCTAGGCTCTAGGGTGTAGAAAAAAAAACCCATCCTATTAACATCCTTTTATTAGAGCCTAGTTGGCCAAAGGCGTTATCCTGACATTTCACCTTAGTTTCATAAACATGATCTGCTTGCTCTGTGTCACTGAGCAAAATGTCTCTGAGTTACAGCCTCAGAGGATACAAAGCCTGAATATGACACATATGCACTTCCAGCAAATCACCACATTACTTAATGCAGAGTTTAAAGCCACCCATATGTGAAACTACATATCTGAAGCAGGTATCTTTTCTAACTGATGTATGTCAGTACTCCTGTGTTTTGAACAAGCAAGGGGAGGAAAAAAAAGTCGATGCATTTCTTTCTTTTCTTTTTTTCTTTTTTTTGATTCGCTTCGTTCCATGGCTCGCCTCTGAGACGTGAACTGCATGGAACAGACACACCAAAGTGAAGGTATTCTTAGACTCGTCAGCCTCCTTCCATAGTGGGGATGAACTCAGGAGATAAAATATGCAAGAACCTCTAAAATAGGAAACTTTGCTTTGCTTTCTCAGAGATACGACAATGTCTGCCTGCGGATTTTGTCGGAGTAAACAAAGTGCAATGAAATTACATTTGACATTTAAAAAATTAATGATATCTGGAACGCTTTGGATGGGGAGTGGGAACCGTGCCGAGAGAAAGAGAGAGGAAGAAGCAGAGCACAGCAGAGGACAGAACTGGGAAACTGCTCCTTGTTTTACACCGTGGCAAGTGAATGCAGCGGGAACATATAGATAGGGTGAGAGGAGTTCATGCTCATGTATGTGCGCCTAAGTGTGTGTGTGTGTGTGTGTGTGTGTGTGTGTGTGTGTGTGTGTGTGTGTGTGTGTGTGTGTGTGTGTGTGTGTGTGAGGATGAGGGAGGGACCTCTGTGTGTCCTAAGGGATGCCTGATCCACGCCTTGGCCCACTCCAGCAACCAGATGAGAGGTTACGTAACAGCGAAAGCTGACTAACATCCAACAGTGGTTAATGAGAATCTACATTTACAATAACTTAATTTCAAAAAGCATTAAAGGCCTCAGGCTAGTCTCATATATATGGTATAACTCTAAGAACACAGTGTGCATTGATGTAAGAAGCACAGTGGAATATGTAGCTAACATTTGGATTTTAATGTGAAAACAAGTCAAAATAAGCAACTGAAGTTCAATTTCCAGTGTTTATAGTTACATTTCTTACCTCCAAAATAGGATCCATCAGTCAGCTTCATCTCCTTGTTGAACTTGGTGATGACACTTGCAACGCCATGTTGAATAAAGTACATCTTTTTCCCCACTGTGCCTTCCCTGATAATGTAATCGTTGGGCTGGAAAACTTCAAACTTCAACTTGCTCAGCATCCCCGTCACAAAGTTGGGGTCCGCATTGGCAAACAGAGGCATGGTGGCCACAAGCTTGCGGCAGTTGAAGTTGACAATTTCCTGGTGGAGGGGGGAAAAAAAGAAAAGAGAAAAGTGTTGATTTAACAGATGAGATCATGCCATCAATAATTCAGTTATTTCAACCCAAAAGTGAAAAATGAGCTTCAGTTCGGCAGCCTGACACAGAACACCACCTCAAATCTTTCATCTCTGCCGCCTTCACAGTATCTGCAAACATAAATGAATTGGAATGCATATTGCTGCTTTATCCCTAATGCTCCTAAAGCACTTTCCATTTCTCCTGCGAAGAAACTTTTTGGCACGCAATTCATATCCTGATGAGTTTGCCCTCTGGTGCCGGCTGCAGGCCATCTCTCTGGCCCATCCTGTCCCCTCAGACCCAGCAGCAGATTAGGAGCTTGTTGTCTGTTTACCCACACATCTCTGTTGCTGTGCAGATGGAAAGCTGGGGCACTTGGCATCTGCAGCGATGTGTTGTTGACCCCACATGAGGGATAACTCCCCTCCACTGACAACAGGACATTAACAGAAAGATAACCAATCTCTGAAATGCTTGCTGGCTCCACGAGGGCAAAAAATATGTTAACTAAGCTTCAGAAGCCGGTGTCAGGTAAAGCCACGGCTCCGACCTCAATCAAGCACCAGAACTAATGAATACGATAGTAAGCACTTTTCATGCACAGTCAGGATTCCTCATGGGAAAACAATGTTTGGCTATGCCTATTTAAAGATTTGTCATATGGCAGAGAATAAAAGGCAGTGAGACAGAGGCGAGGAAGGGAGCAGGGGGGAGAGACAGAGCAGCAAAACAGTCTGGCTATTAGGCTGTGTGGACTCTGGTTTAGCATATTTTAGCCGATTAGCTTCAAACTTCATCTAGTTCAACTGTATTGAATCCCTATACATGCTTCAGATGTTCTTGTTTTACGACAGTCTGAAAGTCACCTTAGAAAAACGTTGATCACAATGTGTTTTTTCTTCTTCTTTTAATATTATTTTTGTCAAGGTTACTTTGTCCTTGTTTTCCTTCGTGTTCATCTTTGCTCGTCTACATTGTACATCAGGTTGTCAGCTACCAGAGATAATCAATGTAATACTGTTTTTAGGAGCTCACAATCAATTATTGGATGTTGCAGTGTCCTTGAATGCAACACATTTTTTTTTCTTTAAAGCGAAGTCTGCCCGTGGCAACAAACTGCTCAATATGTTGATGGATCGCCTGTCTTAGGATGATCTTTACAGTTCACCAAATGAATAAGTTAAAACCAGCAGGGAAATTTGGAAAAGCTCTGCAGATGTAGAAATATTCTGACATAAATGTAAAAATGTATATAGTGGTGGAATCATCTTACATAGGATATACATCTTTTGTTTTTGTAACCCAAGTGAAGTCCGTACAAAATCTGGAGTTCGTTTAAGCCTACAGCAGCAGTAGCAGCATAATTGTTTTGCAGACTTGTGATAACTGGCTTGCCACAATCAGTTATAAGTATGCTTTAACTGATTCGGCATTCTTACCATAGCCTGAGTGGTGCGAAGTGGAGCTAATTCAGTTCCCAAATTGACCTCTAAGTCAGGACCCCACAGATTGTCCATACAATCAGAACCACTTAGGTTTCAGTCTGTCTGAAAGTGTCCTGGCTTTACTGATGATGGTCAGGTTTACAGCCACATTAATTGATTTTCGTTAAATGAGCTGTGGAAAAGCTCTACATTGTTGCTCTTTATCTCCCCAAATTTAACCTCAGCAATTTACCCAATCTCCTACCGAGCTGTTCACTCTGGGTAAAATATACTATACCGTATTTTAAACAGAAGAAGGCAGTGGTCATACCACAATGACAAACAGGACAATAGTTGATATGACTAGACCTTTCTATTTTTAGACTGGAAATTTATTCAAAATATGCTGAGAAAAAAGAAACAAACAAAAAACCCCAAACTTAGTAAGAGCTATAATCTGCTGGTCAGAAGATCCTGAGTGAAAGGGACATTCAGGTACTTTCGGCTAAAAAAAACAGCTCACAGAAAGAGATTAATCAAACTAAGTCATTCCGATTATTTCACCAGTTTTTACGTCATCCAAGCATGCCAATGTAGTGGCCTTCAGCAGTTCATCAGAGCACTCAGTGGAATGGAAATCTATGGGAGAAGTTTGCTCCCTCCCACAAAATACTTAATCATCTGGTTTATTACAGCTGAACAGCAAAACATAATTGTACTGTTGCTCCGACAAATGCACACAGATGAGGTGCACAACAGCTTAAACTGTGCGGTGCCCAGCAGACCTAGTGATTATTGTGATAAAGATGTAGGTAAGCTTAATTATTGTTTTTCTTATAGCGTGGTATTTGTTTAAGTGTCTATTAAAGTAATAAAGGGTTATATTACTCTACCAGCAGTAAAGTGACCTACTTTGGTGATGGGAGATCAAATAAAGCGCATACTTTTAGAAACAGAGAGGAAACAGGCTGCACACCTGACATGGGGGAAACCACGGCGCCTCAGTTGTTGGATAGACTGATTAGAACAGAAGTGCAGTCAGCTGACACTAAGTCAAAGCTGCCAAATTACAGATGACGAATCAGACGAACACTGTCTTGTAATGTAATAAAGCTTAGTCAAGTTTTGGTGTCTAATTAGGTTTTCATATTAAAAAATCTCCAGTAATTATCAAATTTATTAGACCGACACTCAGATTGAGGCATATGCCATGAGTGCCTTAAATGAACAGTACTAGTAATCACACATATCATTTTGTTAGCTTCTGTAATGGTTCATCAACCAGTAGATGCAGCTATTTATTTGAAATTGTAATATATAATGTTTCACAAAAAAAGATAAAAAAAAAAAAAGTAGTAAAGCCCTTTATTATTTTTGAGATGCCAAATTACAATCATTTACTTACATTCCTGAACAGGAAAATGAGTTTTGGTGATTCAGTGTTATAACTGATTAATTACAAAAAGAAGTTTAAATATGTACAAAAAAATTTTCCACGTAGTTTGTTATATAGTACAACACTAAATGTTACATTTTGTCAAACGAAGCTAAAAATAATTTATTCAATCTGGTTAAATTAAATTTACTCGACTGGTACTCATTCAGTTTATACCAATTAATAATTCATTAATTAAAGAAATAAACCTTGTTCAAAATAATTGCTTCATGGTTTTTGATGATGAAGAATCTGTACTCAATCTAGGCATAAAAATGTGAATTTTGGCAGATTTCTCAAATATTTTAATATTTTTCTAAGATATATGTGTATTATTTCTTGATTGTATAACAGGTGGTCTAACTATTTTTTTTAACACTGTACATAAAATTACAACAAAATGTAAGACTTACTGAAATTGCTCTGATGTGACCATGTTTGCTATTATCGATCTCTCTCAGTTTAAGCTGGATTTAACCTTTGCTTAGTGCACATATTGAACTAAGCCCATGTTTTACTGTCCCTTTAAATCCCTGCACCTTTCTTGTAAGTGCTTGGGACTATGCAGCAACTCTGCACACCGTAGCATTCATCTCTTGAGCATATAACTTTGCAAGGTGACTTAATGGGGCTTTATGAGAGCTGGTCAGGATTCCTACACTACATTTATCCTACATTCACTTCTTACTCCGCTGCTCCCTAATATCCCTTTGCATAATTACACATGTAATGTGCTTATGGGGGAGGTCGTCCAAGGACCAAAACTGGTGCTTGACGTCACAGTAACCTTTATTGCTCTGTCTCAGAAGGAAATGTTTTCCTATTTTGACTTTCAGCCAGTCAAGTTTCACCTGGGGAGACTCCGTTAATAATAGATCTAACTTATGTTCCAAAACTAAGACATTGTGACACCTACCTTTCAGTGTCTATTTTTTTTATTAAGGTTCCAAAAATAAAATCAGAGCGTTCGAAAGGAAAAATCTGCAGATTTCTCAAGAAGAGAGCTTCTAAAATGTTGTGTCACCTCTTTGAGGGGGTCGTTGAGTTCACTCAGGATGTTTTCCTCATCAAAGATTTTCCCTTGGTAGCGGTGCTCATAGTAGTCATGGATTTTCTGTCTCATGTCTGCTGGAAGCTTGTGGAAGGACATGTATTGCTCCACTTGCTTATACTAGAAGAGACAAAGAAAAACAGTCATCACTTAACAGCTTAACATGTAAAAAAAAAAAAAATCAGATATCTTAAAGCAGCCCCAGTAAAGTCTTGAGTTTTATATTTATTTGGAAATCGCACCTTTAATAAACAGCAAAGCAACAAAAATGTGGTCTACACAGAGTGCATATTTGTGTCTCTGTATTGAGGACAAGGCGTGCTCTCACACAGTCACAGTGCCATGTCCTGGTTCTGCGTGTGGGGAGGGAGAGGCAGAACAAGAGAGGCAGGTGGTGAAGAAAGTAGGAACGAGTACAGGCCCGGGGCTATGTCAGACCAAGGTAGCAGCAGATTATCTCACCGATGCAGGAAGCCCAGTGCTAATAGGCAACCGAGCTATGCTGCAATGTGAACAAGCGAGGCATACCTAGTATCCAGGAGCATAAGAGGATATTGGGTAATTTTCAAAGAAGAATTCTCCTTTTGACCGCGTTATATATCATCATAGGGTCTTTACCTTATAATATAGAGCATCGTGAGGTGACAGGTGTTGTGATTTATTGCTATCCTCTTTCCTTTCCTGTCTTTGTTTTTTTCTTGTTTCTACATCCTGTTTCCAGTAATTAACTAAAAATTAGCAGGAGTGTAACGTCCAGCTGCATTATCCTGCAGGCAAGTACTGACCCACAAGAACACAGAAAAAACTTTGGCTCATTTATTTAGAGTAGTCGGCGAGCACGGCCAAAGCCCCAACACCTGAAAATGAACCTCAACAAAGAGAATAGAGGTGAGAGCCAGCAGCAGCTGCGAGGCTGGTAGGACAGTTCAGTTTGAGAGGCTTTGACCAATGTGACGCAGGCAGCCCCATAAAACGATATTTGTTAGCGAGAGGAGCCACTCGAGTCCCAGTGCCTCCCTCATTGATTTCTCACCCGGCTGCAGAAAGGTGATAAGGGACCAGAGCTTTGTTTGCGGGAAATTGATTTATTTTGAGTTCACACAGCCGAAGTCAGAAGGTGTCTGCAGGGGCTCAACCGGTCCATTTCGACTCGGGTGGTCAGGGTGGGGCACAGAGTAAGGCAATGGGGGCACATTTTAGGCTCGATATGGGGCCTTCAGCTTTAACGTCACATTATCTTTTCATTATGACTAATTTCCATTCTCATATTAATTCAGATGTGTAATTTTATTGGTTAATTACTTTCTAAAGGAGCAATTTAGATAAATGCTGACTACATTCCTCATTATCCCACCTCATCCATTTCTCTCTTTATCCCCCCTCTCTCTCTCACTCTCGTTCTCTCTCTAGAAATAGTCAGGGCCCAGTCAGACTAACACCCACACTGGGATGTGTCACTTGGCAGAACCCACTTCTTTCCTGGCTGATGGCACTCCTGGGGCATTCCTGTGGATCTAATTTAACCCAGGCGCACTGCAATTTGCAAAGTTAAACATCACCCATAAATATATGTTTAGCAGCATTATGTAAAATGATGAAACCTCCTCTGTTGCAGAATGTGTCCTAAGACGTGAAGGACAGTTTAAAGAGGGCAGGCAATTAGTGCAAAGACTTGAAATGCTTCATCCACTTTGTATGTGCTCAACGCTTCTTTTATTGAGCAGGAATTGATCTGATACCCGTCTGTGTCACGCAGAGGACGATGCATTTAATTGCAACCCCATTTGTAGTGCTTGCATGACATAAATGTAATTGCAAGATGCTGTGTTTGACATCTGATGGGTGCACGGTCACAGTATTCCTTTACAGAATCATTTATGTTTCAGAAACTTGTTTTGAAACTATTTAATTATCTTTGCAATATTTCAGAGGAGGGAGGTAGTTACATTAGCTTTGCAATGAACCTCAGACCGAAATATGAAATGTGGGACATCTTGGACATATCTTAAAGAGCAACTCAGCTGCACTGTGGCAGCACCAGGGCTTGACAGCAGACATGTCTCTATATCATACATACTTTAAACCCTCATTTCCTTCCCTCTCCTCCCACTATCTCTGTTTCCTCTCTTCTCTATAGCTTTTGCTTGGTCTGTTTTTTCTTTTCTCCTAGTCTGGATAAAAGTAGTTTTTGAGTTTTTGGAAATTAAGTAGAACCTATCAACAACAATCACTTTACTTTCTTACTGCTCATCATGTTCTTGTCATAAACATCCTCCGGCCTCAGATAACTTATAACCTCGCATCCCCATCCATCTCTCCATCCATGTTTCCAACCCTCCAGCTGTGGCAGTGATAGATGTAATGGCTAGAGGCTCAGCACCCTGAACCCATCCCTGCTGCTCTGCAGCCTGCTCCACTGATATGCACAGCCATGCAGCAAATCAGCCCCTGCTGAACCTGGCTCCACACTGGAGCTCCGTTACCATGAACATGGCATTCGCGGCCCCGAAGCTGTCAGTTCGATTCCTGGGGTGACGTTAGAGGGACAGAAAGGGATGTAGATTAAAAATAGTGTGTGATGTACATCTGCTTTGGAGCAACTGAGCTGGAGATGTGCCACTAATTCAAACAGTGACTTGGCACGGCTCGCTTGTTTGCTGAGGGCAACCTGCCGTCATGATTTTTAAAAATTTTTTTGCTATGCTGTGAATATAACTCATAATTATATCTGCATATTAATGATCAGTCAGCATACCATTAATTTTTTTTATTATAGCCCTTTTATTTGCTGTCTTGTTCTTCGAATCTGTTTCATCTGATCTGATTTATGTGTCAAACAACACTTTGTATTGATAATGATAAATGTGCATTTTACTAATTTGTGCGGATTTGTGATAACACTTTTGCAAAGACAATAGAAACTGCAGTTTTAATTTCAAGTTTTAGGTGACATGTAAGATTGCAATGTGGTGCCAAAACGCACCGAGGGGGATGTTCCTCTAGATTGGACTGACCATGAGGACAGCTGGAAAGGTCGGGCCATCACACTTGAATAAACCGACAATGGCTAAATGATTTTATAAGCAAGGTGTAAATTAATGAAGAGGTATTTTAGCACGTCCTGTAATAGCCAAGGTGACTTTACCAATGCTCTGATAAGAATTATGACTACATCTCTGGAAGGATAAATAATGTGTGCTTTGTACCTCTGTCCAGTCGTGCCTCTGTGTGTGCGTTTGTGTGGATATGTTCTGATAAACTCAATAGGGATGTAAGCTGCTGGAGGGCTCGCTTAGTGGATGGATATGATCAACATTCATTGAATTCAGGAAGTCAAAAAGTGTGCTGTTAAACCACATGAAAATTTTTATAGATTATTAAAAGATGAATAATTACATGGCGGGAAAAATCAAAGTAATTGGTAATAATATTTTTAACTTCCTGACCCATTATAACCCATTTTCATAATATAATTTTAAAAAATGATGAAAACTTAAAGGGAAAACATCAGTTTTATTTCTTATATTCTAAATTAATCTGTTTAATTGCTTTCTATTTAAATAATATCTAAATAATTTTTCTGAAATCATAGACAAATACTGAAAAATTGTCTTAAATAACAAACTGAACAACTTGTATATGAAGATTTATTGTCTTTAGTTATTTAATTATTGCCACTTCTGATATCTCTTGACACGGAAAAGTAGCAAATGCTTAAAATAAAAAATATACTGAAATGCAGGAATTAGACTCCATTACTGGGTGAAAAATGGCTTGAAGAATAAACCCTGCATTAAACACTGTTAAAGACTTAATTTCTGAGTAATTGTTTCAGCTCTCACACACACAGCATGTCATAGTAAATAAGAATGTACTAAGACAAGATAATTAGCGCTTTCTGTTAATCGCATTTCAGCTGACTCACTGTCTTTATATCATATTTGGAAAAAAAAACTATTTCCTTTGGGAAGAAAAGGAGTGTCTTACAAAATCAGTGTGACCTGATGTAACTGTTCTTACATCATCCTGTAAGTTAAAGATTAAGTTATCTTAATCCTAAACTTGTTTGTGGATGAAGACATACCATAGAGGACTAATCCCCACGCCCAATAGTGTGGTATGTACAATGCGTTCTGCAGCATAAGCACAGGCAAAGTTTGGGAGTTAAACTCTGCTTCTTGCGTGCAAACACAAAGCGCATCAGTCATGGCTGGGTGTTCTGGGAATTGCCCAGGCCCCACAGCGGGATCACAGATGGTGGCTCAGTTGAAATGCTGGATAATCATCCTCTACGTGAAAAAAAAGAAAGAAGATATAATGATGTAATAGGAACTGAAGGAAAAGGGAAAAATAAAATGTGTCCACTGGCAGCATACAGACAGTGAGGTGGCTGCTTATGTCATAGACCTCATCACCCTGTTGACCTTAAGAGATCTGCTTGGGGGTAGGTAGGAAATCCTCTTTCCTAGTCATCGCTGCGGATATATTTATATTTATATTGTGGGAGCTCAACCTATTGGTCCACAGTGTAATTGAGGGCTAATTTATTTAAATCCAGCTCCAATGAGCAGGACTTTACAGAGTCACAAAAAAAGAAAAAAATCACATTAATACTTTGAGACCATCTCAGTAGTACTTAGCTTAACTTACCTTTAAACAACAAACCATTAAAGATGTGTACGCATACATCATACCATGTATCATACCCAGTGTTCTTTTAAATCTCAGGAATTTAATATTGTGTGTGCCACTGCAGGACTCTTACCTTCTCTTGGTACTGCCTCCGTGAGGAATCCAGTGATTGGATTAGAGCTGTAGCATGGCCAACAAACATGGCGTAGCACGTGGCTCCTACAATCATACTCAGCATGGTGACCCAAAGGTCAGACATGCTGACGGGTGCCCGGGCACCATAACCGATGCACAGCATGTGGCTCATGGCTTTGAAGAGGGCATAGGAGTACTGCTTACCCCAAGAAACGTTCTGAAAGAACCAGAGGGGAAGAAAAAGGGAAGGAGGGACAGAGGAGGTTTGGGGGGAGTTACTGCCAAGCAAGACAAGGAAGAAAGGCTCCGCGGCAGATAAAAATGGAACAACAGACTTTCCTTTGATGGATCACTAACACTCAGCCAACATAATCTTCATGCTTCTGAACCTTATGGGTTTACTGAATGAATGAACTTTCTACCTTTTTACCTTCTCTCTCTGTTTGCATCTGCTTTGCAAAGGTTAAAAAAAACAGCTTCTAAACTATGTATCCAGTATCCAGACTATACGGACAAAAGTACTGGGTCACTTACATATTACACCCAAAGGAGCTGCCCTGCCATAGAAATGCTTCTCATGAAGCTCCTGGTGCACTTTTGTGCTGATGTTAATGCCAGAAGATTAACCCTGCTGTGGTTTCTAAACACTTCCACTTTGCAAAAATACCACGTGCAGTTGGCTGTGGAATTTCTACAAGGGAAGAAATTTCACAAACTGACTTGTTGCGATGGTGGCATCCTGTTTGTATTACCTCACCCAAATTCAGTGACCTCTTTAAATGACTCATTCCTTCACAAATGTGACGGCAGACCGCACTGAATCTACTTGATTTTATACCCCCATGGCAATAGGAGTAAAAACACCTGAAGTCAAAGATTAAGAGATTTGGCCCAGTATTTTTGTCCATATAGTGCAACTTGGGTTCATGGGTCCACTGTTATCCGATAATGTGTCCAGAAGGGTTTTTGAGGAGCCACATAATTCAGACTAAGTAGTTTGGAAAGAACTTGCTTGGTGGATGAAGACTGGTGATAAAAGTTTAAATGCATGGAAGCAGAACTTTAAATGGTCATCGTTAGTTTTAGAAAATATGCTTTAATATCATGCAGGTAACCAGTCTATATGCAGAGCAAAAGATGGACATCAGCTATTGATTGACTGATTAATTGAGTGCTTTCTTTCTTTCTTTAAAACTTGTAAATAAAGAGCCAACCTAACTGGCAGTGTTAGGATAGTCACTGACTATTTCTTTTAAAAGTCTTTTTTTTAGTATGAAATCTTATCAGGAGTCGCTTTCAACAGAGATTTATGCAGAGCCTCTTAAATTTTAGTAATCCACATTATCAGGTAGTAGCACAATGCAAGGACATGGCTTGAAAGGCCTTTCATTTGCATTTCAGATTTCCCTCATTTCTGTTTTTCCTGCTTTTTTTTTTAGTCTCAGCATGTCTAATGTGAAAGTATGCCTTTTCCCTCTGGAGATGGGCAAAATCTCTAGTGGGCAACTAAGCGAGCCCATTGCAGTTACTGCATGTCTGTGAAACTCAGTAATCCACTATCTAGAGACAAATGTGACAGACTGCCTGGTACAAAGCTTGTGCTCACAGACATTTTGCTGACACCCCGAAAAGCTTCACCTCCTGCAAAGATGAAGTGCTGAGGAAGCACTCCATGCAGAATACCTATCACACACAGCAGAACAGCTAGTGATAGAAATAGGAAACTTAGATAGTCTCTTTTTTCCCCCATTTGCCTCAGATCCATGTGTCACATGCCATCATGCCCATTTTGTCCCCTTTGCCATGCCATTGCCTGATCTGCTTGAGTCCACTCAGTTATTCAAGTGGGAATTAGTGAATCCCACTTGAATTTGATGACAGATGCACATTTATAGCAAATCATTAGCCCTGGATGACTCATCAGTTCTTATGTCAACACAGATTAGTTGTTTCCTCCAGAACTGATTACAGGATTTGTTATCAATTACAGCGTGTTCAATTTTTATAACATGATACTCAACAGGATAATCAATAAAATATGGTGTGTGTGTGTGTGTGTGTGTGTGTGTGTGTGTGTGTGTGTGTGTGTGTGTGTGTGTGTGTGTGTTAAACCATTGAAATATTACCTTTAGGTTCAAATATTCTATCCATCCATTCATCCATCCATCCATCCACCTAACTCCTTATCCCACTTAGGGATGTAGGAAGCTGGTGCCATCCCAGCTGCGAAAGCTGTGGCAGGTCAGCAGTCCATGACAGGGATCGTGGCTTTCATTGTACTGGAAATATCTGCAGCTAGCATTTCAGCACAAGCACCCGTCCACTGTAGCACACAACACATACACACAATAATGTATTTCCACACAGAGAACAAAGTCACCCAACCATATACCTGGAACTAATGCAGTTTGGGTCCTAGATGTTCTTTCACACGTGTATATTTCACATGGTGGGTGAGTGTTTATTCAGCAACGACGGGCTGTGTTTGTGTTGACATATTTGTATGCATGGAAAAACAGAGGCATGGTTTTGCCAGATGATATCACAAAGTCCGAAATGACTCACTGCACCTTTTGCTGTTTTTCTCTGCATGAATCTGTCGCACAAGTAAACTGCTCCAACAAAGAAATCTCTGCAGTGCTTTGGGCATTAAGGGCCTGGGGACTAACCTCACAGTTTCTGTCTGTTCAACTTCGCTGTCCATCCTTATTTCCCATCAATGTTTGTACATAAACCTCTCCAAAATAGCAGAATTAGCTTTATCATCCTCTTGCTTACATTAATCCGCCTACCTAATCAGATTGAAACAGTGGTCTATCACTTGTAACGCACAATTAATTAGGAGTCAAATAATCATGAATGACCTGTAGACAATTTGTAAAATGAATAAAAATGTTTCTTCATATGAGGCAAACTGACCAGCTGAGCTCACATTTATTATATCACGAGGTATAATAACTGCGAATATTTCCTTCTCCCATGTCCAAAGACATATAATAATGAGCAAATAACTCAGGCAGTCAAACGTGGCATTAAATTTATTCCACAGCTGCTTTGTGGAATATACTGATAACATTGGTAAGTTGGCTCTGACAGTGCAGTGTCAGTGAATCTTTAATAAAAAAAAAAAAGAAGCATGGATCACATGACCAACTTTAGTGATTCCTTAAGCCAAATTTTCACTCTTTCTTTATCTTAAACAGACTGATAGAGACTGAATTGTTCAGAAGTAGCTCAGTTCTGAGTTGACATTTCACTGTAACATTAAAGCAGTGGGGATAATAGCTGCGTGCTTGGGGCACTGCAGGTTATGGAGCTTGTTATGAAGGATTATTGTGAGTCCTCCAAATGTGGAACTGATCATCACGATCGTTTCCAGCTGCCCATTGTTACGATTTGACATCTGGGAGACACAGAAGCAAAATATCCAAAGGCAGCTTTACCAGGCAGAGGCAGAGAGAAAATTCTCTCCTAACAAATGGAGCAAAGCCCACAAGTTAGTTCAGGCAGTCAGGCTTTAGCCGAACTGCGTCATACACACTCCTCGTTCTCCTCGTGTCGTACACCAAACACAACCTGCCAATTTGCTGGTCTATCTAAGCTGCAAAATTTCCCATCTTTCCCTCTGACACGTCAGTGCTGCTGCAGCCCTGCATCGCTGTCTGCTGTCTCAACCCCTCCATTACCCCAGCATCCCAGCAACCACCTTGTAAGCTGCCCCCCGTTTCTATACGTGACATATTTACGGGAAGTGATGAGCTCGGATCCCAGACGCCAAACTCTATTATGTTCTGCTGCTGTGATAAATAATATCAAACATGAGCTGTCTCACTGAAGTGATACTGTGGTAATGATGTCTGCAAAGTGGACTTTACAGGAGCTTTTTATCGAACAAAACCAACAGCATCACCGCTTTTCACTTCGCTGTTCTTCACTCACTGCTGTTCCTCAGTGTGATTGCTTAAATTTGCATTTTGACTGCCATCACGGCATGTGAGTCACAGCTCTGGGGCAGTGCGCTATGATTACAGCAGGCACTCATGCTCAGCACCCATTTTTTTGTCTGATTAGGTTGGTCACAAAAGGACAGATACATGCACACTTTTATCTAATGCATAAAGAGTGATGAGAACTAGAAATCTCCAGGGCTGGTTCTGTACAGCCTTCCTTTGGGAAGAGTGAGTCATTTCACTCTCAGTGCAGAAAAAGCAGTTTCTAGTTGCTTTCCTATAGTTCACAATGTACAGCCCCCTTGATATAGATTTTGCCAACACAACAAATGTATTCATTTCCTCTAACATTATTCTAAATATAATTAAGCTCTGTTTTTTAGCAGGAAAACACATCAGACACTGCATATTCATCTTTCAGCAGCCCCGTAAGAACAGCAGCGCAGGTTCAGACTTCATTACCACACACATTAAAGCGATCCCAATTCCGCACTATTGTTTAAGCACCAGCAACTTCAAAGTATCTATAATTTAACTGTGCTCGTTGTTTTGACAGCACGCTCGTGCATTTTAACCACTTGCTTGCATTTTAATTAATTAGTCACAGAATCAGCAGTCCTCTCTCTCAAGATGAAACCAGGAAGGCGGCTGATGATTCACCATTATCCTCGTGTTCAGTGCGACCCAGAGGCTTTGGTTGTTGTTGATACTGACAAACTATGAGACTAACAGGATGTAATGCCTTGCTGCAAAGAACACAATTTTGCAAAAAAAGAGAACAGTCCGAGGACAAATGACAGCAATTAAACTTATTTTTCATCTGGACTCCCAAAGATTTGCACTGATACTTAGTTTCACTGCAGCACAAATTATACTCAATAGAGTGTGTAGCAAGATCTGGTTGCCCTGTAAATATGTTTTAGTTTTATTTAACATTTTATTTTTTTTGTTTGCGCCTGTGCGTGTCTGCAGAGAAAATAAGTGAATGAGCAAATTTGCCTCAACTGATTAATTTAATCACTGATTAACTCCCTAAACCCAACAAACAGTCCTTGAATGGCAAAAAAAAAAAGAAGCAATGCGCAATATTCATTTTTCAATTGCATAATCAAACTGCAAGCTGTTCTCCCTGGGAGCGCACAGAAGGCACGGCGGCCTTTAAACACAGATGACAGAGTAAAGCGATGTGCAGGCCTGCATCGACACCAAAAAAAGCGCGCCCAGTGATGTATCTCACTGTGTGCGTTGTCATTGTCTCGTGAGCTTTTATGTTCATCACCTGTAGCAGTACTAATGGACTTCATCTCTCTACAGAAGTTTTTTTATGCACTGGCACCAGTAATGTGGCCCGAGACATATCTTCAGATTCATCTGTGTGTAACTCTGTTTGCTCCTTTCTTGTAAACGCACAATCACTTCAAAGGTTTGAGGGAATTTCCTCATATTTTGGCATTTTGGCAAACTTTAACTTCAGCTCAACCAATCAGATATGTGGTAGTCAAGGGTCAAGGTCACTGTGGCAAGAAAAAAAAACATGTTTTTAACCGTGAAGCCACAATTCAAATGCTAATCATGACCATATTGTATATAACAGTCAAATAGTATGAAATTATGAAGTGATAAGCTGAGAGGGTCTGCTGTGGCGACCCCTAGAGGCAGCAGCTGAAAGAAGAGGCAGCAGATTATTATATCTAATAGGTCAAAGATCAATTCTGGACAATCATGGATCTAAAGTGCAACTTTACTGACTGGCAGTGGTACACGTGCCATTTCTTTTCTTCTTTCTTTTTTAACATTTTCGTGGCAGAAGTCTTCTCAGAGGTTACAGACAAAAAAGCCTTTGGATATCTGAAACTTGGCAATATTTGGCATTCTTGCTTAAACTGGGAACTATTAACCAATTATCAAGATAGTTCCAATTTATAAATGTTTGCTTTTGCGATTTTCCACCCAATCTTTACGATGAATGAGGTACGGTGATTTTTCTTTGTCTTCTCACAAGGCTCTCCTCACAACAGAACTTTATTTTTTAAGATCCCACAACAGCCTCTGAAAGCTCAGCAGCTGTGGTCCAAATACCCTCACACAAGCTTGATTAAACCATCCTACTGTATCAGTTGACAAATAGCACACAATTCTTTCAGCTAACAAAAAATGATTACCAACGAGAGCCAAAAAAAGAATCCAAAAACAAGCTGTTCGCATAGGGACTGAAGCAGTCTTGCATTTTCCTTCCATAAGCCCAATGTGTATGTTGAGGGGAAGTGTGATGTGAAAGAAGGGAAGAGGGTGACACATCTGATTAATTCATAAATTCAGGACTGAGCCCGCCTTTTGAAAGTGACTCATTCAGGGAGATTGAGAAGAAATGGAAGGAAATGAAGTGGGTGGTCCATGGATAAAAGGAGCCAGGAAGGGTGACTGATACTGAAGGGCAGTTGTGCATGGTTAGCCAGGCGTTTCTGTCCTTTTTTCCCTTTTCCCCCTTGTGTCTACGTACAGTATATCCACCTGTCTTTTGGCCTCTAGCTCTCTCTGAGACAGGAGCCCTCAGCAGGGCTACTGCTGTCTCTCTCTTGATATGAGCTTGGCCAGGAACAGTAGGCACACACATACACTCACAAATGCTCCACCACATGCATCTTTAAGCTGTACAACAGCCTATCCAATACCACAGCCCACCACCTTCCAACATGAGCCAACATAGTGACAGCAGCATTATCTTGTTTGGTGATTAAGTAAATGCAGCCTCTAAAGAGTAAGAAGCTACTCTCAGACCATTAGTCAGGAAGATAACAGGCCTAGACTGTGCACAGCACCACTCAGCAGTATCTGCAGCCCTTGCTGGCCTCACTCTTCTACTCACAGCTGGAGACTGAAAGCACGGAGCCAACAACAGAAAAAAATATGATGCAATATATGGCTTTAAAGCTCTCCTTTTTTGGACAGAGACAAAGACAAACCTCTTGATGACAACGTTTAACTGTATTGTTTATTTATACCTGCAGCAAACACAGCAAACGGAGGAAAAGATACCTTATCCTGATTTTCAACTTGTGAATGCTAATGCATTGCGATGGTGTGAGAAGAGGAATCCCATATGCGAGCTGGCCTTATCACTTTGGATTTGCCAGACAGCAGTCAGTGCACAGGCTTGCACTTCTGCACAGATCCACAGGGAAGAGATTCTGCAAATTGCCCATTCTGCCACATCACCATCAGTAACACTATGCTCATGTGCAGATATCTACAGTACCACTGGCTTAAACAGATTTTACCTCTAAAATGCCTCGTGGTTTTCTTTGTGAGTTATTTTTAGGATCGCCCCCTCATAAAACAGAGAAGAAAAAAATCTTAAAGCTATCCAGAAAATTATGAATTTTGAACTTAAATCCAAATATACTTCCACAGTTTCACGTTCTTTGTGGCTTTCTGTCATTGGAGTGTGCATAGCCTTCTCTTCTAAGATTTCAGCATTCTTAGCCTTGTCGTTTAGAAATTTGACAAAGAGTAACAATTATCATGTGTAGGACACCTGCTTTTGGTTAAATGTAAAAGCAAACATAATACTGGCACTCACTGATGAACTCATATGCTCCTTAATGTTTTTTTAAAGGGCAAGATGAATTTGGTTCAGCTGTAAGCGGCTCAGCGGGATAAAAATTGCCCTCATTACTTACAGACAAATACATATTTGATGACCCAAACTAGATTTGCAAATTTGTATGAATATTTGTAAATAATATACAGCACTGTGCAGAATTCAGACGACCCCTTTATTTCTTTATAATTTGTTTCTTTAAAAGTGCTCTTCGACAATAGGTCTCCACGCTTTGGAGACCTATTGTCTCCAAAACTGCTTTTTCCCTGAGTATTTGTGCATGGCCATTTTAAAGCGATTTTTCCATTTGTTCTGTTTGTTAAGCCATCTGAGACTGACTGCAAGAGGAGGTCAGGAGAGAGGTACAACAGTGGTGTTGGAGATCTGATGGAAGCGATGGAATTAATGCAGAAAAGTACCATCAGATTTTGAGCTTGTTTGCAATATCATGCATAAAGCATCTGATTGACAGTGGCTTCATTTATAGAAAGACAATGATCCCAAACACGGTGCTGATACAGTATAAAAGCATATCAGGATGGGAAAACACAAGATGGATTGGTCTCCCTAGAGCTCAGACATTACTGAAGCAGTGTGGGATCATCATAACAGAGAACAGAACAAAAAGGTAGTTAATATCCAAAGAAGAGCTTCAAGAAGCCTGGATATCTATTCCTGAAGAAATATCAAGAAAGCTGCCTGAGAGAGTTTAGGATGTGTCAATTCACCAGCAAGTAGCTAACCCATCAGAGAAAGTGTAAAACAAACATACAAAGCCATCTTTGCAATGTTTTAGCTACATACAAGTGAATACAGCTTGGAGAAAGGGTTTCGTGTCATAACAGCTCACCCACAGGCTTCTAGCACTGATTTATGCCTTATTTGTTTTAGAGGCAATTTTTGCAGGCTGCAGCTATAGCCACACGGGGGGCACCAAATTAGGCTTGTACACCATCTCCCTTTGATATTGATTTGCATAGAAGGAGGATGTACCAGCTTTATTCTCAGTAAGATCAGCAACACGCAGCGTGCATGCAAGGAGATGTTTATCATTAAGTTTTACAGCGACAAGTAATTATGAACCCAGAGTGTTGCTGTTTAAAAGGAAGTTTAAGAATCTGGGTTACTGAGGAGATGTTCGCCCGTAGTTACCATTAACAAGGATGAATTGTGACAGTTCTGTGGGAAATTACATCAGTGCAAATTCCTTTGGTGCGAACAGAGATGGATAATGTCTGTTTGGATGAATAACACATGCTAGCTGGTATCAAACGCACTTGGGCAACTCGTTGCCTCCAAGTAAAGATGAGAGCTGTGACGTTTATAAAAGCTGACATTTGCACCTCCGGTATGATGCCTCTAAACAGTTCGTGCGCTCGTGCAGCACAGAAATGTTTGTCACAGAAAGAGGGAGAGGAGACGGCAAAAGAGCTCCGCGGGGGAGTATTTACAATCAGCATTACCCAGGAGGTCTGCACGCGCTCACAGCAGTCCAAAACGGGCAAGCACAGTCCGCTTGACCTCAACTCAAGAGGAGAAGAGGGAAGATGAAAGATACAGAAAAAGTCCAAACGAGGGGACAGTCCCCAAAGAAATCAAACATAAGCTGTGTTGACACTGTCCAGTTGTCCAGCTTTCTACTGTACACAGGGGACACACTGGCTTACATTTTTCATACACTGATACACGTAACTAGAAAGATTACGTCAGCGTGTATATTGTGAATTTTCACCTAGGGCCGCAAGACACTCCACAATCACCACTCACTCTACTGTTACATTTACAGTCACAATCAGTAATACAAAAAACAGTAATACACAAAGTAACGTGTAACATTATGCTACATTTTTACAGTCGTGAAAAGGAAAGCTTTCATTGCTGCGAAAATCACTTGAAGTGCAGCAATAACTTGAAGTGATTGTTTCCGTATGGCTTTGTTAGTCTCTCGCATCGCTGTGGAGGATATTTGGCCCATGCTCCTTAATGACGTTGTTTCAGTTCATTGAGGTTTGCATGTATTTGTTTATGCAACATAAACAAATGCAGCAACCATGCTTGCTGTATTCCCTGTCCCTGGTTTAAACTGGTTGCAGTATGACGGCAATAACCAGACTGTGAGAAATACAGATCAGATCGTTGCAAAGAAGAAATGAAATACATGTGTCTTTTTTTATTCGTTTGTTTTTTAACAATGACAACTAATATGTTTAACACGTGTTAGTGAACACAAAGTATTTTCCACATACAGAGACAAGTATTACTGGGGATATTTAAAAAGCAAACAAACAAAAAAAACAGCAACCTTTTTTAGTTATTTACTGTTTTGTACATCCAATTTCTATTTCATATGTGGGATGGTAATCTTAACACATAGGACTCTTACAATGACATATAGTGTCCCTGTCCTATCTCTGATATCAGTCTGACAAATACAGAAATTCTCGTCTTTTCATCTGAAGCTGAATAGCTGGGTAGGATAGGTCTTAATAAGAAAGACTTAAAAGGAAGAGGAAGCGGGTTTGAGTGACACTTAAGATGAGATATTTTGTGTTATTGTGATAGGATAATAGTTATATTAATTCTCAAAGAGAAACTTTCTATTACTAGGAGGGCTAACAATGATGTTGAGGTGACAGATGCCACTGCTGCAACTTTCACTTTGAACCTATTTTGGAACTATAACATGACCAGACATTGTGAAAAGACCACCAGCTGACGATTAATAATACTACTACTACTACTAATAATAATACATTTCATTTACAAATAGCACCTTTCAGAGCACCCAAGGACACTGTACAACAAATACACAATATACACAATAATAAGAGTAACAGATAAAAGTTAAAAGCATGCAGAGGTTTAAACATAAGCAATTTTAAACAGGTGAGTTTTAAGGGTGGACTTAAAAAAAACACCTTATTCAAGGTATTGCAATAGCTTGAATCCTTTCTTTTTCAGCCATTCTGTTGTAGTTGGTGCTTTGCATGGACAGATGGCATCACATCTGACTCTAGAATACTTTTGGTATACAAAGGACTTCACAGTCAACTCAGTGACTGGAGGATACCCAGGTCCTGTAGCTGCAAAACAAGCCCAAACCATCACCCTTTCAGCACCGTGCCTGACAATTGGTATGAGGTGTTTGAGCTGATGTGCTGTGTTTGGCTTTACAACAAATATGGCGCTGTGCATTATCAAACATCTTTCACCTTGTCTTGATAAGATGAAGCTTTGCAAACCTAAGCCATACTGCCGTGTTCTTTTTGGAGACAAGAAGCTTCCTCCTGGCAACTTTTACCATGCTAACTGAGGCCTGTGGAGTTTACTTACCTAGTGAAGCAGTAAAGGTGTGCTGAGGTTTTCACAGGACTGTGAAAACTTTATTTTTCACATGACTGTTTATAAAGTCTATGGGTGGTAATTTAAAGAAATACCAAAGAGGCCAAATCACTGTCAAAAAAGACTAATGTTTCGCTTTGCTGCCCATTTTTTTAACAATGTTTTGCTTTATTTCTATAATCTCTCTCTGTTACAATCTAATGTAATTTTAGGACTAACTAGAGCTGTGCTACAAAAATCTGCAAAAATATATTTGTGTCTCTGTCCTCATGTTGTTTACATACATAATAAAACAGAGTGCTATCTATTTTTGTGGGCCATGTACAGGTGTGGTATTAGCATGATGTAGCAAGTGTATTTTAACGGGGGAAAACAAGGTGGACACATTTCAGTGCTACGAGAAAAGGCCCTTTCAACAAACCCCTGCACTTTTAAATTGTTAGCTGGCTACATCTGATCACATCTGTTCATTTATGGTTTTGATTAAAAAATAAGATTGAGAAAACTGCTGTATAGGAATGAGATTGTTTCCATAGGCTTGACATGTGGCAGGTGTTAAAAAGCGAGTCTGCTGTACAGCTTTTATACAGTAAAAATCCAAAAATAACAAACAAAAGAGAAGAGTGTGTAATACTTACAACCATACCGTTTAGGGACACCCAGCAGTCAGGGGGGAAGTCTTGGAGCAGAGGCACCAGATACTGCAGACAGCCATCCCAGTGACACAGAAGCAGCATCATACCTATCAAATTAAATATTCTTACCACTGCACTAGCCAGGTCATAGGTCATATGGAAAATCTGCCAAAGAGAAAGACAGAAGAAAGGAGAGATAGAGACCTCATCAGCATCTGCTTGGTTGTGCGAAAGCATTTATTCAAATTCTGACATTCGTAAGCCAAATGCAAGCACGGCATTATGAAGAAATATAAACTTCAGTAAGCAACACAGACACAGCGGCCCAGATTTAGATCTGTAAGAGTCTCAAACGTTGGATGCACTGGTATTTCAGGGACACAAAAAGATTAAAAAAAAGATTAAAAACACTTAAAACGCTCACAAAAGTACAAAGTCACCTTTGAAGCTGAGGGCACAGTGTGCCTGTCTGTCCTCCAAAGTGCCTCAGCGTCTGTGTGTGCCTGCACGCGTGTGTGCGCATGTATCTCTGCACTCACAGATGTTGAGCTGCTCATAACTGAACACGGCTGCTTTCCAAAAAAAATAACCTGACCAATAGAGGAGACACATAGAGCTAGAGTAGGTAGCACAGAGGAAGTGAAGTGAATGATGAGGGGAAGTGCAAACTTCTGGAATAATTAGCCCGTAAGTGTGTTTCAATGCTGTGAGCTGGAAAAGGTGTCGGTGCTGGTGTGGCTGTTTAATCAGAGCCCGAAAGTTTCAGAATAGAAAGTCATCAGCGGGGTGAGTAAGCATGTCTGCGGCGCAAAGCGGTTTCATTTACGTCGGATCTGGCCGAAGAGAATTGACTCACGCCTGGTTGGCTGTGGCTTTAATTCAGAGTTTCTCATTAGCATCAGAAACCCATTACTTATTTCCAGGTTAGTTATTCCATAATCTTCCTCACACCGAAGCTCAATCTCTCCTCCCGCCAGCCCCCTGGTTCGTTTTGCATAATAAACCTGCCCCATTCGCCAGTTTGTTGAATTGAGACATTTCAGGTAATTACCATCTATTTTAAGTTCATGTCTTTCCATTCCCCATACATTACCTGTTCTACCTATTATACATATAGTCGCTTCGCTTGTTTTTTAAATGAGAACTGATGAACTTTTTGTTTCGGGGGTTTCCTTTTACTGACAAATGTTTACATTTGTATATAATACAAGAAATCAAGGATTTTCAGGTAAGTAAACATATATGTACAACACACACCAGTATCTTTATCTCTATATCTAAAACCTTGGTCATTTATGGTCTTTTTCTGTCCTTGTGTGCACCTAAACACTAACAAAAACACTACTACTACTGCATATAATTTAGTTCCAAATAAGCCCAAATAAGATCTGCAAGAGCATGGACTTCAGGCTGTGCTGATATGAACCAGTTTTGCCATTTGTATGCAAAATCATCTGTTAAACCCCCACCACCACCAAACCCCAGGTGTTTTAGAGGCTCTTTTAATCTTCCTCTCTCCACCCCGGTCTATTGTGACTGCCCTGTAACCTTTCTGAATAAAGGACAGTGTCCGCACATAGAACAGAGGAGAGAACAAGAGGCTGAGCTGGTGCTCAGATCCCTCTATGGTTCAACTCATCCATGGGGAGATATAGTGCACTGCCATGAAAGGCTAAAATTAGCCACTAGCTTACAGGACGGCTGTCTCAGTGCACCCAGTGTCTCTTCTGCTGCCTATATCTGTACTCTTATTTTAGCAGAATTCGCTCTCCCTCTGTTATGTGCGCATGCATATTTACATATAGCCTGATGACATAATAAGGAAAGCGACAGAGCATAAGGTAGCCGTGAAGTGATAAAGGTATCTATTTCTGGAGGTGCATGCTCCTGAAGGATTGCAACAAGACTAGAAAACAGGAAGTAGTGGGCCCTGTTTGAATTGCAAATGACTCATAGGCAGAAATAGGAAAAGGCTGATCACTCTCTCTCCACTTTCTTTTTTCAGTTAATACATAAGCAAAAGAGTGAAAAATAAGGATGAAGTTTTTTGGGTACATTTCTATGATGCGCGAGGGTTACAGGGAGGTCTCACAAATTCCCAGGGACAGTCTCACTTTGCTGGGAAGCCTCTGTGACCTTTGGGTCACGCTGAGTCAGAGAGGCTAGAGAGGAAATGATGTAGATGCTCATTAACACAATGTGGAGTTTATTTGGGTTTGCATTGCAGCGGCATCACTTTGAAAAGCCTGCAAGCAGCAGGAGGTAGCCACAAGGCAGGAGTGGGGTTTTTTTGTTTTGTTTTTTTCAAATAGGGTTTTAAAGAAGAGGCTGCAGGTGTAGATCGCTGGTCAGGTCACCAGATTACAAAGGATAACCTTCACTGTGATGTGCAGATATGTAAGGATAAATTTGAACTGTGTGAGATGGTTCACTGAAGCGCACTCTGCTAATACAAACACAATGTCTCCATATTGCCTTTACAGAGTGTTTCTCATAATTAAAAGAAAGCATTTGCACATACTCGATCATCCAACTTCTCTTTTGAGAATTAACTGTGTTGGACAGCCTCTTTCTTTCTTTTTTTTGTGGTAATCTGTTGTTTTATCTCACTGTAAGGCTTCTAAGAAAACATGAATTGTATCAAATTGGGCAAAGGAAGGAATGCGGAGAGTGTAGGTCCGAATTTACATCTATTTGACTCAAGCAGACAAAGAAAACACACAACTTGCAAAGCTTTCATGTAGCACACAGCCGGCCCCTTGCTCAGGATATGTGTCACAACTAAGAACCATGCGCTTCAATTTGCTAATATGCACCTACTCGATCACCCATCAGCAACGTTCTGTTTCGTGCAGTCAGCAGTGTGTCTGAGCATCCCGCTGATGGAGAGGAATGATTAATATATGCCTGTGTTCTGTTCAACGTTTACTGTAAGGGAAATCAATCCAGATCTAAAAATAAAAGCAACAGAGTTCTGACAACAGCTGAACAGCTGGTCAAATAAATAAAAAAGTGACTACTGCTGAGGACTTTACTGTATGGCACGAGTTATAAAATGTACTATGCAATCGTTTATCATTGTGGCAAGAAGCAAATTGATCCTTTTACTAAACTCTTTAAAAATGCTTCAACTTTTGTCAGACCAGCATTTAAAAAGTCTAAATTTCTTCTTAATTTTGATAAATCAGCCAGTGCAGAGTGGTTACAGATTGTTAGCTCAAGGCTCAGTGTCTGCCATTTAAGAGATAAGTCTGTTTTCACAAAGACTCGAAGCCTATAGTGTAGGTTTGTTTTCAGTACTGGCCATTTATTTCTATTTTGTTTGTGTCTTGCCCTGCTAGAGGTTTTTTCCTGTTAAAAGAGAGGTTTTTTTTTCCCACTTCCGCCAAGTGGCTGCTCATAAGGTGTCCTCTGATTGTTCATGTTTTCCCTCCATTATTGTAGGGTCTTTACCTTACAATCTAAAGTTCTGATTTGGCACTATATAAATAAAATTGAACTGAATGTAAAATGTTTGAAAAATGTTGCTCCAATAGCAACATTAATATAAAGTTTATTCTGTGGTTTAAGACAGTTTTTGCAGTTCGGTGGCAGTGAATCGCTCTGAGATAAACATTTGAAACCAAATTTAGACTCAAATCTGTCATATGACAGATCCGAGTTCATTTTGAGCAACTATAACGTTTTCATAAACCTCGTGCACAGGAAAGGTAGAGCTGACACAGAGCCAAAAGCATATCCAATGCTCTTGTTTGGCTTTGGCAAAATATAGGCTTGGAATTAAATGCATCAAGCTCAAATTTGACTGGGAATTAGGGCATAGGTCAGCATAATCCTGTAATACATTGGAGAAAAACAGCCAAGATTTGATATGATAGTGATAGAAAGTCACACGCTAGCTCTGTCAAGCCAGTAGGTCGCTCATGCACTTGGTCTTTCCGCATCCTTTTGATGGGTTGTTAGAACAGAGCAGAGAACATTTTGAAACTTTGCAGGTATATTTTTATGTAAAGCAGCATGCTGATACATAATACTGCAGGGATTAAAATTCAAATCAATGTTGCCCACAAGGTATGGCACGAAGAGTTTTTGCTTATACAACTGCGAGCTGTCTGGTGGATGTATGCACTGTAGGCAGACATTTTGAATCCTATGCACAGAGAAGAGAGCATGCAAGAGAATTACTCATCACCAAGCATCAAGCTGTGGGCCTGAAACACGCAATTACAAACTGTTCTTTATGCATCTTCAAATTGGACATGAGTGACCTCTGTTTGAGGTTAGCGAGGATTAGCATGGGACTAATTTGAGGAGATTAAATCCACCACTGGCTATTAGATTGAAGGATAACAAAACTGCTTCCAGGAAAATCTGGAATTCTCCTGCTTAGCATCATCTTGTAAATCTCCTGCTGGCTCTCTTTTGGTTTTGCTTAATCACGAAATTACAGTTGAACTTGGATTCTAAAAAATCATACCGGGACGTAATGAGAATTCACTGGGAATTTGCAAGTTTCCTGTTTTCTTTTACTGCCTTTCCTCCTCTGAAGGCTAAAAAGCTTTTGCCCGCTGTACTTGGTCTACTTAAAAAAAGGCAACAGCATGTAAGGCTAAATGAGAAACATTCTATATTTTCTATGGCAAAAAAAACATTTCAATGCCGGTCTGTCTCTTTCTGAAAGAAAAGCAGCCTGCTGGAAGTAATCATAAATCCCATCACTGAAATGTGCAATGTGTAATCACATTGGTGTAAGTATAGTTCAGCAATAAATAAATATAAACAGAGCTGGCATTATTTCAGAGCTTCAGGCAACATACTGTATGTGCTGGGACGCTAATCAGTCAGCAGATCTGCTTATCATACAGACTGGGATACTGTGTAAGAGGAGAGGAAAAGCCTTTCTAGCAATGTTGTGCTTGTAACTTGGTTCTTGCCAAATCATGCGTGCAAGTACATAGGCTGCATAAAAAGCTCTGAATCTCAATGCAGAGGAACATTTAGGTAATGAGGCCCAGCAGTAATTAGGAGACAGAGACTTAATTAAGAGCCACATAGTGATCAATAGGATCTTAACACAGGCAGAAAACAAGCGATGATCTATTAATATAGTAAAGGACCCCCTAAACCATCATTGCTTCTTCATCGCAGGCTCTCATGCATGCATTTAAAACTAAAAAAATAGCAGCATTATCAGTAAAATTTATATAAACTGTTGAAGGTAAAAAGTAGCATTAAATAGAAATTCACCAAATAACCTGGTAGGTTGTTTAAGTAGTTGTTATTTCCAACTGATGCATGCAGTTCATCTCTAAGCTATCAGTAAAGACAATAGACAAAAGATTATTAAAAAAAAATCACAGCCTCAGTTACTCTTCCAGATATCGATTTAGTTGTTATGAAAACAAAATATTTTCACCATACGGACTCATCCCACACAGGCCCTGACACACTTAGAGAAGCCGAAGTGTTTCACATAAAAACAAGTCTCAAGAATCATATTGAACTGTATGATTTTAGAGCAGAACTGCAGTAATAACTGCACACGCAGACGTTTGCAGCTAAAACAGTGACACCGTGAATCAGAATTGTCTCCAATTTGAACAGGCCACTGATATTTTTTCCTCTTCTGGAATCACAAATGTTCTCTTTTTATTCCTGTGCACCCACTCTGATATGATTTCTGCAACATATTTCATCTACCAATGCTTGAATGTACCCTCATGACCTCAGCAGATGCAAATTTCTGAGCATCAAATACAACTGCTAACGTGCCTCAAATATCACCAGTGAATGTGTGAAAGCGAAGGGCTCAAACTGGATGTGTGATATCGCAGAAGATCCTGATGCTCTTCCTCACCTCGCAGCTTAACTACCAGCCAATCAGTGGACACATTTAACTAGACAACTCTTCCCCTCGGAACTTGTCGATCACATCTTTCAGTCCAAGGAGATCTTCCTCACGGGAACGCTGCTGATCATCTGCTCTGCTTTCCAGCGTTTCTGTGTCCGTCAGCATTATTCTCTTGTTCTTCCACTAAGCACATCACACTTCACCGCAAGCCGAGCTACTTTGCCCGCTGTCTCACCCGCTCTGCGTCTATTTTGGTCGTGTGAGCGTGATAACCTTAACACTTCTGTTCTGCCTTAATCTGCGCTCTACCATTCACAGATGCATTGGCAGAGGCAGCGTCCTCCGGGGCAGAAGCTCACAGACCCGCAGGGATCAAATTTATGATCTTCTCTGCGTGGACAGCATTGGTGATCCACTCTGTGTGCTAAGCCTTTTTTTTACTGTAATTATATAGACATCAGTCCCAGAGTCTGTAGGGATTCACGTATGCAGTTAATGCATGCGCATTCTTCTAGAAATTTCCTGCAGGGCTTATATTAGCCTGCTCTGCGCAGGACAGGTATGGTGCATTAGGACAACAAGTAAATGTATTTATGGATGAATGTTCTATTGATTTGTACCTGTAACCTGAGCAGTGGTAACAAAATAACATCAGCTCAGGTCTAATAAATCATGTACACAAACACAAGCAGTACTTATAGCTCGGACAGCAGCACCAGTGCATTTATAACTCAGTGCACTCGGTGCAATGAGAAAATTGCTGGGAAGTGAAAGAGGCATGTGTGGACATATTGTCCAAAACATGTTAGTGCCCTCAAGAATAACCGTTTTCCCACATGACCCATTTTTAACGTCATCTGTTCGGTTATGCAAGTCTGTTGACAGTTTCACTGCATCATTATAGGAATCATCATTACGAAGTAAGGCTGAGGGAGGGAAGAAGGAAAAAAGAAAAAGAAAAACGAGCTGTGAGCGGACAATGAGCTGACAGAGAAGCGTGCATCTTTCACACAACAATCCCAGGCCAGAAATAAAAGAAGAAAATACTAATGCTGACATAGTATTAATCTGTTTTGACATTGACCAGGACTTTTTCTCATTCAAATTATCCCAAGGAGCAACTCTCCAGAAATGAAAGCGCACAATGCAGCAATGAAAGAAGAAGCTCAGTAGAGGAGCATTTAAACCTCATATCCTCTGTATGTATGTGCACAGCATAAAGTAGGGTTTACTGCGATTCATTTATGGTTTTTTTAACACTGTTATACAAGAACGTGGGCGGGCTTAATTTTATTAAATTGTTTTATTGCTTCAGAAAAAATAAACTTTTTTTAAAGGAGAAACTACAAAATGATTGTGCAGTCAAATATAGTTCCTGAAAGCAGTGAAAATAGAAATATCTGAATTGACAGATCAGACTTTTAAGAAAAAATCTAATTTAGTCAAGACAATCTGAGCATCTCCGTAGATCTGCATTAATAAAGGCTAGACTGAAAAAGAAAGAAAGAAAGAGGACTGCAAGTTTTTCCTTTGTGCAAATGTCACAGCAGCGCAGTGAAAGAGAGACAGAGAGAGTGCTGTAGTCTGAGTTGTGGTTGTACTAAGAAGGTAGTCAGGGAAGATTAGTGCTCATATGAGATCAGGAGGGATTTGACTGGATTGCACAGGGTGACCCGCTGTGCTCATGTAAATATCAGCAAGATGGACGGTATCACAGTGTGCATCGAGGTCACACCCGTCCCGATACACTTGGGGATGGAGGGGTGGAGATTGCCTGGTGATGCAATTTTAGACTGATTTTTATATATTTCTTTTTAATCATCATAATCAAAGTTGCAGCTGAAGCTTGGTTAAAAAAATATGATGGCATTAACAGTGTGTGTCTTTTCGGGATGATTGTTTTAGGAAGAGAAAAACATAAAAGAGGAAATCAGGAAATGGAAGAGTGAATGCATACACCCTTGAGGGCAGTCTGATGTTATAATTACTCATCTGACTAGCAGTGGAGCAGCATCATACTAACTAGTTCCACATATCTCTTGACTGCATGACTACAGCTGACATGCTACATATAGTCCTGTCCATACTGTAGCCATGGATTTGTTTACCGCCATAGTGGTTCCTCCATGTATGTGCTTAGATTCACATAAACAGCTGGATTTCAGCACATGAGCACGTCATCATGACAGATGGATGAAGGGTGCTTCGCTAAGTTGATCCACCGCAACATTAGCTCTTGGGAAGTGAAACCCTAATGCCTCAGTAGTTAGTAATCAATTAATTTGCACACAAAGCATCATTACAGGATGTCTGCAATGAGTGTCGGTGCTTGCCTTTAAACAATCAAGGGATCGTTACGCTCCTCATGCAGAATCAGTCAATAACAAACAGGTTTATAGTGATTGGTCAATTATTCAATAAGTTGGTTGATAAGGACGAATATTCTCAAACCATTTTGTCAATCAACCACTTATTTTTCAAGCTGAACCTTTGATGGTTCAGGTTTTGTTTTATTTTTAGTCATGAAGGCTTAGATCACAGAACAGGAATTTTTCTTTTTGTTACTTTTGTTTCTGGAGAAAATTCTCAAAAGAGCATCAAATAAAATGAACATTTTTGCAGTCGAGTGGATCGTAAAAAAACCCAAACAACTGCAGCTAATGACACTCTTCCTCTTGCCGATGCAACGCTTGCAATATCAGTGTGTGTGTATATATATATATATATTAGGGGTGCAACGATACTCGTATTGATATTGAACCGTTCGATACAGTGCTTTCGGTTCGGTACGTATATGTATCGAACAATACAAATTTTTAATTTATTTTATCAACTTTCCTTCTGACGATGCTGTCTGTGTTGAGCGCTCAGTGGATCTGCGCTCGACAGTGCAGCCTAGGCGGAGTAGTCGAACGCAGATTCACTGAGCGCAGGGCAAGCTAGCCAGACAGAAGCTAAGCTCCTTGCAACATGGCAAATTGAACCTCCCCCACCCTCATTCAGATCTGGCGTTTGGAACTATTTTGGTTTTCATGTGACGTATGACCCTGAAGGTAAGCGAGTCATGGACTAAAGTAAAACAGTATGTTGGATGTGCCACGCAATGCTCAATTACATTGGTGGGAACTAGTGTGTTAGCGCAGTTAGCTCGTTAACGTGTTGGCGGTCCAGCCCCATGCACGGGGCTCGTTAACTTGCCGTGTTGTGGCGTTAACGTCATTTCAACGAGATTAACGCTGACAGCACTAGTGGGAACACAATGAATATGACTGCACATTTACTCCAAAATCACCGATGGGCAAAGACAAGTGGAAGCAGACAAAAACAACAAGCAGGCATGCTACAAACTTTACCAGAGTCATTTAGACAGCTGTTAGCACAGGATTCTCCTTATGGGGACCTGATATGTTTAATATGCTGCTGAGAATATAGCCCAGAAGAAGCGTATAGTATAGCTTTATTTTGGAAAGAGCCATTTCTCTGTAATAAACTCTCTTTTCCAAAGATGAGTGATTTCTCAATCAGATAGATTTTTTTTATTACTTTGTTGTTTCAGCAACATTAAATTTAAAAACTGTACTTTTGAGTTAAAATATATATTTATAATTTTAATAAATGACAAATTAAAAAGGCATGAACATTTTTTTGTATCGAAAAAATATCGAACCGTGACACCAAAGTATCGAACCGAACCGTGAATTTTGTGTATCGTTGCACCCCTAGTATATATATATATATGTGTGTGTATATATGTTGCTGAAACAAAAAAGTAATAAAAAAAATATATATATCTCAGGGCTCGCAAAATTTCAAAATCCCTGGTAGCCCTTCGGGCAGGGACTCTTCAGTTTTTGGTAGCCCAAAATAAATTTAAGTAGCCCGAATAAAAAAGAGAGCAATTTTTTGATTGATGTTTTGTTTCCTTTACAATATTATACATTAAAGTATAACATTGTATAATTATATAATATTAACTTCTTATCTTGTGCGCGTTTTTTATTTTGACAGCGAATGCGCACCTGCGGACCACTTATGTGCACCCCTGGTTATTTAGCTCGTCATATTGCAGCCACAGAAATTCTTTTGTCCATGAAACCATAAAGCTGCACTTTCTTTTTGCCTTATAGTCTGATTTGTCATAACTTTTCCGTTTTGTGATCACTTCTTGGTCCCCATGTTTGAAACAACCACAAGAAGCACAAGTTGATTGCACGCGGTCACACTTGGTCATAGCACCGTCTCCAACCACTGTTTTCCAGTGTGTGACTATAGCATTACGTACCAGGCATCTCGTCTTTCACTGTGACCCTGGATATGTCACCAAGATACTTCCTACATGCACAGCTACAACACTACCAACCAGTACTCAAAGTATTCTACTGTATTCCTTACACCGATCACTTGCGCCTCTGTTACAGTATTCCAGTAAAAATACAAACCTATACATTAATTGCAAACCAAGAAAATGGAGCTAACATGTGTGTTTTTCAACAGCCACCAGGATCTTTTTCTGTTCTTAAGTAGTGTTTATGTCTGAACATATGAAAAAAGCAAGTGAAAATGAAACAAAACAACGAGTGACAAGAAAAACGTAACTGTTCACATACAAACCTTGAACCCTTGTACCTGTGCCTGAAAAAATGGACTTTGTTGCCCTTATAGAAACACTGGAGACACTGTAGTATGGCTTACAGCACATGAAGTGCGTTAGGCTGCAGAGACAATCAACCAGCATAGATCATTTGGAGGATTCTTGATGTGTCATGTGACAACTTTCTGTACTGTGCGCACACTGCAGAGGGAAACTAGTCTCCATGAGGGGATATCCCATGGGAAAGGACAGAAGATCAAAGCTGCTTTCGCTGACAGCTTTTTTCTACTCAGAACTCTAGAGAGGGGTAACAGAAATCAGGACTTCTTTTTTGCTAAATACTGAAATACGATGTGTTTTCAAAAACAAAATTATGATAAAATTATGGGGGCGATCGTGGCTCAAGAGTTGGGAGTTCGCCTTGTAATCGGAAGGTTGCCGGTTCGAGCCCCGGCTTGGACAGCCTTGGTCGTTGTGTCCTTGGGCAAGACACTTCATCCGTTGCCTACTGGTGGTGGTCAGAGGGCCCGGTGGCGCCAGTGTCCGGCAGCCTCGCCTCTGTCAGTGCGCCCCAGGGTGGCTGTGGCTACAATGTAGCTTGCCATCACCAGTGTGTGAATGTGTGTGTGAATGGGTGGATGACTGGATATGTAAAGCGCTTTGGGGTCCTTAGGGACTAGTAAAGCGCTATATAAATACAGGCCATTTACCATTTTTTACCATAAAAATAAGCCACAGTTGTTGGGATAAAAAGCATCTCTATTTCACTGCTCTGGTGCTGCTGTAACTATTATAAGAAGAGTATGGTGTTTAAGGTGATTGGAAGTATTAATTACTATGAATTATAACCAGAAACAGCTGGTAGTTTGAAAATAATACACACGTGATTCTGTTTCCTGTCGCTTTCAGTCTTGTCGTCTTTACTGTGCAGACATGTCCGTTCATATCTTATATCAAATAAAAGGCTGAGCTGAGAGACGGACTGTCAGCAACAGTAAGAGATGAAAAGAGTCAGAGTATGCAATAAGCAGAAGTACTCCCGACGGAGCAGTATAAAACATTTTGAACATCGTGCACAGCTTACAATGACACCACGATACAAAGCGACCTGTAAAACCAGCCAGCAGTTGTTGGTTAAGAGATGTTGATGTGCAGTATGAAATACAGATACATTTATTATGGATATTCCAGATTCAACACGTATGGTCATCCCCATTTTCAGTTTGTCTTATACCCCAGTGAGATAAGCGAGCTTGTGCACTATCAGCACCCAGACAGGCTGTCCTTGAGCCTCTGGAGGAGCAAAATGAAGGACACCAAACAGAAGACACAAAGGTCATCATGCTCCAGAAGGCTCGTCTGGGCCTGCATCTATCAGGCATTCCTTAAATTGCGACAACCAAAAAGGTCATTCAGCTACAAAATAGCCATAACAGAAAGTATATAATATTACAATTCACACAAAAGTAGATTTTATTACAACACTTGGAAAACTAACACCAACACACGTCGCTGTTAAGTATCAGTCAAATATCTGTAGGGGCTATTAACGGCCCATATTGTGCCTTTTAACTAATATTCATCTGTGGTATTGCAGTAATTGCAGCACATTATTAGTTTTACACATTACAAAATGCTACAGATCCTGAAAGCAAAACATGTGCAGTGTGTCTTTTTTTCCTGTTTCCATCCCTGCAATCCCAACTGGTCACAGCACAGCACACAGTGTCCCTCCCTGGATCTGGTTCTGCCAGAGTTCTTCCTGTTAAAAGGGAGTTTTTCCTTCCCAATGTCGCCAATTACTTGTTCAGAATGTGTTGTCGATAACTGTGGTTTTTCTCTGTCTTTCTCTTTACCTTACAATATAAAGCACCTCGAGGTGACTGTTTTGTAATTTGGTGCTCTATAAATAAAACTGAATTAAATTTTCAGTGTGATGGTTCATTATTTTGATTCAGTTTTCTGCCCTATTTGCAACTCATCTAACTTCACTGCTTCCTAGGCCCCCTCTCCCTCCTGCTGTTCTGTTTATGAGCTGCACAAATTCATTATTTGATACTGCAGGAATAGGGATGGCTATCGAAACCCGGTTCTTGTTGAGAACCGGTTCCCACAGTTTCAATTCCTTGGAATTGTTTGCCATTTTTGCAAACGATTCCCTTATCGATTCCAGTCGCCCTGAATGACGTCACCGCATTGCGGAGAGAAGATATAAAACAAAGTTCTAAGCTAATCGACCTTAGTGTTCTCTTTTTTTAAAAAGAATTGATAAGAGAATCGATAAAGAATCGAATCGTTAAACAGAATCGAAAATGGAATCGGAATCCATCCATCCCATCCATTCGCTTCCGCTTATCCTTTTCAGGGTCGCGGGGGGCGCTGGAGCCTATCCCAGCTGTCATAGGGCGAGAGGCAGGGTACACCCTGGACAGGTCGCCAGTCTGTCGCAGGATCGAAAATGGAATCGGAATCGTGAAAACCTTATCAATACCCACCCATATGCAGGAATGACACCTTGTGTATTTTTTATTTACAGAACCCATGTGTTGAAACCACATATTTGCCATAATCCCTCTGTTTTTATATGTATGCTGTTAAATATGTTATATATGTTATGTATGTTGCAGCATATTGTATTCTAACCAAACCTCTGACTGATTCAATGAATCTTAGCTCTGCCGCAGAGCACTATACATTTGTCTGCTTTCAAATCATTGAGCCTGACAATTAACTCTGTACTCTAAACCATATGGTCTAGCAATTTACTGGAAACAGTCTACTACAGTTAACAAGACCAACTAACAACAGAAGGAGTAATGAGAGACTTGGCAAAGGGGAAATTGGTTAAATCTGCAGGGAACAAGGAGGAAAACGTTCTTTCAAGCGCTGCAATCTGGGATTTTCCACCCTATGGGCCAAGAGCGAGCTTCCCTCTGTGAGCTGAGCAAGAACACAGTTCAAGGCACATTACATTCAACGTCAGAGCTTTGTCTTAAAACAGAGAGGACAAGAACACAGACAGCATGGAGGGGGAAGAAGCACTGTCCTTCATTTTTGTTTGCTTGACAAAATTGGACTGGAGGAGTCCATTAGGCTATTGTGTGGGACTTGACTTGCTTGTTTGTGTGTGTATTTGTGTGTGAGAAAATGGGAAGAAAGAGACGAAGCTAAGAAGATCCCTGTCTGTGCAAGGGAAGATCATTTAACATGTTTAATGTCTGAAGGGCTCAAGCTCTCATTTAAGCGAGTAGAAGGCCCTCTGCACACAAAATATGAAACGTGTGACAGGCACATTGTCACACATGAAAACACGTGACAGAGCTCTTTTGCAGCCTGCAGCCTACGACACCCACACACAACACAAAACAAGTCTGCTTCGCCTCCAGAAACCTAGCATGCTCTGCAGTACAAGGTGGAGTTCACTTGTGTGTTTATGCCAGTGAAAAACAAAATGTGTGGATCCTTCAATAGCAAGACACCCATCCACATGCTATGGAACACGGTTTGATTTGGATAGTCCAAATAAGCATGTGAAAACACTGTAGGCAAGAATTCATAGAAGACTGAGAAGAGTGTTCTCTGGCTAAATGGTTATCAACACTGGACCGAAAATATGCACATGGTTTAGAGTCGTATCCAATATTGTTTGTTCAAGCACTTAATTTAGCTAGCTTTATTATAACCAGACTTGGGAATTGTATGGCCCCGAGCTACATCTGGTCCATTTGGTTATCCCTGACCGGCCTGCATGAGGTCAATGGCAATTAAACATAATAAGTGTAGTTTTCTTATTTCAGCCAGCAAACCCTCTTTGATAACTCCTCCTCACAGAATGGGTTACTATTTGGGTTATTTCAAAGGGAAATGCTCTTTTTTTAATCAATTATAAAATAATAATAATAATAATAAACTTTATTTATAAAGCACACTTAAAAACCAAGGGTATGCCAAGGTGCTTAACAAGTAAAATAGAGTATATGAGGAGGATAATAGAAATAGGACCAAAGCAAGTACTAAATATGCAAGCAGATAACTGTCACTAATACATAGGAAAGCAACAGGTACAGAGCAAACAAGAATTTAAATGAGCATAAAAGTGCGTGATATAAAATCATAAAAGAAATATTAACTAGAGGGAAAGGCAAGATTGAATAAGTGGGTTTTTAATCGTGATTTGAACAGTGCAATGGAATCAGATGCGCGGAGGTCGAGAGGAAGGGTGTTCCACAGTACCGGGGCAGCCAGAGCAAACGCACGGTCACCCCGAGACTTCAGTCGAGATCTGGGTTGGGTCAGAAGTAGTTGAGTGGCAGATCTGAGTGTTCTAGCAGGAGTATGTGGTTTGAGAAGTTCACTAAGATAACTTGGCGCTAATTTATTAATAGTTTTGAAAGTAAGAAGTAATATTTTAAATAAAAGCAGGTTTGTGCAAGCGGATGCAGCTTCACTGTATTTGAATTAGCACAAACTTTAATGAGATATCTCGGTTTGCTAACCGTGAAGGTTGTTATTCATTTAATGCAGAATGCAGAAGTTTTTAATAAGATATAGACTGAAGACTGAGATAAAGCAGTGTGCTTAGTTTGTGGATGACAATTTAAATCACTCTTGGGACTAAACATGCAGAGCAGAGTTAAAACTTGGCTAATGCAGAGCAAGAATGTACAGTTAAACCTTTACTAGCAAAGCTGCAACAAGGACTTTTTACCAAGTTTCACACATCCAGGGACGCAGCAGTCAAGACCAGCTCTGTGATTTCCCATAACAACAATAAGCAGTAAGCATTTCACTGATGGGGAGTTTTCCAAAGTGTAATGCGCTAACATACCCCGCAAAAAAAGAAGCATTTGAGAACCTGCCCCTCTCCAGGCGAATCATAACAACGTGGCTCTAGGATATCAGTCTCTTTTTAAAAATGTTTTTAAAAAATTCTTGATTTTATTTGAAAAGGGACCGTGTACAATATTAACATAGATGTTGCCACTTGAAGCATTGTACCAGCGTTAGCTTAAATTTAAAATCCTTCAGCTTCAATTTTACCTTTTTCTACTTGGCTCTGGATGAGATCTGGGGTTTCCATGACAGCTCAGTGACTCCTCTTTGTACGTGGGATAACCAAAGAGTTTATTAAGGAGCTGGAAGCAATGCATGCCGTGAAAGAGACTACGAGAGGGAGTTCATGGAGTTAACAGCATGTTTGCTGGGGCTAGTGATAAAATGTTGGCGCACTTGCTCCGCTGATTTCACATTTCAGTCACTTAAATGTAGCATCTTTTCTTACCAGTGGCAGTTTATAAAGAGATAAAATTGATATTGAGCAGAACTGAATTAATCTCACTGGTACCTTACTCCACAATCTAAGTTTCCCAAATGAGTTACCCACCCCTCATAAACACAGCATTTGGATTTACAGGATGTAGCTATTTCATGTTTATGTTGCCTTTCTTCATTTGCATTAATGCTGCAAATGCTTTATGGTCTATGTTTTTAATTCAATTCATAAAAACAATAGCACTGCCATTTTTATGTAATTAGTCATCAATTTAGCCAAAGTCTGCAGAGTCCATCGGCAACATGACTTTATTCTGACCATGGAAAATGCATAACAGAAGATTGAGCTAAAAGAGCCACTGTTAAGAAAAGAGAAAGCATTAAAGCATATGTTTCAAGAGGCCGAACCCTAGATCCAAGCAGTCCCTAGACTCTCATGTAACAATATCCTAATGCAGACTAGAAATGTCCAGTCAAAATGTCATGGTGCAGTCCAATGGTGCAGTCACAATGAGCATCAGTTTTATCAAAGCTGCAATACGTGAATCTTCTGTTTTCAAATGTCTGTTAAGCTAATGCATTCATCAATATCTTCAGGGGCCTGATCAACTAGCCTCACAGCACATCTCCTCCTTTACTTCACACACAAGCTGTTTCTTAGCTGCTGGCTCAGTTTGATAAATGACATGCACAGAAAACTATGATGCACCATATAAAGTATGCTGTCAAAGTCTTCCTGTCCTGCAGTGTCCTCGACCGAACCTATAAGCAAGAGCAGAGTGTTTTTGTGCTTTGAAAATCAATGCCCCCTGTTCATCTTGGGACATTAAATATAAACAACCAGCTGTGCAGCCTTGGCAATGTTTGCTTCTTGAGTTAGCCCAACAGAAAATCTGGGCTAGCTCACACCTGCGCCACAGTTGGAACATGTTCACGGTTCAACTTCCGCCGCCTCAACTTTCAGTGGTGCTGTCACTTTTAAAGCTTTAATGCTGTTAAATTCATCTCTATAAACAATACTATTGTGCACGTTTTCCTATTTTTTATTTGCAGTGATCCTATCCATGCTATTGGTTCATCAGCATTAAGTATTATAAAAATACTGTACACTGTAGCAATAGTTAGTACAGCATCCATACATCAGAATCCTTCACAGGTATGAAATACACATATAAAAATGAACACATTTGGTAGATATGACACAATCTCACAACAATTCCCAGACTCTCACATCACATCAAGCACTTGTACATCGTCATCAGCCAGTACCTTTGCTCTTTCACAGAGGAGAGAACCGCAGCTGTCCCTCGCCACTATTGCCTGCGCGTCCTGTAACTAAGAGGATGTAATGAGGATACGCTCCTTTTAATTTTCCTCCAGTAAACACTGTCATAAAAGGATTGTATATCTTCTTTATAGATTCATGTTGTCTTTATTTAAGATAGTTGCTGACAAACTGGCAGACGATGTATCTTATCAGAAGTACTAAAAAACACATTACTGCATCCAGTTTAATTTCTCGTTCACCTTGCATAATCGTTCATCTGTAACTACAGAAAAAAACAGGGTCAGTACAATAATTGTTGTATATAGCATTTGTATTCTATTTTTATCCTATTGTATATATTATTTTATTTTATTCTATTGTATATAGTATTTTATTTTATGCTATTCTATTGTGTACAGTTGTTTACAGTATCTTATCCTTATTGTATTCCAGTGTTCTCTCATTTTTGCTATATAACTTTGCACTGTCCATTTTCTGCTGTGACAAAACAAATTTCCCACGTGTGGGACTAGTAAAGGTTATCTTATCTTATCTTATAAACAAGCGAACAAAGTATTAGAATGGAAAGCTATAACCCCCACCGCCCCACCCCCGGTGCTTTCCTCTATTTGTTTCCTCTCTTTTTCTCTTTATGATCTCTCTTTTAACCTCACAAATGAGTCAGCGCTTTATGATTCAGCACACTTTCAGTGTGTGTGCGTGCGATTATGCACCTGTGTCCCTGCATGACACCAGGGCAGAGACCTTAAGGCACCGAATACTTGGCATTGCCTATTCTGAGACAGGTGAATCGGGTCCACGGGACTCTGCAAACACAGTCCCACTAATCTGCTTTGGCACCAAACTATTTGTTTCTATCGTGGCAGACTACAGTACACAATGGCTCACAGAACACTACGGCCTTTTTCACCTTACTGTTTCAGTACCTCGTGTCAGTTTCTATTCATCACTAAGAAGGTTATATCTTAATTTTCAGTGCCTGTAGCACTTAGTTCAATATTCAGCTGTTTATAAAGAATCCTTTATCTAGCAAAGATGCCTTCTTTTTTTATGTTTCATATGTTTATTTGGAGATATTAAACACATTTAATCAAATAAATTGGCTAATATTTAATTTTTGAAAGTTAAGCTGTTTTCTGACTTAATACTTGGCATGGCTGTTTGTTTGTGAGCCTGTGTTTAATTTACTGTGCATTATTTGAAGTGAGCTACAGACAGAGGTCCGATGATCTGCTCTGGCTTTAATTTAGCATACCGATCAAACTGAAACATAAGCCACTGATGTAAACACAAACTGACAAACATCAGTGCGTTCACATATTTTGTCTGACGATGGCAGGGTATAAAAGGGCATGCTGTCAGGCTGTCATACAAATAGCATGGGATATTTCAGTGGAGACCAAATATAGCCAGGGAAATGTAGTTAAAGCCTCTTCTTCAGTGAACTGGATACTCGGGTCAGTTGGCTCACATTTTCTCCCATTTCAGATCAATTTACCGACAGTGAATTAAGCACCTTTGCTTAGGACGACATCTCTATCCCTACAGGCAGATTCTAATTAATCAGATCACTTGCATCACGTTCTGCAGTCATCTGTAGCAGATACTACTGTTTTTGTTTTTAAAGTATGCAACTAAAAAGCCTGAACCAGCAGTGTTTGCAGATAAAGTGCATTATTAATAATACCAGGTTAAATGTTTTTAGAAGGCAAATAAAAGGACAATTTGACTTATTCAGTAACACGGATACTCACAGAAACAGGTTGTACTATTAGTCTGTGACTACAGTGACGACAAAGTGAAGGTGCACATGGGAGCTGACGCTTCCTACAAGCAGCTGGTTAGTGTCTCAGCACTTGGACGCCATCAGCCAACAGATCAAAGTAACAGAAGAGGAGAGGGAGAGGCTTGAAGGCAGCTCAGGGCAGCAAAGTCAACGCTGGTCATGACATATGTGGATGCTCAGCACACACGTGTCAACAGCAGCAATCCAGATGCATTACTAGCAAGTACTGAAAACATAGATACTACTATATAGTCTCCACTGTACCGTACACCACGACCCATCCTTTACTTATCCAGGTAAAAAGTATCACTGAGATTAAAATCTCTTTTCCAAGAGAGACCTGGCCAAAGAGGGCAGCAAAAGGTACGACAAATACAACACATACAAGTTGGGGGGGTTTGTGCTAAAACTGAAGCCTATTTAACCACAGATGTAATGGTTATTTAATATCTTAGGTCACATAACAGCAACAGGAGTAGTGGCAGTTTTGTTTTCATAATACAACCAACAACAGTTTTTTATTCTATTTTAAATGTACAATAAACAATAAATATTGTATGACAGATGTTTGGGGGGGGGGTTTGTTTTTGTTTTTGTCTGGTACCCTCAAAAAGGGTACAGTTCCCCTTGGGGGATGGTATGTTGCCACAAGCCCAACCTGAGCCCTCCTGCTTGAGCTGGGATCTGGCGGGAGGCCTGGTGACTGTGATAAGCCAGATGTGGCACTGGGAGCTCTGGGGATTTTCTACAGCAGTTTAAAAATGTTATCCTTTTAGTCTCCTTTTGCATTTTCATTAAATAAAACAAACTAAAACCAGCATTGAATAGGATAGTATATAAATCATTTCCCTGTAATACACGTCATTAAGATCTGTCTGACATTAGCACATATCCAAAGGTGCCAACATTCTGAGAGAGCAAAAAACAAAACAAAAAACCACTACTGTGACTTTAAGGTCATTGGGATAATTAGCTCTGTGTCTGTGAGGGCATGAAGTAATAAGAGAAACATAAGAGAAGCAGGGTTAGAAATGAATAGGAGCAGGGGGCAAAATGCCCTTGAAAGTTAAAACAAAACAAAAAAATCATGTGAAATTAGGTGTAAAATAACCAGATAACTCTTCTCATTTCTCAGTTGTTAAATTGTTAATAATTACACGTAATTCCCTAATGAGGCACTATAGTTGAGAGGTAAGCTAGATGACTTGTAGTTTTCCCAATCCTCTGTTTATGGGAAATAACGACCTGTAGGATTTCTTAACATCATGAATGGCACAGTGCTGAATCAACCAATCACGTGGCAGCGCCTCAGTGCATTTAGGCACGTGGACAAAAGCAGAGCAGAAAGTTACATTTTTAGCTCTGCACTTTTTAGCACTTATGTGCAGAGATGGGCAGTAACGCGTTACTGTAATCCGATTACTTTTTCCAAGTAACAAGTAAAGTAAGGGATTAATATTGCAAAAAAGTAATTCGATTACTGTTACTTTCCAGTAAGCATGCCGCGTTACTGCGTTACTAAACCGTGATTTTATGAGAGTGTCTCATGACAAGGATGTACGAGTGGACAATATGGAGTGCAGGAGAGATTAATCTTCAAATCTTAGCAAGCACCGAGCACGCTGCCACAGGAATGTAACAAAGTAATAAATTAACTAATTCATTTTGAAAATAAGTAATCAGTAAAGTAATGGGATTACTTTCTTAGAAAAGTAATTAGTAACTAATTCCTATTTCAAGTAACTTGACCAACACTGCTGATGTGAATGTATGAAAGATCAGTAGTTACTTTCACGTGTGTAAAAAGTGCACAAGCTTCCCTTTGGTTGGTCCCCACTCAGATTGTTTGAGCACACAGAATTTACTGCTCTACGTGACCTTCACGCTGTACACTGCAATTTCCCTAAGTACTGCACATTGTAATAATTATGTTTGCACATGCACATGATGAATGATTTAGAAAACACACAGAGAACCAGACAACTGGATACAGTACAAACAGCAGCATGCACTCTTGAACAAGTAGACGTCTTTTCAGCTACCAAGTCTTAATATCTGTTGCCATGAAACACTAGTAATGGTATTTTTTTTTTACTATTTTTTATTAATTTTCTTCCATCTTTATTACATTTCCAAACTGGCACAGGCAGAGTCATCGAAGTGGAGTTTATAATGTCTTTCTAATGACTGGCAGTTGTGCGAGTTGTTAAATAAGACACGTCAGGTCCTGACTGGGTCCTAATACTGTAGCTGTTCAACTGTTTTACTGCAACCATAATACCCGATATCCACCAAAACTGCCTGTATCAGGATCCTTCTTGCCACAAGCACTTTTAATAAAGGAAAGTGGAGTATTTACTGACAAATTACACAGCTAAATCATTCAGACATACCTGCAGGTGACTCCAAAGACTCATTTTTTATATATTAGATACAGTTTCAGTATCGATCACGCTAAATGGGAAAATTCCGCTCTGAACTAAAAATGAAGATTTTAGGAGGGTAACAACCCTAAAGAATAAGAATAGGTTTTCTCTGATAGAGACCGTGACTAGGACATTAGCAGTGATGGAAAAGTGAAAAAAGACTGAATGGCCAGCCAGCACTGGTGAAATAACAGCCTCCTTTACTCCACAGATGGAGGGAGAAGATGGTGACAGAGTGAAGAGGGCGGGAGGGAGCAAAGACCAGATGAAGGAATGACGGATGGACATACAGTTTGGAGGATGACTTATTGTAGAAACTGACTGAATAACTAGTTGGGTCCATCCCACGGCTGACGTAACGAACGTTCACAGCTTGAAAATCTTTGCAATGGCAGGAGACTACATTCGTCCCTCCATTAAAGCTCTAATCCTGCATCCCACACCTAACATGTTACGACAGCTTGGAATGTTTCCACCGAGTGCCTTTTCTTCCCCTCTCGCATCTCCAGTGGATGTGTTTGTTTCGCCGTTGTTTTATTATTCGGTGTGCTCGTTTAATATGGTTACAGCGAAATAAGTAAATTGATGCAAGCTTCATATACTAAACTATCTTCTTAAGTGCACAGGGGTTGGACATGTCTTAAAGAAAGACAACATGCCGAAGGAGGACATGCCGTGCGAGGGAGAGGGTGAGAAAAGGCATGCAACTGGGGGGAAGGGGGCGAACCAGAGGGAAAGAAGGAGCCACGGAGTTTGATAAGCAGCGAAACGATTGGAGGCAAAGACGAATGACGTGAGAGAGATGAACTGAGAGTAGCGCAGGCCTGTAAGCTGTGCTGTTGCAGCCAGGCATTATGACACATCCCTGTGTACTTTGTACTGCACTGGCTGCCTGCATCCTCACTGCAGATTCTCATTAACCTTGCAGCACTGAATATTTATGCTTCTGTCCTGGTCCAACGTTGTCTCATCCTCCCAATGTATACAAGTCTGCAAACTACGCTGAACCTCACAATCAGCTTCCCACATAGTGTACATATCAAGATAATAACACCAAGCAACCACCATCTATAGTGCGCTCACTTTCAGAGTGTGTTGTGTGACGTATGTGTGCTCGTATGTGTGTGTGAGAATCCTGAACCAGAGACCATATTCAGCAAAGCTTTAATAATGCTTTACTGAAGCATGAATAATGGTTTTGTTTTTCAAATGCCACATTACACAGTAAGGATAATAAAAAATGTTTAAAGCACACACTGACAGAAAGCTATAAGCTACCATAAACACTTTAAAAGTCAGCTGCCTCGCTGGTACTTAAGCAGAAAGATGATCTTTTTCTGTATTATAAAAGTTCACTGATCCGTAATATGGGTACCAGGAATCAGGCACAGTTCTGACTGGAGCTTATGTTTACACGGGCACAACAGCAGCTTTTATATAAAAGCCAGATGTGGCCACCGTGATGTCATCGATTGGTTTATAGCAGGGGTGTAAAATATATAGCCTGCGGGCCAGAATTGGACGCGCAAAGACTCTAATCCGGCCCACTGGAAAGCTTTGGAAATGTGAAGGGCAGGATCAATTTTGGACTTCTAACTGTATTCATTCATTCAGACCTCCCCCATGGATATAGATACTACACCAAAGTAATTAATAACACAAAAGTTCCTTTTCACTTTCTTATATACAATATTGTGTAATAAAGATGGGCTGAAGCTAGCAAATGAGACACTAGATTAATTAAGAATGTGCTTACCGAACTGTTAAATGACACATGAACAAGCAGCGTCATCTGCTCTCTACAACCTTCCCGTATACCTTCATACAAATTTACTCCACTTTTCAAACCTGGAGGCTGCATCCATCTTTTACATACAGTCCATGCACATAGCACATTATGCCTTGTTGCACTCCTCTTGCTGCTGATATATTTTTAATACACTCCGTGCATATCAAACAATCTAAAACAGCATGGCTAACAGCACGTGTAACAATAAGGGAGGAACGTGTCCCTGACGCTTTGCTGCAAGGACATTTAAAATAAGAGGGAGTCAAGCTGATTAAAAATGACAGCGTTATGTTCACCTATTTACATTTTAACTACGAAATCGTACACACAGTAATGACTTTGGCCGTGATATCTAAACTGGATCCACTAGCTGAAATGACAGGGTCACGATGACGTGTAATTACTTAGTCCTTAGGAGAAGGATGAGAACACCGGATTCAGGTTGGAAAAAGTCTGAGACATGCAGTGACTCAATAGTGGGTAAGTAATGCATCACTCTCTGTTATGTCCTTTGGGTATAACCTTGTGATATTTACACAAAATCCACTACAGTTAAACTATTAAGAAGGTTGCTCACTACGCCTCAGATTCATCTTTTTACACTGGAGACCACTGGAATGGTAAACTGTTAAATGTGTTCCCAAAACGTTGATTCTGTTCATCTGGACGTAGTGATTTCAGTGGCGAAACGTTTCATCACTCATCCAACTTCTCCAGTCTCTGGTCAGGCTTTTACCTCTGAAAACGCTACGTCTAGATGAACAGAATCAGCTGTTTGGGATTTCCTTACCTGGTTGACGTGTTGTATTTTTCTCCTAATAAAAGCATCTGCTCTGATTTCACATTTCAAATTAATTTCACACATCAGTGAACTGAAACTGATTACACTAGTTACCTACAGATAAGTAGATAACTCCCAAGCAAGGACCCCACCCAATCACAGTAAGAGACCACACAACTTTGTTAATTTATGTGACAAAGACAAATATATACGCACCTCCTCCCACTGATGTATGTATCTGATGAGTCGGGACAGTCTTAGCAGACGCAGAAGACTGAGGATCTTGGTGAAGCGGACGATTCGCAGGGCGCGAGCTGTTTTATATACCTCTGAGTCAAAGCCTTTCTCCACTATCAAAAATATATAATCCACTGGAATGGAGGAAAGGAAGTCCACGACGAACCAGCTCTTCAGGTAATTCATCTTGATGACTTTGGGATCTAGGATGATCTCTGAGCTCTCCTCATTGACGATCCCCGTTCTGAAGTTCATGACCAGGTCCACCAGGAAGATGGTGTCCGAAGCCACGTTGAAGACCAGCCAGGTGGTGGTAGTCTGCTCTGAGAAGAAGGTTATTCCCACAGGAATGATGATTAGATTCCCCATCATCATGATGAGCATTATCAAGTCCCAGTAGAACCTGTGGAAAAACCGAAACAAATGAGTAATGCAAGCGATAAAACATGCTGTAGCCACAAAACTGAAGTCCACAGGGGAAAAGAAATCATGCTTCTTTTCTGCTTATTCTGCTGATATTGTTTATATGTATAATTCTGTTTATCCCAGTGCACTGCATACGGTCAGAGGTGACTGTTCACTCTGTCACTACATGTCTTATGAAAAGGAAGAACAGTCCCAGAAAAGAGGAGCACTGCACAATGTTGATTTATAAAGCTCTGCTTAAAAAAATGCCCGATCACTCTGCTCTCTTCTGACATTTAAATACGGTATTTACCGTGTCAGGTCACATGACTTTCTAACATTAGCTGGGCCTCTTATTCAATCTGAACTTGCTCAAATACTCTGCTGCCTACAAATAAGATACGCTTCAAGAGCACGAAGCTACATCCCGTTCTTTTATTAGAACATTTAAAAGGTTACGTATCAGCGATAACTCAATTCACTCTGAGGGAAAGTGTGAAACAAGTTTCATTATGATAGCTATAACGCCAGTTTGCTCCAACTCCAACTTCATGTGGGAAGCAGAGAGGTAAGGGGATTATAAAAGTCAGTAGTAGTCACCTTCTGACATCAGTCACTGCCTATGAAACTCTTCACTGCAGCCTATCCAGTGCTTCAGCCTGCAAAGGTACACAGCCTGAAAGATCTTACGTTGCCACTTCTGCTATCAGCAGATAACATGCAACATCTAAACAGCCGACAATATTAGATAATCTTTCAGCTCAGATCTGGAAAGGCTCATACATGCAAGCTTAAGATCTCGCTCCGAGAAGTATATACTTGAGTTCGTACCAAAACTCTCGGGCTCAAAGTTAATTACGATTCAAGGACATCCAGTAATGTACTGCTATCACTTACTATATGTATTCAGGGCCCTTTAGACTGAGACCCTCTCCATCCTTCCTGGCTGTGTTAATGTCCCTGCCCTCTGCCTTTCGATGAACAGAGCCAGAAGTAATTCATCAGCACCCTGCTCTTTTCACAAAGTGTTCTGGGCCCTGAGTAAAGGCCAGACAACCATGAATGAAAATAGATGCTTTCAGCAATCCTATCTCACTCTAAAAACTCTCCGCTGACGTTATCCCCGCTCCGTGCCTGCCTGCCTCTGCTCTGCCTTACTGACCATCACGTTGTTGTTGAAGGTAGAAATGAACTGGCTGGCCGGATGCCTGTCTGGCAGACTTGCCACCCAGTAATGGATCTGTTTCAATAAATTAAGCCGAGGCCTTGGCTTTATAAATACCCACAGATCACATGTCTGATAACTGTCTTCACTTCAACTAAACATTGAGGTGGCTGATAAGGTCCACAATAGGTATTTTTACCCCAGCAGATATTGAACTGCTGAGCTCGTTGAGTTCATGCTAAACCATGATGCAAACTGAGTCCTCTCAGGTCAGCACAATAACAACAAAGTTACGCAACAAGTACAATGCGCACTAGAACCGAGCTATAGCATTATGAGTAATAAGAGCATTTAAAAAAAACATACGAAAGCTGTGCTTTTATACGCTTTTTAGCACGTGTGTCATTGTATCAACCTTTCAATAAGCTGATGCTTATTGACCTGATACGTCATGTTGTGTGTGACTTTTTTTTCTTGTAATTGTTTATACTGTATTTTAGGGCTGAACGATATATCGCATTTGCGATAATATCGCGACATGATCAAGTGCAATTTTCTAACCGCAAAGGCTGCGATTATACTCTGGACATGTCCAAATTCATGGGCTGCATCCTCCTGAGGCCGCATTTGTAGACCGATTACGTCACAGCGACGCGCCGAAGGCTGTCCAAATTACTACCATATCCCAGAATTCATAGCGCGGCCCAGCCAAACTCCAGTTTCCAACAATGGCGGCCGCTACTAAGTTTTAAAATTACTCATACTAATCTTTCTGGGTCACAAAATAAACTTTTAAAATATTTTCAGGCGAGAAAGTAGTTGTGTAAACATCAAATATCTGCTCGGTTTATCAAGATATCCCATATTTGCAAAAGTGCTTCGACGTTTTCAGAGGCGTCTGCTACCCACCAGCTCGACAGCTAGCCGGGAGCTCGAGGGTTACTGATGCGGCCGAGAACGGCACAACTCCCGGCACATCATTTTCAGATCACCGCGGAGTTTCGCTGCTCGGGTTAAACGTAATATATAAGTCACTTAGACAACCTAAAAATGTTATTGTTGGGCTTTTTTCAGTGTTTTGTTTGTTCGTGAGTAAATCGGTTTGGCTGAGATTAAAGTTATTAGATTAGATAAAATAAAACTTTATTAATCCCCCGGGTGGGTTCCTCCTTGGTTTTCACACAGCTGACTAAACGTCAAACAGAAAACTTATTAAACAGAAGTATGAGACAGTCGAGAATTTACACCAGTGTCTGGTTATATTTTAGATAGCAAGAAGCAGACGGCCGAGTTTATTAAACTCCACCGAGACAGCGGTGACGCTAATCAGAACTAGCCTTCTGATTCAGAAGGCTAGACCGTCCAATTTCACGCCTTTAAATTTTAAAGGCGTGTTTGTGTGTGTGTTTATACAATTGCTATTATGTTTGCACTTTATGTGTAATGTTACTGACTGCAGAGATCAGCAAGATGTGTGTATTTTTTATTTATTAGTTTTATTTATTTAATATTATTTTTTAATTGAATGACTGTCTAGTAGTTCACAGATGTCGAAAAACTGAGTGTGGTAAAGCCACTGATTTTGTTTATGTATATTTCTGCAATCTGCACATTGTACTGACTTTCATTTTAATGTTTACACCAGGGTTCCTTGTCAGCACTTTATGCTCAGATGTTTGTAAGCTAAAAATAAACTATTGTGTATGTTCAAATATACTGTTGTGATTGAAGAAGTTAAATAAAAATGTCAGTCATCAATTCATGCATCACCTCATGTCATCATAACAGAGGTCTGTCTTCCAGGAAAGAACAGTTTAAAATTAATGTAATATAGTATTGGCCATACTATATGATGTATTGCTTGTCTTTGTTTAATAATACAGAAGACAAAGACCTTAAAAAATAATCGCATATCGCATCGCAATCGCAATATTGGGGCAAAAAATCGCAATTAGATTATTTTCCATAATCGTTCAGCCCTACTGTATTTCAGTGTTAAAGAAGAGGCTGCCATGACTAATCTTTTTCAACTTTAATCTAAGGGGATCAAGGATTGTATAATATCAATGAACACAAACATTTATAGCTAAAAAAAAAAAGAGAGAGAACAACGGTAGAGCAAAAATAGTTAAATAATAAATAATACACAAAAATGTGAGTTCAAGATGTACAGTCTGTTAATTTGGAGATTAAAAAAAACTAGTCCCTGTGAACTAAGATGTTTTATTTTCCTGCTTTCAGCAAACAGATTTTAATATCAGAATTTAAGTTGAATCACTTTTTGAATTTGGATGTTTTCCACTCATGTTGACAGAGTTCCCACATCTCTAACATATTTATATTTCTATTGTGACTTTTGTGGGTGGTATTTATACTGTACATGACCTCTAAGACACCCACATATCTGTTGAATTAAACATTGTGCTTCACTTCTCAAATAAAAGAAGCATTAAGCAACCTTGAAATATTCGTCATCAGAAGAATACAAGAAATCTGTCAAAGGGAGTGAAACCCCAATGCTACTAGCGTTTACATGTAACTCATCACATACCAAAGTCAAAAACAACAGAGTATGTAACTTCAAAGGTACCATAGTCTAACTGTATTCTGCTTCTGTAATAAAGTACTCATTTTAAGTTAAGTTATCAGACTGAAATAATGAAAATACTAATTTGGAAGTTTAAATGCTAAAAACATTTTTTTATTTATGGTAACACCAACGCAGGTGTGCTCCTTTTGGTTTTACTGACCTAGTCACAGAGGCAGCTCTGATACTGCATTAAGCTTAAGCTTTTGGTCTAATGTGCCACTTCTAAGAAAGCACCGCAACTAAACCAGTAAGGGAGTGCAGTGCACTTAACTGTAACTGCGGCACCAACACTAGCAATGGATTCCAGCTAAAGTACTCTACTTCCACATTCACCCGGTGCTGTCGGAGTACAGCCTCCCCTTCCAGCCCATTTCAGCACTCAAGTCCCGTCCCAGCTATGGATTCACATCCAGATGAAATGTGTACTCTGCTAATCATCTTTTATCCCGAGTTTACAATCAATTTTAAAAAGCTTGGTCTGAATGCTATAACACGCTGCTGTTGTGACTGTTTAAAATGGGAGACATTTCCCAAACACTGTAAGATCTGCAGCAACGGAGAAACTGTGGCGCTCTGGTCACTCACGCAGCATGAACTAGCAAAAAAGCGTATGCGATTTGAGTGTATCGCTGAAAAAATACTTTGAGACAATATGTTCCACTTATAACAAGAGCTGGAAGCTACAGAACCCCAAAGGGGGAAGCAGTGAGCCTCTAATAATCCAGCTGAGGCAGATTAATCACAAGAAAGTTAAAAAAAATCTTCCTCGAATCAAGCCAGCACATTTTGTCTTGTAGGTTTCCTTCTTACAACAAGTGATCCATCATGATCAATGCCAGACCCACTCCTGCCAAGCAACACAATGAAGTCCACATGATCCTACTCAGCACAACCAGTCTACAGTGTAGCAGGTACACTGTGCTACAGCATGGCACATCCTCAGACAGAGAGAAAAACAAAGACTTTGGGTTAAAAAAAAAAAGGATGTCAGAGTCATCTACGAATGTCGAGATGAGTAAAACAGAACATGTGGGAAAAGATTTGTTCAAGCTTGATTAAATACTCTAAACTAGCTTTACTCGCCTCTTTCTTCTTTTTAATAAGGCTGTTAAATTAGGAATAAATAAATTAGGGGTAGTAAAGCTACACTGTAAAATTTCTGCCTCTAACCACTCAGAAGAATGCAGGTTTTAGAGTATAGACTATCTGAAAGAAACACAGTTGACTCTACAATTCATTCTGTTAATTAAAAGAACTGCAACATGAGAATTTACTTTGAAAAGGCTTAAAACCTGCACAACGTCTTTGAACAACAGCATATGGAGCATGACAAAGCCACCTTTAGCAAAACCAGAGGTGCGCGAGGCCGTGCATGGGCCCTCTCAAAAATCTATTAATAATGAATATTACTAACCTGCCATAAATCTTTAAGCAGCTACTGTGTACAAAGAATATGTTGAATATTGAGTTTCAACCCTCGACAAAGCAATATAAAGCCCGTGTGAATGCTTGGTGTCATTCATGGTCTGTACTTACGTAATGCTTTTCATTAAAGATAGTGTTTTGTGTCTTTTGTTTTTGCTCACATAACATTAAGATGAGAGTATGTAACAGTATAAGATTAACGAACAAGTGACGAAGACTTCTTAGCAAAAAGAAGAAAAAAATGAGAGAGGAAGATTTGCTTCCAAGAAATAGTACATGGAGCCACGTGCAACAAAGAAGCAGCCTTGTCTCTTCCACCACAAACTGGGCACAAACTGGGATGAAAACCTCAAGGTAGCACTTTCAAGCCAGGAGGCGGTCTCAGCGGCCTAGAAGGGGGTCGTTTCATTGCACTGTCTGGAGGACAAGAGCGTCTTCTGAAAAACAGCCCTCTGGAAAATGTCATGAGGAAGTAACCTTAGGGGGCCTCTGCCAGCGTGAGTGAGACAAACATTTTCTAATAGTGCAGAAAGAAGAAGGCCCAGTCTGCTTGAGCAATCACACATATGTTCTCATTACAGAGCCTTTTTTTCCTGCTGATTTTCATTGTAATCCCCACTGTATTTTTTGAAATTCCTCAAATATAACAAATGCAGCCCATTCACTTTGGGACCACTAATTAATCTCTTGACTCACTAACAGCTGTGGAACAGGTATCCATTTCACTGAACTGCTCTGGTCATACCCTTTGGCTATCTTTTGGAGGGGGTCAATCTTCTTACATAATTGAGTCTGTTAAGCTCGTTGACTGTTGTGTTGTGCTAATCCTTGCCTACCATCATTGTCCATCTGTGTCTGCAGAGGGGCAAACGCATACCAGTGTCTTTGTGTGGCTGAGGCTATGATAGCCTAGTTATCTTTATTCTTATGCATGGAAGGGCGGGGGGGATCTTGCAAGGGGTGGGGCATGAAGATTTATAGAGTTTAGCGCTACCGTGAGTACCATGTGGTATCTCATTAATCACAACAAATGTATGTAAAAAAAATCAGCAGCAAAAGAAAGCCTTGCAGAAAAAGGGAGCGCTGCATTTTTGCAGCCTGCTCTAAGTTCAGGACCATGGACAGCTCTAAGCTCAAGGCACTGGGAGCCGAGGGGGGGACGACAACGTGCCCCGACACGTTACGTGTTGCGACAACGGAAAACGGGGATGATATTCACCACCAAGCTGTGCCAGGTGACACTGGTGCAGAGGGTGGACCAAATGAGATGCTTAATTGGTGAAGAGGTAAACTGTAAACACGCAGCTCGTGTGTGTGTGTGTGTGTGTGTGTGTGTGTGTGTGAGAGAGAGAGAGAGAGAGAGGGGGGGGTGAGCGCGTACCGCCTTTACCTGGATTCATTTGTTTACTGTGTATGGAAATGTAAGCAAATTGGAGGCAGCTGGTCTGAAACTCAAACTCTCTGCTGCAATAAAGCCAGAGAGCTGGTGCAGCTGAGAGGAAAAATAAATAAATTACACAAACCAAAGACCAAATCCAAATTATCAACCACTATGACATTTAGTGGGTGCCGAGGAAGGAAGTGTGGCACGATCCTTCTGCGGTTCCTTTGAAACAAACACATTCCATCACATTTCCTCATTCAAGTCAGTTTTTAAAAAATGCATGTAAAAACTCTCTGATAAGACTCGAAGATCAGATTTTTTTGTTACTAATTAATTCAAAACACGGCCATCTTCTCCTTAATCGTCTCCCTGCACGATTTTACCGCATTCTGTGCATTTTTTCCCTTTATGCACGCAGGCCCATCGGCTCACATCCGCCTACAAAGAAATGTTTACAACCGCCGATGGTGCAATGGCACTGTCACGTTGTGTCCAGGTACGGTCGCCCCTATACGAGCAGGGAATGTGTCGCAATGAGAAGCTGCCACTGCGCCGCTGGTGTGAAGCAGTCAGGAGGGCTGAGCTCTGTGTGTGTTCTCCAATCATGACATTCACCATCCTTTATCCAAGGACGTTTCACTGATACACCTTTAGCCTTAATGCGTCCCTCCCTTTTCTCTTATAATAATAATAACACTAAAAATGCCGCAATGAAACACACAGACACACACACACACACACAATCACTGAGCACATTTTGACAGAAGCCCTCCTCCCCTCCCCTACAGCGGAAGCCTGATTGCCTAAATACAGAGGTAGATTAGCGTATGCGCTTTGGGCCAGGTTGTGTGTGAGAGAGTGGCGATAACAAGTGGAGGCTATAGCTTGCAGACCTTAGGGTGACAGTGAGGGTGGATAAAATAAAGGGGAGGGAGAGGGGGGTTTGAGCAGGTGTCTATTCCAGCCCTTACCTAAAATCGCTATATGGATGAATGATCCAGTATCCGGCCGTCTGAACCCTTTCTTGCTCTTTCTCCACAGCTTTCTGGCTGCCGAACATACGCAAGGAGAACTTATTGACTCCGGGCTGCATCATGGCCCCAAATTGCCTCTGCATAAAACCATGTTGCCTGGACGCCCCCTCCAGATCATCAAAACCAACCATGGTCTCTTCCCGCTCCCCCTTGAAGCCCACTGAGTTGCCATGGTCCTTCATGTTCTGGCTCCCCGTGTTATTTTTCTGTATCGAGTCTTGCCTCTGAAAAACATTATTCCCATCCGCCTTCTCCTCCTTGTTGCTGGAGAACGAATTCGATTTGTCTTCCATGGCGCTCTTAGTTTTCCCGTTTTCTGGGGGGTTTTCTTCTGTTTTCTCTCTGAGACTACGCGTTCCCTCTCCGGCTCGAGAGAGAGAGAGGGAGGGGGGGGGGGAGCGAGAGGACGCGCCGCGAGCTCTCCTGTTTCTTTTGATGTCCTTCAAACTGTTCGGCTCCTCTGCCTTCAACGCGAGTGCTGCAAACTGAGACAGAGTGGCCGAGAACCCGGTGGATCAGGTTTCTTGGGTTACCGCCATCTACCGACGGCCCCCGGCTTCTGCCGTCCAAAGCCTGTGCCTCATCTCACTTCGCACGACACTGCGGTTTAACTGGCACATGCTCTTGCACCTTATTTACATAATGTGGCTGACGATACCCCCCACCTCCGTCTCCAGTCCCCTCCTTTGCCAACAGTTTCACACACGGCAGGGGGAAGCCGCTGCTGTAGAAGAAAAAACACACGTATGACAAGTTAATGAGGGCTGGTTTTATTATTTTATTTCTTAATAAACCGATATAGATTAGGTGCTTCCTGTGGTTCGCCTGGCACCTGGTTTGCTTCCTGCTGAGAAGTTACAGTAGAAGCCAACTGGATGAAACAGATTGTAAAGTAGGTGCCACCGGCCACATTAAGTTAAACATCTTGTGGATATCGCAGTTTTTAAGGTGTTGCAGAACTTGATCCAACATTTCCTGTAACTACCTGCTGCAGTTTGCTTTATTTAAAAACTTGACGTACAGGCTGCGTAGAAACCAGAGCTTTTATATGCTCCACAAAGAGATGATCTGCTCTATGTAGGAGAATTCTGTAGTGAATTAGGTAACGTCTGAATTAATGAGCGCATTCTGACATATTGTGCAAATTAAGGGATGACCAACTGTTCCACTCATGCTGTTTCCAAAAGGTGTTTTCTCTAATTATGCGAACCGTGGTTCGCTCTCCTAGAATTAGGTCTCTATCCAGAATAAATCTCAAGGATTGCAGGTAAAGATGGGATGAGGAATAGACAAGAAAGAAGATGGACCAAAGAAAGGATGTGAGTCTGAGTTCTGGAATTACATTGCAGTGGGAAAATAATAGAATAAAGTGCAGAAATAATTTTTGTGAAGGGTTGTAAAGACTGGAGGCTGTAGCCAGTAGATGGAGCAATACAGAAACTACAGAAGCAGCCAACCAATTAAAAGGAATTCTGATCAGCTAATCGTACTCTAATCGGAATTAGGTTTTGTTTGTTTGTTTGTTTGTTTGTTTTTACATCCAAATTTATGATACATTTCTTTATTATTTGCAAAGCAAGCTATCAAGTTTGGAAAATGTTCATGTTTTGTCACTTTTTCTGACATTGTTAAGACCGAATCATTAAATAATTGATCAAAAGAATATTTGGGTTATTCATTAATAAAAGGAAATAGTGAGTAGTTGTGGTTTTATAGGTTGCTCGCTTGGGAGTGTGGATGAAGAGAAGCAGAAAGAGTGAGAGAGCACAGGGAGTGGCTTCCCCCTTAATGGCATAATTGCAGGTCAGCCTGTCACACAAACCATCTGCCATGGAAACGCTATTTAGACATTACTGCTAAGAGTCAGGATATTTTGTGAAGGATGAAATTTTGCCTTATGCATGGGAAAATCTAGTGCTGTGATTTTCATGTCAGACTCACAGCATGAAATGAGATTTTCTTAATTTCCACACTATCAATAGGTCTAAGAATGAGAGATATTTCAGAATAAACACACACATACAGATGGGCAAACAAATACATCCATTTATTTTCATATTTATACTCAGGTACTGTGTACATATGTGTACGTGTGTGTGTGTGTCCATTTATGTACATTTTTGACCGGGTGCAGAACTGTTAGGAAAAAAAGGTACTCCTGTAAGTATAAGAATGACTGGTTATGAGACACTGGCCATTATATACTGGTCATGCTATAAATGCATTAAAGCTATTTTCACATGGCTCCAGTCCCCAATTGCATTGTTCACTATACCAGGATCATTAATTACCATGAACATAATATAAAACAGGCTTCTGATGGTATTAACTGGTAATACAGTTTTATTAGATTCATGAGAAATCATGGTTTAGGTTAAAGTTACTAAACTGCTACTGTTACTGTTCAGAAATGGTCACATTAGAAGGTTATCAAGGCAGCGTGCCTCTGTGTTGCATTCAGTGTACGTTCTCTTGTCTTTCTATTTTTTGGGGGATGTTTTTTGTTGGTATTTTCTGTTTTACTTTGAAATTTGGCTCCAGTATCTAACTTAAATATTGTTTGTTTGTTTTTTGGGGGGGGTTTTTTGGCCTGTACCTGTGTCTCATATCCCCAAGTTGTCTCCACTTCCGTGATTACCCTGTGTGTACGAATAGTCCTTTCCATCTGTTTTAATCTCCTTGTGTTCTTTACTTTCTCTGATTCGCTTTTCGGCTTTTGATTTGTTCTTCCTACTCGGGATTCTCTCTTGGACTTGGCTTTAGATATAGTTTTCAACCTGCTGCTGCTCAGTCCTGCACTTGAGCATGTTAACCCAGTAGCCTAAACAAAGCCCCTGTTGACTACCCAAAAGAATATAAATCAATTAAAGTACCTCTAACTTTAAAAAACAAACTAGAAAAACTGGACTTATACATGAAGGTGCTTATATTAATAACCCAAAATACACACAGTGAGCACCTGTTCTCTGGGCAAACATGTCTTGTTGGAGCCAGAGGTCAGAGGAGAATGGTTGATTCAAGTCAATAAACAGGAAGAGCAGCTCTCTAAGAACAACACATCAAATCTTGAAGCAGGTGGGCTACAGCAGCAGAACACCACTAAAGGGTCACCAATTCATACAAAAGAAGTTTGGAAAAATGTTACTTGATTTAAGCAGTCTAAATTTCTAATGACATTCAGATGGTAGAGTCAGAATTTGGTGTAAACAACATGAATCCGTGGATCCATCCAGGTTCAGGGTGCTCAAATTATGGTGCAGGCTATATTTTCTTGGCACTTTTTGGGTACCTTACCAAATGAGCATTCTTAAAACTCCTTTAGCCTACCTGAGTATTGTTGCTGACCATGTCCATCTCTTTATGAACACTGTGTACCCATCCTCTGTTACTTTTGATTTGATTGGGTGTAATTAAGATTTTGAATGCAAACATTTTCTGAACAGAATATACTCTAATGAAAAAATGTTTGTTTTGCTGAAGGAAAAATACATTTTTAACCTTTTTTTTTAATTCTAAATAAACTTGCTTGATATTTTTAAAGAATTTATTGGACAGTTACTTAGATAGCACTCTAACTACGCTTTCTACAGGCACACAATACTTTGTGCTATGAGCCATTTTGGCACATAGACTAGAGGAGCCAGGGCTTGAACCAACAACCCTCCAAGTGACAGACCTCTTGCTCTACTGCCTGAGCCACTGCTGTCCAATTAAGTGTGGTTGTCAGAAGCATTTCGTATCACCTGAAACTGTACTTTTTTACACAACGTGGCATTGTATACCCAAGCTGAACCCACGCAGCCAGTCCTTTCCTGTCAATACAAAAAAACAAAACACTAAATCTCACAGCTGGCTGTGTATATCACTAGAGGACAATAGCTCAGATATTTTGCATGTTTGGTAGTGGATTATTATGCAATGATCCAAATGTTATCATAATTGAAACAGACATCCCTTAATTTTTTGTTCATTTTCTCTCTCAGCTGGGTTAGTGTTGGATTGGATTAGCTGGCATGCCAACTGTTTCTACTACACAACGCTTGTGTAACTACACAGTTAATGGGACAGGGAGGGGTACTGCTAGAGAAAAATGTTGCATAAGATTTATGGCTTAAAGTAATACTGATATTGAACAAGTGGAAATCACAGATGGCACATTCACATGTCAGAGAATAAATACAACACAAATAACTTTAGCGGGTGGAGACTGTGGATCATGGAGGAACACATTCATCTGGGAGTAAACCTTTGTTTGGGTTTGTCCAAACCTCATGATTAATTCACGGCATCATCCTGCCTCCAAATCTGTCCGATAATTCAGCCAGAGGAGAATTGGTGAGCGGGGTAAAAACGAATTATTCTGAGATTTTATTTGACTCTTCTTTACACATCTAATCATGTTTAGGTAAAAAAAAAAAAAAAGTCACACATATTGAATATGAACAGATCAATAGTAAGATTTCCATCCTCGTATGGAAATTTGTTTTAAACACTTTAACATACAGTATGTTGCAGTTTAAGCTGCGAGTTTAATCTGATCCTAGTGGGATCTAATCCAGCTTTATAATATTATGATGAATACCCAGAGAATTGTGTACTTAATATCCCGCTTCCTACATTGTAAAATGTGTTTGTGATTCTTCTGATTGTCTCAGTGGCCTTTTTGAAATTGCATTGTGTGTCTAAGATTACATCCAGTTTTACACTGATAGATATGAAACCTTACATACCCCTGCACTGTCAGTCATTGCTTTTGCCAACAACAGCATCACCCCTCTGCAGGATAGTGAAACTGTGTTCCTCCTTGGACCTGTATTATATGTAAAACCAGATTTCCTACAAACAGGAATTGTTTCTGCTCAAATCATTTTGTTTTAAGGTTTAGCAGACACCTGTCACATAGGAATACATGAACTCTAGTCTTACCATTTCCATTGTATTCAAATTCTTGTCCACTGAATAATAACCTGTGGATGTAAATGCTGTAAATCACCTATTGTAGTCTCACTGAAACATCTGAGAGACCAAGCTTAATAACTAACACAAATTAAAAAAACACAAATCTTCCACCTCTTGGGCCAGACGTGAGTACTAATTCACTTGTCCTCGTTGGATGCTTGTCCCATGGCTGACTACTTTAATTAAACCGTGATTGGGGCTGGGAAGATGGTAGTGTTGTAATAAGATTGAAAGCTTTGGTCTGTCTCCAGCTGAGACTATCAGGGTATCATGGACCTCCGGGATGAGACTGAGGCATTGGAAAGGGACCAGCCGAGGCCAAGGTTGACTTAATCAGCGAACTGACTTGTACAAACAAATGAGAGCATTAGGAAGCTCAATCAGCAAGATGAATGTGATAAAAAAAATGATCGGTTATTGGTTTACAATCATCAGAATGAGCTGGCCAATTTGTGGAATGTCAAAAAGCAATGGACAATTCTAATGTCCAAAAGAAGCTACACTTACTTACTTTTTAATTGTGAGCTATAAACCAACATGTCAACCACCATTTTTAAAATATTCTTACTATGAAAAAAATCTATAAATAATAAAATTGTAGAAAAGAATTAAAATTGAAATAATTGCAGGATCATTATTATCATTATGCATTAGCTTGATGTAGTGCAGCAGTATGCCATAGGTGGGGTGTGACTTCATCTTTCATAGTGGGATAAATGCTGTAATGCTGAAATGTCTGTTACTGCAGCTTAGTTACATTTACATCACTGAGCTCTTGACAATATGCAACCTTTAAACATACAACATGAATTAATAATCATTTAGTGCATATAAATGCAACAAAATTAGTTAATTATCAGCATTTTTACCTATTAATATTATTTTGTTATGTTTGCACCTTCTGCCACAATCACCTGTTGCAGTGAATATAATTTGTAAGTATGCAGGATTTCATTCAGAAACTGAATGCACAGTTATGTCTTTATAAGACATTCTTATTTCTATATATTTACTACTCTGGTCATTTCAGTTAATTACCTGAACTACTCTACCTTGGTTACTTGTTCCTACTCTCCTCATAAGGCCTACAGGTATGTGTACCAGCCATCCAGATCCACTCTGTGTCAGACTGCTGTAGTGCACTCAGCTCTAGCAATCCAGCATACTCAGATGGCTTCGATTTTATTTTTCCCTTTCTCTGTTATCTCTGCCTATACTTACAGTTTTAATTGCTTTGTGCATTTGGTCCAGTATGTTTTTACTTGTGATGCCTCTGTAGCATGAATATAATATATATTTATAATTGAAACTATATTGCATATCATATCAAATAAATATCTGTATTAGTCTGATGTCGAATATCCAGCAGAATATGGAAATGACATGCTTTATGCAACACACACTACTGTTTATCTGGCATAACTTAAACATCAAGAAAGCAGCTCCACATGTTCTGAACTAAAAACTTTATATGTTATAAGAATATAAATCGATCATGCAAAATCACTATGATAATTTTAAAAAAAAAAATAATAATAATAATTTATTTCTTAAATTTCTTCAAGAAATTTCTGTTTTATTTGGCATTTCATTTGGTGAGTGTAGTTACACCGACACTCTCACTTAAAATGTACCTCGTAAAAACAAAAGAATAAAACAAGCTGAAGCTTTTCAAAGGAGCTTGCAAAGAAAAGCGTCTGGACTTCTTTAAGTTACTTGAAGACGTTTCACCTCTCATCCGAGAAGCTTCTTCAGTTCTAAGGTCAAATGGTGGAGAGTCCCAGATATAAACCTAGTGGGAGTGACCCCCCACAGAGGGACAAAAGGACCCCCTGATGATCCTCTAATCCCCTGAGCCAAGGTGTGAAACTGGGTGTGGGTCCCAATCAGCCAGAGTTTCGGGTGAGTTCATTGTGAAACCTGGCCCCACCTTATCATGCGAATTCCTGAGGTCAGATGGCCCAGGATGTGAGTGGGCGTTAAGGCGTCTGGGGAGGGAACTCAAAACTGGATTATAGATGGCAGAGAGTTGGTGTCGTAAACCCCCGCCTCTGTTCAAAGATGGTCGCTCACAGTGGACATAGATGGCTTCTTTCACTCCTCTTTCAAACCATCTGTCCTCTCTGTCCAAAATGTGAACATTGGCATCCTCGAAAGAGTGTCCTTTATCCTTTATCCTTGGAGGGTTGTGTCCAAAGCAACTGTTCTTTTCTTGCCTTCTTCCCAGCTTCCCAACACTACCAAAAGGAAGCCAAACACTGTCACCCTTTACAACAAAACAAAGTGTGGCGTGGATGTGATGGACCAGATGGTTCGGGAGTACACTGTCTGCAGAGGAACACGGCGCTGGCCAGTTGCCGTGTTTTACAACATGATTGACATGGCAGCACTGAATGCACATGTGCTGTATCAAGCATGCACCGGGACGAAGGAAAGACGGGTGGACTTCCTGGTGGAGCTTGCAAGAGAGTTGGCTCACTCTCATGTAGCTGGGAAGAAGGCAAGAAAAGAACAGTTGCTTTGGACACAACCCTCCACACCTAGCCCTGGAAAAAGAGCCATGTGTCAGGTCAAACACAAATGCAAGAACAATCATGCCACTGTGCGATGTGTTCACTGCTACAGATACACATGTGGTAAATGCAGACTACAGATACCATGGCAGTGCCAGGATTGTGAGTGATTGCTGAAAATGTTGAAATGTACTCACTCGCTTTTTATTATTATTTGTAAATATGTGTACAAATGGTTGGTTTTTTGTACTGTTTTTATCAATAAATCTCAGCAACAAAGGAAATACACCCATGTGTGTTGATTTCTCCCTAAGATGGCAAACTGAAACACTCCAAGTTGGTGACTTTTGGAGATTTATTTCCCTGGATGATTGAAAATGCATCAAGACGAACACAAAAGGAAGTTCACAGCTTTTAGCAGCTCCCCCACCCCCTCATTCACACACCCCCACTCCCCTCCAAAATTCCCAGATAACAACCTAATTTACATATGAATGACTAGACAATTTAGCTTCCACTTGGCTGAAGCTAAAGCCTAGCTAAAAGCCTACCAGCCATTTGGCTGGAAGGCGGGTTTTAAAGGTAGAAAGGTAGAAGGCTGGGCACTGCTGCTCTCGGGGGACTCTAAGTGTTAAAGAAGTCCAGACACTTTTCTTTGCAAGCTCCTTTGACTACGATGACCTGGATGACTGAGAACCTTCACAGACAAGCTGAAGCTTTAGCCTGCAACTCTTTTGTCAATAATTTATTCTTTCTGCTTAATTCAAATGATTAATTATCATTATCACATGACCACATTATTAAGCACTAGAAATTTCTGCCTGCCATGGATTGATTGTAGGTTCAAGTGGTTTTATTGTTTTTTCGTTCTTTACAACATTCAACTTCTAAGCAGGTTGTGCGTTTTCAGTAAAATAGAAAATAGAATGAATTCACTTTGTCAAGTTTAAATGGTGTAATACTGCAGTCGATTGGTGGTCATAGTCAAATGTCCTTTTTCTCCACATTTATTTCTTATTCCAAAATAGCATGAACATTTACAGCACGTGCTATTAAATAAGCAAGCACAGAATTAAGACACAGCAGACAACAGGCCACCCTGAGCTCGCTGCCTAACGTGCTTATCCAAGCTCTTATAGAAACCCAAGCTGATCCTCATTTTTTATCTACCTTATTTCAGTGGGAAACAACGCTCCCAAGAACAACTCAAACAGTAGTGACAGTATTCTTTCTGTTGTATTTCTGTTGCATGCATTCCATTTTTACAAAGCTTTATTTTCATACATGCCTATTTTGTTCAGTCATACTGTATTTGTAGCACATAACTGCAAAAGTCTTTTTAAAGCACACTTTTTTTTTTAAATCACAGCTTTTAAGTGGCATTCCCACTAGTTTAATTCTTGCCAACCTTTTTCAAGAAAGTGGACAAAGTCCAGCGTACCATATGGTGCAGGTCAGTTGAAGTGACACACTTAACGACACCTTTGCCCCGGGTACGCATATGCCTAGACAGTGGATCAGGTGTTGATGCACCATTGACAGCCTTTCTCTGCCTAATTCCAGATTTGTGGCATGCACAGTGTCCACTTGCTAAGCGTAGTAATCCCAAGGATTGGCAAGTATTTTTAGTAATGGATTTACTGACGTCCGTTGATCCCTTGATGGGTGGCGTCTTTCACAACAGTTATGAAGTGAGCCACCAAGCCTTGCTGAGTAAAGTGTTTAACATTAACCACATCTGTGTGTGCTGTGTGAGTGTGTGTGTGTTTGGACTTTTTGTACAGCCAGCCAAAGTGCTTGAACAAGTGAGAAATTGAATCATTTTTTCCCTGTGAATTACAGAAAGTGACAATTTTTTTCTCTCTGCTAGCTTAATGTGATCTGATAGATATCTCATCACACTAACCAGTTTATTCCTTCACAACAGAAGTTGGTAATTACTACACTATTACAACAGGTTTGTTACATTTAAAAAATAATCCTCGAAAAATGTATACATTGACCTTCACGTATACATTTCAAGACAAAAGTGTCTGCAAAGTGCTTCTGCTAAACACACGTTTCTGTTCCAAGAAATAAAACAGAACAACTCAGGGTCTTCATCCCTCTGAATCTTTGGAGACAACTTTGTCTTAGAGAACAAAAAAATAAAACAAAAACTTTTATGTTGGCAGCATTTCGGATTGAAAGTGTCTTTACTGCTGTTTTATATGTTAATATAAGAAGCATCTTATCACTGTCTCTCTGCCTGTCTGCCTCAGAGCTTTTATTATCTGCTCCATTAGTGAGGGTGAATATGTGTTCTATATGTGCCTCTCGTTTCTCTCTGCAGCACCTGTCGGATGCATTGAGTTTACCACGCAGAGCAAATTCTGGAAATATTCAACAGAATTTAAAGTGTCTATTCGATTTATTTTTTTTCCTAACTGTCTCTGTCATTAGCTTTGATTTCATGCATTTTTCTTGTGCACCATGTGTAGACACTTGAAGACAAACATCCTTAACAGTAACAGATGGACTGTATATTAATAGAATGTTCTTTTCAGATGAATAAATAATCTTCTCCAGTTTTAGAACCTCGTATCATCAGAAATGTGTGTACACGTGTCAGTTGTGCAGAAACCACAGAGTAAAACAATGGATGAGTGCTAGCTGCCTGAGTATGAGAGGAATCTAAATGTTAATTATGGCTCCAAAAAGTCAAATCGCCTAAATGTTGAAAGCCAGAGATTTTAGAGGCTGTTGGGAAAAGCTCATAGTAATCCATGATGATCTGAAGTGCTCCAGCTACCAGACAGCGCAGACCATAGCCAGCTGCAGACAGACAAATGTGCGTCTGTGTGTGTGCACGCTTGTGTGTCTGTCTGCATTTAGGGCAGGAACAAGAGGAGGGAATTACTTTAGATGAATTCAGAACGTTTTAGGGTAAGAGGATACGATGTATTCCTGGTCCCGGGCTCGGGAAATGAAGTGAAGGGTTACCCTGCAGAGCATAGCAATACGTAACCTGTGACGTCATTACTTCCCTCATCCATCCTTCACCTTATCCCTCATTTTTCCTGTTTAAACACTGCGCCTCCCCACCTCCCTACAAGTGACGATAGCCCTCACTTATTTCTGCATTTTTGATCCTCCTATTTCCTCTTTATCAGACCGCCCCAAACCCCTATATATCTCACTCAGTTCTCTCAGTTTTCCCATTCTGAAATGGTTATGAGGCTTCCTGGTGTTTTGGCGTGCTGCTTCAGCAGAACAGCAAGGTTAAATCTCCCAGAAGAAAGAGGGTCCCCGCGGCTCTGCTCGTTACCACATACAGTGCGCTCACCTTGAGAGTTGCTGGGTTCAGGGTTGATTAAATGGTTCACATACAAAAAGGGTAAACAAAAAGCAATATAGCAAATGTCTTTGTGTGGTCAGAATTTCAGTGTAAAATCAACACACGAATGTGTCAGGAGTGCAAAAGCCCCTCACACTTGCTAACATGAAAGTATCATTTTTAGCGTGGAGAATCTTGCTGCAGATGGACAAAAAGAGTTGAACTCGTGTCACAGAGGCAAAAATCTCTTAATCTCTGAAATTTGATAATCTCAACGTGTCCCCAGCAAACTGTAAAAATCAAATGATCACATATCCAAATAACATTTATGTTTATCTAAGGTGTACCACCACTGTGACAGTTCCTGATCAGTTTTGAGATATGTCACCAGCCCTATTGTCAGAGATTCTAAGTCGTCCACTCTATCTTGTACCTCCAAGATCATCAGTGCCTTTTTTCAGCTATTTTTCTGACTGTGGCACATTACAAAACAGTGACGTCAAACTCTTGATGCTGTAGCTTTTCCACACATGAGTCAAGCCTTTTTCTTCTACTCTGCTTCTGTTCAGACTCAGAGATAACAAAACAGTTACAATGCTAACCTAAGAAGGCCAACTTTTCTAAAGACATATAAGCCCAATAGATAATAGGATTCTTATCAATTTCTATCCTGCTGTATTATTTTTAAAATGAAAACGTACACAGCGCTTATTTAAAAAATCTGCTGATAAATTGCTAAGGAGTCTGAACATTACTGGGCTTTGGAGCCGGCGTTCCTGTCCTGGACTTCATTTTTGTCATTTTTCCTGGCTTTAGTAATAAACCACATGCTTGGAGGTTTCCACATCTTGCACTCCCTGTTAGTATTGATGTCTGCGCTAGTCTTAAATGGTTATTTCCTGTTTTGCTTGTTTGTTTGTTGTCTTCTTTACTTTTATATCTTGTGTTAGTTTTTTTTCCTGCTTCCAGCTGATTGTCCTGACTGTCTTCTCCTGTGTGTGGTTGCTGTCTGTTATGTTCCTCATGTGCTACCTTTGTGGTTTTTGAGATTATTGTTTGTTTTACTTTACAACAAAGAGAGTTCAGAATACCCAGGGTATCTTTCCATTATCTGGATTCATTTATCCTAATATTGGCAACTGGAATAAATGGTCACACAGAACTGGTTATCAACCATCACCAATGGGCACATGAGTATCAAAACTAGACCATGGAGCAATGGAAGAAGGTGGTATGGTCTGAGGAATCAAGTTTTCTTTAACATCACATGGACGACCCGGTGCGTCACTTACCTGTGCAACACCTGGCATCACAACAGACTGTAGCAAGAAGGCAAGCCAGCGGAAGCAGTGTGATGCTTTGGACAATGTTATGCTGGGAAATTTTGGGTGCTGCCATCCATGTGAATGTTCTATTAAAAAAGGCTACCAAGCATTGTTGCACCCTTTCATTAAAAAAGTATTACTTGATTGCTGTGGTATCTTTCAGCAGGATAACTCACCATGTGACAAAGCAAAACTGGTTCAGAAATGGCATAATGACAAGTTCAAGGTCTTGATTTGACCTCCAGATTCTCCAGATCTTATTCCAATTGAGTATCTGTGCGATGTGCTAGACAAAGAAATCGGATCCCAGGAGGCCCAAACTTGCAACTTCCGGGACTTAAAGGATCTGTGGCTAACATTTTGGCACCTGGTACCACGTGGACTCTAGTGTAGTCCATGCTTCAGTGGTTCAAGGCTGTTTTGGCTGTAAGAGGCAGAACAACACAATATTTAGCAGGTGGCTGTAATGTTAAGCCTAATCAGTGTATATTTATTACTGGTGCTCCTCAGGGAAACACAAAGGAGGGTCCATAACTCTTTAGACCTTCTTCCCTCTGCAGAAGTTCAAGGGATCTTCCAGGAGTGGTGACACTATTATCCAGAGAATTGATTGGTCAGTGCCCACGGTCATTGATTGGTTAGCAGGCGGTGATTTCATACCTGCAAATCTCTAATCTGCAACTTAATCTACTCTGGAGCAGGGTAAGTTCACAGCACAAGTTACCATGGTGATATGTCCCGGTAAGACATGAATCACCTTCTTAGTAAAAAAAAAAAAAAGATGTATGGGGAGCTGTTATTTACAGAGGACGAAAAAAAATACAGAAAAATATCAAGTGTGTAAACGCAGCCTGAAAGCAGAACACAGTCGCTCCAAATAAATCCGTTATGTGGGATGAAAATCGCTGTGTGATAGTTGAATATCAACGGCAATGAATAAATGTATACGCACTTCAAGCACTTGGATATTCATCAAATTTAGCCTACTTCTTATTAAACATCAGGCATACACAAAGACTTCAGATTCTGTTAGAAAAATTTAGACCTTCCTTTTTGGAGACTTGATTACTCCTGGGTGATGATTTCATAGCTGATGATCTCATGCATGACCACATGCAAATTGGATGTATGCTAAGCTTGTAAAGCAAATAGGCAATCATTTTGACTGGTGTTATCATTTTCTAGTACTTTGTTAAATCAAGACTAAATAGCTGGAGGTATTCTTAAAGTGCAATGTTTCCAAGTTTTAACATGCTTCTCTAATCTTGTGGAAATCCTACAGTTTACGTGTTTGTTTCAGTTTGCTTTTAAAATGCTTATCAGATTTGGTTAAAACCCGAGTAAACATTAATAACATCAGTTACTGTGGCTGAGCCAGTTCCAAGGCAGTGCTGCCGTGTGTGCAGGGCGCATCAGTTTGGTCATTACTGTTACCTGTGCTTCTTCCTGCTCTGACACGTCAAAAGGGCCATTGTAAGAAAGGTCTATTAAACATGAGAACACGTGCAGTATTAAGAGGTACTGACAGAAACAGAGACGGGAAATCCTCAAAGATAATTAAAAGTCACTTCAGAATTTTCGTGCTGAATTATGAGAGGGAAAAATTGATTTGAGTGTCTCATGTGGCTAGCTGACTGTGTACAGCATAATTGATTTCCAATGCCTTTCCTGTATCAGCACGCTGGAGCAGGCTCACTGATATGTTGTATTAGCAACAAATCAATAGCACATACACCAAAAAGAGGTCTAGGTCAAGGCTTTAAATCCAGATTTAAGCACAGTTTGAATAAATAATCAGTTTAAATAGTGATTCATCAGCATTCGTGTAGCAACAGAGAAATGTGTTTGGGGGCTTTTTGTTTTTTTTAACAAATATGCATCAGTACTACTCAATATAAATCAATGAAAACATTCTCACCTTTACAGATTGGGCTATTTTACTTCCATGAAACCAGATGATACTAAAAAATACTGTAAAAATATCATTTTTGATGTTTGTGTTTTGCTACATTTTGTTGAGTTATCATTCACTTTACTTCATACTTATTCAAATTCTACAAGCATGTTAAATATAGTTTCACAGACCTTGTAATTCAAAACAAAAAATGTTCTCTGTCAGTTTAATGGTGGTGTCTGTTTTTTAACACAAAAATTCTCCAATCATAAGGAATTTTACAATTAAACAACTGTTTTTTTAATTTTGTTTTTTCCACTTTAGTGGCATTTATACCCATCACTTTCCAGTTTATTTTTATGCAAGTATTTTTTTACAGTGTTCTGTTAATATATTAAACATCATTCTTCTTTTTCTGGATCTGTATGTTCTGATTTATTATTTAAGCATATATTCCTAAAATGAGCTCTAATGGTTCAAGAAGATAAAATATTTAATTCATCTAGTGTTTATATTTCAGGTCTGACCAAGAATGCAGACTGATATATACTTAAAAAACACCGCATTTGCATATTTGAATATAAAATTTTAGAAAGTTCTCATACAAATCAGAATGTTAGTAATTTACCACAAATCACAGGTTATTATAATGTACAGGATAAAAGTTATGTTTTATTGTCACTGATTGGCCATCCTGCACAAAATCGTCAGAGACTTCAATGAGGCGTGCAAACAGTTACTCTATCTCCAAGACAAATCAGTGTTAGGATGCCTGGGTCGTTGACCCAGGGTATTTGAGTTTATTATATTATTTATACTTTTTAGTCTTTGGTTTCTTTGAGTTCTGTCTTATGGTTTATGTCTCTGTCTTCTTTAGTTGCTCTGTCTCCCCTATCACCTGTATCCCCTTGTCTAGTTCGCGTCTCTGTGTATCCTTAGTTCCTATATCCCCGTGTTCAGTCAGTGTTTGTGTCTGCCCTGGTCCCACGTCTCTGTTCCCTCTGTAGTGCCTGCATGTGAGTATGTGTTATGTGTTTCCTGTTTTACTTTGAAGGTCTCTGTCTTATCTCAGTGTGTTCAGTTTACGCTTCCTTTTGTCTCGTTAGGCCTGATTTGCCCCAGCTGTGTTTCCCTCCTGTTACCCATTCCCTGATTGCTCCTTCTGTGTATTTAAGCCCTGTGTTTCTCTGTGTCCGTGTCGCGATCTACCGGTTTCCTAGCTGTGTGTTCTGTCATTCCTCCAGTTTAAGTTTGTTTTGAGTTTTTTCAGTTATGTTATATTTTGAGTACCAAATTAAAGCCTTTTTGAGTTCACGACTGTCCCCGGAGTCTGCACCTTGGGTCCTATTCCTATCTGCACACAGCCACACCTAACAATCAGTGTCTTTAATCTCAATTTGTAAATTGATCACTGTGTGCACTTTCCACTAAAATATGGCCAATATTGTAGGTTCAGTGATTTGTGTGGACATGGATGATTGACACTTCACCATCACATAAATTTATCAGTACCACACTAAAAACTGTCTTAATGTAAGTAATCGACAGGGAATGTTTCACTGTAAGAACAGTTTGTGACATGTTTGTGTTATTCACCTTCAGTGTCCCATCCCATTAATACAGAGACCATACTTTGCAGTAATTGACCTATATTTAAAACTTTAATGGAAAGTAAATTACAGATTTGATCGAGTCCACTTCAACAATTTGCCAAAATGTCTTTCCTCACCTTCTATTTCTGAGGAACTCCACCAGTAACCAAACAAGCAACATCTGGAGCCCTGTGTTCAGTTTCTTCTTGACCCAGCCGTATAAAAACAATAATACTGAAGGCAAAATTTCCCTGCCGCTCATTTTATTTGTGGATTTTGTTTGCTGGGGAAAATAGTAATATTTAGGTCTGCAGAAGCACAAATTGATCCAGTGTGATGTGTAGTTTTTAAAGTATGCTTATGTTTTACCTACCATGGTATAACGTGTAATGCTGGTGCATTTAAATGCCTTGAATTACCACAGCTATCGAAACCAGTTAATTATTTACTCTGTTGTCTGTCTACCAGAAAGTGAGATAAGAGCCTCCTGGCCACAGCCTAGTGTATTAAAGCCCTGATGTTTAATTGACCATCAGGAATCAGGTTTTTAAACTGCGTGTAGTCCCTGTTCAAACAGCCACCCTGATTAAACCTTTGTTTTCTTTGAGACTCTTTTATCTGAGTTTTTTTGTGATGATCAATTTTCTGTAGCGTGCTGATGAATGACCACAGGGCTGTGATTCTGATTTGTAGGAGCAGCAAGACAAAGATTTTCCTGCTTGAGTACCCACTGTCATCATGGAAGACACTCATACACTTAAGGTACGTCCACGTTACGGAAGAAGAGATAAAAACATTTATATGCAGTAAAAACAAGGAAGGAGAATAACACGCATATTAAATATGTTCTTTTTTGTAAAGGTGCATAACAGCTGTGTTCTGTTTTTTCATTTATCATTAGGATCATTGGGACGAAAAAAGAGGCCCAGGTCAGAGCTTTAAATCTATGTTTAAGTCCTTTGAGCTCATCCTTATGAATAATTAAAAAGCCCACAATGGCAAGGTGCCCCAATTCGATCCCAAGCTAATGAATCTATCACTAATGACTCACTTAGCTCCCCAGACTTGACATGAGCAGACCTGACATCTACCCAGCAACACTTTAGCACGACTCTGTTGGATTGAAGTGTTAGTTTTAGGTGTCAAAACTCCTTTTTTTCTTGTCTCGTCTACTGCGACTCGCATTTCTCCAGAGCATGTGACAGGCAAAGCACAGTTATTAGTCTGTTGTTGTAACTGCTTGTGTTATTCAAGGAACTGACTAATAGCAGACCTAGGGTTAGATTGATATGTTTTTACTGCATTTTAATCCCCGCTCTCTTTGGGTGGATTTAACTGATTGTTGTATTTCTCACTCTTAGAGGAGTGTAATTTGACTGGTGGTAATTGCCGGTCTTATTTTAGTGGCTTTTTGTCTGTGTTTTTAAAGTATTTCTTATCAGTGTCTTTGTTTTACCCAGCACATAATTCATGTGAGTATTGTGAGTCACTGAAATTACTGAAGCAGCAAGTAAGTCTTTTACTTTAAAAATCCCAATAATTTCCAAATTTAAGTGCAGTGTTAGGACATATGGTTATCTTAGGAACAATAGGTAGTTATGGGAAATATGTCTATTTTTAATGAACAAAGACTAATTTGCTTTAAAATGTCAAAGGTGAGGGTGGCACTATAGGGGACCTCATGTCAGACATGGTGGTATTGGAGCTTCGGTAATTGGTCACGCCAGAAGACACTTCCTGTAGTGAAATACAGAGTGAGGTTTCGAGATGGTGTAAAGATGAGTCACACACATGGTTTTTACTTATGTCCAGAAGTGTTTGAGTTTATTCATGCTTGGGGGTTAAAGTGGATACTCCAGAACCTTCATCAAATATGCCTTTAAATCTGATCTGTGGACGATTACATGAAACTGTTGGATGAGTTCATTTTTCATGTGCTGTCACCTAGCGTTGCTTCCAGCTGACAGCATGGAGTAAAAAGGAAATAATGACATCCCACGGTTCTGCTTACACCCTCACCACATATTTCCTTCTTATCCCTGTGATGCACTCATGGTGTAAATAAAACTGTGGTCGTGGAAATTCAGCATCCCGCCAGCGCTTCACAAGAGTAATGAGCAGTTACTCACAAACATCTGCTCAGATCTTGTCAAATTGAGTCGGTGAAATCCACAAAGAGCAGTGAATCTCACAGCAGAAGAAGCACAGATCAACTGATCGCATCCTCACATGAAGAAACATCAAAAACTGGACCTCACAACACAAATTATTCTGACTTATTTCTATGTTTTTTCCCAAGCTGCATTGCAACACTTTATCTCAGGGTTCCCTGACCTGCTAAATCCCAATTTAACCCTAGCTGAAGAAAGACACATTGGCTTCCAAAGTTAGATAGGTTTCAAAGTTCAATCTGTAAACTTATTTTAAGAGTCTACAGAAATTAAAAAAACAAAAACAAAGTTAAAAATCTCAAAAAACCAAGGAAAAATGCAAGTTCAGTAAAACCAATGTGTTCACTCCACTCCACATTGAATCGACCACTCTTACTGAAAATGCCAAGTGTCAGAGGTGTAAGTACCACTAGAGTAAGCTTAAACCATGCACAGAAAAGGGGGCATTAATATAAAATCCATTACTATAACATCCTCCTGTCAGATCTGGGATACAATGTTTAAATCTAAATAAAAACTAGGGGTGCAACGATACACAAAATTCACGGTTCGGTTCGGTTCGATACTTTGGTGTCACGGTTCGATATTTTTTCGATACAAAATAAAATGTTCATGCCTTTTTAATTTGTCATTTATTAAAATTATAAATATATATTTTAACTCAAAAGTACAGTTTTTAAATTTAACCCTAACCCTTGTGCGTGTTTTTTATTTTGACAGCGAATGCGCACCTGCGGACCACTTATGTGCAGCCCTGGTTATTTAGCTCATCATATCGCAGCCACAGAAATTATTTTGTCCATGAAACCATAAAGCTGCACTTTCTTTTTGCCTTATAGTCTGATTTGTCATAACTTCTCCGTTTTGTGGTAAGCTTTTCTTTGGCTGTCACTTCTTCACCCTGACCTGTCTTATTTGGCTCAGCAGAACTGAAATGCTTTTACACACGCACTCACATAAGCTCAGCGATTCTCTGCGCGATCAACCTCTCACATGTTTAAGCTTGCTGCGGGAGATTTCACTTGTCATGTTTGCATAGTAAGCTAACGATTAATAACACAATGTCAGAGGAATTGGTGCACAAATTATCATCACTCACCAATCAGTGCTGTGGCTCTCTATACACAGTTCGCGCGATTGCAAAGTGAAAGCAAAAAACAAGTGCAAATTCAAACGCGATTTCAATATGTCACATATTGACAGTGGCTCACCGATGCCAATGACATAATTACCCAGCTACATTTCCGAAAGAATGCAAAAGCATTGACATATATTTTTCCTTCCTACAATAGCCCGACGGGCAGGGAAGAGATAGATTTTGGTAGCCCGACTGGAAAAATCTCTAGCCCCAGGACGTCGGGCTAGCGATTTTGCGAGCCCTGTATCTATTTGAGGAATCACTCATCTTTGGAAAAGAGAGTTTATTACAGAGAAATGTCTCTTTCCAAAATAAAAGCTATACTATCCGCTTCTTCTGGGGTATAGTCTCAGCAGCATATTAAACATATCAGGTCCCCATAAGGCGAATCCTGTGCTAACAGCTGTCTAAATGACTCGGCTAAAGTTAGTAGCATGCTTGTTGTTTTTGTCTTTGCACTAGGATGATGTCGGCGTAAATGTGCAGTCATATTCGTTGTGTTCCTACTAGTGCTTTCAGGTTAATCTCGTTAAAATGACCTTAACGCCACAACACGGCAAATCTCCGTTAACGAGCTACCCCTGATAGCCCCGTGCATGGGGCTAGACAGCCAACACATTAACGAGCTAACTGCGCTAACACGCTAGCTCCCACCCATGTAATTGAGCATTGCGTGGTACATCCAACATACTGTTTTACTTTAGTCCATGAGCGCTTACCTTCAGGGTCATACGTCACATGAAAACCAAAATACCGTATTTCCCGGACTACAAAGCGCACCTGAATATTAGCCGCACAAGCTAAAATCAGGGGAAAATCCTGTTTTGTACATACATTAGCCGCACCTGACCAAAAGCCGCAGGTGTTTCAATGTTGACTTATCATATGTAAGAGAATATGCACAAAGCGAATTGTCAGGAAAGAGATGGCTGTTTGGAGACATCCCTTTTATTAATATTTTGAAAAACAAGTTATGGGTACATATTTGCACATGTGCTGTGCTTCATAAATGAGTAACAAATGTAGTACATAACAGTAACCTACAGCACACCAGAAAAATAGATTCAGACTACCTTTTAGGCTCAGGTGCAGTGACACGGCTTTAACAAGAAGAAAAGTCAGTCATTCACCACCATCTTCCTGCGCACTAAAACCACCAAAGTCCTCTTCTCCAGTGTCGGAAACAAACAGGCTCAGGATGGCTTCGTCATCCACTCTCAGCTTCTTTCCTTCGTTGTCACTTTCAAAACCAAAGAAATCCTCATTGTCATTGTCAGTGTCGGAGTCGAACACCCTCTGAAGGGCCGTGGCGGTGTCCTCCTCTCCATCATGCAGCAGTCCAGCCCTTCGAAATCCGTTGGTGATCGTGGATGTTTTCACACTTTTCCACGCTGTCAGAATCCACCGGTGGAGTTGAGCACAACTTGCTTTTCGCAAGTTTATCGCCGCTCGTCATCCACGACTCCCGCTGAACGCGTAGCGCTACTTTGAAGTTTGTTTTTCGCGCTACTTGTACGGCACTATGTTGCCTGGCGGATGGACATGTGACCAACATACCACTCTTGAACCCCGATCCTTCCACCAGGCAACGTAGTGCCGTACAACAGCGGAACAAACAAAACAAATCGTCTTACGATATGACAAAAATCATGGACAATCTATAGAAAAGCCGCACCTGACTAAAAGCCGCAGGGTTCAAAGTTGGTGCAAAAAGTAGCGGCTTATGGCCCGACAATTACGGTAATTCCAAACGCCAGATCTGAATGAGGGTGGGGGAGGTTTAATTTGCCATGTTGCAAGGAGAGCTTAACTTCTGTCTCGCTAGCTTGCCCTGCGCTCTTCCTTCTGACTATGCTGTCTGTGTGAAGCGCTCAGTGGATCTGCGCTCGACAGTGCAGCCTAGGCGGAGTAGTCGAACGCAGATTCACTGAGCGCTCCACACAGACAGCATCGTCAGAAGGAAAGTTGATAAAATAAATTACAAATGTTGTATTGTTCGATACATATGCGTACCGAACCGAAAGCACTGTATCGAACGGTTCAATATCGATACGAATATCGTTGCACCCCTAATAAAAACTAGAGATGGACCGATCCGATATTACGTATCGGTATCGGTCCGATACTGACCTAAATTACTGGATCGGATATCGGAGAAAAATAAAAAATGTAATCCGATCCATTAAATATCACGAAAGCACCTCACAAAACTTGCAACACGCCGTAACTCACCTCAGAACGTTAGCACGTCGAGCAGTATGCATCACGTGATAGAGCGGCTGTGGCATGCGGGACCTGTCCTGGATAGCATGTGGAGTTTTGCTAGCAACCCGGCATTTCATCTCCGACAAAGTTATCCCCGAGAGAAGTAAAGCAAGTGTGTAAGTCCATCTCTGAATGTTTGTAAAGCATTCCTGCGTTAAGCTTAACGAGCGACTGCCTCTCGCTCTCCTGCTGCTACTTCAATCATGAAACTGCTTAATGATCAGCTGATCGGCTTTTCTGTCGCGAGTCTGTGTCTCTTGTTTGCTTTTGGCCCACTTTGCACCAGAAAGAGGAAACCAGCAGCTGAACAACAGCAGCACGTTTAAGCTTGATCAGCTGTTGTTAGAATGTATTTAATATTACTTTCTACTCGAGGATCTTTTTCTACGTAGCTGACGCTGGTAACTGTGCAGGGGCGCATCTAGCAAAGTTTAGCCAGGGGGGCCGATAGGGCATTAACAGGGAAAAGGGGGCACAAAGACATACTTTTCTTTCTTATTCTCATTTAAAATGTCTCGCTTTTAATTATTTAATATTTATCTGAATCTTACACCCAAAGTTTTAATCTGATGTAAAATGTATAGAAGTCCATTACTGTATATAGTAACTGTTAAGTCTAATATACCCTAGTAAGCTATAGTACTTTTTCCTTTGGGAAGGTACCATCTGTGCAGTCTGCAATTTTGTTGAAGAAAGATGTTGAATCTATTTAATATTTCTTGAAAAAGAATTGATTTCTGTGTATTTTTTTTCACACTGCATCAAATTAAGGTTGATTACGTCGATTAAGCATCATGAGGTGGAGCGTGAGGGGTGGTTCCCTATTTTTTATTTATTTATTTTTGTTGTTGCTGGGAGTTGGAACCCTATTAGTTAGGTTGCTTAATATTTATGCTAAGTACTCTTTAAAATACCAGAATAGGGAGGATGGTGTAGGTTTAAGTTTATTAGATTGATCAGTATTGCTGAACTATGAAATATTTTTTTTTTGCATACAGGTATAACAGAATAGCTTTAGTGTAGTTGTTGTTTTGAACTTGAGTATGAACTTATACAAAATGCAGCAAGATATTTAAAAAACAGTTTTGTTGATTAAAAAACACTATATCGGATTCATATCGGTATCGGCAGATATCCAAATTTATGATATCGGTATCGGTATCGGACATAAAAAAGTGGTATCGTGCCATCTCTAATAAAAACATAAAACAACACAGAAATCCAGGCTAGATAATCGGTGCTGATAATTTACTATCAGCACCGATTGTCCTCATTAGATGTGCATGCGATTGTGCTTGTTTGCTCAGATTTAGTATAAATTTCCATGACAAAAAAATAACAGGTGAATCTTAAGGACTTTTATGTTAGAGTATTCTGCTGCCATTGTTTGTGGTCCTCTTGTCCCGTCAGAGGCAGGATTATGCAAATTGCATGGATCACATTTATTACTTGATAAAAAAGGCGTCATTATCTCTTCCAACTTTAGAATGACCTGAGCCTCTGCGCAAGATGACGTGGAGCAAAATGACCAAGGCGACCATATCCTAATGCCTTCAGTCAGTAGCTTTTAACCCAATGGAACATCTATGGAGATAGTGCTCTCCACCATCAGCACCAAAACACCAAACTGGGAGGTGGTGGGCCAGTACCTTGGTACCTCGGTTACTTGGAGTTTCTCGTTCTGCTCTTCAATCAGACTGGTTATTATTTCATTTTCCTTTCTGTTGCACTAATAACCACTAAAATACTACTTTTAACAGAAGAACTTCAAGAATGATAATTTTATACATTTTCAGTAGTTGAACTTGAACTAATATCATTTTATGTGATTATGAAAATTGCATTTCATAGGACGTCGCCAGTAATAATGAAATCAGCTGTAAGTATACCGCAGTAATCCAGAAAACCACATTACTTCCTGCTTCAGGCCTACAGAGATTGATTACTATGTGTGACAATATTATCAATAATTAACAAAGGCAGAAACCAAATGATACTATTCTAGATCTAGAGACACTCCACCCAGCAAATAACAGTTCTTGTATAAATGTTGGTTTTTAACTGTGGCCTCGAACTCTAGGCCCTCAAGTACATTCAAGATGATTTTCCACTACCTGAGCATAAAGTCGGCATAAATAAATGCTGGGTACAGACATCAGAGTGCCGGATCAGGCAAAACACTCGGATGCTGTTTTTCAGGAGTTGCTCACAAAACCGGAACTACTTGGTCCACAAATACTGACATTGCATTTGAAAGAAGAGCTCCATCTCCACTCCTCATTTGAGGCTGCGCAGTTTAAGTTGTTTTGCTCCACCCGCATTTTCTAAGATAATCTGCCATGTAAACATTTCGACGAAGACAATTATATCAGTAATTTGCTTCTAAAGTCTGAAACAGCCCATGTAAGTACAGTTTACACACTTCACCATGTAGATAATTTTATATTCATGGCAATAAGACTCAGGATTTCAGTGTGTGTAACTGTAATTTATGTTACTACATTTATTTGGCATCTTTAGTCACTACTTATTCCTCCATATTATGACTTTGACATGCAAAATGCATTTGGGATATGATGCAATCCTTCTATATATAAAACACATTTTTTTAGAGGAGTGAAACTGTAATGCTTGCAAAAATACCAACGTTATGTAATTTCATTTTGTTTCTTTTAGTATTTTTAATAATTTGTATGTTTGGCCTGTTTGAAAGTTTGTGAAACCATTTGTGCTTTTAATCAAGTCTTGTAAAATCCCATTTCCTGGACTATCTGTGAGCTGCAAAACAGTTACACAAAATGTTAAACAAGCTACTTAGCCAAGGACAGAACTGACCCATTAAGCTGAAGCATGATCTTCCTGAAAGCCCAGAAGGTCACCAGTTGCTTGACAGAGAAATAACCAATCACAGCAGAATAGGGCATCCCTGCAGCTGATCCAATCTAGCACCAACCCTGTAATAAGCTGCTTGGACAAATGACCTATGGGGTCATTCTTTAGCATGGCAACAAAGCTGTCAGTTTACGTTTGCAACACTGGGTGGGTTATGAAAATTGCTTTAATCTTTTCACTGGTATAAAACTATTGCCATTTTGATAATTAATCTCCCTGGCTTTAGAGGGAAAGTCTACGCCTAAACTCACTAATGAATATCTGTCTCTGTTGCCCTCGTTAGGGCTGATCATACACAAGCCTGCAGGGTTTGGACCAAACCTTTAGTAAATATAATTACCTACTCTACAAATATGCAGACACTTGCATCACTGGGAAACTATTGTGGCTTCTATTCTAAAGAATCTGACCATTTAGTTCTTGCACTATCAAAACAGAGCTTAGTTGTCACCCTTTTGTGGCTGGTGGATCGTACGTAGGGTAGCAGATGTTCTTTTTTTTTATATTATTATACATTGCTTTCATTTACAAGCTTGTAATAAATCTGCTTTGCAGGGTCAGACTTCTAAGCCAGTCCACCCACTATACCACATAGCCATGCATCACATGTGAAAGAGCTTTGACAAAAAGCTATCAGTTACTACATAAAGGCTCCAGCTGAGAGGACACAAACTGTCACTGTATATTACAGTAAGCAGTTACAGGAAGCTGGCAGCACCCAGGCCATAAGGGAGCTTTCAAGAAAATGAGGCTTTACAGCTAGAGCATACAGTCACTGAGCTGATCTCAGTGTTTTCCCTTTTATGGACATCAAACCATAAGGTGAAATGCTGAAAATCTCCTTTTTTCGCCCTTGGTACTCTCAACGGTTTCTTAGAAGGTAATTCTAAAGTGTCACTAATCGACAAAGGTACAAGAGACACGTGCCTCAGACTGTTTTCTGTGTGCTTTTCCAGCCATACGAAAGGACCCCAAGCAGAAACGCTGCGATGATCAAATCCGCCGAGTGCAGCAGCAACAGCAGTGCGGAACATGTGACTAAGAGTCCACCACACAGAGAGCGAGCTATATGGTGATTGATCTGCCCAAACATCGCCTTAATTGAAAACGCTATTCCAGCTAGGCACATTGGCTTGACACAAACATACGCACATGCACAGACTCATATGAATAAAAATAAACACTATACGCGACAAGTCTTACATGCACACAATTTCTTTTGTAATTTCTTTGTTTGTTTCACTGTTGGTCTGCTGTTTTGTTCTTTGGTTGGTTTTTTACATGTTGCCTTTTGAAAAAATCCTTTCTACAGCAACACTAAAAGCCTATCTACAGCATAATCTGACTATCATATTAACAACATAGGCAGCATAACACGTGGCAAACAGCTGGTACTGCTCCCGGTCCACCCCCGTTCTCCTGGCACCATCCTTCCTCCAGGAGGTCATCCCTGTGCATTTCCCTCGAGTCATCTCATTAGGCAATTCTGTCTTTTTTATTATTTTTTTTCATTGCTATAAATATACTTTACAGTGATTCTGGGTTTTTACCCAACACAGATGTCACATCTGACGCTTCCGTTTTTTAATGTCTGCCATCAATGCAGCGGGTGCCAAAGAACAAATCTTCTTCAAAAGCCTCTCCATGGATTTTATATGAAGCTGGAATTATATATTAAAATACAAAGGGTTACATTTATTAGTTAAAGATAAAAATATAAACTGATAAACAGACATATATGATGGTTCATGTATGGTCAGAATTATGAATCAGAACATGCACTGCATTCGCAAAGAATCAGAAATCATGTAGGCATTTCATCTTTTTTGGAACTTATTGCCTCAGATGTGCAGAACTGTAAATCACTTTAATGATGAATGAGAGATCCTTTGCTGCTACCTATGGGCTCAGCTGTGTCCTCCTTATATGTTAAGGATGTTAATACATGAGGAAACCACATCACTCTTTAAATCCGCATTTTTGCTTTGTTATAACAGTGCTAACCCATGTCCCGTCAAACCAGCAGAGTGCAGTCTGGGTGTGAAGCGGAGTTGTTCGTGATTCTTCTGGAAAGGTAGTCAGAAGCGCTCGAGTTTACCAGCAACACCTCTTTCTGTCTGCAAACCGGGATGTGTTTACAAGTGCACGCACCGGGCATCTGACACTTTGTGTGTAACACAAGAGCAGTGTGTACAACACTCGCACCAGCACTGTAGGATAAGATTTGATCACAGACACCTCAAGTGCAAAGAGAGGACAATCCACCTGAGCTGAGACAAAATCTCTGGGATTATTTCCACTAACAAACCAGTGCTTTATGCATCATACTTGCATGACTCCCTTATTCACACGTGATTGGTAATGTGCCTTGAAAAATTTGATTCTCGCACACAGCAAACTAATAAAATCAGTATTTGTTTGTTCTTTATCTCTCTTTATAAAGAAGAATATCTCTGGCACAGAGAGACTTAGTTGTATTTGCAGACTTTAGACTATAGATCAGGCTCAGTTTGTTGCATGATTAATATTGCAGTTTAACCAAGTAGCTGGAGATAAATCACAGGCCCTGCTTAAAATATAATCTTCATGCCTTTGATGTCAGCACAAATGTATACAAAGACTTTTATGTAGGTCAGGTTCATAAACTGTAGCTTCATGAATATGTAACGTACAGTATAAGATCAGAGGAAGGTGGATGATACCTGGAGTGACAACACTGAATTATTTAGCAGCGACTTTTTAAAAAAAAAAAAGCTGTCAGCAATCGATCGGAAGGCCACACATGGATGTCATCGGGTCCGTCTAGCAACATCTAGCAATATTCACTGGAGAGCAACAAGTCTCAGCAACCTTCCTCAGCTTGTCATCACGATTAGACTAATAGAGCTTACGCTGGACATTAAGTCACATACGGGACAGTTTTAAAGTTTTATTTAGCTGTTTTCTGGTTAAAGATAGCAGAGATTCATATTTTGGGTGAAATTGGACCTTGTACATCATTGCTTTAGTTACACTTGCATATAAAGGGACAGGACCAACATGTCAAATCAGTGTTTCGTGTGTGTTTTTTGGAGCAGGCAGCATGTTTACAGTGACTGAAGAAGGAAAGCATCTCTGGTGGTGCAGATTTTAAAGGACTATGAATCACAAGAAAGGCTGTCACACAGCTATTTTTGTCTGCGTGATTACCCTGCAGACACTGTCTGGTGGCTGGTGTAGGCTGCCACACAGCCCAGTATATACGCGCACGAATGCATGCCTGTTAGTGTGTGGCATGCTGGCTGTGGGTCTGTGATAAATGTGCATTATAGCAGGTGCCACGTTTACACTGTATGATACAGACCTACTTTCTTTGGTATTTTGAGCTCACGGGGAACGTAACTTGGTCCTTTTTGTCCTGTGTCATCATTTTTCTGTCCCAATTCTACAGCATGCAAACATTGTATATACTCCTGTGTGGTTGTGGTGGAGATTTAATGAGGTTATGTTGTCCCAGAAACACATATATATGTGTAATGCCTGGTTTAAAAAATTACAATTGATTTGCAATTAAAACTTCAATTTTGTTAAAGTATCCAGATAACTAAACAAAAGCACAAAAATGGATTACTTGTATTTCATCCCACCGCTTGTACATGTGGAAGTATGTTTACATAAACTTTACAAAAATAGCCCAGCTTAAAGCAGCCTGTACATTTGTATATCTCTTTTTTTTTGTCTAATAATCATGGTCAAGCCCTTCCGATAGCAACTTAGCCAGATGGCAAACACCAGATGTTCATGATTACTGAGAATACAAAATGATTCCCGATTTCAACATCATTAGCAAATAAAAGGGAGGGCGAGGGGTTGAAAGAAATTTCTGTTCCTGCAAAGGTCTCTTGCCCAGATGTTGTTGCGTAATAACTCATTGAAAATGAAAGCTCTGTTGTTTAGTATTGGCTTCCAACCTCTGGAAGCAGCCAGCCAGCTTTGGCTGTATGAAGCCAGGCTGATGCCCACAGGAGGTAAAGCCCCAGCCATCGTTGATGAACTGTCTGTGAGCCAAAGGATGGATGGACTCTCCGCTGCGCAATGTTTGTAAGCCAGAGATATTAGACAACTAGCTGCAGCTACACAGACATTTAGCAGCGCTGACGTATCATAACATGGATTTAAATGAAAGAGGATACACTGAGCCTCAGAGGGTATTTTGTGTCAGTTACATGCAGGATCTCCCTTTTGTGATAGGGATGAGGATGTCAAACTGCAGTCACAATGAAATGAGTAAGTTGTGTGGGGGGAGTTTTTTAGACACCTTTGTGAAAATAAAAAGGTAAATAACTTGATTATTTACACTGCTTAATTCATATAATTCATAGCACTTTATTCAGAAAGACACAACAGGAGGCACTATTTGCAGTTTTATATCCTCTATCCTTTAGTTCTACATCCATAATTGCTCATGTCCTGGTGGTGTTTGGCTTCAGGCAACGCTGTCCTCTAAAATGTTATTTCTATATGAGAAAACTCCATTTTCAATAGGAGGTAAAATTATATTTTAAAAAAGATCAAGTCACTTTTAAAAGCCTGGAGGTAATACTTAATGTATTTGAAATGAGATCTGCTGTCACTGCAGCTGTTGGCCAAAGTGGTGGGGCAGTCTCATTTTCAGATGAGATTATTTGTCTGATGACGCTCATGGGGAAATTAGATTGAAGCCAGCGTAGTGGTACTGAGAAATGTTGAGAGGCTCGCAGTGTAAGAGCAGACGCACTCAAGGTTATTAGGGGAAAAAAATCTAAGGACCGATGGTGGTGAAGATGTGGCGTGCCAGAATCATCGTCTTAGTCGACTATTTCCTCTGTGTCACTAAAGGACGAGATGCAGAAAAGGCTGAAAAAGCCTGAGAACATAAAGTTTCATTGAATTTGCTTTTCAGCATCTGTTAGGCAAGACCAAAGTGCTGGACTGATAGAATGATACTGCTATTCACACCAAACCAGCACTTTAAAAATAGCCATTTAAAATCTACTTAACCCAATGAATTAAACAGCTACACTTGATACCTGTTTTAGAGTCGTATTTTGGTTCATTCCAGAAAGGTTCAGTAGTACGAGGAGATTGTGTTGCCCCTTCAGACACTGTTGAATTATTAATCGGAGCAGTCTCACCAGGTTCCCACCTTGTGTCACTTAAATCCTCCTTAAGTTCCCTGACACACCTTGGCTTGTCACTCCGCAGGCCATTCGAGGGAAACTGCCATAAAAAGGGCGTTTTCATGAGAGCACCAACTCCTCAGTCGACAGCAGTAAATATTAGCTAGTTGATTAGCTGAATTAAGCTAGCAGCCTAGTTGATTCCTACCTGTTAGCCAAAGTGGCTACACCCTAAATAATGTTTCACTCTACTCCTCTATTCCTTAAATTTAAAAGGGTTTTCTATAAAACAAACCCACCACCCTGGATAAATTATCTCTCGAGACCACATATATTTTGCTATCAGACTGTAAAGACTCTAAACCTTTGGTCCACAGTAAATTTGGCAGTTTAGCATGGATGCTGCCTCAATTGGCTAAATAACTGCAGTTTTTGGGACACAACAAGTTTGGGAAACATTGTTGAGCATGTTATCGCATTTAATGCAAACTTCATAACGTGTCCAATATGTTTACAGACAAATGTTAAAGATGACAAGCTGCAAATTAACCCATGCCGATTCAACGAATGCTACAATTTATCAGGATAAGTGGGTGGGCCCTTAGATCTGGTCTTGTGTCTCCTGCAGGTTCTCAACGGCACTGGGCTTTTGATAAAAGGTCAGCACTTTGGACTGTGTCATGTTGTTGAGTTGTTCTGTTTCTATAAATCAGAGTGTGTATTTGACTGACTTTACATCCCCTAAACTATTTACACACAAGCGCATATCTTTCCATGCTTTTGGTGAAGTTTGTTTCCCATCTTTAGGCTAAACTACACCAGCTCATGCTGGCTGTAACTTTATGACAAAGGTCAGGAGCAGCATTATTTGTCTAACTAAGAATGGTCCAGGTAATGGGTGTATTTGCAAAATACACAGCTACTGCACAGATGCAGTATTTATCAAATCATGGGTCTGAAATGACAGATAACACCTTTGTGCATGTGTTCAGTTCCTTCCTGTCACCTATTTGGCACATATCACAACATCCCGACTGTAATTTGGCAACCAGACAAGTACACACACATGACATCACTGATTGAAACCGTACCAGAGTCTTAAGTATCTCAGAGGGACACGGGTCACACCTTGTCTGTCCTGTCCTGTAATGAGAGAAGAGAGGGTGTCAGCCTGTACACTCAAACAAGCCCAGGCACACGTCACATCAGCACATTAACTCAGCGATTCATTGACCCGCACCCAAGTGCCCTTGTTTTCAAAGCAGCCCTCCATTCATTCACTACCGAGATGAAATGGGCTTCTCTGATTTTGGAGGGGAACAGGAGGGGGTGTTAGTGGGTGGAGGATCAGATGACCAGTCACTCCTGTTTTGCTTCAGTGAGACTATATAGGTCACACCAGCCTTTGACTAATTAAAAATTCAGGATGGGTACCTGCTCTGTTCTCCAGAGGCATGATTTTTTTTATTATAAATGAAAATAAAATCTATTAAACATCCTTTGCCACCTCAGTCTAACAGAGCAGAAAATATGATGTGTACACATAACTTGGTTAAGCTTCAAAATTACTGTTAACGTGTCTCACACACTTGCACTAAAAACACTGTGAAAAGACACATAAAAAGGTAATGATAAAGTTACCTCCCAGTTTTGGTGGTCCTCTGATGTCTTTTGTACATCAACTATTTTGTAAAAAAGAAAACAAAGAAAAATAATGATTTTAGTATATTAATTTTGTCTTAAGCCACCCACCATGAACGCTGCTAGCTTCCTTGTAATTCCTTTGAGTAGACTTCAATAATACTTCTCCAGGCTTCCTGGAGGACATTCAAAGCTCTTCTTTTGATGTTGGCTGCCTCTTGTTCATTCCCTGTAAATATGAACTGCTTCAGTAATGTTGAGGTGCAGACTCTGTCTATCCAAGGTGTGCACACTGGTGAAGTGTTTGGGATCGTGCTGAAAAATGTAGTTGCCAGTTGCCAATCGGGTGCTTTCCAGGTGTTTCACAATGTAATGGTGCTTTTTTGCATTCATAAAATCCACCATATCCCAAACACCACTAGCTAAAATGCAGTCCCAAACCGTGACACAGTCTCTACCGGGTTTTACAGTTGGTTGTAAACACTCACTGTTGTACCTCTCTCTAGATTAGACTGAGAGTGAGTGAAAAAGCAGCCAAAGTCCAAAGAAAAATTCAAAAAGATCTTCAGAAACCCAGGAGAACTATTACTCAAGAACACTTTAAAAATTACAAGGTCTGGTTCCTGGGAAGCAAACAGATAGAAAAACCTCAGCACAGTCTGTAAAATTGCTGAACTGTTTGTTTAAAGTAGTTTAAAGGGTCAAATATCCACACAACAGCTAATCTGTGGTGGTGCACTGGTTTAAGCAAATGGCTTCTATTTTTAAGGCATATGAAGTGCATGGTTGGCGGCAGTGACAGTAAAGGGAGAAATGCAAGACAAATCTCTCTGTTTCCAAATTGCTATTTTCATAATGCAGTTTTTTAAACTGTAGTTTTGCCTCTGTGCACCACCAGTGTGGATTTGAAATCAAACAATCGATTTGTGGATGACAGAGTTGGCAGAGTAAAAGAAAAAAAAAAACAGTCTTGGCTTCCCTTTTGTGATTTGCGATGGATGAAAAATGTGGCTAAATTGGGAGATATCCAAGGGTTCCTTTTGAAACTCGGCGTACATGTTTTGTTTGCACCTGGGCGGAAACAAATGTAGGTGACCTAATTAGAGCGGTGACATGCAAGCGGTTCTTTCTTTTTAAATAATTTCATGATGCAGACTAAATCCATCTGCACTTATGGCTAGTAGGGAAAAAAAGGTTTGACCATAACTAGAAGTGCATGAATCCACAGAGCTCTGTGTGCTACTGTTGCTCAGGTTTGAAAAGGTCTGTCACTGGAGTCATTTTAGCTCATCCAGGTTGTCATCTATTTGTACTGATCAAATTAGCAGAAACACAGTGACAGATATTAGCTAACAGTGATAATGCATCATCAGCTATGCAGGATCTGTGTTAGTGTGTGTGTGTTAATGATCTCCCCTGATTCGAATTGATTTCTTGAACTTGGTAGATGCAGTGGGAAGTGCAACAATCAGACTGCCCTCCAGTGGTGATAGGCAGTACTGCATGTCTACAATGTTTGATTAAGAACATTTAGAAAAAACACGACAACCACTAAAACCACCTTTCCAATCTTGTGTTGCTCCACCTTATCATACCTAAAAGATATCAGAAGCAATTTATATGAAGTGGATGGGGGAACACTGTCCTGCATTTGCAAAGTTTAGCCGGGTTATCTAAGCAAGGAACCAGTTTCCAATTATGTCACATCACCTGCCAGTAGTTCTCATGTTTTAGCTTTTTGGTTTATAACATATAGTAAGATAAATTGTTTCTTTCGGCACAGAGTTCAGAGTACCTTTCATATCCAGATAATCCCCTTTTGGCTAAGATTACATTGTTCCAGCTTGTAATTCCAGACAGGATATGTTCATTTGTGATTACTTGTCTAATGTCCTTTTGGGTTTCCCTAAATGACCCCGGCCTCTACAACCATCTGCAAAGAGAATTAAATACAAAATACCTGAAATGACATCTACCTCCACACAGGAATATCCATTAGAGTACTACAACTGCAGCAAATCTGTGAAACAAGTCCTTGGTGCTTTTTTGGTTTTTGTTTTTTTCCTGCCCTGCCTTCTCAAATTTGCGGACCTGTTATGTTGATAGATGGCGCTTTTATTTATATCTGGCGAGGCTTCTCATGAGAAACGCTCCCCCTCTCAGCTGCAGGGCTGCTGACTTGAATTGTGCCTTATTGGCCATACAGCACACAGGGAAAACAGATGGGTAATAAGGTCAGAGCAGACGTACCTCACACCAGCACAGACAGATTGCAGACGCACCAGCTGTGCTGACTCAGGACAACATTAGACCCAAGGGAACCGGATTAAGATCTCTTTTTTTTGTACAATCGGGAAGCTGTTGCTTTCTCTGTTATTTTTTTTCTCAAGTAGAGGTTAATGCAAATGAAAATGAAAGAAATGACCATATTTTTTCAATCTGTTTTTTATTCTCGTATGCAGTCCCACATTAACGCATTATTTTCTGCAAAGGTGGAAGAATTCAGATCACGCACATCTGTCAGCTATTTTCTGCTTTTTTACTTTTGAATTCTGAGAGTCATGAAGTCTGCTTCCCCTTGAGTTATTCATCCATCTCCAATCTGACCTATAGTGACTTGTCTCTGTTATGTCTTGCAGTCTAATATCTATCCTGTCTACATCAATCTAATACCTACCTGTCCAAATTTTGGACTTGTTTCAGGGCACTGTGGCCAGTTTGCTTGAAGAAGCAGACTGACTCAGCCTAGTAAACATGCAACAAACAATACCTGGACCTACCATACCTGGGCTGTGGTGTGCTTTGTCCATAAACCTTGCCAACACTTTTAAAAGGAACCATTACACTTTCATTCCCAGCTGTTTGTTTGTTTTTAATTCTTGGACTTTTTAATGAAGCAGCTTTGGTGATGCTGCTCAATCAACCAACTGTCTGTGTTCACAGCCAAGGCTGTGTGCCTGTGATGACCAAATTAGGGATATCTACTCTCACTGACATCATACGGACCAAACATTTAAAAATTGAAAAATAAAGAGGTTCGGGCATGTTGAGCTCAATTGTTTGAAACTGTGGGCGGGTTTAATATGACCATCCGCTAGCGCACCAGTAAATGTGAGAGCAATCAGTAATTTTGTGTTTCTTTTGAGTTACTTGTGTTTTAGCTTGCAATAGAAATGACTGCAGGAAATAGCACACATTTTAGTATTCTAGCTCCCCCATTGGCATTTATTGTTTACTTCACATCATCTTTATCCCAGAGATTATTCTGTCCTAAGAAAAACTGGTTCATCACGCAGACACAGATGCACCATCCTCTATAGTGGCACTGTTTTTCTCACTATTTATTACAAATGGCCAGAGATCAGCGTGCTTACAGTTAGTATTGTGAGAATCTAGCTGAAAACACAGTTTAAGTCACTAACTTGTCTGGACTCTTGTCTTGTTGTAATGACCGAACCAGTTTGATGCCATTGATATTTGGGCCTTACACAGAAAAATTTTTTTCTGTGTGATAAACAGTTAAAGAAGATTTTTATAAAAATATTTTTAGGTGCATCATTTTCAACAGAAACCCTCACTGGAACTACTTTTTGTTTCTTATTGTACTTTTTTAATGCCCCATAATTCTTCACAGGATTTGTTTGTTTTAGAGAAAGTTGACTGACTACACTTGAAACTGTGTTTTCAGCTAGATTCTGTTACAAATGTGTAGCTTTATTCAGAGCTTTGGAGTTCTTCTTGTAACGGGCGGTGGAAATTGTTTCTCAATTCTGTTTAAAAAATGAAGTTTGTTATCCTAATCTAATAATCTAATCTGATTAAACACATCGGTCTCAGTGCAGTTTAGCAGAGCTGTCAGTCAGTTACCTTGGAATAGGTTACATAACTCACAATCACAATCATGCATGTATGTATTTGTATCCATTTATTTATTTGTACTTGATTTATATTGCATTGGCATATGTAGATATTTACTGCTACCAAAGAGGTTTGGTTTTTGGTGGCATTCGCGTGCATGCGTAACACTCTGCCTGTAAACAGCTCCAAAGGTTTTGGATGAATTGTGATAAAACGTAAACCTGTAGGGATTTAAAGCTATTAAAATTCGACTTGCATCCACAAACGTTCAATGTCAGTTAAATTATTTAGTGATTAAAAATTTACCCAAAAAAGCCTTATAACTTAAAGTTTGGTGGGTATTGTCAACATATAGAAAGTACTGTTTAAAGATTTAAAATATCATCTCACATTTGACCTCTGACCTTTTCTTCAACGTCAATAAATTGATCTGAAGCTCAAACTGATAATATTCCCATATAGAGCTTTTTACAGGGAATATATGGGGATTCTAAATACCACTTTACTCTGGACCTCTGATTTTCTCTTAAAGATCAAACTTTCAGAAAATGTCTTTTTATCTTTAAAACTATTTTTAAAATTCTATCGCAAATGGTATATGTCAATTCTACACATCACATTATATTTTGCATCTACATTTAACATTTGTACTGATCTCCAAACTTTTTAAAGTGCATTTAAAGACAACAAAGATAAACAAACATAAGACACTAAACCAAACCAGTGGTAACCAGTGTAAACCAGTTTGTTTTCACTTAATTAATACATCATATGTGCATTTCAAAATCTGAATCTGTACATTTGATCTTTTGTTTTTTATTCCTACATTACTTCAACTTGAAAATGTTATTTAGACAACATATTCCTTATTTAAACACTCTTTATTTTACAGTTTTACTGATTACAGTATGTTTCAGAGGTCAATAAATTATTACACATTTTCGAACAACAGGCACCTTAACTCCTTAACTGTGGCTTATTCACGTAGATTTTTAAAAAAAATCTTACTGTTTTCCCTGTAGTAGTTTTGATTCAGAATAAGCACTGCAATAATTACAACATCTGTCACAGCTGGAAAAGAAACTCAAATCTACGCATATCTTTAAATTAACCAACATATAAACATCACAACCGTATAAGTCTGGTGAATAAAAATCTGTGTTCAGTGCATAATGTGCATGGCATCGGAGAAAAACATTCACCACCCCGTTGGAGTCTGGAGCTTTCTGCTTCAGTCCTCGGTGTCAGAGCTGTCTGCTGGGTCGGTGTTGTGAGTCAGCATGTAGTTGTCCATGTCAATGGAGGGGCAGTTGTGAAGGGAGTAACGCAGGCGCTCGGCGAGGATGGCCTGGCTCGTGTAAGGGGGCAGGCGAAGAAGGAAGAAACAGGTCTGAGCGGTTGGAAGTCCGTTGATGGGCTAAATATGAGCAGCAGAGAGAAAAAAAAAAAGCAAACCTTAATAATCTTACTCTTGGTATTTGTTCATGTAACCAGCTTCGTCACCTGGTTGTGATCTCCTTACCCTGTCCACCTTGATGATCTGGAACTTCTGCGGGATATCAGTCAGGTTGGAGGGCAGCCTGGACCTGCCAGAGACGAAGCGTAGGAAAAGCACCCGCTCCTCATTCGTGAACTCCTCCAAGCTCTGCCAGAGCCAGCAAATGAGCTGGTGGCTCTCGGTGATATCGCGGTAACGCACCAGCTTCTTTAGCATCTCGACGGAGACTTCTGGCAGGCCGCAGACCAGCTGCTCGAGCTGCTGTGCCGTCAGCAGGGAGACGAGGGGCAACGGGATGATGGTAGACATGCCCTCTCTCACTGCTGCCACCTGGACATAACAGAACAAGCTCAGCTTTGATACTTCTGAGGGACGAGAACAACAAGAACAACAAACAGGGTGAGCAGCGAGCACTAATGGAAGCTGGCGGGCAGACCGGGGCACAAAAACTGAAGCAGAATTAAACTAAAATGAAACAAGCAAACACAAATAAATTGAACTGAAACAAAAATGTACTAAATAAATGAAATACAAAACTCTACTCAAAAGTTTTTGTAACATGAAACATTTACTCTTAACTATAGGCATAAAATAAGCGACCTGATCAGTATGATTGCAGGCTGCATGCTCAGATACATTTTTTTCATGTTAACACTTGACTACATTTTTGCCAGTCACAGCCAAATCATCCCACAACACTTCAAACCTGGGAATCCATCTCATGCAGTCTGTATTCCAGAGCTCTCTCCACATATTCAGTCCGGTTGCCAAAGGTCAGAGAGATGTTTTGACCTCCGGGAACTACAGGTACCAGCCTTCCATCTGCACTGTGGGCCATGAATGAATCCAGTGGGATCATCTTCAGAGGGAGATAACACAGAGGAATAATAATGGGAATAAGGTGAAGGGTTGAGAAATAAAGGACTTGGAAAAAAAACACAAAGCTCAGGAGGAAGGCGTAAAGGAAACATTAATATTAATTCATTCTGCAATAACCCAGTTCACACAATATCTTACCACATGGAAATTGTCCTCAGTGATTTCACTGTTTTCGAGGTGAAGGATGCCTTGGAGGTTGCGGTAGGTGAGCAGGTCCACCTCCTCCAAGTCAGCTCCCCCGAGTGGCATCGAGCAAAGCTGCTTCCACACCCAAGGAGCCAGATGAAGGTCCAGAGGTTTCTTAGTGCGCATGGCCACTGCCATCAAGATACCCAAGAAGCGAAACTGGACCATGTGATCATCCGAGTGCGCCGCTGGATTAAGCAGGAACCTGTGAAGATACTCAGTTAGTACAAGAGGCTGTGTGTTCTGTTACACTTCTAAAACACTCAGAAATGTTTTTATTTTTTTTATTTTAAATGTGCACCTGTCAGTGTTACTGCCCACATCTGCAAAGCTATTGGGAGTATGAATCAGAAGATCCACCACACCAGACTCCAGCTCCTGGTGTAAACACATTACCATTTATCAGTTAAAGTAAAGAACGTTCCAGCCTGCATTATTAGCAATCGCTGATGTTAATGTGCGGCTTTCATCCCCACCTGGCACATCTCGGTGATGGTATCATCAAACACTCCGCCAGCATCGTCAGCTCCCTCTCCTACCAGCTTGACCTTCCAGGCTCGTGACGGCAGCCGCAGCTCCAGAGGATTCAGGCTCACCACTTGTTTTGCGATCTGCACGAAGATGGGTTTGCTCGAACGCCCTCTGCAGAGGAGTAAGAGTGAGGGAATATGACGTTTTAATGGGCACACAGAACAAGTAACAGGTCAAAACAACAAAGGTGCCAAACAAAAGCCCTGAAATTCCATTATTAATCCTGGCCGGCCAATTGGAAACACAGCAAGCTGTTCTGGCCAAGTCCTGTTTTTCCACCAGCTGGCTCCTGAAGACATTCACATGCTGCCAACACGCTGAATGTCATGGTCATTCTTACCTTGTGGAAAGCCGTTTTACAGTGATCTGAGGCCCATATGTTTTGCCCTGGGTCATTGTTCTGCCAATCGAGCGCACAAGAGGCAGAGTGTTGACCTTGGGTGATAGAAGGCCTCTGAGCTCCCCTCGTATAATGGCTGTTGTTCCTGAATTATAGCGCGAAGTGGACACCTGCATATAAGGATGGAAGGGACAATAAAAAGGAACAGATGCACAATTATTGCCAGGAAGTATTTATTACTCTTTTAACACATTAAAAAAGAGCAAAAAAGGGGATTACAGGTACCGGATTTTTGGTGTCCAGGTTGAGCAGCCTCCAGGATTTGTACATGAGATCAGAAAAGTGGTAGAGTACCCTGAGGCGCATGCTGAGAACATCAGGGCTACAGTCTTTCAGAGTGGTGTACTGGGGAGGGACTGACTGTGGAAAGCCTAACTGGAAATTTCCAGAGCCACCTGGAGATAAAAGTAAAACATGCAGTACCAGGTGTGTTTCCATTCATCCATCATAGTGTGTGCAATGTAACGCCGTATGTGTCTGTACCTGAGTTCTTCATCGAGGTAGAGGGGGTGGTCCACGCCGAACTGTGGCAGCGGCCAGCAGAGATCTGCCTGATGTTTTTACCCTGGAGGGCTGCGACAAGCGTGGGCTCTTTCACTGAGTTGGTGTGCCCGAGGCCAAGCTGGAACACACGCATTAAAACACAACATGGCAAGATGTTAAAATCTGCAATGTAAGCACAGCCTGTCATTTTCAGAGCACGCCGATTACCTGTCCATTGCTGTTGCAGCCCCAGGCATAGACGTCTCCAGTGGAGGACATGGCGAGCACATGGTCAGAGCCCACAGCAATGTCTTCTAGAAACAGTCCTTCCAGGGACGGCACCACCTGGGGGCAGGATTTGTTCTTTAGCATGGAGTCCGGCAGGCCAATCGCACGCTCTGAAAAAAGTAATGCAATTTTTTTTTGTAAGTTTTAGTTTCCTTGGTAGCAGGAAGTTTAAATTTTTTTTGATGTACGCTCAATCATTCAGGTAAGGAAGCATTTTCAGTCTCCCACTGAAAACATCCAGATGCACAGAATCAACTTTTGGGGATTTAGGGAAGCTTGCAAAGAATATTTCAACCAATAATGCAAACACTGTTGGGTTTACATAACATGTTTGAATTTGACAGTAAAATGTACCTTGACCAAATGTGTAGACATGTCCATCACAGGCCAAGGCCACAGAGAACTGAGTTCCACAACAGACCTTCTTAATTCTCTTATTGCAAAGTTGCTCAACTTTCTACAAACAGGAAAAAAAATAACACAAACATAAACTTTTTGTCCTTCCAGGATTCCTAAAAGTGAATCTTTGGTAGCGCTGACCTACCTGAGGGTAGTATTTTGCTGTGGAAGAACCAGTTCCCAATTTACCATGATCTCCATCTCCAAATGCCCACACAACCATGCCATCAAGAGACACCACCAAAGTGTGACTGAGACCACATGACACCTGAGAAACGTAACCAAAGTCAGATTTTTTTCAGTATAAAAATTGACATTTAAAGTCTTTTACATTCAAAGCCAATGCTGTCCATGATTTACCTGTCCAACATGATATCCCTCTAGTGCAGCCACCCTTTCAGGTAGCATTTTGTTAGATGTCGACCTTTGACCCAGACGGCCAGATTCACCACTACCGAAGGTGAACAACTTCCCATCTGCTGTAACCACAGCAGAATGCTTGAAGCCACAAGCGAGCTAACAAAGCAAAGCTGTGTTTAATTCATCTATGACAACAAATATTTGTGTTTAAATTCACTCAGTCAGTGAACTTTGAAAATATTCATTTTTTTAAAGCTACAAAGTAAGAAGCACTGCAATCAAACAGTGGCTGCATTTAATAAAATACAATAAACTCATGATTAGCTTTATTGAAAAAAAACATTAAAATATCACATGACAAGTTTGGTGCAAAGACTTCCTCGATACCTGAACGACCTCTTCTCCTTGCAACGCCTCTATCTGTTTGGGTCTCCTCTGTCTTTCACTGCTGCCATGACCCAGTTTTCCAAAATCTCCGTCTCCCCAGCTGAATACCTCCCCAGTCTCAGTCAGGGCCATCGAGTGTCCGTCTGACCCACAAGATGTCGCCAGCTGTGTCACCACGTACCCTGCCCACAGACAAGTGTAAATTAGACTGATACAAATTAGAGGACATTAACAGTTAAGCCTAATTACAAGCGAATACATCCAACTGCAGTACTACAAGGAAACTAGTTTTCCTTCCAATCTCTTGAGGACAAAAAACCCCGAACAAAAAACCAAAACACTGAGAGATTCAAAAGCAGACCAGCGCCGACTGGTTCTTACCCCCTTTGGGAATACTTTACCTTGAAAAACAGAGATAATAGTTGGAACATAGAGATCATCAGAATTCCCTTGGCCCAGTCTGCCATATTGTCCTTCTCCTACAGCCAGTACAGTCCCATTGGACTGGAGCAGAAAGGTACAGTTCTGACCACACACAACCTGAAAGACAGTTGAATCGCCCAAAAAAGTGAAGTAGCATTATAAAAGAGCAGCAATCAGGAACAAAGACTGCACCCTGAGTGAAACAGTACCTGCTGTGTCTGTAACAGAGAGGGTGCCAGTGTAGGCATCATAAGATTGGTTCCCATTCCAGCCAGCTGCCCGAAACGTCCATTGCCCCACAGATACACCTCAGTCTTTCCCCCATGTTGCCAATCCTTAGAGACACAGAAGGGCACACAGCACTTTCAGTCAATCGAACAGCCTAATGTTTGTCTTTTTCGTTTCCTTCACACCTGAATTGTTTTTAAGAATGGCACAACTATTACCTCCGGTCTACTGGTGGCCCACGACATCAGCTGCTCATCCATCCTGAAACTCCACTTGTTATTGTCCTAAAGGACAAAGGAGAGCATAAAGTTGCAAGAAGTCAATACAAGAGAGACTATAATATAATAGAGACAAAGCAACAGCATCAAACAGAATGTCCCTGCTCACCAGTGCCTTGGCAATTTTATTGTCCTGCACATCCTGAAATGCTGAAACAATGAAGGCTTCAGGGAAGGCAGTGCCACTGGCTATAGCCTCAGCGCTGCGCACTGTGGTGGCGTAAGTGACTAGCCAGGTCCACTCTGGAGGGCAGGAGTGAGCATCGGGGTAAGTGTGGTGTGGCGGGTGTGGGTAACAGCACAGGTGTTTCTCCAAGTACAACCCAACTGTCAAGGAGGCCAGGCTCTGCAAGAAGGCACTGTGGACGAGCTGGTCGCCAGCTCCCACATGGGTCTGCAGAGAAGACATTCGAAGTCATGTCTCAGTTGCAGAACATGAAACAGCTCCAATATAGCTTCAACATGCAGTTTAAATAAATTACCCGCTCATAGTTGTACTGCTGCTGCAGCAGCAGGGGCAGCCTCTCCAGGAAGACAGCCAAACAAGGTGCCCGATTTAGACCCGAAACGTTTTGGCTTCTGAGGACCATACGACAGGAAGCTAGCACGTGATTTTGGTTGATCCAGTCAGGGGTGCAGCAGATCAACAAAACATCCTGGGAAATGACAGAACAGATATTTTTACCCAAGCAGTACTGAGGGAATTAAAATGATTATAGATGTTAACGTTATTATAAATATAGAAATAAATGAGATATACTAGCCACACATTAGGGCTTTGAGGGATTCATATTACCTTTGACCTTCCAAAACAGGCAGCAACCCCCATGTTTGGTATCCACGTAGTGCTGACAGCTGAACCCAAACCGGTAACAGTTTGTAGCACCGAACCATCCTGTAACAAGCAGAAAGAAACACATGGATTACAATTTTGCAGTGAATCACGGCAAGCAGTTCCTTCGTTACCACACAAAGCAGATGGACTTAATAATTAGGGATGTTGGCACTAATTTAAGGGGCAAACAGAAATAATCTTTTTTTCTGACCTGTAAGGACCAGATGTTGAGTAGACCCCCTATCCCGCCAGACACTAGAGCTAATCCACTGGAACAAAATGAAAGGGACTTCACAGCCATAATGTGGCCATGAAGTACAAATGCACACTTTGCACTATCCTGCTGTAAAGAGAAGAAGAAAGATGATTTCATAAGATAAAATTGGTTACACAAACAGGTGACTTTATGAAAGCAACGAAATAAAATTAACAGCACCAAAGAGCTTTAGCAGCAGATCCAAACTCACCTTGGTCTCAGTGTCTCTCTCCTGGCTGTTCAACATGCTGGGCAACGATACAACAGTGCCCCCCTGTGGTAGTGTCCAGACATACACAGAGCCATTCTGACAACCTCTGTCGAACCACACAGAAGGAAGACAGAAATCAATGATCAGCATGAAACCTACCTGAATTTTTCTTCTTCTTCTTCTCTAAAATGTTACAAAACTGTATTAAACATACGCGGCCAGCATTAGTCTGGGATCAGGTGCTCTTCCAGGGAGTGGACACCATTCGGCAATGTTAACAGTACTGGTGTGGAAGAGATTGTGGAGGGTCACCCAGGAGCTCCCAGAGCGTCCCAGTACCTTTACTACCTCTGACCTCCCCAAACAGAGCAGCAAGTGTCCTGTGGGGTCCCACTTTAAGGAGCACACGCTGTCCTATATCGTAAAGAGCAGGGCAGATGAGCAGTCAGTAAGCATCTCATGTTAGGAAAGTGAAATCATGTGGCACAGCAAAAGAGAAAAAACATGACAGATTATTTTATATTTTTTTAAAAGAGAACCCCCCCCCCATAAAACTGCCACAATATCGAGACCAAATTTTCTGCAGTGCTCACTAATACATCGCAGTTAGAGTGAGTGTGGATGGCAAACCTGGAAGAGAGACAGCACTACAGGCTGCTCGTTCTCATAAGTTTCTGTTGTGGACAACAGGATCTTCCCACTGGGATAGCCCGCTGCAAACGCTTTGTCCTCACTGTGCCAGGCTACACACTGGGGAGCTAGAAGACATATGAGGTTATTGCACGTCTCTGCATGATGAGAGTTTACTAAGAATATTTGATAGATATCACTCTTAAGTCTGTAAGTCTTCATAATTTATATTTGTGAATTTAGAGCAAGCAGGCAGTTAGCATAGCATTAAAGCAGGAACAGTTTAGCTGTGTCTCAGATTCAACACCTGTTAATATATTGATTCAATTTTGGTCACCAGCTTTGTTTTTAAGCAGCAACAGTTGCGTGTAAGACTCTCCTTACCCTCGTTCCTGTGGCAGGCAGTGAGTTCAGTGCTCCTCACAAGCAGGTCTGTTTCCTGCATTGTGACCTGCAGCCAGCACAGTGAGCCATCCAGCCGTCCCACCAACAGGCTCTCAGCGGGTCTATTCTTACAGGCTGCAGACTGGTCAAGCACCCACAAACTGAAGGCCTGAGCCCAGCAAAGAGCAGTGACCCGAGAACCCTGGTTCTCCACGTGACAGAGCGATCCTAAAAAGCAGCAGAAACACAGTCACATGGGCTAAAGTCTGTGTTTTTGTTTGACAGGTCACAGAATAATGTACCTTGATATTGTCAGTCGTGTCATATTCATCTGCAGAAAGTGAGAATTTTCTCTACATTTTCTCTATTAATTTAATTCTTAATTTTTTTTATTTTTTATTATTATGATATAGTTATTTTATCCTTTTAATTTTAATATAAAATGCAGAGTACTGAAAGAAAGAGTTCTTCATTAATCTGACATTATTACATAACATAAATATAAATTTTACGTTTTTATTATTAGCTGCAAGTAACTGTAAAATCTGAAAAACAAAAGACTTGTAGGAACTACCTCTAATGTTCATGATGTTGATGTGTTTGTTCTCGGGGGCAGCCAAAAAGTTCCCCCCTGTACTCCAGTACACAGGAGACATGAGATGACATCTGCCAGCCCTCTCACTGCTTGATCGGTCTGTCTTACTGCAAGTATCAACGGGAAAAAGGACACGTTACAGCAACACCAGTCCATTCAGTATAATTAAAACTTTATGAGCAAGTATATTAGACTTTGAAATGTAAATTAAGGCTTTGTTAGATTTGGTAGTTAAAATGAGAAATCTGTGTATAAAATGCAAAACTACAAAAAAGTATAACCTGGTAATACAGGAGAAGGTGGTCTGTAGCTCCACGGTGTTGTGGCTAATGCTCCATAGCTGTACCACTTTGTCCTGAGAACATGTAGCCAACAAACTCTGCTCACTGCTCCAGGAACAGCTGGCCACCTAAACAGAAGAGAAACAGTGTAAATGTACTTTTAATTTACATCCACTCATCCATCTATCTTCTTAACTGCTTATCTAATTCAGGGCCACAAGAGGATCGACTCTATCCCTGCTATCACAGGGCGAGAGGCAGGTTCATCACAGGGTTAACACACAGAGACAGAATTACTAATCAACCACTGAGCATGTCTTTGATGTGGGTACCTGGAAGTGAACCCACACAGGCAGAGGGAGAACATGCAAACTCATTTTACTATATACTTCACATTTACCTGGGAAATGCAAGATCCCAAGCAGTGTAAGGTATTATAAAGTCATAGTTACAGCTGTGAGTGTAATCATTTATATTCTAAGTGGTGGTTTTTTTTTTTTAGCAACAGGCCTATGGTAATAGAGAAGATTAAAACTCAATCTTTCCAGCAAAACAAACCACAAAACACATCTTACACAACACACAAAAAACAACAACAACAAAAAAAGGATGCACATATGACTCACCTTGTTATAATGTCCTTCCAGTCTCTTAAGGGGGCATTTCCGCAGGTCACCAGCCAAGTCGCTGTATGTTTGAGGTCGATGAGAACTGTCCCTTCCTGTGGCAGCCAAAGCCTGCACCAGCTGTTGTGCTGCCCACTGGCGGTGTTTACTGGTTAGCCGAGCAGAGAGGACACATGCTGCCAATGCATTTGCCAGCTCCAGAGGGCCAACTTTGGCACTGAGGTGTGGCAAAGAGGAGGGAGTCAAAGAGGAAGAGCCCCCCTGGTTTCCTGCATCTGAGCCAGAGGAGAGCTATTTTAGTAACAGTGCATTAAATCATTACACGCAGTGCATCCAGTACAACAAACAGGCTCTCTCTCACCATTAGTCTCGTGTTCAGCTTTGTCTGGGGTGTAACAGTGATGGCTCTTTTCAGTGAGCAGGGACACCAGACTTTGTGTGACCAGGAACGTTGGCGGCGTCTGGTCATGATAGTCCCTCTGCTGCTGGGCTCCCGGGTTTGCAGCTGTTAAGCTGGCATTCAGGCATGCTCTTTGCTGTGGGTCACTGATGGCTCCAATATTAACCCCTGTAGCTGCTGCCATCAGGTCCTAACAGAAATAACGTTAAACATACGTTCACGTTTTTAGAATTACTTGAAGTTCAGGCAAACCATATTAATAAACAAATATTGTTTTGATGTTTGTGTTCAGTCAAACAAGAGCAAAGTGTTGTAGCTATGAATTAAAAAAATAGGATTAAGTTTATTAGCATTTGTATTTGTTTTCCGTTTTTTGGTGACTCATGCAAAATACTGGGACACTAATTTTTTACTTTTCTCGTATAACTTGAGTTATCTTTATCTATAGACAACACTCAGCTAGATCATCAATAAAGATTTAAAGAGGACATCCTTTACTGGATGTCCATGGAGGCTATAATTACTTAAACCTTCTACACACCAAAATTGCACATAAGACTCAACTGAACCTGATTTTAAACAAGATCACATGACTTTATCAAGCTTTTAGAACTCAGAAACCTGAATTATCTATAATCAGCAGACTGACAGGAGAAAACTAACCTGAGTGCATATCTCCACCAGCTCTCTGTAAGCAGTAGGACTGTGGGACACCACGCTGCCAATGGCTGAGGTAAGAAAAGTGAGGCAGGTGGAGTTGCTGCCATCTGTCGCCAGCCCTCTCATACTGGACCGACCGTCCACCCAGGTGTGAGCCCTGCCACCTGCCGCTAAAGTCATCAAACGCACCAGAATACGGATGTCTGCCAGACCCAAGGACTCAAGTCCATTAGACTGGCTACTCACTGATGCACTGAAGATGACAATAGGAAAGGACTCTTGAAACTACTCAGCAAAAGAATAAATTTAAAAAAAGAATACAGAAAATGTTGTTGATTTTATAATCATACTAACCTTGAGGCAGTCTGGGACAGCGCTCTCATCACGATGCTGTAAGCAAGCAGAATCTGGGCTGTGGATGTGACTCTCCTTAATGCTTTCAGTCTATCATGAGAGTCCCTCAGTGATACTGCCTGCTGTCCGAGGCTCAAAGAGGTCTTCTGCTCGACAAGGGCATTCCCTATTGGGAAGAAATACGTAAAAACATTTTAATTAAAAGGAAAAACATGATTTTGAATGGAACGGTAAAACCTAAGAACACTTATGTAGTGTGGGTGTGCAAGATATTCACAATCCTAGATCCAAACAGACAGCTGGAAGTACTGTTTGTGTTTCAGATGTCGCGCTATGATAAGTGAGCGATGAATCACCACCCAGCAGTGAATAAAACTAGGTTTTGATCCTGGGGTCTTGCTGCCAACATGCACAGAAGGAATGTGGGCGTGTGTTACAAGTCGAAAAACTTAGCAAACCATTCACCAAAATATAAAAAACAGTGGACAGTAAGCTTCTGAGTCTTTATGGCTTGATTCTTTGTGAATGCCTGGCAGTTTATATACAAGTCTGCAGACACGTTTTTGTTTTTTATCATTTTGTTTTTCAGTTCTGTACCTGTTAAAAGACATCATTTTATGCATCAAGGTTCTGTAATTCTGTTTTAACTTAAAAAACTACAGCACTTGGTTCTTTGTATAACAAAACAAAATGAAATAATACCTTTGGGAACAGGTGCTCTTGAAGGACAAGCTGAACTGTAAACTAGCGCTCCAAGTGGATCTGGCTCTGTAAAGGCAATGGGGTCTGGTACCAACTTCTTCTCAGTCAAACCGAGTGGTCTGAGCAGGAGCCCAAAATCTTCCAGTCCTGTCAGTTTCTCTGTGTCATACTCCTCTTGGTGGCTCATCTCCCAGTCATCTACACAAGCAGAAGGACCATTCATATTGTATATTCATTATAAAGTCAAAGATAATTGTTCTGTTGTACCTCACGCTAGATAAAAAATACCTTCCATACCATCAGATGTGCTGTCCATCTGGCCAATTAAATCTGATGTCAGGCCTTTAACCCTAAAGCAAAAAGTAGGACACAACAATGATGAAAAGTGAGAAAAAGAGTACATCCAAAATACATGTGGAGCATGTTCCATGAGTCTACCATTTCCCATCTGTACATTATCTCCTGTACCTTTCATATTTGGAGTTTGGATTGCTTGGATTTGCAGCCAGGTACTTTTCCCTGCAGGTGCTGCAGAGGAGGTAGAAGGGGAAGTTGGAGCCACATTCCCCTTTGAACCAAACATCCACGTAGGCCCCAGTGCTGTCATAGCCCTTACGTGCAGCACTCTGCCCACAGCCTGGGTGTCGTCGCTTTATGTGATTGTTAAACTGCAAGGTGAGGGTGTTGCACAGCTCACATTTAACCATCTGACTGTGTTCCTCTCCAGCCTAAAAGGGGCATAGTAAAATGCATGTAAGGACAGTAAGAGAAGAGCCTAAAAAGTTATGCATGTGGACTTGGACTGTCAAAAAGCATTAAAGTCAAATCTTTGTTTAACTGGACTAACTGCATATCAATTCAGTCACTTATATTTATTAAAGTCTTTAAAGAGACTGAGATAGATTAAAATGATATTTTTTCATGCACATTAAGTGCTTATGTGTCACCTCCACTATCTGCAGTGTGTCTCTCTCCAAGCTGAAGAATGAAGGGGTGAGGAGGTCCTCGTAACTTTCTTCATGGTATGGATCATCCATGTAGCCAAGCTCTGACTCTTCCTCAGCAGAGTAAGGGTGAAACTCTACCTGCTCCGGCCAATCACTGACAGCTGTGTGCTGTTGATACAACTGGGGCAGGGGGCTGGGTGATGGCAAGTCTGAAAATAAAAGGTTTTGTTAGAATTGAAAATACAATATATTAAAAGGAACTGTTGTCCGCAGCTGATCTTTGAACATAGTTTAAATGTTTTGCATTTCATTTTGATTTTCCTCTGTGTCTGACCTGCCCTTCGGAACGAGGTCCTCTGAGTGGGGCCTGAGCGTTGCCGCCGGGCCGGAGGAGGTCTGTTCCTAGTGAGGTGGACATCCAAGAAGTTCTCCCTTTCAATCCAGTCGAGCCCAGGCAACAGGCTGTAAATGAAATAACTGAGGCTGTCAGTGTACTCATTAAATGTACTGAATGTACTGAGTGTATGTTCATTGGATCCCTCACCTTTCAGTGGTGTGACTGGTGGGGCGCTCGGGGCACTGAACTGTCTCTGGCCCATCTGGGGACGGAGTCTCAGGAGCCCCCTCTGGTCTTGGTGACTCAGCTACTTGCTGCTCCTCAGTCAGAGGGTGCTCTAGCATCCAGCTGGCCAACACCTCAATGGTTTGTGAGTCCAAGTCACCTGCTACATCTGGGGGAACCACAGGGAAGTTGAACTGTCAGTTCAAAAGGAAAAGATGCATCGCAGAGTGCTGCATTGCTAATTCATGTCAGATATCACCATGCGACCACTACTGTTTATAGTCTGAGATCACCAGGCACATCTGACACACGCAAGTGTGACAAGAGAGTGAAATCTGTGATATAAAGGGTGAAGGTCTAAAATTTAGATGAAAAAAAAGGTGGTGCCAAAAATGTGACAATATTCGTATACTTTAAGTTGCTTACATGCTCATAATGTATGTGTACCATATGAGAACAATATATTGTGAATTGGTCCATTTTTATGAAAGCAAATCTTCTGTGAAGATGAGATTTTTATGAAATACTGCAAATTAAAGAAAGTGAACTGTGCAAAAACTTTTCCACAAGTGGTGAAGAGAATCTTAAACCGATCAGTAAATTGTAAAGCTAAGGTGGGGAGCCACTGAGGTGTGGATTGTTCACAAAAACCCAGTTGAAAAACTGGAAAGTCTCAGTTGATGTCCACCAATGAACAGCAACACGAAAATCCCAAAACTAGAAAACTGAACTTCTTATCAAAGAAAAAAGAATTTTCTCAATCAAAACGACACTTATCTTATTTTAGATACTACAGGAAGGTTGAAACATGCAGTAAAAGGACAGCTATTAAGAAGATAAAGCACATGAAGCAAAAATGTTGTGGCATCAGACACACTACACAAAGCAGTACCTGCTGCCTCCATGGCCCAGTAGATATGTCTCATAGAGAATCCCATTTCTAGCAACCGACTGGTGACAAACATTTGTGTCCGTTCTGGTGATTGAGGAGATAAGAAAAAGTGCACAAAAGAACAGAAAACAAAAACAAGCCCACAGCTCCATTTCGGGAAGTATATGTGTAATTTAGCAATTGTTTTTATTTGTTTATGCTGCCTCTTACAAGTTTAGATTATGAAAGGCCTCCTCATCTTATGTAAAGAACTCCACTTTCTTGCAGGCTTGTAAAAATAAATGATTAAAGTTGCAAGTCAACTAGCCCTTTAATCCAACTCTATCCCATGATATGAAACACAGAGGAGACCTTTAGTCTAAAGGACCTAGCTCAGAATGCCACCAACATAAATGACAATGAAAAACAAAGGTGCCATTCAAGCATGTGAGTGCATGCATTTGATAGTATTAATATCTGACTAACAGCAGAGCAAAACACATGCTGTTTTGAGCAGCAAGTCTGCTGTGACCAAAGGCTAAACATTTATAACCATGCATAAGACAGACGATTCCAACTCAGTTACTACTGATCTACTGTGTTCCTTTGAATAAACCTCTGAGACACTAAGACATTTTCTTTTACACACTCCATTATTGATCAGAATCCTTAAAATGTGATCTTTTTCTTAAATTAGATGACTTTTTTTCTCGTGGGTTTTTTCTCCCCACCATTGTCTCTGTGCTCATTCTTACCCAGGCTGCTTCTGGCCTGTGTGCTGCAGGGACCGGGTTCCATGAAGCTAGTCTGCTGTTCTGTGAAGGCATCACAAGAAGCAGAGCTGGCAAGGCTGAAGCAAGGGTGCAACACAGGGGGAGTGCTAACCAGTCCCGTAAGCGTAGGGAACCGAGTTAGCACCATGTGCCTAGAGGAAGTGAGGATACAGCATGTAGAGTAATGACAAAGCAGAAGCAGCGCTGCACCAGTAGGGTTACATTTTCAATAGACATTTAACATATTAAGTAAATGAAAGGATCAGTTGAGCTTTATTCATTCTGATTCACTGCTATATATATGAAAGTCACAGTAAAACTAATTATGTATTCATCTATATTAACCTATATCATTCTGAAGTCTTTGGTCAAAATCTTCTCCTTCTTCTTGTTAAAACAAGCAAAAGTGAGGGCTTTAAATGTTATCTGCAGTTTTAACACATGTGACTAGAGCTGTGTTTCTGTTTGCTTCTTGAAAGCAGACGTAACACTGACACTACGGTCAGCTGGTTGAGTTAGAAGAAGAACAAGCAGGCAGAGCTGCAGCCTTGGTTAAAGAGAGTGCAGGCAAAATCTCTCACTCAGTTTTCCATACACATCCTAACTCACCCATTCCCTGGACTTCAGAATAGCTGTTGCTGCCAAAAGACACAGGTCTGCAGCAATCAGCAACAACATGAGGACTGACAATTAGGGCTGCCACAAACGATTATTTTGATAGTCGACTAGTCACCGATTATTTATGCGATTAGTCGACTAATCAGATCATCATCCACTGGACGTAAAACTACAGCTTATTGCACCAGCAGCATCTGCTCTTATATAACTATCATTAGCTTACAGCTTTAAGCTTTTAAGGTGCTAACTAAAAATAAAGACAAGATGATAGTTTATTCAATTTTAATGAAATTTGCAGATTGTTTCGGTAAAGTTTAATAAACTCCTTGCTATCTAAAATATAACAGGACACCGGAGTATATTCTCCAGCATCTCACACTTCTGATAATCAGCTGTCTGCTTGACATTTATTCAGCTGTGTAAAAACTATAACTTTAATCTCAGCCAAACCGATTTACTCAGGAACAAATAAAATACTAAAAAAAAAGCCAAACAATAACATTTTTAATTTATCTAAGTGACTCATATATATTTAACCTGAGTCGCGAAAGACGGCGGTGGGTTTGAAAACAATTTGCCGGGAGTCCGGTGTTCTCACGGCGCTAGTGAGCCTAGCTCCCGGCTCGCTATCGAGCTAGTGGGTAACAGACGTCTCCGAAAACGTCGGAGCGCTTTTGAAAATATGTGGTGTCCTGATAAACTGAGCAGATATTTGAGGTTTACACAGCTACATTCTCGCCTGAAAATATGTTAAACGTTTATTTTGTGACCCAGAAAGAATAATAAGAGTAATATTAAAACTAACTAACTACCGCCATTGTTGGAAACTAAGCTGGGCCGCGCTATGAATTCTGGGACACAGCTGCTTCTTCTTCTTCGGGGTTTAACGGCAGCTGGCATCCTTGTACATGCTGTGCTGCCATCTTCTGTTTCAGTCCGTTATTACACTCTTAAATCCTGCTATTATTCCTGCGTCTTTTGCGATCTTACAAAGCTTCAAACGACACGTCGACTATTAAATCAGTCGTCGACGATTTTGATAGTCGACGTAATCGTGACTAGTCGACAAATCGTGGCAGCCCTACTGACAATAAGACTAATTATTGTGATATTTGTCAGAGAAGTTACCAGACCTGGTGTTTCATGTGGATTACACAATCACTTTAAATCAAATTAAAATTAGGGATGGGTACCGGTATCCGGTGCCATTATGGCACCAGTTCTGACATAAACGATAGTAACCAGACCGAAAAGCAGTGCACATTTCGGTGCTTTATTTCGGTGCTTTTTTTCCTGAGATGTCACACACTTTGGATTCTAGCCAATCATTTTACCTTTGCAAGCATAGTAGGCGGGCCCAGGTACGCATGTTCTTTTAGAGCAGAGCTACAGATTAAAAATGCCCAAGGCCAAGCGGTCAAAAGTCTGGCTGTACTTCACAGCAAAAGATGCAAACTCAGCAGCCTGCAACAAGTGCTTTAAGGTGATACTGTGCAAAGGAGGTAACACCTCGAATCTGATGAAACACCTGGCGACGTATAGCATTTTGTTAAAAGCCGAGAAATGCACCGTATTTGATAGCTTGCTGCGAGACCTCACACCGTGCACTACTACTGTGGGTGTGGTGCCTGTTATCGGACCTGGAGCAACATCCCCCAAAAACACGAAGAGGAGAGTCCTGGCCCCTAGCCCTGCCAGTGTAGCAGAAATGATGACAGATGATGATGGCAGCAGCAGCCGTTCTTCTCTGCGTGAGTAGCTTAATGTTGTTCGTGTGTAATTTACGTTGAGTAGGCTAACCACGTTATTACATTAATGCATGTAAGGTGAACTAGCAAACACCTTCGTAGTTACACGCGGCTGTCTTCTTGTTTGATGGCAGATACTCCCTTCACCCTGGCCAAAAAGGCTAAAATGAAAAAGTGGAAAACAGCTAAACATGAGAAGTTTTTGGATAAAGTTTGTGTTTTTTCCATTGTTTAAGCACTGCTTCCAGCCAAGAGTGATGCCATATATGCTCCATAGCTGCAGAAAAGGCTAACATTGTTATCTTTTTACAAAAATACAGCTGAACATGGTAGGTTTTTGGACAAAGTTTGTGTTCTCCATTCTTTAAGCACCGGCACCGTTTCAAAAGTACCGGTTTGGTACTGGTATCGGATAAAACCTAAACGATACCCATCCCTAGTTAAAATAACATATTTGTCACAATTTATACTCACTGGAGGAGGCTGATGGGAAGGAAAGGGTTAAAATGATCAAGGCTGTCAGCCTGAAGATTTATTGGAAGAGAGGATGCCAAATCTGTGTTAGAGGATGAGGCAGAGGCTCTGTTTGACTGGCCAAAGACAGCAGTGCCTTCGGAGCCCACGCTGTACAAGGACACAGAGCTCGAGGACTTGGAGATGGGCTGAGAAGACAAGTGGTGGCCTGATTCTGCAGGAAAAGAAACCGTGAAGGTTTTTATGACTCCAAGTTTCTTACTATACAAATGTTTCTATTTATTTATTTTTTCAAATTAGTGGTGACAAGCACGGGTAAACTTCAAGTCTAACAGTAGAACCGGGTCAAGTTCATCATAAGAAAAATTCAAAGTTAAGATACAAATATATATTAGGTCTGAACAGTGATCATTAACATACTACAATAGTTTTTTACCTTGTAGCTATAGTCTGTTTAACATAGTAACTATGGTCTTTTATTAAGGCTTAATGATTAAATATTTATAGCATGTAGGTTTTGCATTATATATTTTCTATGAAGTGTTTTCTGTCTGGTGAATATAAACATTGACATACCCTTGTTGTCTTTGTCCTCCTGCAGTCCTTTAACAGCTCCCTTGTATATCATGACTTGAACTCTCTCCAAATCAGCAAGAGACACAGTCTGTTTGATGGGGCAGTGTCTGACTGCCCACTTCACCATGCTCTGCACCACATACTGCAGCACCGATCTCAGCTCAGCACTTTCATCCCACTGTTTACTGCCAGCTTTAGCTTGGTCACAGTTTGGACTGGACAGGGAACTCCCCGAGGAGTTGGGGGGCTCATGTTTTGGCACTAGAAGCAGATCTGACAGTTTCTCACAGCTAAAAATGACAGTCAGGGATTTCAAACCTCCAGTGAGAAGGTATGACACTCTGAGTGCCCTAAGTTCAAGTGCAAAGGCATCCATTCTGGAAGTCTGGAATGTCTGCAGAGGCTGAGCTTGAGAGGTCAACTCCTGCAGGTCAGTGATCTTTGCTGCATCTTTGGTTGAGGATGGTGACGAGACACTCTCATCTTTTTGCTCCTTTTTCCTTTCATTTTCTGTCAGCCACGTGACATCATCTTGTATGTCTTTATCCAGGTATTCTTTGATGTTCTCCCCAGAGTACTTCCTTCTCGGGGGCACGTGAGCACCTAGCCAACCCTGTTCCTCCAGCAGCCCCATCAAATAAATCAGATCTAACAACACTGTTGGTTTGAGGCCTCCCAGGCGGGTGACATCACAGCAGGATATGTCACAGGGATCCAGTGAGATGATCGGCGTGTCGCTGGGTGACCAAGAATTCATGGAGCTTAGTTATTGGGAAGGATGGGAAGAACCCACAGATACAGCATGGAGTGATACCAGGACGGATTCAACAGGGATTAATGGATTTAAGAATGAAGAGGAAGAAGCAAGAAAAAAAAAGTAAGATCAGCAGGCTAAATGATGAAAATAAAGTAAAAATGTTAGACTGTAGAGAGAGTGAAAAACAAACTAACAGAAAGGGAAAGAGTAGAATCATACACATGCTGAAAGGACCAAGACAAGAAAATATAAGAATCATTTCATGGAGGTTAATGAGAATCGTCATTTACGAAAAAGAGAAATAAATTCATCAGAAGTAAGTGGGAATATGATCTCATTTTGTAATACCTGACAGAGAGGTCTGCTTCTTCCCACTGTAGCTTGGCGAGAGAGCTTCCTTCCTTTAGAATGCCGAGAAGAATAGCTCGACGCCCGCTGGGTTTGTGCAGGCAGAGGCCTCCAGCACGGAGACCGCCATCGACTCCTCCAATCAGAGCAAATACCGGCCACACTTCAGTGCAAAGAGCAGCCAGCTTGGCCTCAGACAGACACCGACAGTGTGACAGCACGTCCTTTGTGTGATCACCAGTCAGGTCCTTGTCGTTCTCTTCCTTCTCATTGTGTGACGCACTGAGGCCTGCAGAGGAACATAAGACACTGACAGTAAAACAAAGCGTAACATCCATTTGGCAAACAAGTGCCACACACTCCTGGTATCCCACTGCAAGTTGATCATGAATCCTTAAACCTAAATAAAATCCTAAACAAGTGAAATGGACTTCAAGTGAATATTGATAATAAGGACAAAAAAGTTACAAATAAAGCATAAATATAAGGGGTTAGTATTATTTTGAAATAAATAAATAGACCAGTGTGGGGAAAGCAGCTTGTTTAAAGATTAATTAATACTGCAGTTGGTGTACATCACTACATTTGTATACAGATTCAGTGGTCCCTTGCTATAATGCGGTTCACCTTTTGCGGCCTCGCTGTTTCTCGGATTTTTTTGTATGGACTTTTCCATGGTTATTTTGTATTTTTTGGGGTTTTTCCAGCGCACTGTGTTCTGCGTCTTGATTGATTGACAATGGTCTACAGCCAATCTCGTGCTGTGTCTCTTGTACAGTACAGAATGCGTTCAACTTGTCAAATTTACAATCTTCGATTGCTAGCAGTGTGACTCTGAAGTGCTGTACTGTATGTTTGTAAGTTTTCTACCCAACAAACACAACAATGTCCACGAAATGTTTTGTCCCTGCGGGTTCCTTTGGTTTCATTCTATAATACTGGACTTATTTTTCTACGGTTTGAACTTTGAGACTGTTTAAACAAGAGAGAAAAGTGTGAACATATTCATGCCTGTCTGAGAAAAGTGTATAAAGTGTGTAGTGAGGGGTTTTACAGCCTTAAAACATCTATAATAATTGTAAAAAAATAAAGTTGGCTACTTCGTGGATTTCACCTATCGCGCATTATTTTTGGAACGTTACTCCCACGATAAGGGACCACTGTAATATCTGAATTAATGCCCATCAGTCTTTCTCCTTACAGATAAATACAGACAGATGAATAGAGTTTTCTATACTAGCAAAGTGTTACTTAACTTTTTAAAGAAAACCTAAGTTAGGTGTGTTTAAAAGCGAGCAAGTTAAACATGTGACCGCTGGGCACGCTGTCTTCTCCCCACTGTCCTATCATAATAAAAGATTAAAAACCTAAAAGAAAACAGAGGCAGAATCACTATTTAAGGGGGTAAATGACCTGTACTGAAGTTTCCTGAGTTATCCTCTCTCAGCAGGGGACCAATGAGCTCCAGGTGGGTATGAATATACTGGTTTATGTGCGGGGACCACTGGTCACACTGGTGGAGCCGACGCAGCAGATGCACTGTTGACTCGAGTAGCACAGTAGCCCGGGGGCTGCAGAGAGGGTCTCCAGGAAGCAGACTGCTGGGCATGCCTCTCATCTGGAGATCACTCAGAGCCACCTGTGACGAGTACAGAATTTCACGTGTTTGGGGGGTTTTGCAGTACAAAATATTTTTGAAACATATTGTGCAGTATGTGAAACAACACAAGTTTTTTCCATGTATAGCCCAGTGCAGCAATTATCCAGTAATATGATGTTAGGGCAAAGCCTGTATGCGTAGCTGCTTGTGTTTCCAGATATTTAACGTTGCCCATGCTTATTATAAATCTGATTCAAATAAATAATAAATCTAATAAATCTGTGCAGTACACCGAGTACCTTCTCTCCAGGGTTACTGCTGTAGAATAACACACAAGGATATAGTTCATTAGCGACCACACTTTCAAATGCCAACTTTGGCTCCTAAAAGAAAAAAGGCAGACAAAGATTAAACAAGAGCACAGGACTCAATCTGAGGAATACTGACAGTAAATATTTGACCAAACCTTGTCATTCTTAGCAAATGATACAGTATGAGCCTCCATGTCCAGGATGCAGGTGATGGTGTCACCCTGTGTAAAGGAGGGAAGTGTGCGCACCAGTTCCCCTCCATGGTAAAGGTTGCCACTATAAGCACGATACAGCCACATATCTGTAGTTGTATGGTGGTTGTGATCTCTAACTGGCCAGCGAGAAACACCAACACACGTTCCCTCGTTGCCTCTATTCTCTTTGGTAATGTAGAACTGTGGAGAGAAGCGGCATAGTGTGGTAAATTCTAATTTATAAACTACAATTAATATAACAAACTTTGAACTGTGTAATTGTGGTCCATGTACAGAGTAAACTAGTACTCACCTTCCATATAAAACAGCCAGAGTTAATGGCAGTGGTTGCCAAACCGTAGCCTTTCCCTCCAGAACCATGTGAGAGGATGTTCCCGCTCTCCAGAGAACAGCACATTAGTTTGTGTGGGTCAAAGGAAAAATCTCCAATGGGAATACATTCATCATTGCTGCCAGGATTCTACGAAACAATGGATTTGATACATAATTAAACATTTGATAAAATATTAAACATGTATGTTATGTATTAAACACTTAATTTATATATTAATGTTGTTTTCTTTGTTCTTCTTAATTGCACTTACAGAAGTTTGTTGTGGAGTAAAAAAAAATCATTTTGGGATCAACTTGAAATACAGGCAGATGTGAAATGTAAAAGTAAGATCAGAGGTCAAATCTTTTTGTTGTGGTGCAAACTACAATGTGGTATTTGGAAACCACATACTCCAGTATCATTTCCTAAACATTGCCAGTACAAAGAGAGGCAGTAAAATCTGACGGATAGTCTTAAAGATCCACAGACTTTAAAGACAGACCTTGAAGAAGAGGTCAGAGGTCCAAATTAATGTTTATATATAACGTTACATAGCATTATTATAACTTTGACCTTCGGATTAAGCCACTGACCTCAACAAGGAGAGCGCAGAAGTCAAATGCGACATGATATTTTAAATCTTTAAACAGTACTTTCTGTATGTTGACAATACACATCACACTTGGAAGAATGGAAGTTTTAAGGCTTTTTAAAAAACGTTTCTACCAAGAGGTGAAGTTTCAATGGACTGTTAACATGACCCCTCTACACCCCTGCAGCTTTATCAGAATGAATTCCAAAGTTTTCGAGCTATTGTGTTCATAGAGTGACACGCACAGGCGCAAACTCTACTAAAAACATAACCTCCTCTGCAAAAGTAATCTTAAGCAAATATTGCAAAATAATGTGTGTCAATGAAAAGATGTTAATGATGAAGTGTTTCTGCATACAGAGGGTGGTAACTGCTGTGGACAACACACTAAGACAAATCAGAAATCTCACATTAATTCTAAAAAAATAAAATAAAATAGAATTTTGAAAAAAAAAATAGAAGTACATGACTGAAAGTTAAACTGAAAATAAACAAAGACAGGAAAATCCCATTTTCATGAAATAATAAATACAATAATAAAACATTATAGAGTTTAGTTTTATTTGAATTATTAAAATTCATTTCACAATCCTGATGTAATAATTTTGATAATTAATCCTACTTGTACATTTCTATCCTCTGACACTTTTCATCTCAGCCTACCACAGAGAACAGGCCCATCTGTTCCATCGAGTGGCCCCACTGTTTTCAGTTTCATTGCTGCCAGGAAAGCATTTCATTTTGCCGTAAACAGCATTTCCTCGTGGATTACTGCTATCCTTGGCTATTTTCAACAGAGAAAAAGTGAAGGCACTTTTTGACATTTTTATGTGGCTTTTGTTTGGCTGGATGAAAAATTTAATAGACTGCAAAAATACTCAAATGTGATCTAATGTTTTAAATACAAAGATGAGGATTGTTTATGCAACAGACATGATTTCTTTTCTGCAAATCAAGACAGTATAAAACACGAGCAAATAAAAACACACAAGTTTAAGGGTGTGTAGTATTATTTTGTGTAACCGTTTCTCTCAAAAGGTTATCAGTCTACAGTGCAGGGAAAGGACAGTTAAAAAAAACAAAAAATGACTCCTATCACTTCAGATCACAGTAAAAACACAAATAATAAAACATAAGTGAGACATACAGAGAAGTGCACATGCTTAAGATGAGCCGATAAGAAGCTGCTGCTTTATTAATATGTAATGCAGTACATGGTGTTCATAATGTCTTACCCCTTTGTCTTTTTCAGGCATTTCTTCATGGTTGCTCTGACTTAGAGGCTCCTCCCACATATAAACAGACAAGAGCTGAAAGAGTTGTTTAACAATCTACAAGAAAACAGGGAAAAATACAAGTGGGTAATCCTGCATTCATCACCTTTAACATGTCATGCCAACTTGGTACTGTTCAGAACACTCAAGTATTCTTGACCTATTTTGTTCAATTGTTGCATTTACTATATTTACATGTTTACATCATACCTGTTCAATGTGAACGGGCTCAGAACAAGCAGGTAACAGTCGTTCTAAAACGTGGAAGGTCAGAAGCTTAGTGCGGAGGTTCTGGAAGCGTGGAGATCCTGAAGAGTAGAGTTTTGTGATATTAATTTTAAAAGCAAAGTGCAGTCTTAACAGTAGTAACACAGATTTTTTTGTTTGTTTTTTTAAATATGCCTTACCTAAAGAGCACTTGTGTGAAATAATGGCCATGAGTGGATCGATCCATCTTATAAATGTAGAAAGTCTTTTCATTACTCTTAATGACAGTACACGCCTCAGAAACACCAAGAAATCTGCAAGCTGGGATTCAACTACTTTGCTGTTTTCTGCTCCTAAAACAACATAAAGAGAAGGAAGAACATGCTCAGAGGGGTGACTTGATTTAATGGTTTTACAAATGCCATATCCACCCTTTATTATTTCTAAATTTGCCCCACCGACTAGATTTGTGTAGGACTCCACATCGGTTTTCTCGGCTGTTCCCATCTCTGCTATCTGTTGCTGGTGGAAATTGTACAAGATGTTCTGGAGCTGCTCACACATCACCTCCATAAGGGCCTGGGATACATCGATAGGCAGCAAATCCTCACACGAGCTATAAGCACAGGTTAAATTTTTATGAAAATTTTAGACAAGGGTAAAGAAAAGAAAATAATTAGTAATTTATATATACTTTGTTTATTTATTTATGTTTTTATAACCTCTTCATTCTCACCTTGCAGCTACAGTCAATATCTGAAGCAGGCGGGCACAAGCGAGCCTCACGGCTCCACCCAATAGCATAGATCCAGACGCTGTAGCTGCAAACCAGCCCTGGTTGATCAGCACACAGCTGTTGTTGGTCAGCGTGGAAAGAATTTCCAGGATGCCACATTTGATGACTAGCACCAGATCCACAGGCTGGTAACGGAAATTCAGTGCAAACATTGTGGCAAGAAGAAGGTGCTGGCAAGAACCTGAGTGTGACAGAGACAATATGTTAAATATAAATATCAAATATATATTAAAACCTAAACACTGCAACACTGTGTAAGAAAAAACCTACCTGGATGTTTTCTTTCAAACAGGACTCTCTGTTTAAGAACACGCACCACCTGCTGGTAGAAGGTGTGGGCTGCAGACTGTAAGTCTCTCTGTGTATCCAAAGAAGCTGAATGTGTGCCACACTGCATTGAGAAAAGAGGGGGGAAAAGACAGCCAAATGAAGCATGGTTACAATTTTCAGTGTCTTTCTCTTCTCCATCCAGATTAGAAAGCATATTCATTACTTCTAAACGTCTTTCCATATAGCTATAAGATGTACCATGTAGTGCTGAGTCTCATAATTAGCAGAGTGGGAGCCAATGATTTGTGTTCCTAAGGCAAAGCATCCAGACAGGAACTGCAGCTGCACAGACTGCAGCAAAGCAGGAAACGGGTTGGATGCTGTGGATTCACAGCTCTTTTCTTCCATCTTAGACAGAAAGGCTGACATCTGACACAAGGCCTCCAGCCGCATCTGATCAAAACAGACAGAGTTTGTAGATCATAAGAGACTTTCAAGTTCCTTACAGAACACCATTTCGGGCCCACAACAAACAGCATCAATTTGTCATATAAAAGAAAGATTTGAATTACCTCAGCCCGCTGTTGCTGCTGCATAATGGCAAAAGTAATAGACTTTGGATCTGCCTGACTACAACTCTGACCAGGGGAAAACACCGTTGAGGAGGGCGATAAATGGGGCAGGCTTCCATAGACAAAATGAAACATCTGGTTAAGAATAGGCAAAGTGTTGTTGCTGTAGTGGGACATGGTGCTGGATGGGCTGATGCACTGTCGCAGGCGATCCCAAGCATCTTTCATTATCCCCAAAGAACACAGAGGTAAACCTAGAGCAAAGAGAGGCTCTTGTATGAAGGACTATAAAACATCTCATTCATTCTCTTAACATCTTTTTCTGGATATTATCTTGACTTGACAGGCAACAAGCTATTAAATTATTCAATATTATTAGATTATGCAGAACAGTTAAAACAGTCAGGCTGTCATATTGATCAAAATGTTTTGCCTAATGTGATCAGTCTTTATTTATTCTGCCTGCTACAAATTCTTATGTTATTTTTAAAGAAAATGATAAAATACAAATCTCCAAGTCCCATTTTGTGCAAAAGAGCACTTGGGTCTTGTTTCCCAAGGGTTACCTGACAATAATTTACCTGACAAACCCAGACTTGAGCTGTCTGGGTTTGTGTTTTTAGTAGAACAATCAGTGTCTATACAATCTCTTAACGACAGCGTACAAAAGAACTGCCTGAAAATGTAGGTTATAACATAATCAGTAGATGATCTGAACTTTCCACCTACCCATTTTATTCCTTGCAGATCCAGAGGTGTTTTTGGACTGATCAGACTAAATGAGACATAAGAGCAGTACATTAATACTGATGAAGAGCTGTAAAGCCAAATTCTGTTAGAAGATTTTGATAGTACAATATTGACCTGTTTTCTTCCACTGACAGTGACTGTAAGGGATTCTGCCGACAATTTCCTGAAAGATGTTGTGGACAGTTAGTGCAAAAACTGCTAACACAGAACACAAATACACTAAAACAAACACACACAGCATACCACAGTCTTTACCTCCCTCCAGTGTTCACAGCCTGAACGTTCTCCCTTTCGCTGGGTTCCACCCAAGCAGGCCTGACCCCCAGCAGAAGGAAGAGGCATCGGGACACCACCAGATGGCAGACAGCAGGGAAAGACAAGCTTTCCTCAGATTCCCCATTCTTCTCCCACTGCTGCTTGGAATCAGGCTCTCCCTCAGGGCTGACTGGGCTCTCCACGCTGCTCTGAAGGGTGGAAGTGCCGAATGACTCGTAGACTGTCACATTCTGCTGCACTTGCATGGCTTCCCGAGTGGCCATGAATGATTCTAGGACTTCTGCAGGGACATCGAAAGATGTGTGAAAATAAGATGTGTCATATTTCTTTCTGTGTGTGTGGCTGTGCTGTTTATTAGAATAAGAACAAATACAGTTTGCATTTCTAACCTGACAGGTAAACACGACTGCCAAATCTGTCATCGTCTGCAACCTCTTCCTGGTTGTGGTTTGCTGCGGGTGACGGGGGCACCTGCACCTCCCGGCTACAGTGTCCTACTGATTGCTGCTCATTATCCTTCCCCACCTGCTCCACTGAGGTACATGGCTCTTGCCTTTCCACATCAGGACTTTGAGGAGACTGAGAGATCTGCAGTTTAAGTAAATGCTTTAAATACATATCTGTAATTTTACCTGATAAAAATGATCAGATTACTATAAGTTAAAAATCAATTAATGGACAGAAATGAAGCTAATCACAATCATGCAGCAGTATTTACAAAAACATACATTTTAGATAAAGTGTTTACAAATTTGTTAAATGAAATCAGGATTACATATATTTAATTATACTGTAATGGTACCTGTTTAGTAGATGCTTCTACTTGTGTCATCCTTGAACTGCTTTTGAGGGTCATCAGAGCACTTCTGATTTTATAAACTGTTTCATAGATATACAACAGCATCTCACAGGGCTCATGGCTGTCTCAGCAGAGTAGATAAACACAGTGGAACAGGTTATACAATAATATACACTGAGGCAGGAAGAAAAAGTTTGACATACTAGAAACCCCTTCAGTGTTGTCCAATAGATCTTTGACTGCTTCAGTAAACTGACCTGTCCTGCCAACAGGCCTCACTCTGCAGGCCCGTGTGTTTCAGGAGAGCAGCCAGACAGCAGCGGCACACAATTTGCAGCAAACAATCACCTGAAGAGCCTCCATTCTCCCATTCTGCTATCAAAGCAATCAATACAGATCAATTTTAAAAAGACACAAAGAAAAACTTTCCACATTTTAACCAAAATTTAAATACATCTTAAAAACAAGATTCTCAAAATAGGAAGTTAGTTCAATATAAGCTGTATTATTAACAATATACACTTTCAAAATTATAGACATAAACAAGCACCAGTACCTTTGCCGTGAGCATAATCCTCCATCTTCTGCCATATGCCACCTGCAAGTCCTCTGGATGAGCCCAGTGCCAGTTCCAGTAAAGTCCGGGTTTCTTCAGTCAAGCTCAGCTCAGTGAGTCTGGCATCAGTACTGCCCAGCAGCACTACCTCGGTCAGCCATGTCATGCTTGAGTCTACAGATTAAAGCAACATGTAGAATGTTAATGAAAACTGCTCAGGATTAACTCAGACTATTTTCTTTGTTCTTTAAGAATAACGATAATGATACCTTTCATTTAAAAAGGTCAGGCTTCTGTGTGGCACAGTATCTTAAATGTATATATTTTTATCGTGAATAAGGCTACGTTCACACTGCAGGCGGAAGCGCATCAAATCCGATTTTTTTGACCCTATGCGACCCATATCCGATCATGGTATGACAGTTTGAACGGCACAAATCCGATATTTTCAAATCCGATCTGGGTCACTTTCGTATGTGGTACTGAATCCGATACATATCCAATGTTTTAGAAAGCGACTGCTGTTTGAACGGTCATGTCGCATTAAATCCGTCTTTTACGTCACCGACACAAGACAGACGCCAATTATCAGCGCCCGAGAAGACATCACGAACGCTTCCTGGCCATCCAGTGTAGATGTTAGTGAAACTGTTGGGAAGACAACGTGAACATTTTATTTGTACTGTATAATCTGCAGATTCTGACAGAAATCTGCAACTATCCTTTGAAGCACCGCTCCTCTAAAACAGCAATAAGGATCATTATTAGGTTATTTACATTATTATGTAAATAACAAAATAACTTAAAGCAAAAATTGGGAAACGTAAAATCCGAAGTCTTTATATTAAGGGCCGTCAGTCAAACAATATTGTTTGCTCTGGGTCTAAACAGAGCGCGTTGTGTGTGACGTCTTCTTTTGCGCATGCGGGCTGCTTTGAGCGTTCACACTAGAGCGCGTTCTGCTGTCGCATTTTAATTGTAGTGTGAACGAGCAGACAAAAAAATCGGATTTGATCAAAAAATCGGAATTGAGCATTAAGACCTGCAGTGTGAACGTAGCCTAAAACTAAAACAATTGCCGTGACTGTAATATCCTCTTGGCCTGGAGCTATTAAAAATAACTAATGCCATTTGGCACAGCTAAATGAAGGCTTTTATTATTACCAAACCGATCATGGTAATATGGTGCAAAATAAATCTTGCATTAAGGATTTACGAAGCATTTGCACATGTGAAAACCTGAAGAGCCAGCAGCATGTTTTCCTACCCAGCTGTTCAAAGTCCATCTCCAGGCCATTCCTGAAGAGGACATTTGATAGCCAGACCTCTGACACTTTCTCCTGGAGGGACAGCGGCGAGCCTTGCAGCATACCACCGAGGCAGCGGCCAACTGCCAGCGCTACAGACCTTTCCAGGTCCAACAGCCAGGCCCATCTGCACTCCTCCTCCTCCTGCGGCCCAATGCTTGTGTTTTCTTCACTTTTATCTATAAGAAATATCACTTGAGATTGTTAGATTGGTCTAGTGTAACAATGCAGCAAACAATGCTAAAGAAATAAATGTCCAGCATAAATCTAAGGGGCATTGAGCTTACCTGAGCAGGTTTTCTGATCTTTCACTCCTAGTTCTTGTTCCTCCAGCAAGACAGTCTCTGGCAGCAACCTGTTGAAGTCATTGAGCTGCTCCAGCAAGCCCAGTAGATGGCTCAGCAAAGGTTGAACTGTGCCCAGGGGCAGCAGGAGCAAGGAGTACATTACTTGGCACAGCAGGCTGCCAGACACTGAATTGTATAACACCACTGGGACAAGAGGTGAGAGGAGTAAAGGGATTAAACTAATTGAAGTGATGATAAATATAAACAATAAATATAGCAGCCAAGTAGAGATTAAAAATTACTTTTCAGATATATAAATGATTAGAAGGGAAGTGATTTTGTGTTTTTTGTAAATAAAAGAGCAGCAGAAAATCCCTTTTTAAGTGGTGTAGCTAGGTGAAAATAGCGCACACTTGCCAAACACTAAAGCCATTTTTCTTACCTTGCAGCTTTTTGATGATTTGTTTGTCTGGGGCAATCTCCTTTAACAATTTGGTTGATCTCCTGAGGGTCTCAGTAGCGCAGGGAAGCAGCAGGTACAGATGCTCACGAAGCAGTGCTACACTGCTGTCATCCTACAGAGCCAAAAATGCAAACTTAAATGCAACTGCAATACTAAGGTTTGGTATGCCAGCACATTGTACCCTGAAACATTTAGAAATGTGTCATTCGCTTTCTATTGAAGTGCTCATTTCTGATGAGGTACCACTCATTTTCCTTCACATTTGGCAGAGTTCCTTGTTTACCTCGGGGCTGGAACTGATGTAGCAATGAGCAAGCAGGTGTTTGTGAAGTCCAGAAAGCAGCTGGTGAAAGTGAGAAGGAGGATCCATTTGTCCCTGACTATCGCCAACAAGCTGCTTGTCGCTGTTTTTTTCCAGTTCCCCAAATTGCTGCTCCTGTATGAAGATAAAGACCAACAGAAAGCATTAGGAAGAACGGGAACAAAGGATCAGTGTGTGAGATAGCTAAATACAAAAATAGATGATTTGAAATGAAATGTAAACATAGAAAAATATATATATGAGTCGGGCGGCGGCCAGGAGCGGAGGTCCTGGCGGACCGATTCCTGGCTACAAAGACTGGCAATTGGGACATGGAATGTCACCTCTCTGGTGGGGAAGGAGCCTGAGCTAGTGTGTGAGGTTGAGAGGTACCGGCTAGATATAGTCGGGCTCACCTCAACGCATGGCCTGGGCTCTGGAACCAGTCTCCTGGAGAGGGGCTGGACTCTGTCTCAGTCTGGAGTTGCCCCCGTGAGATCTTCAACGCACACCTCTGGCAGAGCTTCAATAGCATTCCAAGAGAGACTGGGGACATTGAGTCCGAATGGACCATGTTTAGCACCTCCATTGCCGAAGCCGCTGCACTGAGCTGCGGCCGCAAGGTAGTTTGTGCCTGTCGTGGTGGTAATCCCCGAACCAAATTGTGGACACCAGAGGTGAGGGGAGCCACCAAGCTGAAGAAAGAGTCCTACCGGGCTTGGTTAGCCTGTGGGACTCCGGAGGCAGCTGATAGGTACCGACAGGCCAAGCGGTCCGCCCCGAGTTCCTGAAGGCTCTGGATGTTGTAGGGCTATCTGGGTTGACATGTCTCTGCAATGGTGCGTGGAGATCAGAGTATGGGAGTATGAGGTGACTGGCCCATTGCTACGGGCCATTCAGTCCTTATACAACCGTTGCAAGAGTTTGGTCTGCATAGCCGGCAATAAGTCGGACTTGTTCCTGGTGGGTGATGGGCTCCGCCAGGGCTGCCCTTTGTCACCGATTCTGTTCATAATTTTTATGGACAGAATTTCTAGGTGTGAAGTCGACTAGTCACGATTACGTCGACTATTAAAATCGTCAACGACTAATTTAATAGTCGGCGCGTCGTTTGAAGCTTTGTTAGATCCCAAAAGACGCAGGAATAAGTAGTAGGATTTAAGAGTGTAATAACGGACTGAAACAGAAGATGGCAGCACTGCATGTACAAGGATGCCAGCTGCCGTTAAACCCCGAAGAAGAAGAAGCTGTGTCCCAGAATTCATAGCGCAGCCCTGCTCAGTTTCCAACGGCAGCTACTTCGTTTTAATATTACTCTTATTATTCTTTCTGGGTCACAAAATAAATGTTTAACATATTTTCAGGTGAGAATGTAGCTGTGTAAACCTCAAATATCTGCTCAGTTTATCAGGACACCACATATTTTCAAAATCGCTCAGATGATTTCGGAGACGTCTGTTACCCACTAGCTCGATAGTTAGCCGGGGGCAAGGCTCACTGGAGCCCGTGAGAACACCGGACTCCCGGCAAATCGTTTTCAAACCCACCGCCGTCTTTCGCTACTCAGGTTAAACATATATAAGTCACTTAGATAACTTAAAAATGATATTATTTGGCTTTTTTTTTGTATTTTATTTGTTCCTGAGTAAATTGGTTTGGCTGAGATCAAAGTTATAGTTTTTACACAGCTGAATAAAAGTCAAGCAGACAACTGATTATCAGAAGTGTGAAATGCTCACAATATACTCCGGTGTCCTGTTATATTTTAGATAGCAAGGAGTTTATTAAACTTCACCGAAACAATCTGCAAATTTCATTAAAATTTAATAAACTATCATCTTGTCTTTATTTTTAGTTACCACAGACCTGAAACACTTAAAGCTGTAAGCTAATGATAGTTATATAAGAGCAGATGTTGCTGGTGCAATAAGCTGTATGCTGTAAGTCCAATGGATGCATGATCTGATTAGTCGACTAATTGCAAAAATAATCAGTGACTAGTCGACTATCAAAATAATCATTTGTGGCAGCCCTAGTGTGAAGCGGTGGGAATGAGAATCAGCACCTCCAAATCTGAGGCGATGGTCCTCAGCCGGAAAAGGGTGGAGTGCCTACTCCGAGTCAGGGATGAGACCCTGCCCCAAGTGGAGGAGTTTAAGTATCTCGGGGTCTTGTTCACAAGTGATGGGAGAAGGGAGCAGGAGATCGACAGACGGATTGGTGAAGAGAGAGCTGAGTATAAAAGCGAAGCTCTCAATCTACCGGTCGATCTACACCCCTACCCTCACCTATGGTCACGAGCTGTGGGTAGTGACCTAAAGAACGAGATCACGAATACAAGCGCCAGAAAATGGGGTTCCTCAGAAGGGTGGCTGGCGTCTCTTTTACAGATAGGGTGAGAAGTTTGGCCATTCGGAAGGGGCTTAGAGTAGAGCTGCTGCTCCTCCACATCGAAAGGAGCCAGTTGAGGTGGTTCGGGCATCTGACAAGGATGCCCCTGGGCGCCTCCTGGGCGAGGTTTTCCGGGCATGTCCCACCAGGAGGAGGCCCCGGGGCAGATCCAGGACACGCTGGAGAGATTATATCTGTCGGCTGGCCTGGGAACGTCTTGGTGTTCCCCCGGATAAGCTGGAGGAGGTGGCTGGGGAGAGGGAGGTCTGGGCTTCTCTGCTTGGGCTGCTGCCCCCTAAACCCAGCCCCGGAAAAGCGGAAGAAAATGGATGGATGGAACAGTCTGACTGAACAGTAAAAATGTGCACAATATTCAGAAAACCTGCTAAAACTTTAAACAAAACTACTTATCAAACCCCACTGACACACTATTGATTAAAGTCTTTATTTATTAAAACATCCATCCATAATCTGGGTCTACCCAGGGGTCTCTTCCTGATTGAGTGTGCCTGGAACACCTCCAAAGGGAGGCACCCAGGACTAATCCTAAACCTAAGATTCTTAAACCATCTGTGTCCTTTTGACATACAGGAGCAGGGGCAGTACTCCAAGATCTCTGTGGATGCTTCTTACAGTACCTTCCTCTCTATGGCTGAGCCCAGCCACCTTACAGAGGGCACTCATTTCAAACGCTTGTATTTGTGATCCTACTCTTTTGATCTTTACCCAGATTTCATGACCATAGGTGAGGGTTGGGATATAGGTGGCCTAGTAAATTCAAAGCTTTCAGCTATGCTCCCTTTACCTCAACAGTTCAGTACAAACATCCGTAACCGAGTTAAAAAACATAAATACAAAATTTAGGAAAACAAAATTTGACATGGGAAAGAAAAGTTCAAAATTAACCCTGAAAGCACTAATTCAACCTAAAGTGAAATCTTTCCCCATTTAACTCACAGACAAGTCACACACACACAAATGCCTCTATTTCCTACCGTGTAAAATCCTATGCTAAGCAGCAGGGTTCTCAGCAGCACCTCTGCTAAGTGCAGAGGGTCACAGGCGTCAACAGAGCTGGATGAAGAGGGTTGTCGGACTGACAAAGGAGTCACTGGAGGCCCCAGGGCTGTCACTTCTCCAAAATTGCTGTAACCTAGAAGAGAGGCTACGTGGCTCTGGTCCTGAAGGCTGCTGAGGACCATGTCTAACTGAAGACGCTTTAAAAGACACAGAGTGAAGAAGAACAGATGGTCTAGCTCTTCATAATTTAAATGTGAATTTATCAGAAACATTGCTGCAGAGAAGTCTTAACAATTTCACTATCACTTGTTTTCACAGCGTTCCAGCAGTCTTCAACACATTGCCAAGCAACACTCCAACTAAGCACATCAATTTAGCAGACACTGTTATCTGGCTCCAAATATCCATCCATTTGTTAGCTATCCAGTTCACTGTCATTACTAAAACCAGGAAAAACTAGCAGTGATGGATGAATTCTTATTTAAAACAGTTTAAATACACAAAATAAACAGTGGTTAAAAATTCAAAGCAGACTATTTCTAATGAGCTAAGACACAAATGTGGAAAATACACATCCTGTCACTGCAGCGCTGCTAAAACAGAACCTTCATACCTGTCCTTTGGAAAGAACATTCAAACTCTGAGGGCCCTGAGGAAGGAGTGAGAGGAGCAGCTCCGTTCTCTCCCGAAGTGGAGGCAACAGCAGGGCCGCACCAATAGACAGCGTGTTCAAAACTGCCTGAGGATTGATAGGAAGGGTAACAATCATCATCATCATCAAAATACATGAGATCAACAGTTAGTGCTTCTTTCAATAAATAAACAGGTTGGCCACATGTCTGATTACACAGAATGGAAGCTTGTAAAACTTTTTCTCCAATGAAGTTTATATACATGTATACTGGAATTTATATAGTGCCCTAACCACTGATGTCAATTTAACAGCCATATACAATCATCTGCAAACCTGCAATAACACATATAACACAGACACACAGAACAAGACAAAATATATAATAAGGTCCTTAATACCCCTTGAAGAGTTAGAAAAAAAATAATGGTAACAGAGTTTTCTCTCTATGTTTTAGGTCTTTACCTTACAATATAAAGCACTATGAATGGACTGTTGCTGTGATTTGGTGCTAGAGAAATAAAACTGAAATGAATTGTTTAGTAAAAGTACTTGACTGAATGGAAATATGTACCGGTGTGTTTCTTTTTTTAATGCAGGTTAACAAAAATAAAGTAAAATATATATAAGAACTGAATTACTTGAAAAAGGAACTGGTAAGAATATAAGCCTGGTCTTGGAGTGCAGCCCCTGCTCCTGGCACGGAATAAATATCCATGCCAAAATATTTCATGAAACGGACTTGTGGTTAAATTCAACCAGGAAGCTTGAAAATCTCAGATTAATAGGGTTCTTGGTGAGCTCCATAATGTTTTGGTTTAAAAACCAGCACCAGCACAACCCTACTGCTGTATTAAACCTGCTGTCACTGCTGTCAAAAATAGTCCGCTTACTTGTTGTATGGAGTCTGGCATGTCAGTGTCTATTAGCCTGAAGAGTAGGTTTCTCAGGGGCCTGCCCTGAGCACCCAGAACCATAGCACCAGTGCCTCCAGCGTGGGCCAGGGACAAGTGGATGGACAGCAGCTTCATGCACAGCAAAATAAAATGATGGTGGTCCCTGAGGCACAGAGAAATTCATATAATTTTAGTTTGAATGAAATTTCCTTGAGGTAGATGAGTATGTTTTTGCCAACTGAATGTAAATATCACACCTTTTACAAACGAAGGGAGCTGGTGGGGTGTCGTTACTAATTCCATCACAATAGCTTTCCAGGAAGTTGCGTAAATAAGTGAACGTACTCTCCTCCAAGTCCACACAGAAGGGCCTGTGCCACGCCACAAGCTGCCTGAAAGCAGAAGCACAAATATTTAATAACTAATATGAAACACGGTTCTGTTTAAAAGTGTTGGTTCTCCACCAATTTCTTTACATTCTGCTTCAAACTGTATTAAAATCATACGGGTGGACAGCACAGAGCAACAGAGGTACACTGTACTTTGGTTTAATGATTAGCTAAGGGATTACCTGTCAGTTGGAACTGCGGTCCAAGCCAGACTGTGAGAAGTGCCAGCTGTAATTTGCTGTATCGAAATGCCCTCTAAACCAAGCACTTTCTTGGGTTTGGAAATAGGTGTAGAAGTGTGACCCTGCCCACACTGGCCCATGGTGTTATTTCCCCATGCATACACTTCGTTCTCTGATGAAAAGAAAACCAGGTACGTTGCAGCTGGAGCATATTTCTTTTATTGTAAGTGTAATAATCATCTGTTAAGGGAATGTGAGCTGCTGATGATGTCTTACCGTGGGACAGGGCCAAACAGTGGCTGTCTCCACATGAGATATCAATAATCTTGGTGATGCTCAGGTCTTCTATCAACCGGGGCCTCAGAGCTGTTGTTTCAGAGGACCCGCATCCTAAACATGAGCCACAGCCCCACGCAAACACCTAAAGAAAGAAAATGTTTTGTTTTTAAATCTATGAATTACTGACGGATTCATCTACAGAATATTTGTCTGTAGTAATTATGTGGTAAACACTAATGAATTAATGGTCAGAACTACAACTTTATACTAAAGAAGTGCTAATAGAGAATGAAAGCAACATTTGTTAATAAGACTTTGGTGTATCCCTTTAAAATAAAAGCCTTCACCAAATAGTTTTTTTCTTTTTTGTCTACAAATTAGTTTTAGATCATGTGTTTTTTCAAAGACTTCACACACAATAGGTGGTTTAATTAATTAAAATCTAACCAAAAACACTTCATCTCACCTGTCCTGCAGAGGTTAGGGCCAGAGATGACTGGCTACCAGCACACACTTTCCTGATGATGAATCCATGCAGGGATTCTACGACCTTGGGCCGATACACACGATTGGTGTCTCCGTGACCCAGTTTACCTGCAAGGATGAGTCATATCTGAGCATGATAGGGCACAACATATACTGCTGTGGCACTGTCACACACATGAAATCTTGCTTTGAAAGTACTTAAATTACACTAACTGTGTTAAAATCGAACAGTATACCATCCACTCACCGTTATCCCCTCCTCCAAAGGACCACACAGTACGCCCATCCTGAGCCACAGCGATGGTGTGGGAGCTGCCACAGGCCACCTGCCCGACACCACTGATATCCTTCACTAGTGTGGGCATGTTCCGACTTTGGCTGTCACTTTGACCTGGACACAGGACATCAGAGGTTGTTGCTATGCTACCAGAGGAATGACATCACTTTGAAGTGGCTGAGACAAGATCAAGCAATTTGAAAAATAAGCTGTGTACCAAGTCTGCCAAAGTCCCCTTCGCCCCATGTATAAAGCTCTCCATCATTAGTCACAGCAGCACTGTGTCTGTAGCCAGCAGACACACAAACAACAACCTGTGTAAAAAATAAAATAAAATAAAAACAACAACAACAAAAAACACCACTATTTATTTATAATTATGCTAAAATCAATTGGCTTATAACATTTTACCAACATTTTTTTTCCCTACAAGCTGCCATTTCCTGCTTACTTTGCCCAGCAGCGGTCCTTGTATGATTTTGGGATACTTTTGTGTAGCACTGTTGCCATGGCCCAGTTTCCCATATTCTCCATCACCCCAGCTGAAGACCTGAAAGAAATATTTGACAATTTACACCTTATTAATCGGTTTAATTAAAATGCAGTGGTAGTGGAAGACAGTGAATTACAACAAGTATAAATCATCACCCACACATGCGGATGTTTGAGTGGGTGTGAAATGTGTGAAGTTTAAAATATTACCAAACTGGCCTTTGAAAAGCGGGAAAGCTCCATCACTTTTTCACAATGTTATCAGGTATACCTGTTCAACTGCTCATTAATGCATGTGTGATGCTATGGTGGTAATATGGACAATATTTCTGATAAATATTTCCAGCACCTTGCTGAATCTGTGCCATGAAGAGTTAAAGCAAGTTTCTAGACAAAAGTCCAACCTGGTACCAGAAAGATGTACCTAATAAAATCTCCAGTGAGTGTATACATATTATATGGCAGTTGTAGTGTCACAAATCCCGCATGCAAACCTTTAAAATATTTACTAATAGTCATTCTAACTTCTTACCTCTCCCTCGACAGTGATGGCCAAAGTGTGACCATCGGAGCCCTTGGAGGAGGACACTTTCTTAATGTTCCTGTGTGGTTCAAGTACAAGCTTCTTGGGCATAGACTGGTTGTTGGAGTCCCCCAAGCCCAGACGGCCATAGCTGCCCTTCCCACATGCTTTCACTGAGCCATCCGCAGACACAGAGAAGGTGCAGTACTGGCCTGCTTCAATCTAACAGAAGATTAAAGTGGACAGCATAGGAAATGTAAACTGGCACGCTAAGATAATTCTAATGATTTATTAATGTAGTTCTGGTGTGCTTTCAATTTTATAAACTCACAACAACACATTCAATACAGCACTCAAATCAAAGACCGCATTTTCACCTGTTTTATTTGGAATTTTTGGTTTGTTAGCACAGTTGGGATTTTTAACATCTGTAACCATTTTTTAAAAAGACAAAACCCACCTCAAGTGTGAGGCATGTGGAAAATCTATTAATACCACCACAAAATTAGAGATTATCAAGTGTAAAAACTTCAATAAATAATAGGAACATTAATCATTTCATTGAATTAGTTTAAGCCCTACCCTTGTGGCTTGTCATACCATTTGGGCATCACTGAAGCCCTGTGTCAGTTTTGGCAGCAGGATTTTCTCCAGTGTCCCCTCTGCCAGCTGATGGCTGCTGTTGCTGCCCCACACATACACCATGACTGTATTGCTCTCAGTGCCGGGAGCAGCTGCATCCGTGCTACACGAGCACAGGCAGTAGGACGCTAGGTTACAAATCTGTCGGCGTAGAGAGAAGCCTTTCAGGTCAGTTACTGTAAACGGCCATGAATTCTTAATAGTGTCGATATGCATGTCAATAAGACTTCACTCACCTCTTCAAATAAGCAGAGAGCTGCCTGGGAGAGTCGACAATGTCCATCTGCATCCTTCTTAAGCACCTGAGTATTGACGGGATCGCCACGAAAACCCTAGAAATAAATAGTTGTTGTTGATCCTTCAGCATAGTACGTTTTCACTTTGACCTGACATTCAGTGTATGTAAATGTTGCATGCAGATTTGGATTTATAACAAAATGAACTTGTATTTGCAGTCTGTTGTTTTCGGTACCAAATATTTCAAAACCTGATGTATCAGAAGGAAAAACATTTCTCTCCTTAAGAACAGCGACATGCCACAGCATGATCAAACAGAGACAGAAGACAAGCAGGCAACAACATAGCTCTTTGTAGGCACACTAGTGAGTGGAGAAAGCAGCAGGCTGTATTCAACTTGTATTTGTCTCACTAGAAACAAATGAGCAATCTTCATCTTTTACACTCACCAGCCACTTTGTTAGATAAGGCCAATTAAATGTAATTCAGCCTAGCTGCACCAGCTATGACTCCAATACTTAGACTGAATTTGACCACCTCTACGTGATAAATAATGTGCAATATAATGAAGTCATTGGCAACGGCCATCTCTGGTTGCCATTTGTACAGAAATATTACAAAGCTGATTAACCTGCTAAAGGATGACTCAATGTGCATATCTATAGAGGACAGCAAGGCTGACTCAATCCTAAGCCTTATCTGCACATTAACCCATCTACAAGCTTCAATGACACACTTCATTTCTGAAAAGGACAGCCTACAGAAGCATGAACGTGAAAAGCCATTTTCCTACTTTAGAGACAATGGGGCTTTTATCAGTATGTTCATGAAAGGCTGTGAAAGTTACCAAAAATAAACGCATGAAGCAACCGTGGCTCTGATTCAAATCACTCTGAAAGTGGAACAGAGCCACAGCATGTGAACTGATTGTACTTAAACTTCTGTAAACTAATATGTCCAATATATCACATGATTGCAGGACAAATCTATCTCAGGCAATTAAAGAAATACCATCAGTGACCGAGTGTAACATTAAAAAAGTACGATTACTCCAAAGACTGATATGAAAACAAGTCGCATACCGAATATTGCCTCATTTGGAGAAGAGTTTGATGGATGACATCAAAGCCCACACCGGCTGACTGCTGGGAGCTCAGTGAGGAGGAGGAGGAGGAGGAAGAGGAAGACAGTGTAGGGGTGGAAGAGGACATGGAAGCAGCCAAGGCTACCTCCACCCACTCTAGCAGAAACTTCAGGGAGCCTCTCTGCATGGCCAGGCCGAGCAGCAGCTCCAGCGCCAGCCTCCGACCAATCGGGTCTGCGCCACCGTTCCCGCTGCTGACCGATGTCTTCTTCAGGAAGTCAGCCACCTGTGCCAGACAGTCCAGACCCACTGACGGGATTTTATTCTCATTAGCCAGAGAGAGTGGTGGCAGCGAAGTCAGGACAGAGGACGCTGTGTTGAGCACATCGTTGCAAAGCACAGACTCTGGATGAATAGAAGCTGCGTATCTCCAGTTCTGCTGCAGTAGCGAGAAGAGCAGACTCAAGCCAGTCCTGACACCCATTTCTATTAGAACATCTGTACCCGACTTGATTTTGGATGCTCCCCCTGGTAGGAAAGGCTCTGAGGCCGGCTCAATTTGCCCACATTCAGTTCCGCTGTCTTTGGAGTGGGAGGGCAGCTGCACACGGAATTTGTCATGGTATTTGCTGTGAAGTGCATAGTAGATCCTCTGTAGAACTACCAGCCTGTGGTGGAGATCCACGGTGTAGGAGGTTTGCGTCAGCACGCGGTGAGCCAGCCATCGCTGGCTACGAAGCAGGGAGGACAGGTACTCTTCCTTCTCCGCAGATGCACTGGACTCACATTCGAAGTCCGGAAGGCGTGGGCCTGCGAGTTCTTGAACAGGTTGGGCGAGGGTCACCACTTCCTTGTTGTGAAGGAGCTTATCGTAGAGCGCGGCAGCACCATGCCTCCTGGCTGTCTGCAGGCTGTCCTCTGCCGCCCAGGAGCTATTGAAGTGCTCCTGCCACTTCAGCAACACATGGGTCTGACAAGGCACCATGTCTGAGCATTATCTATACTCTGATGTATACCTAAAAAAAAAAAACATATCAAAAGAGAGGATGAGGCTTAAAGAAAGTCTAATATAGAAAATTCACACATATCCACTCCAGTACAGATTAACACAAAGAATTGCACATCTCTCTTCATCACAAATTTACAGGCAACATTTGCTGCAGAAAGCCAGTGTTCTGATGCGTTTTCCTGCCAAGTGCATTCAGTGTGAAGGTGTCGGGTTTCTCCTTAGCGTCGGCACTTGTCCAACATACACTACATCCAGGATATTGCCATAGGCCCGGTGGGTATCACTGAAATAGGTCAGCGCACCCTATGATGGCAGCTAACTAGCACACCCACACTAATGAGGAGGGTGTGTTTGTCTTACAAGTTATTACGCCACAAAGCACAAAGGGATGCAATACAAAATAGCACATGTCAAATTTAAATTCATAATTCATTCATTTAAAGTTGGTTCCCTAACCCCACATCCTCACCTAGTGATCTGCTGCATTTTTGTTGGCTTTCCAACCAAAATAAGAGCGTGTCTGTTTCTGTCGCCTGGAAATGATGCATCTCCAGCCAAGCAGCTTTCCAGCTAGTGGGGAAAATAATGATTTTACTCATAATATTTTGCAGATAATCAGACACCAGCTGGTTAACTGCATCCACCCCCTTGAAAGTCATTACATTCATAACAGAAGCTAAGCCACAACAGTCCTTGTAACGGTCACAATACGAAGGTCATATTCATAGCACTAGTAGGCATGACATTCCCCTGAAACACTGCTTATGCATACTCATCTTAAATATTCTAAAGCAGGTTAACCAGTAGACCTGATACCCACTCGTACATTTACTGTATTATTTTTTAATCATTTTAAACATACATGAACTAATACTTCTAGTTAATGGTGAACAAAACAGTGATATTAGCCATCTTGATTACCATTATGTTGATTATCGGATGACCCTACAGGTTCTAACTGTACCAAACTAACGGTTGCTCAACATGTGAGCCCACAAATTTATCCATAGTCCTGTCACAGACTCTCATTTCTCTTGCTGTCCCTGAGGCCCATGGGGCTATATAGTTTCCACTTTGGCCAAAAATAACAGCAGGCATTGATATAGTAGTGAGCTCCATGGTCAGACGACAACAAGAAACTGCCAGCAGTGTAAGACGCAACCATCACACACTGCAGACCGTCTGGTATTTAAGGATATCAACATTCAGGACACGTTGTGAATTTAGTTCTCTGTTCTCATTTCAAGCAGCTCATTTCAGACTTCAGTCAGCAAATGTCAATCTACATTATCTAGAGTATCTAGAGTATACACACAAAACACTTCTTCCATTCCTGATTGTTTAGAACAGATACTAGTTTGGGCCAAAGGTCCCAACTGGTTAAAATGAAAACAAAGGCTCAATAAACCTACATAGTTTGTTGGTTTTGTTTTTTCTGATTTTTTCTGCATTAAATGCAATGAATTTAAGTATATAGAAATGTGCTATACAAATAAAATTGCCACTGCCATAGGTGGGATCAAGCAATTGGGGGGGGGGGGGGCAGCAGTATATCAGTAACTCCCATGCATGGCAGTGATATTTTCCAAAAAAAACCAAAATCTTTGGACCAGGATGATAAAAATCTGACAATTTCAATTTCACTAAATGTGTTTTCTATGGAACAAACAAATGCTTTTCACATAAAACAATACAACTTTCCCGACACAAAAATCTTTTTTAATGTAATCTGTACATTTTTCTTAATTATTATTATTATTATTTTATTCTTTAATTTTTACTTTAAGACTACATTTTTGTGCACGGTAGCTGAGCATAAATCCACAAGAAAATAATCAAGACTTTAAACGCAACCTCCTTCATACTGACTGCTGGATGAGGTGAGCTGACACTAGGACGCCCTTTCGGCACGATGGGGTTTGGAAGTTTTCGAGAATGAGCTGGAGGAAGTTGCCGACCCAATTAAGGAACGTTTGGGCTGCTGTTGCCAGGACAACCCCATCACTAAAAGCATAATGAATACTTGAATGACAGTTAACCAAAACCAGGACTGGATAACAAAGAGAATTTGTTCACCATAATACAAGCTACCGGTTAAAAATACATTAAATTTATTAACAACAACAACAACAACAATAATAATAATAATAATAATAATAATGATGATGATGATGATGATGATGAAGAATACAATTTAATAATAATAATTCTAGCATAAATGACTTGGGCACCCACGCTTATGACAACCCGGTAGGACATTTAGTATTTAAATTAACAGCATGACACAGTCCTGGCTTCTCACTTTAAAGCTTATATCAACATTTAGTACCGTTACTGCTACGTGGCTCTCTGGTTTATTGTTACATAGTAGCTACCGACCTGCACCAATAAAAACACCGACAAACGTGAAGCGCAGATTCCGCCGTGTCATTCACAAACACCGGTAACATTATTCTGCGTCTGCGGTGACAGCTGAGCTAACGCTGGCTGCAGTGCAGTTGCTAGTCTGCTCCATGGCTGTCAAAACCCGACCAAGCCCCTCCACTTGGTGCCTGTCAGCTCCCGGTAAAATAAACCCCCGCGTGGGTCGCTAACGTCGTAAAGGTAATTTTAAAATGAAAAGACATATAAGACACATTGACAGTAAAAACACCGCCAGTGAATGTTTTGCGTTACCTGCTGTGTCCCAGTGAGGTCTCCCTTGGACGCAAATATCATCATCACCCTTCTCCTCGCTCCCCCTCTTCTTCTTCGGACGACTTTTAATCCCCGATGGCAGTCGGTGTTTGGTCGACGCGTTACCGCCACCGTGTGTCTCGGAGCGAAGCTCGTTAACGTCACTAACACCTTTGAGTTTTTGTTAAAAAAATCAAATAAAAAAATCTGCATGGCCAGAGAAAAAGTCAAAGTGAATAAACTGTAGCCACATTGAATTCCCTAAACCACAGTTGTAGAAAAAATGATTATACCCCATTAAACCGCTCTTAAAAAAATCTTATTATAAATTATAGAAGTTTTATAAAGATACAATACTGACGGGAAATATGCACTTAATAGTATTAATTAGGCAAAATGAAAATTAACAAGAAACACAGACGAATGATCCTCTGAAACTTTGTTGCATTATGGGAAATGTAGGATCTGTATAGACCCTGGGGCTAGGAACCAGGTTAATTCCTTCTCACGTTTCATTTCTGTTCTCCTGAGTCGCTTATGTCTAGTATCTTGTAATGATTGCTACTCTTGATGTCCAATAATAGTATTTTTCCAGCCTTACTTTTTAGGTTAAACGAAAATAGAAACGTAAGGAGCTCTTTTTAACTTAAAAAAATAACAACGGAGCAAAGATTTGTCATCAGAATCGTTTCAATTTCCCCTTTTCTTACTATAAAACTCAACAATATTAATGCAGTAAATTTAACAAGGAGCTAAACATTATAGTAAATGTATATGAATTTATTTTTGAAAGCATTTCCTCTGTGATTTCAGGTGCACATAAAATTCATTGCAATCTGAATTCAAGGAACTAATTTGCGTGTGTTGTGGGGGCTAAAAAGACGTATCTCCAATTGTGTAACATGTTAACGAATGAGAGTTCTCACACAGCTACAGGCCCAGTAACTAGCACAAAACTAAAGTTGAATCAGTGGTGACAAACCTAATGCAATCGGACCTCTGGGGGTTCCCACTCAGACAAAAACAAACCAAACTAAACTTGTGACATCAGTTCACACGAATTTCAATTCCTGGATGGCGGTCCAGAGTTAATCCCACTTCCAAGCCGGATTTCTAAAAAAAGGGACTGACAAAACTGACTGACAAAAAAGGGGGGGACAACAACACCGGAATGAGGAAATTGACGAGAGCAAGCCATGTGCAAAACAAAGTTGTTCATTGCAGATAACCATGCAACCTGATGAACCACAGGTCACTCCGCTTAAGTCTCGCAGGGGTGCTCAGCTTCTCTAGTCTCACCAGGACACTCATCCAAAAGACAGCATCACCCCTTTCAAGCTTTCTGCTCATTCCGCTTCTTCCCGTGCAGTGATGTTTTTTCTGCTTATCACAGTGTCGTGTTCACTCGTGGTGCATGATGCTGAGGCATGGAGCGCCAGTGTGAAGTACGCGGTGAACTGCCCCGACAGATGCACGGCGGAGCGGTGTGGCGGGACGCAGCGGTGCTCTCGGACGGTCCTGGATGACTGCGGCTGTTGCCAGGTCTGTGCAGCCGGCAGAGGGGAGCACTGCTACCGCACAGTGTCGGGGATGCACGGAGTGAAGTGCGGACCGGGATTATTCTGCGAGTTCTACAAGGATGAAGACGACTATGGAGACGAATATGGAATTTGCAAAGGTATTTTCTCATTAAATAACCTTACAAAATCTGGGAGCTGTTTGTGCATGCTGCAGTTTGGTAACACTGATGTTACTGCACCAAACCCAGTATCCATTTATGTTATTACAGCCTTTACCCAAGGTTTTAGAAATTCTCCCAAATAACGGCACACATCTGTGAGCATGTGCAGATGCGGACATCCTTGCTGAATATTTAACTTGATGATCATACCTTGTATAATCTGAGACTTGCAGTTTATGATGTAGCAATATCCACTAAATAATAAATGTTTTCTTTCTTTACAGACTGTCTCTATGGAACCTATGGGGTTGAGTGCCGTAAGACCTGCAACTGCAAGGGAGGCATATGTGACAGAGAAACCGGAGCTTGTCTCACCCTCACCTTCTTTGCCAAAATCGCCCGCAAGCTTAAGAATGAACCACAAGCAGGTAAAGGAGAAATATTATTTTCATTTAAAGTTGAAGGTTTGAAGCCTTTGTGTAATTAGTAATAACTTCTCTATGGGCTAGTAGAAGCTGAATGTCTTGCCAAGTGGACTAAATTAAAATTCTGAATATGATGTATCATTTGCATGAACTGAAAGGCTAATGGTCTCCTTTACTTGTATTCTCAGGGACTGAGGTGGGCTCGGGAGAAGTGAACGCTGTGCAGAACACAGATCAGAACACAAACAGATCCACTGCTCCAAAGCGGCTCAACCCTCGCTGACAAGTGCTGACAAGACTGAATCTATTCAGTGTAAATGTAGCATTAACTTATAAATTAACTGAAAGATATATTTTATTAGAATACGCCAGATAACAAATTTAAAAAAAAAAGAAAGAAAGAAAGAAAAAAACACTTTGTTACAGCTTTTGGAGTTTTTAGTTGGTTTGCTTGGTTTTTGTTTGACACCATTATCTTTTCTAATGAAATATGCAGACTATGTTATTCTTTCCAGATCTTTCTTTGTTCCTCAATAAATTAATGAAAATGACCCTGCAGTCTCTTCCCATTAGCTTCAGTGTCACTTAGAGTGCCTTTGTTTGTCAAAGTTGACCTGTACAATGATCCAAAATGGGCATTATCATATACAACACTGGGTGTGGTAGAGAATGCATTTGCAATTAAACCAAAGTTGTCACTTAAGGTTATCATTTAATTGCCTAATTTAGCAATACATATTTTGCCTTGGTTGTTAAATCGAGCCAGACATGAAACACTGAGTGGGTATGTTGTAAAAGCATTAATTATTGCATGGTAATTAACATATTGTGCAGTTGTAGATTAAACTAATTAAATATAAAGGACAAATAAGCCCATAAATAAGTGGAATCCATTCATGTTGTTAACTGTAAGTACATTGTGCAAGGCGACAGAGTTGTTTGGACACAGCAGATTAATCACTGTAAGCCAGGAGCCTCTCCAGGCTTTGCTTGGCTGTGTGCTTTATCGCCACATTACTGCAGCAGGGAGCTCTGCCATTTCTTCATATACCTCTGGGTTTTTCTCTTTTTGCAGTAGGCTGGGTTCCACCAGAAAAAAAAAACTCCACAAACCAAGACATCATTTTTTTTAATCTCAGATGAGCATTCTCCTTATTCCCAGAGTATGTTTGTGTGTAGAAAATTTACTGTCCAGATATGGTTGTAAATTTGGACCAAAGTGTCACGCATATAGAAACCTTGGCATTTATTTAAGGGAGGGAAAGGGGTCTTGCAAAACTATCAAGAAGTCTGATGAGAAGTGCATATTTTGAGCAGAAGTAATTCCTGCCAGTGTGGTTTCCCATGATGATGTGACATGATGTATCCAAACACAGGAGCAAAAATGGATTTTATTGCTGAGACTTTTTACAGACATCTTTGACTTCACATTTTTTGGGTGCCCTAGTTTCTTAGCTCTCAAAAATGGGAAAATATGCTTTTTTCCCATGCAGAACACAACTCTCAATCAGTGAAAAACGTTTTAATCCAAAAACGCAAAAGAAAAACTGGAGGAGGAAAGAGAGAGGATTCAAAGAAGGAAGGTTTCTCAGTCTATGTAATGAAGGACACAGACTTTTAGTTTTGTAACAAAAACAAGAAAAGCAAACATTATAATATTGTTTATTTACTGGATTTTCTTCTCCACTTCACCCATCGGTTTCTTTAAACACCAGAGAAGATAGACACAAATTTTAGCGAGCGTCATTAAGAATACACCCTTTTCAGAAAATGGTATCTAACTTTAGATTTAACAATTTTATTTAAATCCTAAAATTATACAGAAAAACAGTGGAACAAATTCTGTGCAGATTATACAAAGCACTTCAAACAGTGTTGTGTAAAAGTACTAGCCACCCCTCATTTCTTTATTTTTTGCTCCCAAGTGGAGACAGGCTGCTTTTATTAGCAGCCTATCACAAAACATTTCATTTGTTTCCATTTTTTAGCTGAATCCATAATGAATGTTAAAAATAACCCAATTTGACAGGCATAAAATAGTGATGTTTGCATAAATAATATGATTCCCACTGAGGTATTAGCAACAAACTTAGCATATGTCTCCAGTGTGGGCAGTCCTTAAAAAAAGAAAAGAAAAAAAGAAGAAAGAACCTGAGAGATGCATTTAGCCCTTTATTTGATCATCTACTGTTCATTAGAAATAGTCTCAGTGGAAGGGTGGATGTCAAGAAAACAAAGGAAAAAAGCTGTGGTATGCCAAATTATACTGACAAATCACTGGCAACAAGTCTGAAATTTTGAATTCAAATCATTATCATTATGTACAGAGGGGATCAGGACAGAGGGACAAAATTTGTGAAACCAACACGGTGGAGGCCTTGTCACGGTTTGGGGCTGTATTTCAGCCAGAGGTTTAGCGATCTCATCAGAATTCATGGAACTGAGAACAGAAAAATGGATTTTGATCCATCATACAATACCATCTGGAAAGCATCAGATTGGCAACATCTTCTTTTTCCACCACAATAATGTTTCCAAACACGCTGCCAGTGCAGTACAAACTTATCTGGATAGAAAAACATACAACTGAACACTATGAGGTGTGGATTGTCCTCCCCAGAGCCCCGACCTCAACATTACTGAAGCGGTGGTCATACCAAATATTGATTTTCAAGACTTGTTCAAACCCTGTTTTAGCCTTATATACTGTCTTCCTGTGCATGTTTACATGTGTTCTATTATATTGCTGCACCTTTGTCTATAGCAAAATATTTAGAAATGAGGGGTGGCTCAACATTTGTGTACATTTTTTAACTATATGAGTTCACGATAGCATTTGAAAACAATAATGTAATACTCGGAGATAAATGTCAAAGTAGTCATATACATATATATATAAATTTATATATATATACATGTTTTTAATAACACTTATGACAGTTCAATGAAAATTTAAATTAATTCTCTTTAAAATCGTAAGGAATCCTCATGGCATTAATGATCATTCATTATATGTGGCACTTGATTAGATACTTATCATATGTAATCCTCCATAAAGCAGCATTAACTCTGCTGGAGATTTAAAAAAAATAACTACACGACATCCAGGACAATAAAAAGATTTCAAGAAAATACTGGCCGAGCTAAAAATAACTCTTATTAGCCTCACCTCTGACTCTTACTGGTACAAAAATGTTTTCCAGTATTCAGCTTGTTTATTTCCTGTGCTTCCTGACACCTGTGAAAATGGTCCTTCTTCCTGTTGTTGTTGTGTCTGCCCAAGACAGGAATTTAAAAGCATGGGGTTTTTCAAGTGACACTCCGAAAGCTCTGGAATTTATACGTGACACACAACTGCACATGCCCTGTCCTTGTTTTGGGAGCTAGTTAGAGAATGCTTCGTATCGTTTCAATCAACACTTCACCTCTAAACACTACGACAGAATTAAAATGTGGCCAGTCTGAATTTGTTTCTAAATCATAAATATGATGAACAGGGGTGTATCAGCATATCTGTATTATTATTATTTACAGGAACATTCATGATTTCCCAATCCTCACATTTCCTTGACCAATAGCCATATAAAGCAGAAAGGATGAAGTTTCCTGAAAAAGACACAAATTACACTGCATGTGTGTTGGTTGTCAGTCCAAGGACAAGGTGACACACACAAACACACACATACATATAGGTATGGGACAGTCTGTGTGTGAAGGCAGTGAGCATTCACACATTCAAGTGCTTAGGCTCAAATGTTCCTGTCATTCCCCTGAGAACCGACCGGCCGAGGTCCCGCAACCAAACAAAGGACCCTGGAAAATAACAGGAAAGAGTTGGTGAGAAATACCCTTTATCTGACTCCCTGAACACGTCACTGCCGCCTCTGCAGAAACAAAGGTGCGTGAATGGAGTAGTAAATAACACTGATTTACTGCAAATAGATGTTCTGGTATTTATACTTTGGCTCTGCCTCAACAGGTTGTTTATTGTAGCAGTGGACTGACAAACACTGCAAACAAGGAAATTAAGTGATGAGTTTGATTACACTGATTGCAGGTAATCAAAACTAAGCAACAACAAGCGCGTCGTGACCATCCTGGTCTGTTCAAATGACGTAAATTCGGTCGGATTAATCAACTCTTTTGGTTCTTTTAATCAATGGTTTCACTCGCTTTTTCTTTTTTTAACGGTTCTCAGAAACCTCACGTAGTAAACTGATAGCAGCAAAACAACAGGTCAGATCCTTGACCTTAGCGACCTGACAGATTTCTGACCCCTGGAGGGATTGTCTTTTCCATCATGACGTGACGTGAGGAGGAACATTCCCAAGCAGCGTTATCATCACACCTCCAGAATATGGAGACTTACTTTTAGTAGCCAACAAACAACACAAAGAAATAAATGACCTTTTTTTCATAATTGCTTGATATATTTATTCATGTAACTCTTTGCTTTAAGGACCTATTCTGTTACCTAAAGAATGGGGATACATTTTTTTTATTATTATTAATTTGGAAACAGTAAGGAATTTTCTGGCATTAGAAAAATGTTCTCCTGGCGAACGTCCTTTTTTTTTGCAGAAGTCAGAAATATTTACCATCAGTACATTTTGGTTCTTTTAATCAAAGTTTAATTCTATTGTATTCTATTGTATTCTATTCTATTTCCTTTACTCTCAGTTATGTGCACTAAACACTATCAGAACAAATGAGTCACAAATGTATCTTTCACAAGAAATGTTGACCACTAAAGTTGACAAGATACATTTTCCGTTAACTGGTTTTTAACAGCATGGCTGTAGATCGGGACCTCCCTCCTTGCATGTGCTTTTGTAAAGGATGTAGTGAGAGCAGCAGCAAGACACTGAGCAGAACACATATCAGGGACACTGATTAGGGTTAGGGGTTTGTAAACGTAAAAGGAAGTGGGTTACTAAGCGGCTCGCAGATATTTAATGGTTGCAGGCAGAATAGAAGTTGAATTTGACTTAATCGCCTTTCTAATCTACTGCTAAGGTATTTACTCTATATCAAGGATTTTAAACTCATTTTACATTGTGGGCCACATGCAGTCCAGTTTGAGCTTAAGTGGACTGGACAAGTGAAACTCCCCTTTTTTCAGTGAAAATAAGTTGAATGACACATTTAATCCTTGACATACTGTAGCTTGATATAAGACAAAGAAGTGAAATTTCAACAGTACGCCTCAGTTGTTTTCTTCATAATGAAGAAATGTTGCTGTAGTAAATGAAAGAAATTTGTGAGCACCACTCTTTGGGCCGAAATTGTAAGGCTTAAATATGTTAAATCACAGACACAAGTTCTTGTAACTCATTGCCAAGACTGTCTTTTAATTATAAAACATAAGGTTTTTCTTAATTCAAAGCAAATATCCTATGTATTTATTTTTTTACAGTGGATCCAAAAACAGACAAAGTTCACTTTGAGAGTTCACTTGTTCTCCCTGTTTTTATGTGGGTTCTCACCAGGTACTCCCACTTCCTCCCACAGTCCCCATTATGATAAAAAAAAATGTAATTAAATTTTTTAAAAAGCTACAAATGAGAATTTTTTTAAATGCCCATTAAAAAGCTTTTAATTTTAGTGAACGTGAACAGAGTTTTGAAATACATAGATTCGTGATTATCCATTTTTGGAGAGACACATGGACCTCTGGTGGCTTCTTTTTGCACTGTCGGACCAAAATAAAAAGAGAAACATAAACACGCTTGCTGAAGTTCCTATTTCAAATGTTTCAGAGACCGCCAGCAGAGAGCACTATTGTATACAAAGAGAATGGTAACCTTACACCACTGATTTCGGATACATAATCATTACTTTTACCCAGGTGCTATTAGATATTTCAGGTACCTTAGCATATGTAGACATGTGCACTTCATGGAACTTAAGGTCAACTGGATTTTTGTAGTTCAAGAGAAAGAAGGAAAAGAAATGTTTCCTGTAGTTAGATAAATACGCTGCAAGAAGCGTGTGAGCAAACTCTTGCAGTGGAATGAACATGTCTTTTTGTGAGTGGGTGTGTTTGTGTGTCCATTTTTTTTTTAAACTTCCTTTCAAAACACCAGCACTCAGTATATTACAGAATGTGCCAAATGACTTTATAAGGAATGAATGCACCTCGAATTAAGGCTTCTGAATGGCACCACTTGTTTACTGTGCATGTTTAACTGGGGGGTTTAAATTAGCTGGCAATAGAGGAAGGTTGGAGGAAGATGAATTTTATCTTAACTGAAGGTGGTATCCGTATGAAGGTGATGTAAATTTAAAACACAAGTGTGTGGGGGGAAAAAATGAGTGAAAATGTCAAAATTCAGATCAAAATTTTCATACACATTTTAACATCTTATCTGTCCACCCATCTGCTTGTTAAGTTCAACGGACACATTTCTGACATCTCAATGACATCACTGAATAGTAGCATCACAATCTCACATATTCACAGTAAAATACACAAAATATGGACCAAAAACTGCTGAGTGAAGGAGATGAAGTGAAAGGAAGCAGCAGCAATCCCAAGCTTATGTCACAAATAACCAACAACACCCAAATAATCACTGGCACAAACATAAAAAATGCAGTTACCTAAATATTAGAATATTATTTCCAATACTTGAATTTAAACACTTTCATTTTATTTTTGTCCAAAGCTCAACCCTGCCAGCACAAGCATGTGTGCATTCTTTTGTAGCCAGTCATACCTGCGGGCTAAAATGTGTTTTTTGTTTTTGCAAAATTCATTGGTAAGTTTGTTGCACTCAGATCTTCACATCGTGTTCCATTTTCATTTTCTTCTATAAATATGTCTCCTTCTCAAATGTTTTTGTCCTTGATAGAGCTTTGTGCATTCAGCTCCCTGTCATCAGAGACAGTGCTCAGGCACAGCTGTGCAGATACAGCACGTAAACTAAGCTATTTTTTCCTCATACATTTAAGTTAACTAGGCAAAAAACAAGGTAGTAAACTGAAAAAACAGTTAATTTGGCTTGTTTGAACATAACCTCAGCAATGGCATCAGTCAGATATGTAGCCATTAACCTGGTTTCACAAGGATGAATGAGTGACACAGATCAAACAGACTAACAGATGAGCAGATATAATTTATCATGTCATACTTTGGTTTCTATATGCCATACAAATACAAACAGGGAGGTAACTTTGCTATGGTTTAATACTATGCTGTACAGCTGTTCTGACAAAGACATCTCATTATAGTATTTTTCCCTTCTTGTTCTAATCGACACTGTCATTGATTGTGTGATTTTTGGATAGAAATCAAGCAATAACTGATCTTTACCATTGGGGGGCAGTGTGAACAAGCTGTAAACACAGACATCCTTCAAAAGTGGCTCAAAGAGTTTCACTCAGAGTCAAAAAAGCACCAACATTATTCAACACTTGCCATTTATTTAAGTCATTTTTGCATCTGCCTTGTGTATTTTTGTTTTTTCCTCTCTGTCAGGACCGTTTGCCAACCAGTTACAACCTCTGTGTGTCTGCTTTGTGGCTTTGTGGGGTACTGATTATAGCCACTGAAGCTATATGGAGCATCTTGCATCCTTAGTTAGTGAGCTGGCATTTATTTCTGTAAAATGAGACCGTTTACTGGCTGCTTATCTGCTTTTGAGTCTAACACGTAAGCCTTTCTACCTTTCTGTAGAGGCTCTCTAGATTTTGCCAAACTAAACCTCATTATGATGCTAAAAGGGAAGTGCTCCCAGACACCTGCCCACTGTGGTCATCTACCCACTTACTGTCGCGACACACTGACTGGCAGAAGTTGAAGATCACTCAGCTACTGCTTTCATTCTTTGGGAATTTACACAAGGGGACATAAGTGAATAAGAAACTTACAAATGGAGAAATGAAGCTGAAAAGCTGAAAAACAAATAACAAAAGCATTATTCCCATTCACAGCGAGTAGGTTCTTCTCAACAGAGATTCCTGCTGTCTGTCCAGAAGCCACCAGTCCAAAACCTCTGACTGCAAGGCCATGAGAACACACTGAGAAAAACTCATTCCCAGAGGCTTCCTCTGTGAAGATTCATCCATACTAATCTCATAAGTTGTCTATCAGATGAGGTCTCCCAGAATATCTCATGGGAGTAGATGCAGCTCCAGCTTGTTTACAGATGGCCACTTCCTACGTCACAAGGTCACACTGTTTCATGTTCAGCATTCCTCGTCCTGCAAATATAATTAAACACGCCGAGGGATGGCCGAGGACAGATGGCTCCGAGCCTGCTGTTGTTTGTTCCATTTTATTTAGTGAGATTTCTCATAAGGATGCTTAATTTTTGTAAAGTGATTAGATTTTATTACAAAGCAGGAATTCTGTTTATTTTTGATTGCCAGATATTAAAAAGCTTTGTTTTTTTATTATTACTGAATTAGATGGACAAGAGCTTTAAAAATAAAGCTAAATGATTGCTGTGCCAACAGTCTTTAGTCATCTGATTAGCAATTTGTGAGAAAATGCTTCTTAAAAATGGTGCTCTAGTGTCAACACTGATGTCAGCATTTTAACACGCTGCTGTTTATCAGTAAGAGTGGGTGCCCCCAACCTTGGTGTGTGCAGAAGCCCCACCCACCTGCTGTTCACACCTTGTGTTTTGTGAGGGATGGCCACTTCGAAGAAAGAGAGGGTGAGGGTAGTTAAAAGGGCTTCTTTCAGATAGCAACTGATAAATAAGACTTATTTTCACAACCGTGAGCCATGCAAAGCTACTCTAGCAGAATACAAAACTATAGATGTGAAGTTTAAAATGAGCAAAGTCGCCTTGACTTAGAAGTTTGACTAAAACCATCAGTAACAGTGATGATCACAACATGAACATCTGTAGAAAAAAATCACAGCAATGCAATTTACTTGACTTTAACTGGCTCTAAAAGTGTCAACTTCATTACAACCCAGAAAGGAAATATAAGTGAATTTCAACCTCTGGGGACTGAAATTTTATTACAAAGCATTTGCAGTTCTGTTGAGATATTTCACTCCAAAGTGAAGCAGAGGACAAGCTAATGTTCCCATAAGTGGAGCCTTGCGGCCCGGATGGCTAATGACCAGAGAATTATGATCACAATTTAATGATTGGTGCTAAACAGGTCGTGGATCTCTCTCTCTCTCTTGCCCACAGCCAGCTAATAGATAATAAAGAAAGGCCTGAGCCTTCACTTGACCCTCTACTATGTCAGGAACCCAGCTGGGACCTTGCTTGTTGATATTATCTCCTCCACAGTTGTCAGCACTTCATTTAAAGTTCTCCGTCACCTCACTCAACCAGCTCCTCCGCAGGACTGCACCACCACAACAGGTCAAATTTGCCCGCATCTTATTACCTGTGAGTTTGCAAACAAACTCATCATCATGCAGATGATTTGATTTTGAGGAAGTAATTATTGTGGGCACACCAGCTACCTCCTACACAGACTGGAATTTGCGTCTCTCCGTTGGTAATGAGCACCTTTTGCAGGCTCAGGGGATAAATTGGGAATTCATAAATGCTGGTCCTGTGGTGATAACAAATAATGTAGTTTGCATGACCAGTTCTGTAAATTATGCATTTGAGCTTGAAATTTTTTTTTTCTTTCAAATGCAAAAAATTAATCTATTCCTTTACTGACATTGTGCTATTATGCTATGGGGTATGAAATAGCCAGTGCATATTTTTTTTATCACCAATTTTAAATTAAATGTTTGATATTTATTGATTCATTCAGTCATCACATATTGCACAGACCATGCAAACAAATCATTTAAGTACGGAAGCTATTTTACAAATAGTGATACAAATGGTAAGCTCATTGAAGATAGCCTTCCCTCCAAGTAGAAAAAAGTAAATAACATAAACAAACAGATGAGCAGCAATATTTGTTCATGTAACCTAAAAAAGTGGCTTAGTGTGATCATAACCAGCCTTGTTAGCAAGCCGTGTTGCTCTTTATTGTAAAATATGCTGAATAAGAAGCATAATGATGGGAAATTACCACACAACTCAGACGTTCTGCCTGCAGGAGCACAGATACAGTGATTCAGACTGTGACAGCTCATGCGATCTCATCCCAGGCACTACTTTATTTGTAAATTACAGAATGAAAAACGCCTCCTCACCAGAATTAGCTAATGCAGCACTATGAATTTAGGGGAAAAAAAACATCAACAACTTTTTGACCACCCCCCAAAAAAGCAACACTTTCCAGGGGCTATGTATACAGCTGGGCTGGGACCAAAGTGAGGACAGAGTGACTGAATAAATGTTTGCTGAGCTGCCTGCACGCAGTCGTTTGTACATGTCATGTTGAAGACCCCGTAAAACTCTGGGTGTGTATGCACGCTGGATTAGTCACAGATGGTGTGTGGAAAAGTCGAGATTTTTTCTGTTTATTCTGCATTATAAGCCTGCTGTGGGAAATTTCCTGGCTGTTGAAATTTTAAGATGAGCAGCACAAGTTTCAAAACTGCTGGTTACTTTGCTCTGTATGCTGAAATAAAAGAGAAAGTCAACTGAGGCACTGCTCAGTCGGAGCTCTCCCTCGTTCTTTGAGACTTCCTCAAACATGATTTCTCTCTCTGTATCACACACACACACACACACACACACACACACACACACACACACTCCTCCCCTCCCTGCCTCCTCCTCCTCCACCTCTCTGTACCAACACACACTGCTGTCTTACACCGAGCGTGAGCGCCTCAGCAGCCGGGATGACTGGAGGAGCTGGGACTGCAGATACTGCGGTGCTGAGAAAGACGGCGTGAGCGCGTTTGTGTGCGTGTGCACGTGCCTGGGCGGACTCCAGCTGTAATGGTGCCCCGTGTGTGTGTGACTGTGCTGACCGCAACAGTCATCCTGTCCAACAGCGGAGACTTTCTCAGCGTGCAGATGGTGTGAGCAGTCAGGGGAAAAGTTTCTAACAGCTCGACTGAGTCTCGGCTAACTCAATCCACACTGCACACACACTCATACACTGTGCCAGTCCAGGAGGGGAGCAACAACAACAGCAGCAGCAGCTGAGCATGAGGACAACTTGAGCTTGTGTGTGAGCGGGATTTGTCTTGTAGTTGATTGATTGACCTGTCGCTGAAGAGGATACGGTGTCTGGGCATCACCACACATACGAGCTGTGAGATTCAACAGGGCTGCTCGTTTGAAAGGTGAGTCCGTTCAGTAAATCTGTTGACTCTTTGTTATGATTATGAAAATGCTGTAAGCAAAACGGACACTTTGTTACTATTTATTTATATTTCAGTCATAACAGGCATTCTTCACCTTAGACTACAGCACAGTAAATATGGCATGTGGTTTTGCTTTGGCACATTTTTAAAGCGGCATCGCTGGGTTAATGGCTCATTAAAGTGATTTATTGTGTGAAGTAGTTACACCTGCGGTGACTGCCATGTTGAGCAACGGAAACGTCAAATGCACGACTTCTGAGCTGCTGTGAATCTGTGCATTAACGCGCAAAACTGTCTTTAAGCTGTAGTCTTTTTCCATTAGCTCCGTTATTGTCTAAAAGCTACACATGTGTGGCTGAAATATGAAATTAGGAGCATGTGTGGCAATTGTTGTTGGAAGGCCGGGAAGCATTAAACTTCAGCATTAAACTTTCGGGAAAAATTAGTAAGTGTCAGGTTTTGTTATGCCGTACAGTTAAACCAATAGAATAATCTTTAAAATGGTAAGACTGTTGCTTATGACCTCAGTTCTGAGTACTTTTGACTGTAGCACGTAGAAGTTTGTCTATCTGTGGATGGATTTGATTTATGGTAAAAACACATCTTACATGTTTGCCTGATTTCAAAGATTGATGTGGTTTTACATTATTGAGTGAAGTGTGCCAGGAGTACAGGGACAAAGGGGAGTAGGGTCTGCATTCCCATACACATTTTAAGCCCTTGTCCCACATTAGTTTTCATTTTTGTATAATTAACTTCTCATATGAAAATAACCAATTGTTATATTTCTTTTTATCCTAAATCCTATATTCTTTTCAAATATTCTGGACCAAGAACACCTTGGCATCTTGGCTGGTACGATTTGATCACAAGATAGTCAGTACTGTTTGGAAACATTTTTGAACTGGTGTCTGTGTGTGTGGGGGGGGGAGAGAATGTCACTCATTCCAGCTTACTAAAATGGAAAAAGTAGTCAACAAAGAGAGGAACGTGGTGGAGAAAAGAAAGAGTTAAAGGGATCATGGCAGAACATCGGTAAAACAGAAGTGTGAATGGAAAAGAAATACATGAGAGCAAACCAGTAGAAGGAAGGATGATGACTCCCGTGTGCCAGGAATGTCTACAGCTCACAAGCTGTGCTGCTGGAAAGCTCAGGGATCAGGTTCCCCGTGTCAGCTGCTGTGCGGGACTGTTCCCAGGTCTAGCCATGTAATGTCTGTTTACTGAAGAGGGTGTGGGGACCAGAAGGACTGAACTGCAGCAAATCTAGAGTTCAGATTGGAAGTCCTATAGCTAAAGGTGTTTTTTTGTTTGTTTGTTTTTGTTTAATTTTCTTCATGTTTTGGAAAAAAAAGATTAAATCAAGTAGACACGGCTAATCTTTATATTCAAACTGACAATTTGCTATTTTTGTTTTGTTGCCAGGCACAGCATCTTGTGTGACATTTATGGAGGTTATAATGCAGAGTCAGCATAAACTCCTTCCAGCAAACATCACTAGTGAAAATGACTGTGGTCACTGGGCGCTGTTTTCACTTTGCCCCTCTCACCTGGCAGCGTATGATCTTGCATGGCGTCCTTTTTTTCCCCATCAGGAAAATATCCTCTTCATATACTGTAGAGACAGCCAAATTAACAGTATTGTCATTCAGTTGTCACAGTGTCAAAAACGTGTGAGATGAGTCAGGGGTCAATGTGAAGTCTTCACCTTCATCTCTCCACATGGTTGCTGCTCTGTTCCCAGACATACTGTGACACATGGCATGGAGGGAAACGAGTGTGTGTGTATGTATGTGTGTGGGTGGGTGGGGGGTATGCTAATGAAATGAGTGTATCATACCACAAAGCCAGCATAGTGGAGAACGAGGGGCACACATCGTGTCTAAACTGTTGTGTAGACAAAACAGATGCTGACTCGTCACACTGATTCATAAAATAAAGCCAGTTTATTGGGAACTCCAAGAAATTCCTCTTCAAGAACTGACCCTTAGTGTTTGTGATATACACTGCTCACCTCGCCTCCTTGCTTCTCGTCTCGCTTCCTTCCATCCATCCATCTTTCTGCATGACTCACAATGACTTGTGTGGGTAGTAAGCAATCATTGATGTTTCTTACCCTATAATGAAAGACAGCTCCTCAGATCCTGAACTCCCTGTAACCCCGTCCCACGTTAAATCACCGTAGGCCTAAATTGTGTGAGTGTTGGATGGAGCAATGGATTATTATCCTTATTTATTTTTTTCACATGTGTGCGAGTACTTCCATCTGTGACTGCTCTGAAGCCCTTCCTCTTTCACATCCTTTCCGGTGATTAGCACAGCAACAGCGCAGCAAGCAGCATGCCGTCCTCTCACCTCTGTGACTTTATAACAGAAGTCTAATAGAAACAGACTGCTCTCGAGGTAGCAGCTTTGGCAGCCGAGGGTTATATTTGTCTTTAACACATGCTGGTCACAGAGGCCCTCTGCGTTTCGAGAGAGGGGGTGAGGGTGGTTAGAGATATTTAAAGAGTTGATGGCACTGACTGGTAATGCAAGTTCATGTTTCATCTTGCGTGTTTTGTGGTCTTTTGTGCTGTTAGTACATATTCATGTGAACAAAAAAATCTAAATGTAGCTTCATGACACACAGTCTGTCAGTTCAGGGTGGAGTCGCTCACCTGTCAATCATGGTGAAGACAGAGAAAGGGAGATGAGCCATTGCTGCTTTATATTTTTGTTCTTGGACTACTGATTTACATGACCCAAGGAAAGTTGGCTCTGGTTTTACTGGCAAGCACCAGGTTCAAAGTAGGTTACAGCTGCTGAAAATGCAGAACTGAGGACTGGTGACAGACTGATGGTAATGGCAGTGCTTGCTGCAATGTGCAATGACACCAATGAAGAATTTATCTCTTCTGTTTATCAGTGAATCATTAATACTTCAAGCTGGGGAATATTTACTTAGCTGAGACTGTCAGTGACCTTTTATATCATAGGTGTCAAACTCTGGCCCGCGGGCCAAATTTGGCCCGCAGCGTAATTACATTTGGCCATACCAAATTACTATTAGAGCTGGCCTACTGGTATTATACAGCTAATATATATATTGTTTAGTATTAAGCTTTGCTTGTTCCATATTCAGTCCATATAAGAAAAGATTCATTCTTATATCTGGAGGAAGGTTTTTTTTCCAATAAATATCAATGTTAGCCCACGATTTTGTTCCAGTTTTCAATTTTGGCCCACTTTGTATTTGAGTCTGTTTTATATGAACAAATAAGTCACAACAGGTTTTGAAAGGTTTTGAAAAATGTGATTTTCTTAGAAACCTGAGGAGCTTATTATTTCTATTATTATTTGTCTTGTCATTTAATTCATAGAAAATGTCTTTTTTTGTGAAATGTCTATAGGTGACAGTGAAAAACAGGACCCTTGATATGTTTGTACTAGTTTATCTTTTTCTTAATACTTTGTAGTATCAATGGCAGTGGGGGAAATCTTCATCAATAGTTCAGATCTATGCACATTTTCCAAAACCTTCCGGTGGACCGGTTTGTAGTCTGTGCTGGGCCGCTTCTGGGCCCTGGGCATTATGCTTGAGACGCCTATTTTAAAAACTAAGCACATGACGAGCACAAGTACAGAAGCAGGACGAGTTCTAGATGTAGGGTTAGCTGGGTTTGGATGCTTGACTACACAGGAACTGTCCCTTATGTGTCCTGCAACAACTAAAGCTTGACTGCAAAAGTACATGGTTGGTAATTTGCCTGATATCACTGCACAGATTTCAGTGTTAGTAGATGTGCTTAAACATTAACATTTCATCCTCATGCTTTGTGGCAGCCGCAGAGTGGGAAAGTCAGTAGTTCTAACTTTGTTGAATCCAATTACCTCTCAGCAGTGCTCTGGGCTGCTGTTGTGACCAGTCACTTCCTGTGGTGGCCCATGTGGCAGAATTTTCTGCCAAGACCAAAAAGTTCAACCATTTATGCAATTATCTCTATAGTTCCAATAAGCAGAGGGTGGAATATCCTTGTTTTCTACAGCCCAAATATATCTTTTTCTAGCTCTTTTGTAGTCTTTATCTGCAAGAAAAGCAGAACTTTAATTTCCCAAAGGAAGAGCCACACAGTGCAGCAAGGCCTCAATCTTCCTTTCTTCCAAACTAGTTCAGTTCAAATAAAGACATGTCAAACAGCAGCTAAGGCTTTTTTGTGTGCTCTTAGCTTCAGTAGTTTCCCATATGGGGAACAAACAGTGTGTGTAAGCAGTGAAAACTAGCAACCTCCTGATGCTGTGAGACCAGTCCTGTGTAGACAGGAAGGTCTCTGGTGTCACATTTCAGAGACTTTACAGCCTTGGTCACCTTTCTTTCGACCTCTTAGATATCTTTATTTCATAGCGCATGGCTATACTGTTATCCAACATATGGTACATATGACATCACTTAAAACTTGGCCAGCTAATGTGTAAAAGTTGCCATAACTTTATTTATGGCTGTATATGTTGAAGCCTTAGCGGCAAGCTAAACATAGAGCCCCTTTTTGTTTTTATCACATGGTTATGTACTATGAAACAATGCTTTATTGTACCACTTGGTACCTTTCTGCCTGCTTCAGAAAATAGCTGTCATCACTTATGATACATCTGCTGCCTGTATTTTTATTATTTCATTGACAGATGTATATTTTTAAATCAACAAAGTCCATGAAGCTGATGCAACCTGGCTCAGTTTCCCATGGACAAAGACTGCCTATTAATACGTCTGTGCTCAATAAGGGACCAGCACTGATGGTGTTTTGAAAGACTTCTTCTCACTTCAACACAGAGAAATCAGTCTCTGCTTTTTTTTCTGCTTGAGTTGTGTGCTCTCAGTTCATTCATTTTTATCGGACTGCCTGAGAACCACAGATATGTTGCACCCTGCTAAGAAATTATAGTGCATGCTGCACAACCTTAGAAGGACAGCACGAAGATATCTACAACTCAGCACTCTGAGTGTGCGGGTGTGTCTGTGTGTGTGTGCATGCGTGTGAAATATATACAAAGCTGATGTTTACAGTGAAGGTCAGGGTGTTTTTTCTTCATCATGGGCAAAGTTCTCAGGCATGTTATGAGAAAATTCTAGCATCGTGTTAAGTACAAGGCACCTTGAATGTTCCCTGTTGGATGAAACAGAAGTAATGTTAGCAATGAAATACAATCTAGTAGGCATGACAGATGGTAGTTTGGATTAAAGCCTCACTGATATATTGTTTGACCATAATTAGCTGTTGAAACTGAAAAATTGACATACATCTAGTAGATACTAGAATGAATATATATATATATACAGGGAGTGCAGAATTATTAGGCAAGTTGTATTTTTGAGGAATAATTTTATTATTGAACAACAACCATGTTCTCAATGAACCCAAAAAACTCATTAATATCAAAGCTGAATGTTTTTGGAAGTAGTTTTTAGTTTGTTTTAGTTTTAGCTATTTTAGGGGGATATCTGTGTGTGCAGGTGACTATTACTGTGCATAATTATTAGGCAACTTAACAAAAAACAAATATATACCCATTTCAATTATTTATTTTTACCAGTGAAACCAATATAACATCTCCACATTCACAAATATACATTTCTGACATTCAAAAACAAAACAAAAACAAATCAGCGACCAATATAGCCACCTTTCTTTGCAAGGACACTCAAAAGCCTGCCATCCATGGATTCTGTCAGTGTTGTGATCTGTTCACCATCAACATTGCGTGCAGCAGCAACCACAGCCTCCCAGACACTGTTCAGAGAGGTGTACTGTTTTCCCTCCTTGTAAATCTCACATTTGATGATGGACCACAGGTTCTCAATGGGGTTCAGATCAGGTGAACAAGGTGGCCATGTCATTAGTTTTTCTTCTTTTATACCCTTTCTTGCCAGCCACGCTGTGGAGTACTTGGACGCGTGTGATGGAGCATTGTCCTGCATGGAAATCATGTTTTTCTTGAAGGATGCAGACTTCTTCCTGTACCACTGCTTGAAGAAGGTGTCTTCCAGAAACTGGCAGTAGGACTGGGAGTTGAGCTTGACTCCATCCTCAACCCAAAAAGGCCCCACAAGCTCATCTTTGATGATACCAGCCCAAACCAGTACTCCACCTCCACCTTGCTGGCGTCTGAGTCAGACTGGAGCTCTCTGCCCTTTACCAATCCAGCCACGGGCCCATCCATCTGGCCCATCAAGACTCACTCTCATTTCATCAGTCCATAAAACCTTAGAAAAACCAGTCTTGAGATATTTCTTGGCCCAGTCTTGACGTTTCAGCTTGTGTGTCTTGTTCAGTGGTGGTCGTCTTTCAGCCTTTCTTACCTTGGCCATGTCTCTGAGTATTGCACACCTTGTGCTTTTGGGCTCTCCAGTGATGTTGCAGCTCTGAAATATGGCCAAACTGGTGGCAAGTGGCATCTTGGCAGCTGCACGCTTGACTTTTCTCAGTTCATGGGCAGTTATTTTGCGCCTTGGTTTTTCCACACGCTTCTTGTGACCCTGTTGACTATTTTGAATGAAACGCTTGATTGTTCGATGATCACGCTTCAGAAGCTTTGCAATTTTGAGACTGCTGCATCCCTCTGCAAGATATCTCACTATTTTTGACTTTTCTGAGCCTGTCAAGTCCTTCTTTTGACCCATTTTGCCAAAGGAAAGGACGTTGCCTAATAATTATGCACACCTGATATAGGGTGTTGATGTCATTAGACCACACCCCTTCTCATTACAGAGATGCACATCACCTATTATGCTTAATTGGTAGTAGGCTTTCGAGCCTATACAGCTTGGAGTAAGACAACATACATGAAGAGGATGATGTGGACAAAATACTCATTTGCCTAATAATTCTGCACTCCCTGTATATATATATATATACACTCAACAAAAATATAAACGCAACACTTTTGTTTTTGCTCCCATTCCCCATGGGATGGACGTAGAGACCTAAAATTCATTCCAGATACACAATATAACCATCCCTCCCAAACAGTGGTCACAAATCAGTCCAAATGTGTGGTAGTGGGCACATCTGCCATATTGAGATAATCCATCCCACCTCACAGGTGTGCCACATCAGGATGCTGATCTGACATCATGAGTAGTGCACAGGTGTACCTCAGACTGCCCACAACAAAAGGCCACCCTGGATTGTGCAGTTTTGTCTCACAGCAAAATGCCACAGATACCACAAGCAATGAGGGAGCGTGCAATTGGCATGCTGACAGCAGGAATGTCAACCAGATCTGTCGCCCGTGCATTGAATGTTCATTTCTCAACCATAAGCTGTCTCCACAGGCGTTTCAGAGAACATGGCAGCACATCCAACCGGCCTCACAACCGCAGACCTCGTGTAACCACACCAGCCCAGGACCTCGACATCCAGGTTCACCTCCAAGATCGTCTGAGACCAGCCACCCAGACAGCTGCTGGAACAATTGGTTTGCACAACCAAACAATTTCCGCACAAACTGTCAGAAACCATCTCAGGGACGCTCAACTGCATGCCCGTCGTCCTCATCGGGGTCTTGACCTGACTCCAGCTCGTCGCCGTAACAGACTTGTGTGGGCAAATGCTCACATTCGATGGCGTCTGGCACGTTGGAGAGGTGTGCGCTTCACGGATGAATCATGGTTCACATTGTTCAGGGCAGATGGCAGCTGAGAATGTCCCAGGTCTTGCATGGCCAGCATACTCACCGGACATGTCACCCATTGAGCATGTTCGGGATGTGCTTGACCGGCGTATACGACAGCGTGTACCAGTTCCCACGAATATCCAACAACCTCGCACAGCCATTGAAGTGGAGTGGACCAACATTCCACAGGCCACAATTGACAATCTGATAGACTCCATGCAACGATGTGTTGCACTGCATGAGGCAAATGGTGGTCACACCAGATACTGACCGGTTCTGGGTCCCCAGACCCCCAATGGTAAATGGTAAATGGCCTGCATTTGTATAGCGCTTTTCTAGTCCATAGGACCCCAAAGCGCTTTACACTACATTCAGTCATTCACCCATTCACACACACATTCACACACTGGCGATAGCAAGCTACATTGTAGCCACAGCTGCCCTGGGGCGCACTGACAGAGGCGAGGCTGCCGGACACAGGCGTCACCGGGCCCTCTGACCACCACCAGTAGGCAAACATGGCGCAAAAACTGCACATTCCAGGGTGGCCTTTTGTTGTGGGCAGTCTGAGGTACACCTGTGCACTACTCATGATGTCAGATCAGCATCCTGATGTGGCACACCTGTGAGGTGGGATGGATTATCTCAATATGGCAGATGTGCCCACTACCACACATTTGGACTGATTTGTGACCACTGTTTGGGAGGGATGGTTATATTGTGTATCTGGAATGAATTTTAGGTCTCTATGTCCATCCCATGGGGAATGGGAGCAGTAACAAAAGTGTTGCGTTTATATTTTTGTTGAGTGTATGTATATATATATATATATATATATATATATATATATATACCGAGCTTGAAGGATAAACCGCCCGCATGGGCGTGCTGGGTGTTTTATATATATATATATATATATATATATATATATATATATATATATAAAAACACCCAGCACGCCCATGCGGGCGGTTTATCCTTCAAGCTCGGGTCCTCTACCAGAGGCCTGGGAGCTTGAGGGTCCTGCGCAGTATCTTAGCTGTTCCCAGGACTGCGCTCTTCTGGACAGAGATCTCCGATGTTGTTCCCGGGATCTGCTGGAGCCACTCGCCTAGCTTGGGAGTCACCGCACCTAGTGCTCCGATTACCACGGGGACCACCGTTACCTTCACTCTCCACATCCTCTCGAGCTCTTCTCTGAGCCCTTGGTATTTCTCCAGCTTCTCGTGTTCCTTCTTCCTGATATTGCTGTCATTCGGAACCGCTACATCGATCACTACGGCCGTCTTCTTCTGTTTGTCTACCACCACTATGTCCGGTTGGTTAGCCACCACCATTTTGTCCGTCTGTATCTGGAAGTCCCACAGGATCTTAGCTCGGTCATTCTCCACCACCCTTGGGGGCATCTCCCATTTTGACCTCGGGACTTCCAGGTTATACTCCGCACAGATGTTCCTGTACACTATGCCGGCCACTTGGTTATGGCGTTCCATGTATGCCTTGCCTGCTAGCATCTTGCACCCTGCTGTTATGTGCTGGATTGTCTCTGGGGCATCTTTACACAGCCTGCACCTGGGGTCTTGCCTGGTGTGATAGACCCCAGCCTCTATGGATCTTGTGCTCAGAGCTTGTTCTTGTGCTGCCATGATTAGTGCCTCTGTGCTGTCTTTCAGTCCAGCTTTGTCCAGCCACTGGTAGGATTTCTGGATATCAGCCACCTCCTCTATCTGCCGGTGGTACATACCATGCAGGGGCCTGTCCTTCCATGATGGTTCCTCGTCTCCCTCCTCTTTCTTGGGTTTCTGCTGCCTGAGGTATTCACTGAGCACTCGGTCAGTTGGGGCCATCTTCCCAATGTATTCTTGGATGTTCGTTGTCTCATCCTGGACTGTGGTGCTGACACTCACCAGTCCCCGGCCCCCTTCCTTCCGCTTAGCGTACAGCCTCAGGGTGCTGGACTTGGGGTGAAACCCTCCATGCATGGTAAGGAGCTTTCTTGTCTTTATGTCAGTGGCTTCTATCTCCTCCTTTGGCCAGCCTATTACCCCAGCAGGGTACCTGATCACGGGCAGGGCGTACGTGTTGATGGCCCGGATCTTGTTCTTACCATTCAGCTGACTCCTCAGGACTTGCCTGACCCTCTGCAGGTACTTGGTGGTTGCAGCTTTTCTAGCGGCCTCTTCATGGTTCCCATTCGCCTGCGGGATCCCCAAGTACTTGTAACTGTCCTCTATGTCTGCAATGTTGCTTTCTGGTAGTTCAATCCCCTCAGTTCTGACTACCTTCCCTCTCTTTGTTACCATCCGACTACACTTCTCCAGTCAGAACGACATTCCAATGTCATTGCTGTATAGCCTGGTAGTGTGGATCAGTGAATCGATGTCTCGTTCACTCTTGGCATACAGCTTGATGTCATCCATGTACAGGAGGTGGCTGACAACTGCTCCGTTCCGTAGTCGGTATCCGTAGCCAGTCTTGTTAATGATCTCACTGAGGGGGTTCAGGCCTATGCAGAACAGCAGTGGGGACAGAGCATCTCCTTGGTAGATCCCGCACTTGATGGTGACTTGTGCTATGGGCTTGGAGTTGGCCTCTAGTGTTGTACGCCACATCCCCATTGAGTTCCTGATGAAGGCTCTTAGGGTCCCATTGATCTTGTACAATTCTAGGCATTCCAGTATCCAGCTGTGGGGCATTGAGTCATAGGCCTTCTTGTAATCAATCCAGGCAGTGCACAGGTTGGTCAGTCTGGTCTTGCAGTCTCGGCTGACTGTTCTGTCTACCAGTAGCTGGTGTTTTGCGCCTCTGGTATTATTGCCAATTCCTTTCTGTGTCCCGCTCATGTATTGACCCATGTGCCTGTTCATCTTAGCCGATATGATGCCTGACAGGAGCTTCCATGTAGTACTGAGGCAGGTTATTGGTCGGTAGTTGGAGGGGACCGGTCCCTTCTTGGGGTCCTTGGGGATCAGGACCGTCCGGCCTTCAGTTAGCCATTCCGGGTGTCTCTCGTTAACTAGCAGCTGGTTCATTTGTGCTGCCAGACGCTCGTGGAGTGCAGTCAGCTTCTTCAGCCAGTAGGCGTGAACCATGTCGGGCCCTGGTGCTGTCCAACTCTTCATACTGGAGACCCTTTCTTGGATATCTGCCACTGTGATGGTTACTGGACCCTGTTCAGGGAGGTCGCTGTGGTCTGCCCTCAGATCCTCTAGCCACTGAGCATTGCCGTTATGGGTTGCATCCTTCTCCCATATGCTCTTCCAGTATTGCTCCGTCTCCAGCCTTGGTGGTGCTGTTCTCTTATTGTTCCCTTGCCACTGAGAGTACACCTTTGCTGGTTCTGTGGAGAACAGCTGGTTTATTCTCCTGCCTTCTATCTCTCTGGTGTACCTCCTCAAGCGGCTGGCCAAGGCTGTGAGTCTTTGCTTGGCAGTTTCCAAGGCCTCAGGTATGGACAGCTTGCTGTATTTCTTAGGCACCTTATTTGTCGCACCTTTCTGCAACTCCGTTAGTTGGCTAACCTCCCTCCGTGCTACTTTGATCTTGCCCTCTAGCCTCCTTCTCCATGGAGGGTACTGCCCCTTGTCGCTGTTCAACTTGTAGCCAAGCATCTCACTGATCACTGCTGCCGTATTGTAGATCAGCTTGTTAGTGTCGGTAATCGTGGTTGTAGGTATTGCCCGTAGTGCTGCATTAACATCATCTAGCAGACCTTCTGAGGGTACTTCACGTAATCTTGGTAACCGGCTACGGGGGATCCAGGTTTCAAGCTTGGCCATGATCCTATTTTTCAGGTCAGTTCCTCTCGCACTCAACGATCCTTCTCCTATCGCACTTGGGGCTATGTACCCAATCTCGGGTGGGGGTGATGATATCGCCCCCCTGACCTGGCGTCCTGACTCCTCCTTGCCGTAGCATTTGTGTTGTACCTCGTCAATCTCTAGCTGTGAGAGCAGTCCCTTCTTTCGAATGTTGGAACACTGAGCTACTAGTTGTTTCGCCGTCATTGTGGATGTTGGGTATCGAAGAATCCATAGGTCCCTCATCCTATTCATGTAGCCCCTTCCGCCGGGGTTACTTGCGTAGTAGCATTCCAACAACGCCCTGTTTTCGTCCCTTGCCCACGATGCCTTCTTGTTCCAGTAGCCCACTTTTCGTCAGGGTGCCCTGGTTCCTCAACACCTGACGCGGACCTTGTTGATCCGGGCGACGTCCGAGCCGGCATGCCTTCATATTTATCTGTCTCGCTCATGTCTGCGGTAGGCTTGCTTAGCATAGGGGTCTAGCCTTAGGACCCTTACTGGACACAGACGCCCCAGGCAGGAATCGATCTTGCGATCCTCTGTTCCAAATATATATATATATAAAACACCCAGCACGCCCCTGCGGGCGGTTTATCCTTCAAGCTCGGGTCCTCTACCAGAGGCCTGGGAGCTTGAGGGTCCTGCGCAGTATCTTAGCTGTTCCCAGGACTGCGCTCTTCTGGACAGAGATCTCCGATGTTGTTCCCGGGATCTGCTGGAGCCACTCGCCTAGCTTGGGAGTCACCGCACCTAGTGCTCCGATTACCACGGGGACCACCGTTACCTTCACCCTCCACATCCTCTCAAGCTCTTCTCTGAGCCCTTGGTATTTCTCCAGCTTCTCGTGTTCCTTCTTCCTGATATTGCTGTCATTCGGAACCGCTACATCGATCACTACGGCCGTCTTCTTCTGTTTGTCTACCACCACTATGTCCGGTTGGTTAGCCACCACCATTTTGTCCGTCTGTATCTGGAAGTCCCACAGGATCTTAGCTCGGTCATTCTCCACCACCCTTGGGGGCATCTCCCATTTTGACCTCGGGACTTCCAGGTTATACTCGGCACAGATGTTCCTGTACACTATGCCGGCCACTTGGTTATGGCGTTCCATGTATGCCTTGCCTGCTATATATATATATATATATATATATATATATATATATATATATATATAACAACTACCTTCATTCTTCATGCCGTAGCTCCAACTAGGTGCTGCAGCTGTTCCAGGTTTGTCAGCTGCACAGCCATGATGATCCACCACATCCCAAAGGTGCTCTGTTGGATTGAGATCTGGTGATTTGGAGGTCATTTGACTGCAGTAGACTTATTTTCATGTTCAAGAAACCTGTTTGTTTTTGAGCTTTGTGGTGTGCTATCGTGCTGGAAGCAACCATCACTGTGGTCATAAAAGGGACCGATATAGTCAGCAACAATACCCAGCTAGACTGTGGCGGCTGGATATCGTCTCTTTTTCAGAACGTTCTCTGTAAACCTTAAAGATGGTTGTGTGGGAAAATCCCAGTAGATCAGCAGTTTCAGAAATACTCCCAGCCCATCTCACAACAACAACCGTGCAGCATTCATAAAATTGCCTTTCTCTCCCATATGAAAGTTTGAACTTCAGCTATTTTTGACCTTCAGCTGATTTGACCATATGTACATGCCTAAATGCATTGACTTACTGCCACGCGATTGGCTGATGAGATAATTACATTAATAAGCAGCTGAACAGGTGAATCTGAGAAAGCAGCCAGTGAGTGCATGTGGCTTCTTTGTATTGTTTAGAATGATCTCAGCTCAGTCTGCAGCACATACATAAGAGCAGCATCACAGCCGAGCAGATGGTGGTACACAGTCAAGAACGTGTCTTTGCACAGTGTTGCCAACTAGGTCAGAAATACACATTGCTGAAAAGCTCATAAACAATTGCTTTTTCTGGTTTTAAATGATAAATATTGCTTTGAAAATTAAATGCCAAATTCTATATCATGCTTGATCTGATCACCTTACTAAAAAACAAGGGTTCATGTCAACCTCTAACTTAAACAAGATTGATTACATTACTGTCTTCATTTGAAATGTACTCTACCTGTACGGTTGTATGTAAAAGAAAGCACCTTAAAGTTTAAAGCAGACTGAATCTGAAAGCTTTCTTGTCTTCGTGTGTCACTAGTTTCCTCCCTTTCCTAACAGTGGGGTTATGCTGGGTGACCAAAAAGTCATTAATATTACTGTTCCAGTGTGCCGCTGTTTATTTTGAGACTGTGGCTCAAGGGACTGATACGCTGCTGCACACATGCATCTGTACACACAGGTGTTTTACTGGGACACAGTATACAGCTCTTGGAGGTGGTTTTCAAAATGCTGAATCGATATAACAGTGATGTGCTCTGAAGAGACTTTGCTGGTGCTTCATAAATATGCTTACAGCCACAACTATAAGCACGTACTGGGGAGGTGTCTTCCACAACGAATGGCTGGTTTGGAAAACAGGTCATTGAGCTTACCTTAGCACTTGTTTGGGTTGTTGTTGCTTGATGGCCACATAAACCATCCGCTGCTGTTATGATTTCTTATTTGTGATATGTATGCAAGCTTTTGAGGAAATGGTTGTCTGCTTCATTGGGTTTCTATCAATTAAAACTCAGGAATGTGATGTGCATAAGTGATAAAGCATCATGTGTTTCACTGCTTTTGAAAACTGCTAAATGAAGAACCTGATGATCATATACATATACTGTACTTTGTTCATCAGTTTATTGCTGTTCTTTTCTATTGAGTCTATTAGACTTGTTTATGTCACCCACAAATATGAATGTGCTTTTAGTGAGACCACAACAATTAAAATGAGTAACTTTGCAAAGGTCACCATTCATCATGCAGTTCCTGCATGGGCCGATAAAAACACTAACTTTTCTTCTGCTTCTATTCCATTTGTCAGGTAATTTATAGATTTAGTAATGGCTATGCATTTGTACGGCAATTTATTACCCCTGGACTGGGCCACAGTGTAATGTAAATCTAAATGGTATTTCTACTGTCAGCCAGATCCAAGATATTCACATTAAGAAAGGGCTGAGTTATTTACAGTTTCAATTCAAAGTTTTACCATTGGTTGGTCCCAGCAGTGCTGTTAGCTGTGCCCCATGCAGGAGGCATAAAAATGTGGGGCTATGGCTTCATACTCCTAATACAGCAGGTGACTCTATGAGCATATCAGTGAATCTGGAGTGACTTTTGATATTACTGGTTTTTCTGTTTATTTGTGTGCTTGCAGACTGGCCAACATGATGACGAATAAATGCATGCAGGGAAACAGAGATTATTCCCACCAATATTAGTGTTAGATGAGCCCACACCATCATTTTTCTCTGAATGAACTGATCTCTTTGTTGACAGAAAAGCCCTACTCATGCTTTCCATGTATTCATCTAGCATGAAAGTGGAACAAAGACGAACTTGAGATGGATAAAAGATAATAAGTAGGTTGTAGTCACCGCACTGCAATGGGAAAACAGCTATTTTCTTCGAGGAGTGCAAAGGCGCGAGTATGCTCGTGCATGAACGTGCACTGGTGACATTCTTACCTGGACCGAACCAGAGAGAGTTTTGAATTCGCCAGCAGCCTGGCTGCACTTGCTCCACTGCTGCCTGGAAAACTGCAGAGCTGCTTCTGGTCCACATCTGGTCCACATCTGGTCCATGTGGGATGGTTGGACATTCACCAAGCCAAGCACAACCAGAGCCACTGATAACATGGCAGTGCTTATAGCTGACAGCAGCAGTCTTAGCATATGTCAATGATGATGCAGGTGTGTATATTTATAGTAGTTATAGGGTACATTAATATGCAGACTGCACTGACCTGTATTACACAGATGTACAAATCAATATATTTTGATAAATAAAATTTGCTTCTGAGGACTTCAGGTGGGCTATTTATCTTTTTGTTTTGCAGACATGAAATCTGATTTAAGCTTGCACGTAACATTTTTGAGATACACATCATTGATGTTTGACGTGAATGATGTGTATCTCAATATAATGTATCAACACTATGGCTAGAAGTTTCCAAAAATTGTTTTAATGTGTTTATTCTGGACAAAAACAAGAGAAGACGATCTCAGGATCTCTCCAAAGCATATTTCTGTCAATTTAGCTCAAAATAAATCCACAAACATGTTTGAGGCACTTGCTTTTGCGCATGCACTGCACACCCGTCTCTCTTTGCAAGAACAAACAGTAGCGGGTCATCATCCTCTGATTCAATTTTTCCTGGTGTCGGTTTTCCAATACTTTTATACCTTGGTGACATCACTCAGATTTGGTGGGAAAATGTCAAGATGAGAATGTAAAAAGTGCAATTTCAGTGACATTCTGGCACTCATTAGTTGATGTGCTTTCAGCATGTTATCCACAAGCTCAGCAAGATTCTCTGCTCTGATATTGCCAAGACAATTCTGTGCACAAATGTTTCCCATTGCTGCTGATTCAGATGGCTTTAGCATTAGTTCACAGATTTCAGGACCAACAAAAACACCTTCTTTCACTTTGGCTGCATTTTGTGGACAGTAAACTTATTTCTTAAAGGCTAAAATGCATCACTGTTTCTGCCCAGTCATTCTAGCCGTCCAATTCTGGGAAAATCATAACTTTTAAAAAAATGGGATGAAAGAGATGAAAATGGTTTGTTAACGCACAGGTGAAAGTATACCAGCAGCAAAATGCTTGTGACCAGTTTGATCTTTTAGGTACCGCTAACTACATTTTTTCATTTGCCTATCTTTTAACATATTGTAATCTTGTTGACTTGTTGTTGTCTAAATAAATCACAAAAATGAGAATTGTACACAAACCTTTGACTTTGTACAAAGTGATTTTAATTGCCTAGCTGCACCTTAATAAAAAGTCTAAAGCCATGTCAGCAGGTCTGTAAGCCTTCAGTTTTTGAACACCAACAGCGACATGCTAATGCGGTTATTATGACAAACCATTTACCGTTTTTTTTTTTTATCATCTTAGTTTAGCTTGCTACCAATGCTAGTCAATAAGCACTAAATGGCCGAAAGTATTCTCTATTTAAACCTACTTAAAGTGAAGTGCTTCACATTATAAATAAGGTTCAACAACTCAAATTGTACAAATGGATCAAACTAAAATAAAAGCAAGCTTCCACATGTAGGTCTGTGGTCAGGTCAGTTCACTGTTATAGAGAGGCATCTGGCTATGAAGACCTTTAAAAGGCATCAGCAAAATGGCAATGCATCTTGCCAATTACAACTTCAAGAGATTGAGGCACTAAACGTAGGAGAGATAAAATATAAAACTGGGACAAGATCAGACCTAGCAGGCCAACATGTGTAGGTGGGTGACACACTGAATAAGATAAAAGAGATTTGAGGTTTGGTCTGTGGACACTCAACTCTGTCTGAGTGCCTTAAGCTTCACATCCAGCAATGCAGAGGCCTGTATGATAAGCTTATAGGTTAATATAAATCACAACACCCCCCCCCCCCCCCCCCCCCGACAAAATATATTAAAACTTCCATATCCTTCTAATGATGATTGACATCTTGCAAAAATACTGGTGCTGTTTGGTTTGTGTCGAACTTGCAGCTTCTGTGAGTTTAATCAATCTGGAACTCTTTTGCTTGTTTGCAGGTTGGAGTAGCTGTGATGGATGACCAGTGTGTGTCTCATGGCAGTCCTCATCGCAGCGGAGGTCATGTCAGTACTGAGGGTCAAAAGTTGAATGTCATCAGGTGTGGGTGGCTCCGGAAGCAAGGAGGTTTTGTCAAAACGTGGCACAGTCGCTGGTTTGTGCTGAAAGGGGATCAGCTCTACTATTACAAAGATGAGGAGGAGACTAAAGCTCTGGTAAGACTGTGAATGTACTAGAAGATGAACTAACATAAAAATTGTGGCATGCACCCACACATATGCAGATGATAGTTCTCACTGTATGATGATTGAGTTTTTTTTGGATCAGACAGCTCTTTGGCTTATGACCAGACTGTATGTAAAAGATGGGTGTAGCATCTGTGAAGTTTGTTTTATGGGCTCTGAAACCTTAACCTATGCACCTAGGGTCATAAGTCATTAGCTACTGTAAGCATGGTTTGTTAGCAAGGTGCGTTCCTACAGTCATATGAAAAATGTGAGTTTTTCACAAGACTCTATGCAGTCCTGTGAAAAACTAAAAAGTAATACTTTTCTATATGACTATCAGTCTCCCACATCATTGTGGAGGAATTTTCGCCCACTCTTATTTACTCTAATTTACAGCATCGCTTCAGTTCTTTGAAGTTTGCAGACATTTGTTTATACACAACACTCTTATGGTTCCACCACAGCATTTCAATCAGGTTGAGCTCTGGACTTTGACTGTGTCATTGCAGCACTTTAATTCTTTTATTTTTCAGCCATTCTATTGCAGACTTGATGCTGTGCTTGCATGTGCTCGATCCAGTTTTAGCAAAGCTTTAGCTATCAGACAGATGGCCTCACATGTGACTCTGGTACACAGAGGATGGTCAATTCAGTGACTGCAAGGTACCCAGGTCCTGTGGCTGCATGCCCAAATCATCACCAATCTACCGCCACGCTTGATAGTTAGTTGAGGTGTTTGTGCTAATATGCTGTTTGGTTTTCACTAAACGTGGCACTGAGTTATATGACCAGACATCTTTGGTTTGTTCCGTCCACAGAGGTTGTTGCAGAGGTTTTGTGATTTGTTCAGATCCAACTTTGCAAACATAAGCTACAGTATACTCCCATGTTCTTTTTACAGAAGAAAAAGCTTTCTCTTAGCAGCACTTCCAAATAAGGCCTACTTGGTCAGTTTTCTTCTAATTGTACTATTATGGTGTTTAACATTTAACACACTAACTGAGGCCTATAGTCTGAGATGTAGCTATTGGGTTTTCTCTCAGCTTTGCAAGGGTTTGACCTTGGAGTGAATGTTCAGGGACAATCCACATCCAAGATTGGCAGCTGTCTTGAATGTTTTCTACTTGTGATGAGTCTTTGGATGGACTTTAAATTATTTGGAAATGGTCGTATAGTCCTTCCCAGATTGATGGGCAGCAACAGTTGTTTCTCTAAGATTACTGCCGATGCCTTTTCTCCTTGCCACAACTTAAAGCTCCAGACCAGCAAACTGTCAAACATTCTGTTTTATAGCAGTGGTTACATTTCATGATCAAAAGATCAAGTGCATTTGATTAGCAGCACCTGGCTGTTACTTACCTTCTTGACACCAATAGAAGCAGTTTTGTTTTTTGTTTAACAGGACTGCATAAAGTCTTGTGAAAAAGGAAGCGTATGGGTGTTTCACACAGATGGATACATGCTGATAGTTCCTAAGTAAGATACAAATACAATAAAAGCATTTACTCAAAGCAGCTTGCAACTGCCACTAATGATAATTCTAAGCCTCGGTGAAATTGAAGCCAACCCTCTAGAGCCGTCACAAGTGGTGATATTACTTTTCTTACTCAATCTAATGGGCCAGCCTCAATATAAAATGATGGCTGGCATACAGTGCGTCGCTATGAAGTCAGCCATTCAACAGTGGGAAATGTGCTGGAGATGTTTTGCTCACTTTAACATTACGATCAGATATGAATCTAAATATGTACTCTAAGCCCTGCTGTGGTGAAGTGTCTGTTTGTGCTTTCTGTATTTGCTGTATTTACTCACAGCACCACCATATTTCTTGTAGATACATGCTACAGTATAGCCAGGTGAGATGATAACATCGAGCTATGGTTCAAATGAGGTTGTTTTGACTCTCAAACCAAACTGTTTTCAGTTTGTCTTTATGGAAACACACACACACACACACACACACACACACACACACACACACACACACACACACACACACACAAATGGCTATCCTGAAATGAGAAGAGACAATGAGTAACACGAGTTTTATGGCTATCTCTAACATTACTGTAACAAGGAACTCCCTCTCACTTAGCATGTGCAGACTGGAAAAAGAAGCTGCCAAAATACAGTGAAAGAGAGCGAACATTGATTCCACAAGTTGAGTTCATTAAGAAACTTGTTTAATTTCTTGAATTTGATGAAAGAGTCAATAGTCTTTTCTTGGTTGTCAAATACAATGATGCTGGATAGCAACTTGTTATTAAATACTAGTTCATAAATACTCTAAGAGTGTGTTTTATGAGTAGCTTGTCACGTCATATTCCTATCATGCCTTTAATCTTTATATCAGTTAGCAGATGTTTCGTGTTTTGTTTTTTTCCTCTTTGCAGTTATTTTACACCAGAGCTTACTCCTATTTGGCAAATACACAAAAGACCACATCCTTTTGTAATATTTATCCCTACCAAACAATATCTCCTTTTTTTCCTGTGGAAACTTGATCACTTGTGCACAATTGAAATCTTTATTCTGCTCATCTACCCACACTTCTTTGCCTGGCCAATTTTCCAGGAAACTGAGCCTCAGCCAAACCCAAGAAACAGCAGCAGCAGAAGTCTCTAAAGGTTAAAGCTCCAGACCTGAAGGTGGGCCACAGGCCAGATACAGGGGGAGGAGAGATTTTCTTTCTTTTTTTCTGGGAAGGCCAGGTTTTGAAGCTGTGTCAAAAAAAAAGAGAGAAAACAGTTTTCCTGAAACAACTTGATAATTATATTTATCATCATGTTCTCAGAGAACTTATTTGTAATGTCCCTACAACTCCATCTACCTGTGGAATACTCTTCTTTGGTTAGCAACTTTCCATTCTTGCCCTACTTCTAAAGCTGTAATAAATTTCAGCTACTTTTTTTTTTTTGCAGAGAATGGGAAATTTCTAGTGAAACTAGGTCAGGTACAGAGGAGTGTGCTCAAAGTCCTCAAATCTCCATGACCTCCAAAGCAGAGAAGCATGTAAGAGCACAAACAGAACACTCCAAAAAGACAGCGTACCGAACAGAATACAAGATAACCAGTGTAGCGTTTCCAACATCCCAAAAAGGAGGAATACCAGCGGAACAGAGAGGAGACAGAAAACTGTCAGAAACAGGTTTGGTTTTGCTTTTTGTGCCTCGAACGCTGATGTTTAAGATCAGGGCAAAAACACAAACACACAAGGTGCACTAAGATCCTCCACTTTACTTAGACTATATGTGGTGGAGTAATATCTACCCACGCTAACCTATTAGCCACATCCAACAGAGACGCAACTGATTAATTCTCTGACATGCTGTGATCTCTCCATTACCCATCACATTAGCCTAATTGCTGCTACCTCAGAGGACACATGAACATGTGCTACTTTCTGTTGGCTAACAATTTGTTGAACGATTAGACAGGAAAATATTACATACAAATTACATATTTAACTAGCTTCTGGCACAAACTGAATCTACATTTTATGAAAACAAAAAGCATTCATTATGCTATTCACATATAAATATAAAGTCTCACAATAAATGAATTTAAAGTACGCACAGTTTAAAAAAAAGGCGGGGGGACAAGTTTGGAAAATAGCAGCATTTAGACACAATGGACTGACTGCTTTATCTTTACTTACAGTGGACACAATGCGCTAGCACTGCACTCTTAAGCAGTAAATATTAGTTGCTAATATTATGAAGAATTATGGGGAGGTTTTAACACGGAGACTTACCAGAAAAGTTGGCAAGTGATTGCTTGTAATTATGTAACTAATCACAGTATGACTTTTCTGTCTATCTTAGGCAGAGTGCTAGGTTTCAGTGTCTATTTTTGATACTGAAAGCCTAACAGTATTTATGATTAGTGCCTCTAATCCTGTTGTTACTCTAACCAAACAGCTCGAGTTGTCATATCAGTCCTTAATCCTGCAAGAACATTGGGGGGGTTTGGCTCTTGGGACCACTAGAGTCAAGTTAGAACCATAATGCCACCAGTTAAACTAGCATTACCTGACTGGTTGTAAGTCGTAGCTGGCTGTTGCTGGCAGTAACCATGAAAATGACTGCTAAACTCCTAGTCACACTGTCGAGCGGTCAGTGACGCTGGGGGGAAAAAATGTGTAATACCCAACCGGTTGGCAAGCGGTTGCTGGAGGTTGTTTGCTGTTGCTACGTGAAACTGGTAGCAAAGAGGTAAACTATGCTGCACCAAAAACCTCCTTGAGATGGCTTTGGCGGCTAGCAGATTGCCATGGTAACCCTTACTTTGCTGACTTGTCTCCAAATACTCACTAGCTACTCACTAAGTGGTAGTGAAACTGTGAGAATAATTTGCCTTCAAAGTAAAAATCTGTACTCTTTGAAACAGGTTGGTTTCAGTGGTAAAGCACAACTTTTACTTTGGAAGTGAAGATTCCCCGATTCGGGTTTAAGTCGCTCTCTTCATAGCTTCTCTGCTGCTCTGCAAGCACCTGTCTTTGCAGCCAACTCGGTGTCCGCCATGCAACCTGTTTTTGCAGATCTCGATGGAGTAGTTGGGTCTTTTGAGATTCAATTCTGAAAGTCAAAGCTTAAATAGCTAAACTTGGAATAATCTTTTCAATTATGAAGTCAGAAAGCTGTAGAAAAAACATCAAGTAATAAATAAAAAAAACAAAAAAATGGGATTTCCTCAGAATGGCTGTAACATGTCGTCATGTGTGATGCACTGGGACTTTATACCTGACATACCATTGTTTTGTTTTCATGCAGTGAACATTTTATAACATTTGTTTGATTTCCAATACTGCAACTCATAAGAATTCTGATGTTTTTAGATACTGTAACATTATCTGAAAAATTACTGCTGATGTAGGCAAACATGTTGATGCTATACAGTTAGGCCGAACCTCTCTGAGTAACAGGAGGAATCCGAAGAATGGGCGTCAGATGGAGGTGAAGGGTCACGGAAAAGCATGGGTACAGGGTACAGCACGTGTAGGATTAGTGTCGATATGCCATCTGCCTGCACTTACTCGTCTATGAAGGAATACACACGCACAAGCCCGCATGTACACACTCGCATTCTTAGATGCACACATACATTACTCGGATTTCATCTGGCTGAGCCATAAACAAAGACCCTATTCATGCGGTGGGTGAGATTGTATGGTTATTGTAATTCAAACCACTCAGCCTTGTATCTATATGCCAGGGATGTAAGGAAAGTAGCATTGTGAATGAATGAGAGAATTGTGAATTAATACGTTGAAATGATTTAATGTTTTAAGAAATGAAAGACATTAAAATTTCATAAGTTTATTATGATTTTAGCTGCTGCACGTCTTACAAGTTAGTTAATATTCATAGCATGTAGGGGGCACTTCTGGAGGCAGACGAAATGAGAAGTAGCTGGATTTAATAAGAAATTGCATCATATCAATAATGCAGCAGTGCAGTTGTGTACTAAAAGTCCTTTTGTTTTCCCTGCTTAAGCTGAAAACCATTTGACCTTTGCATTTAACTGGAGTAAATAAAACGCCACTGCAGTTCAGTAATTTTTCATTCTGCAACACTGTGTTACTGCTGATTTGATGACAATAGTAACTCTGTAGCCCTCGTTTGACATTGACAAAGATGTTTTTGAGGCATCACAAAGTAATAAAAGCTTTTTATAGCAGGCAGGGTTCCAGCCTGTCACGTCAGAACCAGAGGAGATCTGATTTGCATTATATTTGAATGTATGAGGCATGTGAACCAAGAAGTGGACATTATCAAGACACCCTTGTGTGAACAAATTGAAAAGCATTGCTGACATCATCCTCTGGTAATAGACAAAAAATTTCCATTAAAGTGGTTCAATAAGTTTGCATGTATGGGCGTCTCTTTAAAATTACAGATGGGCAATAATATTAAGGCAAAGACATTTCCTTTAGCCTAAATATATTAAAGCATGAAAAAAGTTTATCATTAATAGAAGGCAGCCCCGTCCATTAGTATTCCTAGGCTGCATATACTGCATAGAAGTTATTTCCTTTAACTCCTGAAGGGTGACTGCATGTCTAATAAGCTCTGCAGTGATGGATGAAGAAGTCGATTAAGTCTCACTGGACTTGCAACAAGTTCCTGTAAGTTTTGTAGCCTAAGGACTTTTTCTATTTCTAATACCTGATGGTGCAAGAGGGTAAAACAGCGAATTTAAGGTGTGTGCAGATGTAGTGGTATTTGTATTGCTGGAGCAAAGCAGCTGTATGGAATATTTACTCACGTCGAATCCCAACTCACTAAAAAACTGAACTGCAGAGCTTCTTGTTCTGTCTGTCTTAGAATGCTTCACTTTTCATTGGTCATAACACAGTACAGTAAGCACTGGCTCACATCTGTTGACTCATTATATTTCATTTATAGCTGTATCTTAACAATGAATTTGTAGATAAAAGGTGTGATTCACATTGATACTCCTAGTGATACATTGTTATTTTGTCCAAAATAAGGAGTCGATGGTTTACATTCAGTTCTAGACTGCAGCAGTATTCTGTAGTTTGCATGATGACTTGTCTGCAAACATTTGCCGTTTTAATGAATGAGGTGCAGTGAAACTTGAGGAAGGTCAATGCAAACCACTAACGGAAAAATTGGTCTTCCAAATAAAAGTTGAGCATTAGCACCACAATCAATCAACATTTCAAAATGAGCAAACTACGAGCAACTGTAGCAACCTGCTAGCAATCAAAGTAACCACAAGGAAAGGGGAACTACTAGCAACCACCTGCCAACCAGCTGGGGAACACAAACTTTCCCTAATGGCTGGTGGTTTAGAAATGGATTTCATAACAACAGAAACTACTACTTGGGAAATAAGATTTGCCTGTGTGACTGAGACATAACTTAATGGGGCGAGATACACAAATATTCCCCCTCAGTAAATTATTAAAATAAATGTGCAAAAACTGATTTTATAAAGTTTTTAACTGTTTTAGCACCTGTTTACATTAATGAATGTTGATTAGCTGATGTTCTGTATAATTTAGAGAACTCTCATTGATCTGGTTTCCCATGAATGAATAATAATGAATGGGTAAGCAAACATGTGGACAAGCTAACACACATTTTACATATGCTAACCACACGCGCTTTGTGTGAAGGTCATTGTTCAGTCAGAGCAAGGACCTGCTGGACAAAAATCCATATCAACAATATCAGGTTATAACATATTCCTCCCACCTGTCTCCTCTAAGACCCCCAAAGGAGATTTGAGGGCAGAATCGGATATCAGATATACTGAAAACTAGTCTTCACCTGTGGATGGTTTAAAGACTTTCTTTCTGCCTTTCACCTTAATAGGTTTAATTGGTATTTGCTCATTTTAACTTTGCTTTGCTGGGAGATTTTAAATCAAAATACTTGTAACCAATATCGAAACTCTTGCTTCTTTCTGCTTCCTCTGCCGTTCTCCTTTATTAAGCAGAAATGCCATCCCATTTTCTCTGCATTCTTTTGCAGTTTATACATCGAGTTCATCATCTTCACATCTGCCTAGTGAAGCTTGCAGTGTCAAATAAATCAAAACCATGCTTTGGTGGCTTTGGCCTAAAAACCGAATCAAGTTTCAGTCAGATAATTAATGCCATCAACTTTAGAGCTTAACAGTCAGCCGCTTGAATTGCTTTAACTTTAAATCTGACCTTGCTGACACAACTTTGAAGTCAAGCCGACTCCTGTCACGCATGTCACTTTTTCAGGGGCTGTTCTCTCTGCCTTCATTCTTACTTTCTTCTGTTTTTGAGAGCTGAAATATATGAAGTCACACTCATGAACATTTTACATACAGCTCAGCTCACAGCACTGCCAATCTGTATTACATTTGCATTGAGAAATAATACTAAAAAGTGCTAACTTCTTCTTTAAAAAAAAAAAATGAAGCTATCTCAGTGGTGTTTAAAATTATGCACAGCTATGTCTTTTTTAGTCTTGAGCATGTTCGTACTTGTACATATATCATTCACATATCTCTGGAACCGTATGTTACTCTGTTTTCTCAGCATGCCATGTTATGTCTTTCAGTTGTCATAGTTTGACTTTTTTATCTATTGATCTGACAAATATGATCTGTACAGAGGATCAGTATGGGCAACGTGCCGCTGACCTCATTTCCATCTGCCTCATTCATTTCCTGTGGTACTCCAAACCACATATGTTATCAGTTTATCTTCTATGATACACTCTAAAGGCTTTATAGGTCCTTCATAGTATCCACTTATCTTCAAGTCCTGGGAAAGGCCATCTTGTAAGAATTCTGGTAGTCTGCTTTGAGCTGTCTGAAACCTTTACGCATCTGCTTGTCTCATTTGTTTAATAGAACAAAGCTGTGATAGTGAAGCTTGATTTGTGGGCTGTAGACAGCTTTTGATTTTCCTGCTGTCGGGGCATCCAGAGAAGGATATTGGTAACAGCTCACACGTAGGAGACATCCAAACTGTAGTACAAGCATAGCTGATGAGCAGGGATATGTCTTCTCTGTGGTTGGTGCAGCTGTATTCTGTTTTTTTCTTTCTCTCTACTTAACAGTGGAATATATAATGCGCTGCAGTACAAGGACTATATTGAGGGCTATAGCTGCAAAGTAATTTCACAGGAAAATGGTTGAACAGGAAAATACCTTCTGCCTTTGTGGTTTGTAGACTTTGCAAGCCAAATATCTCCTGCACCTGTGTTCTAGTGTTAAAGGTATAGATACAGGATGTTAAGGCAGACCTGAATGGACTGAAATAGACTTCAGTGGCAACATGTAAATGAAATATAAGATACAATCTTTGTCCTATTATTCGCTGGTATTATTGTGCATTATCTCATTCTAATGCCTTGGCTTGTTTTAGCAACATGATGCAAAGACAGGTGTATGACTAATTACCTTAAATTAGACCCTGTAACTTAATACAAGGTAGCTGTCATAAATGTTGTTAATGCTTGCTCTTTTTGTATATGAACTGCAATTAACGATACAAAGAGGCTCCTTTGATAGAATCTCCTTTGCCAACTTCTTGTGATTTTTCTTCAGCTTATGAAGATGGAGGACAAGTTTGACTTCAGCAGCATGTTCTTGCAATGTGGGCGTATTTTTAGGTCTTTGCAAAAGATAAACGCATAAACTAATGCTGTTGTCTGACTTTAATAGGGTTACATAATGAAATTGCTGCTTTAATGAGGTTAAGTAATGTCACTGACAGACAGCCTACACTGTGGAGGAAAACAGTTGTTAGAGTTGTTTTGTGGATCCTGGAAATGATTTTGTGATGCAAATAGTTATTAGATATGATCTTGTGCAAAGAGAACTGTGTATGTAGCCTATAAAAAGTATTTTTTTACTTTACTTTATTTTACCATAGTTTTACCATAGTTGATGGAGTACACCCGTAAAATGTAACTTGTGTGTACTGTTTGCTTTTCAGTATTTCCTTATGTTCCCTGGAAGTGATGATAATGTAATTTGCAGTTACTGCTTTTCCTAAAAGTATTGTTACTTTAGGCAGAAAATACTTTACTCTATATAACTTTGGTTATGTGTTGTAAGCTCTATGGATATGATAAAAGGTATTCAGCAGCAACAGCAGTGACAGGTATTCTTAAAATTAAATGGCAGGGCGTAGTGTATGCCTTTGTGGGAATTTACTGTTAGTGGCATGACATGTTTTTAAATGGCCCTGAGCTTGTGGTAAGCAGACATGCTACTGTCCCTGCTCGTCCATATTTTCCACCCCTATATCTCCGTTCTATACTTTATTAAAACCTGTGATTGATATCTCAGTTCTAACAAAAACTACAGTGTTTATACATTTTCAGACTAATTTTATACTATTATTAAAGATAATAGCTTAAAATCCGTAGGTAACTTTTCCAGCAATCGGATGCATTGCATCTAACATACGGTTGTTTTTTAATCATTAAATCGCCCTTGCTTTGTAATTCACCAATTTAGGTTCCTTGTGGTAATTTCAGTCTATCATTTATCCTGTCTAATTTCTCATATTACTCACCCAACGTTAATTTGACAAGTAAATAAAAATTAATGAAGAAGTTTCCCATTTCCCTCTAGTTAACTGGCATATTAATATTTATGAGGGTTATGCAGTCATAGTTGGTGGTTTTTATTATATAGTTGCTTTTGAATGTGGGACAGTGCAAGAAATACCTGTTGTGTAACAGTGGAATAGTGACATTTATTGCATTATTGAACCTTGCAGCAGGAAAAACATTAGTAACTCTTTGCCCCTTAAAAAAACTAGAACCAGAAATGGTGAAGAATAAATACATAAGGTCAAATTAATGGATACATATGGTACTCTAGAAAGGCAGACCCGTTGTAGGTCTCCAGCTAAGCTCCAGCTGAGTTTGATTTGCTGTAAAAGGTTAGCCAGGCTGGAGAACACTAATTATTGTCTACAAAGTCAGTTGAACAACAAGACAAATAATGAATTACCTGTTGCACCAAAAACAGATGGCAGCTTGACTTCACTCTTAAGCTTTTATCTGAAGCAGTTGATTCTTCTCACCAGCTTTGAATGATTCCTTCGTGTTATGCAGTGATTCTGAGAAAGTATTTCAATATTTTATTACCGTAGTAGTGGTATTGATATTATTATCAGTAGTAGTATTTAGATTTTAAATATTTTGTTTATATTAAGTTTGAAATATAATTTTTTTCCTATTTTATTTCATCCTCAAAGCTTTTATATCATACCCTCATCTGACACTTAATTATAACAAATTCAACTATGTCATTGCATTTAGCTATGTAGATGTGGTCAAGACGACCTGGTGAAGTTCAAACTGGGCATTAGGATGGGTAATTTAAGTGACTCTGAACATGGTGGTGTTGTTGGTGATGTGAGCAGGTTATATGTACAGAAGGCTCTGCATATTTCAGAAACTGGTGATCTACTGGGATTTTCCAGCACAACAATCTTTAGGATTTACAGAGAATGGTTCAAAACAGAGAAAATATCCAGTAAGCAGCAGTTCTCTGGGTGAAAATGCCTTGCTGGTGCTAGAGGTTGGAGGAGAATGGCCCGACTACTGAAGAGGTATGCAGGAGAGCATCTCTGAGAAGGCACTGAATCGGGAAGCAGAAGACCACATTGTTGCACCTTGTTGAATCCATGCCATTAAAAATTGAGACAATGTAGCTGTTTTCAGAAAAAGAAATCTCACTGCACCTTACCTAGTACGAATCCTAAAAGACTGGTACTATGATAGCACTTGTGTGGTGATTATTAGGCTGGTAAAGTCACAGATATTTGCTCGCTCCTTTTAATTTACTGAAGAAGCCAGAGGTAATTAATGAGACAGCCAATGGTAAGGGGCACAGAGAGGACATTCACCCTATAACCTCAATAAAAACAAACATGGCACATCAGCAGGAGTAAGCTGTTGGGTTTATGACCAACAAATCAATGTCACATGTGGAAGGTAATAGCTGCAGTTTTTACAGGCTGATCTGACCAGCAGGACCAACTGAAATTTCTGTACTCTCTTCCATTAAATGGAAAAAAGGCCGCAGTCAGTGTTCTTGTATTTGCTTGCAGTCTCAGAAAACACATGAAATTAGATTTCAGTTGGAGGACACTGTTGGACGCAGCCTCAGAAAAAGCCTCCTGGAGGCTGAGCTGCTGCTTACAAGCCTGAGCCTCCTGCTGTTGCTTTGCTCATATGGATTTCTCGGAGTCACTTTTGTCCCATATGTGTGTGCGTGGCTTTTTGTTTGGGAATAAAAGATAATTGGTTTTGTGTCATTGCACCGATTCCAAAAGTGACCTCATTCCACTTAACAACAATGTAAAAATGCACAAAACACCCCGAAATAGGTTGGGTTTTTGTCTCGCGCTGGGTTGGGCCTGGCAAACGTGCTCTTTGCTGGGTAAATATTACTCTGCCTGCGGTTGGGTTTGTCTGCAGCAAACAACAGGCCACCAGGGAGGATGCATGGAAAGTGTGGCTGCGGCTTAAAACGGAGGAGAGGAGTCTCTGTGGTGTTGTGGTTTTACGTTATAGAAAGGCTTAACAGGCCCTTGTCTTTTTTTCTGGGTTTTTTTAAATGTGACACGCATTTTTTTTTTTTAAATCTCTCCTCAAATGCACACTGTTTATCTAAATCGTCTCTCATTTCCCTCAAACTAAAACAATGTTTACGAAAGGAACCTCTTGAAAAACCTTTTAATCCTGATATATTGAAGCTAGTCATATTGTCTTTCTGACAGCCACATCAGTCGAGTCCATTCCTTTGTTTCCCTCTCTTTTGAACATCTTTATAGCCTCCTTCAAAGCGCTTCATCTGGGGCCTCAGGTAGGGTTTCAACTTCCTGATTGTCACAGTTATGGCTCATTAAAAAGTCCCCTTTTCTCTCTGCGAGCAGGAAGGAAACTGACTCTCTCTCTGATCATGTTAATGTGCACAAGTCCTGAGTACTGACGTTGTCACTTCTGCACATCTTGTCTGCGTTAGCATTAACCCACAAAGGGGTCACTTTAATGACTGTCAGATGCTGCACTGTGCCATTGATGTCCAACTTGTTAATGAACACAAGAAGTCACTGAATCAGTTGGAAAGGACGAGGTAATCTGAAAAGAATATTCAACCACATAATAATTACTGGCACTAGTCTGTCATTCTGTAAGAAATACCTTATTTAAGCACCTGGATGCTAGTTGGTAAGTTTACTAAACTGCATGAATTTATGGTGTAGTATCATTTGTGAAGCCAGTGTCATGGTCCTGGGGCTTGGATCCAGAGTTTTGAGTTTTTGGATTTCTTTACTACTTGGTGTGTTCTGTTGGTTTTCATTGTTCTTAGGTTTTCTGATTGAGTTATATTAAGTTTATTTATTTGCCTCTTCTCAAGTCTCTTACTGCTGGTGTTTGTTATTTGTTGAGTTCTGATATAGTACTCTGCAAAGGTCTTGAGCCACGCCTTGTTTCTTTACATTTCGCTGCCAGGAAATCAGACTTTTTTTTCTTTTCTTTCTTTTTTTTAAGCGGTCTTGAGCAATAGTTCACCAAATGTTCTCTTGTTGAAATATTTAACACTGACCTATGAATCATACAAGCATAAAACTGCCACCTAATTCAAGAGATTCACCAGTGTTGTGTCTACACATAACAGTCAACGTGACAAAGAAGCAAAGTAAATTCTGCCTTCTGTTGCAAAAACACATACTTTGTTTCAATTTCTTTAGGTGAATCTACAAAAAAATGCCAAATATAACACAATTTGACAGGCATGAAACAGTTTATCTGCACCGAGAAAGTGATTTTTAAAACACTATTATCTGAAAACCTGTAATATATCAGCATGGTGTCATTATAAATTTTAGGAAATTGAACAAGTAGAGGAAAAACGAAGTGTTAGGCTTTAAAAACTATCTGCAGCAGATGAACAGTATCTGAAAGTCATGTCCTTAAGAAATAAGAAAGCAAAATCAGCAAAGACCTGACACAGGACCTGAGAGATGCATTATGTGTCTTGTTACACTGATCAGGCATACCATTCTGACAACTGACAGATGAATTGAAGAACACTGATTATCTCTTTGTCATAGGACATGTTAGCAGATGGTATATATTAAGGACCGAGTGAACATTTTGTCCTTAGAATTGATGTGTTAGAAGCAGGGAAAAGGGCAAGGATAAGGATTTGAGTGTCTGACAAGGGCCAAATCATGATAGCTAGAGAACTGGGTCAGAGCATCACCAAATCTGAGCTTTCGCAGGGTGTTCCCATATCTGTAGTGGATCAAAAGTTGTCCAAGGAAGGAACAGTCGCGAACCAGCGATACAGTCATAGGTGGTCAAGGCTCAATGATCCACAGCGGGAGCAGAGGCTAGCATGTGTGGTCTGATCCAGAAGATGAGTTACTGTAGCTCAAATTGCTGAAACAGGTCGTGCTGGTTCTGATGGAAAGGCGTCAGAATACACAAAGCCAAAGACCTGTCAGGGTGCTCATGCTGACTTCTGTTTACTGCCATATGCACTAACAATGGGCACCAAAGAGCAATGGAAGAAGATGGCCTGGTCTGATGACTCACGTTTGTTTCACATCATGTGGACGGTCAGGTGCCTCTTTTAGCCGGGGAACACCTAGCACCAGGATGTGCTATGGGAAGAAAGCCGATGGAGGCAGTGTGATGCTTTGGGGACTGTTATGCTGGGATCCTGTCATCCATGTGGATGTCACTTTGACACGTACCACCTACCTAATCATGGTTTCACACCATGGGCACCATTTCATTGGAGACTGTATTCTTTGATGGCTGTGGCCTCTTTCAGCAGGATAGCGTGCCCTGCCAAAAAGTTAAAACTTGCAGGACAAAGGATCTGTCTGAAACATCGTGGTGCCAGATACTGGAGTTGATTCCTCGATGGGTCAGGGCTGTTTTGGCAGCAAAAGGGGGACCAACACATATTAGCCAGGTGGTGTAATTTAAGTTAGTTTACCCATGTTAGTATTTTCACATTCAGTTTCCTCTTTGCAGTTCAAGTCATGTTTCTTCCCTGTTTTATATTGATATACTTTTTCCCTTCTAGTCTTAGTTTTAATACTTCTGTCCCAATTTAGCTTCAACTTCCACTTTGTTAAAGCTATCTGTGCTAAGTTGCTTCAGTGTTTCCTTCTCAGTTCCTCCCTCTGGCTTGTTCGGAGTTTATGCCTTGTTCCGTTGTGTTTCCTAATTATGGTAAATGGAACAGTTCTTATAAAGTGTTTTTCTACTCCACTGAAACACTCATAGTGCTTTATACAACATTACTTTATTGCCTCACACATTCACACAAGTACTTTTTTTTTCTATGCTTAACATTCACACACAGAGCAACTTAGGGTTAGTATCTTCCCCAAGGATATTTGGCATGCAGAGTGTCAGGGATCAAACCATCAACCTTCCAATTAGCAGATGACCTGCTCTACCACTCCAAAGTTCTGTGTTGTCAGATGCAGATGATTGGGTTAGGATTAGTCTCCTTTTGTTACTTGCTGTTAGACTTTGAAGTCTGGTTTTCCATTATGGTTTGCGTTAGTTCTACCTTGTGATAGTCCTTGTTTTGTTTTTTTTTAAGTGTGCTCACCTGTGTTCCTCTCTCCTGTTTCCCATCTGTAATCAGTCTATGATTAAACAGCTCAGTCTTCAGCTGTGCTCTGCCATGGTGTTTATGGTAAGCACTTTGTGTCTGCTTTCATGTCTCCGAGTAACCTTTTCTTATGGGAGCTTGCTTCCTGCCTCCGTCCATTTGGGCCGTCTCACAACATAACCTATGACACTAAAAATGAGAAGAAATGATATATAAATGGTAAAACTACAAGAGTCTAATAACCAAAGCCCTTTATAGTTTACAGTGGAAATCTGTTTTTTGCTGGTATTTTAATTGAATAATAAATGTATTATTAGTCATTTCTGCTAGTTCAGAAAAAAGTCAAGGAGCCCTTAAATGCCCAGCAGAGCTGAAGAGAACATTAAAACCTATCTGAAATGTGCTGTAGACATGAAATTGAATATTGTCAGATTGTTTACACTGAAGTTTAGATGATATTATATGCAATTTTCATCTGCAAACTAAAATCTGTAACTCTGGAATAATTACTGTAAATGTGTTGGATTTTCACCTTTTCAATAAGTGAATGGGTATATTAAAGTACCACACAGGTACTTATATACTATAAAACATTACATTTGTAATCTGGTCAAATGAAATTTAATTGATTGGTATACATTTAGTTTACACCAAGCATATTTTATGATTAATTATTTGAGTGAATAAACTTGAAATTTTTCAGCGGCATTTTACTCAAAATGATTGTTTCATGTTTAGGAGGGCAAATAACCCTTTGTTGTTGTTGTTGTTGTTGTTTTGGGGTTTTTTAGTGGGATAATTCAACTCATTCTCAAAGGAAGAAAGACACATACAGATCCTCTAATGGCCAGCCTGTGTGTCATAGTGACTACATCCATCCTTTATATACAGTCTATGACTAGAACAGCTGACTAATTTGTGTAGTCTGGGCAGGGAAGTGAACTGATATCATCATTAAGCACTAATACTGATCAACAGATTTCACAAAAAAAGCTTTGAGCATTCATCTGGACTGTGTCAAAAAACATTACCTGCTAAAAAATAACTAACATTTATAAACCAAAAGCAGTAAATGTTGTTTTGTGTGGTCTAAAAATTGCTTCTGTTCTTTATTTTCCACAGGGAGCCATTTTTTTACGTGGAAACAAAGTTACAGAGCATCCAAGCAGCGGCGACGAAGGGGGAAAATTTCTTTTCGAGGTCATTCCAGGTAGGATGAGATTACAGCAATTTAATCACTGCTGTTTTTACTGAGGACAGAATGGTGAAAGCAATCTTTACTTGGCAGCAGAAGGAACAAAACCATGAGGTTAACTGTTTGCTTGCCTTCTACTGGGGATTTGTTAAGGGATCACAGTGAGGTCTGTACCTCGTCTGTCTGTTTTTACATAACATTATGGGCTTTACTTCATGATCCGTTTTTACTGTTAAGCTTTTTTAATATACAGATTTCCATTTTATTTTTTTTCTTTATTTTGGCTTGAATGCAACAAAAGAGAGCATTTAAAAAAAAGGCAACAACCATGGATTATTAGACTGTTAATGCTGTATGTGCTGAGGATGCCCCGTAGAACAATAACAGGAATAAATGTGATGTTTTGTATGTTTTCCTATATAACTATTTTTTTTTCTTATCTAGATGACAGTCATTTACACATATCGTTACAATTCAAACTCGTACAACATGTGAAAACGTGGTTAAGCACAGCATGAAGGAAATGTGGGATATTTTCCCAGGCTGGAATGTGAGCTTATGGAATAGATATTTAAAAGGCACGTTCACAGGGGGAAAACAGACGCAGCTGTTAAAAGATACGCAGAGTGCATCAACAGCCCCAGTTGATCTTAAAAACCCAGTAGAAAACACCGGATGTATGCTATAAGCACTCATACTTTATTTGTGTTAGTCTTTTCCCTGGTGTGTATCCAGTTGAGTGTCCCTCAGAGGAAACCAAAGTATAATTGCCAAGACTTTTTTTCTCACTGAACACACACGCAAACCAAGCAGATAGTGGTACAAGTATTGGGGTAATAGGGGTCAATATGTGTGTGTTACAGGGTGTTTGAAAAAATCTCGATGGTGTTCTTGTCGTTTCATTGCTGGCTGTCTAACACTTTCAACGTCAGACGAGGATTAAGCGCTCCCTGCAGAGATCAGCTCATTTGCTACTCTTTCATTCAGTATTCACATTTCAGTTGGAGAAGTGAACTTTTGAATAATACTACTGTTTTGCAACCGTGCAACAATTTCATTTGATTCTGCGTTTCACGTTGTATTTGCTGTTTCTTGAATAGTATGATGCAACAGGAGTGAAACAAAAAGGATTTCTCAATATAAAGCCACAGTGAGCATCTAAAAGTTTGCTCACAATGTAATTTGATGCTATTTGCATTCAGCGAGAACGCAGATATAAGCTGGGAGACTTGTTGAGGCACACTGAGAGTGGACTTAAGCCGGTAATTCACACAGCAGCTAGCGTGAGACTTTTCAAACTTCTGCAAAAGGCTAACTGAAACTGGGCTTGGAGGAGGGCACAGTGACTCAGTGAGACATGTAAGGGAAGTCTTACATCTTACCTCAGCACAAATTTCCTATCTGATCATCAGGCATGAGAATATGGGGCTTACACTCCCTGCATGGGAAGGGTTTTGATTGTAGAAGCCAGGCGAGAGGCAAACAAGCAGAGGTCGTCTTAAGTGTGGGTGACTTCAGCAGCATGGTGTCAAACAGATGAAGAACTGAAAGTGTGCATAAAGGGCTGGTGCAAGATTCATTTTCTTTTTTTCTTTTTTTTTGATAATGCTACAATTATCAAAAAAATTATTATCTTTCTTTTCTTCTGGACACACAAGTTCAAGTCTCTTAAAAACAGCTTTAGCATCGGCTTCAGTTAAAAACATAAACCTGTCTTTCTAAATCCGGGGTGCATTTCAGCTGTGAAAAAATGTGAAATGAAAGTTTTGTGTATCACACTTCACTATTGCTGGTTCGACACCGGTTTTCAGCATTAGACAAATTAGCTTATTGTCACTTCTAGCCGAGAACTGCTAAAAATCAGAAACCAATTCGATTGCTTCGACAACTTTTAAGTCCACGCGGGCCAAAGCTGCCGTATTTTATTGTTTTCATTTTAGGCACCGTTAAGAAGAAGAACAGTTACTGGTTATGCGTTTAAACATATAATTTTCTTTTTAGAAAATATGTGGTACATTTCTTCCAGTCTTTACCTCTACGGTTATTTTTTCCAATGGGAGTACACCTTAATACAATCTTTACAACTTCTGGAAGAAGGAAAAGGATTTTTTTTAATTCCAGTGTGTATTCTCTCTACTTGTACAGCTGCCATGTAATACTAAATCATCATAAGCTACATATCGTTTACTTCTGTTGGGAAGTGAGGCTTTTATAAAGCTGTTTGTTTCATTTGTGGTGCTAAGTGATGAGAAATGCGTTTCGATATCTTTCAGGGCTCGCCGAGTTTCAGTCTTGATACGATGTTGATTGTTTCAGTACTGCTGGAATGACTTAAAGACTGCAGGGAAAAGGTTCCAGTGTTTACAGTACGTATTAAAGGTTTTACAGCCAACTACATCAGTGAAAAGGTAGCAGTGAGCTCAAGTGTATTTGTGATAGATTAAAGTGTGAGAGGCAAGATAAACTTAAATTGTGTTCAACTGTAAATTCAGGGGTTGTTAATTTAAGTACTAACTTCATTGTGCTGTATCTCTAAAGTGTGCTGCCAGCACAAATACAAAAGTGGGAAGTGAAAAGACTAAGTAATGTCACCTAGTGGTGTGCAATACTGCAAATTTTGCTATTGATCTGATACCTAGTAAATACAGGGACAGTGTTGCTGAAATCTCTGACTATGACTTTCAACTTCTGTTTTTTAAATGTGCTCACCTCTCACTCACCTCTGTTACTCATACAGCAGTATCTCCTGTTGTAGCTAACATTTCCATCAGTAGCTAAAAAGCCTGCTAGGTTTTCTGGACAGCTGTGAAATTGAGATATTTATAGCAATGTATGTAGGAATTCAACCTTTTACAAAACAATGAACAACCCTTTTTCCAGGATAAGCTAAAGTAGCCACCATATAGATAAATAAGAGTCGCATAAATCTTTTTACCTAAATCTCCTCAACAAACAAGCATATTTCTCAAAATGTCAGACTCTTATTGTGAATTCTGTTTTTAATGTAATCTGTATAATTAGGCTTAAGCCTCCATCGCACAGGCCTGAGACCCACACTAGGAACCTTTGGTAGCTCGGGAAAAATGTGCATTTCCCAACCTGCTGGTTAGTCGCTGGATTTTACTGGCTGTTGTTGGGTCAAATAGTTGCAAGAGGTGAACGCTTTCAAAGACGCAACTTTTACTTTGATTGACCACAGAAATTTCCTAGCGATCAAAGCAATCACAGTTTTTCTGTTTGTTTGTTTTTTATTTGTTCTTTGACACCAATTTTACCCAGTGACTCCTGAAACCTACTGAAACCACTCGCCAACCTGTTGGTCAAACACATTCTTCCCCAGTGATTGGTGGTTAGCGCTGACCAGTCGCTTGGCCTGCATGACTGGGGCTTTAGCAGTCAATTTCATAGTGACTAATACAAATTTTGTCCCTAGCTGCTGTATTTGTCAGGTAGTTGCCAACTGGTCTCCAGGTCAGTGTGACTGGGGCCTCTGATTTATACATGGAGCCTTACTTCACTGCTGTGACATCAGTGTCCCTGTCGTCTTTAAACTATTAAAGTCAGATTTGCTGTGGACCAGCACCAGACCAGAACATGCGGATTAAATTGTGACTTTACTTGCTCACAATAAGGGTCTTTCAATTTGGATGCAACCGCCTGGCAGAGGGTTTTCGGCATTCTACTACAAAACAGTTTTTCCCATCCGGCGTCATCCACTGCAGCCTCGTACTGATGGAAAACAAGAACATGGCTTGTTATGAGGAAGCCAATAAAGAAGTCTCAGAGAAGCAGAAAGAGCAAATGAAAGGGGAAAAACAACACATTTATTCCACTGGTCTAAATGCGGCCCTGCAGTTTGAACACAGCATACAGACAGAATTTGGCAGACAGACAGGAAGTGATGAGAGGGGTGTATTCAAAATGAGGTGAAAGTCAGAGCTCTACAGAGATGCTTGTTGTCTGTAAGCGTGGTGATGAGGTTTAAATTTGAGCAGTGTGACAACAAGGGGCTTGAACAGAAGCATCCCGCATCAATACAGGGAGGGGAGGCTCTCTGTATTTTTAGCTTTTCTGGAAAGTTTTACTTAGTTACTCTGTCTCAGAGGAACTGGGAAAAAAGTTGCAAAACAGTTCAGGAAAAAAAAATCTCAGACTTTTATTCACCTGTGCTGAGCACTCTGTGATGTTTTTCAGCTCTTAGCTTTCCCTCCACATCTGGCTGATGTGTGTGTGTGTGCTAAACTTGAAGAGGTGAGAAAGAAAGGAGAAGGGGAGGGGGCTTACGAGGTGAGTGCACCAAATTGAAAACAATATTTAGACTGTCTTCATTTTCAGCTGTTTGACAGGGAAACGCAGGTACAGACACAGCGGACCTTTTGTTTTCCAAACTTTAAACACCAGCCACGGCGCTGACACGTCACAACATGTGCAAACTCTCACGGGCCCAAGCTAGGGAGAAGAAGAGTAACAACAAAGTGAATGTGCTGGACACTTTTAAACTGTATGAATAATGTTGTGACAGATGTGTGCCTGTGGATCCTCCTCCCAACTGGAGCATCTTGGAGGTGCTATAGCTCTCATAGACAGAAAGTGTTGTCTAGATATGTAGGCCATACATCGGAAACGCATATCAGAACGTCCCGGTGACAAGGATCGCTCTGCAGTTCTATTTCCCGCAGTGCTCTTAAATCCTCTCAAGAATGTCAGATATCATCATCATAATATTTCTGCATGGCATGACAGAGCTCAGAACAATGCAGTGAGCAAGCAGAGCAGCAAATTACGACTATCTTAACAAAAAAGGCATCCGCTGCTCGTTCATTCTACACATCTAAGCTGCTGCTAAATGTCACTTCCCTGTCACCCAACTGTGATTAATTATCTGAGCAGGAAAGACTGCCTGCTGTGGTTTTGATGGAGAAAACGCATGCAGCTTCCAAAACGCACAAAGCTCCAGCAAGAGTTCAGAGTGTGTCACTTTGTCTGCGTTTGCCCCCAGGCTCAGTCTTCGGCTCTGTCACCGAGCAAACCGCTGCTTTTTAATTAAGGGAACAGTGCCCTGCTCGTTTACAGAGACTGCCACTCCTTCATTCATGAGAGAAACTCCTCACGTTGTTGTGGACAGCCTCGAGCTTAAATGCTACTGACTGAGTCAACTGAAAAGCTGACAAACTGTTGCATAAGTTAATAAGCAATTAATCTCTCAGCATTTTCTCACAGTGAATGTGTTTTAATGTTTTTCTGGGTTTGAGTAAATCTACAGCTTTGGGGCCTTTTTGTTTTTAAAGAAAGGGTATAGCGCCCTCGTGTGGTTTTCTTAGACATTGCAATGCCAGTAAAATGTCAAATGAACTTTTAAAATCTGTGAAACTATAAAAATTAGACTTTTTGGTTTCATTATAACACAGAAAATTTGCAAATATTAAAAAAAAAAAAAAAAATCAGCTCCAGACGTTTTTAGCCTTTGTGCTGCGAGTTAAGATGACCTCTTGTCCTTTTCAAATATTGTTTGAAATAATGTGCAAGTTTAGTGCAAATATGACTTTTATTTAACCTTTGCCTTAGTTTTACATATCTTCTTTTAGTGGGAAGCATATTTTAATGTACTTTTTTCGTATAGTATTTGCCAACACTCTGCAACTAAAAGTAACTTGGTAGAGAAGAGCTTCTAAAAACAAGTCCAGATTCTTGTGTTAAATTATCCTCAGTGATAATTATTTAATATATTTCATGTAAATAATTAATTTTCATTTTAGAGCTAGTGGGGATTATAATTGAATCCTGCTCTTGTGATTGCTTCCCATCTGTGTCTGATCAACAGCTCTGGGGAGGGCACCTTGAAGACCCGTGGGTATCATCTGTCACTGAGGTGGACGCTTGCTCCGATAATCATGCTGATGTAATTGTATTCACATGCGTTAGGAAGCTAAGAGTCCCAGAGAGCTCGAAACTTGAAACTGAGACTATTCGTATCATTGTTTTTGTTTGAGTGAATGACGTGCAAACTGGCCATGCTGCATAATACTAAAGGAATCCCTAATACTTTGCGTCGGCCTTCTTATTAAATAACTTGAACTAGTAATGACTGAATGTCGGGCTAATAGTACTGATAACTATTGGAGGCTGAAGACAGACATGCAATTTCAAGACCATGGACCACTGTGCCGTCTTTCATGAGAAAGTGTGGGCTAAATTAAAAGCACTCAAAGCTGATGAGTGAGTGATGGATGGAAGTTTTCAAATAAAAAAACGTGGCTAAGAAATATGACAGAGTGATAATATAAGCCCACAGGCAGCAGTGTTTAAGGTTGAAGAAGCCCCTGTAGAGTCATTAAGAACACTTATGAATCTGCTGTGCTGACATTTCAGTGTCAGGACACACGGAGGTGGTTTTCATAAAGGCTCTCATGTCCTATTAGTCACAGATAGCTTCTTCTATACTGGCACAGACTGAAGGTAGTCGATGCAGCTTTAAACTTTAGCCCACTGTCTTTTTACTGTAGTTGTGATTATTTCACAGGGCTGACAGACCCAATCAGTTCCTCATGATATCATGTGCGTATGCATCCATCTGTAGTGCTACCGTGGCCTCGTGTTTATGAAGTCTCTAAATACCAGGTGCTATTTTAACCCCATAATATGCTCACGACTTCCATCCGCACTTCTATTTCAAGCCGCTATCCAAAGAGAAGCAAATGTTCCGAGCGCACATTTCCTCCTTATTCCTTTGCATTAATTTGCAATGCAAAAGGGAAAAAAACACACAATTTTATACCTTGTTGGTAATATTTTAAGCTTGTATGTATTTTTATTTTTGTTATTTAATCCCATGCCAAGCCTTAAACCTCTGCTACTCCAACATGCAATTTATTTCTATTTTTTTAGCTTTTGAAAGGGGGCAAATCAATAAATATCATAACTTACACACATCAAAAACTATTTGATTTTCCTAACCGTTACCTGAAGGTTCAGATTGAGAAAACTTTTGTTCATTTAAGTAAAATGCAACTATGTGGGACTCCTGGTCATAGCTTATTTACACACATTATCTCTTTTTAGGCTGTAAAAGGTAAAACAGAGGTGCTTGTCTGCATCTCCATTAATGTGCAGCAAACCCAGCTACCAAACAGCATACACAGTGAGGGAGCTCCCTGCTACATAAATGGAAAAAGCTTGTGAAAATCAAATAATTTCCCCACCTGACACCACCTCCTACACCCACTTCACTGAATATGAGTCAATCCGCACATACATTAGGTCAAATTAAACAGACAGAGATGAGCATGCTTTCTGTGTTTCAGACTCCATGTTCTGATATGATGATTTAATCGTCATTCGGACGCGTAGTGCCCACACAGCATCTAATGCTCCAGAAATCTAGGAGCAATGTGAGCAACTTTATCGGTACGTGCATTATAAGTGTAATGGATTTTATTGATATTTTTGTGGCAAAATGATGTTGCCTGTAGAACTAAGGGTTTGATTTTTGCATATGAAGCTGTCAACTATCCCTCACTGTACATCTCCCATTAGCTTGTCTTGTCAGAGCCTGTGGGATGTTTTTCAGTGCACTTTTTTTCCTCTTAAGAATTTGTTTCGATGACATTTTGAAAAAGGTCACAAACTGAACTCATTCCTCTTGCTCTTGTGCTTGTCTATCAGCGTGTTGGTGTGCATGTATCTACTGTATCTTCCCAGTGTGCACATGAATTCAATAACCTGGTGTCTGTTCCACACCAGCATATGGCCTTGGAGCTTCTGTGGGTCACATCTCTCGTTGTTGTTGCTCTCTTTACATCTTGAATTTATGCTCGCGATCACACCGAGACAGAAGGCCACCTTCAGACACACATCGTGGATCAATGCTCAGCTTTAAGTGGGTGTGTCTGATGATGATTTAATATTATTAAAAAAGTAATAGCCACTAGATTGGTTTGTTTTGTGTGTGTGTGTGTGTGTGTGTGTGTGTGTGTGTGTGTGTGTGTGTGTGTGTGTGTGTGTGTGTGTGTAAAAAACAAACGTGGCAATAGTCACGATGGCAGTTTCTTCCCATAACCTTTTTGTATTGACCTATTCATGGCATCTGTAAACTAAATGCTCCTTAATGTTCTAGATCCACAATTCAATTACGGAGTAGTTCCCTCTAATGTAACATCCAACATCAAGAATGGTGTTTTCCAAAACCCCACAGTGCCTCATTAGTGACATTTTTCCCCAGGAAGGACTTCGGGGGAGGATGTTTGTTTTTCAGACGGTGTTTAGAACTGAGCGCTGAGGCACAAAGTCTGAAAAGATGAAGCATCTGATATGAGGGTTATTGAAATAACAGACCAAATACATCGTATTAACACTGGGATGCTTTGTTTTTTCTTTTTATACAGTTATCCCAGTAGTTATCTGTTAGATCAGTCCGTCGTTTTGGCCTAATCTAAAATATCCAACACAAGCTGAAATGATTGCTATGAAATGCTATACAAAGTAAACTATAAAAAGCTACTGAAATTGGTGCTTGTTGTATTTTCTGCTCTGAACAATTTAAGTAAGTTTGATGGTGTTTTTAACTTTTCATTTTCAAGGAAACAGCTTTCTATACAGTTATGAGTAAGCATTTCTGTATGCAACACTTTTACATTTTTCTTCACAGTCACTTTATCACTTAGCCAAAATGTGTAATTTAAGGCTCAGTTGTTATAGACGACTAACCTGTCCAGATTGTGCCCTGCCTCTTTTTGACCACTTGAGGGCAGCAGAAATAAGTTGTGACAATGTTGACATTGGTCAGTAGGCCTAATCACCTCATAAATTATAGTTTATGCTTGCCTATTTAAATATCAAGAAGTAATAGTAATACAGCCACATTACCATTAATTTTGGGATCTGTCTGCCCAAAATATAAATATAAATCTGATATTATCTGGCCTTTTTTTTTGTTTTGTTTTGTTTTTACGATTTATTTAGCAGCTAAATGCTACCCTGTGTTCACCAGCTGTTTGAGTGCTTTAACCTGAAACAGCTGTCTGCTTTGGCAGAAACCAATGTTATGAGAGCACTGAGTGTGCCAAAGCAATAAGACTGCAGGCTGGACAACCATATAGTGCTAACTGGAAGTCATTAACTGAACGGCATTCCTAAACACAGGTCATTGCTCTGGTTTTGTCACTTCATCACTGCAATATTCAAATTCTTATTAAAATTTGATAATATATCATTAAAATATAGATAAATTAAATCAAATATACATTTAAAATATTGATAATAAAAGAATTAAGTGTATGAATTATTAACAAAATAACAGCATTGATATTTTTTGACATGCGTTTGTTAGCATACTGACGTTAGCATTTAGCTCAAGGTTCACTAGCACCATGACAAAGTCAAGCATTATCTTAAATTTTGCGTTAGAAGAGAACAAAGTTGTTATGGCAGTGGCCAGTAGAATAAATGCACATTTGTCCAAATCATTCATCTTTAACCAGAAGTGGGCGTCCAACTAAAATCTGTCTTCACTATCCTTCTTCTAGCTGTGGAAATGGCTAACTGAAGGCTGGCAATAGTAGGTAAAGTCTTGCTGCCAGTGAGAAAGTGTGTTTAGAGGAGGGGATCTAATTTATCCTATGTTTTTGGCTACTACTATATTATGTATGTATGTGGCACCATCGCATTAGCTCAAATCACGTTTTTAGTTCAAAAGATTTTCAACACCGTCTGTAAACTTCCTCTGCAGTTTGCTGAAATAGCTAGAAAACGCATTACTACCAGTGAAAAAAATGTTTGGATAACGTTGGCTTGCTGTGATTTAAAAGACTCTTCGGTGTCAGCCATGTTTAGGATCACTTCCCCTGTATGGGTGAATGGTGGTAGTATAGCATTATGAAGTCTGAAGGGTTTGTTCAAACCGATTACAGCTCCCTTTCCCTGAAAGCATCTGACAGGGTGCTGGAAAAGAAACTCTGACTGACTGGCAAATTGATTTGAAGAGTAGAAATTTTTGCTGGCTCTCAAAGCACAAGGATAATCTTTTTTTCCTCCTCAAAGGTAGCTGTAAGGGTAGCAGGAATTGCTCTTGATTTCATGTGGCTTTGTAGAAAAATGTCACTAAGTTCCCCAAGGTGTCCCACACTCACAGGAGTTTGGGCTGTCGGAGCTGGAGCCCAAGCTGCTTAATCATCCATAGAATGAAAAAAGTGCTTGCCTGCTATTATTTGGTTTATTAAAGAGAAAAACTGAGCTACATGTCTCTTTGACAAGGATTAAGGAGGTATCTGAAATTTGTGAAATATATTCCTGTGCTAACAATGCAGATCCACTTTGCAGTGACATCTTTCTTAAGTGTGCCGTGGATGGATTTATTCAGAGCAGAGACAGAAGACTGCTATGTGACCTGTCTTCTTGTGCTAGCAAACAATGCTAAAAAAAAATAGCCAGAGCCAAAACTGCATCTGGCAACTGTAAAACCAGAGCATGTGCACTATTCTGGTTTTTTACCCCAAATGAAGGATACAGGAGTCATACGCCTGCCAAAAAAAGTAAATGATTGAGTTTTTTGTTGTTGTTGTCATTTTGTGCTGCAGTTTCACATAAATGACAGAGAGCTGCTTCTGTGACTCTTAGTGGACTGTGAAACACAAGAAGCTGCACATTTTGAAAGGAACTCAAACTACCAGCTGAAATGTGCGACTCATCCTCCTCCACATGACAGCGCACATCTGTCTGTCAACTATAATTCAGAGAGCAGAGAATCTCACACGCACACACGCACACACACATTGCACTCTTAGAGACTTGTTACTTTCACTAATGTTTTTCATTGTAATTGGAAAAAAAGGGTATAAATTGTGTTGCAACCATTAAATTGGGAACTGTTCACAGCCTACAGACTGTCATTTTAACAATTATTGCAAACCAAACTGTGCAGATAAAACAAATCTGGGTATGACATAAAGTGTGATGTACCTAGACAGAGCGATGATGCCCATTCCTGATTGGTAGGCTTTTCTGTTTATTTCTATGCGCTTCTTCTTTGGCGTAATCTTGATTATAGCTCAAGGAAATTTTATACAAACGAGGCTTTGCAGACACAACTTTATTTTTTTTTTTCGGTGTGGAATCCAAAACATTACATTTTGAATATTTTATCTCCAGCTATTGTGTGGGTTTATTCTGTTTTTTTGTTGTTGTTTTTTTCTTATCAGTCTACATTGATTTTCTCTCTGTTTTACCTCCCGTCCACACTGAGACGGCGCTTTCCCCAAGGAAAAACGCAGCCTTTTGGAAACGCTCTCGAAAACGCATACATTTCAAAACAGAGCTGTCCCATCGCAGTGTGGACACTCGAAAACGCAGACTTTCTAAAACGATGACGCATTTTAGTCATGTGATGCAGTCATGTGCCCAATTAAACAAAGATAGCGGAGGGCATTATACAGCAGTTGTTTTGACTGCTCTCAATTTTGACAGCCCTAAAAAAGATTAATATTAGTTTGTACACGCTCCAGATAGCTTTTCTTCAAATTCTTTAATTCTCACTCGCTTTTGCGTATGCGCGGAACTGCAGCGTCAGCGTTTTCTGCCATTTTAGTGTGGACACGCAACTCTTTGAAAACAACTGAAAGCGCCGTTTTCAAATCTATCCGGGCTAGTGTGGACGTAGTCTAACTAACTTCATTAGCTACCGGTAGTTGCAGGGGTTTAGGAGCTAATCTCTAGGCCTGTGTGACTGAGGCTTAACAAAATCCAACCAACAACAGCCATTTGAGCCTCTCACTGTAGAAATAAGAGCCTGATGTTTTGCCACACTTACTTCATTTTGGTCATCTTTGGTTTGGAAGAGTCTGTCATACACATTGTTTCCTTTGTTACGCTAGAGTATGCTAACTGACTGAGGATTGAAACTAATATCTAAGGAGCATAAAAATGATTTGATTCAACAAATTTAAGTTAAATGATTGTTAGGAGGGATTGTAATATCAACAGCAAACCACTGCACATTGAATTTGATGGTTTGACAGTTAACAAAATACTTTTTTTTTTCCCGCGCAGGAAGGCAACTTCCTACGCAAAACGCAACATAAATATAGTTTTTGGTTTTATATGTTAGCAGCAGTTTGATTAGTGGCTTCAGCCCACTTGCATTTCTCTATAACAACACAATGTGTAGTTTGTGTGTTTTAGTGGTGGAACTAAAACCCATGAGAATCCACATAATAGCTCAGACTGTACCCTGTGTTGACTAGGGCCATTTTTCATGAAGTCATGATTGATCAGCTGGTAAATGGGAAAAGGCATTTGCAAAAACAGCCCTAGAGGATAAAATACTGGATGAATGGATATGAAATGTCGCCTGCTACATTTTCATACTTTACAAAAGAGGCGTTTCACTTAATGATGTCCTCCATTAGCTGTCATTCAGTCAAAAGATGATAAATCACAAGCTTATGCAAGCAAACTACTTTGCATTCGATCTGTGAAGGACAATAAGTGGTACATGCGTTGTTTAGCATAAAGCTAAACACGCCATAATTGTAATGTTACATCTGGATCGAACAGACTTGACAAAAAGCAGGAAAAGGGAGGCCGGCATTTCCAGACAATATGCTGCATGCCTTTTGTATGTAGTAGATGTTTGAGATGTCCTCCTCACTCTCATTTAGGCTCCAGGATTCCAGACTTCCTCCTTTCTTGTATCCATGCATCACAACATCCCCGTTTGTGAGAATCCATGCCTCTCGATCCTCTCGAGAAAATGCAAAAAACAGTTTAAGCCAGAGAGAGAAGCAGGACAGGAAGCACAGATGCTTACATAACAGCCTTATTCTGGGAGGGGGGCTTGGTATTTGAAACTTGCATACCAATGTCCATTATCAGACTCCCACTCCAATGTCTTTCCACAACCCCTGCCCCCCACCGTGTATCTGATAGGCCAGGTTTCAGTGAGTACACATTTGGGCCTCCACTGAAGTAAGTTTCAGCTGGACTGTTATACTGTGTTTGTCTGTCGGGGCCAGTTCATATGAATGTCCAGACCAATGGTATGTAAACTGATTTTTCCTCTGGGTAAATATTTAGATCTCTTCCCACGTCTTTTTTTTTTTTCATGTTTTCCTGTGTTTGACTCCCAACAGGTAGTGTTGGTGTTAAATGTTAAATACCTTTTCTGCCAGCTTCTCTCCCACTTAAAGGAAGCAAGTAATGTGTAGTTCACCTACAAGTCTGGCTTGGACTGAAAAAGATAAGAGGGTTATTAAAGACCTTCCGTTCAGAGGGAGAAACCCCAGTGTCTCTGGGTTTCTTGGCCACCAGTAGCAACAGCCTTGCCGACCCTGTACAGCAGTATTTATAGAGCACTGTGGATGACTCATTCGGCTGAGTGCCCATTCTTCGTTCACCAGATTTACAGGTCCCACTCCAGGGAGGGACGCCTGATTTATGATGCAACCCACCTCCCTCCACCACTAGCTCCCACCCCACCCCACTCACTTCCTTCAGGGGCTCTTCAGAGAAGAGCAGACACACCATCTTGCCTCCGGTTTGCCGTTTCACTCATCGCTTTCTGTCCTGCAGTCGTTTCGCGTGTGTCTCAAAAATGTGCTTCCTCCGCTCTTTCAGCTCCTTTGACAGAAGTATACTGTATATTGAGAAAAAGGCTTCCTGAGAGGTATGCAGACACGCTAGCCTTGGCCTGACCTCGCCTAACTGCCACTGATCGATGTGTCACATTGACCTGCGTTTGACTTAGCAAAATGAAGTTGTAGAAGACTTATATGACGTGGAGGATAAGCAAAGAAAGGTGGGGGAGAATATGAAGTGCAGCGGACTGTGTTTCAGCAGAAAAATAGGGTGATAGAGCTGCTAGTGGTGCACAACAAGAACAGATGAAGAAGTGGCACGTGGGGGTCAGCAGTAAGCAGCAAGAGCGTGGCTTTCGCTATCTCAGCCTTCACCTGAGAGGGGGCACGTCTTCATCTGCATCCCATGGATCTAAACTATAACCCAGGTGTGTCTTTTTGCATACCAATAATGAAAACCAATATGTCTGTATTTGATTTAGACAGTGTCATTATGAGATGCTTTTTGGACTTAATTCAAAGTGAAGGATCTGACGTCAGGCACAAAGCTGCTTGTAGTTCAGTTGCAAATTTCTGTTTTTCTGGGATATAAATATATATATATATATATATATATATATATATATATATATATATATATATATATATATATATATATATATATAAGCAGAATGTGAGCAGATGGGTGTTTTATAAGTTCCACTTTATGGTTTACAGTTTTTGCAGCTGCGATTGATTTTGAGAAGAAAGAAGTTATTAATTTTCCTTCCATTGGTATCATTTTTGTAAATATGCTTTGTGATCATTGAACTATTTCTGACAAAATAATTAATAACATATATAGTAAACTAGGCATTAATATTTCATACAGAATGTGTTTGACCAGATGGAAACCTGTAAATATTCATGGCTAATGGTACACTAACTGTTAGGGATGTCATACAAACAATACTTCCAACACCATTTGATACCAGAATTCTTAAAACACATCAGTACTGGGGGGGCACTTAGGTACCATTGGCGGTATATGTACCAAGGCTGCAATTCTTTCAAAACTGATGGGGGCAGCATACGCCTACAGATGCTGTTTGTGTAATATATGTGCAGCGTTAGCTGCAACCTGACTTGTCAGGCAGTAAGACTTGAGGTTATCCCAAATTACCTTTTTCTTTGAGACAGTTGGTATAGCCTGTGGTGTTTCATAGGCTAAAATGTTTGCAGTAGCTAACATTATATGAACGCTGAAGCTAACATAAAGTAATATACGTTAGCTTTAGCTAACTAAAACATTATACCTTGTGTCCTTTTGACAAAATATTATGTTTTAAATAATTTAAAAGAAGCTTTTAATAATGGAGGTTGTGACTAAGTACATGAAATAACCTTTTTTTTTTCTTTTTTTGAGAATTATGTGCTTCTACTGGTGGTTTTACCAGCTACTCATTGTATTGTGTCGTCCCTGCTATAGGAGGACTACAACTGATAGCTCAAAACAAGTAACTGTGGCATATTTTTACAAAGTACAGCTAATTTCCGTGATTTTACTTAGTTTTCTCTAAGCCCTAGCCTTGTTTCCCTGTCTTTCTCTAGTTGAACCAAACAGCTCAACCTGTCCTCACACGATTTCAGTTAACTTGCCACCCATTTCTGATTGCTGCTCACATCAGGTGAGAATCTACAGTCTGATGCTCGTGGTTTTTGATGTCAGGGTTTGATGCCATTTTTCTTTTTCATTGAATTAGAAATATTTTAGGAGTCAAAACTAGCTTGTTTGGTCTTATTACATAGACTTTGAGCCACAAAAAAAAACCTTGTTTGGGTTGATTTCACAATTAGAAATAACTTTGATCATCCAGAATATTTGAGTTCAGTTAATTTTTAAACTATTATTTCATCTTTGTCTATGCTAGATCTTTGTAAGGCATTATTAGTGTGGGGGTTTCTTTCTTTGTTTTGTTTTTTATTTTTTACACCTACAGGAGCTGCTCAATCATGGATAACAGGCTGTGAAGCTTTAGTGCAGTTTATACTGATGTTAATGCCAGAGTAGGTTCGGAGGTCTGCAGTTATTAAGTCAGCATTTGGCAACCCTACTAGTGATGTGTCGGTCGTGAACGAATTGGCTCTTAGAGCCGGGTCTTTGACATGAAAGACGCGATCCGGCTCCTTATCGAAAGCTGTGGGGGGTTTTTTTCCCCCCTTTCTCTCACCCTCTCTCTCACACTTTTTTTCCGCTTCACTCTGCATGCGAGCCTTGTGCTTTGCACTGGGAAGAGGGAGGAGGGGTGGTAGTTACACTTGCAGTTGCACAGGAGGAGAGAGAGAAAGAGAGCCAGGGACAACAACATCACATTAGAAAGGTATAGTACTCATCCACAACTATTTTCAGTTGCGGATGATAAAGGATTCAGAAAGTTTATTCATGCAGGCCCATATGACAGAGAATGTGCATGTTCTTTTTGTTTTCATATTTTAATTTATATTTAATTGTGTTGTGGTTTGCAGAGTTTTGTGTTGTTTCACTTAAAATTTGTTTAAAAGGAAAAAGCTGAAAATTTAAATAGTTAAAAGTTGAACTGTGACCAGTTGGTTTTTGTATTATATGATTTATTTATTACATTTTATGTGGAGTGAATAAATAAAAGTATATTTACGGTGGCCCCTACAGACAAAGCACGTGCAAACTCCAAAACACGTAAAAACTCCAAAACATGTACAAAACACAACAGAAGTGCTCCAGGATGCTAGGGCACAGTGTTGAGCTTTTGTTACCTAGTGGCTACACAAGTTAGCAAGTACCAACGACCGGATTTGGTGTGTGGTAGTAACAGGTAAATGAACTTTTTTTTTTTAATTATTTGAATATATATGAGTGCTTGTCTATAAATACACAAATAATACACACATGCTTTCAATTGTGTTATTTAAGTGATCTAGGTAGCTCTGTTTTGGAAGTTCAGTTAACTCTAGGAATATGTTTTGGAGTTTGTACGTGCTTTGTCTCTAGGGGCCACCACATATATTTATATATAAACATATATAAATAAAACCACCTTTTTTTTTACATTAGTAGTTCATTTTGTGCATAATTTTATATTCTAGGTAATAATAAATTAATTAAAGCAACAAAACAATCTGAAGAGCCGGTTCGGAGCCGAAAGAGCCGGCTCTTTTTAGTGAGCCGAGCCGAAAGAGCCGGTTCTCTAAAAAGAGCCGGAAATCCCATCACTAAACCCTACTCTCTATCTTTACCATGTCATTTCAAAATTACAATTTAAAGTCTTTCAAAGGAATAACATCCATAAATCATACGCAATATATGTAAGTGTGACTCAATTTGGTTGCACTATGCATATATGTAGCTTTAAAATAAATCTTGCCAGAGGAAGAAAAATCATGCTTGGTGGAGAACATTCTCCTAGCCGGTTCAAATTTCACTTTGCTTGGCTGCTTGGGGGAGATAACAGAACAGAGTCCTGAACTCACAGCTCCCCGCCTGCTTGTAAATCCATCCTAGTTAAGACATTCTCATGTGAAAATCCAAGGCAACAAATGAGGAGAGAAACTAGACAAAAGAAATACTGTATTGTACATAATGTTTGGCTACACATGAGAAAAAGCTGAATGATGGCAGTGAGGAGAGCAAAGGTGGGAACAGTGAATTAAAGCAGTCTGGGAAGTTGTAATGAGTATTTCAATAAAAGTGATGTGTTAGAAGCCAAGAGTGCAAACTGACTCTCCTGACTTTAGCTGAGACATCCTGAAACCTGTCACATTTAAACCAAAAAGGTGAAAAGTGTTGAATGAAACCAACATGTCTCTTTGATTACTTAACTGGTGGGGAGGTGGCAAGTAATGATGCTAGACCAACTAATAATATCAGCTTTGTAGAGTCTGCATATTCTCCACAGGCGTGTGTGGGTTCTCTCCAGCTACGCTGGCTTCCTTCCACAGTACAAAGACGTCCGTGTTTTTAAATTAACTGGGGATTCTAAATTGGCGCGGAGTGTGGATAGCTGTCCATCTGCAACATTGCAACATATTGGCAACCTATCACTGCAGTCATAGCCTCTCACCTTATGATAAGTCTTTGCTGTACTAGTGGAAAAACCTCAGCAGAAGGTCAACACTGAGAGTCTTCATCATCATCTGCATTTCTTTGTCTCTCCAATGCATCACTTTCTAGCAGACAGTGCAGTGTTTTAGCCAACTTTGTCAGGGGGGAAAAAAATAGTGCTAGCAATGCTGCAGTGATCAATATGTAGACTCACTTGTTCGTCCATCTTACTGAAGCTCACACTAAGCACTGAATGTCCAGATTGCAGATATTTTCATACCTGAGTGTTTTATGGTGCACAAAGGGGTTTTCGAGAAAGATGACAATCAGTGTATTTGAGGAGGTCTTTGTGCAGCATGGGTAAGGGTTGCAGAGATCTCCACAAGCAATTTCAGCAACATCTTAAAAAATGAATACAAAGCCATCCTTCAGATGTGTGAATATAGAACTAAAACTCAATAAACTGGTAAAAAATCTCCTCAAAATTGTGAAACTTTGACCTTAGAACCAGTATATTCACCCAGTCACCTGACCCTATTAAGCAGATTATTATAGAAGTGCACAGTGTAACTTGGAAACACATTTCCTAATAGTTATCCATATTCATGTTTCTTGTTTTATAGCCATAGCCACCAAGTAGAAAATGCATTGGTGGGAATCTCACGTCCAGCATGATAAATGATGACTGCCAGTCAGATTTATCTCTATCAAAATAACGTTGCCCCGACAAGCTCCTCAATCTCTCTACATCGCTACAGCAATCTAGGAAATGAAAATACTGATTTATACTTCTCATGGAAGCGTCCAAAACGACTTCATTTTACAAGGTGAATGAAATTAAAGGAAAAGATAATTTGTGTTTTCAGAATTTCTATTCTTCACAAGAGCTGAGCTAGGGAAAAGCTTGCATGCATATATATTTTTAAGTCTATGGGTTCTCGTGGGGAAAATAGATTCAACCGTCTATTCTGCCTCCATTATTCAAAATATACCAGAAGTCACGTCTCCACAGCCCTGTGTGAAAGGTTCAAAGGGCTTCCCAAAGGCCAGGCTGACTCAGACTACTTATTTTGACTGCAGGGACTGCAGGTGTGCATCTACCCTGAGGCCCTCATCAGTGCTGAAAGCTGATATTAGAAGGTATTACTGAGTGGGGCAACAGGTACTTTGTCAAGTCCACTCCTTGTTCTTTTCTCTGGTGAGGATAAAGGAAAAGCTCACTGCAATCTTCAAGCGCCAGGAAGTTTGTCTCCCAGTGGCTCCATCAACAATATTGTAATTGATTTTAGTAATCAAGTAGCAAACTGCATCATCTAAAAATATCCTTGTTAACAATGAGGATATTTGAGGCTGATGACATGTCTTTATTTTTCTTTTTCCTCTTTTTTTGTTTTTGCTTTTTTACCACAAAAGTCCTTTGATGGGTGGAATCCGATATTACACTGTTTGTGTGGGAATTACCCCTGACAGCTTCCTGTATGTAAATGAAAAACGTTTTAGATGTCGGACAAACATTTTGGTAGTGCAGAGTTCACATCACTGAATTCTTTGGCAATGACTCCCACACAGATTTACAGTCTCCCAAGCCAGGGGTGCACGACACGTTTGTCAAATCGGTTATAGTGTGATCCAGTGTGTTTACATAACCGTGACAACGTATTCCTTCCACACAGACTGAATGCATTCACTTAAAAAATACAGTATACCACTCATCCTGTCAGATACAATCCAGCCCCACAGAGAGCTTAGCTGTTCAAAGTGTCTCTGGCTATACACAAAACAAATTCTCAGACAGTGTGGTGATGACGATACCAGACTAAAAGCACGCTGTATCTGTGGGAGGGTTGACTTCTGTGAGGCCATTTGAGGTTTTTCTCTTGGATCTGCGTGTTCTGCACCTTTCCAGAAGTTTCCCTCCAGCATCATTATGCCTGTATCGCTAATGTAATGTTTTAACCTCACAGCGTTGTGTGCAAGTGTTCAAGTGACAACAGCTGCTAGCCCTCACCAAAACTCAGTGCTCCCTAACATTTAAATGAGATATCAATCCAGCAGCTAGTAGCCACTAAAGCTGTCAGTGCTCCAAAAGGTTCACTCGTAACGATTTTGGTATTTTAACAAACTTAAATTGTTATCATGAACAACTTAAATGTGTTCGAAGTCTGCTTTATGCTGCCACGGCAATAAATAGGTTGAACAGAATGATTGTGGTTTCTTAACGACACCGGAGAACCTACATGAATATCATTTGGGAATGTTTACAGTTTTCTTTTGTGGCTTTGGACCCTTCTTTTAAAAAAACAAGTCGCATATTAAAGGATTCTTCTGGTCTTTTCCCATCCATTAGCACGTTCACTGCGTATCGCCTATGCTTTACACCCCTGCAGCAGCTTTTCAAAGCAAAACATAGCTTATTTTAGACTGTTTGATTCAAATTTCCCCACCCTGAGGGCAGCCAACAGTTTCCATTGGAGGAAGGCGTGGATATACCAGTGTTATCCTTTTGTTCTTTTTCTAGAAGAAGAATATTAATACATTCTTTGAAAAAAGCTTATATTACATTAAATCACACACTAATAATAAAACCTAAAAAAATAAAATGCTGGTATGTTTAAATCTGACTGTGTGACACCCCCCCCTTACTGCACCTCTGCTTTAGTGTCTAGCCTTTATGATTATCATGCCAGCTTACGTTACAAGCTCTGGGCTTCAAGGCCTGCTTGAGCCGCACTTCCTTCCTTCAGAAGTTGAAATTGATTCCCCTTACATAATGGTATATTTACAGCAGCCTTGGCAGAACACACAGACATAGCTCTTTATTTAGTTGGCATGAAATCAGAACAGAGACACTTGGCTCTTTGACAGTCCTGTGACCTCCCTGAACGGACTGACCCATTGCTTCCCTGCTTGTGCTCATGACAGCTCATTGAAACTCAACTCACTTTTTCTACCCAACAGCTGCAATTTCACTTGATTTCTTTTCATATCCTGTGACGACAGAGGTGAATGTGTATTCGCAGAATAACTTGATAATAACTTGTTTGATTTTTTTTTTTTTTTTTTTTAATGCAACTACACCTTAAAACATGACAACCTTGACTTCGACTATGCATATTCTTGTGGGTTCAACTAGACACGGTATCATGTTAGCCTTTGAAAAGTAAATAATACAGCGATTTTTGAGATGTGGCTGTTAGTCTCCTTTCTTTTTTCCTTCTTTTTGATGCCAGGGTTATCCACTTTCCTACAGGCGCCTGTAAAAGAGACAGTAGAGCCAAACAATCCTTGTCCCCTTTGACCTCCCCACTCCTATTCACTATGTTACTCATTCGGCATCAGATGGTAATGGATAGCCATAGAAACATCTATGGAGTCTGTGTTCTCTGCTAGACAAGGTCTTTAGGGATTCAGGCTAATGTTGTGATGTCTGTCTTCAGACTACATCTATTGACAGGCAAGGACCACCATGTCACCAGGGTGAGAATTAGCCGTCGATACCTTGCTGTGGTGGTGATGGGGGTGGGGGGTGGTGAAACGGGACACCCATTAGAAATACGTGGGAAGATATAACTGCAGAGAGGGGAGCTGTATCACCAGCAGCGTGGCAGACTTGTAATAAGAGTATAGCTGTTTTGAAAATACTTTGAAGGACGATTTAACGTTTTAAAAACACAGACAGAAAATATATAACCTTATTATAATGTAAGTTTAGGAATTATTTTTGATTGTATAAAATGTCACAAGAAATGAAAAAGGTTAGCCTAAGCTCCTCAGGTGACCTTTTTGAGTCGATGATCTATATGTTCAGAAAAAAGTAGCAAATCCTCACATTTGAGAAGATTTAAGCATGCGCTGACCTTTGCCATTTTTGCTGATGATGACTCATTTTGCAAATACATTTATGTTGTTATCTTAAAAGAGGATGACTCTTAGTTTAAGCATAAAACCAAGATAGAGAGACAGCCAAAAGCTAGTGTATATTTTTTTCTCATTTAGTAAATCAGCCATGCAAACTAAGGCAAATTAAACAGCTTAATCTCCAGCATACTTTGTAGCCGAGTGTTCATTCAACCTTCTGCTGATGTTTTTCCACTAGTACACCAAAGATTTAAGGTTTTTAGTTTTGATAAATCAATTGCATCGACTGATATAAAGTGGAGTAAAAAAGCAGAAGTTTTAGTCTCGTACACAAACTCTAAATGTTGTTTATGTTGTCATTAATGCCTGATTGCACATTTGAAAGGTCAATATGATTACATCATTATAGTCTTAATGTTAAAAAAGCATTGTGGTGGGAATGGGAGATTCCATGTTTGCACATGGGGGTCATGCACTCTGGAGAACCCTGGCCTCTGTTAAGCCTAAGCCTTCAGAGAGCTCTACCTATTGTTCCCATTACAGTGCTCTGCAGAAGTTTGTGGATGTGTGTGTGTGTGTGTGTGTGCTCACCAACCTCCCCCTGCTTTTCCAAATCCCCCCTTCCCACCCCCTCCCTCCCATTTCTCTTTCACACCCTCTCAGCTGTGCTCACTCACTCATTCTGAGCCGGGCCAAAAACTGGCAGAGCAGCTCCTCCAGTCAGAAACTCCCGTCCTCACATTGACTCAGACAGCCAGGACTTTGTAACTCATTCAGGACGCCTCTTTATTCCCCCCCTCCTCCAACCCTGGGTTTGCCGGAGATAACGAACGAGGGATGGAGGTGGTTCATCAGTCGATTCATAGCTTACCCCTGTATGGATTAACTAATTTATTGTCATCCCATCAAGGTAACAGTAATGAGTTTATTATTTGAGCCTTTTGAAAGCTTTTCTATGCACAGCCTCTGTCCTGCTACTGCTTAAGTATTTCCTTAACTTGTTTACTACAGGCTTCTTTGTTACAGCTGCATGTTTAGACCATCTGGAGATGATATTACTCATGAGTGAAATGGACCCTGTAGATAAGGGTACCAACAGTCATAAACAAAAGATGAAAAAGAAAATGGGAGCAGTGGTTTTTTTTCTTTTTGTTTCCGCTCTTAATACTCATCATTCCGTATGAATGGACAATTCGCTTTGCCGTGTAGCGTAGCTCGCCAGCCAGTGACCGACTTCCTGTGATGTTAGAGTCATTTATGATGACCTCGGAGAAGACTATCATTAGACCTATTATTGAATCTCAACTTGCCCCTGCTTGCACACAAACAAGACGACTGCAGAAGACAAAAGAGAGGAGACGCTGATGTGCTCCTTTTAATCTCAACATGGACACACACAGGCTGGGAGAACTATGACACATATTTTTGTCATTTATCACTAAACAAGGTAGTTACAGTGTCTGCATTGTTTTCTCTGCCAGCAGCAGCTGCTTCCTCCACTTGGCAAGATGTGCAGTCAGGGTCTGGAAGAGCTTAACATTTCACAACAAGTCTGCAGACAAAAATCTATCCCATGTTTGTGTGTACGGAATATTTAGCTCATTTTGGCCCCTTTTTTAACACCTACTGTGCTCCCTTTGCCTTAATTTTTTTTTCTATGTGGTTATACCGCAGGACTGAGGTTTGCAATTATCAATTCAATGGACTAAAACTGCTTTGAAGATATGGAAATGTCATACTGTTAAGGTTTGCGTTCTATACTTTAGAACCACATTACATTAATATTTTAGCATTTTTAATAATAAGTATCTTATTTTTCGACATATGTGCAAGAAAACCGATATGCTGTTTTCAGATCTTTTCTCCACATGTGAGGCTACAACTGCTAGGTAGCTTTTTAGCTTTGCACAAAGCCTGGAGGCGGGGAAACAGATGGGCTGTCTGAAGGTATTTAGGGGGAAAAAAACTCATTTTGACAAATCTGCCTGCCAACAACTCAAAAGCATATAAACTTTAAATCAAGTTGTGTTTTTACATGAGTTTATGTGCCAGACAAAATCATTCTGCTAAGCTAGCGGTCATCATATTTGATGTAAAATATATTTATATGAGAAAGATGTCAATCTTATAGTAACTGGAACTTTCCGAAATATATAACTGAAGCCAAAAGACAGGCTTTTCACATCCACTTATATTATATGTTTACTATTCATGTAACCTATCATAATACTTGATGTAACTACAGGGTGTGAGTATCCTGGGCCATTCATGCCTGGTAACATATTACTGTTTATCGGCACAAAACATAACCATATATTGTATGGTCTTTATCCACACTGTGGCGCTCTACATAGATGCACTCCACTGTGGCTCCTAGAGGGCTCAGTGAAGACATGCAAGTCAAAGTGAAGTGCACGGGGGATCCAGGTATTTGTGAGCAATTACAGCACAGTGGGATCCTTTGTTGTCTCCCACCTGTTTTGAGCCATTAGTTAAAGACTATGTGCAGCTGGTTTGGCCACTTATTAAAGCCAGTGGTTACAGCTGGAATGAACAGTTGTTAGCCGTTTGCACTGAGCCCATCTAAGATGGCCTGCCATTCACATGTAAAGGTAACTGAACCTGATCCCAGGTTGTCAGTGAGAGGCTATAGTTTTGTTTGCAGATGTGCTCTCAAGTTGTTAATGTAGTTTATGCACAGCTGCAAGAAAAGTTTGTGATCCGTTTGGATTTTTTTTGTCCAACTCATATGGACGAACAGTCTGACTGAACTGAAAATCCACTGAAAGTTGTCTATGTTATTGCAGAACAGTGTGTGAAGTTTAAAGGAGCTGCAGCGCTCCCTACCAGAGTTGTGTGCTGGAGCTGACTGTGTTATTATCCCATCTCTGTGACATTATACAGATCCTAGAGGAGGAAAAAAAGCATCTGAAACTGAATGTTTAAAGTAGTCTGAAGCTTTACCATTGTCCTCACAGAGGGCACATGTATACAGTCTGCATATATTCTCACCAGTATTATAGGTCAAGATGTTGAACATGAAGACAAAACTTGCTCCACCAGGCTTTATATTTGAGGTTTTGGTGTGTGTGCAATACCATACTTATTTAAACACAGTGTTTCACATTCTGTCAGAAAGTTGAACATTTGCCTCATCTGTTCACAGAACGCTGTTCTCAAAAGAAAAGGAGTTTATTGCAAAGCTGTCTGGTTGCCAATTCTCCTTGCAGCTGCATGCAGTTCAGTTTAGCTGTGTCTTTCCTGTGTTTGTTGCTGTATCAGGTTTTGGGGTTGATTGTATTAATCCTCTGTCTGGTAATGCTGATCTTGAAGTAGCAGATGAAAGCCTAAACTAACTTTTGGTACGTGCTCCACTGCAGAGAATATCACCAGTAGAGTTACTGCTAAAACATGAAAAATATGGTGTTTTCCCTTCTCCTTAACGTTTCTTCTATGAAGTCTCAGTGTGAACAGGGAATCTTAATGTCTATGTCTCACTGAATGGAAGCTGCTTCTGAAGTAAAGGTCTGAAAGCTGAGGTTTTCTTTCTTTTTTCTTTTTTTTTGTAAAACTTTGGAGCAGTTTGCCAAAGCATGGCAAATCAGGCAAATTGTGAAAGCTGCCACGGTTGTCTCTTCAGGTAAAGTCGTGTTATACATGAAGACCGTCTCTGCATATGAACACCTACTGAGGTTGATCTCATTTATAAAGTCATAAAAGTGTTTCTGTTTTTTTAACATAGTATCAGCCCAAGAATTGTATGAGAGAAATACTTTGTCCGTAAAAGAATCAGTCAAAAATTATCTTAATTTATTATAGTCAGAATTTAACCGGTGGCTCATGATTTGTGAGCTAAATGTTAATTTCTTTCTGAAGTTAATATTATTAATTATTTACCACCATTTCCATGCCACTGAAAGTAGATAAGAATAGTTTTAGGGCATAAATCAGTGATTGACCTTTGCATGCTGGGAGACGATGGGATTATCTGAATGCTCTGTGCTTCTAAATAGTAAGATTCTCCAAACACTTACCACTTGAGCCCTAAATAGTTTATATTCTCCATGTGCTAAGTGAGTGTGACATCTCACCCAACCTTATAAACTGAGGCCAACTTAGGCCGCTATGGAAGAAAGCGGATCATCAACAGGAAATGACAGGAGGAAGAGCAGTGTGCTGTAATGCCCATGGTATGCTGTTTAATCCTGTTGCACGCTTGTTTAACGGCTTCACAACTGTTGTTTCCGAGAGGAAATGCTCTGTCTGTCCATGCAAGTAATGGAAGGCTGATTGATTTTAAATGTGGACAGAGGAACTCAAAGGGACACCAGGGAATTGCAGTTACTTTGCATGACAATTAACGCAAACAATGCTGGCAGGGTGGAGATGCCTCTGAGTCAGAAACCTTTCTGGCCAGTGGGAGTGATTGGTGTAACTGTGGGTAATGACTCAAAGCAGTGGTTAAGAATAATCACATGCTCAGGTTGAGAAATATGTCAGGTTGACCTTGTTGAGGCAGTTTGTATAAAGCGTTACGCATGCGTCATTTCCTTGATGCTACAGCCTAATTAATTATTGCTGTTACACTGGACCTGCTGCTGCATAGTAAACCGATTCATCATTTGTGCTTTAATGTGCATATATGGATTCATTTTAGTTTCTTAAGATTGGGTTCTCTTTTTGAAATATGCAGTGTAAAGTTATACGAATCAAATCAGCTTGTAATACAAGGCAAAAAAACCCAACTTTTTTTTTCTTTGCCTTGTTCAAAGGTCGTGTACCACATGAAAAGACTAAAATTAAGAAGATTTAATTGTTAACTAGTATGCATTATAGGCAGCTTATAAAAGAAATACATCAGTGAACTACACTCATAGACTGGATGTCTAGTCATCTTAGGTATCACAAGCAAGGGGTTGAAGTGCCTGCTCATACAGTAGTCACTTCTTTAGTATTGATTTTACTCCATAGTGAACTAAATTTACAAAATGTACCTGATGCTAAACGCTAAAACTAGCGATTCAGATCAAAACTTCATCAGCTCATTACCAGTTGGGTGATTTTCTTATTCGCCTTTATATAATCCTACTTGTTTTTGGATCCATTGCCCCCTGCAGGCCATTAGAAAGAATGCATCTGTAGGCACTGTGGCTTAGTGTTTCACAAATAACTCTGCACAGTAAGTCGTCTTGATGCATGCTCAATCATACAGGTCTTCTGTTCATCTGGATGTAGCGTTTTCACTGGGAGAAATGTTTCGTCACTCATCCAAGTGACTTGTTCAGTCTCAGCTGACTGCAGGTTTCCCCAAACAGTACATTTGCACAGTGACTGAAACTAGCCCGCTGAATGAACACTGGGCTTTGAGGTGAGTTCCTTGATCATTAATATGCAAATTGTCATAACTATTGATCACCAACCACTGATCAAAGCCCATTGATCAATGGCCATGAGAACCATTCACAGAGAGTTGGGGAATGGCTGCAGTATTCGCATCTGTATTGTCTGCTTTAAGTTTAAAATGATATCATTCAAATCAATTCAATTCAATTTTATTTATACACTACCAATTCACAACAGTCGTCTCAAGGTGTTTGAGGTGACTGTGATACAAGAGTAAAAACGAATGTAAGGCTGTTACACAGTTACAAAATATCCCATTTGTTTCTTTAGTGTTATATTTGAGGGTATAATATATTAACAATGCTTTGACCTTGATATGTCACCACATAATTACACAAATAAAATGCATTCCATTTACAATGTTCTTCAATTTGCTGCTTAGGTCTGCTTTACATTTTAAATTATATCATATTAATGTCAAAATGTAACACTGATAGTCAACTGCAACAAAAATTTGAATAATGTGCATTTATTTCTAAAAATGTTTGATTTTATAGCATAATTTATTAACAATCCTTCAACTTTGATATGTTACCTCATAGTTGCAAAAATAAAATACATTGTATTTGTGTTGTTGTTTAATTGGTTGCTTATGTCTGCTTTACATCTAATATTATACAAACTAGCCTCTGCCACTTTTTCAACTTCTTCATTTCATATTTACACGGTGACAAGATTCCACGGCATATACAGAAAACATTTGGTGAGCGTTAAGTTACTATGTTGAATGTGACACGTGAAATAAATGTAAATGGAGAATGTAACATTGGATATATGACGTTAAAAATGAATTGAAATTGTAGTGAGCCATTTGGAATGACCTATGCCTTCAGCAGGAACAAGTGAGTTCAGTACTGACAACAGGGGAAGTTGGACCATAAGGAGTAAATCATTCGCCCTGGAACCCGAAACGGCTTTGCACGGCCCTGGTCGCCACAGTCTCACACGGTGTGTCGGAAACAGTAGGCACACTCAAACCCATCGATGTGGCGCTCTCACCCGCTCTTTGAATTAAAGCTAATATTTATCCCCCGCTTTCTCGAGTTTGCTACACGGAGGACTCCGTGCTGGATTAAAAGCGGAGGCGCGGTCTCGCAAGCGAGAAGTGTTTTGGAGCGACGGAGCTTTTACGCCGGTGGCCAAAGAAACACTCCCATGTGCGAGCACGAGTGAGCGCCTCGGTTACCGGTTAGTCACCGTTTTGGTTCTGTTTTCGTTGACAAACAGCCTCACTGAATGACTGACCGACTGCGTGTCGCAGGTCGAGGGAAGGTAAAATGACGCTGCGGTTGTGATTTGTGCGGTTGGGAGGTGAGCTAAAGCTGCCGCTTTGTTTTTGTTTTCCTCGTGAATGGCCACGTTCAAACATTTACTGGAACGACCGAATAAGTTTTCTGCACGCATAAACACAAACGTCAAGTGTCTTCAAAGGTAAATATGTGGGCGTGGCAAGGTTAATGAATCGTATCCGCTTCGCGCAAAGTGTAATTAATTAATGGGAACTCTGCGAACGATCAATAGCGGGTCGTGACTAATCACTGGATTAGGAAAGCGAGAGAGCGCATTAGACTACTGTGAGAATGACTCTTAGTTTCTGGATACCGATCGAAAAATGGATCAAAACTTAAACGACTTTAATGTGAGAGCCGAATTGCAAACCTTTGCAAGCATTGATCAGGAACTTTTACTCTAACGGTGATTAACGGATGCTTAGATTGATTATCAATAGGTTAAACAGCTACACGTACTGCTGTAATGATATTTAGGAACCATATGAACATTAGCAACCCGCCAGATCTTTTATTTTATTAATAAAATGGTTTAAAGAGTGGCTTCAAACATAACTACTTTTATGATTTTTATATAGAATCTAATAGTTGCTAACTAAAGGTAGCCCCCTATTGGATTAGTTTGTGTTTTATGGAACATGTAACCTTAATTGTCATCCTTGACTGTTAATGATGAGGTAAATTTAATTTAACTTAATGATTGAGGTGTCTTCAAAGTCTGAATACTGTCAAATTTGGCCAAATGTATTTGCTGTATTGTATTTTTTGCTTGTAAAACATTGCTGGGTATTTTAGTTAGATTTTTGTGTAATCTTTACTGTATAAAAAGGTCAAAATTGTAGCAACTTGGTGAAGTCTACCAGCCAAAACACATACGTTTCAAGTGTTCCTGGAGTTTGGGCCTCTTCCAATTTTTTTCCTCTTCTCCATGCAAATTGGAAGTGATGAAGTTGTGCCAGGAACCTCTACTCTGCTTATTTCAACTGTATCAAACTGATTAGCACAGTTGGGGAGTGCTGGTAATGTACCCGTAACCTTGAGGTCATGCAAAAGTACAGCAAATGTATTGTCCTTAGCTAGGAAGACAAATGTCCTTTTTTTACCTATTCTTCAGGACACAGAGAACCCCACCCCACTAAATTGATACATGCTGACACATGCTGTGATGTCTGTGCTGTTAGTCATGGGATTTTGAGAAGCCTACAGGTAACAGAAGGCGCTTTTAAATTTACACACTTCGTAACGCGATACTAGCCTTGCATTTTTAACTATTGCACCAAACTGACAGCTCAGGTGTTGAAAGCACTATTTATGCAACATTCACATTAAACACATGCATGACTCTCTGTGTGAGCCAGCAAACAGTTTAGGCATCTCTTTTTATCTCTTTCTTTGTATCACTTCATTAGGAGTAAACCTTGCCGCCCCCCCCCCTGCTGACCTGTCATGTTGTGTTCTAGTCTATTAATAGTTTTCATATGCAACATGCAGATTTCATCCATCTGATGCGATCACTGTGGCAGGATCCCTGGTGGTCAGAGTCATAAATAATTAAACTGCTAGTCTGACGCCTCATTTGTCTTCTTAAGAGCTCGTCTCTTCTGCAGCAGGCCCGCTGCATCCCTGTGAAATGCAGCAAGTTGTTTTGTTTATCTCGATGAAGCTGATGTAAAGGCTCTGTTGTCATAGTGATCACTGCAGCCAGATTGGTTATGTGAAACGGGTACAGTCTCCACTTCAGTCTGTCTGGTATGACATGACAGGAGAGTGCTTGTGGCCATTATCCACAGGTTAAATCAAGATACAGAGCCTGCCTCTAATGGAACATGCTGAGAGACAAGCATTTGCCTTTGACTGTGTGGTGCGCGTGTTTCAGAAGACGTATAGTTGTGAAATGGAGTTCAAGTAATTTATGTCAAACAAAGACATTTAATGGCAACCTTGGTTACCAGAAGGTCTTATCTTGTCATTAGTCTCTGTCCTTTCAGAAATGTGTTTTGCAGCCAGCTGGTGATTTCTTGTCGTGCTGAAAAACGTTATTCTCGATTCATGTTATTTTAGTTCTTGCTGGAGAGCGTGCAGTTTTGGATCTTGCATCATTTAAATTTTTCCTCCCATTTATTTATACAGGTGGAGAAAGAGAGCGGATGACAGCCAACCATGAGACCTACCTTCTTATGGCCAGCACCCAGAATGACATGGAAGACTGGGTGAAGACAATCCGAAGAGTCATCTGGGCGCCTTTTGGTGGAGGTTAGTACATACTATTTTGGTTTCCAACAGTTGTGAAACGAAGACGTTGAAGATGTTTTGTCTCCAGTAAATCCAGCCCACATCTTCTCTTCACAGCATTGTGCTCTAGCCCCTACCTGAACGTATAAACTCACTCTGTGTTTGGTCAGCAAAACCCATTTTGGACAAGTAAAAGTCTTAATATATGAATATATTTATACAATGTGCATACCTGTGGAACGTGCATTCAAAGTTTACCTGCTTTATTGTCATTTGAATTATATCAGAAGTAACAAACGATTGTGATGCAAAAACACAGATGAATATATTTATACAATGTAGATATAGTTGAGATGACCTGCTGAATCTCGCACTGAAGATCAGAATGGAGGAGAAAAGAGATTTAAGTGACTTTGAAAGTGGAATGGTTATTAATGCCAGACAGACTGGTCTCAGTATTTCAGAAACCATTGATTTACTGGGATTTTCCCACATAGTTGTCTCTAGGGTTTACAGAGAATGGTCTGAAAAACTGAAACTACCCCAGATTCTCTGGGTAAAAATGAATTGTTGATACCGCAGAAGACAATACCAGACTACTTCAAGTTCATAGGAAAGCAAAGTAATTAAAATAACTACTAGTTGCATATTTTGGATATGCTCTTCTGCATGTCCAAGATATGTACATCTGAACACACAGCGTATTAGTGGTAACATTTATTTGAATTATTCTGTTTTTAACTGTTTGAATGTGTAGACATCAGCAAGACAACCTGCAGAAGTTCAAACACAGCTGTAGAAGGGGGACGAAAGGTGATTTAAGCGACGTTGAATGTGCCATGGTCAGTGTTGGTCAAGTTACTTGAAAAAAGTAATCAGTAACTAATTACTGATTACTTCCCCCAAAAAGTAATCCCGTTACTTTACTGATTACTTATTTTCAAAAGTAATTAATTAGTTACTTAGTTACTTTTTAAAAACACGATTTACAACCTGAAGAGGTGATAAAGCGATAGATCTTTCAGCCCAATTCTACTTTTTCTGCATAATCCATCATACAAAATGTAATCAAATGGAAAAGTCTCTTTTTTTTTAACTTGTTTTATCAGTTTTAATCTTTTAACTTTATGCATCAAGCAAAAAAATGTAATTATATGCAACATTCTCTGACTTGAATAAATTAGTTTAAGATTTAAACCTATTTTCTGCACATTCCAGCACATAAAATAAAATATTTTTAGTGTTTACACTCACTCTGTTTTACTTGCATCAAATAGATGCAAGTAAAACACAGCAGAAAATAAATAAAGTCAAAGACTAGCGGTCCTGTTGCTCTATTTTCACCGTAAAGCAGGACTGGGGGTAGGCGGAAGTTTACCCTGGTGCAGGTGTGCCGCGGTCAGTTGAAGAATCCACGAGTTTCTCTGTGAGTTTCCCATTATGTCGTTGCGCTCTCGGTGCTTGCTTGGAAGTTTAGGGATTTTTTTCGCTGTAAAAAGAAGTTTTCTTCCCACGCACGATGGACGCTAATGTTTTTGTCACTTTTTACGGAATCAAACTCAAAGTAAGGTCAGTACTTCCACGCTTTAAACGCTGCACGCTCATACTCTCTCCCACAATCGATATGTGGTCCATTGTTGATCTGCACACAGCTGTTGTCACTAACGGCGCACTCGCTTACGTCACTGTCATGAGACATTCTCGCAAAAAATCACGGTTTTAGTAACGCAGTAACGCAGCGTTCCTACGGGAAAGTAACGGTAATCTAATTACCGTTTTTGCAATAGTAATCCCTTACTTTACTCGTTACTTGAAAAAAGTAATCAGATTGCAGTAACGCGCCCATCTCTGGCCATGGTTGTTGTCCAACACAACCGTCCTTATGGTTTACAGAGAAAAAGAGTAAACCTCAAGTGAGCGACAGTTCTCTGGCAGGAAGTGTCATGTTTGTTCTAGAGGTCAGAGGAGAACGACCAGTCTGCTGAACAGTGATGCAAAAGAGCATTTCTAAATGGACAACACATTGAACTTGAAGCACATGAACTGTAGCAGCAAAAGACCACACTGACTGCCACTCCTTCCAGCTGAGAACAGGAAACACCTACTCTTTAAAATAGGAAAACAGAAGATTTAAAAAAACAATAAAGCATTTCCTCATCAGATGAGTCTTGATTTCTGCAACATGCAGAATTTGGTGTAAACAGCATGAAAGCATAGATTACTTGTATCAAATGATCAGGCTGCTGGTGGTGATGCAATGGTGTCGGGTATTTTCTGGGACACTTGGACACCATGTCCATCCCTTCATCATCACTGTGTACCCTACTGATGGAAGCTTCCATTAGAAAGACATGCTATTTTACAAAGCTCAAATAATCTCAAAGTGGCTTCTTGAACTCGGAGTGAGTTCACTGTAACGAAATAGCCTCCACAGTCAGCAGATCTTAAATCCATCACCTCTGGCATGTGGTGGAACGGGACAAATCTGCAGCAACTGTGTAATGTGGATGTTTCAAGCAGCAGTCTATGGCACAAAGAGCTGGTAAAGTCCACTGAGTATAAAATAAGAGTGTGCTGGCATTTAAAACCTTTTTTTCCCCTTGTGGCATCATGGCATGTGTTCCGGGTGGCATTATCACAGTACTTGGCCATTACTTGACATAATAATGTTTTCAGTGTCTTTTGAAGTATCAAATCCAAGTCTGTGCTTCTTGAATCTCCACATAGCATTTTTGTTTTTCATTTCTACCCAGCCTGGTCATGTCATGTAATAAAGGAACACAAATGCATTCTATAGCGGTTACATGTGTCAAGTGAGCTGAAATCTAATCATAAAATAAGCTGTGAGTCATCGCTCAAGTGCATGATGCTGTAATTGTTCTCATGAAGTTGTTCCTGACTTTGGAATTAGCGTGCTGATTACCGAGCCTCCCGCTGCGCCGCCGTGGTTTCGTTATCCACCGCCTTGGCAGACACCGGCCTACTTTGTGTAAGAACAGGGCACAAGTGCAGCATTTGTAACTGGACAGCCAGTTCAGGCAGCTCTCAGTAACAAAATGAATAGAGGAGGCAGAGCTGGCCCCTCTGTTTTCAGTGCAGGCAGCTTGATGTCTATTGCAGCTGACTGCTCTTCAAAAGGATGAGCCATTCGTCAAAGATACCACACGAAAGGTGGCTCCATGCTGGACCAGAGCCAGGCTGTCTTTGTCTCTGTCATGCACACATATACAGAGCCCAGACACATGCGCGCACACACCACACACACATATTCCAGCTTTTCACATTTTGCAGTAGCAGCAGAAGCTAGCTGAGCACGGATTGGCTGACGAGTGATCCTGAAGTGTGGTGAAACTCTGTTCAGTAAGTGACAGGAAGGCGGCTGCCAGAATGAATGAGCCCCCCTTGAAACCTTTACCGTCATGCTGTGATGCCACTCGCTGCGATGTGGCATTAACCGCAACAAACACTTAAGCAGGAAAGAGTGTGAGATGTGCAGCTGCGGCTTTTCCGTCTGGATCTTTGGAGATCTGTGTCATGGTAAATGTCAGTTGTCTTTTCGTAGTTTGGGGAAGTGTTTGAATTTGAAAAGAGCTTCTTTTAATATTTTCAAAATGCCTCATTTCCAAGCCATGTTCCCTGTGGTAAATGTCAGCTATTCCAGACTGCTGTGCCATTTCTGTCCAGTTTTGTCTGATCCCTGTGCCGCACTGACTTTCAGTAATAGTGGTGGTCATAACAATTTTCATCTATTAATTCAGCTCCTCACCTCCTGCGCACTTGTGCACTTTCAGCTTCAATGTGGCTTCCAAAACTGTCATAACTTACAGTAAAAAAAATTGCTTTTAAATGTGACCCCACAGATAAGCAGCACACAGTTAAGTACATTTATCTGTCTTCTGGCTTTGGATTGCAGTGTCCTCTTCTAAACTTCCTTTGATCTCAACTCCATAAAAGCTGGAGAAAGTTTGTTTTTAAATGTCAGTCGGGATGTGAGATCAGCCATCATTTGCCTTTATATTATGCTTCTGAGCTTTAAGTAGTATTTATAGACTATCAGTAGGAGGGAACAAATGTTTTTAACCATATTGTGTCTAATTAAGTGGCAAATTTTAAATTATGTTCATTCTTCTAATCATAAATACAGATCACACTCCGAGAGTAGTTGTCCTAACTGTTAATTTCATCCATACCAAATCTCTGAATCATCGTTACGTTTTAAACCATCTTAATAACGAAAGCATTACCCAAGTCCTGCCACGGCACACCGAGCGATGGTAAAACAAACAGAGCTGCATCAGCATGTTTCTGTCTGGAGGCGTATTGTTGAATCTAAACTTTATTTCCTTAACGACAATCCAGACCGGCCTCGTCAGTTTTGTAAATTGGCAGTTCATTAAATGCAAATGTTTTACACGTTTGCATGTTTTACCTTTACACTAAAGGTCAGAGAAGCAATTCGAGGTTTTTTATGTGGATTATCATGAAATGTCTTATTGGTTTGTATTTGATAAAACAGGTTGTATGTTGTCCATGAACTAAAATCACTTTTATACTTGTGTGTGTGAGTGAGAGAGAGAGATTCTGTGCAACTGGCAGATACTAAGATTTTTTGCAGAGATGTCACTCATGTGCACGCTTTGGTCTTGTGGTTTGTCCTGTATCCAGCACTATTGGGAGCGCCAAATATTCATATAACACTTGCTCACACTCTGCATAAGCTGGTACAAACACACACACACACACACACACACACACACACACACACACACACACACACACACACACACACACATTTACATGTGACCCAGGAAAACATTCCTAGACTCATGACCAGAACGTCTGGAGGAATGACCTCATTTTCACTCATTTTTTTTCCCTTTCTTCTCTTTTCGATACACGCGGATATTAATCATTCTTTACTAAAGTGAAGCTGAGCTCTTCTGTATTTTACTCTGGTCTGTCTAATATTTGGAAAAGTGGACCCACAGCTTCAGATATTTCACTGTTTTGTCATATTGGGGTTGCTGTGAAGATCGAAGTGGCAAAATCCCAGAGCGACTCCAGACTTCTGAGGAGCTTCTTCTCATCAAGCAAAGACAGCTTTCTGAGAGATGGAAATGAGAACAGTTTGGCCGACCCGCTGTCAAACTGATGCATCCAGTCTATTCCACTGCTTTTGTTTTGTTCTCTGTCATTTCTGCAAAGATTAGGGCTGGTTTTGGGAAAATGCTTGTGTGCACGCACTTGAAAATTTGCACCTCTGGTATGTTTTCTTATCACAAATTTATTAATAGGCCTTTTTTCTGGAAACTTAAAAGTTGCGTCATTTTTAAGAGGGGTGAGTAATCACATTCGCTTCTAATGAGAAATGTTTTGAAGCCTTTGCAGCAGTTTGTGGGAAAAGTCTCAATACACCTGTTGAAAATCTTAAGCTTCTAGTTTTTTAGTGTCTATTTCAGACCCTGGCTATTTGAAGCCGTTTCTTGCTGTGTTAAGGAGGATGCTGGTAGGCTGAATCTGTTTCCGGCGTCTGATTGTACCATGTTGTACCACGTGTGTGTATGTGTGTGAGTAGCCTCTCTCTGTATCTGGAGACTGGAAAAGTATGCAGATCCAAATCTCTCAGGAAGGCAGCTTTAATCCCCTCTTGTGTTGCATCCACATGAGACGGCTGGTTTTTTTTCTACAGCGTCTGCCTCGGACAAAAGGCGAGAGGTGCTCAGGAAGTTAGAGATTTGATCATCAGACTAAGTGTGTGTGTGTGTGTGTGCGTGCGTGTGTGTGCGTGTGCGTGCGTGCGTGCGTGTGTGTGTGTGTGTGTGTGTGTGTGCAAGAGAGAATATTTTACATTTTATTTGCTTGGATTGTCAGGAAAACCTTATCATAAATTCCTTTCAATTGAATTAACTGCTCTCTTTGATGTTACTTGAGCTGTAGATGGTATGCTAATGGCCTCTGCAATTCTTTGAGAAATGTCAGGGAGTTCAACATATTAAACAGCATTGATTTCTCTAGATAAAAATATATATATATATATATATATATATATATATATATATATATATATATATATATATATATATATATGAATAAATATCTTGTACACACTGTTAGGGCTGCTCGATTATGGCAAAAATGATAATCACGATTATTTTCACTGAAATTGAGATCACGATTATTTGACGATATTTATTTAACCCTTTAAGACCTACTATAGAACCAAGTCCACCAGAGCTTATATTATTTTTTTACATGCTGTAGTGCCATTTGTGGGAGCATTTCAAGTTGCTATACATCAATACAACTGTTATAGCCCATATTTTAATAATATGTATGCATTAAGTCCATAGTAATTACATAAATTGCAAAAAAGTGCAATAAACTACAAAAAAAATTGAAAATCGCTTTTGTTTTGTTTACATATATTTCTACTTGGAGAAATTTAAGAGGTTTATCCCTCAAAACTTTAAATACAATAAAGTTGCAAAAAATAGTTTACAACAACAGGAAATTTATTTTGAGTGTCTTCATAGTTTTATTTTGGAGATACAGCAATTTTTATATACTGCAGGAAAAACAAAAAACAATCCTATGATGCAAATTTGCAAAGAAAACAGCATGTGCATCATTTCACTGTGGGAAGTGTTACGAACAGCTGATAGGATCGGCAAAGCGTGTTTCTGGAATATTATGTTTTTGTTCCTGCAAGCGCTTTTTATGCAATTTTTGCAAAGCTATATGTGGAACGAAACCGTGACCGAGGACAAGCTGATGGCATAAGATGTAAGTACAACTCCTCCGGTTTCATATGCAAAACAAATTATTGCGCTAGCTTACACGGTTCAGGTTCTACAGGGATTTAAAAATAGTTACGCAAAACGGAGCTTACTGCTCTGACCGGCTTTAAAGGGTTAACAATGACTTTAAAAAAATAATATAAAATAGTGTGCAACACCACTGAAGTTTTTTTTTTTTTTAACTCTCTTTTCAACCAACGGCAGTCACTCTCCAAATAACTTCTGCTTAGCTTTCCGAGCTTCCCTCGGGTCCTCTTAATCAGCGGTCTCCAACCTTTTTTGCGCCACGGACCGGTTTATGCCCGACAATATTTTCACGGACCGGCCTTTAAGGTGTCGCGGATAAATGAGGGAGGGGCTAATAATCGGCTCAGTCATTTTTAATGATCGTTGAAAGCCCAGATCGTAATCGTGATTAAAATTCGATTAATTGAGCAGCCCTACACACTGTATTAAATTATAAGCTTGGCTGCATAACAAAATGTAAACAGCATAAATAGAGTATAAGTGTATACTTCTGCCTACTCCTTTTCAAACAAAAAAATGGAATGATATTTTGTAATGATTGTGAATGTACATGTTTGAAATAAAAAGGAACTGAACTGAAGAGTTGACATTTATCACCTTAGCAAACTTTTTGTGTGTGTCTGTTTCAGGGATCTTTGGTCAGAAGCTGGAAGAGACCGTGCGGTATGAACGCCGGTTTGGGAACAAGCTCGCCCCTATGCTGGTAGAGCAGTGCGTGGATTTCATTCGGCAGAGGGGTCTTCAGGAAGAGGGCCTTTTCAGGCTGCCAGGACAGGCCAACCTGGTCAAAGAGCTGCAGGATGCCTTTGACTGTGGAGAGAAGCCCTCTTTTGATTGGTAAGCAGAAATGTGCCCGTACAGGCTGGTTTAGATTTCCTCAGTGCGTTTTAATGTCGACTTGATACGTTCGGCTCGGGGAGTTGAAATGCAAAAAAAGTGGGCGGGTTAGTACAGGGTTCAGTTGTATCTGCTTAGAGAAACTTGAGTGATACAGCTGCTCGAAACCTGTATCAATTATGAAAGACATAATTATTTAATTTAGGAATATTTAATATGTATCTTAAGTCTAAGCAATGTGATAATTGAAGCTTGGCAAAAACATTATTGTTATGATTTATTAAACTGAGGATAAGTACCTGAATAAGTATCAAGCTGCTTGAACAGCGCTATCACAAAGACCGATGTGGTAAATCCATGATAGTTAAAATGTATGATAACTCCCCTCCATGCAGGGAGAGGTCATCCTCATATTTGCACACTATCTGTCCACTATCTGTTGCAGGCACCATATTCATACCTGACCTGGTGAGATGTCTCTTGCACACGATGATGTATCAGAACAAATTTCCTCAGCTCTTTTCATGTCTTATATTTAAAACACAGCCTCATTGTTCAACCATCTTTACTGTGGGAGTTCTGCAGGTCTCCCAAATTCTGTCATAATTCATATTAGCACTTGGCCTCCTTTGGCTGTCTTCTTCTGCATGGCTAATGTCCAATTTGTCAGTTTTATGGTTACCACTTGGAGGTCAGTCTCAGGTCATTCTGGTGGAATGTTAGCTTGTGAGATGAAGCTGTCATCGTTATCAAACATGGGTGTTTAACTTGCCAGTTTTCATTTTGTCCCTCTGAACACAACAGCTTGAATATCGCCTCATTACATTAGAGAAAACACAACTCTGTTGTTGGTTATTTGTGTGTTGCATTTTGCCACACATTATTCGGATTTCAAATAATCAAAACTGAACCGGTTTTGCATTTTTGAGCACAACCACACAGATAATAAACAAATGCAGGCAGTTACCTTATTATATAATAAGTTTTAAGGACCCATATGCCCCTTGACCTCCTTAACAGGTATTTTCTGTTGCTGAATTAGACCTCTGGACTGAGTGGGTGTGTGGAGAGCACAGAAAGCGGCACAGCTCAGTTCATTGACGTGTCTGCTCAGAGGAACATTTTTGTGCACAAATGAGTTTTTCTGTGTCCCATCAGACCAAAGTCATCATCTTGATTGGAGCTTACTGAATTCCACCAAATTTCTGCTAAATCTAAATCAAAGACAAATTATTCTGTCCAGTATGATGAAAACAAGAATGCAACAGTTTGCTCCTAACCATCATTACGGAGCAATAATAGACAAAAATAAGAGTCTGAGCAGTACAGTGGTGATGACATTAGCACTGCCGCCTCACAGAAAAAAAGATTTCGACTCAACCCTGCCTCTCACCCAGTGACAGCTGGTACAGGTGCCAACCTCCCATTATCCTGCATTGGATAAGCACTTAACAGGACATATAGGTGGATGGAAACTTTCATGATATGTTAGTTTGTGAGATAGCACCACTTTGTCAGGGAAAAAAGGGGTGTGCCCTGGACAAGATTGACAATCCAGCACAGTGTTAACACAGAGAGGCAGACAACCAGTCGCAATATTCATTCCCAGTTTACAATCACCAGTTAAAGGTTTGAGCCCCTTGAAAAATCCCAAGTAGGGCAGGAAAACTTAACATAGAAGTAGGGATGTCACAATATCAGAAATGTGTTTGCTAAAGAAGTGTTTGCAGAGTAGCCAAGTGACAGTACGAGGTATAATATGAGCTTATTTTAAAGCATTTCATGTTAACCGATGGAGTCATGAACGGATGGATGGAAGTTAGCCAATGCCGTCCATTTAGCGTATTGAAAATAGTTGATTGTACAACAGCAAAACTGTCTCCAACTTAATGGCAATCTGTATCTTAAACTTGTGTAAATGTAAACTGCCCCCATCTGGTTCCAGAGTAACAGCAGCCTCAGTACGTATGCTGCACAGGGTATCTAAAACAAAACAAGAACCGCCACTTTGTCCAAATTTTTGTATTTAAATGTAGATCGGTTCTACAGATCTCGGAAGGGCTCTAACCAGAAAAAAAAAAGTGCTGTAGACACCAGTTTCACAACACAAGGTACAAATATCCAAGATAATCAACTTATTTCCTATTTGTACAACTGAAAGTATGTGTGGACTTGAACTCAGATTTTGGGAAGTTAAAACAATGTTGCTAAATGGACAAATGCGTGCTCTAACATTTGAGGATATATAAAAACAACAGAAATATGGAAGTTGGAATTGCAGGTTGTGTTTGTTATTGTAAAATGTTAAATATCAGTCTAAAAGTAATTAATTACTTGAAAAGTAACTATTGCGTTACTTTTTTTTAAAAATGTAACCCTCTGGGGTCCAGGGTATAATTGGCCATTTTTCACTACTTTTGATTAAACCTTTACATTTCACCTTTAAAAACTATTTACTTTGCCTTGTTTGGTGTCATTCTTTTCAGCACAACCTCACGTGTCTGAATTTACACTTATGTTTTCATTTTGACATACTGCATTAACACAATTGATCATAAATCAGACAAAAAACATAAATTCCAAGTAGAAAAGTTTTTTTACTGTAACATCCACAAACATGTTTAATGAATCATATTTCATAATTTTAAATGCAACTATAAATTGTCAATTTAAAATCCTATGCACAGGTTTTGCAAACAAAGTTGTTTGCAGTCATTTACCTTTTACCCTTTTTTAAATAACCATTTCAAACTATTTACAGAACAATCAGCTGTTCTGCATCAATAAGATGCCGCACAAACTATTTGTGCCACTCCAAAAAAATAATTTCTGTCCATTATAAAGGAGAACATCACAGCCTGATACCTGCAGGTCTGACAGCAGCAGGTGTATCACTCCTCCTGTTTTTTACCTGGAGACAGCAGTCGCCTCATTGTTCTGACACACAACACAAAACTATCCACAACACTACACACTAACTACACAAGACAACACATTAACTACACACTCCAAACACGCTAAACGTCACAAATCTCTCACATCTCAAAACTCGCTCTCTCTCTCGCTCTCTCTCTCGCCATCACTCCTAAAACTTCCCCCTCTTTCTAAACAACCAAATGTCTTGGTGCCATATCATTATTGATTGGTCGACATGGTGCATTTTTCCACCAACACGAAAGGGGTGGGGGGGGTTTTGTCCTTTTTTTTTTTTTTTTTTTTTTGCTCATAAGCAGAGGGTGCTTGCTAGCGCTGTCCTTAGACAACGTGACGAAAGTATTCAGGAAAAAACACGCATATATTGTTTATCATGACTCTGGTTTTACGTGGCCTATTAACACAATTTAAAAACTGGTATATATCACCTTGTTGCTGCTTGTTGCTTGTTGTTGTTGTTGTTGTTGTCATGTGATTGGCTTACCACGACCACGGTACTTTACTCTTCCTCAGTCAAACAGCAGCACTCATGTGATTGTTTTACCCCCTTAGCAGCTTCAGGTGTTGTGCCAAAAAGTGTTCGTCTGCCAGAAAGCGATTGCCGTCCGCGGGAGTGCACAGTTGCTTAAAGCTGTAGCGACCAGATTACTTACAGCTGCTTCCGTGCAACTGATATAAACTGGACACAGGTTCAACCATCTGTTTTTTGAAAAATAGTAACGGACCACATTTTCTTGTTAGTAACGGTAACGGCGTTGTAACGATAGAAATAGTAATTAGTTAGATTACTCGTTACTGAAAAAAGTAACGCCGTAAGTAACGCCGTTAGTCCCATCACTGGTTTGCTCTGGTCTTTTTCAAAAGCACTTGAAGCCCGTCCATCCATTTTCTTAACTACTTATCCACTTGATAAGCCTTGTAAGGCAGCCAAGCTCTCATTTATATCCGTTATCTCCACAGGTAATATTTCAGACCAATAAAGATCAGTAAACTGTGAGAATCACCCTCTTCACGGTAAATTCAGCTCAGTGATGTCCAGGATTAATGGACTGGGAGAAAAAAAACCCTTATTTCGTGCTTTTCTTTCCTTTGGCAGGGATGTGGTAGCCAGCCACACAAACTTTCCGAGGCATCTCTTTGTTCAGTATTTTGCCAACAGTAAAAAGGAACAATCATACTTCCCAATTATACACCTGCTGTTATATTATGCTGTGTGTAGGTGGCTGTAGGAGACTAAGCACTGATTGTTTAATGCAGCAGCCTTCATCTAGAGCATACTTGAGTAATGAAACATACTGAGCCAAGCTATGGATCGCTTTTTTCACAGCATTGTGCCACTCCAACCAATAACATAAATAAAACCTTGATGAAACTGTCAGGATCGACTCTATAAATCAACATCTCACCACTTCCCGAAATTCAAATTCACACTGACGAGTGCGTCCATCACGTCCTCTGCACAGTAACACATTTCTGCCCTCCTGTTTGTGCTTTGCTGTGGTAGAAACTACAGCCTCCCGTGTACCTGCCTGTGTCTGATTTTGATGTCCCTCATCTTGCGAATTCCCTCATTAGTGACCTCCTGCCTTGCGACCTCCTGCCTGCCTCGCCAGCTGCTCCAGAGGCTGCAGTGGCCTCTTGGCAGACGTTTAGGCTGGTGCTGGCATATTAAATAAATCAGAAAGTGCCGATTGGAAACAGAGAAAATAAAAACTGGAAAATGATGGTACCACCTGCATTAGCAGTCAGTAGTTGGTCAGTAATGTCAGTTGTATGCATACACTACAGCTACACTATTACAGCTTGACATTTTTCTCCAACAGTGTGAAACCTAAAGTTGGAGTTGGCCTCATGGTGATTGCTGTTTGTCTCCATGCGGTTCAGGATAAATGATGGCCCTAACTTTTTACCGGTGTCTTGTCTCTCAACAGTAACACAGATGTGCACACAGTAGCTTCTCTGCTGAAACTGTATCTCAGAGAGCTGCCCGAGCCCGTCATCCCCTTCCAGAAGTACGATGAGTTCCTGTCCTGCGCCAAGCTCCTGGGCAAAGATGATGAAATGGTAAGAAACATGCGATGATTGCTTTCTTTGTAACCACATCTACTGGCAAATTAGCTTTCGCACACATACGGATTTTTTTTTTTTTTTAAAGTTTCAACCTTTATAACAATAAACGTTGGTACTGAAAAGCCCTCACAGAAGTCTTATTCTTTGGCTTTTAATCTGCTCTTTTGCCGCCCAGTCATCCACGCTCAGCCCTGTGTTTCACACACAATGACTTTGTTGAGTCCGTTTTGACTTTTAACATCTAAATAGGATTTCGCTCACACCATGAGGCACGGTCGGCAGCATGGCTGGGGTTAGCCTTTTGCTCCCTCAGTGTCTTTCCCCTCTTCAGCATTCCTGAACCTAAGTTTGTGGTTTTTGTGTGTGTGTGTGTGTATATGCTACAGATGGGTATGAGAAGACATATGGTAAAGTGTGGATGAGTTTCCTCACTTTTTAACCCTCCTGGGACTTTGAAGTTGAAAGGAGATGGATGGAAAAGAGTTCACTATTTTTTTTTTTTTTTTTATGTGAAAAGGCCTCAGAGCGTTTCCACATATCCTTTATTCTCAGTAACCTAACTGAGACTACTTCTGATTCAGTGGCACATCCATATAGATAGTTTATAAATGGGTATAATGATAAATCCTCTTATATCTGGTTTGCTTTTTCTAGTCACAGTTTTGTATCGAGAGCAAAAAGGATTTTCATTAAATATAAAGCTGGAATACTTGGGTTTTTCTAAGGGTGATACAAAATGTGTCAAGAAAATATTCCCTATGCCATTAAACTACCAGCAGCAACATGAACAGCTGATACAAGGCAGCATGGATCCATGCTTTCATCCTGCCAAATTCAGACCTTTTCATGTGAGAGTTGCTGCAGAAAACAAGATTCAGCAGACTAGGCAAGATTTTTCCAATATCTTATTGTCTAATTTTGGCGAGTTCATGCAAATTGTAGCCCCAGTTTCCTTTTCTCAGTTAAGGAGGGGCACACAGTGACTTCTGCTGCTGTTGCCCATCTGCTTCAGCGTTCACTGTACTGTGCATTCAGAGATGCTCGTCTGCATTCCTCGTTTGTAAAAAGTTGTCATTTGAGTTACCGTTGCTTTCCCGTCAGCTCAAAACAGTCTTGACAGTATCTAAACACCTGAATGCTTCGAGTTTCTTCCCACAGAATTGATTGTTCAGATGTTTGTTAAATAAGTGTACCTAATGAAGTGACCAGTGAGCATATATTTACATAAACCCCCCTCTTTTCCACTGATTCATTTCCCACTGGATCCTGGGTGTGATTGTTTCATTATACACACTGTGATCAATCACGGGCTTTACAGACAATCTGTTGCAAAAGTTTCTATGAATGATTATTTTGCTGAGTTACTGTTACTTTAAAACTGTTTATTATCTGCAGGGTATGAAGGAATTGAGAAGGCTCGTGGAAAGTCTACCTCCAGTGAACTACAACCTCCTAAAATACATCTGCAGGTACTGATAATTAACTTTGGATACAGTTTTACATTGTTGAACCATGAGAAGCTGATATTTTCCATTTCCCTAGGTTTCTTGATGAAGTCCAGTCATATTCAGGGGTGAATAAAATGAGTGTCCAAAACTTGGCCACAGTCTTTGGGCCAAATATCTTGAGGCCAAAAATTGAGGATCCAGTAGCAATTATGGAAGGTGAGTGTTGAAGAATGTCAGGTATACGTGTCTTACTTTCTTAATATTTAGTTTTAAATCTTAAATAAGATGAATGTTGGTTTTAAAAGAAAGATGATGATGATGTTCGGTTTCTTTTTAGGTACTGTTCTGGTCCAGCAGCTCATGGCTGTTTTGATTGGTCACCACGACGTGCTTTTCCCCCGAGATGAAGACAGCCCTACTGCCCTCGAGCTCGTCAACAACAATATTGAACAGCCACGGCGACAAACCACTACATCTACCTCAGCCATCACTACAGTGTCTCAGAATGCTGAGAACAACAACACACATGTTGTGCGGCAGTGTGTTTGGGAAGCCAACGAGTCTCCTTCACACCGTCAGCACGCAGACAACAGTGGCTCCCCACGATCGGCAAGTCCCCGCAATGGAGTCATGGGACGCTTCGACGTCACCCGCAGTCCACCGCTGACCGTTAAAAAGAATCCAGCTTTTAGTAAAGGCAGTGGCATTGTTACCAATGGGTCCTTCAGCTCCTCACCCTCTTCAGATCCCACTGTGGAAAAGAGCCAGAGTGGAGGTGGCAGCTTACCGGTGCGTCGCAGTGGCACACTCAAAGGCTCGGGGACAAAAATGGGCACCAGCGGCGTCACGAGTGGAAACAGCGCTACAGGGAATGGGACTGGAGTTGTACGCATGGGCATTCATGGGACTGACGCTGTCACAGGGAGTCCGAACAGCCGCAACAGCCTCTGGCAGCCGAATGGCTGTGTAATGTTACGGGAGAACAGCAAAGCTCGTGACTGCCACGGCGGAGATCAGACAACCAATCAGAATCGTCTGTCCACATACGATAACGTGCAGCTAAACCATCACAACCTGCAGCAGCAGAACCAGATCGCCAACACGTGTCTGAATACCAGCTGCGAGGACAAGCAGAGTGTGGACAGTGCCACCTGGTCCACTTCTTCCTGTGAAATCTCCCTCCCTGACAACTCCACTTCCTGTCGCTCCTCCACAACCACCTGCCCAGAGCAGGACTTCTATGGAGGGCACTACGAAGACTTGGATGGACCAGCACAAGACTGCGTGCATCCCCAGTCTGGCGAAGGAGGAGAGGGCAGAAATGGCGACAGAGAAGGAAGTGGAGAGGTTGGGAGGAGCAGTCGGGGCACGAGCAGCAGTGATAACAGCGACGGTTTTCCTGTTGGTAACGGACCCGGCAACCACAGCGCTCTGCACAGTCTAGTGGCCAGTCTTAAGCAGGAAATGCACAAGCAGAAGGCCGAGTATGAGGCCAGGATAAAAAGGTACGGCTCCATGTGTGAAGGGCTTGAATCAATACAAGCGCTTAATCTTTACTTTGGCCTTTTTTGCAAACTATCCATCTTTTTTCTCAGGTGATCAGGCATGTAAACCAGTGAGGTTTTCTTGTGTACCTTACTGTCATCTTCAAAGGTTTAGACCAGTAGAGATCAGTCACATCAAAAGAGAAAAAAGGAAATTTCAAATCTTAAAATGAGGTTAGGTGCAGGCTACCTCTCTTAATCTAGCACTTAAAAAAAACCAAGTCCCTATTTTGAATTTTTCCTTCCTGTGGATATGAAAAGCTGACACACGTTAGTCAGATGCTACAGCTCTTCAAAGCCTTACTTTGTTCTGTATTATGCCAGCAGTGAACAGGAAAAAAATGTGTCCCAACTATAAACCTGCTGTAAAATGTTGTTTTGCATGGGTGGCTCTAAGAGACCACTGTTTTCTTTTAGTGCAGCAGGCTTCATGCGTTAGTCAGGTTGACAGAAACATACCGGTACATGAGTGATAAAACACAACATCCTCCACCCAGCTCTGTGTCTTCTTTCCTTTTTTACTACGTCCACCATTCCCTCCATTTCACAAGAAGCCAGTGAATAAACTTTTCTAGAGCATCAGGATCCACTCTATAAATCAACATCTCACCACTTCATTAAAACGCAGAGTTCAAGTTCACTGGCAGTGACTGCACCCTCCTCTGTGTCTGCCCACATCTTTTCTTTTTTTATGCCCCTCACCTGATTCCATCATTATCTCATTAGCCCTTGTAACCTCCTGCCAGCTTCACCAGCTGCCCTTTGTTGGCTCATTACTATCCAAAGGTCACCGTGGCCTTTTGGCAGATCATCTAAGTTGATGGCTGCAGATGAAATAAAACTGAAACCACCAATCAAAATCTTATTAATGGGCATTCCCATTAATGAGCAGGAGTGTACACAAGTCTGAACAGCTGCCTTAGTCTTTGGCAACCACATGGCTTTGTCGTATAATGGGAAAGCAACAAAACGGGCAAACTCTCCAGTGAGGATCAAATAGCCAATCAGAAGCTGTCTTTTTCACTCTGTTCCTTTAGCTACAAGCTTGTAAAGTTGTCAAGCATGAGGCTCGGGTTCCAGTGGGGGACAAGTGACTCCAATTCAGCCCACTGCATGGCTTTGGAAAATGTCAAAGTGGGCATAAATTGTGTTTTGTTAAGTTTTACAGCTTTTGCTACATTCATCCTGTACCAAAGTAATAAAAGAAAAAAGTAGTAAGTAGTTTTATACAATTATTTCTTTCTACTTACGAGTCAAGCTGACAGATGTTTTTCATTTGCTGCTGCAAATGCAAAACAAAACTGAGACATATGGTTGAAACTACACCTCTTTTTTATGTAACAATGTAGCAGGCATTAAATGTGTAGTTGTTTTATACTGACAAAAAGAAGAGTTTCACTGGTGGCACTTCACATAGGCGAAAGTTTGATATCTCCAATCTAACCTGAACACTGAACAGGACGAAAAGGTACCTAGAAGTCACTCAAAATAGCCCTTTCCTGAATAATCCGTAACTTATTTAAGCTTTCAGACTGTTTGAACATCAAGTTTGAGAAAAATGCCCCCATACAGCCGTCAAGGAAGAGGAAATTTGCCAAAGAATTATTTTGGGGTTTTTTTCTTTGAGCTATAGTTCATCTTAAAGTTGGCTATATTAACATGGAAAACTATGGAGCTGTATCAGTTTGCCATTTGCCTTTTTTATTTTATTTTTGGGCCTCTAAGACTTCCACAGCCCCAGAGATTGTGGTTGCATGTAATTCATTAGGTCATTAAGAAAATTAAAAAGATCTGCAGCTGCCCTTGTGCTCTGAGATGAGCAAATCCTCTGTTCACTACGGCACTGCTAATCTTTTCCTAATCCCGTGTATGCCTCATTTGCAGTTTGGAGCAGCGTAATTTGGAGCTGGAGACTGAAATGGTGAACCTACACGAGGAGCTGGACCAGGAGAGGAAGAAGTACACCATGGCGGAGATCAAGCTGCGCAACGCTGAGCGCGCCAAGGATGACGCCGAGCGGCGAAACCAGATGCTACAGAAAGAGATGGAACAGTTTTTCTCCACATTTAGTGACCTCACCGCAACTGGCAACGCCGCAGCCACCGATCCCCGCCGACCAGAGCGAAACAACACCATCTGGATACAGTGAAGGAAGGCTGAAAAAAGATGGCAGCCAAGACAGGAACTGGGTTATTATAATGACGTGAACTTTAGAGAGACTCTAAACAAGATTTGGCTGCTGATCGAAGGAGGGAAAACACACTGCAAAGGGTAACGGCACGTTTTAATTTAAGAAATAGGAGATATAGGGCTGATGTAAGCCGCCTTTATAAATGTAAACATCACCTGGAGTGATGCCAGAGTGACATTATCTGTATATAGCCTTATTTAAACAGACGCTCATGGACACACTCCAGTCTCCCAGAAGTGGTTGGGGTTTGTTCAGTTGTCTGGCTGGGAAATGGAGCAAAGGGACAGTACACAACAGCCTATGAGGACATATGGTACTACCATTTTATGTTAGCTCCGAGATAGAAGGGAAGACAAAATGTTAAAAAAAATTTTAAAAAAAGAACAATACCAACACCAACCTTGGACCTGAAAATGCAGAAAAGACCACACCGAACTCCTCCTTTTTATTCATTTTTACCATCTAACCAAAACACACCTTAGTGTTCAATATATTTCTGCATCTGCTCATGTCAAAGATGTCATATGTTGTAAAGAGAAGTAAAACTGACACTTCATTGTTTTTGTGATATTTAAGCAAAGCTATAAACGTGTGCTATTTTCTATCAGTTTTTTTTTTTCTTTTTCTTTTGCACTTAAATGTTTGTTTAGTCTCTGCAAGTTGGTACTGGATGTTCTGTCGGTCTATGTGTCGATGCGTGTGCCTGTGCTTCTGTGCTGTTATATTTACCCATGACCAAAAGAAAAAGAGCCTGTACTGTAAATATTGTATAGATAAATGCAGACGTGACTAGATTAGATAGTTTGCATTGTGGTTTACTGATATTCAGATGGATATGGCATGAATTGAGTTGATACTGAAGAATGATTTGTAGTTTGTTAGAGTACAGTTCAAGGTGTTGCACAGTGGGTTATTGGCATAAATCTTTTAAGTCTTGAATTCAGAATTTCAGATAAGAAACTGTATGGCATGCCGCTTTTAAAGATACAATTTACTGATTTTTCGAGGCCAGCACACGTTTGTGGGTCATAACTGTGAAATAGTTGGGATTTTAAAGCCTCTAATTTGATGACATTATCAGCCTGGCAGCAAAATTCAGTAATAAGTGGTATGTGCATGATGGTTGCATGAGTCTACGAGGGTCGGCATACACTAACTGAATATTTGTAAAGTGACTGTATATGGATGAAGTGTATTTATGTAGCCCGAAACCAAATGTCTGCACATGATGTGGATTTGCGAATGATTACAAAACGGGACACCTCTGATAGATCAGACCAGGAATGGACCTGCGTCAGAGAGGAGTTGGTGCGTACACGTGTGCGCGGACCTGGTGCTCGGCTTCTTTTTAAACCTGCTGCTGGTCATTGCAGGACATCTGGAATGTGCATATGGAGTCAAAAAGAAGAAGAAAAAAGTGCCTGAACAAGTGAAGGAGGGAGAGGGGAGCCTGCGCTTCTCATTTCACAGCCTTCACCGGGAAATAATGGGCTTAAGCCAAGCTGACAGTGTCACCTCGTTCTGTGAATTCCACACAAAAGGGCGGATTATGGATGGAGGGCCAGACGGAGTGGACGGGGATAGTGGAATGTTTTCATGACAATACTTGATACACAAAGGAACTTTAAAAATGACTTAATATGAATAAAGATGGATTTTAATGCAAGTCTCTGTTGTCATTTTTCCTTTTCAAATGTCCAACTAATGTTTGAAGACGAGGCAGAACATCTGATTGGCCTCACGTTAACACAATTAGTGGGCGGACAGTCAGGGCTGTTTTTATTTGTTGTTATTTTTGTTTAGAGGGAAAAACATTTTTGAGTCATTTAACTTGGAGAAAAGTGGAAAATATTCACTTTTAAAAAACTAGAATTGTAAAGATTTATAAGACTTATTACTAAAATAAAAAAAACCACATCCTCGAGGCCTCCTGTGCTGCTAATTTCAAGTGTCTGATCTCTTCTGCTGCTAACAAAGTACATGAGAAATCAGTATTAGTATTAGCTGATGCAAAAAATTAAATTGCCAAAAGTAGTCATGCCCAGCGATGCTGCCTACTGTCTTACCACAAAAGGCACGGCTAGGTTAGAAATTATATCTGCACTCACTACACACCTTTTACTTTTTTTGATTTCAGAACTGCTTTAATTCTTTGTGGCATCGAATAATTTCTAGAAACATTTCTGAGATTTTGGTCCATGTTGACATGATAACATCACACAGTTGTTGCATATTTGTTGGCTCCTCGTTCTGATTGAGATCTGGCCATTTGTACAGTGCACTCTTTTTCAAGAAACACGCACTTTGGTCCAAGGAATGGACAGGGTCAGCAACAATAGTCAGGTGGTGTTTAAACAACGCTCAGGTCCTTTACACCACCAGCAGCAGCCTGAACCGTCAACACAAGGCAGGATGCATCTATGCTTTCATGCTGCTTATCCTAAATTGTGACCCTATAATCTGCATATGGCAGCAAAAAGCAAGATTCATTAGAGGAGGCAACATTTTCCAGTGTCCCCTTGTTCAATTTTGGCCTCTGTTTCCCGTTTAAGGTTTAAAGGTGTGTCAACAGGTGTAGCTCATCTGCTTCAAGGTTTAATATGTTGTGCATTCAGAGATGTTCTTCTGCATCCCTTAGTTGTAATGAATGTTTTTCTTTAGTTGCGCTTGCCTGCATGTTAAGGAGTCTGACTATATTCCTCTGACCTCTGGTATCAAAAAGGCATTTTTGCTCAGGGAACTGCCACTCGCTCGATATTTTCTCTTTTTTGCACCATTCTCTGTAAACTCTAAAAATGGTTTTGCAACGTGGTTTGGCACCAACAACAAAGCCACATTTTCAATCACTTTAAATGAACCTTCACCCCCATTCTGATGCATAGTTTAAATTTAAGGTAGTAATGTAAAACATATCTACATGCCTAAATGCACTGACATCCTGCCCCACTGACTGGCTGATCAGTGATTTGCGTTATTAAACAGGTAGACCTAATAAAGTGGCCATCGAGTGCGTTTCATTTCATTGGTATACTCTGAGAAAGGTCAGTGCGCTTGTTCTCATGCTGCACTCTCATGCTACATTATTTTTCTCTGTCAGAGAACTAGTTAATGGCTCTGCTTTAAGATTGTGTATCCACCTGAAAGTGCCTGAAAGCACATTAGATTCTGTGTAGGAGTCACAGTGACAGATTGGATAAATGGTTCCTATCGACAGCAAGGCCTGAAACAAATCTGCAGTGCATTTAAATTAGTCTCCAGGTAAAAAGAAAAGGTCCACGAACGCCCAAGGTCAAAGGTTTTGTTTATTTTCAACCACATACATAATACATAATATTTTTTACATACACAGTTCCTTTAAAATGTGTTTACAGTAACAGCTTTCAGTAAGATTTTTCTTTTTCTTTTTCTTTTGCATTTGTTTTTGACTTTACTTGAAACGCTATAGCCTGAAGCTTCGAGATCAGCCTGAAACAATACCATTTCTTTTTTTTTTGTTTGTTTCTTTTTGAATTTTTTTTGTTTTAAACCTGACAATGTCAAAGGAATGATTCATTAAAACAGCACGGAGTAAAAGAAACAAGAGAGAAGGAATCAGAAAAGAACTGAATAACAACATCACCTGACTCAGATGAGCTATACAGGGTTTCGTCATTGTAGAGTTCCACATTTAAGACTCTAAACATTTTAGCATCCGACCCCTTGCAGTAGCTTGCCTCCCTGTCTGAGTGCAATAAAGTGTTTATTGCATTGTTGAACTGTTATTATTTACAATAGAAGTTAAAAGAAAAAGGTGAAAATTGCCAAGCTGGAGATCCAAAGATTGTTTTTTTTAAGTTGGCACAGCTGTGTGACAACGTGTGACATGTAATCATTTTTCATAGTGTATGAATCCATAAGAGGTCATTTTAAGACCCCCTCCCAAAAATTAGAAGCTGGAATGACAGTGGTTTTCTAATTCAATTCAAAGTGACAGAACATGAATACACACATGAACTACTACTAAACACACAACTGTGCTTACTCGCCATTGACATTCTTCAAAATAATTGCACAAAAGTCATGATCTCGTATTAAAATTCTAAAAAAAAATGAAGACATGTTGCAAAATCATTTCTCCAGACGTCACATCACACCTTTCAACTCAGACTTGTGTTGAATGCTGGTTGATTTAATCTCTCTCTCTCACACACACACACACTGATGAGCAGAGCATCAATGATGTGCGTGATTGTTAAACCGTTCATTTTTACATTCACTGCTGACAATCCAGCTCAATCTCCTTCTTTATTTACCCGAACTAAAGCTCCTTTTATCACAACAGAATTGTCTGGAGGGATGTCTTATAAAAAGATCAAACAGTTCACATTCAGAAAAACTGGGGGGGAAAAAACACATTAGCAATGTTAGTGTTTGTTCTCCGTGACCAGAACGTATAAAGATACAGAAAGAAGAGTGTGTTCGGATGGTTAGAAATGCCCTGTAGAAAAAACTGCAACAGTACCTTGTGTGTTTGTGGTGTAGAGGTCGACTCTGCGCCCCTTTTGTGAGAAATTCATCAAAACATTTTTTTTAAACACAAAAGATTTCATCAAAGTTGCACCCTGTTTTAAAAGATTGCCCTGGCCAGACCCTGAACAAAAAGCCAAGCTAGCCATAGCTTATTCTGGAGACGCCAACCTCAGTTACCCTCTGAGCTCTGCGAAGGTTAGTCTGTTAGTCTGTGTGTGGTTCACTATACACAAGCCACAGGGAGTAAGAGTGTTAACAAAGTAGCTTTTTGAAGTTATCTCCATAACGTGGAGGACTGTGAGCGATTGTACACAAAACAACTCCAAAAAAGAGTCATTGTACAGCAGCAGCTGAACTGAAAGTTACAGACTTGTACTGTCACTGAAATAAATATGTGGCAACGATGTCTCCACATCTCCTTAAAGTCATGGCAGCGACTGAATCTATTTCATACATGCGGAGGCTCCAATAAGTCAGTGTGAGCATTCGTGTTCTTCATCTGACCTAATTGCTGTCATTTACCGGATCATCGCAAAACACCTTTTGAAACAAAATATGCCTAAAGTAGGGAATTATGTATGTTTTGTCCATATAAATCCAGCTCCAAGGTCTTACTACGCCAAATTACCCTAACTTGCCCATGCAGGTTCACAGTGGGTGAAATAAACTCTGCCATAGTGGAGCTCAGTTTATTTCAGTCTGCCAAAAACTGTTTTATATTCTTGTTTCATTTAAGAACACTGAGTTTGCACAGATAAATGTGAGATGTGACTTGAGATTAGAGCAGTACAGCTGCCAAGCCTTTGCAAAGTGCAAATGCATTTTGCATGTGAATATTTGAGCGTTGCACCCCAGCTAGAGAAGATATAGCTAATTTGTAGGAGAAATTTAAAAAAACAAAACAAAGAGGTCAAATTAAAATGTAAAAAGAAAAATTTGTGGGATGTTTTTTTTTAATGGAAACACCGAGGAAAACAGTTAAGCTTTGGGGCTCAGACAGTTTTAAGGCAGAACCAGAAAAAACAGAGGGAAACAAAAATATATCATTTCTGCACCTGCAATGCTTCATTCCAAAAGGCACTTGCCATGTTCAGATTCCATCTATCAAAAATATATAAATCAATAAATTAAAGAATCTTTCGCCTATGAAATCGTTTAATGGGTGCTTTCTCGTGTCGCGACATTTTTGTGTGGTGTGCGGTGATATAAAGCAGATGAGAAGACGAGCCATAGCTACAAGGTTAACACTCATCACCTGTCTTAAAAACTCAGCACTGTATCACTTCTGCTGTTTTAAAGAGTCAAACAAAAAGGGGAAAAGGTTCTTTGTGGTTATTCCACAGTGAAACCGATCCAACTCCTGTGCCTGTGAGGGGTTAATGATAAACAATGACATGCAGGGCTGTGGTTAAAGGACCGATCATACACTGCCAGGGGAAATAAAAAGGGACATTACACACAAATTAGACTTCTTGAAGGCTGTCTCGTGAAGTCTGAGCACAATCAGAATAACTTATTTCTGTGTGTACTGGCCCTTTACGTCCTAAACAGCCCCCACTTTTATCAGTGTCTTATTGGCTTGCCTGTGGTCCACCAACACACACACACTCACACGTCCTACTGTGCCCAGTTAGTTTACATTGTATATAAACAAAAGTCTCTATATAGACTCGTTAGCATACAGTGAGATTAGCATTGTTTAAATCTAATCATGCAGGACTACAGCAATAGGCAGGGGCAACTGAGGTGGAAAGCGGTGATGTGGCAAGGTGTGCTAGTCGGAAAAATAGAAGGAAAAAAATCCCAGTTTACTGGCCGTCAGTCCCACTCTGTGTGCCCTTCAGCTGTACAGAATTACAATATTTACAAATTACCACGGTAGGGGGGAGGGGGGGGTCACTCCTGGTAACAGCAGGAACGTGTCCCTGCAGAGTTACCACATGAAAACACATCAGGAAGCCTTTTTTTTGGGGGGGGGGGGGGGTCAGGTGGCGGTGTCTCACACAATGTTAAAATACAGCAGTGTAATTAAATAAGAGCTGAATAGGGGAGAGGGGCTGGGGAAGGAAAGAGAGGAAAGTCCCCATTTAACAGTAGTGATGAGCAAAAATGGCAGCCCACCTTGCCACAATGATCGGAGCATAAATGCTTTTCTTTTGGTTGCTTTTTTTTTGTCTGTAAGGAATTGGGAGACCAGCTGCCAGCCAATATGCACTTTACAGGAGATGCAAGTCTAAGCGCTTGGTCATTTTGATCTGATGCCATATACAAGAATATGAGGGGTAATATAAGCAAAGCAACTAGAGGATCATTAACATATATCTGAGCTCATTTACTTGAATACCGCTGCTGTTTTTCAGTGACAATGCACAGGCTTTAGATTTCATAAATTCAGATTCCTATATCTCATATTTTTGTTCTTAATATATTAATTTTGATCTTTACTCTTTTTTTTTTTGTCTTTTTCTTTTGCCTTTGTATTTTCCGGCGGTCGTTTTTGTTGGGTTCTTCACCTTCGGAAGAACATGGGGTTGCGTAGGCAGGCGGCTAGTCACCTGCAACACCCCAAGGGTCCTGCAGAGGTCTCCAGGCTGCTGTCAGTGTCTGAGGCCAGGGTCTGGTCGGTGGACATGGAGGAGATGTCGTTGATTGAGGAGGAGGGAGGGAGGCTCTCGCTGCTGTTCACGGCTGCACCTGTGCTAAGGGAATCAACAGCAGCGGGGGGTTACAACGTAAAAGAGTCCTGGCCAAGACGCGAGCAGAGAAACAGTCGCAGGAGATATACAAGTGCACACACAGGTTAGAGTGAGATAAATGCTGATTCATGATTAGCTGTTCCATGAGATAGAGATGTCAACAACATTTACAACATCTGTGGGGCATCACAATCACAGTGCATCTGTAATGAGACAAAGATAATTAAGCTTTGGGTCCGGGAGGCTCCACGGGAAATATCATTAAAGGCTTTCAGTGTTTCAGCAGTTCATAAGCGTGGCTTGTTGTTGTCATTTATATGCCAACAAGCTGCTATTTAATGATTTCCTTTTAATTATATACCTTAAAATGATTTATGTCTTCATACAGGTCTGTGTGTCTGTGTGTGTAACAAATGGCAACCTCTGGAGCTGAAAATAAAGCCAACACAAAAGTGCCAATTCCTTTAACCTGGCTCCCAAAGTGAGTTAGTCCCCATAGATGCCCAATGTTATAAAGCATATTTACAGCCCATTACAAAAGAGATTTTTCCCTCTATGGATAGATTCTAGGGGTATGAGGTGGGGTATCCATCCATAACTAGAGTATTCATCTGGACACAGTAATGCTGAAACTTCAAGACCCATGGTCCAAAACCTGGTGGGTGAAGAGATGGTGGCCAGGTCCTTGTTTTATATAGCTGGTTACAGGGTAGACTAATAATCTAATATTAATAATCTTATAATCACCTTGTTTTAAAGTCAGAGGTATGCATATTAGGGAACTTGGGGTACTTCCCCAAAAGCAATCTGCTGCTTTTGAACATTAATGAGCTAATAAATAATATACATAATGATATTATGCATAAAAAAAATTACATTGTTTCCAACATCCTCAGAAGCCTAATTGGAACTGTGTGTGTGACTACATGCTCTGTCTATTAGCACGCAGTGACCAATTTATACCTCTGTGAAGTTGGTTCCTGCTTTGTCAGCCTTTAAAAAAAGACTTTAAAGCAGATGCAGGAAACAGACCAAATGCAGTAATTTGTGCAGAGGACTTGCACGCTGTGAGTCTGCTGTTTTTGTCTGTTTCCTGTTGGGAGTAACTGTTTAAATAAAGCAAGATTAATAGCGCGCATCGGTTTTATAGGGTAACTAATCAGAAGTGACAGTTAAAGCTTCATGTGTGAGAGGAGCACAGCATAAAGTACTGTACCGTGCAATAATCCACACTAGTTACACGGCGATATATAAGATGGGAGTTTAAGTCATTACCTCATATTATTAACCTTTACAGAAACTGTGGCAAAAGCAGTAATATGTGATTAAAGTCTGAATCACATCACAGCGTCACGCCCACACGCATATCTTCCACACTCACTAAACTGTTGCTCATTTCTTCATATTCTTGGAGATAATGAGATAATGCACGGTGTCGTGCAAATAAATACTGCAGCACTGGGCTGAAAAATCTTCTGTTAACATCATTAAAAATATCATAATCTAAACACACAAAGTGGGTCTGACTGTGTGTTATTGCAGGTCTTCTCTTCATGCTGCAATGAGACACTGTCGTCTGCAGCTCCTGCACTGCGTCAGATGCTATACAGCGGCCCATCTGCTTAATTACAAGTAGATAGAAAGAAGAAGAAAGATGAAGCTCGTGGATTTTCTAGAGACGGGCCGAGAGAGACAGAGCAAAAACGAGCACCATGTTATTTAACTATATTTGGCACTAAGGATATTTGTTGCCCGGCTTATGGTGAGAGATGATTTATAAGTTTTCTAAGAGGGAAAATCCCACTCGCTTTTGTACAATAAACTGAAAGAGGACACCCAGAAAGGTGTTCTCTGATCTGAGCCGTCTGTTTCCGTTTAATTTCTTCTCCTTGTGTTTTCAGTCTTCTTACTGTTTTCATGCAGTGTGGTTGTGGTTTCAAACAAGCAGTGCAGCTTTCTTTCTTTTTTTTCAGATGGATCTCGGCAAATGCTGACTGGGCTGGTTAGTATGCTCAAAGTAACTCTATACTGCCATCCTGTGGCACATCATAAGAATAGCAGTTTTTGTCCTCTGAGGGCATTTATAGCCAAGTCTAAGACTGACATTTCCTGAGACAGACCCCTCAAAACCCAAAGCTTAAGACACAGCAATGTAATACATATAAACATACAATCATAAAGGCATTTGAATTAACCTGTACTACGAAGCAATTTTAGCAATCACAGAATAGCAATCTTTACAAATCATCAGGCACAAAGTGACATCACTGAACTGAACAACATTTAACTTGAGATGTAAGGGACAGAGACATGTGGTCAACAGCACAATGGGTTTTTCTAATTACAAGGGATAACTCCAGTAAGGTTATATTAAATTCACTTACAGAGCGGTTAGGCTTATGCACTGAGAGTACCTGAAGGTGAAGGTTGTCCCTTCACAACGCCATTCTTCGTTCTCTCCTCAAAGTTCATCACCTCTTTGTAGATAAGTTCTGCAAGGGGTGCGAAAAAAGGTAGTAGAACACACTAAGTGACAAAAATATGTGCAATCTGCACCCATCTATGCAGACAGTGTTCATATTACCATTAACTACTAAAAAACAAGATCATTCGAATGCATGGTAACACTAAAAAATTACAGCAATCGAGTGCATTACTGCACATATAATATACAGCTTTTTATCGTTCTACCATATGTGTGCTTTGTTGAGTTTTTATTTTTAGCCCGGATGAGCAGCACTCACCTTTCCATTCATCAATGGAGTGTTCTCTTTCATCCAGCTGCTTGTCGTAGATCTGAGGTGGAGGCTAAAGAAGAGAGAGAGAGAGAGAGAGAACACAATTCCAGTTTAGTAACATTTCAGCTAACGGCCTAGCATTACTCCCAAGTGCAATACCTACAGAAAGCAGCTCAAGATTTTACAAGATCACGTTATAAATATGCATCTTTCAAATGTGCAAATGGAAGGAAAAAAACAAACAGCATGCCGGGTCTAAAAGTTCGGCACATGTTGATTATGAATTAAATTTAAATAAAAATTAAGCAGTAGTGTATTACTTCCATAAAATGCATTATAAGTTCATTGTCTGCCATTTATAAACAAAAAATGTCTCAAAATAGGTCATTCTTTATAATCAGGACTAAATACCTGACAGGATAGTGAGATAAGAAAACATCTGGCAGCAGTGCTCTCCCCCCACACCCTCCCTCACGGGACTTGTCATCTCGTCTACTAGGTCAAGAATACGCTGACTGGCATCGAGTCAGCCCATCTAACTACTCATTCACTCATTCCCCAGACTCCGACATCGTAATCCTGCCCATCTTTGTCAGTGTGGGTGACACGACCACCAAGGAACCTCTCTGGTGTAACCCTGAGGGGACTGTTATGGGTCAGCACTGAGCGGCCACAGCAGGACAAACCAACTGTTTGTAGATGTTAACGCTGTGGAGCTGTGGAAGTAGCTAAGGAGCTCTCTTCAAAACAAATTCTTACAGTAAATATTAAAACCTTGTATTCTATTACGATTTTTTTTTTTAATGAATAGATTAGGTTTCCTGTGACATACGAGTTTTGGTCTATGTGCAGAGTGAAGCATGTGCAGCTTGACAATGACTGCTTATATGTGACAGTTACTTTGAGCTCCACTGAAAACAGCACACGGTCTGTATACAAAAGATGGACATAACCACCCTGATGTGACCCATTAGTTGGTGGATATCTGTTTTGAAGTCTGCTGCATTTTGATTTACAAAATGAAAAGCATGGAGTGAAAATGACTAATAAACCAGGACACTGTGTACTCTTATAGTACCAACGAGTTAGTCACTAGGTAATTGCACAATAAAGCACTCACTTTATCATCTATTTTACTTTAATTTCAACCATCATTTACAAAAATAACATGTTGATGTACTAAAAAGACTTTAAACTCCTGACAGTTACCATAAAGTCAGTACAGTATTTACTGAATAGCACTGTGCTACTTTTAGTTAAGAATAATATTAGTTTTATATTATATATTAGATTGGTGTTTTATTTTACATGTTTTTGTGTCTGTTTAATTATGCTCACAATCATTGTTTTGTTGATTCATTCAACCTGGCACGAGCCACACATAAAAATTAGCCCATGTGGTTAAATCTGGCATATTAACATGATGAATTTAATGTGGTAATTTATATGCATTATCTCTTTTAAATAAACATATACATCATAGATCAAGAGAACAGTAAGGTCATTTCTGCACTGGCTTCACTTCTCAGACCCAGAAGTTACTTCCATCTTTTATATACAGTCTGTGATTACTGCAATATCCACATATTCTGGATGTTTCATTTGATTGGCATTTTCTGCTCCTCTCTTTGCATTACACAGTCTCTTTTCTCTTGATTTTAAATATCTTCAAATATGGCAGAAGCACTGAACCACATGTGTCCAAAAAATCTTCTTTCATTTACACTCTTTAGTCGAAGAAGTCCAATTGCAGTGCATTCTTTGATGTAGGGAGTTTGTTATTTACCATGGATATTTGGATGTTATCTCTGGCCTTCATCAGGATGAGGTGACATTAGAGAAGGGGGGGAAAACAGCAGAAAACGTGTTGAAATGCCATTCACAGCCATGTTATACATCAACAGAAGCAACAAAGTCATCTTTAAAAACCATCAGACACCAGATGACAAGACAAGGCCATAGTCATGAAATCTTCTATAAAGGAGGAAAAACTACTATACAGTGAGTGTGTTAGGCAACAGGATATTTCACGTAGTAGAACAGCAGCACTGACATTCATCAGCTGGTCATGCTCTCATTACTTGTACTGCTGTAAAAAATTTTCGGGTTGCAGATGGCTTTTTACCCAATCTCACTGTCACCTCATACTAATGAGGCGCTGATGAAGACGCCAGATTTCACCAAATCAACCAGCAACACCACCCCTCTCATGTTACAAGACCCAACAACCCACTATATAAATCTTTCAGTGTAGCATGAAAATTTACCAGCAAAGACTTTGGGTTATTTTACAGAAATCTACAAAAACGTTTGGTTCTGCACTAAAGACTAAAAATATAAGTGAGGGAGAAAAAAAATGCAAATTAGATGTGAACAAAAGTTGTCAAAATAGCAAGCGGTTAAAACAATGCAGTTTAGTCATGCTATAAATCACTATCAGTGCGTACAAATTAAAACATGGGAGGGGCGGGTGAGGAGGATTTAGCTTGGGATGGTAATCGATACGCAGCTCTGCTGAAGTCCTACTCACCGCCTCCACCTCAGCCGGATCATACCACACGTTGATGTAGGGGTGCTGTAAGGCCTCATCCACTGACATCCGCTTAGCAGGGTCGATAATCAGCATCTTAGACAGCAGGTCTCTAGCCTGGCTTGCTGTAGTTTGAAAAAATTTTTTAAAAAGAAACCCCCCCCCCCCGATATTTAGATGTTTTGATGAAACAAGAAAATATTACATGTCAAACAGCACAGGTAATGGAAGAGGGAGGAGAGAGAGAGAGACCGGGAAATGTCAGGGATTAAAGAGAATAATTAACAGGAGCTTGTGATATGTGTAACATCTAAAATATATACAAGCATGCAGTGTGGTTATTAGAGGTAATCAATGGTCAAAAAATTAAATAAAGATCCAAGATTCAATGAATTAGCATTGTAATAACAATAATAATAATAATAATAATAATATTAATACTACTACTACTACTAATAATAATAATAATAGTCTTTAATAGTCAAAGATGCATTAATGGTGACCTCTGGAGGATGAGTACAGTAATCTCACAACCTGAGAATAGAAAGGTCTGTTTATTTCTTATTTTTGTTTATTTTCCAGTTTATTTCTTTTGTTTTCCTTGACCAAATTTCCTCCAGCTCAATAGTGACAAAACTGAGGTTCTCATGTTTGGCCCTGACAGCTTCTCTAAGGAGGACATATGTCAAACTAGTCCTCTAAAACAGCAGTATCAGACCATCTGCTATACAGTCGGCCAATAATCTCAAACTTTTATTGCACGCTATAGTTTTTCTTGTATCTTGATTATTGTAATTCACTCTGAATGTGCATAGGGCTTATTGGGTTTTAAGCAGGGGCGGAGCGTGGGGGTGGCTTACTGGGCTTAAGCCCGGGTTGTTTTGTCAGAAGCCCGGGGTATTTTGGAGTGCAATTTTTTCATAGTTAGATGCCTGGCTGACAACTGTATAAAACAAAAAGTACACACAATATTCGAAGCACATAGTGCACACTGTGGGAATTTACGACTGTGCGTGAATCCCCCCCTGATATTGGTATGATCCAAGCTCAGGCACTAAGCGACTGAGCGAGGGGGCGGGGCAGCTGCTGCCCGTCAGTGCGCTGTTGGAGAGACGGAGCCAGCCATACTAAGGAGAGCTTAAGTTTGACCAGGTACCAAAGCAAATCATTCGTACCGTACAAATAATGTAAATATGACGGTGCATCACGAAAGATTGATATCAAACTGATCACTTGACCAATATTACGTTACTTGCTCTTCAAGTGAATCAACAAATGGCGAAATGAAAAGCCGAACAAATGCTATTTTTTTTTTAGAGATTCTTAGCTTACGTGTGTTTATTTCATATTTTCAGTTCTTACCCTCCCCGACTAAATCGGTTTCAGTTATGTACTGAAATATAAGAATGGACATTAGAGGGTTCTTTCAAAGAAAAACTCAGGTAAATGTTATTTTATATATTATGCTTTGTATGTTGTTCAGTATATTTGTATGCAAAACAAGAGGAATTTCAGTACACAGCAGGATATTCACATTTGTAACCAGATATTTACATACACTTTAGGGAGAAAACATAAAACATTTTTACTGCACAACATCAATTTAGAGTAAACTTTTGTTTTAGATAAATATTGAAATATCTTTTGAATTAGTTAAATGTCACAATAAAGAGAGACAGAGCTGTCTGTTTTTTATCACTTTCATCAAATTTAGGAGTACATATACACTAAGTTTATTGTTAATTAATAAGAAAACTCCAGACGATTCCATTCTGAGCTGAAGAAGCTTCTGATAGGTTAGTAGAGTCCATGTGAGTAAACAGGTGGCACAGCTGTGGATGCATATAAGGCAAAACACAGAGCCTGTTTCTGTGACATGGGAAAATCAAGAGATGTCAACCAAAACACCAGGAAAAGAACTGTGGAGCTCCATAAGTGTGGCTCAATTTTGAATACAATTTGGTGCCATTTGCAATTAAGAAATACAGACGATTTCTCTCTTTACTCTTAAAGTTAACAAATATGTTTTTTATATTTATCAATCTAAAAAAATAAACATTTAGTCTGATTTGATGTTACAATTAAAAAGTGTTTGTGTTTTTATCTGAAGAGTTTGTAAATGTCTGTATATTTGATGATTGTCAGCACAAAGAGGGAGAGAGGAACAGAGAGGGAGATGGAGAATGAGGACAGAACAGAGATGAACAAGAGCAGGTGAGACACACATGTTAGTCAAATGGTTGTTTACCAAAAGTATCACCGTATCATAGGTACTCATGTATCTCATACCTAGTGTTTCTTTTTAGGTTTGTTATTTTTCAAATTCTATATTTATTAAGTTATGCAGGCTTGTTTGCACAACAAGGCTAAATAATTATATAAACTTTTCTCAATCTAAATATTGTACTTTGGTAAAATTAAAAAATAAATGTAGTGCAGGTCTATGATGATTTTTAGTGCTACTATCATCTAGTTCTGATTCTGGTTCTGTCTTGGTTAAATCCCAAGTAGTCCTGATTTTGAACTGTTGTAGTCCTGTTTTAATTCTGGATCAGTTCTTGGTCTGGTTGAATTGGGGTTTAGTCCTCGTGTCTTGATACGGCCCTGATTTTGTTCTGCCTTGCTGCTTAATTAAAAAACTAGTTTAAGGTGTCCTGCACATGTGATATATATTTTTCCCTATATGAAGTCATTCTTTTTTGAACAAAACTCAAAACAGAGCCAATTAATCTTTCAGTCATTTCTACCCCCCCCCCCCCCAAGGGAAAAAAAAATCCCACATGCATACTATCCTTTTGGGCTAAGCCCCGGGTGTTTCAAATGTCTGGCTCCGCCTCTGGTTTTAAGTATTTAATCTACAGACTAGTTGAAATCTGAATTATTGCTAGATAATTCTTTAATAATCAACCATCCAGATATCTCCTCAGTTTGTCCCATATGTATTTTTTAATGAAGCATTAGGCCTGTTTGTTGCAGATGTTGCCAGTCAACTTGTTCGTTTGCAGTTTGCAGTAAATTGGACATCTATCAGCAAAAATTTCAATAAGCATTACCAGTACACAGACTCTCTACCCTCTGGCCATTTTGAACTGATCTGAAATTGAAACCCTAAAACCACACGACACTTCCTCTCCTACACACTTGACCTTCACTATAAATAAATCTCCAGGAGCAGAGGAACGAAGAAGCTGAAGCAAGTACGGACAGATGAGCTGGGCGTACCCTTTGAGCATCACCACAGCATCAAAAAGATGATAAACGTGAAAAAATAGCTCCTCTATCTCTCTCCTTTCACCTTTCCTTATTCCTTACCTACCTCTCTTTCATTCCCTCTGTCCTACAGTACTGTGACTTGTCTTCCCCCTAAGGTTTAAAATAAATAAAACCCAAAGGATGTTTCTCTCATGTCTGACTCACTTCCTACCTGTCACAAAACAAAACACACAAAACACTTCATCTTGGTCTCACACCCTCTCACTCTGTCTGTCTCTTTCGGTGTATTCCTTTAACAGTGTCACTCCAGCGGGGAGCAGCTTGAATACAAAAGCGATTCATTAGAATTTCAACATTCGAGAGCTTTGATGTGGGAGCGGGAGAGCAAAATGTTTTTTTAAAAGCATATTTTTTTTATAGCTCACTGGAAATGTTTTTGATGCCTTCAATTCTCAGCTGAGACAGAAGAAACAACATCTCAGTTAACACTCTGCATAAGAAGTCGATTGAAATCGGCTCACACGGTACAGGATTAACATACTGCAGTTTACTGATGCTCGGAGGATGACCAAAGATAAAATGTAAAAGTACAGTCCTGTTAAAAAACTAAATACACCTGACGATTCAGTAGCTTGTGCATCCACCTTTAGCAGCAATAACTTAATTGAATTGAATTTGAGACTTTTGGGGCGTAGAGTGTAGATTTGCTGCTGTGCTTGGGATTGTTGTCTGTTGCATCACCCAAAGCTTTAGCTGTCAGACAGATGGCCTTGCATGTGATTCTAAAATACTTTGGTACACAGTTCATGGTCACTGTTTAACATTGGGGTTAATTTGCTGAGATGCCCAGTCCCAGCAAGATCAACAAACTGTTAAAATCTTCGGTTTCTATAGGGGTTCTCACACTTGCTGATGACAAATTAATCAAGTACATTTAATTTGCAGCACCTGGCTACTACTTACCCTCTCATATTCTATAGAAGCAGGCTATACTTAGTTTTTGACATACTACAGCATACATGAAATGAACAAAATGTATAGCCATCTTAGCTGCTAGGTGATATGTACTCACAGAGCAGCTAAGATGCTGAGAATAAGAATAGCATATTTACAGAGTTAACATGCAAATAACATTTAAATGTCATAAATTGTGGAAGTTATAAACAAAGATATAAACCTAATGAACTAAATGGAAAGTCAGAAGCAAAGTCACCTGTAATGTCAGATTTAGATTCAGAAATACTTTATTAATCCCTGAGAAAATTATATAGTCGCAGTTGCTCCAAAACAGCTATATTAAATAAGACAATATACTACAAAGATACAAAATAAAGCAAAATACATACAAATAGCTCTAATTATTAATATCCTAGTATATTACACAAATTAAAAACACATGCAGAATGACTGCCTGTCAGAGTGATAAGTGCTATGATGTCCTAAAGAAGACTCTCTGTTTAATCGACACACATCATACACCTTAAGGTTCAATAAAAGACCTTCAAAGACTCATACTGGAAGCTAATGAAATGGCTAAAGTGCAATAGCCTAAGTTCACAGGTGTATAATTACAGGTTCTCACCTTTGAGTTTGTTGTGCTCAGAGTCAGCAGGGAAAAGGCAGTCGGGGAAGAGTTTGGGGAAGGTGAGGCCTGCGTACTTTGGCCGGTTCTCGACATAGTTCCTCACTGTGGGTTGAAGTTTCTTCATGAATTCTGGCGAGGGCGTGCCCAGCTGCTCGATCACTTTGTTCCACTGATCAATATCTGGTGTGGAAGGCCAAGATTAAGGGAAACACACATGGAATACAGAGCATCCTGTCACCCTGCAAAGCTCAGTGTACCCTCAGGTATCACACTACAATACAATTCTGGCTTCATTTTCCATTTAAAAGCACAAAAAGGAGTGCTACAAAGTGCTGTGACCAAGATAAATTCATAATTTTTAATCTCAAATCAGCTGTTTCCCACTTAACCACCAAAAGAAGTATTCATTAGGATTAGGGAAAAAACCCCAGCTGACTTCTAAATGGTGAAAAACACAAGATTTCTATTTTAAAAAAATCCTTTTATTCTTTTTGTTTTTCTTTGTCTCCAGCCATTGTTAAGTGTTTCTAAAAATAAAAAAATAATAATAAACCTTTTGATGAAAACATGACTGATTGGATTAAAAGACACGTGTACGGTATAAATGTAGCCGTGTGTCCAGTTGTATCAGCTTCTCTTTCACTTCCTTCCTTACAACAAATATTTCCTCTCTTAGCCTTCGACACACTCCAAACCTTCTCCTCCTAATGTTCTCACACCGAGTGCCAGTTAGGGCAGAGAGCTGCCAGAGGCCACTATAGATCCCTATTACTTCATTTTGCTGGAACGTCTCACGCTTCCATCTCCGTTTTGTCTCTATTGCACACTGGCCATGATCCACCCAGTGCCTAGTAAAGCGGGGTTTTTTAATCCACTAAGACTCTTATCCACGGCTCTTCAGCAAGCAGTTGGATTCGCTCTGACACCTCGAGGTGATTTTTTTTGTTTTTTCTCAGCATGTCAGTGCCAAAACGCATGACACTCGATAGACTCAGAGTCATTCGCAACTGCCCTCGAAAAAACGCTGCAGGGTTCCTGCTGCCTTCAGGTTTACATTTCTAACAGAGGGAGGAAGGATACGGTCCGTCCCAGGGAACAGCACTGTCCCTCTTATCAACTCTCCAAAGATGCAGCCGACTGACCACATGTCCACTAAGGTCACACGCACCCACATAAACACACAAACACAAACATTTGCTGAGAGGAATATGTGACTCTTTAGCGACCAGATGTTCACCAGCTATCTGCTAACTGCATCTGTCCTTAGGGCAGGTTGCTTACAGTGAGTCATCACAGCTGTTTTTTGTTCTTTTTTTGTAGAAAACAGGCCCCCGGCTAACAGCTAAAGCAATGCACTGGGGCTAGACAGCTCAACCGTGTTTTAAAAAACACTATGAAGCTCTGTAAAGCTGCAGAGAGGGTGTACACCCCAACAACAATTCTCTAGGAGCCAACCCAGTCACTTTGTAATTTGATCCATTTAATGCAATTAAATACAGAACACACTGGTAATTGTTAAACTGTGTCTCCTTACTTGGCACAAATGTGTTGCGTGTTTCTTTAAATGAAAATTTCTCCTTCTCCGTTTTTTCAAATAGCAAAGTGTTTACATTTTTTAAAAATGGTCAGGGAGGGTTTTTTTGTCAGGGTGAAGATACTCTAAGGCACATTATAAGCAGACCAGTGACACAAACACATTGGCCTCCAATTTAAAGTCCCCATTTAGAAATACTGAGAATTTCAACCAGAAATAGAGTACCTGCAAACGTACCATTATTACTTCAGAAGAAAATCAAATAACACACTAATGCTGTGTAATATATTTAACTTATTTTTTAGGAAAATAGAAAAGGAAAAGAAACAAATGCTGTTTATTAGGTGTGACAAAAGAGTTAGCACATAATGCTTAAACACCCTGGAACAGTTTGAGCTATACTACAACCTTAAGCCCTGTTTGGACAACAAGCTATTTTGGGTTGTTCGAGCCTAATTTGCTATAGTATATCATAACATATACATTAATGAAATACCAATATGTGCTGTATACACAAAGGTTTTAGGCTACCTATTTGACTACACCCACGGGAGATTTTCTGACATCCCATTCTAAAGCCATGGAGTTGGTCCCTCCTTTGCAGCTGTAACAGGTTCCACTCTTCTGGGAAGTCTTTTTACAAGATTTTTAAGTGTGCCTGTGGGAATTTTGCCCATTCATCCAGAAGACCTTTTGTGAAGGTCACAGAGTGCTGTTGGACAAAAGGGCCTGGCTCACAGACTCTGTTGTAGTTCATCCCTCCTCCATCAAACTCTACAGTTGGCATAATGCAATGCACTCATGCTTCAGATTGCCAGATAGAAAACCATGATTCGCCCATCCACAGAACAAGTTTCTTCCAGAACCCAGTGATTTACTCACTTCATCCGATACTTGGATTTGCACTTAGTGATATAGTGCTTGCATGCAGCTGCTTGGCCTTGGAAACCAATGCCTCCCCAACCTCCAAACACACAGTTTTTGTGCTGATGTTAATGCCAAAGGAGGTCTGGAGTGCCAAACTATGTGCCTCAGCACTTGGCAACCATGGTCTGCCACTTCATGGGGGAGTGGAAGATTGTGGAAGCTGATTGTGGAATATCTGGGAGGGAACAAATTGACTTATTGCAACGCTGGCATCCTATTACAGTACCACACTCAAATTCAGTGAGCTCTTCAGAACCACCCATTCTTTCTTGGTTTTATACCCCTGTGGCAACAAAGTTGGCAACAAAACAAAAACAAAATTCCACCCAAGTTCAAAGATTAAGCAGCGTGACCCAATACTTGTGTCCATACAGTGCATCTGTAATAGGCCAACACCAGTCAGCAATGCTATCCGAACTATCAGTGCTTAATCATTTCTGCAGAGAGGTACTTTAAAACAAAAGTCAGCCACATTTTAAAACTTGAAGAACAAAGGAGGTAATGGTGGCTGTATGATTACTAAGTAGAAAAAAGACCTCTGTACAGAAGGAAATGTTAAAATCATTTCACCTTCTCTAGAGAGAATATATTTTCAAGCTTATTGACCACAGTAAAATCCACCTTTGGTTCCTCCAAGACCTCCAATATAACTTATTAATAAACACACTGCTCCACTCATCCATCACAGAACAACCAGTAACCCTGTAGCCCACTGGGCTTTTACCGGTAGTCTCTTACCTACTCTGTATCATTTGACAGACACTCTGGGATGTGTAGAAGTTGAAAAATCAATGAAATACATTAAGATTTGCGACAACAGGGTACCAGTCCAGAACTGATCTATAAGCAGAAGATTAACAAAAGTGTGCATGACTCTACTTTATTGATCTAAAGCAAAAGGTATGGAGTGATGAAATGATACGAATTTTTAGGTCATTTTGGGAGCAGAGACAGCGGAGAAAGATATTGCTTGACTCATTGCTGGGTTTCTCTAGCTTTCCAGAACATTAATCTTTCAGGGACCCAGTGCTCAGGGCTGCAGACAGCAGAGTATTACCTTTACCATTGCCATGTGTGGCTGTGATCAATCTCAGTTCACTGTCAAAAACGCTAGCAGCTACATGAAAAGAGAGCACAGTTAGTGGTACTACCACTGTATGATATATGTGCTACTTTTTGTTTGTTTTCTGGTCCTAATAAATGTGTTAATTATCTGAATATTGACCCTCAAACAGAATTTGCTCGAGGTTCCTAAACAACAAAAAGTGAATCAATTACAAGAATCTGCAAACAGTCCTGTGAGCTTCATGTTTCATATTTGAACAGGTAGGCACTGGATCTGCATGCAAAGTGCAAAGAAATCCCTTCAAGCGCCTAAGTGCTGTCAGACATTAAATGGTCTTTACCTCACGGGGAATAGCACAGATAACTGTTTAATGGATTCACAACAAACAATAGGGCATTGCGTCTCCTGCACCCAGTACTCTGTATTCAGGCAGCACCCCCGCCTAAATCAATTGAGTATTTATACTGGTGAGAACAACTTTGACGCAATCTTCTGTTGTGTGCGACACGTGAAAACACAACAGGAGATGGTTTGCTTCAGACTTGTGACAACGACAAAACGTATGAAAATGGCTTCGCTTTCACTGCCATTTGTTCCCCCTGAATTCAGGCAAAGGGTTGGAATCTTTTACCTCTAATTCCAAATTAAATTGTGTATTTGTTAGAAACTGTTTTCAACTGGGGATGAGACACAAGCCTTACAGCAGTAGGTTGTAGCCAATCTGCGTGTCTGAATTTATGGTGCTCTTTGGGTTCAGTCTTTAAAAGGCATGTGTGATTTGATACTGGTAAAATATAGGTTATCCCACCTATAGCACTTTATTCTTCATCTTAATTACTTGCTAAGGTAACAGATTATAATATGGCTCTTTACTAATTCCCCTGTAAATAAATGGCATTTCATTGTATTTCTTTGAAATTACAGTGTCATTATATTTACTTAAAAATACGTAAAGGTAGGTACACTAAAATAAGGAATGACAAGTCAGGATTTTACACAAAACATAGAAAAGAATATACTGTAAGTGAATTCAAGTAGTCTGTAAGTAATTTTAATTACAGCATGAGTTACTTTACGTAGTGCCAGAATTCTGAGGATTTTTTTAGACATGAAACACAAATTGTACTGCAAGCACTAACTACTAACTTCTACATAATTTTGTAGAAAAGTAAACAAAATGTGCCAATCTTACATTGTAAGCATGTTGTGCTTTTGTATTTTGGAGTAGCCTTAACTTTAAAATTTAAAATTGAAAGTTATTTTTGAATAGTGACTGTGAAAGAAAATGAATCAAGTTCGACTTGGCTCCATCAATATAAGGTCACACACCTACAAGTTTTGATGGTATTTATGTTTTCTCATAAGTTGGTGAGTGGGAACAGTCCTTATCACATATATATTGGTAGAATAAAAGGACAGTTGAATAATAGAACATCCATCATGCACATCAACTTTATAAATATTAAATAAAGATATCAAAAGGCAACATTAATCCAATCCATAATAAGACCTCTGGCCTGAAAAGTACAGTGTGTTTACGATGTAAGATGGGAAAATGTTTGATGTCTGCACTTAAAATTAATTTTTACTTAAGCATTTTAGCATTTGTTTGACACCCCTAATTGCGTATCTGTCTTTAAGTATTTGTGGGTGAATATAATTACATTGTAATTTCAAATAACTTCATTTAATTACAGGGGAATTACTATGTGCTAATCGACTACACTTTCAACCTTTGAACTTTCTACTGCTAATTGAGTTCAACCAGGCTGCTATTTACACATGCTCAAAGGGAATACTCAATATTATTCACTCATTACTGAATATTTAATTAGCATTCCTGACTCATACATGTAGATGTGCTCATCCCATATGTCCTCAACTCCAGCACAGGGACTATTTTTACAAATCCTCCCTACTAAAGGAAGTCTTCTCAGGGATGCAGCACACCCCGATCACTGCAAGAGAAAACACCAGGTAGCACTCTAAGAGCACACATTTAAATATTCAGAAATAAGGTAAGAAAGAATTTCCTCTTCCCATTGAAAAAAAGCATTGAAAAGAGCATTTTATGATGTTACTAGGTTAAGTGAAAAGCGTTAAAGAAGATAAGTTGTTGTTGCTATAAATCTGTGTTACAAGCCAGCCAGATGTGAGTGTGGTTTAGTTCACCTCAGTAACATACAGCAAACATCAGGCTCAGTATCTGCTTGACCAAAACACCATTTAAAAGTTATATTTCTAAGATCTTTACCTGCTTGCATGGCGGCAGCTTCTTTTTCCTTAGCTGGCATAGCACTTCCAGATACTCTCAGGTGCTTTCAGAGAGCATCACAATCAATCAAAACTGAACATGGTTGCTTATACTTTAAACTAAAAAAAACTATTTTCAGTGTGAGTGTCACTTGACTTTTATGAGCAAAACTACAACATGTAAAAAGCCACAGTCAAAGAATTGATCTGTTTTTATTAACAAGGATACAGTCCCGGCCAGGGAAAAGGATTTTGTGGCGCACCATTTCTCCCATAATGCACCCCACCGACCAAATATCCACTGCACGCATAGAGGTGAGGATGAGACGCAGAGGGAGCAAAACACAAGGAGGGAAAGCAAAGGTTAGTGTTGTCCACAGACAGCTCATAGACTGGCATTAGTGATCAGATGCTAACTGGTTTTAATTGAGAGAGGAATAATTAGTGAGAGGCATGTTTCAGGATTCAAATCAGAATGGAATACAGAGATAGACAGAGCAGAGTGAAGTACAGTGAAGCAGCGCCTTAGATAGACTAACTAGTGGCAGGAAATTCAAAGCCCTGGAGCTTTCAGGCTTCCCTTCTTCAGAGATATATGGCTAATGAGTCACTGAGGCTGGCACTCAGTCACGTGTTCTGGGGGCTTTTAATCAGTGACTCATAACTCCAGCACTTTAAGTCACTTGACCAGAATTGTTGATAAGGTTTTAAAGTTAATGATATGACACTTTAATTTGGAATCATCATCAAACGATCATCTGCACATGTGAGCAGTTTGATTATTCAGATCGTAGATGGTTTAAAAACACATAGAACCGTAATTAGCTTCTTAAAATGTAAACATTTCAAAGGCTTTTTTCCCCCACATCAGTTTTATGTTGGCTCACTGCCACAGCAAGAACATAACCAAGTGCAAAAAAGTGCCAATAAACTACAAAGTGTAATTGATGATATAATCATATTAGAAAATTTTTTATTACCACTTTATTACCATTTTTTGTACCACTTTTCCTGCCATTTGTTTAGCTTGAGCGTTTTTGATTTTTTTTGATAGCACATTTTCACAGTGTAAACATTTGATATGTTTTCTGTGTACTACTGTGAATAAAATATGGATTAATGAGATTTGCAAATCATCACATTCTGTTTTTATTTACAATTTGCAGTGTACAGTTACAGTTGTACTTGGATCTAAAAACAAATACTAATACTAATAAAAATTAAATACCATGACTCTATTTAATCTCACCATTCTCCTTGTATCCCATTCCTAGTATGACCTCTGGGGCTCTGTAGTATCGGGTCACCACATACGGGGTCATCATGAAACTGGTGCCTGCAGTCCTAGCCAGACCGAAATCCAGGATTTTCAGGGTACAGTCTGATTTCACCACTATATTGCTTGGTTTGAGATCCTGGCAAAAGCAATAGGAAATGAGAAAAAATGTATATTAATGATTATTTCCTGCTGTTATTCACAGAAAGTCTATTAACAATTATTGTTTGTTAATGATTCATGTAAGAGACTCTTTAGTATAATACTTCAGTTTTTCATTTAAGGGAATAGAACAAAAACGTGGAAAATAAGGGAAATGAAAGAACGAGGATGAACTAGACTGCCTCGCTCTGATGATAACAAACCTTCCAGCAACTCTAAAATTCTATCAACACATATTTTCTTTGTTTGATCCTCACACAACTCGGGGTGTTAGAACAACAATTTGCTATTTTACAGGAGGTAATTCTGAACTGCAGCAATGTCGGGACTAAATTATTGTTGACATAGGGAAGGCGCTTTCTACAAATGCAAATGCTGTCTGCCTTCATGCATGTGGCACGCAAAACCTGCAGAGTCCAGTGCGCACTTGTTCCCGCTTCTCAGCCCTGGTCTCTGTAGCGTTTTCTCACTAAAGCGATTGAGGTGATGGCACAAAACGTGTGCAATATATTGACATTGCTGAAGATTTAAAAGCACACGACACAAACCAAATCCAGCAGTGGAAGAAGAAGACAGAGCAGGCTTGCTCTCCTACCCTGTGAATAATGCCGGCTGAGTGCAGATGTTTGATACCACACAGCATCTGGTAGAGCAGGTAGGACATTCTCTCATGGTCAAGCTCCATCTGAATCACCTGGCACAAGTTGGCATCCATTAGTTCCATCACTAGATACCTAAAAAACAAAAACAAAAAAAGTTTAATTTATGCATGAATGGTTGACACACGTGTGAGATGTGTGGCCCACGAGTTACTGCTGAGAAACTGAAAGCCTCCACGTGGGCCGATAACTCTCACTCTGGTACTATTTACACAGATATTGTTCTAAAAGTGAATTCACTCTCATTTATCATTCATTATGGAAACAGGACACCTCCGGCTGCCTCACATTACACCTACAGTACGTTCACTGATTCCACTCGAATAGTTGTCAAAAACGAATGAGGTGCAAAGGAGTAATAAGCACCTAATGTAGTGTAAATAGACTCCCTGTATTTTGTCTGGCATTTTAAATGAACACATGTTTCGTTTTCTTGCTAATTTTTTTCCTGAGTATACTTACACATCCTGGAATTCCTCTAATGATTTCTGTGGTGTGAAGACATTTAATAAACTGATAATCTGAAAAAGAGAACAGCATGAACAGGGTCAACAATGAGCAGTAAAAATACAAGAAAAGACATTAAAGCAAGGGACTGTGGGCACAAGTTAGTAATGACCCTCTTGAAGGACACCGCTGAGTGAGAGACAGAGTAAACCAGAGAGGCGAAACGAAACAAAGTGGGGATAAATGTGGAGGATGGAAAAAAGAGGCAGAAGAGCACAAACTGCGGCACTGGTGATTACATCCATGCCTTGAAGCACTCTCTGTTTCAGTCTCTTGCCAGTTTAGTACATTTCTGGAGGCATGGAATTTAGCACGGTCATAACGTCGCTGCGACTTGTCTGCTTTTGTAGCAAAGGGATTTAGCAGGAGCCAGAAATAGACTCAGACTGGGGTGCAGTTTTAAACTGCATCTCATTCAAGTCGGGATACATTTTCCTTTGGTCCTTTGTTACCTCTCGTTTGAATCGCTTACATTTTTGTGATTGACGCATTTCATGAGCACCAACTCCCGGTATGCCCTCTTGGCATGGGTCTGGTTCTGGAAGGGTCTGCTCAGCTTCTTGATGGCTACATTTCTGTCCAGGACAGCGTCATAGCCCGCACTGCAGAAAACAAACCACAGAGATCAGTATTCCTCTTGCAACAATCCATGGCTTAATGTCAATAGTCACTGACACAAAAGGATAAAATAGATGAAAGGCTCTCTGTAAAAATAATATAAATCAGAACTTATTAATACATGAAGATTATAGGGCTCAATTATAACTTGCTAGCTGTGTGAAAACTGTGTATTACAGTAATAGTAAGTTATATACTTAATAAAACTAAAATCAATAAGTAGCCCATTAAATCCATGACACACTGTGATTAAACATAAATGTATACATTATTTTTTAATTTAATGAGTTTACTCTCATATCGTATTATTATTATTACTATTATTTGAATTTTTTATCTAATCTTATATTCAATTAATTAATTTTTTTATTAATAATTATTATTGTATTTATTTCTGCATTTTGTATTCACAGTCATGGTAAAAAGAAATTATTTATTTAACATAAATTAAGGCAACATGCAGCTTGTTGTACTACTTTTAACAGCAACAGAGTCAAGTAAGTGTTTTCTCTGTGACTTTTACCAGTCTCTCACATCATCATGGAGCAAATTTGGACCAGTCTCCTTTACAGTGAGGTTTGCTGGCATTCATTTATTCACAGCTCTGTTAGAGTCCCGCTGCAGCATTTCAGTCAGGTTGAAGTCAGGACTTTGATTGGCCCAGTGCAACACCCCGATTCCTTTCTTTCTCAGTTTGAGAAAAGATCATTGATGATGTCTTTCTTTCTTAGTGTTGTGTTAATACGCACCTGAATACCAAACAAAAACAATAAACTGCTAAAACTGCTAAGTGGTTGCAACTTACCCTCTTAATTAGTGTGGGGAAAGTAAGAGTATTTAGTTTCATCTATCTATCTATCTATCTATCTATCTATCTATCTATCTATCTATCTATCTATCTATCTATCTATCTATCTAATTAAAGTGTTACCAATGAAACTAAACCACACAGCAGAATGTGTGTTATATGTAGATGCCCTTTCCTTCCACCAGTTTGATGACCATTACAGCAGAGTGGGTGCTTTGCTGGCTCAACACAATCCCAATTTCTGAAAGCCTCGGGTATTTTAGCTGTTTGTGGCAGTTTATGTTGGCCTTCGCTGAACGGTAATACAGAAAAAGCTGCCATAAAAATGTCATCTCACTGTCTCGGCTCAACTTCAAAATGTGCCTTTTCTGACAAGATGCTATAAAATTGAGTTTCCAAGCACCTGACTGTGTACGGCTGGGTGGGATATGCTGTGGTTTGCCATGACTGTGTGGAGACTGCAGGCCAGAGATGATGTGTGGCCATGGAAACAGTGGAGCCTTCATAAAAGCATTGATCCAGTAGGGATTTGGAGTCAGTCATCACATTTGTAGCTGAGTGAAAGATGATGTCATAACCAGCTAAACTACTTAAAGCCTTCATCCCTCCTAAGATGCTTGGGAAAGCTCATTCTGACCAACTCATAAGGTCAGAGATGTGCAAACATTGGGATTTTTGTGGGCGACCACATTAGCAGAGTGACTCTTAACTGTGGCAAAGACAAGCAAGAACAAGTTTTACCTCATTAGCATGTTCTCAGGCTTTACTGGGACAAGACTCTACTGATTGCATAAGAGAAGCAGAATGTGTACTTAGTCACTGCTGATTTTTTCCAGACAAGCTTCTGGATCTCTGTCTGCTCGTATGCATATTATTTGCTTGCAGTGAAAGCCCATGTATGTTATAAAATGTGTAAGCATTTAACCATCTGTGCAAACCATCAGACAGATGTTTATGTAAATATGATTATGTCACCCAGTCAGGGATTATGCTGAAGTTAAGACACAGCAAGTCACCTGTTTTATCTTTATAAAAACACATGCCAAAGTCATTTATTATGTTTTTATGTATTTGTGAACATCTAAACCAGGCCTTATAGTTTAACCAATTTCATCTCTATGATCAGGATATGGTCAAGGATATTTATATCATTCTCTGTGGTTTTATGTGGTTTGGTTGCTTTAATGCTAGCACCATATGACACCAGATGACAGCTGTGGACACAGCCAAGCAGCACACAGCAGAGCAGGTTCAATTAGATTTGCACTCCCTGCCATCCATCTCTACAATATCCTTAAAATGGGCACAATCCCAGCATTAGCAGTTACAGCCTGCCCAAGCTCTTTTGCAAATGCACGAAATTGCTTTGGAGCGGAAGGAGAGTGGGACTGAGGACATGGGAAGCAAAGGAAGGACAATGAGAGAGGTCAAGTGAAGGGCAGGAGAGTTGAGAGCTAGTGAATCTTCAAAATGACACAATATACACTGTAGTAAAACATGTCAGCTCAAGTCATCTCTGGGAGAGTTTGTGGCATGAGAATATCACCCTCAGTGACACAACATTAACATAAATATAACTTATAGTTCTGTCTGGTCATTTCACAAAGACTGTAAGATGCATTCCTTTAAGTGGAGGCTTGGCAGACATTCCTCTGCATTCTGACAGGGCGTGCGTGAGTTGACTTGTAATGAATACAAGCTTCCTCTGCAATCTGGATTAAGGGTCCACTTAATGCCCACCCTGTAAGGCTCTTATGGCTCATACATCCATATTCAAAATAAACGATATGTCACCAGCTCACTGGAGCACACCGGGAAGGATATAAGACTACACCCTTCACATCTGTGGAAAACATTAAGAGAAAAAAAAATCTGATATTTGATGAGTGTAATTTTTTCAGGAAAGTCTATTCAGAAACACCACAACTACAATTCATACTATTATCACAAGGTATTATTACTGTTGCTACTCTTTTAAAGTAGCAACAATTTAACAGTCTTTTTGGCTTTTTTAGGTATTTGCTATCAATTCTAGTCCAAATGTGGCTTAAAACAAGCAATTAAGATTGGAAACTCATCAGGAAAGTGTTTATTGAGGTAACAGATCAACTGAGAAGAAGGGTTGTTTTCCCACAGACTTCTGCACCAGTGCATCTTTCTTACAGGCAGCTAATAAGGAAGCCCCCCTGCTGGTTGCCTGAATTAGGTTTAGGGCACTTTGGCTTTATTTTTCAGCCTCTCAAGCAACACGGATTTTAGTAGGTATGCCTGCTTAACTCCCTGTCAATGCAAACATCTAATTGACCAATCAGTAACTCAGTGTATTTTAGCATGCTGACAGGATAAGGGCTAGCATGGTGGCACAGTGGTTAGCATTGTCACAGCAAAAAAGTCTGCATGTGTTCTCTCTGATTTCCTCGCACACTCCAAAGACATGCGTGGGGTTACATTATCTGATGATTCCAAATTGGCTGTAGGTGTGAATGCAAATGGCTGTTCACCTCTCCAAGTTGTAACATATTTCTTGCCTTTAGAAACAACACCATCATGACCTTGAATTTTATAAGTGGAAAAGGATGGATGGACATGGTCAAGACAACCTGCTGAAGTTCACACCGGACATAAGAATGAAGGTGACTTAAGTATCGTGGCAGCAGTTGTTTGGCTGGTCTGAGTATTTTAGAAATTGCTGATCTACTAGGATTTTCCTGCACAACCATCCCCAAATAACCACTTGTTAAAAACAAAGCACGCAGAAGAGCATTTCTGAACACATGCTGAAACTTAAAACAGATGGGCTACAACAGCATAAGACCACACTGGGTGCCACTCCTGTCAACTAAGAAGAGCAAACTATAGTTCACACAGCCTTACTAAAATTGTATAGAAGATTGGAAAAATGTTGGCTGGTCCAATTAGTCTGGGATTTCTGCTGAAATATTCAGATGCCATTGAGCTGAATTCGCTGCATACAACATGAAACAATGTTGCATTCAAGTCCTGCTTTATATCAACAGCTCAGGCTGTTGGTGGTGTAGCGGTGTGGGAAAATCCTTTAGCACACTTTGGACAACTTGGTACTAACTTAGCATCATTTAGCCACCACAGCCTTACTGATTATTGTTGCTGACCATGTCCATCCCTTTATGATCACAGTGAGCCCATCCTCTGATGGCTGCCTCCAGCAGGATCATTTCAAATGTGACTCAGTCTAGTAGAACACCTTTGGAATGCTCTATTGGATTGGAATGGAAGATTCCCATAATGTATGTGCCGCTGAAAAATCCCTAGCAACTGTGTGGCTATCAGGTCACCATGGACCAAAATGTCTGTTTTCAACACATTACTGAACCTATGCCATGACGAATTAAATCAGTTCTACAAGCAAAAAAGTTAAATTCCATCTTTTATATACAGCCTATGTTCCCAATGTCAACATAAAACATCATTTAATGATTATTTTTTTCCCTAACATTAAAGATATTAACATTTATCAGCAGACACAGATAATTCAAACAATTAAAATCACTGCACCTGCTTGCCTCGATTAAGTTTAAACCAAACATTTGTGCAAATGAACAAAGAAGAAGAAATCTCTCCAGGCTTTTCAGAAGAATAAAAAATATGACTTTAATATATATTAATTAGCAAAATTATTCAGAAAACCTCACAAATTCACTCCAACATTAAAAACAAACGTTAGAAAATCAGCTAGCAATGAGTTAACTGAGCATTAAAGATTACACCAAAGCCCATCAAACAACTTGATATGATATAAAATAAGACATTAGAGAAATGTACCATTGAGCACTTACCAGACAATTCCCTGAGCTCCAGAACCAATGGGCTTTAAATTCTGGTAGCGTTTTAAAACTGTGAAGGTAGAGTCTCCCACTTCCACACTGTAGAACTGGTTGTCCACTTTGCTTTTGCTCATGTTGTAATGCTTGGCAATATATGACACATCCACTTGTTTTCCAAAACCCTGCAAAGGGATGACATAAAATGCATATGTAACACATCTAGGCTGCACATTTGTTTTTATCAGGCTACTCATTTTACAGTTTTTCTCAGTCGCTTTGGTGCATTTCTCACAACAGAATTAAACATTGCACAACAGTTAGTTCAACCACCACAACATGTAGTCGTTTTGGCACAACCCTGTGGCGGTTTCACGTTCACTGCGTCCAAAGGCAAATGCCTTTGGACATGAAGCAGTTGAGTGAGTACAAATATCTAAAGAATGGTCACGTTTGACTTCCTATTCATCACTATCTCCTTTCTTTCATCATGAATGTCACAATTATTCATACTTGTACCGGCTGAATAGTCATTGTCCTTACAACTAATAGTCTTCATTGCATTGCTTGTGTCAGTGCACTCAAAATTGCTGAACAGCTTGTCAAACGATTCATACACCCATTTTGAAAACCCTATTTTGGAGGAGTTCCCATGAAAATCTCCATAAACTACATGTCTCAGGTGAACCTTATCTCACACTAATGAAAATTGGTGTGTGTCACTCCTACTTGCAACCAATGAAAAGCCTCTCCTACCCAGTCACAGGTGAACCGCGGCACAGCATCCCCCACTCCACAAGTACATATATACTGCAATGTAAACCAACAGACAGGATTGGCATGAGGTGCATACTGAATCTACAAAACAGCAGAACATGGAACGTCAGCCTCGTGGAAGAGGAGTGAGGATCGGTGGAGGACGAGGACAAAACCGGGTGAGAAGAGGCCAACCACATAGACACGTTCCTGACGAAATCAGGGCAACACTTGTGGATCATGTGATAAACCATGGCCTCACAATGGCCGAGGCTGGTCGAAGGGTGCAGCCAAATGTTGGGAGAACTACTGTAAGTTCTATCATCCAGACATTTCGTCGGGAAAACAGGTGAGCACACCGTAATCTAGTTACAGTATGCAGCACAAACTAATTTGCTCTGCACTTTCATAGTCATACAGGAGACTTGCATTAGGACATGACCTTACAGATCCTTACACATAGACGTACTGTAACTGAAGCGCAGACTTGGCCCAGGTGTGGCATAGTGTGCTGTGGTACAATACAGTAATGCTGTAAAGAAAGGAGTTTTGAATGATAGTCCTGTGACAATCACTGTAAGCATGTTTGCGCTTACATGTGTGTGTTTTCCCATCTGCATCTCAAAAAGGACTGCCAGACAACCTAGAGGAGGTGGAAGAGGTCCACTTATGACTCCGCAGCAAGAGGAAAGAATTTGTGCAATGGTGGCTGCAAACAACGCTTTGAGACTGAGAGAAATACAAAGAACTGTCGTAAACGATGACACCATCTTCGGAAATATTCAGTCAATATCAATTTCCACCATAGACAGAGTCCTCAGACGGAATGAAATGTCCATGAAGCAATTGTACAGAGTGCCATTTGAACGGAACAGTGATCGAGTGAAGGAGCTCCGTCACCAGTATGTACAGGTAACACATGTTCGCATATGTACCTCTGTTCACTGTAACAGTTTAGGCCATGTACTCAACCTACATTTATGCATGTTACTGTAATCCTATGTACAATTCCAACTGTACAATCTGTTCTGCCAAATGCACCATTACAGACCTGTCTGATTCTCATCCTTTGTAAAGCATATCCTGGAGTTGGAGGCCAGGGAACCCCTGCACATGTTTGTATATCTTGACGAAGCGGGATTCAATCTCGCAAAAGGCAGACGGCGTGGACGGAATCACATTGGAGAAAGAGCCACCATTGATGTCCCAGGCCAACGAGGAGGGAATATTACAATGTGTGCCGCAATCTCAGAGAATGGTGTTCACACCCATATTCCTCGTATTGGTGCATACAATTCACAACACCTGTTGGCTTTTCTGGATGCTCTTCATAGGGACCTGATCCCACAAAATGGAAGGGATGATCCTGGTGACAATCGGACAATGTATGTAGTGGTTTGGGATAATGTAAGCTTCCATCACTCTGCTGTAGTCAGGCAGTGGTTTGCAGCACACGACAGGATGCTTATGGAGTTTCTTCCTCCTTACAGTCCATTCCTGAATCCAATTGAGGAGTTTTTCTCTTCCTGGAGGTGGAAGGTATATGACAGGCATCCACATACCCAAATGACCCTGCTAGCAGCTATGGATGCAGCTTGTGATGACATCACAGCAGAGTCCTGCAGAGGGTGGATTCGACACTCCAGAAGATACTTTCCCCGATGCATCGATAGAGCTGACATACGCTGTGATGTTGATGCAAATATGTGGGCAGACAGACGGGAGCGTCTAGATATCAATGATTGATATGCAGCAGTGTCTGTTTTTCAGTTTGTTTTTTTTGAGTCGTAACTACTGCAGTGAGGTTTACTGTCTAGGTGAGTTTGTTTGCTGTAAAATGTTTGATTTACTGTATTTCCCCAGTTTGCACAATGCTGTGAACAGTTTCAATTAAATATTATCAAGAGTGCATATGGAGTGTCTTGATTGTCCTTTACAATTTATGGTTTTCAACATGCCATGCATGCGGTCCGGACTTGACATGTCATTGGGAAGCACCTACAAAGACATCCGTCACAATGGGAACATGTTCAGACCATGTGATTTTGTGACCAAAGGTGCTGGTCTAATGACTTGTAATTGTGACAGCCCTGACACTTTGTTTGGTATCAGTACTTGCTTTTGATGAATGTATTGTCTGTTTTGCTCAAGGGATTTGTTGTTGATGCATTGACAACTTATTTTGGACACCTGACTTTTCTTTTTGATGGAGTGACTCACTTTTGCAAGTTATCCACCATGTTTTGCAGTTTGCACTAATTGTTTTGAGAAGTGCCTTAGTAGTGGTGGAGAGTTCAATTCTGTTGTGAGAAATGCACCAAAGCGACTGAGAAAAACTGTAAAATCAATATCGAATCATTGTTATACGTTATATGATATATAGCCATAATAACCATCATTAATATCTAAGAAGAGCATCACATCATAACATGCATTTAACTGCTGTAAAGGCAAAAAAAAAAGCATACATTAAGGTATATTTGGTAAAAATGGTAAAGTAGAATAAACAAGACAGGACATAAGGTTTAGCCGAGTTTACAGCTGAACGAATTCAATGCAGAAATATAATCTCTGTAAAAGCCCCTCTAACGACATTAGCTTTAGTCCTTACTTGACTACATTTCACCCGGCAATCAGGCTGTAATTACTTGGGCAAAGCAGGCAACCAAATGGTGCCACAACAAAGCATATCAGGTAATTAGAGACTTGGTAATTATAACACAGCTCACAAAACAAGCAAAGTTACTGCATATGCACTGCTATGGTTGAACCATCTTCTTTGTGCACAATGAAAGATTGATAAATCTGCTTTAAGGCGCTGAAGGTCGATGTCCTCCAAACTTATGATCAGATTATTCCTATATATCTGGTATCTTTAGCAGCTATTGAACATTCAGCTAGAATCTCGTGTGCAGTGCAAACATCCCAATCTATCTGAGCTCCAACTGAATTGTCTGTGTTTTTTTCCTTATAACAAGCAACACAACGTATGTAAAAATAGTCAAAATAAAGACTTTTTATCTTATGGAATCACAACCCCAGCTGAGTTCTGTATTTACACTGTGGAGACAACAATTAAGCTTCAGTAATGAGCAGATTATACTGCATTCTTTTTGGTATAGACCTCAGTTAAAGAGGAATAGTGGAGGTGTTGAACAAAAGTAGAAAATCAAGGCTAGCTGAATTGTTTTGATATACATAATGAATTATCAACAAAAGGCTGAAAACACGTCAACTTCTGATAAAGGCTCCTCAAGGACATTTGCGTCAAACCTCTTAATCAAACCATTTTGCACACATTGTGTTGTTTTTCTTAATTAAACATTTCAAATTGTTTTTTGAGCACACAACTGCTTAAGAGCTCATTTTGCATACACAGGGGGGAAAAAAACCCATACAGAGTAAGAATAGAGGGAATGGAAGTGAATGAATACTGTACCTTTTTTACCTGTAAGGAACACACACCTGACAAAAGGCTATCTTTACATCCAGGACTGGTTGGCTGCAGTTATATAAGAAATGTCTGCTCATAAATACCTGAAAGACACAAACAGAGGAGAAGCAGAGAGTGAGCACATGTAGGTGTGGGTGTGGGTAGTGGCAATTTGTCACATATACAATGGCAAAACAAAGATTTATTATTGTATTTCTGCAAAACAACACTCACACCTCTCCCCGTGTGGGGACTGAAACCCACCAGGAAAATTCACTTGTGTCCTCTCTACTCTGTTCCCATCATTCTCAATAAAAATGAGAAAAACAACAATTCGTCACCTCCCAGTCCTCGATAAATATGAACTGACCAGTTATCGATTCTTCATCAGAGCACATTGCAGTGTGGTTGCAGTGATCAATGCGTGTTGAAAATAAGACATGAGGAGGTGGTCCCATTGATGAGTGAAAGACGATGAGAAGATATTTGCTGATGAATTCCAAAACAGCTGAAAGCAAGTTTTCCCTTTTAAAATGGATTAAAACAGGTTTTGTGTGAATGTAAATTTAAAGCTAACAGTATAATCTATATTTTTTTTTAAACGTGCTTTCTTTTGCCCTTTGTGTGAGATCTGGTTCGTTAAATTTTAGATAGCTTAGCTTGAAGACAGGAGAGACAAAGAAATAGCTGCCCAAAGTTTAAAAAATAATTACTGATCAGCACCCTTAAAAACTAGTACCCCCATTCATTAGCTTCTAAAACCACTTCAACTTTTTTCTGTGTGACTTTTTCAGTCTTTTATATCATTGTGGAAGAATTTTGGCCCACTCTTGTTTACATATCTTCTCTTCACTGGGGTTTACATACAAACATTTATGCACTGCTGAGGTCTGGACTTGGACCGGACAACTGCAACACCTCAATTCTTTTCTTTTTCACTCATCCAGTTGTAGATTTGCTGCTTGGGATCATTGTTCTGTTGCATTACCCAATTCTTGCCAAGCTTTAGCTGTTGGACAGATGGCCTCACGTTTGAAATTGAAATACTTTGGTATGTAAAAGGAGTTTATGGTCCATCCAATGACTGTAAGCCATCTAAGTCCTGCAGTTGCAAAACAAGCCCAAATCACTCCACTGCCATGCTTGACAGCTGGTATGAGGTATTTGTGCTGATATGCTGTGTTTGTTTTTTGCCAAATGTAAGGTTTTATCTATCCATCCATCCATCCATCCATTTTCTTCTGCTTGTCCGGCCAGGTCGTGGGGGCAGCAGCCCAAGCAGAGAAGCCCAGACCTCCCTCTCCCCAGCCACCTCCTCCAGCTTATCTGGGGGAACACCAAGGCGTTCCCAGGCCAGCCGAGAAATATAATCTCCCCAGCAAGTCCTGGGTCTGCCCCGGGGCCTCCTCCCGGTGGGACATGCCCAGAAAACCTTGCTCAGGAGGCGCACAGGGGGCATCCTTGTCAGATGAATTTCTCCGTGAATCGCTACCTTATCGTGGTGGAGGAGTTTGTGTGTCCCAGGGATCCCAGGGGCTAAGTTGTCTGGGGGCTTTTGCCCCCTGGTAGGGTGTGACCAGACAAAGAGCGATTCAGCAGACCCCTATGAAAAGACCATCGAGGCAACAATTCACCCTGCCCGGGATAGGGTTACCGGGGCCACGCCCTGGAGCCAGGCCCGGGGAGGGTGCCTGGGGGCGAGCGTCTGGTGGCCGGGCCTTAGTCCATGGGGCCCGGCTGGGCACAGCCCAAAAAAGGGACATGGGCCCATCTCCCTGCAGGCCCACCACCCGCAGGAGGCACCGTAGGGATCGGGTGCAATGTGAGTTGGGCGGCAGCCGGGAGCGGAGGCCCTGGCGGACCGATCCCCAGCTACCAAGACTGTAAGGTTTTATATTAAGGCTAAACATCTCCGTGTGCTTATGCATTGATAGTTGATCTCAATATACAATGACATGTCACAGAAATCAATCCGTGACATATATGTTGTGCAACTACATGTTTTGCTGATTTTTCAATCTTAGTGCCACAAATGCAAATAAAAAAAGTGATGTCAACCGTTTTCCTGTTGACACTGTATGCATTTATCCAACCTCCTATTTTAACACTAGAACACTAAACTTGTTAACCTTTTCAACCTACAGGAACATATCAGTTTGGAAACTAAGAGGATTACACAAGCGGAATATATTTAACACTACCATCACAGGTGAAAAAGCTTTTTCAAAAGCCAGTACCATCAAAGACTGCATTTGCATAAAAGCAGTGCAGTGAATTTTGGTAAAGCTTCGAGGCTTTCACTGTGAAACAGCAGCTAATGGGTAAATTTGGTTTAACTGGAGATTTGCCAATTTTCTTTAGCTTTTTTTTTTTTTCATTGCCAGAGTGAAGCAAAGAGGAAAGAAAGCTCTGAATGACAGTAGCTCCCACATTAAGCTGGAGGGAGAGCTCGCCCACAATCACTCTATCTTTGAGGGGTTTTCAGGTAATGAAAGTCCCAGAGGGCTAAAGACCACGTCTTTCGAATAAGTTCATACATGATGTTAATGATGCTACTAAAAATAGAGAAGGAGGGGGGGTAAAAAGACCTTTTTCGGTAGTTCGGGAGTTCACATGTGGTTGTAAAACTACACAAATGTCACCAAACAGTTTGGAGGACGTCCTCGTCTCTCACAAAGCATTGAAAGGATCCGACTCTGCAATTTTCTCCGAGGAGCAAATGGACATAAATGTCTCTTTTAACTCTAGCTGTCCTCTAATACTGTCACAGTTCCCACTTTAATATGTGTGCTGAATCCAAAGGGAGCAAAGCAGCTTTTAGAAAAGAGATAAGGGACTCGAAGGTGGGAGATTTCTGGTTCAGCTTATTTCACTTGAAAAAGTGTTCAAGTAAATGGGTGAATTTCACTGTTGGGTGTGTTAGGAATTTGTGCTATTAAATTAGGAGAAATTAATTAATAATCATTCATAAACAGATTTTTTCAAATCTGTTTTGAAACAAAGAAAAAGGAAGGGCAATGAGACGAGAAAGATGTGCGATTTTTGAGCCCACAGTCTCCAACACGTCAAACCACTATAGTAATGTCATTCCACATGTGCGTGTTTGACTAGCATCCCGGTCACCACATTAAGTAGCATAATATTTGCTGTTACTCTAACAGGTCAACACTGAATCAGCCCTGGCGTGGGGCTAGCTGTATCTGTGCTGCTCTAATCTTTACCTGTCTGAGTACATAAGCTATTAATAATAATAATAATAATAATAATAATGGATTGCATTTATATAGCGCTTTTCGAGAACCTCAAAGCGCTTTACAATTCCACTATTCATTCACTCTCACATTCACACACTGGTGGAGGCAAGCTACAATTGTAGCCACAGCTGCCCTGGGGCAGACTGACAGAAGCGAGGCTGCCATATCGCGCCATCGGCCCCTCACAGGCCAAACTGTTTGTCTTCCAGCAGTATACGCTGGTAAACAACACCTAGATGGTGGCGGGATCCTGCACACTACAGTCCTGTCAAACCTGGCAGCATATTTACATGCAGATGTTCATTTAAAAATATTGCAGCCTTAGAAAAAAACTAGTAAAACATGTTTTAATTATGCTTTCTTTGCTTTAAAAAAAATATAAATAAACAGTTCACTTTCATTTCTAATGCAACACGTTTCCATAAGACTTTTAACAGCAGATGGTGAATACACTTTCATCAGAACAAATGAAAGATGAAGGAGAGACTGAGTACAGACCATAAACAATTTACCTGGGAGCCAACATTTTTTGGAGATTACAGTTTTAAAATGATGGCTGTCTGGCGCGTCGTTAAAAACAAGAAAGATTGGGTAATTATCAGGAAAAGTTATTCACGAAAAAGCAATGAAAACGACAGACCAAAACAAATCGCACCACAACAGTTTCTTCCCTCCCACGTTAGCCCACAGCTAAAAACACACACACACAAAACAAACACAAAAAACCCACCAGATTTTGTGCTTTGTTTGTTTAACCCTGTGACTACATTCTGTTGATTGTCCTTATGGCCGAAATGCTGCTTGCACCTACAATTATGCTCAGCACCACTCCTTAAACTGCCCATTTATCATCCTGACTGCAATACATCTCCTCAGTACAAGCCGGCATCAGCTGATTGAGAGGTTGAATAAGCAAAAAGTAAGGATAAGGATGATTTTCAGCTCATTCAAAGATTGTGAAGAGTTTTCAGACCTGCCTACATTATTTTGAATGGACCTTAAATTCCAGTGAGGATTTTATAACACTACAGCAGTTACAAGCATGACTTACTCTGCTTTAAAATGCCTTTCACCTTCAGCCTTGCTCTGCAGAAGACTGTGATGTATAGGGCATGTTTAATATGGTTGCAGGGGTTTCTATCAGGAGTGTGGAAAGCGCAGCATCAGACAAAACTGTGTAGAAAACAGCTTAGAGTGAGCAGTGCAGATACCGTTTCCAACAGTACAATGTCTCATGTCAGATTCATTGCCTTTATAAGAAAGCTAACTTTGCTAATGGCAGCATAAATGCCTTGATAAATGGCCTGTATTTGTATAGCGCTTTTCTAGTCCCTAAGGACCCCAAAGTGCTTTACACAACCTGTCATCCACACACACATTCACACACTGGTGATGGCAAGCTACATTGTAGCCACAGCCACCCTGGGGTGCACTGACAGAGGCGAGGCTGCCGGACACTGGCGCCACCGGGCCCTATGACCACCACCAGTAGGCAACGGGTGAAGTGTCTTGCCCAAGGACACAACGACCGAGACTGTCTGAGCCGGTGCTCGAACCGGCAACCTTCCAATTACAAGGTGAACTCCCAACTCTTGAGCCACAATCGCCTTGCATGGTGCTAATATCTTGCTTCAGGAGCTCAGAGAACAAAGTTTTCATTTTCAGGAAGTTCACTTTCCAGCTCTGTGCTTTTTAAAACTGGATTGACTCTATGAAGGTGAGAACTGTCTCCGAAGTATTACTCTACATTGCATCACACTTAAGAAAGCAACAGCCTTATAGGATGTTGAGGAGTCTTTGCATTGTAAACTATAAACCGCAGCAGTCGGTAGGACTTTAGTAGCACTGACACATGCCTGACATTTTTGTTTTGTTTTGTTTTCCTAGTTTGAAAATGACAACTGTGAGCCTGTGTCAAAGTTATTAAATGCAGGACCAGTTAAGCCAAGTGAGCGAACTTCCATCAGTCCCAGTTCCAGACCATGTAATTGCTTTAACATATTTGAATAACTGTTATGGACGTGTGGGTGATGTGCAATTTTACAGCAAACTAGTGAACGACAAAGCGCACAGACAAACAAAGTCACTTTACTGTTCCCAAAAAAGGATCATTACTAATGCAGATTTTTTTTTAACACAAAAGCAGCAACACATTGATTTAGCTCTGATTCTTTCTTTTTTCTTAAACTAAACAAGAGACATAGATAACTGAAACAATAACTTTATATTTTATGCATGTCCAAAGTCCCAAATTATTAGATGGGGAAGCAGGCTGTAGAAATGGAATCATTAACAAATAAAAGAAAGAAAGAAAGAAAACAGATTAAAAATGTTTCTAAATACATTTTAAAAAGTAAAATAAAGAGTTTTACAAGTATTGGCTCTGGTTTTTATGTAAGCGTCACCTTCAGTCATCTTTTTTTTAAATTGCTAACAGTCATCCACAAAAAAATAGGAGACATATAAAAAGAGGAGAAATCACGCAGTGCAAACAAATTCAGGCTATTTCACATAGGCCGTAAATAAACTGTCTCAGATGCAGCATTGCATTTACAGAAATGAATCTATTGTATGATTACAAAAAAGGTGACCAACTGCCATTAAGAGACAACTAGAGAAACTCAAGAACGGCACAATGAAAAAGACAGCATGGAAATCCAGAAAGGTTTTAATTATCTAAAATGGGCTAATGTAGATGATGTATGGTACATCTCAGGATTAATTGGAGTGGCTGTTTACATGCATTTGCCTGCATTTGTAGCTGATCCTTGTTATTTGGATCCTGGGCATTGTGTTACATCCACCCCTGTGGGTACAACTGTACCTCAGGCAACTAGTGATCACTTTAGTTAGGAGGCATGATCCTAAAATACAGCATTAGTTCCTAATTCTTGTCCAATCAACTGTAGGAGGTTTAAGATTTTCTGATGCTTCTTTTTTGCACATACCTGGCAGAAAGGTTTATATTATATAGTGTTCATTCAAATAGTCTTTTACATAGAACTATTCCAAAGAGAGTATTGGTGTATTTATCTGTGTGTGTAACACATAAAACACTAAATGTATGACAGTGATTTTCAGCTATAATATATACAAAGATTTAAGTGTAAATGGTGAAGGCTTTTTCTTGATAAACCAAACCAGTCACATTATCACTATAGGTGAGGCAAACTACAGTAGCTCTACAGTAAAATGCAGATCATATTTTACCACGCCAGGTTATCAAAATTGTGCATGATCAGCAGAAACACTAGAGCAACTGATTAAAAGAGAAAACTGACCACCACGCTCTGTAAGTTAGTTTTGAGCGCGGCCTGCAGTAACTTTCGTGGTAAATCCCTTCTACCCTGTATGAACACTTAGTGTATTGATCCAGGCCATTTAAAAAAAAGTATCTGCAGATGCTACAGAAAGGAGAGCTTGGATGCTCTACAGTGTATCTGGTGCTCAGTGCTCATGTTGTGAGGCTGCTAGCTGGGGCAACAGATGCACCTGCTCTGCATGGCTAAGACAGGTGAAGCTGTGACCGAATATGGTTATTATTCCATCTTTGACTCCTCCTACCGTGTCTTTCCTCTCTTTTAAGTTTAACATGCTAGTGTTTAGTTACAAACTCAACAAAGGAGTTCAGTGCAAAGCCCAGCCAGCTGAACAAGTAGACAGTTTTGCACCCATTCATTTTTAAGAAGTGCTAGCAAGGCTGCACTCACCTAATCACAGATACAGTGTATGGATACAGTGAAATAGTTACTCCTTTTAATATGGTCTGAACTGGAGGTGGTCTACTGTAATACACGGTCCTGATACAGTGTTAGTTGTCTCCCAGGTCAAAGGAAAGGCAAACCTTAGTTTGAGGTAACACAAAAGTAATCTTCAAAAACTGATTTTGCTGGTGTTTTTTTTTTGTGGGCTGTGTGTATTAATAAAGTGGTCAACACCAATACTAAAATTAGTTATCCAAACTAATAACCAGTACAAAACCTTTGCAGTAAAGCTAAGAGGCTTTGGGGTACCGTCAAGTTCTTCTGACTCTGACCTTTCAAGTGTGGTAAGTTTAAAAGCCCACAGACTATTATTAAAGGATCTGTTATGAGATATATTTTGTGTGTCACGGAGGTCCATTTCATTACTAGCTGCAGAATTGCAGCCAAGGGGCGCCATGCCAATATCTACCAAGAGTCTCTCAGGATCGAAAGGTGTGTTTGACTATGTCTGCCATTTCTACTTTTGAAAATATTCATAGACACAAATGATAGACATAGCGGCCTCAGAGACAGAGAAAAAAAGTATTTTAGCCAATGGTACAGTGTAATAATAAGCACCGGAGGGAACAGTGTTAAAGGTGCAGGTGTTGGAAACAGGTAATAATGATGCTCGTCTTTGTGTGGTAGCTATGTCTCACCTGCTTTCAGCAGGCATTTTATGCCTGTTTTCGGGTTGAACTCAGGCACATTGCTACAGGATGGCATTATTGTGCTTCTATGGTTCTCCCCACCGCATCCTTTGTTCAGCACAGGCACTGTCTGTGCTGTCAGGCTGATTGACTACTAAAAAGTAATGATAAAGCACAATAAAGCCAGTCATGTGCCAGTCAAAATGTCCACAGATACCAATGTTTGCTCTCATATCCATCTTTTCTTTCTTCCCACTCCGCTCCTTTTGTTGATGTCACCCAGTTCGCACCACAACATTGCCCATATCCCCCTTGTTTCTTTATTCCTCCCTCCATCGTCCGCACTGATGAGAGCCTGCATTTTTCCCTACCCTTCCTGTCTTTTGTCCCTCCCTCGCTCCCACCATTCCCACTCCCAGGCTCCCAGCCTGCCTGTAATTGTCTCCCCTCCCCCTCCCTCGGAGCTCCATTGTGAGTGCTTGGTTCAGCAGCCTCAGCCTCTCCTGCAGTATGCAGCGAATGCCTCGTCTTTTCCTTGTGCAGCCTGAGCTAAACGCAGCACAGCCTCCCCCTTTTGGGCTCGGGGAAAACAGAGAAGTAACTGCAGGGCCCAGGCAGGAGAACAAGACTTGGACTGACCCATCTAAGGGGTGTCAGAATCCGAACGCTCGCTGACACCCATCGATTTGTTTCTTCGCAGCTGAAAATCTGCTCACCTCCTCTGTCTCTGCTCTCGTACGTAGTCTTGCTCGCATCCTCTGATTTGCTTTAGGTAAACAGCAGGCACGCTGGCCGAAAAACCACGCTGACGCTGCAGTTTTCTGATAGGCTGCATAGTAACGACATGTACACCTTTGGCAAGTGCTGAGTGCGGTCATCTGATTTACAGCTTTTCTTGCAAGACCTGACACACATTCAGTAGAAGGAGAAGAAGAGCCACAGCTGGACCACACCGCGCATCCTGCAAAAATGGCATCCTGAACACTTTTAACTTTTATTTTGCCATAATGACAGAGACGTTTTCAGCACTGTCATGTGAACTGTGAACATTTCTATTGCTCTGTTTCAACTGTGGCATACTTTCTGAACTTTTATACTTGTAAACGCCTCAGTTTGAGCAAAACAACAAAAATCGACCTCCCTGTGTTGATGAATTTATGTAAAACCTCCACCCTCAGGTCCAACAAAGGTTTCCACGGTGACCTTTGTTGTCTCCTAATTATCTTCATATGCAGTGTGAGAAGATTGAGATCAAATCTAAAACAGCTCAAAGTCTTGCACGCAGCTATCTGTAAAGGCAAATAAAAGCTGCATATTTGTCAGATCAAATCCAATTACATAACTGCATTTCCCATGCTGCAGGCATATTGTCACTGTTTGTCTGTAGTTGTAAGCAATACTGCAACTCAGGGGGGGAATAAACTGGCGCACAGCGAGAATTTCATTTTTTAAAACTAAAATAAATAAGAGCATGCTATGAAAGATGTCCATGGAGCACATTTGTCAGCTTTCTAAGCAGTTATATCTAGTACATTACTAATAGTTATGTGATTTTAAGTGTGACCACTTACCAAGCACTTCTTAATCTACTTCAGGCTGGCTAAATAAATCTTCTCTCCCTTACTTGCTTACATTTTTTCACAGCCAGCGTTTTCCATATTTTTTTCCTTTCTTGTTTAATTATCCATCGTGAGACAACTGTTGAATTGAATTCATCCAAGTTAATAACTGAGCTGGCATTGTAATATGGATTATTAGCACCAATCCACAGCTAGGAACAATGCTCAGCTGGGGTCAATGGGTGATGGCAGACTAAATCAGCGTTCCTTAGTAACCCATCCTCATCTAATGATAAGTTTGACCTTCCATAAAAGAGAGCAATGACAGACAGGCCCTCAGATGACTGATGTGGATATTTAAGTAACTGATTATCAGGAGGAAGATGGGGGTTTTTTTCAGCTTCAGACTAGCTACCTTGAACTGGACAGTAATTTCAATGATTATTTTTTGTTGTTTATTCATTCCTCTCCTCCCTGTGGTTTCATTTGTAATGACTTTGCTGTTATATAGCATTGCTAGCTGAATATATTTAAGACTAGGAGCGCTATTTGGGTAAAACGGGACATTTGAAGACATTACCACAGACTGTGTGAAACTGACTGGAGTGACCAATCAAATAATAGCTAGAAGATAACATTCCCTACTTTGCTGATTAATAAAGCCTGAAATCCCTCCATTATCTCAACTTAATGCATTGCCTTATTTTATTACATAACAAAGGATTATTGCACTGATGCTCCAGACTCAGCAAAACAAAAACAGAATGGTGGAAAAAAATGAGTGCAGTGGTGCAGCATAATATTAGTCTACTGGTGACCATTTCTATTGATGATGCTCCGTTATATAAACAAGCTGCTTCACTGCCAGTCAATATCACATCAAATCAAACAGACTGTTGTTGTTTTTTTTAAACATAAATGTATATAATGCTAGAGCTACTTTTGAAATTCACCTGAGGTGTTTTGGGGAAAAAAAGTTCCTTTTTGGCAGCTAAAGATGACAAGGAGGAGAAAGGGTAGAACCTTTAGCCTATTTATCCAATAAAAAAGAGATAAAAAAGCAACTCTTCAGCTGCTGCAGAGACACCCATAAAAAAAGCTTTGTTTAACTGTTAAGCCTGTTCCCTGCAGCACTTTCACAAACATGGAAGCCTGCTCCTGAATAATTCAGCACCCAAGGTCACGGCACAAAAAAAAGAAAAAAGAAAACTCTATTTTCCTCCTGTCGTGAACATGAAGAGTTTGTTGTGATCCCTTCAAACATCTATTGACTCCACTGCACAGCATAAAGCCAGGAATTAGTCCATGACTATGGGCCTGCACAAAAACAAGAAATAGTAATAGAACAGAGAGCCCTGCTCACGCCTGCATACCTGAGCAATAAGTGCAGTGGGTCAGGTGGGTTTACCATGCCTTCCCAATGATCGAGCACTCAGGACAAAGCTGATTTAGAGAAATTACCTTCCTCTGCAGCTTCATCTCATTTAATCCACTACACAGCATGCAGCCCACATTAGGGCTGAACAGCACCTCTCTCTCTCTCTCTCTCTGTCTGCAGGATTAGGATTATTTGAAGTTCATCTTTCATGACAAACAGCCCAGAAATTACTTCAACTGTTTCTCTTCATATACACTATAAACAATCACAGCAGCAAAACCGTGACTCTTAGAAACACCCATATGGGCCAATAAATCACCACTATAGCACAGGCTGTTTGCACGAGGACACAGTTTTGCAGCATTTATGAAAGATATGAGGCAAGCCCCCCCACCCATCATCTCTGTGAAGTACTGATGGTCTGCATAATGCACAAGGTGCGCAGTTGACTTGTGAGGGGGAGGAGGAGGGACAAGCCCTGCATGTAGGCCTCCAATATGTATCCTGTGTAAGGCTATGAAGAGATATGAAGAGCATCACTCAGCCAACATCCAGTTTCAGCCGCCAATCAAACATACATAAAGCGCTCTAACACCGACTAATCAGACTGTATGGATGTATGGAAAGGGAGGTAGCCTGGATACCCCCCCCCCCCCCCCCACACACACACACACACACACACACGCACCCCTTCTCTCTCTCTCTCACCCGATTTGGATGATGTTATTACCGATGATGTGCGTTCAAGGCAATGCAAGATGCGAGATATTTTGTCAGGCCAGGGCTCGCGTCGTTATGAAATCCCTCACAGCGCTGCTAGTGAGTTATAGAACAACACACGCGGCTGTGAATGACACAAGATGGGGTTGATTATTTATTTATTTATTTATCAATCGCTGTCCCTTTCCCCCCCTCACTGAGGCATCACTAGTGTACTTCATTAACCTTCCCTTTCGATCAATATTCATCACTCCACCCTCCGGCCAGGCACGAGATCCAAGCATCGCGTCCACACTGAAATAAAACAAATCCGTCCGGCCTTACCATTCCGTGCCAGTTGATGACGATCCCAGTCCAGTGCCTGTCCTTTTCAAAACATCCCGACGGGAAACACTGCGGAGACCATTGCTGAAGGCTTCATGAAAAAAATCATTGATGTGACGAAGGAGTGAGAGGGAAAAAGGGGTCCGAAAAAGAAGACGAGAGAGAAAGGGGAAAAAGAAGCAGAGGTGGACCGAACCGAGGTTTGCTGATGCTGAATCACTCTCCCTCAGCTCACCACCTTGCAACCATTGTGCTGCAAGATGCTGGCTGTACCATTGTGGACCTCACCAGAGCAGAGAGAGAGAGAGGAGAGGGAGGGAAGAGGAGGGGCGATGGGGGGCGATGTTGCCATGGCAATCGAACAGGAGCACGTCTGACGTCAAAGCCAGGACAGAGAGGGGAGAGGGAGAGATCACATGGAAGCTGTCCCCCCGGATGGGAGGGGCGTGTTAGAGCATCTTCTCATCCCATCCTGTACCGTCCCGCTGGTGCGGTCACGCAGAACATTGAGGATATGAGGCTCTGTTATTTCTCAGGTTTCCAGGGGCGTGTCTATGCAAATAATGTTTTTGCATTTATTGTTGTTGTTGTTTTGGGTTTTTTATTTGTTTTTTGTTCTCGACTTTATTTACGTCTTACTTTGAAGATAAAAAATTATTTTGCCGATATTGTGTTGGTCTCATAGATAACCCAGCAGAAGAGACATAATTAAAATCACGTACACATTATTACACGCTTCTACTTCTTCCTTCAGCTGTTCCCTTTCATTATGTTTGGTCGTCTGCATCCATCTCACATCAGCATCCTCCTTGGCCACATCAGCCCTTTGCATCTTTCCTTTCGCATGATTCTCCTCTGAGGCCTTTGTCTTCTCATTTTGCCTGGCAGCTCCATATTCAGCATCTTCTGTAAACCTATCGCTCCTCTTCTGCACATATCCAAACCATCTCAGCCTTGTCTTGCTAACTTTGTCTCCAGATTGCTTAATGTGAGGTGTCTCTCTGAGATACTCATTTTTAATTTTTCCAATCTTGTCTGTTTTCACTCCTTATAAAAACCTTAGCATCTTCAAATCTGCTGCCTCCAGCTTTTTGCTAGTGCCAACCTCTTCAAACCATACTTCATAACAGGTCTCCCTGCCGTCTTGTAAATTATCCCTTTCACTCTTGCTGCTACCCTTCTATCATCCTTGACACTTCACCTTCACCTCCTCCACCCTGTCCGCACTCTCTTTGTCACCTCTCTTGTGCACTGTGTTCATCACCTACTACTTTGTCTTCCGTCTTCACTGTTACACTATTCCTCTTCTCCCCAGTGCATACCTCCACCTCTCCAGGCTCTCATCCACCTGCTCCCTACTCTCACTACAGGTCATAGTCCATGGAGACTCCTGCCTGACCTCATCTGTTAGTTTGTCCATCAGCACTGCAAACAAGAAAGCGCTCAGCGCCAATCCCTGATATAATATCACCCCCACCTTGAATCCATTGTCACTCCTTGCCCTCACCACTATCCTACGGTCCTTATACATGTCCTGCATCACCCTCACAAACTTCTTCACACTTCTGACTTCCTCATACTGTACAACAGTTCTTCTCTTGGCACCTATCCTATCCTTTCTCTAGATCCACAAAAATATGGTGGTGTCCTTCTCTATACTTCTCCATCAGTATTTGAAATAAACATCGTAGCACCCTTTCTTGGCAATCGGTGGCTGCTGCCAGCCCCGACTACTCCACTCATCTGACCACTTCAAACAAACTACAGCCAGTTCTAAGAGTATATGCAAGGTACTACAGATACTACCAGTACAGTGTTATTTTTTTAAAGGGATAGTTTTACACACCCAAACACATCTGGTGTCCTGGTGCAGCCACAACAACCTGGTGCTGAATGCCCAGAAGACAGTGGAGATTATTGTGGACTTCAGGAAGCACACAGCCCCACTCCCCCCCATCATCCTGACTGACACCCCCATCACCTCTGTGGACTCATTCCGCTTCCTGGGTACCACCATCACCCAGGACCTGAAGTGGGAGCCCACCATCACCTCCGTCATCAAGAAAGCCCAGCAGAGGATGTACTTCCTGAGGCAGCTGAAGAAATTCAACCTGCCAACACGGACGATGATGCAGTTCTACACTGCAATCATCGAGTCCATCCTCACCTCCTCCATCACCGTGTGGTACGCTGGAGCCACTATCAGGGACAAACAGAGACTGCAGCGTGTTGTGCGCTCTGCTGAGAAGGTGATTGGCTGCAGACTCCCATCTCTGCAGGACCTGTACACCTCCAGGACATTGCGGCGTGCAGCTCGGATCTCAGCTGACCCTTCTCACCCTGGACACAGTCTGTTTGACCTGCTGCCCTCAGGCAGGAGGCTCCGGTCCATTCGCACCAGAACCTCTCGCCATAAGAACAGTTTCTTCCCCTCTGCTGTTGGACACATAAACAATAACCATATGACTGTTCCCACCACTAACACATGACCCTACGCTGTGTCACTGCATCATTCCATGTTTGGCACTGATCACCACCTGCACTCATGTATATATCTTTCTACGTAGCACTCTTAATTCTTATTCTCATGTATATATCTCATGTATAGCTCATGCACATATCTTTCTACATAGCACTTTTAATTCTTATCCCTACTTTTATTTTTTCATGTCTATTTAAGTGCTATTTATGACACTATGTTTGCACTGAAGCACCGCAGCAATTTCCTAATGTTGTAAACCTGCTCAACATTTGGCAATAAACCCCTTTCTGATTCTGATTCTGATTCTGATTAAACAAAGCAGCCATTTAAACTGTTTTGAGCGCTTTGTCAGCAGGTTTCCACACAGAGACTTCTGCATGGAAACCTGCATATGTAAATCAAATGGGAGAGGGACCAAAACATTGAATATTTAGCCTAAGTGAGATTTACCAGCCAAGAAGTAAAAAAAAAAAAAAGAAGATAAGGAGATAATCACATCAATGTAATAGTCTCAGCCAGACCAACCTTGGAAAAATAGTCTGCCTCTGACACTGGTTTGCTTTCTTAAACGCTGATAGAATGTCTTTTCTTGTAAAAACCAACCAAGCAACCAAAAAGAAAAACAAAAAATCTTTTTCTGTCATAATTTGTCACAAATCCCCCCTGAACCAAGCTGATAAATGCACCAGCTTCACGGAAACTCAGAGGCAGTGGTTGCTGTTTTGTTTTGTTCCCAGGCTTGTGAAACCACTGAATTAACTTACTGTAATCACAAACTAGAAAAATATCAGCATAATCTGCTCTGATGCCTCTTAGTGAATTTCAGTGAGTGAGAATTCATCACTGTCAAGTACCGAGGCCAGGTTCCATAAATTAAAAGGGATTTGACACAATATTGGGGACAATAGGGGGATTTACATGCAGAGCTTCAAAACACCAGTCTGTATACATTGACTTCTGAAGTGTCTGAGACAATTTATTGCCAAGGTTTTATTTTAACTTGACACAGATAGAGGACCCAATTTCAAAGTAAGTGCAAAGGAGGGTCAGATTTTTTAATGCTTTCCAGCTGGAACCAAAGGCTAAACTTACTGGAAAACCACCACCCTAACACACACACACACACACACACACACACACACACACACACACACACACACACACACACACACACACACACACAGCCAACAGTTCCAGGTGCCCCACATTCAAGATTGTCATGACAGGCATATCCAGTCTTTCAGGGTTTTACTGCAAATTGCCTCGAGGGCTCAGGCCAGTACCAATAAGGAGGTATTAAAGACAGTACAGATAGAAATAGCGGGAAGAAGAAATCTAAAATTCAGAACTCCTTACTAAGGCTTAGCAAGGACTTGCTAAGACTCTGTCCCCAGATGAGGCCTCTCTGCTCCAGGTAATGTAGAGTGATTAAAGGCTAGTCAGTCAAAGGAGACAACAGGTACACAACAGGACATTCCAACAGCTGTAACGGTTTATCATAACAATGTAACAAAAGTGGAAAATATTACATGTTTTAGAAGGAAAGCTATAACTAACTAGCTAACAAATGATTGAGTATGATTCTGAGCATCCTCAGAAATGCTTTGAATTGAAAATAAAGAGGCAATCTTATCTTCTGTCACATATTCTTTGATGGGCCTATCAGATTATTGAGGGCGTCATAATAGTTAGCCATAATGGATAGGCATATCATGTATTAATGATTCTTGTACTGGTTTCGTTGTTCTTGTTCTCCTTTATTTATTTATTTATTTTTTCACAACATATTTGTCTCTGTTACTGAGTTGTTGTGCTTGGTGATCTAGTGCTGATGTTGTAAGATCCCCACCAACAGACTGTTATACGTATAAAAGTATAACAATTCCTACAGATAAGACTAAAAATATAAGGCATAGCAAAAATATTTGTCTTATTGCATTCAGAAATAGACTAAATATGCACCTACAGAGACATGCCCACGCAAAAAATGAAATGGTTTATATGCAATGGCATCATCTGCTGAAATGATAATACTGGTTTCAATCTAAGTGGAAAATCAGTGTCAAGTAATCAAGCCTTATCACTGCAGGCAATGGCTGGTGATAATAATCATGTCTTTTAGCACTAACAGGCACAGGCAGGCAGAGATAACCCTTGGCCACAATCTGGCTACTAAGGGTTGTAATGAGGAATAAATGTCACAAGATGGCGCAAAGTAAACCACAAAAATAGCTCATCAAGACAAGAGCACCTATAGGAAGGAAGTACTCAGCAGTGAATTGCTTCCTGACTGCTTAGTTGACTCATTTTGATGTTATGGGATATACAGAAATCATGGTTAATTTTGGAATTATTTTAAACAGGAAACAGGTCGGGTCCGTCATAATTTCCCATGGTTTAAGAACTCTTTAAAAACAGCCTTTCAGTTATATTAAAATACACAGATTCACACACATACCATACATAACCCTATGGAAGTGGTGTATTTCAGAGAAATTTATCTTAAAGTAATAAAAAAAAAAACTTCGTTCTTATACAACTATTAAATGTAACTCAGTGGACAATATTTAATTTTATAAGAGCATTTTTTTAAGAAACGTCGGCGATCTGGATACATACTCTGCTTCCATGACTTGGTACTGTGTTACTATAGGAACGGCTAAATGACAGTCCCCTCGCGGAGAGCCAATAGACAGCCACAGTAAGGTGTCTGGTTACTTCCAGTCAGCCCACGCGCAAAGGGAGGGGCTGTTCCACTCCTCAGCAGTAATGGTAACTTGGCTTCTCTGGTGGTGAGAGCAGTACTGTTTAGTGGCCAACAAGCGCAGCTTCTGAGGAGTTTCAGAAGAACAGTTTTACTTTTTTTTTTTCATTCGCTGTGGCCAGCTTCAGTGGAAGTGGATTTTTATAGGTGACTGCTCCGCGGAAAGGTAAACCTGTTGCCTCTCCGCCTGCCTGCCTGCCTCGCCGACAGTTACGATCCAAGATGTTGCTTTGTGGATGGGATGGCGTCTGGTGCCGTTTGTATGCCCACTCATAACCTCGTCCGAGCACCAACATTTCCCTCACAGCTGATTTTGTAGCTCGTCTCGGCCGGTAAGCTTTTTTATGAACCGCTCAGAAAGTGATGTAAACAAACTTTATAGTGTCCTAGCTAACTTTAGCCAAACCGGGATAACCGAGGGATTGAGTAACTCGTGAGGAGCCTCAAATACCGGAGGTTTTATGTCTTTTCCACCTTTTTTTTTAAACTAATAACAAAACTAACATCGTCAGAACTAATAGCAGGCTGCACTGTTGATATTTAACTAATACGTCTCGACCTTAAAAGTTATGCGTCATGTCTTGTTAACTTAGTCCAGAACCCATGACAAATGGGGCATCTCTAAGCTAATCACATCGTATTGTAATCTTGCGAGGGTGGAAACACCACCTCAAGAATAGCACAAGACTGGCAGACTGACTCATTTCAAGTGATTCTACCTGGAAATTTTTGGATAATTATGAGAAATCCGAATAACATTTTAGCATATACGCTCCTTCCAAACCCTAACAAAAGGTGAAGCGGTATAGTGTTATCGGGAAAGGCAGCTTGGCCCCCCTCCCCCTTAACTTCACCGCTTTTCTGTGGTAATTAACCTAAGGTCAGAGGTCAATTTGCAGACAATATAACGATCAGGTTAGGTTGTGTGCCTGACCAGGTTTAAAGTGGCTGTAATGGGGCACCGTCAAGAAAAAGAGGAAAAAATAGGAATATAGACAGTGGGTTGGGTTTGTGTGTGTGTGTGCTGGGAAGAGGTGGGGGGGAGCTGGAGTGAGGTTTTTTTGCAAAACCAAGCTCTGCATGTCACTGTACTCACAGCAACCCTGTGATTAACAGAAATGGAACGGATGAGGTAGAGACCAAAATGAGAAGTGAGGGCTGTTGGTCCAGAGCTGGGCTGATATTCAACAAAATAGTCTAAGCTCTCTTTTCTGGTTCCTACCCAAGCTTTGTTCAAAACAAAAACAACCAAAAAACAAGACAAACACCAACGCTAAGAGATGATTAACGGGACGTACTTGGAAGGTACTGGTCCCATTGCTGTAATTATAAGCATCCCTGTTTAGACATTCATAAGTAATGTGGAAAAGCATGTCTACTGATTGTACGTCAGTCAAAAATAATGAAAACTCACCACTGGGTTTTCCCATTTTATTTAGTTGAGTCACTCCTGCTCTGCTCAGTTTCTTTCATAAGCAAGCATGAGCGGGACACAGCTGTGAATACAACAGCAGATTAATTTTCGCAGTAAGGAGCACCACATCAGCTACTTTAACAGGTAGTGAAGGTTGAGGTTTTCAAACCATAATTCTGGCTTAAAGTTGCATTTTATCACCTCAGTAGTGTGCAGCCTAGTTAGCTATGTATGAATTCTCATTGCTTGTGTCATAAGGCGTGTTCGCAAAAGATATCTTGATCAAGCCTTTCTTCAAATTCAAGACACACACACACACGGGTGTGTTTTTTAAATTTGAATCATGTGCTTGCAGGCTGCACTGTACAGTAAGATTCGGGGAATAGAGGTTCACTCAGAGTTTGGTACTGAATTTTCCTGGCACGCAAAACCTTCAGGACGATTTTCACCTCAGTCCTGGCGCAGGGTAACCCCTCTCCCCTCCCCACCACCTCTTACCAGCTTCTGTTCCAGATGTGCTTGCCAGCTGAGACCACAGGTCTGATGTTTGGAGGATATGAACACATTCCTTCTCATATCTTTATTAGTTTGTGCTTTTGGACGCAAGAGTGGAATCTGGTGCTTTTATGCCACATTGCCCCCAAAGTGTGGCTAGGCTTGTTTTCAGATGATTTTGAGCAGGGTTAGATTTTTGTTTATTGCTGAGGGATAAACTTGGAAGACAGCAGGAGAAACTGGAATTATGTGTGCTTCTGTTATTTAGCTGCAGGTGATTGTTTTCAAATCCATTTTGTGGACTGGTAGCCGTGACAGAGGAAGGTGGGAGGAAAGGAAAAGTGCAGAGTAAAGAACATTATCACGTTTCCAGGATTATTTTCTTTAAAATCCTTGTGACTGTAGCCTAGGCTTTTAAACACGAAAAGCAGCAGACTAATCTTTGTTTAGTTTCCCCCTTTTTTTCTAGCTATGGTATGGGAATTCAGAGGAATTTCTGGGAACAAACATTTCTACACTTTGGAAAACAGAGAATGGGGCGCTGAAGTGGTGAAGGCTGTCTGCTCTCGCTGATTTGGCCCGCTGCCTTCTAAGCACCCTCAATAATGAGCAGGACCATAGTCCAATGAGAGAGAGGAGCTGGCCTGCACAGTAGCCTGAGTGAGGATAAAAAACATTCCACTGTAGGTCTCTGTTAAAATAACAAGGGCCACAAAACAATCGGGCTTCACAGCACCCACTCTCCCCATTCTCATGGGTAATGAGCAAGATGGGTAGTATCCCACTTTGCCTCCAACTTCACGCCTCCTGATGGCTAGAATGGTTAACCTGCATTCCTGCATAAGAATTTTGGCCTGCTTACTCATTAACCCTCTTCTCCAGGCTAAGATTCACTGAAAGGAAACTGTTTCACGTATTATTTTCAGAAATAAAATACAGCACTAGAACAGGCTGGTGACCCAGTTTATAGCATATGAGTTCATAGTGCCAGACATAACAACACTGGTACATGGCTTTTCTTTTGTGATATCTTCTTAGGGGATGGTAATGGGTTCTGTAACACTTCTATCCCCAGAGAGTTTCATAGAACCACAAGCATGTTGGATTTTTCATATTATCCACTTAAATGGGATTTGCTCACAATTTGGTGCGATTTTAGACCGATGGTCTTTGACATTTCTCCAGCTGACCTAAGAGATTAAGTAAAACCCTTTTTACTCTCTCTCATCCTCACACATAGTCACCCAACAACACTCCCTCAGTTGTCATGAAAGTTTTAGTCCAAGGTCTCTCAGTTTCCTGGTGACAAAAAGGTGGGAAAATGGATTTTCAGATGCTTTCTGCTACTGATGATATTATGTAATATGATATATCAGCCAGTGACCCTGGTAAATGCCATGTTTTTGCCAGTCACCAGTACTGATATTTGGATATTTCCTATCATGTTCTTGTGATTTTTTTTTTCTTTCTTTTTTCTCAGTTGTGAAATTTGCAATTTACAAAAGAACTGAGTGTCATTAGACCAAATGAGGCCAAAGGTGTGGTCCAAGGGAAAGAGGAAAACACAGGTGCTTGGTGCTGGCAACACTTCAGAGCAGTAATATCATGTAATGCAGTCAAATTTCAAATGAAACATTAGGTGTGGACATGGTTGCTGTTAAGCTCCTTTTTGTGTCTTTGCCACATCTGATTGGCTGCCAACTTACGAGGCAGGGACACTATCTCGGCTGGCGGTTCTGATACAGATACGTTTTGGTTGTATGCTAATACCTGGAACTGGTTGAAAGTCTACATTTGTTTTATATTGGCATTGTTTGGTTAAAAAAATAAATACTTAACAGGGCCAAGATATATAAGATAAACTTTTTGTTCACCTGTTTACGTTGTTTACCTGATTTATTTGCTTCCATTTCATTTTAGTTCATTGTGATTGGCTTAACTGTGCCTGAATTTATGATTGCCTTAAAGACCTCTCCTCTCACACAATCAGTGGTATGCTGAGTTGTCCTTTGAGCAACGAGTGCAAAATAAATTCAGAACAATATGGAACTGAACAGATCGCTACCAGTGCTCAGTGCTTCCACAGATACCCGAGCTACTTCTTTGAGTCCGTGTCAGACCGATATCTGATCCAAATATGAAAGATTTTAAGCTCTTTGGAAAAATGTTTTAAGTACAGTTTTTCAACAGAAGATGAAAATTAATTTAATGTGACATTACACAGTCTAGTACATGTTTTAAGTGGCTGCTGTTTGGTTGATCTTTTATTGCAGTTATGCTTGTTTTCCTGTTTGGATTTCATTTCTTGACTTTTTTGGTGGGACTTTTGTGTTGAGTTCTGATTAATGAAATCTTGTCTCAAAGCTGTGATCAAGCACATCTACATACATTCACTCACTTCCACTTCATTAGGTACACTGATTGGTACTGAGCTGGACACCCTTTGTCTTGAGATCCATGTTGTTTATGCCAAATTCTAACCCGAATTTCTCAGTGTTGCAATAGAGTTCAAGACTCATCAGACCAAGCCTTACTATCTGCTCAAAGCAATCTGTGCATTCGCCTCTGACATCAACAAGGCATTTTCTTCCAGAGAACTGCTGCTCACTGGATTATTTTCTGTTTCTCACACCATTCTCTGTGGGTTGTGGAGATGGTTGTGTGGGAGAATCTGTGCAGTTTCTGAAATGATAAGATTTTATCAGGTTGTCTTTACCACACTGGCTGAACTGGCTGAGTGTATAGTTGTCCTGTTTTTAGTGTGGACTTTTTTCAGTTTTGTGAGAAAGGACATGGGCTACTTTACACAAGGTTTTACATTTGCTGCATATTTAAATGCTAGTTGTACATTGATGCCAGAACAACGTAACAGGCATAGTGTGCATTAAGGCTGATGCTTGATATTGGCAGGTTATTCCTTCTTGCTGTTGTGCCCTCTGTGTGAAAGCCCCCCCCCCCCCTTTTTTTTTGTTATCTGAATTTTACATCTTTAAATCCTCACTACAAATGCACATTATTATTATATAAATGCAACACAGTAATGCATATTTTTAACCAAGTACACCTGCCACACCTGAATCTGTTGCTTTGCCCTCGATATTTGCATATCAGGAAATATGCTGTAAAGCAACAATGCTTTACAGCTTTACAGTGACATTTTTATATCCTGGAGAAATTGCACTACAAACCAACACAACAGAGCCATTTATATATGACACACATGCGCACGAAGTTGCAAATATGGTTGTTTATGTTTGAACTAAGTGAAATGAGTTCACAGTTTCTGCTCAGGGTAAATTAGTCTGTAAAACTGGAGCTTCCTGTTTTGCTTACATTGGTATCATTCCATCACTCGATTGGGAAGATTAGCTAGAGTTGTCAGTGCAGCACAGTAGCTGGAGAGAAAAATCAAACAAAGAAAAACTACAGATAAAAGAAGATATTCCTTGTGCCATTTTCTCATTCATTGGTTTGTAGGGTAGATTTAATGTAAATCATGTACGCAGGTTTAAGCAGGGGTAAATACAGTGGTTAAATACATTGTCTTGTATTGTTGTAATATTTCGTGTTTGTAAATATTTGCTTTCTTTCTGTGTCCGGTCAGCAAGGAGAACAAATCTGTGCATTTCTTACATGAATAAATGTAGGACTATAATTCTTAAATAAATTAAAGCATTATTTCACTTTGAAGCAATATGTTTGATTAATGACTCAGTAATTGGGTGGGGAAGCTAAAAGTCTAAGGTAAATATAGCTTTGACTAAAACAGAAAGTGTAATTTTCAGATGCTCTGTTTCATGGGCTGATTTGACCGTATATTATTCCTATTGTATATCATAAGTGGGAAATATGTTCCCCCTTTTTCCACATTTATTGTTAAGCTCTATTAGTATTTATTTATTTAGTCTGTGTGCTATATAGATGTGAAATTCTGGGTTAATACCAATGTTTTATAATACCAACATGGTGAATAGTCAGTGTCAGTGCAAATAATTGTTCTCTTTGTTTATTTAGCATTTCTTAGATTTTCTTTGGCATTTAAATTGTTAAAAAAAAATAAGTGCACTGTTTTATTTATTTATTTTTTTAAATTTAGAAAATTGACATGATAACGTCAGCCAGTGACATCACTAACTGTAATCTTTTTGCTGACACGCAGACATCCGCCAACACTGGGCAGATATGGATGCCGCTACAGTTTGATAGCATGTCTGCACATCCTATTATGTTCATGTTATATCTCTTGAAAGCTTTGAGGAAATATATTTAAATGTGACGCAAAACTCACTTGGACACAAGGCTGAACTGATTAGAATTTTGGTGGTCAGTGTTTAAGGTCATCTAACAAGATGGCTAACACATGTTTTTAAGTGCCAAATGGAAAAGGATATACAGCCCTTGGCAGATTTGGGTTTATTTATTTATTTTTTAAAATTCCATAAAAGGCAATTGCAGCCATAGCTAGTAAATTAACATGTTGTGTTGTTGCTGGCTTGTGTAAAAGAAAGCGGAACATGCAAAGTTATTCACAGATGGATCCTTTAAAACAGTATCATAGAATTTGGTGGAATGTCGAAGTTATCCACATATCCAATAATATTTTAGCTTTCTCTGAACATGACGTTTTTGGTTTTTTCCCCAATGTCCTTTTTTATATATTTATTAGCATACTACAAGAGAAAGGAACATTTTGTATTATGGATTGGATTTTTCAATACAAAAAATTTAAATTATGCCTAAATTTAAAAAGCGTGAATTAAAAATTAAAACTCACTTTCATTTGCCTCTTGTAAGGCATCTTAGAAGTGCCAAAAAGTGCAATTACTTCATTCAAGAAGAATCCTGCTAACAACCAGTAATGCTAACTATGCACCTTGTACCAGCCTGTATGTTGTTGTATAGTGTGTGAGATACTGTGGTGTGAAGTCTCAACAGGTGAGTAAAAGTCTAATTATTCTGTATGTTTACATAATCTATCGATTGTTTCAGTCCGTTCTCAGCTTATGATCTTGACAATATGTAGGTTAGTCTTTTGAAATAATTTTCTAAAATCTAGCAAATGATAACAAATTTTAATCTTCAGGTAAAAGAGCTCCGATTAACGTTTTAAGAATTATTATAGCTGGGTAAACAGTCAAAAACCCAAACGTATTTAAGTTACAACAGTTACATCTTAAATGTATTAAAAATGTATTAAAAGGTCCTTGAAGTCTTTAAATTGTTGGAACATGAAGTCGTCCTCTGGGAATGTGAAAAATGACTTTTCTGGAAGCTGCTGACTTGCAAGAAATGCAAGTTGTCTTTTGTCTTGCATTGGCAGAAATATGGAGTAACAAAAACTTATGGCGGATTCTCTTGTAAAACAGATGACTGATTCCTTTTATGATGCAGGAAAAATAAAATGCAACATTAAATACATTTAATTGTCCCACCTAAGTTAATACTGGTTCACAACAAGCCCCTGTTGTACAGCTTAGAACAAAGGTTAGAATCACATTACAGTACATAAAACCAAAACAGTCCAAAAACAGTAAACAGCTGCACAGTGGAGACAGTAAAAAACATAAATAATAATAAGTGGTTAAAATGTGATCTTCCAGCAAATATTTTTTTATTTTCCTATTTAAAATAGTCTTTGTAGGTGATTTTTATATGACAGGGAATCTAGTGAAGTTTTAGTGCATGAATAAAAATGATTTCTGACTTTTAGTAGTATTTGTAATCAAATACAAACAGATTTTTTTTTTTTTTTTACACACACAGAGAAGCCAGGCCAGTGCACTTAGTAGTTGGTGTTTTGAGTAGTGTATACACAAAGTACTTTTCATGGTTTAGTTGTGTTAGCAAGTATTAGCTGGCTCATTATAAAAAGCCAGAGGAACTGCTAAAATGCACATTCCCCCTCTGCATACCGTGCAGAAAAACATCTTAAGGCACACACTTGTTGACACAAAGGAAAAGGAATAAAGGAATAAAACATACACACAGGGACCATAGACCGTCCAGTTGACTGTGAAAGACTTCCTAAAGTAGATTGGTGGCAAACTAAGATGCTCATTTGCAACATTTAGGATTTTTGTTTTGTTAGAAGTATAGAAAGTGTCCTTGTTTTGTAACCTTTGGTTCTTGCATAACATCAGCTCTCAGAGTAGCATGAGTGAAATGTCTCACTATGGGACTTGCCTTTAAGGTAGATTATTTAGTTACTCATGTATTTAGTCACTGAGTTTTGATAACGTTGAATTTGAGAGCACCAAATCCATTTTAGATGAATTAGATTGAACTATATGTGTCATCTTGTGGATTTGTGCAGGCTCCTTCTTTATTATCCTGTCTTACCTGTTGTGTTGACTTCCTGTGTGGGTTTAACCTAAAAATACTTAGCATTTTTTGTGAAATGACTTCTGTGCCTCTGAAAGCATTTTGAGAGTATTTTGTCAGGCGCTATTGTAGGTGTTTGTGGTTTAATAAAGCAAGTATTGAAATCCCAGCCAATTAAAAGTTTACATTTAAAAAAATGCATTTTTTTGTGTGTATGGCCCTAGAATTAATTGAAAGTGATTTCCATGCAGGAGGGGAGTTGATTTTAAGTGCTGTCACCAGACAGAAACATATCTGTATAATTTTAAGTCTGATTTAGTCAAATACTTGGCCTAAAACAAAACTCAGCGCAATCATGCATTTGTCATGAAGTAGTCATGCTCCAGGAATGTGTTAAATGGAGATATTAAAATATTCTTGTTTCATTGCAAAGCTTGACAATTGAATTAATGTCTGCACTCATGAGCCTGATTGGGTTTTTTTTTTTTTCTAATCAAGAAATCTCTGTTTGCTGAGTATTCACTCACCCATTCTGAATTCTGCTGTTTAATCACTTCCATAGTCACAGGTGTATAAAATCAAGCACTTGAAGACGTAAAATCATAGTGCACAAAGGTCACCAACTTTCTGCAGTGTCAATAACTACAGACCTCCAAACTTCATGTGGCATTGAGATTAGCTCAAGGACAGTCCGTAGAGAGCTTCATGGGGTGGGTTTCCATGGCTGTGCAGCTAAATCCAAGCCTTACATCACCTAGCGAAATGCAAATTATTGCATGGTGTTGTGTAAAACAGGCCACCACTGGACCCTATGGCAGTGGAGACGTGTTCTCTGGAGCGACAATTTACACCTCTCCACTAGACTAGATGAGTATGGGTTTGGCGGTTGCCAGGAAAACGGTAATTGTCTGATTGCATTGTGCCAAGTAAAGTTTGGGCGGGAATTGTGGTGTAGTATTGTGTTTTACAGGAGCTGGGCTTGACCCTTTACTTCCAGTGAAAGGAACTCTTAATATTCAGCATACCAAAACATTTTGGAGTATTTTATGGGAACATGTTCGGAATGGCCCTGTCCTGTTCCAACATAACTGCGCACCAGGACACAACACAACGCCCATATAGACATGGATGAGCGAGTTTGGTGTGGAAGAACTTGACTGGCCTCCACAGAGTCCTGACCTCTACACCTTTGGGATGAATTAGAGCGGAGACTGCAAGCTAGGCATTCTCGTCCAACATCAGTGGATGGGTAATCAGTAAATTTGATGGAATGGACTGAATTAAAGGTCTGCTATATTTTATACTTCACCATCTGAAAGACTACTAGGAGTAACTCTTGAAGCTCTTTTCTGACCTGAGCAAATCATGTCGTATTTCAGGCCTACTTATAGTGTGCATTAGAAGTTAGTGAGGATGATCTCTGTTTATGCAACTACCCTTGGAAAAACGCAGAAACTATTGTAATTGGTGTTAAAAACATGTTTATTGATATTTACTGAGGTGTCAAAACAATTAAATTAAAGGGTACGGGCAGGCTTCAATGTTGTCTTTATGGGGGAAGTTTGCAGAAAACAATATTTAAAGTTTTTGCAGTCGTTTCAAAAAATAAATAAAACTTGGATGGAAGCATTAAAATTTCAAGACAGCAATCTTAATTCTGGCATAAATACGTATTTCTTTAGATTTCAGAAGGTCTTTTTGTGTAAATTAAATTTTTAATGTTCGTCTTGCTGTATTTCTGCAGGGAACATGCATGTGTCTCTGGCAGAAGCCTTGGAGGTTCGAGGAGGTCCTCTCCAGGAAGAGGAGGTCTGGGCAGTGCTGAGTCAGAGTGCAGAGAGCCTCCAAGAACTTTTTCACAAAGGTAGGTGAACATGGAATCAAAGGTAGAGGACTTATTCTGTCATCATCATGCATTACTATGCAATCATATCAGTTTGTAACTTAAGAAAATTTTAAACAACATATGAGTCAGAGGAAGTGAGTCAGCAGACATTGCAGTCCCTGGGTGTTAAGACAAAATTTCATTGCACCTGATTACATAGGGCAGGACTGTGTCAAATAAACTGTCAACCACTGACTTTGTGCATTTCTACAGTCTGCATGAACCAGCTTGAGTTCAACTTCTAGTTTTTCTGATTGGTTTCATTTCCAGACAGTACTGGTAATGCTGTAATAACCCTCTCTTATCAGCGTAGCCTGCAAATATTTAACATTAATTACAAGCAATCTATGCTCAAATACTCTTATACAGAAATGTATTGTCTTATGAGATAAAGCTCTGAAGATATTAAGGACAGGAATGAAAGACTGATATTTGGAATATTTTCGATAAAAGTAGTCTTGACATGGCATTGATGTACCAGTTATTTATGATATTCTCTTCTAATCAGAGACATTTTAGGAGAGACACAGAGTGAATCCTGGTTTAAAGTCTTTTCTTTCAGAAGTCCTGATGGAAGCATCTCTTCCCGTGGGAAGAACATTTGGGGCATGTCAACATACCTTTTAACCAGTTCTATCAAAGCTGACTTGTGACTCTATACATGTAGTTTCTGTCTCATGACCACTGAAATTGTGGTTAATTTATATAATAGTTCAAAAGGTGAACTAGCTAGGTGGCAAGACTTGTAGGAGAATAATGATATGAATGCACCATAATTTTTGTTTTGCTATTGTGTAGTTGTGTTGCTATGCTGAGTATATTTTTAGTTGGATAGTTTTAGACTGCATAGAGAAGCTACAATTTAACTAGCAAATGTTGAAGCCAGCTGTTATATAGTTAAAAGCTATGTAAGACAGTTTATGACAGAGTGGATTAATATTAGTAACCATTTAACTTTAATATTTGTGTTGGATGTTCTCTTAGATGAAGTTGGCCATTTATGACTAGAAACACTTTAAACAAAGAGAAAACAATAGGTTTTGGTTTGGTTTTTTTGGTGAAGTGTGTTGGATATGTGCTTTTTGCACCAGATTTGTCATTGTCTTTGTGGTTAAATGTAGGGTGAAGATTTTCCACCACTCTGAGTGTGCTAATGTGGTCAAACACCACTAGCACAGGTTTTTTTTTTTTCTCTTGTGTAAACAGTAGTGGTTTGTATATTTGTATAAGAATGATTTGTTTGAATACGTGCTGGGTGAGTGTTTCTAATTTGTTGTAGGAATTTCTCTTCACGGTCCCATTTATATATTAGAGGAGTGCCTCAGAGATTTGGTCTGATATAACATGATAGCATAACACAGTTGCTGTCGATTTCTCTGCTGCACATCTCTGATGTGAGTCTCTCGTTCCACCACCATGGATTGAGTTCTGGTGACTCAATCAACGGTGATAGATTGAGTCACCAGATCAGCCGTTCAGTAATACTAAAAATAGGCTGTGAGAACCAAATGATGCTCAGCTAATATGTAGGGGAGCATTTTTGTCTGACCTGTACTTCTCACTGGATATTTTCTCTTTCTTGAACCTTTCTCTGTGAAGCATAGAGATGGCTGTGTGGGGAAAATCCCAGTAGATCAGCAGTTTCTGACATCCTCAGACCATCCTGTGTGGCACCAACAACCATGTAACATTCAGAGTCACTCACCTTTCTTACATATTCTGATGATCTCCTATGGGTCTTGACCATATCTGCATGCGTAAATGCACCGAGTTACTGCCACGTGATTGGCTGATTACTACCCAAAATGTAACCAGTAATCTGCCATTTCCTTTTTTTATATAGGGCTAGGTGGTAACAAAATATAAATTATTATTTATTTTATTTTAGTCAAAGTACTACCTCCGACTGCAAAGTTGTGAGCTCAGCTGAGTAAGCAGTGTTTGTAGTACAGCTAAAGTCATGTTGCAAAGTACCCAATGGCCAAGTTTTTCGGATAAGTAATTGCAGATTTACACAGACATATAATGCATATCAGAGAAAGTAGTTTATACTCCAGTTAATTTTCATTAATTTTCTTTTACTACTATGTAAAACACTTCACTTTGAGATTTTATTTGAGTAAGAGTGACTTGAGGACCTGGGGCCTCTTTGGGGGAAAAAGTTAAGTGGTCAGTGTTCTTATTAAGAACACAAATTCAGTTTTCTATTAAAGAAGAAATAAATGAATGAGAGCACATGCTATCAATTTCAGTTCCTAGAAACAAAATTGGATTCAGAAAAAATCAGGATGGACACTCAGATGGCCAAGAAAATTCCAGTCGCTGTATCTTCAAAAGCAGTTCTTCTTCATCTCTGGACTCATTGTAGGAATGGTTAAGGGGAAAAAAGCTTGCACATGTGTGTTCAAAATATCACCTACCATGAGTCTCATTTTGTAATGCTTGCTTGTCAAAAAAACATGCCAGCACTGATAAAAAGGCATTGTTTAGCTTAGAGGCATACGATTCTGATGAATTGGATAATTTGGTACCAGCTCTCAACTGGATAAGTTGCTTAGTTCTCATTCCTAGCTGAATGGGCTATAAATATAGCTGTTTAAAATTATTTCCTGTTCCTTAAGCTTAGTTAGCAGTTCAAAAGGCTAAAAACGTACATTTGAAGATGGTAGGTTATGTGATGTTGCATTGCATGGTGTTCTGTTGGCTTGACAAGCACTATCCTTCTAGCATGATTTCTGCATATATCTGCAATGTATTAAAATTTGTCATGAAATGCATGTGCTCAGGCTGAGTCAGTCTGGTCAGCAAAAGCTTCGCATGGGATAGACTTACTACTAAACCAGTTACTTTTGAGTAAGATCTTGGTCACATGAGTTTTTAAACAGGAAACTTGTATTTACTTAGTAAAAACCAGCTTTGCCTCAAATCAAATTCCTGTGTTCGTCTCCCTGCTCCTCTCAGAGTTAACTATCAGTCAAAGAAAAGAATTTTGCAGCGCTGCTTAAACATTCCTTTGTGTATTTTTAAAACCTTCTCCCACCATCGCACTGGCTGTGGTTTTTTAGGAAAAGAGAATTACGCTGTGTGGCCATTCCTTTCTGCAACCATGCCCCAACTGTTATTTTCTTGCCGACTAAGAAAGCAACATGTGTTTTTGTTTACTTCAATAATCTTGAATTTCCATAAACGCCAAAGCCATAGCGAGAAACATCCACTGTGGTTGGATATGTGTAGTCACTGGATCCAGGCTGTAAATGCTTAGACAAAATTTGATGCTAGTATGAAGCTTAAAAACACAGATCTTGACTTTAACGCTGTCCTTGTGTGAATATGTGGGAATGGCTAAGAATTTATGTGAAGAAACTATGATTTATTTTTATTTTTTTCTGCTGTTCAACCGTGATGGCAAACTAATCATTGAAATGTTATTTCCATTTCCAGACCCTTCAGCCATGGGCTTCATTATATCTCCCTGGTCCCTCCTGCTCATGCCATCTGGCAACATCTCATTCACAGACGAGTATGTCACCCAGCAGGACTTAAGGGCCTTCACAGCACCAGAGGTCCTGAAGGGGAACTCCTTGACTTCTGTTTCTGACATAGAAAAGGTATAAACCATGATAATACACCACGTGGCGTCAGCATCTGCCAAATTGTTTAGTCTACGTGTGTCTGTGCTCTAATCTTTTGTTGTTGCCCATATTTTTAAGTGAAATCTTGTGTTTAAACTAAACATTCATTTCGAACCATCACTTGGTGTCATCTAACCAGTCAGTGACTGTTGAGTACCCCTTGTTCTAAACATAGCCATGTTTACATTCGCTCTTTCTTACCAAGTCATGTCGGTTGTATCCTAACTAATGACATAGGTGCATTTTCTCCCTTAAATGGAGATTTTTTTTTTTTTTTTTTTTTGTCAGACATGCTTAACTTTTCTGCCTTTTGGTGGTTTGTTGGCACAAAACCATTAGTTTAATAGCCTGACACTGGCTAGAGAAATATGTGTCAACACCTGTGTGCTCATCGGGGGGTTTCCTGCACAAAGGAATTTTTAAATTATCTTTCCCAAAGATGTTTTAGCAGAATCCAAAAGAAAATCACCATGATTGTAAGAAAAATGTTTATAACTTGCTTTGTTTATCGGTTTCACGTACTCAAGCATGATGAATAATTGTTCATTAAATGGTTAGAAATGCTGTGAAAAGGTCACATTACTGTGAAAGGTTTACATATACTTTGCGTCTTTACTGGCAGACAGATCTTCCTTACGTGCATAGCTGTGTGTCGTGCTTTCTTTTTCTGTTTCTTTAAGATCCTGCTTACGTCATTTTGCTGATGCTAGTCATTGTTTTCCTTAGCATTCAAAGTTTCAAAAGACACGCAAATGACATGCTCAATGGAAAACGAACAAATAAGGCGGAGCTATTTTTGTTCTGTCTGTATTGTCGATCACGGTTTTTTGTCTTTGTTTTTTTTAGATGTCTTGCGTTTTTAAAGTTTTGTACATTTTCTGTATTTAGTACATTTAGTCTGTTTTGCAACGTTTCGTGTTAAATGTTGGGTATAGATGATACTATTAGTCAGTGTGTATGGTTAGAGCATTTCTTCACTGAAAAAGCAGAGACAGCATGTAGATGATTCAGATTTGAAGTTGTGAGCGATCACAGCACACCCACACCCCCTCATTTTAACTCTGCCTCTCTGGTGAAGAGCAAAAACCTTGCATGACTGGATTCCCGTCTCTGGCACAGACCCACAGACCTCAACATGGTTTTTTGCTGAGTCAGTTTTCCAACCCTGGGCCTGTCTCCCCAGCTCAGTTATTTCAGTGTAGAGAATATGATCTGTTTCCTTCATAATCATACTGGGGATAAACATACGTCATGTGCAAGTTTTCCTCTTGCTTTTTTGACATATAGAGGTCATATTGTCACTTTTAATCGACAACGTCTAAGGTTACACGTTTTCTGAAAGTGTTAGTGTTTCTTTAAATTTGTACTCTGTGATGTGTTCCTAAAAGACCTTGAAGGCAACGTTGCATTCTTTGGCAGGCGCTGAATTATTCTTTCCTCTACCAAGCCCAACATTCAGGGGAAGTAATTTCTCTTCCACGCAACGAGCGGAGAGGAGTAAGGAGGGGAAAATGGAAAAATGTTTCTGGATTTAGGTTGAGAGCCCCTGTCCTTTTTTTCCCTCCCCCGCCTCCCCTAAAAACTCTTAGCAGTTGTTGAGCCTTAGTCCATTTATCTTTCACTTGCTTTCAGGTTTTGTGCCTCATCTTTATACATATATTGTTATTATTATTTACTGTTGCATGCATTTTGTCTTGAGTGAATGAAATATAATGTGGTGTTATTTTTCACAGATGCACATGTACTCTCTGGGGATGACCTTATTCTGGGGGGCGGACTATGAGATCCCCCATAGTCAGGTAAATCTTTAACACAGATGCTTCCTTCCAAATGTGCAGAGCAAGGGTGTCAAACATATGGCCTGGGGGTCCAGAATGGCCCACCAAAGGCTCCAATCCGGCCACCTGGACAGCTTTGGATGTGGAATTCTGTGTACACTTTAACAAAGTCTTATAAACTAAAAGTATATATATATTTATATTCAGTGAAGTGAATATACATTAAAAAAAATCTTAGAGTTTAGATAGCAGCACATTTTAAAGTGTAGAAGTGATACATTGTTGCCTGTGTGAGACTGGACTAAAGATATGACATCAGGTGTTTAAATGGCACACTTGGCAAATACAGCAAGTGTTGAACGGGTTTTACTGGAAGAGACACACCTGTGTTTGTCAAGGTTTAATAGTATCTATCATGTTGAGCATTGTGGAATTACTTAAAATTCAGCTGTCAAACCTGCACAGGCATGCTGCCGAAATGGTGGAGAACAGTGGAGTAGGAGAAAGTAGCGCATGTCCCTCTATTGTTGTACCAAATACTTCCACAGATACCTGTACCAATGAGGTTTCAGGCATATCTGGCTTTTTCCAAACTATGATCTTCACATCTAGATAAGAAATGGAAGAAAAGGTAAAGGCACTCTGGAATTTACAGAGATGGTTTGAAGACATGCTCATATCTCGACCAGAGTCAGTCAGGTATAAAAGATAATCTGCACAGCGTGCTCACTATTGTGAGAAAATACCACCCACAGTTTAGAGGCATCTCACACTCAAGTTTGCCATCTGCTCGGCTTCACTGAAAGGCTGAGGCTCCATCCACTCTCATCCATCCACATCTCATCAGCCTTTCCTGTCACCCTTAAAAGTGCTGCTGCGCGCACTTAAAACACATAACGCTATGTCATTCTACTCAACTCTCCAGTAGAATAGGTAAAGAAATACTTTGTTCATCCCGTATTTTGAAAAATCCCATGATATATGGAGGAAAAAACAAAATCAAAGCATTTTGTCTGTGGAATGGGTGGATTGCAACATTCGCTCTGTTGAAAAACTCCCCTTTATTTCTAAGATAAGGTAAATGTTGGAAATCAGTTGCTAGCTCACTGCCCACAGCCAAATGCTACAGTACCAAAAAATATGAAAAAATAAAAGATGATCGAGTGCATAAAAAATATTTTGTACTGGTGATGGGCACTAAGAAAAGCTTCCAACATGCCAACAGTCTTATCAGTACCTGTTATCGCTGCTGGTATGTTTTTCTGACAGTCATGTATTGCAAAACAAGGCAAAAATCACAATAGTACTGCTTTGGCATACCAGAGTCGTCTTATTTTTCTTTTTCTTAAACTACCCAGAAAATCGATAAAGAATCAGGGATACAAGCACAGTCAGTACTGGAGTTGATATCATTAAAATCTTATCAATTACCCAATTCTTTATCTAAAGTAGGAAAATTTTTCATCCAAGTGACCTAAAACTCAACACAGTACTTCTGTGATACCCCGGCAATACACCTGCATGATGTAAAATGATCCGACTTGTTGAAAAACATGAAGAATGAACAGAAATGCATGTAAAGAAGGCACTTTTGGATAACAGAAACTATTTTCATAATGTAATACCTGTTGGAGGTAGTATACGTGTTTTTACTTCTACAAACCACTGAATTGGGGACCATCACATCTCTCAGAAATCTGTTTTTAGGGTCTTTTTGTTTTAAGCTTCCATCATGGACTGGGTACTTTCTTATCATAAGACAAAGGTTTTAAGATATGTGCAGATGAAAGTGTACCTTGTTTGATTAAACACAGGAATCCACCACCAAAATTTCCCATTTTTAAAAACAGAGAAAATGAAGAAGCTGAAAACAGGATTAACAGAAACTAAAGAATGAAAACATTAGGTGGTGTCCTAGCCTTGCTTCAGTTCCTGTTTGTGAATGTGCATCTACTGTTGATCAAAACAACTGCTTGTAATGTATCTGCTGAGCCCTCCCAACTGCTAAAGTGTTCGGTCCAAAAGCAGCCAAACTTTTCTCCGTTTAACAGAGAGATGAATTCTGATATTATTTAATAAAGTTTAATTTGATGTCATGTAGTGACTGTGACGCTAATTAAAATCTAGACCAACCTTTTGCCAGGATGCTTGAGAACAAGACGCTCTTTTCACTGTTTGTATCTTAACTGTGTTATTTCCCCCCACACCCCCACCCCTATGCAGCCTATGGAGCTGGGAGAACACATAAACAGTTTACTCCTCAACATGTGTGATGACATTACATTGAGTCGAATATCACTGCGCACAGTCCTGGACATCTCCAGCAAACACATCCGAAACTCCAGCTGTGACCCTCCTTTCAGTTATATCAGAAGACTCGTCAGGACAGTGCTGGGCAGCCTTTCTCAGGTATAACATGTGATGATGTATATATAATGAAATTCCAGCATTCCTGTCTAAGAGTCCATATTTGCGAAACTGTCAGGAAGCCTTTATAGGAAGAATGCTTCTTAGCTAAGTGTATGTTAAAGACCTATAACAAGCTCTTCCAAAAGCACGCTAGGTTTGAATTATACAACAGGTGATGTGGTCATGCTGATAGAACATGTTTCAGGACGTCTTCCTTCTTTCACCCTCACTCTTTGTTTTTCATTTTCTGTCTTTTTTACAGCTGGACGGTTTGCTGACTGACAGAGAATCTCTTCCGGAGCGGAGCAAAGAGATTCGGGAGAGGCTGAGGGGCAAAGGGTTGCCCTCAGGTAAGATGAGCTGCACCTAAGTGACACACAGTAACGTTGCAGTGGTGTGCTCAAAATCATTAATTTCCACACTGAGTCGTATCTATTGGCTGCAGGCGGATAAAAGGCTGCCAACGCGATAAGGTTTTTATTTATTTTTAGTGTCGAACTCAGCAAATATTAGTCCGTTGCACTTAAATGTTTTGTTTACCTACATTCTGTGTAATCTTCATATGAGGGTCACAAGTTCAGCCTCTCTCTAAAACAAATCACCAGATCTTAGATAAGCAGGCTTTGTTTAGAACGTTTGGGAACACTTTGAAATTCAATTTGTCAAGCGAGTCCAGAGATGACCCAAAACATGTGTCCACTGATAGATACAGAGAATAACATTGTGACATGGAAGATTAAATAACAATCTGGTATATGTTGGATGAATAGTGAATTGCCATTGTGTTGAAGATTATATTGACAGTAGCCAAGTCTTCATCTCTGAAACAGCCAACTATGCAGGGTGCTTGTTGTTGTCGGTATAAAGTTATTCATGGAAAGAAAAACAATCAAATTGCGAAAGGGTGTTAGGGGTTCTCACAACTTACTGAGCTCCTTCTGTGGTGCCAGAAACCACGGGACACCTTCAGAGGTCCATAAGTCGGTTAAAATGTTTGGCAAAACACGAAAGAACGGCAGCTCATGGGGTCATCGTAATATGCTGGCCTGGTGGTTTTACTCACCCCTAATCTTTAAGCTGTGAGGGCTTAACAGTTTATGCTGGTTGCCCACATGTTTATTAAAAATATATTTTAATGAAGAAAGTATCAAATGTAAATTGCTCACCTTGTTTTCTAACCATTTATCAGTGACATACTCAGTCTGCAGTCTGTGGGAAAGAAGTGAAAGTAGTCAGAGAGAGGAACACCAAGTTACAACCTCGAGTCTGATTTAATTCAGGAAAATATGAACAAATCTTCCCAGTGGTTTCTGAGAGAACTCGGGCATTTTTCCAGGCCATGAAGAGGAGAGCAGAGCACAAACATGGCTTCCATCTCCATTATGTAAGCACGGCATGGCATTGATTACAGATGCATATTTTGGAGTCATCAGTGTAGCTGCTGGTCTCCTGTTTGTATCAGTGCTTTGTTTCCCTGGTTGATCCCCAGCCAGCCCTAGGGAAAGTACATGCAAAGAGTATTACTCAGTTCTTAAGCATCTTTCCTCTGAAAGGACCAGCTCTCTCTCTCTGTGTCACCCTTAACCCAGTGGCTCCAAGTTCTTATTGCTGCTTAGGGAATTTAGATATTGTCTTTGTTCCTTTTACACATGCTGTGCATGTCATCATTGTGATCGACTGGCAGCGTGTCTGGGAGTGTAACTCACCTCTTTGACAAATCAAAGACATGCAGCATAAATTTTTTTTTTATTCCAGTTTTACTCAGTCAAGTTTTTTCAAGTTTCCTCCTGAGTTCCTGGAAGACTGGAATCTGGCTATCTTTAATGCATTTCCAAACATATGCTTTCTAGATTAAAACCAACCCACATGCAGGATTTTTATTTTTTTACAGGCCTCAACATCTGCCCGTTTACCCTCTTGTTTCTGTATTTCTTCCCTTTGTTTTGTTCCTGCATACTTCACTGGTTTATTTCTCACTAAAAAATAGACTTTACTAGTATTGTTTATATGCCTGGAAAGGCAAACTTAAAATTTATGGATGGTGAAAGCAAAAGTTCTTATTCGGGGAAAGGCAGTGCTAGATTGTAAGATGCTTGTGGCAGAAATTGTTAGTTATTGGGCCACAATTTGGTTTCCTTTTAAAACAATGGAAAAATAGTTTCTCAACAAACTGAGGAACTGTAGTAATATTAGCTTTTTATTCCTTGGGCTGCTGTTGTTTGTTTTACATGCAAAAGTGTAACAGTCATATACTATTGGACACAAAGCAGCTATTTTAACACTTGTCAGCCTCTGTATCTGCTTGGTGTTTAAAATTTTGGTTCTCCCCTGCTCTTAGGGAGGAGTGCTGCCCCTCGGGTTCTGGAGCGCTACAGAGCGAAGACTCAGGAACAAACCTCTCTAAACCGAGGCCTTAGTCGTTCCATGGGCTCACTGCCAATCCAGGATCTTTTGAAGGGGGATGACGGGGCAGCTTTACAGTATTCCCTGTCTGATTATCACACCAATTCTGACTTACCCAGTGAACTCTACCCAAAGCCCCCCTCGCTCCATTCCCAGCGTTCTTATCCCTATCTGCACCCCTTTCACCCCCAGCAAAAAGGCCGGCCTGTGGAACTGGACCGTAGATCTCTGCCTTTCTCCAGTGGGGAACTGAAGCTAAGTCAGCCCAGGAAGACCTGGGCTTCCTCTGTGGACTTGGCTTGCATTGACCCAGAGGCTCTTCGCTTTGGGGCTTTGGAGGATGCAAGAAGAGGCAGTAGTGCCTTAAGTACACACTCCAGTGGCAGGCGCAAATCACCTTTGCAAGCTTTAAGAGAAAGGGATTCTCAATACCTTGAGTTTGGTGGGCTGAACAGTCGGAAGCCTCATCACCACTCAGCCTTGTCTGTAGGCTCGGGCATCACCAGTGCCTATGACAAGATCAAGGAAAAACAGAGGAAACTTCAGGCGCTAAGACAAGCAGTGGATGGTGAGTATGCTGAAGCTAGGGGTTTAATTTAATAGAGAATTTGTACAAATGAATGTTTTCAGGGTTAAGTTTGTGTTGTTGTGTGTTTGTTAAATTCCTTGACAAATTTTCAAAACAAAATACGAACCAGAATCATGTAATTCAAAGTGGTATCACGTTGTGGTTGTGACGCCTACTGTGGACAACGTGTTGTGAATGATTTTCACTTTTAGGAAAAAAACCCATCATGGCAGTTTTGGCCTTTTCTTGGAAGCTGGCGCTGATTTAATATAAACAGAATGACTAACAAGCTGTTGTTTTCATTCCATGGGATGTTTTTTCAATGTAAGCCTTTCCTTATTTCAACACATCACAAACAACAAGCACCTGGTTGCTTTTGGTCATGTGTGCTTAGGAGTCCTTTGTCGGAGCATACAACATGTGGCCTATAGTGTGTAAAAATGTAAGATTGCTGTTATGTGTGTGGTTGGCCACAACAAATTTCTTGGGTTTAGTCTGCAACTGTGGCAAGGAAGGAAGTCTTAAGTAAAACAGACCAGTTCAGGGTCACTTGATGTAAGTTAAGTGTCAGACTCTGTAGTGCATGGATTTATCAGGCACAGCATGGAGTCATCAGCTGACCTGATCTGAAAGACAAAAATAAAGTGAAAGCAACGGGATCAAGTGAGCAACCAAGACAGTTGGACTAGTTACAAGTTGCATATCCATCTGTAGTAACTACCACCTAAGTGTTGTGAAGTATGGGGAACCGGGTGCTGGCTTGGTGGTGGCTGGGCAGCAAGGTTTAGACAGAATGACTCATTGCTACAGTGACCAGTAATTATAGGTTGGCTTAATTCTAGCCTGCTGCTGACTGTCAGAGATGTTATATACAAAATCCCTTTAAAAAAAAAAAAAAATTATCATGGCTATAAACATGCATATAAAGGATAGATGCGAACTAGTTACATACTTTCAGTGTGTACAGACTGAAAGGAAAATAGTCTTAAAATAATAGCACAATGCTTAAATCAAGGACATCAAGCAGAACTGTTTAACACGTCAGTCATCTGTTATAAGAGCTTTAAGTTTCCTGTTGGAGATTATGAAATTCTTAGTAAAGTAAGTTTATGCAGTGAGTCACATGTCTCTTGGCCAGCTGAGAGCCGTTTAAGGCGCATGAGGCTTGAACGATTTCATACAATAAACCACTGTCTTCTACCTCTTGCTCTCTTGCTGTTCTTGCAACATCCCCACTCTGTGCTCCGTCCAGCCTTCAGCCTCCCTGCTTTTCTCGCAGCTATTTTTGATGCTGACTGAACCACCAACCAAGCATTCTTTTCCTCGACTGTGGCTTTTCATCCCCCAGCAAGTACCTTCTTGCCTTCTTTTCTTTCACTCCCCTTTGCTTTGTATCGATTGTAATTTAGAGGATTTAAGGGTTTGTTTGGTTTTTTTTTTTTTATTTCTTCATCTCATGAAAGTGCAAGACTTTGTCACTTCACACCTTATGGGTAGCATGAGCAACACCTTCATATAACTGCTAAGATGACACAAAAACAAGGTCCAGATTTAAAGAGTCACTAAAAAAAGTCCAGCAGATATTTCCAATTTAAGATCCACAAACTGAAAGAAACTTAAACTAAAGCTTTGGGATGACTGCCACACGCTGCAGGCTTTAACACTGTGGTAAATATTTTTTTAAAAATGAGATTTTTAGCAAGGAATTGTGGGGGAAAATGGCATTACTGTTGTGTTTGTGATTGCTTGTGAATGTGCAACGAAGACTGAGTGGGTTGAACTATTCATTAATATTAAATGATGGATATTACAAAGCATCCTGGAGAGAAGCTTTGTTTACTGCCGTCAGAAGTGACTGAGGGTGTCTGCAAAGGGTGAGCCAACTGTTCTTTGGCTACACCATGAATGGGCCTAATTGAGTACAAACCATTTGGAGGGGGCCTTGTTGGATGTGTTTCTTGGCAGAGACCTCTTTTCCTTTTCTTTTTTTTTCTCTCTCTCACTTCTTTCTGTTCTTTTCTGCAGGAAAGTGATGGCACAGCAGTGGTCAGTGGTCTCAGGTTTTACAGGGTTAAACAGCCCTTGACTGCCCTTCTGTGTGTGCGTGCATTTACAAGTCTTGTCTAAATGTATTGCAACGCTCACGTTTGTGTGCTTGTGTGCATGCCTTTGTGTGCATGGGCATGTCTGTACCTGGGCTCTTCTGTCTCAAACAACCCCCACACACCATTTTTGGTGTCAGTCTTAAATAAGTCAAAGCTTTCCTTGTCGAACTGGAGACTGTAATAGGAGTCATGCGTAGCAGATGAGGGAATTCCTAACATTATTGGACTTTTCCGGCACTTGGCAGCAGATTATGTGGGTTTCTGCCGGGGTGGGTCCATGTTGGACAGCGGTACAGAACGCTGCTGCTCCAGAGGAAGGGGAGGTGTGTCTGTAAATCACAGCCTTTTGAAATTGTCTTAATTATTCTATTTGAGTCAGCAGGAGATGAGATTGCTGAGTGTTTGGTTTTTTTTGTGGAAAGCTGTTGACTGTTTGTTATTTCTAAACCATTTGAGCTACCTAACTTATTTCCTCTTCACATTATGAATAATGTCCAATGTCCAATTATTTAGTGCTCCGAGGGACTAAATAACCTCAGAGCACAGTCAGAGTAGGGTCTTTTTCTCAGTGTAAAATACTTAAAGACTGAAGGACTGTAGACACTTGTAGTACATGCAGAGGTGTCACCTACATAAAGTCAGATCATGGAGATAAACATGTATGTGAGGACAAATGAAAGATGAAGTGCAGCCTGGAGAAAGCTTGGTGGTGAATGCATGCTTTGATAATTCTTTCCTAGAATTGATGCTCTTTGCCTTAAAGTATGTAGAGACTGTTATGTAGAGGCTGCTTTTCCAGCAAGTTTGTGTGGAGTGCAAAGTATTTCCAGAAAACAAAACATACGAACAACAGAAGTACTCATCTTTTTTTCTGTCATTACAATCTTTAAGAAAAAGAAGGATTTTATTGCATTATTTATTTACCTTTACGGTTTCCTTTATATTTTCCTGTGAATGAAGCTGGTATAATTGTGCAAAGCTCACTGAGAATGAGCTTTGCACTACATCTTTTTTGAACTCTGCATTTTTCTAACCCTTCTGTTCCCTTGCTTACTTATAAACATTTACATTATGAGGGAAATCTCACTCTCCACTCAGCTGTTATCATCTCTGTTATTTTTTGAAATTACCTAAAAGCACCGACTGACACACTGGTCCTAGGGATTATTTGTTTTTTGGGTTTTTTTGGGGTGATTTGTTTTTTCTTGTCTTTGTTACAACTAACTCATTTAGTGCTGTTTCCATGACCAAAAAGAGTGTGTGGCACATGAATCATCTTAAATCTGTATCCAGATTCAGGTTGCCACATTCATAAAAATATATTTATATTTTGCGTGGGTCAGCACAGTGTGGTAATCTCACAGCTGGGCTCAAACTTTTCTGCATGGGTTTTTCCAGGTGCTTCGGTTGCTTCCATAGTCCAAAGACAATCGGGTTAGATGAGGAGGAAACTCGTGTGGTTGTCGGGATTGACCAACGACCTGTCAAAATGGGTGCCCCGCCCTGGATGAAATTTATCTGGGATAGGCTCCAAGCTTTTTTTTCTGTTATTTTTAGCACCTCCAGGACCTCACCAGACTTAGGGAGTCAGGGTAGGGGTTGTTTTGTTGTTGTTTTTTTGTTGTTTTTTTTAACAGTGGGGTTACAATTCTTTTTTTATTTTTTTTTTCCTTCCTTGACAAGGTTGATAAAACTGAAATAACCTCCAGTATCATTCTGACTTATAGCAAAACATCGTAGTTGAAATAGTAGAAGTAGATTCCTTTAAAATCAAATGCTTTATTGCTTTTTATCATGTTTCCTCCTTTCTGTGAAGCTCAGTAAAGTGTTGTTAAGTAATCCATATTGATAAATATGTTTTTTTTTTTATTAGCTGTTGTAAGCTCCTCTTCTTTGAAAAAGCTTTTTCATGATGATAATTTTTCTCTGCATTGTATTCTTCACCTCAGTGTTTCTAAAACTCACCTAAGTATAAAGGCAGGTGACTGCACGTATGTATGTCTCAGTGAGGGCTTTGAAGCAGAAATGTAAGTCATTGTGACTGCATGGGTAACTTACTGTAAATTACACAAGACTGCTCCTCTGTGCACCTTTTTGTGTTAAAGGAAATGAGTCACCGTCCACTGGAAGATGGAAAACTATTTTGGGTGATAGTCCAACCAGTCCTCCTTCCTCTAAGTAACATTATAGTGGCTGTCGGGCCACAATGCTTTTTTGCTTAACATGTTTACGAAAGACAGAGATCAGTACAAGTTGAACTCTGTTGTTTTGTGAAACTGTAAAATAAAATGCCTTAGCAGTGACTTGGGAATCCCATTCATTCAAGCTATGTAGTTGGTACTGAGGAGCAGGATTTTCAAGTTCTGTGTACAATGCAAAGAGCACATGATACATTAGGGTAGGTTTCAGATTGAATCATATTGTTTGTTTGTTTTTTCTCAGTTACCACAGATTTTTAGGTTATTATTAAGTTAATTGGGCTTTGCTTTGAGAAACATTTAAGTGTGGGGAACTGGTCTGTACTTGCTGTGGTTCACCCAGTCTAGCAAGACAAAAGTTTACGCCTTAAATTAAAAAAAAAAAAAAAAAAAAGCATTCTAACCTGACTGGAGGCATGCCTGCATACACTTGCTAAATCTGCTTTTCCTTGTAGGTACATATGCCTTTCATTAGGAGTGTTTACCCACAGCATGACTAAATCCTGCTTTGTGTGTATTATTTTACAGGCTTAGTGTCACCGTTTGGTTTCAGTAGATTGTGGAGTAAATGAAAACATGCGCCCATCAATTCATATGTTGTCCTAGCCCCATAAAGTCTCATACAACTTATTGTAAACCTCTGTTTTATGTAACATTGACAAATACACGGCTTCACCTTAACACCTTAATTTGTATTAAGTGCATGAAGTTATCCCTTTTGTTGTTATTGATGTTATTATTGTTATTACTATACTACTGTGTGGTTTGTATAATACATAATTTTCAAATGAATTTCTCTGTTGCCAGATCCAGTCCACACCCACCACAGGTACCACAGTGATTACAGTTCATCCAGTGAAAGCCCCTCACTCGCCTCCTCTGATCCAGATTACCGGCAAGGTAAAAGACGCCACTGACAAATCCTTTACTGCTATTACGCTTTTAATGGCGATCCCACCCACACATAGCATACTATGAAATGTAACTAACAGGTGATAGGTGCCGCACACATGTAACTCATCTTGGCTATGTGCATGCAAGAGAATAAATCAGTCACTTAATAATAACATGAGAGAGCCATACTGAGCTGTGGCTGTTCTGCTAATACTCAGTTTCCGCAGTGGCTTACGGTGACTTCATAGTGCACTTTTTAGGCTTAAAGCGAAGTGCCGCTGCTTTTGCTTGATTTAGAAGCACAGCAGCAGACCTGGCAGTTTCCCATGTTGAGGTAACTTCCAATCAACTGCTGTTATTTGACTGTCTGATGCCGCTAAACAAATTGCATGTTGCCTTTCACTATGTAAGATTGCATAAGGTAAGAATTCCTTTCCACTGTCAGTGAAAAATGAAATTGTGCAATGCACCTTATTGTTATTGTAGTAGTAGTGTGCATAATGTAAGGGCGATTGTGGCTCAAGAGCTGGGAGTTCGCCTTGTAATCGAAGGTTGCCGGTTCGAGCCCCGGCTTGGACAGTCTCGGTCGTTGTGTCCTTGGGCAAGACACTTCACCCGTTGCCTACTGGTGGTGGTCAGAGGGCCCGGTGGCGCCAGTGTCCAGCAGCCTCGCCTCTGTCAGTGCGCCCCAGGGCAGCTGTGGCTACAATGTAGCTGCCATCACCAGTGTGTGAATGTGTGTGTGAATGGGTGGATGACTGGATATGTAAAGCGCTTTGGGGTCCTTGGGGACTAGTAAAGCGCTATATAAATACAGACCATTTACCATTTCCACACTAGGACTACTCAAGATTAATTCACTTAAAATTGTCAACACAACAGAAGGCTGAGCTAGTCAATGAGGAGTTCAGTTAAGATCAGCCTAAAGGTTAAGACATTAACTGGCTAACTTTTTCCATCCATATCACTAAAAACAAATCCCTGCTGCAAAATTTAGTTAAAGGCCAAAAAGACTTGAAGCCCATTCTAATGTAACCCTGCACCAAAGTTTAACACTGAAAAAGAAACTTGTGGATCTATATTATTCACTAGAATGTAGTGGAATTCTAAAGCATCTCTAACATAGTTTGTGTTACTAAATCCAAACCTGTTTTTAAACATGCATTCAGTAATAACTTATAAGACAGAAAAGCTGTATGTCATTACTTTATTACAGCTACCGTTGCTGTAATGCAGCACACTTTATTGCAAGGCAACAGAGATGCCATTTGTTGTGCTGATTTTACTCTTCTATAATTGCACCTTTGACAGGTATATTTGCAGCACCATGTGTGCGTGTCTGTTTTACTATAAAAATGTAAAAACAGCATTTAGCCCTTTGGCTTTTTTGTGCACCTCTATGCTTGGATGCTTTTGCATCTTTTTTGGGGGGGGGGGGTTCTCTTTATGTTTAAAAAAAAAAAAAAAAAAAATGCCACTAGCCTACTGGTGACTGCAGAGGAAAATTAGCCTGTATAGCTAATTTTGGCATACTTACATGATGGACCTAAGTATTCATGTTAATTGATGTGTATTTTCCTTTGTTTTTGTTTATTGTACTGACATTCTGCTGTCTTTTCTAGCTAAGAAACCTGGTGAAATTGGCAGGTATGGCTCCCAGCTGGCACTTCTAACCGAACATGACGCGTTGGCGCTGGCAAGCCACAATGCAAACAGACACAGGTAATGCCCAGTCTCTCCCACCCCCCTCACGTGCCCCTCACCCATCCCACCTCCACATCACAAATATCCTGGTGAATGTGGAAGCTATCCTGTTTGGTACTCTAAGCCACAAACATACAGCTGGTGTGGCTTGGCAGGGTCAGCTCCATGCTTCACTAGTGAGGTCATCTAATGTGACATCCACATTCAACATTCTCTGTCTCTCTCTAATCTCTGGCATTATAGATCAGAACTGCCTGCTGTTGTTCAGCCTGCTCAACAATTTGTCCCACAGCAGAGCCCCTTTTTCTTCCCTTTTTCCCCAGAATGCTAAAGCGAAAACATCAGCTGTACACAAAAAGCCATTTTGCTGCTAGCTTTAAACTTGTCCATTACATAAAAAATGAAACAAAGTGTCCAAATAGAAGACGTATCTTCACATAAACCCCACCACACACTCGCACAGAGAGAATAGCTTCCTTTCTGCTTATAGACAGCATCAGACTCTTCTGACACCCATCCTCTTCTCTTCTTTTCCCTGCAGGCAAATTGAGGGGGGAGCTGAAGACACTCTGGTTGGAGCAGAGTTGCTGCTGCAGAGGCAGGAGGAGGAAGTACAGCGGCTTCAGGCCCACATGGCCCACAGGCTGTCCAGGGCCAACCTCTACCCCACAGATGACCCCTTGGCCCTTCAAGAGTCTCTCTATACCTCTTCTGTACCTCCACGCAAACTCAAGGTTTGCACATGTAGCAGTATTACTGATGTTCTGTTAATTATGATCTTTCTTGCAGTTTTGGCCTTTTTTTTTTCTTTACAAAAAACATTCTTATTTAAATAGAAAGGCTCTTTAATCACTATGGAGCACACTAACTCTAGAACGGCATCCAAGTTCTGAGCATTTGTGGCCTTGAAGCGTGTTTGCATTGCAATATTTGATGATGGATGTATAATTTAGACTCACATGAGCTCATTGGCAGCAAACTTGTTGATGCTCTAAAGATGAACTGCTGACTGGAGTACATAATTCATTTCAGCCTCCTTATAGTAATTAAAAGTATGTAGGATTGTGGGACGTGTGGATTTTTTCCCCTCCCTTTTTTTCCCCTTGTGGGATGGTCTAATTTGGCAGTATTTACCAAATACCAAATAGTAGTTACCATGCTTATCAACACAGTTGGTAAGCATGGTAACAATTGTGTTGCTGTTCCCAGTATACCCTAAATACTATAGAATATTATATTGCCAATAAATTAAGCACCCTTGCTAGGACTAGACTTTTTAGTGTGTTTGTGGTTGATTATAATTGGTGGAATTTAGGAAATAAAGGTTTCCAGTTGGAAAAACCTACAGCATGTGAGTTAAGGAAGAGGAGTCCTGCTCTTCTGACTCATGTGAGATTCAATTATAGCAAAAACACAAAACAAAAAAATCAACAAGGAAATGTGTACAACACTATAAAGCATATATTCATATCTCTCTCTGACCTGCAAATGAGTGCATAATGCTCTGCTGAGAGCTTTTAAACTACGTCACTTTGGTCACTTTGAGTTATACCTTTTTTAGAACCTGGTTGTACCCGTTCTGCTTTCAGAGTATCTTAATTCTTTGTGTCACAGATTCAACAAGGTGCTGGAAACATTATTCAGAGATTTTGGTGGATATTAACACGATGGCATCAGAGAGTTGCTTCAGATTGGTCAGCTGCACATCCATGATGCCTATCTGCCATTCTACCACATCCCAAAGGGGCTCCATTAGATTGTGATCTGGTCACTGTGCAGACCATTTGAGTACAGTGAGCTCATTGTCATGTTCAGGAAACCAGTTTGAGATGATCTGAGCTTTGTGGCATGCTATCCTGCTGGAAGTAACCGTCACAAGATGGGCATACTGTGGTCATAAAGGGATAAACGTAATTAGCAGCAATACTGAAGGTGGTTATGTTGTTTGGTACTAAGAGGCCCAAGGTTTTCCAGAAAAAATATCTCCCACATTATTACAACATTACCAGTTGCCTTGATACAAGGTGGGATGGATGCATCCTTTCATGTTGTTAAGGCCAAATTCTGACCCTTCCATCTGAGTCTCTCAGAAGAAATCAAGAATCACTGAACCAGGGAATGTTTTCCAATCTTCTGTTGTTCAATTTTTATAGTGAGCCTGTGTGAATTTTGGCCTTCGTTTCCTGTTCTGAAATATTCAGTCCAGCACATCTGGCACCAACAACTGTGCCACATTCAGAGTGACATTAATCCTCCTTTCTTTCCCCATTCTGATTTTCAGCTTGAACTTAAGCAGGTAGTTTACACCATGTCTCCATGCCTAAATGCACTGGGTTGTTGCCAAATTACTGGCTGATTAGATATTTGCATTAACAAGCAACTGAGTAGGTATACCTAATAAAGTGGCAGCTTAGTGTGAAGTATTTGTGTTATGCATATTTTATATCATGGGTGAGAGGGCAGTTGTAATTTTCAAAAGACCCTTTAGTGTGCTGGTAAAATAAAACTTAAGTCTAACAGTGACTTTTTTATTATGTGGTAGAACTTTCACGGACCCGAGTTTGTGAAGATGGCCAGCGAGCCCTGCGTGCCCTTATCTGTTCCCTCGTCAATAATGGTGAGAATGTAAAGTTATGCCATCTTGAAGCCAAAGAATTCATATTTTTATATCTGTTTGTAAACCATTACTCCATGCTTTGTATTCTTTAACTCAAGAAACGTGGGAAGGTGGAAGAAGTGCAGAGGAAGGTGGGTGTGGTACTGCTCAATGGCCAAAAGCTGGAGCTGAGCTGTGACATCAAGGCAGTGTGTAAAGACGTTTTTGACATGGTGGTTGCTCACACTGGACTTGTGGAGCATCATCTCTTCGGCCTCGCATACCTCAAAGGTATTGTGTGTTTGTGGTTTGAGGTGTGTGTGTGAGAGAATGGATGTGATCTTGTGTTATTTTGATAAATGTTTCACAGTTGTTCTTTGTTTGTTTAGTCTTTAGTAGTTGCCCCCAGAGGTCTTAATTCTCACATAAGAAAAAAGCATTTTAAAAGTTCTTTAAAATTAACTCAAATTGTATTCGAAATAAATGTTTTCATTTTTGAAGTGGAAAGTTTAAAAGTGTATAAATGCACATAAACAAATATCGGTTTGGTTGGTTTTAGTTGTTCATTTTGATCAATTTCCTGTAAAGATGCAAAGCTTAAGACAGCCTAACTTGACTTTCTAACCCTTTCATCCTGAAAATCACACACAGAAAATGAGTTTTTCTTCGTTGATCTTGATGCCAAATTATCCAAAGTGGCCCCAGAGGGATGGAAGGAGGAGTCCAAGAAAAGGAGATCTGACATGCTTTTTAACCTTTTTTTCCGCATCAAATTCTTCCTTGAAGATATCAACTTAATACAGTAAGTGCACACAATTAGCTGGAAAAGCCAAATGTGTGCTGTCGTTACATAAAAAAAATAACAGTGTGTTCATGTTGGCATATTAACCGCTTAAAGTGATTTTCTGTGGATTCTAGGCACGCATTGACCAAACATCAGTACTACCTACAGCTGAGGAAGGACATCTTGGAGGAAAGAGTGCGCTGCGGCACAGAAGATGCCATGCTGCTGGCTTCTCTGGCATTGCAGGCTGAATTTGGTGACTATCAACCTGAGGTACCCACTCAGCTGTTTATCTGTTTGTTATCAGTCAACTAAAAGTTTCTTTTCTCGTATGACTTTAAAAAAAATGTATTTCATTTGACTCTTGTATATATAAAACAATAAAAGTATCTTAAAAATAATCTCATTAATCCCGATCCTGCAGCTCCATGGGAAGACTTATTTCCGAATGGAGCACTATCTCTCGATGTCTGTCTTGGACAAAGTGGGCCAGACCACCATCAGGGAGGATCTGCCAAAGCTTCACAGCAACTACTACGGAGCAACAGAATCTGAGGCGGAGTTTGAGTTCCTTAAGGTTGGCAATAATAAAGTAGACTGCGTTTAAATTCCGTTTTCATGTCGATATCAAAAATATATTCAGTTATGGCTGAAGTTATTTTTTTCAGTAATAAATTGCAACTCAAGGTTTTTATTTTGTGATGTAAATGATTATTTTATACCAAACAGTTTACTTCGGCAGAAGGACTGACATGCAGTGTATGTTTGACAAAAAATAAGTACCGTACCAAGAGCAAAATGTCTGTTTAAATTTCATTTTGTTGTATTTTTTGTCTCATTGGAGACTACAAAAACGGATGTTTGCTTCCTCATCAACCTTAATTTGAAAAAAACCCCCAAAAAACTAACCCCTGGTTCTCATTTGGAAAGTTCCTGTTTTCTATGTTAATTTGATTATTATTTGAGTATCTTAGTACCATCTCTCTTGTCTTTAAAGATGAGCCAGAAGCTGACAGAATATGGAGTCCACTTCCATCGAGTGCTTCCTGAGAAGAGATCTCAGACAGGGATCATGCTGGGTGTTTACTCCAAGGGGGTGCTCATTTTTGAAGTCCTTAATGGAAATCGTACCCCAGTGCTAAGGTTCCCCTGGAGGGAGACAAAGAAGATTTCCTTTGCGGTATGCGCTTGACTCTTATTATTCGAAATAAACCTGTATTACAGTATACCAGTATTTGTTTTCCACTATAGTGTAATCCAATTGATGGCCATTTTCACTTTGTTTATTATTATTAGCATTTTTTTGTTTCTTTTTTGTCTGTAATCCTCCAGAAAAAGAAGATTTGCCTTCAGAACACATCAGATGGCATTAAGCACCTGTTTCAGACAGACAGCAACAAGACATGTCAGTATTTGCTACAACTGTGTTCAGATCAGCATAAGTTCCACCTGCAGATGAAGGCTCGCCAAAACAACCAGGAGCAGCAAGACCTAGGTAAGCAAGATATTATTTAGAATGATGTAAATATATAGCCAGCTAAGCGCTGCTTGTTTTTTAATAGAGATGAGGGTTAACTTGATGCATCTGTCACAGGCAACACTAATTGGAATAAATCAACGAATCAGCTCTTTGGAATTACCTGCCTCATGTTAATAAGCACTAATGATTATTATTACTATAGAATGACAGACTTTTATGTCATTCATGTTCCCGCTCACCAGAAAACAGTTTGCAGTACTCCCTCGACTCTCGGAGTGGAGATGCCGTTGGTATGAGAGCGAGTTCGGGCAGCCTGGCCCCAAGTTTATCGACACGCTCCAACCCAGACCAACTGAAGAGAATCTCATACTCAGAGGCAGCCCTCAATAAGGCACTGTCTGGCTCAGTATTAGTCCAAGATGAGCTTCACTTTCCAGGGTTCAATCCAGCGGCCTCCACGGTCCTTTCCAATCCCCGAGCAATGAGTCGTTCCCACCACAACCTCGGGCAAATGCCAGAGTCTCCGGAGGACAGGCTGGCAGAGTTGTATCGTGGTCAGTCGCACAGCGGACTTAGTCAGCCACAAGCCAACCAACTGGCCTCTCACTTCCAGCAACATCAGCGAGCCAGCTCAGACACAGACTCCATCCTACACCAACAGGACAAGTGAGTTGAGAAAAGCAAAACATGTCAAAAGCAAGACCCGGATTATTTCCCATAAGATTGATGAAACGTAATGAAAGGAAATTATGAGCAAATGCTGAATTTAACTTTATAATAAGAAATAAGAAAAATAAATAAGAAAACTGTGTTTCTCATCTTTTTATTCAATGCCTTTTTCCTCCAGTATGGGGTCCTGTACATGTGTTTAGGTTTCACTGTCAGTCTCTTCAGGGCAGACTAAAGTTACTGAGGATCTGTTGCTGAGACTACTCTGCACTACAGAGACATATAAAACTCCAGCCTGTAATTGACCCCCGGGGGTCTGTGTGTGGGTGTACATGCGCCTTAGTGTGTGTTTGTGTCATTGTGCCTTTTTTAGTAAGCAACAAGTCTGTTTTGTGTCAGCTGCTCCCCCTTGTGTCAGCTTCACAGATGACCTGTGATTTTTAGCTTAGAAATTTCAGGGGCCTAATGTTATTAAGAGAGTGTCTTCAGCGTTGTAGAAGACACCTAATTTTTCTCATTTGTGTTTTGCTTTCTCAGATCATTTGGCATACCACCCCTCAGCAGCGCAGCCTGGAGCACCAGCATGTCCAAAAAAGAATCTGACTCCTCTTCCATAGAGGATACCGGCCAAGCATATGTAGTAGGTAAGAATGCTGACCTGTGAAGAGCGGAGCATCAGAGGTGTAGAGGTCATACCTGAAATACTGAAAGAATGCTCTTATTAATGCGTTGCATTCTTTCACAGGTGTTAGCATGCACAATTCCTCTGGACCACCTTCAACCCCAGCATCTGTGAATGGTACGTAAGGCAATGTGATTCTTGTTCCCACAGATACCAATTATTACTCATTTTTAGCATTCTGTCTCTACAACTCTAGTCTGTTCACCAATATCTCTCTGAGATTTAGCAAACCATGAATATATACAAAAAAATAGTCCAGTCTCTTTTCTCTCAGTGCTCGATGCCTGTGGACCTTGGCTTTGGCCCCGCTCCCACCATTTAATAGCTTAATTCTTGGCACTGAACTCAACTTTCATCCCAGCTTAGCCAAGCTTTTCAGGCTTGTTATTCAATTCTACTAAAGAGGGAGCCCTTCAGCTACACTGTATGTCCTCTTGAACTGATTAGTAGTTACAGTGTAGTGCTTTCAGAGTGGGCTGCGTTTTCTTCCCTGCTTACCAAACTCAAAAAGGACGTAACTGTGTTACAGAAGATGTCATGTATTTAATGTTTTTTCTTTGGACAGATTCCCTAAAGAAAAAGGTTAATGCGTTACCATCTCCAGAGAGAGAGATCACAACTGTAAACTTGAAGAAAGATGTGAAATACGGACTCGGTAAGAGTGAATGAATATATTCATAAAATTAGTTTTATTTTACACAGTCTCTGCTGTTTTGACAACTGCTTTAAACTGCTTGAAATGCTGGGGGGACCCTGGACATGCTGTATACTTGACAGATTTCTGAGTTAAAAGAAGTGAATAACTCCCCCTTAGGCAACCTGTTGCTTTTCTATTTTAAGGACTTGGATAACCAGTAATTTTGCTGTATACAAATCTTTCAGCTGAATAAACAAAAATGGTGTTTGCCAGAGGCTGCCTCTACATTTGCATGCAACAGTTTATAGTTTTGGGTTCATACATTTGCGGTGTGTGTTTGTCCTGTAGGGTTTCAAGTTGTAGCAGGAGAGAACTCTGGCCGCGCAGACCTTGGCACCATCATTAGCTCCGTCACTCCCGGTGGTCCCGCTGATATCAATGGCTGCCTCAAACCCGGTATGCTACTTTTTTGTTGCCACTTTCTACCTTCCGTATTCAGATGATGGTGTTCTTGTTGTCTGCTTGTGCTGATGGTTAGCTCTTAAGGTTGTTTCATTCTTGCTGTGAATATGAGTAGTTGTTGTCTGTGTGAGCAACGGTGGTCTTGTTGATTCAGGTGACCGGCTGATCTCTGTAAATGAGAAAAGCCTAGAAGGACTTTCTCACACGACCGTGGTTGATATACTTCAGAATTCTCCTGATGACGTTACTCTCGTCGTATCACAGCCCAAAGAGAGGCTCTACAAAGGTAAAATCAGGGTTACAGGTATAATTTTTGTTTTCATGTGCACCTTGTCAGGATTGATCCTGACTTTTATCCAAAACCTTTTTTGTTCCAACAGAATCTCCTGGAGGATATTCACCCTACCAGCACGGGTCTTCATTTAAGTCCCTTAACTCTGCTCAGAAACAAGAACTGGACTTTGATACCTCCTCAGAAGAGCATGCAGGAACAAGAAGCCCCAGCCCTCTACAGCAAAGTGCTGGCATACAGTCATCTAACTCATCACCAGCTCAACAGGACACTGCCCTCAGTTCTCAAGACTCTAAGACGAGCATTGTGGCTAAAACCAACCAAGCCCCTGGTGGAGTTCAGCAATACCTAGAAAGGAGTGCTGCACCCACTGCCCAACATCCAAATGTAGGTCCTGATCCTACACCACCAGCTCTACCTCCCAAAACTAGAAAATCTAAAGTGCTGGAAGCTCCCAAAGTCTCTGAGCATTCTGACCGTGGAGATTCAGACATGGACGAGGAAACTTATTCAAGTAGTCAAGAGAAACAAAAGGTCAAAAAGGTTTGTTTATTTTTTAAAATGGACTCATTTTAATGGATTCCCTGCTTTTATACATTGCCCTAGGCTCTCAATTAGGAGCTCCGTTAAGTATAATACACAGAATTGTGTCTTCTAGTAGAAATTTTCTTACGTTAATGGAACAGAATATGATTGTTTGTTTTCTATACACAAGCATTACATATAACCTGATGCTTGGCACAACTAACTGCCTGTTCTTTATAACATTTGCCTGTCATTGCATTTACACTGTCAATGAAAGGCTGCATTGCAACTGTATGCTGCATGATATTCCTTGTGTTTTTTCACTGTATCGGCTTGTTTAGTCAGTCTACTCACTCACCTTGATTTCTTTCTGCATGTTCAGGCTTGTGATAATTCACTGTAATGCCCTATTCTCTGTTTGCAGGAAAACATCATGGAAAATTTAAATGGTAATGCCTCAGGGGTCAATAGTCTCCATCCAGGAGAACTATATGACATTGAGCTGTCCAAAAAAGACAGCAGCCTGGGCTTAAGTGTCACGGTACTGTTCGGCAAGGTTTTCACCCTTTTCTTTGTTTTGCACCTTTTTTTCCCCCCCCCGACTCATCCAGTTCACATGTTGTTTGGTTTGGTTTCATTTCTTATTGCCGTGTGTTGGACGTTCTTGTGGTAATACTAACCCTCATGCATGTCAACTTTATTTTTTTAATCAAGAAGGATTTGAAAGAAAGAAATGTCACAGTATCTCTTACAGTAGGGACTTTAAATGATGTGAGTAATCACTGCTCTAATTAGTCTCTCTGGAATTTTGAATATGATTGACTTGGGTTAATTAAACCACTAAACCATTTTAACAAATCACTTTATTATGTCTTCAGACTGCTGTCACACATGTACTTGTGTTGTTGGTCTTTTTAAATTTTTAGAAGATTTAAAAATAATAAGAGCTTTGTTTAATACCTAAGCAAACTCCAGAATCACAAAATCCACCTAAAAGGTCATTTGAACAAGAGGAAAAGGAGCTTGTGTCATATGGTCATGATTCATAGTGTCTAAAACCAAGTTTTAACTTGGTCTTTGACAAAACTTGCTAAACTTCAAAATCATCATCTACTCCACCTGTGACAGTTCTTATGCACCAAAGTATAAGCTTCATTCAACCCCCGATCCAAAAAAACTGAAATATAAACTTCTGGTCTTGAATTTTCTGTTAAAATTACTTTAAAATACTTCTCTTGTACAGTTTGATATTCTCTTCACAGTTCTGAAGCCACAATAAAGATAAAGCAGTTATCATATAAAACACATCCAACCCTGCCATCAACCCCCACAGACAAATAAAGAATTATGCATTTTCTCTTTGGCTCATTTCACTAAGAGTTCTGTCATTATCTTAGGGAGGAGCTGGCACTGCTGTCCGACATGGAGGCATCTATGTGAAAGGTCTTATACCAAAAGGTGCTGCAGAGCTTGATGGAAGGATACAGAAAGGTAGACACTAGTGTAACAAATATGTAGCACAAAGGAAAAAATGAAATTGGATGAAATTTAGACTCTTTCGTCTTTGGGCAATACCTGTCTGTCTGCGGCTTAGGTGATCGTGTGGTGGCTGTCAATGGAAAGAGCCTGGAGGGGGCCACTCATCAGCAAGCGGTAGAGGCTCTCAGAGACACCGGACAGGTGAGGGGATGACAGTTCCCATGAGCCACCATGTGAGCAGTATCTTTAAATTATGTTGCTGCCTAGCTGGCATCTTAACACTTAGTTTTACTTCCTGCGTGCCTCAGACAGTGCACTTGTTGCTGGAGAGGGGTCACGTACCTGCAAACAGCATCCACGCTCCCCTCACACCTAAGAACACTCCACCATCTGCCAGCACTGGCTACGACAGAAGTCCGACCAAGAACAAGGAGCAGACACTCGAAGCCAAAGAAAAACCAGAGTACAGCTTCATCACACAAGGTAAAGGATGTGGTGTGGTTTATTTTGGGATTGGAGATCCATTTTAACGCACCCTGTAATGCTTTTTCCTGTTTTCTGTGGTCTAATTTCAGTGGTCTAATTATCATTGAAAATGCACAGCAAAGTGCAGGTTGAGGGATTATCCTTTGACCTCTTTCGTAGCACTGCAACAAAGCTAGGTTCAGACATTTAATATTCATTAGGTGCCTTTTTTTTTTCCTGTGCAATTCAGTGAATTTCACGTGTTAAATGCATAAAGACTCTTTTACCCAGGCTCTCAGGGCACACCATGCTATTATTTTAATTTTAAGGTTTTTTTGTTTTTTTTTAAAATAGCCACTTATCTTTTCAACAGGCAGTTGCAGAGAGACAGATAACCACTTACTATGGCACCAAAAAGGGACTTTAGAATAACCTGACAGGCAGGTCTTTTGGCAGGTTCATACCTTCTTGCTCCAAGGCAACACATGCCCCACTCCGCTGCCCAGCTCTTTGATGTATTAACTTACCTGCATAACTAATCTAACTGCACCATCAAGTAAGTTAGGTTAGTTGGTTAATGTTCCACCCTCTTCTAGTTTAGTCATTGTAAAACGACTGTAGTTTCTATAATGCGGTTTTTCTGGGGGGTTTTTACCCTCACCTAGCACACGAATTACTTTTATACTGCAACCTGCAGCCACTTTTTAAAGCCCAGATAGATGCTTAAGAGGCGTTTTACAGTATTTTGTCCAAGGATGCTTCCACATACGGACGCAGTAGATCAAGCCACTGATCTTAGGAATAGTAGACAACCTCCTCTAACTCTTTTGCAACCATAAGCAATACGAGTTTGCTTTTCTGCAGGTGAGAATGTAAGGGTCCATCCAGCAGATGTAATGGAAATGAATAGTAATTCCTGTACTACTGGAGACTGTTTGCAAATGATTTAAAAAGAAAAAAAAGAGTAGTTTCAGACTTCTAAAGTAAATTTCTACATTATTGAACATATGTGATTTGACATTTACTTTATAGTTACTCTGAATAACAAATTATATTGTCTTCTTTTGCCAACAGCCATCTTGAGTTTTAAAAAGGCTAACAGACTTTTTAAGATATATGCACCATTTCTTTTTGATACTTGTGTCCACCTGTAAACAATCAAATTTGGTCATACAATGTATTATTTATTTTTTTTCGCAGTGTTACACCAAGACTTACATCAAGATCAAATGAGCATGTGTGTACAACCCATCGTTTGCACACTGCTGTTGTATTAGAGCTGAGTAGATGGGCAGAATCTACATAAATTGCTCTTCTGCAACAAGAGCTGGACTATCCTTTAGTTTTGTGCTCTCCCTAACTGGTTATAAATACAAGTTGGGAATGCACTTTTTGTTTTGTGTATCAGGCGTGTCCTGAAGTTGTATGTTTTTAGTCAGGTTCCTAATATACAATATACTAAATGTTTTACCAAATCAGACTATAAAATCCAGTTTTGAGCCCCCCACACCCCCAAAAGAACATCCTTTCCTTATATTTATTTGCATGTAATTTTAAGAGGTTGGGTACACCGTCTACAGGTTGTTAGTGTATTATATGGCTGTTATTATAATAAGCTATAATTCATTCTGGTTTTATATTTTATCTTATTCTGTGTGACCATTCATCGACCATCTATGGCAATAACTGCAAATTCATGTGTTCTGTTTCACAGATAATATGTTTGAGGTGTGCCTGCTGAAAAACACATCAGGGCTGGGTTTCAGTTTTAGCCGAGAGGAGAACATCCCCAACGAACCCCCTGGCTCCAGCATGGTGAGGGTTAAAAAACTGTTTCCTGGCCAGCCAGCCGCAGAAAGCGGTCGTATCAAAGTTGGTGATGTCATCTTGCGTGTCAATCAAACCCCACTCAAAGGACTCTCGCAACATGTATGTAATACACTTTGTCTCAGTTCCCATTCAAGAATCACATCAAAGTTATTTGATGTCATAATGTGTTTGAAATTGTGGTTCCTTTACATTTTGTGTAGGAGGTGATATCCGCTCTGAGAGGAACTGGTCAAGAGGTGACTTTGCTTCTCTGTAGACCTGAGCATGGCATTCTTCCTGAGATGGACACTGCAGCTTTGGTGAGTCACTTAATATTTTCCTCATCACTGAGAGTCTTTCAAGCATTAGTTGAAAACTTAAATTGAACCAAATTTCTTCCTAGACACCTAAGCCATCGCCTAGAAAGACACCAGGGACATTTGGAGAGCCCAGCTTGAACTTAGAAAGGCTCACGTCTGCTCCAGGGAGTAAGAAACAGGGCCCTGTGGAAGACGCCCTGGAGAGGCTGCTACACAGAACCCCTGGCCGACGCAACAGCTACAGCGACAGCACCGATGGGGATGAGGAGGTGGAAGAAGCTTTCAGCGCAGGCTCTGTGGAGAACAGCAGGCAGAACTGGGAGCGGAGTGTTTACCAGACCTCCGGTAGCAACCCGGGACTGGGACGCTACGACAGCAGTGGTCATCTGGATGACATGCACTCAGCTTTTTATTCCTCAAATCTATCAATGACAAGATCAGACCTCAGCAACCGGTAATTCATCTAATGTTAAATACTCGATTAGCATTATCAGTTATAAATGTGATTATTAGTGTTTTTGCTAAATTTTGGCTTTGTGGATGTTTGGTCAGGGGACTTTCATCCCCAGTGGGAACTGATCTGGAGTCATCCACTTTTCCGAAGGTGTCCTCCCTGTCTTCCCCAAGCCCAGATCCCCTGCCTCCTCCACTACCTCTGCCCTTGAACCTCACTGCACCTGGCAATGGACAGGATGGAGATGAATTCGTCCCAGTAAGAACTGAGGAAGGGAATCATAATCTAATCATTTTAGGGTTTCCACTAAAATGTGGATCAAGATGTTATTCCTGTTACTGAGGTTATGTGTTTTTGTTGTTGCTAGGAAGTAGAGCTACAGGTCTCTTTGGTGAAGTCAGAAAAGGGCAGCCTTGGCTTCACCCTCACTGAAGGCAATGATCATGGATGTTACATCCATGACATCATCCAGGATCCAGCCAAAGGAGATGGAAGGCTCAGGCCCGGGGACCGAATGATCACGGTATAAATTCCCATTATTCACTATGTGCCAAGGTGTGAAAAGCGTGTGGATTATCATTATCAACAGAGGTTTCAGGTGAAATCATTGTGAGACCTTGCCTCACCCTATTGTGTGACGTATTGAGATCAGCTGACGCAAGATGTAAGAGGGCGTTAACACACCTGGGAAGGGATTTCAAAACTGGATTATAGATGGCAGACAGCTGGTGTCGCAGGCCACCCCCTCTGTTCAAGGATGGTCATTCACATGGACATAGTTTGCAAGAGGAGTGAAAAAAGCCATCTATTGAAAGATTGACCTTTTTTCTTTTAGATGCAGAGTCTTGTCCTGTTGAGGTGGCTCTTCTGTCTTGTGCCATGTGTTTATGAGGTGGCTGTTTGGTTTTCCTGTTGTTTAGTATGTGTTTGGGAGTTTTGTCCTTGGCATGAGCCAGTTTTTGTCTGAGTGTGTGGCTGGGTTTTCGTGCTCGAAGATAATTTTCCTGAGCTTCTCTGACAAACCTGCTACATAAGGGATTGTCCGTTTGTCCTTCTGTTTCTCCCTAGTTGGTGACCTTCTTTACTGTGCATCTTTGCTGATTTGATGAAAGCCCAGTTGGGATAACCGCATGTTTTAAGAGTTTTCTCTACATGTGTGCGTTCCTTTCTTTTCCATCTGGCTTAGAAGGAATGTATTCTGCCCGGTGTTGCAGAGTCCTGTTTACTCCAAGTTTGTGTTCCAGAGGGTTGTGGGAGTCAAAAAGCAGGTACTTGTCTCTGTGTGGGGGCTAAACTTTAATGTTGAGGTTTCCATTCTCCTCAATGTGCACAGCATGGCCCAGAAATGGCAAACTGTTATCCTTTGTCTCCCCTGGTGACTTTGTTTCCACTGAGTTGATGTGAACAGCCTGCACCATGTATCAGTACCAGTGGCTAGGTGCTGTCCCTTTGAAAGAGCCAAGAACTTTACTTTCTACTAGCTCCATGTAAAGATTGGCTACATTGGAAGACACTGGGTAGGCCATGGCACATCCATGTTTTTGTCTGCAGAAACCCTTGTTGTATTTAAATGTATTTAAATTATGTGGTGCTAAGGCAGAGGTCTAATAGTGTGCAAATCTGATCGGGGTAAAACTAGTTCTGTTTTCTAAGAAGCTGTCTTGCTGTAGTTGATTTTCTGACAGTCTCCACTGCCTCAGTTGTAGGTATGCAACTAAAGAGTGAAACTACATCAATGGACACTATGGAAACTTAAAGAAGTCCAGTTGCTTTTCTTTCCAAGCTCCTTCGATTATTATGACCTGGATGACTGAGAACCTACACAGACATATAGAGGCGGTTATCAAGTACAAACTGGAAACAGTCTGGCTCTCTGTTCCTTTGTGTTTCCCAAACCATTATACATTGAATTAATGTTTTTTGTCTACAGGTGAATAACACTGATGTGAGCGATATGGGCCACACCGAGGTGGTCAATCTTGTGCGTGCTGCCCCTCGGGTGGTTGACTTGGTGGTAGGAAGGGTCTTGGAGGTTCCTAAACCCACCATAGAAGCTCATCTGCTGCCTGACATTTACTTCAAGATGAACCAAGAACCACTGGGTAAGAAACGACCTTGATTAAGAAAAGAAAATATCACTGGTGTGTCTCACATTAAGCCACTAAAGTCTTGAAAATCTTCCCAAAGGTTGCATCAGAAATTAGTTCTTAAGAATCAAATCTTAATATTTTTATTCTTTATTCATTCCCCAGGTTTGGTACTGGATGGTGGTAGTGACAGTTTGTACGGGATCTTATATGTGAAAGATATTCTTCCGGGTTCATTAGCCTCTAAAGAAGGAAGCTTAATGCCACTTGACCTAATCCACTACATCAATGGGGCCCCTACCCAGGACCTGACTCTCAGTGAGAGCACTAGGCTATTGGAGCACTCCCCCAGTGAACTCACGCTAAAAGCCACAAGGTAGTCTACACTAAAAAAGAATAACATCTATCCTTTGTGAATTTTTTTTTTGGTGCTTGTTTTTATGTTTTTTGTCTTAATAGCATTGCACATTACAGAAAATACAAGATCTTAACAATAATCTCGGTAACTTTTATTTTCTTTTATTTACTCTAACAGGGATGGAAAGCCAGTTTGTCCTATGCAGAAAAGGCTTTCTTTTCTCAACAACAATGTTAGCACGACGGTTTCATCCACCATGAATGGTATGCTTTATAATCTAAAGAAATGTGACTTACAGGTGCTCTGATAAATCGATCTAAATAAGAATAGATTTACTCATATCAAGTTTCTTACTTGCCAAATATTTAAAGATGGTGTGAAAACTTTATTTTAAAAAGGGGATGATAATAAAAACTCGATAAACCAAAGTAATAATGGGATAAGCGTAACTGCAACTTTTGTTTTCTGTTTAAGGGTTCCTTAAAGGGGAAGAATTAAGAGATACAGAAGGTCTCGCAGCACTTTGTCCTTTAGAGGTGAGTTTTTTTTGTTTGTTTTTTTAATTATGTTGGTGCCTGGGGGTGAAAACATGTTCTTGTGTTGGTTATGTTTTGCCAAGCAAACAGCTATGAAATATGTCGGTGGAGTTCATCAGGTGTTATTGTTAATGGAACGCAGACAGTTACCCAACCAACAAAAAAAGTAACTTGCTGAAGTGTTGAATGACAAATCAAAGGTGACTCCACATTTGTTTGCTGAAAACGCAGGAAGAGATCATAAAGGTAGATCTGGAGAAGCCGCCGTCAGGAGGTCTGGGGTTTTCCGTAATTGGAGGGGAGAGAGGGATCTTTGTTAAATCCATCACACCAGGAGGAGTAGCAGAGTCCTCAGGCAAGCTGCAAGTAGGAGACAGGCTGCTTAAAGTGAGTGTTTTTGGACTTGGAATGTGCTTTGTTAAACAAAACACATTACATTGTGATTTACTTGTAGATTTATTTTTTTTGTTGTTGTTTTTAACATGAATCTCTTAAATTCTGTGTTGTAATAACACAGAATTTAAAATAATTTAAAAAAGCATTTTCTTTTTGTGAATATTTTGTAAATAATTGGCTACAAAGTAAAGAAAGGATTTTCTGTGGATTTTCTGAGACTGTATACAGCCCTGACTGACTGGCTCTCCGTCTTGTAGGTGAATGAAGAGCTAATGACAGGTGTGTCCCATACCAAAGCTGTCACCACCATCCGTAAAACTAAAGGCCTGGTGCATCTTATTGTATCCAGACCACCAGACCAGAACCCAAACACATACCTGGCCTCTCTACCCATCAACTCCGACAAGTGCAATGGAAATACTGGTAAAATCATGCACTTGTATTTTTTAAACTTTTGTCTCATGAGTGTATTTTTCTTTCTGAATATTTTCTAAAGCAACCTGCTCGTGTTTATTTCAGGTCTGAGTGGCGACAGTAGCATGAAGACTAAGCTGTGTCCTGTCATACCACCTATAGGTATAGCACACACAGGCTGCAGAATGAACTGGAAAGTTATAAATGTGTAAAAAAAAAACAAACAACAAAACAACATAAACTACATTCCCATATTTCACAGACTATGATGATGAACTAGGAGAGAGGAGAGAGACCGAGCAGGGCACAGAGCTTTCGGAGGACACGGACGGCGATGGCTCTTCTTTACCAGAAGATTCTCCTGAGGTACAAATCAAACTCACCATTTGAGAAACCACAGAAACAACCGTCTGCTTTTTCTGATGTTGTTTTGTTTGTGTCATTTGATTTTTGTTTGTTTGTTTGTTTGTTTTTACTGCAGAACTCCCGAAAGGTGAGATGGAATGAGGAAAGTGTTGACAATCCACACAATGAAAAGTACGATTTTACTTTTTAGATGTGCACTCATCAGATTTAAGGTTGTACATCATTTATATTAAGACCTCTTGGCTGTTTGTGTTGAACCAACAGCTACCTGCAGATGAGTGCTGGGCAGCCAGACGATGATGAAATCACGTGGGGAAGCGATGAACTGCCAATTGAAAACATGAACTCAAAGTCAAAAGATGGTAGGAGTCAGTGTCTCAGACAATACATGTAAATAATTGTCATAAGTTACTTACAAAACTTTTAATTCCCTCGTTTATGTCTTCGCACAGACGGGCCAATCATCACAGAGGACGAGCTGACCTCTTTGCCCCTTGTCAGAGTGGTCCCTGAAGGCCAGTACACGGGACAAAAGCTCAACAGTGTGGTTCGCATGATGAGGGGACTTTTGGAACAGAAAGTGCCTCTACAGGAGTTTGAAGTATGACTCTTTGAATTTCATTGCCAAAGAATAAATCACAATAGTTTTCATTAGATTTTTCTGAATATCCATTTTCCGTTCTGGCAGAATCTTCAGAATCTCCAGCCGCTGGACGACTGTTTGATCGGTCAGACGAAGGAGAACAAGAAGAAGAATCGCTATAAGAATATTGTCCCCTGTAAGAAAAACTAGCAGTTCCCTATGTGATTACTATTAATAACATGGACTATGAACTGTATATGAACGATGGTTGTAGCCACTGTGACATCACCCACTGGTTTGTAGACTACTGTTGTGAAATGTCAGCTTGAGCATTTTAGCGGTTCCTGTCTTGGTCCATGTGTGACAAACGAAGTGTGGATCTGAAAGCAAAGTCCCTGTCAGAGTAATTGGAATCAGATAATGATACTAACCCAACATATAGTATTGAATTTCAAATATATTGTCACATTACAATAGCATATATTGCAATATTTCAACCCTTTCACAAACCTTCTTCAACGTCACCCTTGACTTCACTGTAGAGAAGTGTCGCACACTTGGCTTCCTATTTTTTTTTAACATGCAGTTCCCTATTCATTTTTTTTCTCAGTGTTGTGTGGATGCAGATATTTTCACATAAAATAGGTGATTTCTTGACTTCCTCTAAATTGGAACCTAGATTTGTCAAACTAAGTGTGCCCAGTGTTGGTTGGTTTTTCGGTTGAGCTGATTACCTCGCTATTCTCAGCAGGCTTTGGCAGTTTGTGACATGAGCCCTTATACTCGTATTATCTCAAGAGTATTTTACTTTGATCTGGACCTCATTTTAAATATTCCAACCTTTTTGTTTTTTTTGTTTTGGTTCTTTTTTTAGGAAATTCCAAAATAGGTCCATATTCAGATATAGACAGCACTTTCCTGATTTCTTTCTTTGATACCTCCATTATAGTTTTACCAACTTCGTCCCGCATGCTGAATGCTATTTTGGATTGAAAAAGTAATTGAGTTATTATACTAGTACTAAAGAGTTATAATTTTATTGACATTTTATATAATAAGATCCTAATATTTGGTGTCCCTATATCGATACAAGTGGAGGAGTTTAAGTATCTCGGGGTCTTGTTCAGAGCGATGGGAGAAGGAAGCAGGAGATTGACATACGGATTGCTCTACTCTGAGCCGCTGCTCCTCCACATCGAAAGGAGCCAGTTGAGGTGGTTTGGGCATCTGACAACGATGCCCCCTGGGCGAGATTTTCGGGCATGTCCCACCGGGAGGATGGCCCGGGCAGACCCAGGACACACTAGAGAGATTATATCTCTCGGCTGGTTTAGGAACGTCTTGGTGTTCCCCCAGATAAACTGGAGGAGGTGGCTGGGGAGAGGGAGGTCTGGGCTTCTCTGCTTGGGCTGCTGCCCCTGCGACCCAGCCCCAGATAAGCGGAAGAAAATATAGTATTATGATACTATGCTTTATCAGTTCCCTCTTCCCCACACCTAGACACTCCACACTTTTAAGATGTAGAGACTTGTCATATGCAAAGTAGTCCCATCTTAAAATAAACTTTCTCTATTAAATAAGACTGACAACTGAAACCACAAAGTTGTCCATAAAATGTTTACTGTCCCCTCATGCTCCAACCACAGCACTTGTGTCTCTTCTCATGGTCTGAGGCTACATCCTCTTTTATTACAGTACATCTACTGTACTTTAATGGCTTTTTTTAGTACTTTTTTCTCTGAATTCAAATTTTAATCCTGAAACTTTTCATGACGTCTCTTCTAGTTGACACAACTCGTGTTGTCCTCGGCAAAGACGGAGGCTACATCAACGCCAACTTCATTAATATGTCGGTGAAGGACGAGAACTTCATGTACATTGCCTGTCAAGGACCCTTACCCACTACTCTGGGGGACTTCTGGCAGATGGTGTGGGAGCAGAAGTCCAATGTGATTGCAATGATGACCCAGGAGGTTGAGGGGGGGAAAGTCAAATGTCAGCGGTACTGGCCAGACACGCCGAGGACGGCAGAGATGGTGGATGACAGATTACAGATAACACTTATCAAAGACCAGCACCTGGACAACTTCGTCATCCGTGTCATCGAGGTCAAAGATGTCCAGGTAAATATGTATCATGTATATCGGTGTATAGATCGATTGTGCAGATAATTTAAGACGGGGATGTCAAACTTTACATAGCAGTTTAGTTTGTAGGTTTATTTTAGTTAAAATGTTTTTTCACATCAAGTTTAATTTTTTAGTTTTATTAATATCAGACTATTACTGTGGTGTAATATGAATGCTAATTAGGGGTGATGGGTCTTATGTTTTACAGCTTTCGCTATTGATAAAGTCCAAAATCTACACACTCTTAATTTTCCAAAGCAGACCAGTGGGCCGGATTGGACTCTTTGCTGGACTGTTTCTCACCCTCTGGCCTTATGTTTGACATCCCTAATTTAAGATGTTTCTACTTGAATTGTCCACATTGACATATGAGTTTCCTTCTTTCCAGACTAATGAAAACCAGATTGTTACTCATCTAAACTACACTGGATGGCCCGACCATGGGACACCTTCACAACCTGAGCAGCTGCTCACGTTCATATCCTACATGCGGCACGTTCATCAGTCGGGGCCTATAATCACACACTGCAGTGCAGGCATTGGTCGTTCAGGGACCCTCATCTGCATTGATGTGGTTCTGGGTCTCATCAGTAAAGATGCAGATGTCAGTATTTTTCATCTTATAAATTTAATAATAACTTTTTTCAGTATCACTTCTAATCTCCTTTTTTCTTTTTCTTTTGGTAGTTTGATATTTCAGACGTTGTCAGGAACATGAGGCTTCAGAGACAAGGAATGGTTCAAACAGAGGTGACTTGGTTTTAAGCTTAGTAGCATTTACACATCTTAGTAGCTCCCAAGCTTTCCCTCACATTTCCCTCTTTTTTTTTTTTTTTCTTTTCCTTTTTCAGGAGCAGTATATTTTCTGCTATCAAGTGATCCTCTATGTCCTCCGATGCCTTCAAGCAGAAGAAAACATCTCAGGATAGTAGAAACCCTGAATCGCTGTCATGTGGAGGCTGGATGACTCTTTGATGAAAGCAAAATAAAAAATGAGAATTGCCAAATTACACTACAAGTTTTGTTTTTCTTTTGTTTTTTATTGCCTTAATCTATTTGATAGCTCAAGAGTAAATCCTTTAGAAGAAGTATATTTTTTACCTGTCCGCCCTCCCCTCCCCCTCTGGCTGCTATTTCCTTTTAGTACATCTATAAGAACTGCTGATTGTCATTGTAATTATCACGCACGAGAGTACATTGATGTGGGCGGGGGGGTGTTCAGATTTTTGGATACCCTAAAATAATTATAATATGATCAGCGATTTTCTATTTTATGTGGAACAATATTATGTACTTTGAAGCCTATTTTGATGCTGGAACATGCCTTGACAGAATACTATGTCAGTATTTGCTATGTAAATCTATTATACAGTAAACTGCTCACTTCCTGAGGCAAATGATGAAATTAAAAGTGTACATATTCATCTCCTGAAAAATTAAACTGGATACGTTTTAAATAACATGTAGAGGAATATTTCTTTTTTGGGGGTAAAAAAATGAAATATTTTACTTTGCCTTTTTTTTGTCTTTTTTTTTTTTTTTAAAGTACATAAATCATTTTAGCATACTTTTGAGAATATTTGTCAGCCTAAATGTGTGCATTTTGTTCTGTCTATAAAAAGATGCCATCACATACTAAACATCACCCGTAGAAGCATTAACCTAACGTGACTTTTCCTTATTTGCTTATTAATAAACACCACTGGAGGGAGAGATTACAGCTTGTATAACTGTGGGTTACTAGAACGACTACATCTGCGCTCCACACAGTTCCTGCACAATTACGGAATAATAAGGATCTTGATGTTGAATCTCTATGGAGGCTATTGACTTTTCAAGAGATAATTAAAGCTGTAGTTTGAGATCAGAGAGCAGACCTCTTTAAACTGTGATTCCAAAATCAACCGTATAAGTAAGTCAACAGTTCAGTGGTCTTCAACAGAGATTACACATTCGAGCCCTTACATTGTGTTAACTGTCTGATGACTCCATTGCAATGTTTGTCTTACAGGTTCTCATGTAATGTATGCCCATACTCTTTATGTAGTGATTCATCTAAAATGCCCTGATTTAATCTACTTGCCTACATCCAGCTCAAGCAGGAGGTATTGGAGCAGAGATGGCTTGTCTTTTACCAGTTTTTAACCACCGTGTGGTGCCAAAATTCAGTGTTTTATAATTGTAAAACAATTCTGGAAATATTGCTATGTGTTCAAACATATTCATGATTGTTTTAAATGGCTGTTTAGTTACCCAGATATGCAAAATAAAGCTTATATTGCCCAATACATACTGGACAGCATTTTTATGGTTGCCTCAAGGCTGGTTTTTCTTATAGGCATACTGTTAAAATGTTTCATTGGCACATGTAATTCTGTAAAAGAGAGGCTTCCCATTGTGTTGTTGACCCAGGGCAATTATCCAAAAGTGTCCAATAAATATTGTTTATATCTCATTGTTAATGCCGTTACTATTTCAGTCAATATTAAGTGCAGTGGTGTTATTTACCTCTCACAGATCATGGTTCAATGACGATCTAATTCTAAATTAGTCAAAACCTGACTTGATATTTAGCAAACGAGTCACTGACATTCTAGTGGGCCCTGACGCTGTCTTTATTATGTTTAATGGAGAAATTCCAGTTCCCTCATTTGGTATATAATCATCAGATTCAGAATTAATATCATTATGGCCTTCATCTTCAGACACAGCTTCATCCTCTATCACCAAAGTTGAGTTCCAGAGCTTTCGACTTTACTTCTGCTGCTCATTTTGTAAACTCTGACAGACCAGTGTGTCACATCTAGCTGCAGAGTATAATGTTGTTAGAGTCCTCTGGGTGTGAGCACACAACCCTCACCCACCTGGTATTCAAACCTTATGTTTGCAAGGAGCAGCCAGCCAGGAAGATGACCTAGAGTGGCTTGTTTCAGAGTATGAACTGAGGGAACTCCACCAATACCCAGTGTAAGAAAGATAAGGTTACTCAATTGTGAATTATGCAAATCAGAGCCAGCCTGCGCATGAGCACACTAACCAGCTGCTTTGGGAGCGGGATTATAAGCATTACAATAATACTTAGGCGTTAAATTCTTTTACTTTTTTGCCCTTTTGTATATTTCAAGAACAAAACATTTAACTTGTTTTCAACATTTTATTTTCTGTAGTTTCATTGTATGTCGTTGTTGTACACAGGCGTTTACCAGAAGTTGCCCATTTGTCATAACTCACCCCATATACCATCTCAGATGCACTAGAGGTGTTTTTGTTTCTCTGTAGATCTGATGAAATGAATCAAGGACAGGCTTAATAAATGTAGGTTAAGCCATTCACACTGGCGATTATATAGCCAAATACTACATGGCAGCACATCATGGGAGTGACTGAAAGAGTGTCTGGTATTGAGAGTACTATCTTGATACCAGACGTGGGGGAATCACATGCGTAACACGAACAGAGGCATATTGGATTTGTACCCTTAAGCCCACCAGTTATCCTGGTCTTAATGAGGAGGAGTTCTCTGTTTTTTTTGTTATTTTGTTTTTACAATTACCTTGGTCCTTTATTAGGGTCATTGTTTTTGTAGTCGAATAGGTTGACCTAGTCTTTACTAATGGTGCTATATGTTTAGCATTACTGCTGTTGTATCTATTGAACTCACATCCTGGGCCATCTGACCTCAGGAATTCGCATGATAAGGTGGGGCCAGGTTTCACAATGAACTCACCCGAAACTCTGGCTGATTGGGACCCACACCCAGTTTCACACCTTGGCTCAGGCGATTAGAGGATCATCAGGGGGTCCTTTTGTCCCTCTGTGGGGGGAAACTCCCACTAGGTTTATATCTGGGACTCTCCACCATTTGACCTTAGAACTGAAGAAGCTTCTCGGATGAGAGGTGAAACGTCTTCAAGCAACTTAAAGAAGTCCAGACGCTTTTCTTTGCAAGCTCCTTTGACAACAAGAAAACACTTTCTCTGTTTATTCTGCTGTCTCTGGTGCTCATCTGCAGAAGTGATGAGTATCTCAGCCTTCCACAGAGTTAGCCTTTTGTTCTCTTAATTTATATGATATAATTGACTTTAAGATCAGTTGTTTGATCTTTTCACTCCATCTCTCCTGTTTTATTTCTCCCTGATCTCACTTGCTACAGTGACTACAATAAAAACATCACGTTTCTGGAACAGCACATATGTGCATGCTCAATACAAATCTCACTGCCAGTAAGGACCTCGGTCACAAAGAGAAAACCTCAACATATAATATACACAATACATAAATCACAGCTGTCATAATGTGTACCAAAATTAGGGATTAATACTGTCTTCTTAGTCGTTACAACACTTTCTGTCACCTAGAGCAGTTTAATGTCTCCAGACCAGCCTTAAAGAAGTGCTCACTGATCTTTGAAAATGAATACACTGTGAGTGTGTGAACAAATGTAATTGTTCTCAAGCCCCATGGATACAATCATAGTCTAACTGTACACTGCAATGTAGTGCAAATAATCAAGCATATATACTGCAGTTAAGAAAAGAGGCAGAGAGGTCTGTGAGCAGGGACCTTTAAAAATGCTAAATTTTCGGTTTTATCTTTTACCAGAATCACACTCTTACTTTTCTGTGTTAATGTATTTTAAGCTAATTGTACCTTCTGTACAGTTTCCTACTAATGGCAAGAAAGTGAAACTGGAATGTGCTAAAAATAGAGAATTGTCCTTTAAAGTGAATCTAAATATTTTCATTCCTCTGTCTAAAAGAAGCTTCATCTCCTCTCTCTGTTTATACCAACTCTCTTGTCTGATTGGCTTTTGGTGACTCAGATTTGAAGTTTGCCAAACAGAAAAATGAATATTATTTTCACTGAATGTTTTCTACCAGTAAATATTTTTCAAACATTTGTTTCCAGTTTCTGTCTTTCCATGTGTTGTCCCTTAATCTGAACTGGACCCAAATGAAGCAGAGTGTAATGACCTCCTATGAGCCATCCTGTCACAGTGAGTGTAAGCTTCAGCATAAAATACTGGCTCTGTGATTTACAATGTGAGCTATTCATGGTGGCCTAAAACAAACTGTGTGCGTGCTCTTGTTGTTAAGAGGAATCATCCTGCGAAGCCAGAAGTCAGTGTCACCTCTGTTTCCTTTTTGTCCAAAGTGAACAGTCGTGAAAAGATCAATTCATACAGAAGTGAAGTGCAGTGGAAGCAGCAGGATCAGTCATGGATGCACCAGTTTGTTTGCAGTCCGTTTTGTGGAACTACCAGGGAGCCTGGAGTGACTGGAGCCCCACTGGATTATCACCAGTAGGAAGAGAGAAAAAAAAAACTAACCATGTAGAACCTTTTTGTAGAATCGTTGCAAATTTTCCATCACCCACTGGATGTGATCTGAGAATATTTATACAATACTTACGCAAGAATGCTGTTTGTTGACTTCAGCTCAGCATTCAGTACAGCTATTCCCTCCAAGCCGATCACCAAACTTGTGGATCTTGGAATCAGCACCTCCATCTGTAACTGGATCATGGACTTTCTGACCAACAGACCCCAGCATGTTAGGTCAGGCCATAACTGCTTTACCACCATCACACTCAACACTGGCACTCCACAGGGCTAGAGGGAAGAGGTAAAGCACCTAGCTGCTTGGTGCTGACATTAACCTGCTTCTGAGTACCAGCAAAACCAAAGAGCTCATTGAGGACTTCACGAGAGAGAAGATAAATGGCATCTAAATCTACATAAATGGCACAGCTGTTGACGGGTCTCCAGCTTCAAGTTCTTGGGGACCCACATCTCTGAGAATCTGACCTGGTCAACTAACATCTCCAGCCTAGTCAAGAGGGTCCATCAGCACCTCTTTTTCTTGAGAGCACTGAAGAAGAACCACATACTGACATACTGAGTAACTTCTACCGCTGTGCAATAGAGAGCATCCTGACCAACTGTGTCACAGTCTGGTATGGGAATTGCTCTGTTGCTGACCACAAGGCACTGCAGTGGGTGGTGAAAACCGCCCAATGCATCATAGGGACTCCACTTCCTGCCATTGCGGAGGTCCATAAGAAGATATGTCATTCTCAGGGACTCCTCTCATCCTGTCAATAAACGCTTCCAGCTTCTCCCCTCCAGAAGGTGCTACAGGACCCTTCAGACTAAAACCAGCAGGTTTAGAAACAGCTTCTTCCCCACAGCTGTCACCCTACTGAGCTCAGTCTCCTGCTGAACCTTTCCATCCACACTCACTTAACCCTTCTACACTCCTCCTCCCAGGGACCATGATCATTTCATTCTCAACATTCACTGTATGCTCACATTGGTTAATGCTATAGTTTTAGGACACTGACATAGTATAGTCTCCTTTATACTGCGTACGTACACTGTTCACTATTATAGTCTGTTCAGAGAGCTACGCTTCCACTACTGTAGATATATTCATAGTGCTCTGTAGATCTGTTTATCCACACGCTACATCTGTATATATGTAGCACATCTGTATATTTGTTCATAGTAAACCTCTATATCTGCCCCGTCTGTATAGCAATATAGAACATCTGTATGCTGTACATTTGTCTGTAGTTCAGCTGTATTGTTGGTCTCTCTGTACATAATCTGTTCATAACTATTCCACCATTTATACTACATGTATCTGTATATATCAGTACATCTGTATATTTGCTCTCTACTTAACTTACTTGTATACAGTCTTCTCTTGTTTTGCACTTACTGCTCTTGCACTTCTGATTAGATGCAAACTTTATTTCGTTACCCTGTATGTATACATGTGTAATGACAATAAAGTTGAATTCTAAATCCTATCCTAAATATTCAAATAAATCACAGCTACAGGAGAAGTTTTCAGAAGTGATTTAATTTATTTGCCAGGGCAGAGGCTGGAGCAAAGCAAAGACATTTAGTGGGGTCCAGACCTCAGACAGTCATATGCAAAATATTTGAATTCAGACGTTAATAATTAAATGAAGGGTAAATAAGTAAAGATGGGACTGAAGCGAGGGAGAAAGAAAAAGTGATGTTAAAGTTTCTTCTCAAAGGCAGCAGCTACAGTGAGCCAGGGTAGTGTGAAATCTGAGAAGCTCAACACTGATCAATTTAGGCTCCCGAATCTAGATTCAGGCATGTGCAGTTGTGAAGAGGCCAGTAAAGAGAGCATGGAGACAGCATCAACATGACTGATAGGCATGATGAAAAGCCTGAGGGCAAGGACGAGAATGAGGGAGAAAATAAACAAAAGGCAGTTTTTCAGAGGCTGTTTGGAAGGAGCAGAGGTGTGTTTGGGAAGTTTATTCAGGTTTGTTCTGATTATGAAGCAGCAGGCTAACCGCCTGGAGCCTCCCAGCTTGGATTCAGGTGGATCCAGCGGTGGAGAAGAGGAGCAGCAGTGCTTTACTATACTCCCTGCCCTCTCTTACCACAACTGCCTTTGAACTTGCCTGGCCTGGCCAGGTCTGAGTCCAGCTTTGCAACTCCAGCCACTACGATTTGCTCTGATGTCTACAGGCAGGTCAGTGGAGCCCTCTGGTGATGGATACATGCCAGTGAAACAGGAGGAGACCTGACAACAGACAGCAGGTTTAACTAGCAGGACGAAGTAGCATGTAGTACTTGAAGAAGGCATCACAGCCAGTCAGTTCTCAGGAAAATGGAACGCCACATAAATATTTCTCTTCTTTGATTTTCATCAATGTATTTCCTTTGATACATTTTCTGTCAATATTTATGCTTGATTAGAAGCTCATAGGCAGTTCCTGTCACTCTACAATAAAATAATGTAAAGGTTACCCTCTCTGCCATCCCACTAGCTGACCTAACTGCCACAAGTAAACTGTGCTAAGATACATTACATACATATAGATTTACTGGCTGTAGAACTCCATGCCATGAAGCTCCCAGTGCACATTTGTTATGCTTCTGTCTGTGGCAGAGGAGGTTTGGAGCTCTGCAGAGCCTTGGTGACTTTTACTGACTATGCACCCCTACCCATTTATTATGAACAAACAGCACAACCGTTTTTGCTTTTTTTCTATAATACACATGTATATTTTAGATTCATACTTATGTGGCAGCTATTTAAAAATATTAAAATTAAGTCATTGGTCGGACCCCGTTAAGAACACACAAGCCACTGTTGGATGTCTGGGGCCTGAATCTCCTCCATACCTGCTTCAGGCCCTGAGGGGCAGGGCTATGGCTCCCCACACCTTCTAGCAGATAGTTACATGATTACAAGTGTGTTCACAGACACACACTATATCTTCCTGTCCCTCTTCCCCTTTGTTTTTCTTTCCCTTTCTTACTTTCTTTCTTTCTTTCTTTCTTTCCTATCCCCCACTCATGGCTGTCCAGTCTGTAATAACTTAAAATAAAATAAATAATAATAATAATGATAATAAAGATCAATCAAGTGGACCAATATGACAAAGCCATAATGACCCACTTGGAAAAATAAATCCATTTGGCATCTTTCTTGGCCTTCAGACTGCCAATTCTGATCGGGACAGGCAAAAAAAGAAAAGAAAAGAAGTTTGGTCCACAGCCTACAGCCCCATTTGACAACTGTTAGAATTCATATTCTGGTAAGAAATAATCAACTAAGTAAAGATAAATGAAAGTACATCATAAACCTGGAGGACCAGTTGCAGGAACCCAAAACATGGTAGGTGTGTTTTATCATGATTCATATAATACTGATGATGGATTTTTAGGCTAATAGTTAGGCTAACACTTACCTCTCATCTTTTTTTCCTTCACAAAACGGATAGATCCACTTCTTTTAAGTGTCTCCCACCGCAATTCTTAGCATATTTTGGTTCCCGCAACTGGTCCATCTGGTTCTTGTCTCCCCAGAAGCACTTCCCTTGTGCTATGGAAATCTGTTTTTACCTATTTCTGTTTTCGTTTTTCTTATTTCTGTTTTCTTTTTTCCCATTTCCGTTGTATTTTGTGTGCTTTTGCAGCATTTTTCTTATTGCTGGTGTTTGCTTAAGTTGCAGTCCGTTTGGCCTCTCAGGGCCACCATATAAAACTCGTTGGAAAGCTTTCTGACTTTACTGGACACATTTCTCTTCATCATACCGTTATTTATTTATTTATTATTATTGAACTGTCTTCAAGTATACAAACATTTTTTACATGATTTTTAAATGCAAGAAAAGTTGGTGCAAAATATAAAGAGCGCTTATGAATATAAATCAAAATATTATCACACAAAAACTCTGCATTGTTTTACATTCTTTGAATTCAACGATTTTTCTCCCCTTTAACTTTTGTACACGAGCGTTTCTTCGAAGACGAAAACAGAAGTGACGACAGTGTGGCCGGATGTGACGTTTGGATCCCCTCAAATTAAATGGCAGCGTACACATTGGCCATGCTTGCCCTGTAAGAAGTGCTGCTTTTCATTATTCTGTAACACATACATAATATAATCTTAAACCATGTCCGGTCGACAGAACAACAAACTACCAAACAATCTGCCTCAACTTCAGAATCTCATAAAAAGAGATCCGCAGTCGTACGTCGAGGAGGTGAGTGTTGTTAGCTAAGACTGCTAAACGCATTAGCTGGTAGAGTTGTTTTGGAAGTGTGAGCCTTCTTTTGCTCATGTAATCCTCTCGTTTTCGTCCGCAGTTTCTGCAACAGTACCGACACTATCAGTCCAATGTGCAGATCTTTAAGCTGCAGCCTGACAAACCGAGCAAGGAGCTTGCAGACCTCGTTATGTTTCTCGCTCAGGTAACCCGGTGTGTTTTTGGTGTAGTGAATAGTCCTGAATCTTAGAAGTTGTCTCAATACAATTATTCTTTGCCCTTCAGGTTGGTCACTGCTTCCCCCAGCAGCTCTCCACGTTTCCTAAAGAGTTGTCTGAGTTATTACTTAGTTACCACACAGTCCTGGAGCCGGACCTACGAATGGTGAGGTTGGGTTCATACACCAGGATTCATGTGAACCCGTCACTTTAGTTTTGCTAAAGACTTGAATGGTTTATATGCATTTCTGCTGTCTTTGTCAGACCTTCTGCAAAGCTCTGATCCTTCTGAGGAATAAAGACTTGATTGATGCCTCAGGCCTCCTAGAGCTCTTCTTTGAGCTGCTGCGATGTCATGACAAGCTGCTTAGGAAGGTAAGACTAAGCTTTTTCCCCAAACAGCAACGTAATTAAGGGACATTACAGTTTTTTCCCAGTATTTTGAGAGAGCAATCTGGGAAGCTGTTGTTTAGATATTTATAAAGATAAACAAAAGTTTTGTCTGTGTAAACATGTAGACAGTTTGCCCAAAAACTAGATCAATACCGAGCATGAGGACCATTCGTGATATATGGATAATAGAAATTATTTTATGTTGCTGGGGTTTTTTTTCTTAAGATTTAAGCAGGAAGTGAAACTCTTGACATTAAGAATTTCGAGAGCCAACATGCCATCTGGGGCATCTTATCCATTTGTTGGCCAAGATTCGTTATTCTATATATACACATATATATTCGTACAATATGCTAGAGCAATAATAAAAATAAAATATCGACCTCATAATTTTCCACAGGTTGCTGTTGTAAACATGAGTGTGATTTTGAATGACTTGGCTGGTTGACTCAATCCAGTACAGCTGTTTTAGTCATAAAGCTGCTTGTTCATGTTCTGTTGATAGCTTTAGTTGGTTTTAAGCTTTTAAAACTTAGGAATTTAAAATGTAAAAAAGCCTGCATTCTGTTGGATTGACATTTGGTGGCTGTACATGATATTTGAGTACAGTGAACTGAACTTGTCATGTTTGAGGAACCAGTTTGCGATGATTTTAGTTTTGTGAAATGGTGTGTTATCCTGCTGTGATACTCATTTGGTACTAAGATTTGATGTACTCTGCAGTCAGTGATGCTCTTCTGCAGACCTTGGTTGTACTGAGTGGTTATTTGAGCTCCTGTTGCCTAAAGCAGTCTTGCTATTCACTCGGTGTACCTAACGAAGTGGCCAGTGAGTTTAATTTTGCTAACTGGTGAATGCCTTATGTAGTGATGAGTTAATAACTTTGATCTGTGGACCTGGTTTTCTGCTGTTAGAGCTTCTGCAGACCTACCAATGGGACAGTCTTCTGATTGCTTCTGTTTATTTTTGTTTGTTTGTTTTGCTTTCATGTAAACAATGTTTTTCTCTCTTCAGACTTTGTACACACACATTGTAGCAGACATCAAAAACATCAACGCAAAACATAAAAACAACAAGGTCAACACAGTAAGTACACAGCTGTTGTGCACCCTGATATTGTTTGATAGTCTTTGTAAAATGGTGTGCACTCACAGCGTTGTGCTGTCATTTGTTACAGATGTTACAGAACTTCATGTACACCATGCTGAGAGACAGTAATCCGATAGCAGCAAAGATCTCATTAGATGTGATGGTGGAGCTGTACAAAAGGAACATATGGTGGGTTCAAAGTGAAATGGAAACGTTAAAGCGGCTATTTTACAGCCAATGTATAATTATTTTGTTTGAACATCTTTTCTTTTTTTGTTTTGTTGCAGGAATGATCCCAAAACAGTTAATGTTATCACAACTACGTGCTTCTCCAAAGTGACAAAGGTATATTTTGGGGGTATTAAGACTTAGACCTAGAGCTTTTATTGTCATTGTGGGGTTTCTTGCACAGCAAAATTGGGTATATATATATATATATATATATATATATATATATAAAAATACGTTGTTTATGATATTGATTAAGTGGAAACATTAGTGCTTATGACCAGGCAATCTTCTTGTTTAGATCCTTGTTGCAGGCCTTAAATTCTTCCTGGGAACAGATGAAAATGAGAAAAATGAGAGTGACTCAGAATCAGAGGTAAGCATCAAAGATGGACAGTTTGATGTATGATATGTTATGATACAATATAGAAATTTTTTTTCTTTCATGCTAAGGTAGAATGCATTTGAAACAGATAAATATGGTTTAGATTTGTTGTGCAGTATTCAGTGTGTGTGTGTGTGTGTGTGTGTGTGTGTGTGTGTGTGTGTGTGTGTGTGTGAAGAATGAAGGGCCATCAGCGAGAGACTTGATGGCGAAATTCTCCACTGGCAAGAAAACCTCCAAGAACAAGAAGAAGCTGGAAAAGGCTATGAAAGTCCTCAAGGTGCCACTGTTTTACCTGAAGGGACTGTTTCTAATTCCAATTGTGTAACTTTAAGATGGTTAACAGGACAGTACTGAGAGATGATTTACTGCTGTGCTAGGATGAATTGTTTTAACTCTTTATCCTCGCATTTTCTCTTAGAAACATAAAAAGAAGAAGAAAGCAGAAGTTTTTAATTTCTCTGCAGTTCACCTTATTCACGACCCTCAAGGTATCTAATTGTTCAGCATCACTGCAGCAAATGGAACACACAGAATTTGCCTCGAGGTCATTTAGGCTTCCGTTCATAGAACTGTATAAAATCTATTTTTTTTCTTTAGATTTCTCAGAGAAGCTCTTAAAGCAGCTGGAAGACTCAAAGGAGCGCTTCGAGGTTAAGATCATGATGATGGAGCTCATATCCCGACTGGTTGGAATCCACGAGGTCGGTGACTCATCTGTTTTTTGGGGGTTTTTTTGTTCTTTCGTAAATGAGTTTATTCAAGTCAGATTAACGCAGTTTTAAATGCACCCTTCAGTCCTGTGTGTCGGGTCTGGTAAAACATGTACTGGCTTTTATTGAACTCCACATTTAAATCGCAGCTGTTGAGGCATGAGTGACGTATGCATTGTTTTTTCTTCTTTCTTCTTCTTCTGGCGAGTAAACACTTGGTGTTCTTTTTCTTTTACAGCTCTTCCTCTTTAATTTCTACCCTTTCATCCAGAGGTTTCTTCAGCCTCACCAGAGAGGTAAAAAGAACTCACAGCTAAAGAAACAGATGCTCTTTTCTGTCCTGTACTGCTGTTTATTCATCTAGACCCAGTTTTGGGGATGTCTGCTGCCTTCTCTTGAATAAAATGGAAATAATTGGCTCTTGTTTTAGTGAGTGATACCTCATCAGCAGTGTCTCTTTGTACTGTGTTACCTGAGAGCAAAAAGTTCATCTCCCAGTGTCCACCAGCTAGATGGGATATAAACATCAGTGTCCTTTCTTAGTGGAACTTTCTTAACTGGGTCCTTCTGGTGTGGTGGTGTAGTTTAGTTTAAAAAAAAACATTCCTGATATCTCCAAAACTCAGCAACCCACCTCAAAACAATCTAAATTGATACATAGCAGTACTAACTAAGCTATTATTATTATTTACATTTAAATTAGAATTTTCATGAGAAATCATTTGTCCATGAGACTTTTCTAACCAGCATCTTTGCAGATGTGACAAAGATTCTTCTCTGTGCTGCTCAGGCCTCCCACCAGCTCGTTCCCCCTGAGGTACATTTACTCCTATTTACTCAGTCGTTTTAAGCTGGTTTAACACAGTAGTTTCACACTGCTCTTCCTGTTTAACACTGTTCTGCTGCAGATCATTGAACCTGTGATCATGACAATCGCCAACAACTTTGTGACAGAGAGAAACTCTGGAGAGGTCATGACTGTGGGGTAAGTAGGTCTTTATACGATACTCAAAAGATGTGGTGAATTGAAAAATGAGTCAAGCTAAACCTATAACATACACCGACCAGCCATTTTATTAGGTACACCTCTGTGTAATCGTGGCACAGATTCAGGAAGGAGCTCTAGATTTTCCTACCTGACACGACAGCGTCAAATGGTTGCTGCAGATTTATCAGCTGCACATCAGTTAAGCAAATCTCCTGTTCCGCCACACTCCAAAGGTGCTCTGTTGGAATGAGATCTGGTGCCATTTCAATACAGTGAACTCATTGTCATGACGATGTGCTTAAATGAGTTGAGTTGCAGACATGTGATCGGTTGATTAGATATTTTCATCAATGAGAAGTCTGTTAGGTGCCCAGCAAGTGTTCATACAGGGTTTTTGTAGCTACCTCTTTAGTTTTACTCTATACTTTTATAATAAAACTGACTTTTTCGTTTATGTTTCAGTCTCAATGCCATCAGGGAGGTGGCAGCACGCTGTCCGCTCGCCATCAACGAGGACCTTCTGCAGGACCTGTCCCAATACAAGACCCACAAAGACAAGAGTAAGTAATTGGTCTATTTCAGGTTTTTGTGATTGTGTTGAAGTCTGTATTCACGTTCACATGATGTACACTGCCTTCATTTTCAGATGTAATGATGTCTGCCAGAGGACTTATCCAGTTGTTCAGGAGTCTTAATCCACAGATGCTGCACAGAAAGGATAGGGTGAGCTTCATAGAACTCTATATGAACTTCAAAACATTTTCAAAAATGATGATTTGCCTTCCGATTTGCAGTAAAATGAGGAAAAAAATCTATTTTATGAACATTTGAGTGAATTGTGGGGTGCTATGTTTTCTTAAGTAGTCAAGTAGTGGCAGCACATTTGAAAATCTAATGTAAAATGAATGTTAATAAACCATAAAATTGTTCTGAACGTTCAAGAAGTACAAAGGAGATAAAAGATGGAGATCAGCCCATTCTTGTTACCTGGGTCAATATAAATGTTTTCCAGTTCCTAGAATAGTTGAAGCTACACGTCTGTAAGTATAAACCCTACTCGTCATTCAGGGGAGACCCACTGAGGCATCGGCAGAGGCCAAGATCAAAGACTACGGACAGCTGGAGGCTAAAGACTATATCCCCGGAGCCGAGGTCCTGGAGGTGGAGGAGGAGAACAAAGAGGGAGAGGACGATGAAGGTCGGCCACTGTTGTAACATCCGCCTGCGCGCTCTCTGCGTACGTACAGAATGTGTGAATAATATATTTGTATTGTTTTATATAACAGACGGCTGGGAAAGTGCCAGTATTAGTGATGATGATGAAGATGGGGAGTGGGTGGACGTTCACCACTCATCTGATGAAGATACAGGAGAAGTGGTGAGTTTAAAAAAATGAACAAACATAGCTTGACAGATTGCTAAAACCTCATTATTCATACTATTTCATGGTAGGAAAAAAAGGTATATATTTATAAAACTGTTCTGGTTTTTCATGTTTGTTTTTTGTTGTTAATCAGGCAGAGAAGCTTCAAAGCATGACAGCTGAGGAAAGAAAAGCCAAGGCAGCGGCGGTCAGCGCCAGCAGGCTCCTCACCCAAGATGACTTCAAGAAGATCAGTCTGGTCCAGATGGCCAAAGAGGTCAATGCTGCACCAGGCAAGAAGAGGAAAAATGTGGACAGTGATGACGAGCGAGACAAGTAAGGGCATGAAATGAACCTTAAACATTCATAAAATGAAATGTATTTTATTGAAATCTTAATAGTTTGTGCAAAACAGTTTTACTCTCAGGTTCACGGTCTCTTGAATTTAGCATGTGGGCCTTTGTGCTGATTAGCTTGTTGAGAATGACGGTCATCTTATTTATTTTTTTCCCAGAGGAGAGCTGCTGACGTTGAGAGATATTGAGAGACTGCACAAGAAACCAAAAGCGGACAAGGAAACACGACTGGCAACAGCAATGGTGAATAAATTGTGATGGAAATGTGCACATTTGTTTAAATGAAAAATCAGTTCATGCATATGAAACACTGACTCTGGGGAGTTTAAGAAACTCTCAGTGCATTTCAGAAGTGTAAGCCTGATTTATTGTTAGCATTCTGGCCTAATGATGTGTTTGATTTTCTAGGCGGGACGGACGGACAGGAAGGAGTTTGTCAAGAAGCGGACCAAGCTAAACCCACACGCTAGCAGCAGCAACAAGGAGAAGAGGAGAAATAAGAACTTCATGATGATGAGGCACAGTCAGAACGTCAGGACTAAAGGCAAACGCTCCTTCAGAGAGAAACAGGTAAGTCACACATGCCTTTTTACAAATGTGTATATAAACAAGAAACTACTTTGGCATTTCACCTGGAAATGTTTTTTATGTGTCTTTTAATCTAGATTGCTTTACGAGAGGCTCTCCTGAAGAAGAAGAAGCAGTACAAGTAGCAGAAAAGGACATTGTGTTGTAGTTGCTTGCTAAACTTTGTGTTTAAAAAAAAATCTAAATAAAAAACGTAGATCCTTTAATTGGACTGTAAAACACACTTTAACATGTATTTTTTTTCTGTGGATAAACAGCATAATTTACTCATTTTCCGAAATAAATGATCTTTGATAATTGTGTGATGTGTTTTACTTGAGTTGGTTGTCATTTTTATTCACTATATACTTTTAATATTAAGTTAAATGTAAATATCTGGTATGTCAGAATACAAGCGCTGACTGAGTGTTCTCTGTTTTTGTACTGTTCTATTTAACTACATTAAACACAGCGCTCTTAGTTTTGATACTATCTGCTGGAACACTGTTGCATATTTTTAAGCCATGCCTCTCCATGTTTGCTTGTGTATGAACTTCCACGACTTGTTTTCAGTGTTGTTTGCAGGGTGCTATAGAAATGCCAGCCATACACTACTGTTCAGTAAAGAGAACTCCTCAGGGTACAAAGGTGTTAATGTGCGATCTTATGTAAGATTTTATTGGAGAATAGAGTTGTGTAATTGTAATTACAATCTTAAATGTCCTTACTTTGCACATTTCTCCCCACTTTAGGGCTTTATTTGTCCCAAGTGTTATCTACTGTACCCACTTCTTTAGCTTCTTATGTTTTATTTATACACACACACACACCATAGTACTGTTGTACTGCTTTTTAGATGCTTTAACTTTTAAGCTGGCACCATTACACTGTAACAGATTTGATATTGGTATTTTTATCGGTATCAAATTTAATGTCTTAGATGTCAGACATCAACGTTAAAGTGTCAGTATCTCAGAACCGAGAGGCAGGTGTGTGGGGGATATTTCAGGGTGTCACAGAGACCGCTTTATTTAGCTTACATTTTGTTACTTCGGCTTCTTTTTCTGTACTTTGAAACTACATTACCCGTGAAGCACCTGGAATCACAACAAACGTGCCACTGCCAAGCAGCAAAGCATTCCTCTCAATGAAGCCGGCATCTTAATTCTCGCTGCGACATGAGGTATTTCTTTATAATTCATTTGAACGCTTATGAAAATTAACTTTTTTATTTATCGCAGTTCTGCTGTAACTTTTTGGGGGGCTAAATTTGTGTCCTCATCTTGTCCGTTTCCTGTCAGACAACGTTAGCTGTCATGCGAATGCTAATCTGCCTAGTAGCTGCTTTTAGCAAACAAGCTAGCCAATAATCTGCTGCTAGCATGGCTGTCTAGATTTATAATGCAGAGCAGTAATTTCATTTCCCTGGTTTTTAAGACACAAACGAGCATACTGTGTGTAACTAACTAGTGGTGCTATACTGTGGAGACTAAACCATAATTGCGTCTCGATTCACAAATTGTTGACCTTTGGATGAATGTATGTCGACAGAGATTTTAGTTCAGTTGTTTTGTTGACCGTTTTGACCGAGTTTAACAACCTACCTACATGCAGTAAAACAATCTTGGATGAAACCTGTCCTTAATGTTCTTTACGCAGAACAGCTAGATGCAATATTTAAGTTGGTGCAGATTATTTAGTGCACTGAGGGCTACTTAAAGCATGAGACCTGTACAAGATATAATATCTGATAAATGCGACAATAATCTATAGGTGTAGATGAAGTGTGCTAAATGCTATCCATGGCAGAGAAGATGATGTAAATGCAAACTCTGTGCAGATAACTGTATTGCAGATTGGCCCTTTGACATTTATCAGACACTTTCAAGAGCTGCCTGACCCTTAACTCAGTGTGCATTCACTTGTCAGTTTTATTAGTCAGTTAATGACAAAGAACAACATTTGACCTCATTAAGGGCACTTGCAGTGCTCCCTTGGAAGTAGGTGAAGTAATTTGACATGACAACTGTAGGTCTTTGGAAGAGCGTGACTCTCTTTGTATGCTAAAGTGCCTCACATTGATCCCGTTAGTTCATCAGTGGGAGTCTTGATTTTTGTGTCACATGAGAAAATGTGATTGTTATCATCCTTCTGTGTGCACTTTGAGCAGTAGTTGTGCACTGCATCTGTCGTTAAATTATTGACTCTCTCACTCCACTTCCTCTTTATAAATAAAATAACACAGTCTGATCATCTTAGCATCTTAAAACCACCTCCAACGGTTGCTTAGGCCAACCCAGCTTTTGCCTTTTAAATAAAATGGATATTGCTGCATCCCTACATATGTTGAAGCCTATCCACAAGCCTACAAAGTAGAAGAGAAGTGGCGATTGGCTTTGATCATAAGTGCATATGATGGGACTTGATGTTTTCTGCTCTTTTAGCTGAGAGGACTAGTGATGAGGGGGCGATACACTGAGGCTATTCAGTATCAGGGGCATAGCTTAAAAAAAGCGAGACAGTACATCATCTGTAAAGCGTAGGTGGAGCTTAAAGCTTCAGCTGTTACTCTCACTTCCTGTTCTTAAATAAAGACGTATCAATTTTGGAAATTGTTCATCAGATTCATCGATCGGTAGGTTTTTTTAATGGATTAGATTGTTGAGTTTTTTCATTTTTAAAGTGTGATTTGTGTGTTTGAGGGAACTGCTTTTCCTGTGTTTTGCTAAAGTAGTGAAGAAGTGACACTAAAACGGGGGAGGAATACTGACTTAACTTGCTCAGCTGACAGGTCGTGTCCCCCACCCCTCACTTCCTCTTCGTTGCCTCTCTTGAAGGTTGCTGTTATTTGTGCGGTTGCAGTTGTTGGATGCAGTTGAATTCAGTGGAATTTAAAAATTGCACTTATTATTGATTACAGGCTGTGATTAGACTGTTAGTATTGTTGGGTTGGGTTTTTTGTTGTTTTACAGTCTTACACTACAATCCAATAAAACTGAGAAAAGATGAACAGCGATAGAGCCTTATGAATGAGCCATGAATATAGAGACGGGAGAAGAGATTCGCTATTCCACTGCTTTCCTTGTAGCAGACACTTATGTGTGAACATTTGCAGTTATTTTAACATAAAATAACCTGATTTAAATAGAATTAAAGCATCTGTATTGTTAAAACACTGCAAAACAAAAAATACCTAAGTGGAAAGAATATGATTTTATGTATTTACTGGCTTCTATTTTTACCATCTAGGTGTTGTTTCCTGTAGCCCACTATGGCACCGGGGGATGTGGTGCCAGACCATGCCAAACAGCTGAAGTCCAAGGAGAAGCGACCTGCAAGCAGGGCATTGAAATCAGAATGTGAACCTGACGGGTCCTTTGTCTTTGAGGCTCATGAAGCCTGGAAGGACTTCCATAACTCCCTCCGGCATTTCTATGAAGTGGGTGAACTCTGTGACGTCACGCTGAAGGTGGGCCTATGCACCTGGACTCGAGAAAAATTTGTTCCTTTTTACTTTTTGATTTTTGGTTTTTAGATTGGCCTATTCACAATTTCAGAACTAATGCCAAAATCACATCACATGGTGAACATTAAGGAGTAACTTATATACAGGGTGGGCCATTTATATGGATACACCGTAATAACATGGGAATGGTTGGTGATATTAAAGTCCTGTTTGTGGCGCATTAGTATATGTGAGAGGGCAAACTCCTCAAGATGGGTGGTAACCATGGTGGCCATTTAGAAGTCGGCCATCTTGGATACAACTTTTGTTTTTTCAATAGGAAGAGGGCCATGTGACACATCAAACTTATTGGTAATGTCACAAGAAAAACAATGGTGTGCTTGGTTTCAACGTAACTTTATTCTTTCATGAGTTATTTATAAGTTTCTGACCACTTATAAAATGTGTTCAATGTGCTGCCCATTGTGTTGGATTGTCAATGCAACCCTCTTCTCCCACTCTTCACACACTGATAGCAACACCGCAGGAGAAATGCCAGCACAGGCATCCAGTATCCGTAGTTTCAGGTGCTGCACATCTCATATCTTCACACCATAGACAATTGCCTTCAGATGACCCCAAAGATAAAAGTCTAAGGGGGTCAAATCGGGAGACCTTGGGGGCCATTCAACTGGCCCACGACGACCAATCCACTTTCCAGGAAACTGTTCATCTAGGAATGCTCGGACCGGGCACCCATAATGTGGTGGTGCACCATCTTGCTGGAAAAACTCAGGGAACGTGCCAGCTTCAGTGCATAAAGAGGGAAACACATCATCATGTAGCAATTTTAAATATCCAGTGGCCTTGAGGTTTCCATTGATGAAGAATGGACCCACTATCGTTGTACCCCATATACCACACCAAACCATCACTTTTGTTGTGCCAAGAGTCTTGGAGGGATCCATCCAATGTGGGTTAGTGTCAGACCTATAGCGGTGGTTTTGTTTAACGTCACCATTCACATAAAAGTTTGCCTCATCACTGAACAAAATCTTCTGTGTGAACTGAGGGTCCTGTTCCAATTTTTGTTTTGCCCATTCTGCAAATTCTGTGCGCCGATCTGGGTCATCCTCGTTGAGATGCTGCAGTCGCTGGAGTTTGTAAGGGTGCCGTTTGTGAGTAGCTAATATCCGCCGAAGGGGATAATAATGCCACTAACTAATGCCACTCTCCAGTGATATGTGGCGAGTGCTACACTGTGGGCTCTGGCTGAATGAAGCTAGGACAGCCACTGATGTTTCTTCATTAGTGACAGTGTTCTTGCGTCAACATTTTGGCAAATCCAACACTGAACCAGTTTCACGAAACTTACCAAGCAGTTTGCTAACTGTAGCATGGGAGATGGGTGGTCTTGTAGGGTGTCGTGCATTGAAATCTGCTGCAATGACCCGGTTACTGCGTTCACCAGATATCAACACAATTTCAATCCGCTCTTCACGTGTTTACCTCTTCGACATGTCAATGGCTGTGAACAAAGAGAAACTTGTAAATAACTCATGAAAGAATAAAGTTACGCTGAAACCAAGCACACCATTGTTTTTCTTGTGACATTACCAATAAGTTTGATGTGTCACATGGCCCTCTTCCTATTGAAAAAACAAAAGTTGTATCCAAGATGGCCGACTTCTAAATGGCCACCATGGTCACCACCCATCTTGAGGAGTTTGCCCCCTCACATATACTAATATGCCACAAACAGGACTTTAATATCACCAACCATTCCCATGTTATTACGGTGTATCCATATAAATGGCCCACCCTGTACATTAGGGCTATACAGTTATTTTTGATCAATATTGAGATCGTGATTATTTGTCAGGATAATTTATTGATTTCCATGGCAATAGACATTTTTATTGCTCTTTCATGGAAGTATAATACTATAATATATAATCCATATTACATTCTTAATAATACACAAATCTGTGTATCGAAATAAAATTGGTCCCCCTTATCCACCTGATTTGGGTGCAGCCCTTACAGGAAAACTGTAATGCAAAGAAAAGACAAAGATAAATCCACAAGGCACTGCTTTCTCTTTTACATTGTGAAAGATGTTTATTCACCTGGCTCAAGTGCATCCCCTAGGAGCTAACGTTTCACTCTATTTATTGGATTTTCATGATGTGAATAAAACTTGTAGCAAAGCATTTGACAGCAGTGAGGTCCCTCATTTTGTATATAGTGCAGCTATCGCCACACATAACTATGAGGGGATAAAATATGTTTTGTAGTAAAGTTGATTATTTTCCTGAAACATCCATTTACTCATCATGTTTAGTGGACGCACTTTAGCCAAAAAGAATACAGTTGTGTCTGTGATTTCAGTCAGTGTTTGTAAGCTCCATGAATTTTTCAGTATCACTGAAGGAAACTAGTTTTGATTGAGATTAAAATTTGATTAATCGTGTAGCCCTAATTTAATGATGTCAAAGTGTGCTTGTATCATGTATTTTCTGTTTTTCTTTTTCTAGGTTGGCAGCAGGTTGATACACTGTCACAAGTTGGTGCTGGCCTGTGTTATCCCTTACTTCAGGTATGTTTTGCCTGTATCGGTGTCTTAACCCTGGGTTTTTTTCTAACAGCCATAGGGGGGAGACTTCTTGGATTAAAAAAAAAAAAAGATATCTGTATGTACAGAAAAATGTACGACCTAAGGACACAAAGTTTTACTAACGGGTTTATTGTCTCAGTTGTTAGTTTTAAGCCTTATCTAACACCGTATGGTTTGATTTTGTATATTGTGTTCTAAGAATGGTCCACAACTCCCTCATCATATCCAGTTTGCAAATAAATAAGATAACAATGGTCAAAAGTGGCAAACCAGTGACTTTTCCACCTTTTATTTGTTAAGTTTTACTTTTTCTTTAGTTTTTATTTACGATGTTGGCTGCTTTTTCAATCATTTTCAGTCCTTGTAGCTGACAGTTTTCAGAGAAATGCATAAATTGGTATTTTTGCAACAACAAGATGATTCCCGAAGATCTATCAGCTCAAAACCTGCAACAGCATGGTGTGCAGTGTGTTTTCACAAAAAAAAGACAAAAGAAGCGGCAAGCCCAAAAACAAAAAACATACAGTGGTCCCTCGTTATATCGCGGTTCACTTTTCGTGGCCTCGCTGTTTCGCGGATTTTTTTGTGTGCAATTTTGCATGTTTGGCTTTTTGTTTTTTTACAGCGCATTGTGTTCTGCATCCTGATCGGCTGTAGACAATTTTCAATAAATCTCGTGCCGTGTCTCCTGTACAGTACAGAATGCGTTCAGCTTGTCAAATTTACATTAATCATCACTAGCAGAAGACAACAAACACAACAGTGTCGACGTCAAAGGATTATAAGGCGCATTAAGTGAAACCAATCAAACTTTACTCAACTCATTCTTCTTGCTTCCTCCACTTCCGTACCATTAATTCATTAATGTTGAATTCTCTCACATCTGCTCTATTCCCATGTTCTGGACCTGAAAACATGGTTTGACTTTGGTTTCATTCTATAATACTGGACTTGTTTTTCTACGAAGGTTTGAACTTTGAGAGAGTTTAAACAAGAGAGAAACGTGTCAAAATGTTCATGCCCGTCTGAGAAAAATGTATAAAGTGTGTAGTGAAGGGTTTTACAGCCTTAAAACATCTATAATAATTGTAAGAAATAAACTTCGCGGATTTCACCTATTGCGGATTATTTTTGGAACGTAACACGTAATAAATGAGGGACCACTGTACTGCAGATGAACAGTATTTGAAAATTTTTTAATATTTACATTACAATAATTTATTTAAAAATCCAAACTCTTATTAGTGTTTAAAGTTTATTTTCAGCTAAAATCAGTTTTCATAGACTAAAAGGTTACTGCTGTCAAAGTATCGATTTTTGACAACTTGTAATGTGAACCATGGTTGCATTTTTAAACATTAGTTGGTGCCTTGTTTTGAATCTTTGTGTTCAAGTGACTTTTTCATTTCATCAGGGCCATGTTCCTGTCAGAGATGTCTGAAGCCAAGCAGGAACTGATAGAAATTAAAGACTTTGATGGTGATGCCATTCAGGACCTGGTGCATTTTGCTTATTCCTCCAAGCTCACCTTAACTGTGGATAATGTCCAGCCACTGCTTTATGCTGCCTGCATCCTTCAGGTAGACAAGCACAACAAGCACTAGCATCAGATTATAACATGAACAGAGGTGTCCTGCGTTTCAAGTATAGTTTTGATTTACCACATTAATGCATAATGACAGTTTTAATCTAGAAAAACACTGAACTATATAATCCAACTCGTAATTTTTGAAGTTGATTTATTGCCTCTTTCAAATAGGTTGAGTTGGTGGCGAGAGCCTGCTGTGAATACATGAAGGCACACTTTCACCCCACCAACTGCCTGGCAGTTCGAACCTTTGCCGAGAGCCACAATCGGGTGGACCTGATGGACATGGCTGACCGCTACGCCTGCGAGCACTTCACAGAGGTAGTGGAGTGTGAGGACTTTACATGTGTGTCTCCCCAGCACTTGCGTACATTACTGTCCTCCAGCGACCTCAATATTCACTCGGAGACACAGGTGTACAATGCAGCAGTGAAATGGCTAAACGCAAACCCACAGCATCACGAGGCCTGGCTGGACCAGATCATGTCTCAGGTTTGAGAATGGCCTGGAAAGGTTTTTTTTTCTTTTCTTTTTTATATTAGTGTTGTATTCTTGAATGTGTGTCAGAAGTCAGAGTTTATCACCTGGTTTACTGATTACCTGAATGTTTAGGGGAATAACTGTGAGTAAAAGGAGTGTTATATAATCACTTTAGCATCCGCATGACACCCGCATGTATGTTTGTCTCTCCTTTAGGTGCGCCTGCCCCTACTACCAGTAGAGTTTCTGACTGGAACCGTGGCAAAAGATGAGATGATCAAAGGTAACCTGAGCTGTCGTGACTTGATGGATGAAGCCAGAAACTACCACCTGCACCTCAACAACAAGGTGGTTCCAGACTTTGAGTATTCAGTCCGTACCATACCCAGGAAGCACACTGCAGGTACCTTTATATGGTGGTGCTCTGCTGTGAGCATGTAACAAGTCTTTTGTTTTATGGCATTTAGAAAGTCATTACAGCACATTTTCTTATCTTTATAAAAGCACACTTGCAGACATAAAACCAAGTGGCTTTTTGCAAGTTCATGTGCAGTTACGGACCTATTTACATCACATTACATTAGTACCTTAAATCTGCTGTTATAGGCAGATGGTTTGGGGGTTTTAATTATAGTCAAGCTAGAGATAAGTAGCACAGTGCTGATGAATATCACTGAAACAACCCAAACTATCTCTTCATTCCTAATGCTCCTCACTTCAAATAGTCACTGTAACGTGTAACTGTGCTTGCATTTTAAGAATTAAACATAATAAAATTGAAAAGGTGGCAGTGAGACATCGTTGCTGAGCTGCAGAGGCATATTATAGCAGTCTAAAGTATGGTTGCGCAATTAATTGAATTCATTAAATGTACACATGATTGAGCAATATCGAAAATGCGTGCTCTGTTAATTGAACTCAAGGGCTCCTTGAATCCTTCCCTTATAAAAAGGACATTTAATGACCTCTCCTGTACCCTTAATGACCAGGTTTTACTCCTCAGTAAATATCAACAAAGACGAGGTTTGATGACAATTTAGAATAGGTTCCAGGTTGTTCTGAGGGTAGCTATAGTAAGCTATATAGACAGAAACCATCACCAATAACTTTTGAAGCAGGCCTGAAATAGGACAGAAAATACTCTGTTCAGAAAAGAGAAACTCGGGTTACCCCTAGTAGGCGTTTAGGAGGGAAAGATTTGAATCAGTGCCTGACTACATGAGCCAATCACAGCTGTTCCTTGTACCATGCAGCTTGAGGTTTCCTGGTGTCCTCAGATGACATCTGCTACAACAGAAGGTACTGGACATTTAATGGGCTATACTTCAGCCACCTGAAAACACCTCAACCTAAAATGTAATTCATGCACGAAGGTCAAGAGAAACAGTGCAATGTTTGCTAATCTCAAATGTCCATAAAGTGAGCCTGTAGAGTGTGTCAGCTCACCAAAATACACTAAAATCACAATTGCAGTCCTATTCCATTTGGCCAAAGCTGAGTGTCCATTAAACACTGTGAGTAACACAGTGTTTAATGGACAAAGGCTTTGGGAAAATGGTAAACATATTATGCCTTTCTCCAAAAGTTGATTCTGTTCATCTGGACGTAGCGTTTTGTGGGAGAAACGTTTTGTCACTCATCCAAGTGACTTCTTCAGTCTCAGCTGACTGCAGGTTTCCCCAAATCTTATAAACAGTACATTTGCATAATGACTGAAACCAGCCCAGTGAAGGAACAATGGGCTGGGAGGTCAGTTCCTTAATCATAATTATGCAAATACTCATGACCACTGATCAAAGACCACTGATCAGTTATGCCTTTCTGCAGTTATTTTGCAAAAGTGACAAAAAACCTACACTGTCACACCATGACAGGGGAAAAGGCGGGGGTGTCTCAGGGGTTCCAAGTATTTTGCTACAAGTTTGTGTCATGTCAGATACAATGAATGGAGTGAAAGACTTTATATTTTGCTTCTAGAAGATGCACTGATGTCACACTGCATTGGTTTTTATTAAAAGAAATGTAGGACAGTGTATAAATGAAAGCAATGCTCTGCTTGATTTTTCCAGACTTCTCTTAATAAAGAAATTCAAGACCTAATTTTCACTCGGATGCTAACAAATAGCTTTCTCCTGCTTCTGGCGAGTAATTTTAATATGTGTGGGTTGCTCTGTCCACCTGTGGATTGTTCTCTGGGATTGTAACAAAAACACTGCACTGAGTTTAAAAGTTGCTGCCATGCCATGAAAAATAAGGGCCCTGAATCTCATGCTCAAATAGATCTTTCAAAACTTTTAATAACTTGTAATTTATATTAACTTTTCCATGTTGGCTAAAGTGTTTTTCATCTTCTTTCTGAAGACCTCAGAGTGCCAGGCATTTGTTCTGTCCAATTGTTTCTTCAGGAGTTTTGTTCTGCGTGGGTGGCCGGGGCGGTTCTGGTGACCCGTTTCGCAGCATTGAGTGTTACTCCATCACTAAGAACAGCTGGTTTTTTGGCCCTGAAATGAACAGCAGACGGCGTCACGTGGGCGTAATATCTGTAGGAGGTAAGAAAGATGTCGTATGATTGCGTTACAGAATGTAAACAAGAACATTTTCACCTGAACGATGAAATGTTGAGCTATGGAAGCTGAGGGAGTAGAGTACAACATACTCAGTAAAGTCAAAAGTGGGCACAGATGAGCCAGATCCTCCTGATCACACAGTTAAATTGTCTCATACCAATATGGTTCTCAGTCGGATGCTGCTGTTCACTGGTGCAAGTGTTCTTGAGGAGAAAGAAAGCATAACCATGAAAGAAATGAACAGATGAGTCTGATCCAGGAGAGCTGCACCTTCCAATTAACTGGACATTAAGGATCTGCTGCTAATGCTTGATACTAATAGGATTGTGGCCAATCAGTGATTTTCTGATTAGTGTGCAGTATGTCAATATTAATGGTATCAGTTCATATTCTGGTCATGTGATGGTAAACAAACAGGGAATTACAATTTGTTTTCTTCAGGCAAAGTTTATGCTGTTGGGGGCCATGATGGTAATGAACACTTGGGAAACATGGAGATGTTTGACCCCTTCACTAACAAGTGGATGATGAAAGCGTCGATGAATACCAAAAGGTATCAATCGAAAATTTGCTCCAGTGCAACTCCTGAAGAAAAGTTGGAGTGATTTAAAAATATTTAATGATCACACAGAAAGAAAAAAATTACAAGTTTTGATCCTGTTCCATAGTAAGGAATGTACGTTTCTTTCTGTGAAGCATTAACTGTATGGCTAGTTTCATGAACATATGTATTTCAGGAGGGGGATAGCCCTGGCAGCCCTTGGTGGTCCTATATATGCTATTGGAGGTCTGGACGACAACTCCTGTTTCAACGACGTGGAGCGTTATGACATTGAAAGTGACTGCTGGAGTGCCGTGGCGCCGATGAACACCCCCAGGGGAGGAGTTGGATCCGTGGCACTGGGGGTAAAACTGAAGAGAAAGGTCAAAAACATCTATCTGATCTGCGATATGTACTCAGCACTTAACTACTTTATGCTCTCCCATTTTCAGAATTTTGTGTATGCTGTGGGAGGCAACGACGGCGTGGCGTCACTGTCCAGTGTGGAACGGTTTAATCCTCATCTCAACAAGTGGACAGAGGTCTGCGAGATGGGACAGCGTCGGGCTGGAAATGGAGTCAGCAAACTCAATGGCTGCCTCTATGTAGTGGGTAAGAGGAATTGTAGGAGAACACTTGTCATATTCTTCTCTACAGGCTGATTCGTTGGATAGTCCAATAATGTTGGAATTTACTGCACGGAATTTATATGATGCAGTTTGTCAATGTTTGCTTCCTCTTTCATGCGTGCTTCTTTGGTGAACCAAACAAATGCTCAATCCAGAAAGCTGAAAGTTCATTGTTTGTAAAGCTATTTGGTAACTGATTCACAGAAAGAGGATTTTATTGCATCACCTCAATTTAAAGAGTTGTTTGAGGTTCACCAGCTTCAGGTAAAAACATGTAATGCTGTTGTATAGCTACTTGTAGAGCTGCTTATAGAACAAAATAACTACATTTGTTTGAGTAATTAGTGAGGATTTGCAGCTACCCTTGAAATCCCCAAAGAAAGTATTCGAATAGTCGTCCTAGTGTTGATATCTATACTGAGGTGTCAAACCTCATCATGAAGTGTACAGGGGAGGTCGTTAAATGCCGTCTTTATGGGAGACAGTGTTAAAAACAGGTGTTAAACCTGAGTGTGAGGTTTTACTAATATTCTCAGCATTTCACGCATTTTTTTATTTCGCATGGGAGTTTCACATTTATAACAACATCCTAAAAATCCCCCCAAAATAAAATTTTTATGACTGTCTTATCTTATAATTTTCCAAAGGTGGTTTTGATGACAACTCGCCACTGAGCTCCGTAGAGCGCTTTGACCCACGAATGCACCGCTGGGAGTACGTGTCAGAGCTCACCACCCCACGTGGAGGGGTCGGGGTCGCCACTGTAATGGGAAGAGTGTTTGCAGTCGGGGGACACAATGGGAACATTTACCTGAACACAGTGGAGGCTTTTGAGCCACGAATGAACAGGTCAGTAGGAGAAGCATGAGGGTTGTGTTTCTACATGTACAGAGGTGTGAGAGAATAACTTTTTTCAGTAGGCGTAAAACTGAGCAGCAAATATTCTGGATGCATTCCTGTTTCAAATGTTTTTTCCCCACTATTATTCTTCAAGAATATGTATATACATAAAAAAGCAAAAATTAGGTATTTATTAGATGATTCTTAATAAGAGTCTGATGAAAGTAGGGTTACTGGCAGTGGGCAAATTGATCCAACATCATTAATCATCTTTTTACAAGAATACATTATGTCAACTGCTGATTTGGCTCCTGGTATCATTCCTAGCTTGGATACCGATAAACCATTCACTTGACTTGAAAATTAAAATTAATATTAAAATATAGGGACTTGAACCATCTATCATTGTAATTTGATTGGTTTTTTTGAGCTACACTCATTAGACACTCATAAGTCCATAATTATAGATTATTTGTACATTATATATGTACCATATATTTAGCCTAAAACATTTGAAGGACTTGAGTAGTTTTCTAAATAATGGAATTTTAAAATGACCTCTAAAAGTCCAAAGTGTTCTTGTTGTTAATTGTCTATTGATTTGTGTATCTTTGCTGTTCAGGTGGGAGCTGGTGGGCTCAGTGTCTCACTGCCGTGCTGGAGCTGGAGTCGCTGTCTGTTCGTCTCACGTCAGCCAGATCAGAGACGTCGGACAAGGCTCCAGCAACGTGGTCAACTGCATGTGAGCTCCACTCCACGCACTATCAGGCGACTGACTGCCAGGCCACCGTCACATCCGATAACTGCACAAAATCGGAGAAATTTCACCCGATGTTCAGTTTTTTCAGTGAGATTTTAATGACTTGAAGTGCACATTTGACAAATCTGAAGTCTTCTGTGACAAAAAGACACTTTGAAGACATTTGTGACTCCTGCAGGTGTTCTGTACAATCATTGATGTTGTATTTTGTACTGTACTTTTCCTTGTTTCCCTGCTTTGACTGAGTTTTGACTGTTTAAGGGAAAATAGTAGCTGAGCCATGTACATATACAGACCACTTGAGAAAGAGAGGGGTGCTTTGATTCATATCGTGAACAAGAATGTTTTAGTTGGCCAGTATGAAAGCATTCTAACCATCAGTCCTAATCGGTCTCTCTGTCCTCCATCGTAATCTTTCAGAGAGATGTGACACATTAGTAGTTTGAAGGTATTCATACTGGCTTCAACACTTGCCTGTGCACCAGTTCATTTAAATTATTCCCATGAATCTGAAATGTGATGTGAAAACGCCACGAAATGTCCAAGACTGTTGCCCTCGCATTTCCAGATTAGTGAAAACAAACGTTTAAAGGTTTAGAACAGCTGAAGTAAGGCAGAGCTTACTTGAATATTTATAGGTATTTTTTTCTCCATTATTGTGTTTTGATAATCATTTAGAGCTCACTGATCTAAATCGTTGATTAGCGACTGACTGGTGAATTACGCTGCTGCAAGTGCCAAACACACAAAAACTGTAAATGCCAGTCCGGTGTAACAATCTGCTGAAAGTCGACTCATTTACGTCGACTTTAGAGCTGAGAAAAGTGTGATGACTATAACTGAGAGATGAGGTCACTGCTCATCTCTGTTATAGTCATCACTAAATCATTAAAGCAATATGGTGCACCTCTTTGGTTCTTTTCCATTATTGCATCGAGATCTGGTCAGAACTGACAGAAGCTGACTTTGAAAACACTGTCAGTGCTTTCAGATTTTTAAAAGATTGTGTCTGTGGATGGTTGTTCTGTTATATTTTAATATATGAACACTTTTGTATACCAATATAGCCGTCTCTTTGGCATTATTCTTTACTGACTAATCCATTGCTGTGCACTATTTTCCTAGACTAGATGTGAAGTCTTGAGTATATTTTTGTCAGAAATGGAGAATTTAAAGTTTCAAGTTGTTCATCAATACATGCTTATTTCTGCCATATGAAGAAAGAAAATATTATTTCTGATAATGTTTGTATGAGTAAAATACATATTATTGCAGATTTCTCTCTGGTATTATTGATATCATTTTTACACTAAAATTAAAGCCAACTTTATTAGTAAATGAGTCTTTTGTAAACTTTGCTGTGTAAGCTTGGTGTTCTTCCTCCTTTTGACTGCTTCCATTTGGTGGTTTATTTACATGGTATCAGTTGGCACAATAAAGATATATGTAAATGTTACTTGGTGAGATTCCTCTTTATTTCTGGATAATCTGATGTTTGTCTTCTGGCTTAAAATGTTAAAACAAAAACAACAATCATGGAAACAACAGTGGCTATTACAAAGTTGGTACATTTACCTCATAGACAGTACAAGACTTCTGCAAGATACACTCTAATAGATGCAATATCTGGTTTTCTGAAGAAGCAAAAATAATAAAAAAACTGGAATGTATTCACTGTGTTGTTCATCATTATTATTCATTTTAATGATATGTTAACTTGAGTTAACCAGCTGTCTGTTTTACCCCCGCTGTCAGCCACTATCCTCCTATGAGGTTGTTCTGTTCTCTTTACTCATTCATTTTATGAGCACCACTATCAGAAGTCCTGACACAGTGACTTTGGTAAAATGGAGAAGCTGTTTATGGGCCTTGCTTGTTGATATTTAGCAGCAAGTAGCAAGAAGAAGTGATGCTATATAGCTTGATACCTGGTGTGTCCTCTCTTTAATCTGTGGTATTGCCCAAGGATCTATCTTGGGTCTCCTTTAATTACTATGTATAATCCTGTCAGAGTAACTGGTGTCCTCAGTTGCCAGATATTTACAGACTCAAAATGACCCCGTATTTTTCCTTAAAAGGTCATTTAAAATTTAAAATGTAAAAAGAAATCTGTTTCCTATGATCTATGTCCCCTCTAGTTTCTAGCATGTGAAACATCTAGAGACTGCAGATGAGTAATGCTGCTGCAGGCTAGGGACAACAGAATTGTTCAGATTCACGGGCTACCTGTTAAATTGTGCTAAACTGATTTTAAGATTTACTCCTTTTCTTTCATTAAATAAAAGGTCTAGTTCTAGTATCTGCGGTCCCCTAACTTTATGTGAACCTCACCACTGCTTGAGATTCTCTAGCAGATCACTAATGAATATTCTTAATTTAGTGGCCTGACATTTTCACCCACTTTTGTGTGACTTATTTTTTTCATAATTGTGGAATTTGTTTTAAATACATGTCCTTTTTTTCTTTTTTAAATCAAATGTTGTTTCCATTTTATTCCTGATTGCATTTCTATTTATTGTGTTTAGTGTGGAAATTCAGCTTCTTAGAAAATTTTGTTACAGCTTTTTTATTTTTTAGCATTTCATAACACTTTTTAAAAATATGATACATAATTGTAGCAATGAAAGAATAAATGAGAATTTAACTGCAAATTTGAGTTTATTGTTTTGTAACATCCTTATAAACCATGTTAAAAAGTAACAGTTCAAGGCAGAGGTTTGGCAGTACATATACGTTTATTGACAGTCGACATGTGGTTGTTTATAACCTGTGTATTCTGGAGAGGAATGTGAGCATGCACTCTTTCCCCAAATGTACTGGTTACACACTAAACTTTGGATTTTCTGTGTAAAAAAACAAAACAAAAAAACACCTCAAAACTGATGTGTTTGCATTTTTATATACTATGAGAAACCTACCTGACATGCTGTTTGGACCAATTATTTTGTGACAATGTCACAAATCCGTTACATCAAATTAATTGCTGATAAACTTTTGATATTTGAGTAGCAAGGACATTTTACTCATACAAGAGCAATCAGGGTTTTATGTTTTAAAAATATTCAAGAAAAAAAGTTTAGTTAACAACAGTATGAAATGAAATAATGTAAAAATAGGCTTAGAAAAAAAAATCTCGTTTTTCAATTGAAAAACATTTTTTATTACTGATAGTTGTTGTTGGGGTTAATACCACATGGTGAAATCAATCCCATCTTTATTTTTTATTCATTTTTATTGGCTTGGGTTTTATTGACACACAGTAGCAGACTGCTGCAGTTTTTAAATGACCGTCACATCTGTTTTACTACTTTCAGTCTTTGGACCCTGGAAGACTGCTGAAAAGAGGAAAACCAACGAAAAGCTTCTCAGAGGGGCCAATACTTGGAGCTAGAGCACATCACTCACATCACTCACTCACACATACACTGCCAGGCTCAGGGGACGTTAGAGAAACGACTTTGCAATAGTAGGATGTGCATAAGCACTCCTTAAGACACCAAAAATATTAATTAAAAAAGCAAACAGACAAAGAATGCTTCTGAAGCTGTTGAGCTTTGCTGCTGTTCTTACTGGAGGTAAGTCAGGCTCTTATAATTACATTTTTAAATTGTATGTTTGACAATCTTATTTTTATTTTTCCTCTTTTCACCCCCAAAAATGAGCCAATCACAGAAAGTAATGATTCAGTTTTTTATTTTGAAAAACAGAGATTTTTTTAAATAATCTTAAAAAGCAAAACATCAGAAATATGGACTGCTGTTTTCTGATGTAACCTGGCTGCAGGAATAATAATTACGTTTTGCAACATTGGTTTAAAAAAAAGCTTTTGGAAGAACATGATGCGCAGAAGATCATGTGACCCGAAGTCTCAGGAAGACACTTACGAATCTAAATGTAATAATTACTTCCATTAGCGCAGTATATTTAACTGCAGATATCACAGAAGCTTGATTTATTTTTTTAATTTTTAGTCTTTATTAATCGATGGTTAGGTTTAGGTTAGAATTCGGTGCTTTTTTATGATTGCTTGACTAATTAAGGATTCGTGGAAATCACGCGCAAAGTTGTTAAAGTGAAACATTTACCCAAAGATTTGTGCAAACTGACTGACATGGCTAGACTGTAGCTCTGTCATGCGACTTTTATGATTGATGAGCATTCAGCGTTCAGCTCATCAGCTGGGGAAGTTGTGTACTTATCAACCCAGCAAAGTAGTCACAGTCTCTATAATAAAAGCCGTTATAGAAATTCACCTGAAGTGGAGAAGTAATGTAAATATCTAAACATCAGACTATGCAGAGAGAGATCATAGTGAAGAGATCATTTTCTCCCATAAGTAATATTACATCAAAACCGAAAAGGAGCATATTATATCTATGTGGCTGGAAATGTGCTGCCTCACATGCTAACTTTCAATATTTTCAGCTCATAGCCAGTGCCAGTCAGGCTGGAGGGAGTATGAGAACAAATGTTACTTCTTTTCAACTGATACAAAGTCATGGTTGGAGGCAAATGAATTTTGTCTGGAGCATAACAGCAACCTGATGAGCATTCAGGACATTCATGAGCGGGTGAGAACCAAAAAACGGGGGACATTACAGAGATTACATAAATAATGTTGTATCATTTCTCACTCTCTGGTTTTATATTTTCATGTCCTGTTTCTAGTTATGGGTGAGGACACAAATCAGCTCAGAGATCTACTGGTTCGGCCTGAATGACCGCACCGTGGAAGGTGTCTGGGAGTGGAGTGATGGGAGTCCTTTTATACAATATCTGTCGTATGTAATGCGTTTACTACTCTAGTGAAGCCCAACTTATTTATTTTATTTAGTAACCATGGTTCTTTTTCACACAACTTCCATTGCACGTGTGCTCATCTTTGTGGGTGAGCTTTTCCTTATCGGACTTGAGGGTCAACGCCATGGTTGGGCATATCAGAAAGCCGTGAAAGTCATTAGCATAATACCTGATCATTAAGAAATAAATGAAAGATATGTAAGGTATCTTTCTTAATTTTATCCATAATAATTATCCATTACGCTCCTATTTCAGACACTGGATGTCAGGCCAGCCTGATGACTGGAATGATAATGAGGATTGTGGTCAGGTGGTAGGCTATAACTTTGGAGAGTGGAATGATGAAAACTGCAATAACACGAGGAAATACATCTGCAAACACATCAACTGTAAGTGAAAAGAGTACAGTGGGGGAATTGGTTTGATCACCTCTTTAGCCACGCAGTTCAATCCAGTTTTATTTATACAAGGTTTGCACACATCGCATGCAGTGATCATTTGATATAATGGATTGTGGTGCAAAATTTACGTGATGTATTAACATTGTTGTTTATACACCAGGCCAACGATACAATATAAAAAATTGCTTCACATCTCCCTAGTCACCATGTATGTTGTAACCATAATAAAATCTGAGTGTTGAACATCCATTGGCTTGAAAAAACAGTAGTTACTAAATGTAACTCTGATTCTATGAGCATGAGCGCAACACCCCAAACATGTCATACCACTGGCTGTGTGATGTGGCCAGAGCTTGGTCTGTGCCTAAGGACACGTCGTAAATCATTCTTCGCTATAGCAGCTTAAACATATTTTCTTCCTTCCTCCTCAGCAAATCCTAGCCCACAGTGTGACTTAGCTAACGGGTGGATGACGTACGGCTCCAACTGCTACAAGTTTAAATCAGACACAAGAAAGAGCTGGACATCAGCTAGGCATGACTGCGTGGCGGATGGAGCAGACCTGGTGTCCATTACTTCAGCAGGAGAAAACCAGTTTGTCACGTCAAACATGGGTGAAACACATCTTGACCTCTGGATTGGGCTTTCTACACTGGTAAGAGAGGCATAGTGTAGGATTAGTAAACAGACTTACTTCTTTCTAAATGGATAATTTGACCTTTTTTTCTCCAGAAATGCAACAAGATTTCATGTCAAGTGGAAGTGGGGAACAGTCAGCTTGCCTGGTCTGATGCTACACAAGTGGGCTACACAAATTGGGCTGAAGGTCAACCCACAATGTAAGGTTTCATACTGTTGAAACAGACTCTCAAAGTCAATATTAATTGACTAAATCTTGCATTTTCCAACAGTGACACTCAGGTTGGCAGCTGTATTGCAATGATCAAGGATGAAACCAGTTCATTTGGAGACTGGAGGTCCCACGTCTGCAGACACGAGCGTCCTTACATGTGCAAACGTCCACTGAATAGTAAGACTGATTGTTTTGGAAACACAAGGTTTACCATTGTGAAAGCATTTTATTTGGTTTCTGTTTTTTTCTCTCACTATTTCCGACTCTTGTTTTCCCTTCTCACCTGCAGCCATCTGCCCTGCTGGCTGGCAGAGCTTTGGTGGCAGTTGTTACTGGATGGTCAGTAATATCAATCTCTTGACCACCTGGCACGAGGCTTTTACAAAGTGTTCTGATATAGGGGCTCACCTCCTGATTATAAACAGGTAAAGAAAAAGAAAATTTCCCAATCAAAGTGAGACTATTCTGACCAATGATAGTGTTACCAACTTCCTAAATAATAATAAGGTGCATAGTCTTGTGTTAAGAATTTAGCCTTCGTGAGTTCAGGTATTTGATTACACACAGTGATTCTCATTTGCCATGTTTGTTCCATTCTTCATGTGTAGTCAAGAGGAACAGTATTTCATTAATGGGAAGCTCCCAGACTTTCATCAAGTGGACATACCTGACATGTGGATTGGTTTATCAGGTCCTCTATGATTTCGTGCTCGTGAAAATGTGAAAAAGACATTGCCATTTTATACACGATTAATGAGAAAGCTGTCTAAAATCTAAAGTTATTTATGTATGTAACATTACCAGATAAGGACCAGGATGGCCACTTCAAATGGGTGGATAAAACCGAAATAACCTTCTCAAACTATGGTGCCGGTTGGCCCAGAAACACTGAGAACTTCTGGGACTGTGGACAGATCTTTACGGGTAACGATCGGTGCTCTGTTGCTCTGTTCCTAAGCTAATCGTTTCGCGTGTCATTAGATTGAGGCTGCTATTACAAGACCGATTAACGTTCTCAACATTCTTATCCAGGAAATTATGACGGCAAATGGGAAACAACCAACTGCTTTAAGAGCCTGGGATACATCTGTGAGATGACCGGGGGACAGAACCCGAAACCAACTTCAGCTCCTGGTCAGTCAAACTTCACATTCTCTCTTTCCTTGCGGTCAGACCACACCTTTACTGATAACTGTTGATTTGCTTTAGATTCCCACTGTGACACTGGATACTTGTTGTATGGGGACTTCTGCTATTACTTTGAGACCAAGATGGTGAAAAACTGGCAAGATGCTGAAGCACACTGTACCAGAGAGCAGGGTCACTTGGCCAGCTTCCACACAGAGGAAGAGCTGAGTTTCCTGATTGGTGAGTTACTAAGAGTACAAATCAAACTATGACTAAAGTGAAGTATTTCATTAACACACTCTATCAATGCTGATGTGCTTTTGTCTTGACATTTTGATAGCTCACATGCCAGGGGAAGCCTGGGTGGGTTTGAATGACATTAATGTTGAAAACCAGTTCGTATACACCGATGGAACACCTGCAGTAAGTGGCAAAGCCAGAGCAACCTATATGGCACCAAAACTTGTATTTCTAACCTATTTTCTTATACTGTGTAAAAGTGTGAAAACATTCATCACAAACCTAAAAAACTTGAGACTATCCTCTATCCTTCATAATATTTTACGGTGTCAAAATATTACACATGAAAATACTCACGGTTTCTTCTGATCTCAGGATTTTCTCCCATGGGCGGCAGACCAGCCTGACAACTGGATGAATAATGAAGACTGTATGCACATCACAGGAACGACTCACAATGATCCTGGAAAACTCAATGATGACTTCTGCACAGCCACAAGGGATTATATCTGCAAAAAAGGTGTGATAAATGCATTCATTTTTGCCTCTTCCTGAATTAATTTTATATACTGAGTTTATATTTAGAGTTATTCCTTGTTTCGTATTTCTGTAGCCAAGGGACAAGGGCCTCCTCCCCAGCCTCCAACATCTGGACCAGGTCAGGCTTTAAGCTACACTGACAAATGATGATTAAATACATTTATCTCAATATGCAAATGTGTGAGCAGCTGTGTTTGTTACAGGCTGGAACGATAAATGCGGTTCTTGGACCGCTGATCCTTTCAATGACTACTGCTACCTGTTTAACTACCTGTCGATGAGGACATGGGCAGAGGCTCGAGCTGACTGCGTCAATCAGGGAGGAGATCTACTCAGTATCACTGAGCCCTTTGAACAGACCTTCATACAGGGTATGATCCTTACATCTTTATTTCACTGTTCAGATGAAAAAGATGGTCATTTGTTGTTAAACAGTGTTACAGAGGCCCTGCTTCATTAATATTTGGGTATTAGAATCATATCATACTATAATACATCATTAACATATCATAACTGCTTTAAAACGATTAAAAAACATTACATACATTACATAGGAAGATTACAGAACGCATGTTACAGATAAAAAAACTGAATGAACTGTAACTGTATGAAATAAAAAGGGGCTGTGAATGATCCCATTCTTTCATATAAGTTGCTAAAATAGGTTGATACCTTGAGGGCTAAAGGATTCTATTGAATCGTGCTGTTGCTCCTAAATATGAAAATATGACATTTTTAATCATATTTCAGTGTAATAATATGCTAAATGTGATTTTTTTATTTTTATTTTAGACGACATATTTTAACTGCTTTTCTCAATTTCTCAGTCAACTTCTCACTTTTCAGTTTGTAGGTGTTTCAGAGCTGATATGTGCAGATATTTGCTTGAAATTTATGCTTGAAAAATTTTGCAGTTTGGAGATTGTGTCGCTTTCATGTATTGTAGAATTTTGGAGCGGTGTAACTAGTGATGTCTTTTTCAATGCTACCACTAGTGGGCACTGGAGACTTTTTCTCCCCTAAATACTGTAAATCATCTTCAAAGACTGACTAGGTATACAGGTACACTCCCACTTTTGGGTGTGGCCGGTGCAACAAAGCACACATAACTGCAACCAAGGAGTGAAAAGGGCCTAGAACTTTGCTCATTAGTCTGGAGTTTTATCTTTATCTTCACATTTGACTGTTTCTTATTTCTTTAGATCTATTAATAATCTCAACCTGCTATAATTTGCTGCTTTTTTAAAATATCCTCTCAGCTTTAATCCAGCAGAGTCCCACTGGGATCTCTATGTGGATGGGGGGTCATGACTCCATGACTGAAGGTGGTTGGGAATGGACAGACGGCTCTCCGTTCAGATTCATCCACTGGAATGCAGGTTAAAGGCCAAATCTGATGCTTTATAAATACTTACAGACTTAAAACTAAAGACTAAAAACAAAAACTAAAGTGAAAAATATGCTCGTCTTTTCTCACAGGGAACCCAGATGACTATTATGGCGAAGACTGTCTGAGTATGCTCATAAACAATGGCTACTGGAATGATGACAACTGTGAGTACAAGAGAGGATATATCTGCAAGCGGAGAGGTGAGAAATGATGCTCCAGATGATGCTTGGAAAATAAGAATTTGACAATTTTCAGATTTCTGATAGATGTTTACTTTTTCCAGGAAGAACACCTGAGCCACCTCCACCTCATGATGGTAACAGTGATACCTCAGTGTTAATTTGAAACAATAAAAAGATACAGTTGGTTAACAGAGCAAGAGATTGAGATCTAAACATACTAGTTTTCTTTAAAAAGCATAAATAATTTCAGTTTGCACATAATAACAGAATTATTACAGAAAAACCAAAAATGACCGCAGTGGAAAAACTAACCCCTTTACTGACTAATAGCACAAACCATGATGTGCTGTAAATTTTCAATGCTTAAAGTTTGTAAAATCAAGTAAAAACTGAGGTTTATCTTCCAATTTACACACAATATAAAAAACTGCTGTCTCAGTTGTCACCTGGAAAAAAAAAAGAAATCAGTTCAGACTTGAGAAAAAGAATTGTCACTGCTCACAAAGCAGGAGATGGATATAGTTATCACAGCATTTCTAAAGTTTCAAGAACTGGAGTGAGAACTAGTATAAAGAAAATCAAAGAGAGCCACACCTGGCAGATGTAGAAAGTGAAAGATTTCAAAGAATGAGAAATATGTCTACCCCAGAATAACTGCAAAGACACTAATGAATAACTCAGCCAAGTCAGGAATTATAATCTTGAAAAGGACAATCACTAGAACTCTACACAGGAAGGGACTGTGAGGTTACAGACCAAGAAAAACTCCTCTTCTGCAGAAAAGATAAGTTTAAGCTGGACTGAAGTATACTATAGACAACCTGGAGAAAGGTTATGCACACTGGACGCATACCCTTTGGTCAGATGACATGAAACTAGAGCTCTTTGCCCACAGAGACACTGATTGTATTTAGAGAAAGAAGGGAGAGGTTTACAACCTTAAGAACACTGACAATGACTCAAAACGTACATCACTCCTGGTGAAGAACAACCTCCAGAAGACCAAAGTGGACGTTACTGACTGCCCTTCACAAAGCCCTGACTTGGAACATCTTGGAAATTTGTGGGGTGAACTGAAGAGCCATGAAAGAAGACCATCGAATCTGCGGGAGGTTGAGAGAATGGACTGGAATCACTCAGGAGACGTGTGAGACCTGCTGAAAACTACAACAAATGACTGCAGGCTGTTATCCAATGAAAAAAAAAAAAAGCAAAACTGACTATTGGCATAAGGGAGGCTAATAATTTTTTGGCTTTGGTGAAAAATTTTTTTTCTATGTGCAAAGTAAAAAAATTGTAAGTCTCCAAATTAATACTAGAATATTTGGAAAAGCTGTGTTAAAAATTCCTTGCTCTGTTTAAAGGTACTTGGGAAATTTTCATGTTTAGGCTAATTATTCTACCCTCATCTATAATATATATTATTTTTGCACTGGAATAACGCATCAACTTTTTATTGTAGACTTTCTGACTGCACTGATATGCCAGGGCTCCGGTGCTGTCCTTCATTGTCCACAGGAAAGTGTGATTAACATCCAGTCTGCTTTCTACGGACGACAGAATGCCGACATCTGTCCACACTTCGATGGCTCAGAAAGTGGTGCTGCACATTTGTTACAACATATATTGATGATGTGTATTTGATTCAGTGATTTTTTGAAAACTTTATCTGCAGGTATGTATCAATGTAAATCAAATTAATTAAGTAAATATTGATATTACTATATTCTAGGCAACTGCACAGTAGGCGGCATCCTTCCTAAGTACAGAAAAATGTGTGACAACCTTCCGTTCTGCTTTGCGTATGCCAATGTGGACCCAGACCCCTGCCCCACTGTTTCCAAATATCTTAAGCTCATCTACAGCTGTGAACAAAAAGGTAACTTCTCCATCGGTTTCTCTAAACATTTTATAATCAGTGCTAATGTTTACTGTAGTATTACATATTTATCTTGAGTTAGTGCAATTCCGGCTTCATGCTTTTGTGCTTTGAATGCTCAGTGTGCCTGCATGGCTTGGGTCTTGAACATGGCAACATCTCAGATGCCATGCTCTCTGCTTCCTCCTCCATTGGCTCCTTCACTCCAAACAAAGCTCGTCTGAATGGAAATTCCTGCTGGATGCCATCAGGAAATGGTATGCACCAACCCAGGGATCACACATGTGTAATAATATTTGAATTGTTAGTTAAAACTTGAGGTTGGGGTTCTGGGTTTTGGCACAACAAAGGTCCTATCTTCTACCCTGTCTCTGTCCTCTTACAGCTGCTTCAAGCTGGATTCAGGTAAACCTTGGTGAGACCAGAAAAGTGACGGGGATTGTGATTCAGGGTTGCCCACAGAATGACCACTGGGTGACCAAATTTAAGATTCAGCACAGTATGAATGGATTGACCTGGACTGACTACCCAGCTGATGGGGATGTGAGTAAGAATTGCATGAAACTGCATAGCGACTTTGTGGTCTACCACCTGCCAGACATCAAGACTGTTCAAAGCCACACTTGGGAGCTCTTGGACAGGTTTATCTGTTTAAATATCCATGATAACAATTTTCTATTTCTCTCATTCAGTTCCAGATTTTACCAGGAGCAACAGACAGAAACACTGCTGAGACTCAGCTGCTGGGGAAGCCTGTGTCAGCTCAGTTCATCCGCATCCTTCCAGTGGAGTTCAGCAGTCAGGCAGGCCTTCGGTTTGAGGTGTTAGGATGCACGCCAGACTGTAAGGAAACTGACTTAACTCCAGATTAAACCTTTTTTCAAATACAAATCTAAATTTATATGGTTTGTCATTATAAAATATCGGATGTTCAACAGATGCAGTTACATGTGCCAGCAAGCCCAACTTCAACTTTGCTAATGATAAAATGACGTAAGTAAAAATATATTTTTCATCTTTTTTTTAACAAATATACTGTAATAAAGTTGAATTTGTAGCTCTTTGTGTCATTGTTCTTTGGATTATTAGTCACACATTTCTACACTAATTTTCATGTCTTTCAGTGTCCACTGTCCAGCAGACTGTGCCAAAGCTGGTTACACAGTGTATGGCACTACATTGTATCGAGGGGTACGTAAAAAATAAATAAATAAAAGAACACTTTTTAATTAGAGTATAGCATCACGTCACTTAAACTTCTGGGATATTGATATGGTCAGTTAAGTAACAGAGGTTGTTAATTAGTGTCGGTATCACCATTGATACCTAGACCCAACAGAGGTTGCACAACTAGTCCGACTCCTGCAGGCCGGCACATCAGTACGTACCATTGCCAGAATGTTTGTGTCTGTGCATGCATTACCTCTCTCTTCTTTCTTAAACAGGACTCAAACATCTGTGCAGCAGCTATCCATGCTGGAGTGGTGCTGAATGAGATTGGAGGAGACTGCACTTTGCTAAAAGCTGACGGACAGAACTTCTACCCTGGATCCACGAGGAATGGCATTACCTCACGGCAGTGAGTAGATGAGTTTCTTAGTTCTTGTTTTGTTTTTTAGTAGCGGGGCAGTCCCGAGAGGCTGATTCAATGCCTTTACTTTCAACAGATATGATGGAAACTATGCTGTGTCTTACTTTTTTGCAGATGGAGGTAAGTTGACATGCAGTTAGAACCTCTTAATTTCTTTCAGCTTCCACTTTTTGAAGAAGTAATGATGATTTTATGAGTTAATCTGTTCTGTGTTGTTATTCTGCCGTTTCTCTTTCCACTCTCTCCCACAGAGCTGAGATGCTCCGGACCTGACTGGTTTGAGTTTGGGGACTTCTGCTACAAACCTTTTGGAGACAAAAAGACGTGGCATGATGCTCAGAGCAGCTGCAGGGCTCTGGGTGCTGAACTTGTCTCCATCCTCTCCATGACAGAGCAGAGCTGGCTGGAAGGCTACCTGTACATGGGTATGGATTTACACTTATTTTCTCTGTGTTTAAACTAAAGTAGATGTTAAAGGTTTAGAAAAGCCTTTTACATTCTTAAGTCACACTTGATTTAAACTTGATATTTATTTGTCCTTCACAGCCACCAGTGACGTCTGGATTGGTCTAAATGACCTGTTTTATGCTGGCTTGTTCTCATGGTCTGATCAACACATAACAACATTCACCTACTGGGCTCCAGGGGAACCCAACAACCATGATGGGTTCAGTGAGGACTGTGTCGAGATGTTGCACCAGGTGAGAAACCTGAAAACCCTCACTGGTGAAAGCAAATAAAGTGATCTTTGTAGTCAGTTGTGGTCTTTTTGACATCAATCTTAATTGATTGATCATACTAATTTTCCTTCAGTCTGGCCGATGGAACGACGTGACCTGCACAGAACTCAATACATACATCTGCAAAATGCCCAAAGCACATTACCCACTGCCTTCTGTACAGCCCACTGTGTACGGATGTCCTCAGGTGCGACAAACATCGACTTGTCACATTTCTCTGCCTTTTCAAGTTTAACCTCACACTGCAGAAGTGACAATGCCAGATGTGTAATAAGGTGTTTAATGTGTGTGTCAGGGCTGGGAAGCATATCGCTACTCCTGCTACTGGATGGAGGAGACGACTAGGAGCTGGTCTGATGCTAAGGCCTTCTGTGAGGAGCAGGATGCCGTCTTGCTGCATATTGGAGACATGTGAGTCACATGTCTGTCTGAGGGTGATATAAGGATGCTTATTATTGCAAAACTACAGATTCTGGATTTTATGTATCTGGATGATACATAAAATCTTAGCCTATACTTATGGTGCTATAATCCAGTGTCACTCAACAACACTCTTATCTCTGAAAAACTCATGAAGAAGAATTTTCCTCCCCTGTGATTCACAGAATATTTCATAATTCCCCCCCCCCCCTGGAATCCAAATAATTTCAAAATTTTAGATTTTTTTTTTAAATTGCTCCACTTGTATAGGGGCAATTTTTCCAGCTGAGGTTGTGCACTCCAATAGTCTTTTTTGTACATTATTGTCTGTTTGTCATTATCATCTCTTTGTTCCGTTTTCCTGCAGCTATGAGCAGTCACATTTTACAGCGGCGCTGTCAGGAAAGACTGGTTTTTGGTGGATTGGCCTGCGTGCTCATGGGGGGGCAGGTGGAGGGGTGGACTACATTTGGGATGATGGTTCATCTCTCAGCTTTACTCACTGGGACAGGAACCAGCCAGGTACTGACCTAACACTGACCTACATAAAGCTGGCTAGCTGCTGCATTTCTGAAATATTTCACTTTTTTTGGTCCCATTGACTTTGAATGGAGAACCAGCTTTCTCTCACCTCTGCTTTGTATGTTGAAGGTTGTGGCTTTGAGAACAGCATGGGACATTTTTCACGATGATTTGTTTTGGTATATATTGTGTAATACACATCAACACATATTTCAGATTTTTTTCTCCTCATCTTAGACAGAAAACTGTAAACATTTTCCTGTTTACAAAATTATTTCAGAGGGACAACTTTACAACAACAAGGTAAATGTCGCTGAGGTGGGCTGGTTTAGCTCAGTTGGATGAGCAGGCGACCATATGCTGCACGGCTGATAGTTAGGCTGATAGATAGTACAGCCCAATCTGGTGGGGAAGTGTGGGAAGCCAGATCGGGCGCCCCCCTTCCGGCCCTCCTCTCTGCTCTCTCCAATCTTATCTTACTTACTTCTCTTACTCCTCTCTATCACCTTTTCTGTCCCTTTGAAGAAATAGAATAAACTGTAGAAAACTAAACAGGTAAAAGAAGAAGCGAAATAACAATTTTAACATAAACCAGTGACACACTCTGGGGCCTGATCAGCCCTGGCAGGGCCTCCTTGGATGAGGGTGTCCAGTGATAATGGCCAAAACGCCCGATGAATCCAAGGTCCACTACTGATGATGTGTCCCAAATTTTAATAATTTAGATCAGATCTCTAATCCCTAAACCTAACCAAGGAAAAATGGCAGATTAGCTTGGGTAAAAAGAACGAAACTTGAGGCACACAACAATATGTGCCGCTGGTAAAGTTTCTGGGCTGCTTTTCCTCATAGCAGCCATCCCCCAAGATTTTCTCCATCAAAAGCAATGCATTGTCAGGGATTGTAACATCTAGTCCTTTTACTGAATAAAGCCAAAAAAATATTTAAAAAAAATAAAATGTCTCTGAGGTGAAGGTGACTACACTTTGAAAAAAAACAAACAAACTTGTAGGACTGAAATTCTTCCAAACACTGAGCAATTCCATTAGGTACAGAGTAGCTGCTATCTGAGGTACAGTACAGTTTGCCTATTAAAAAAGCTAGCCATGGGTTTATAAGCCATCTCACTTCAGCTTTGTTAGCCAACCTCTTTTACCTCCAACTTTTTTGCTGCACCAGAGGCAAACTACAAAACGAGCCCGCCAGTAACAACAATCCCACCCCAATTTCTCCAGAATTGTGTAGTTTAGTTTTTTCTTATTGTTATTATTATTAATAATAAACACAAGAAACCAAAATCTCTTTCTGTTTTTAGATAACGGTGGTGGTACTTGTGTGGCTATGACAACGGGTCAGGTTGGTGGTTTCTGGGATGACAAGCAGTGCTTGGACAAATATGCCTTCGTATGTGAAAAATACAGACCTGACATCAGCCCGCCCACCAAGGCCCCGACTGTTCCTCCTGCACAGGGCTGTGCTGCTGGCTGGACAGCCAAACCCCATTTCAGGCACTGTTATAAGGTAATAACAGCTCAAAGTTAAACATCTAAAAGTGTGATTATCTGCAAGAGAAGGTCAGTTATTCATTTTCCAGGGGCGATTTATTGCAGCTCTTCCACAACGTGGACTGGTCCTTGAAGAAGAGCTGGGAAGCAGCGCTTGAGGACTGTATCGCCAGAGGTGGTAATCTGGCCAGCATCCACACTCAGGAGGAAGAAGAGTTTCTTGCTCTGTACAGCAAAGGCACTACCAAGTGGATTGGTCTCAGGAGCAACCCAATAGAAGGAGGTGAGCAAAATATATGTATTGCAGACTGGACCCGGTTAAATGGAAGCCAAATAAAGAATAAACCTAAAAACAACTCCTCCCTTATTGCAGGATATTCTTGGAGCGATGGCACGCCTCTGTCCCACACCAACTGGGGTGACGGGGAGCCAAACAATCACGAGGGTCGGGAGGACTGTGTAGAGATGGTGAGCAACGCGAATGGCACCTACTCGTTGTGGAATGATCTCAACTGTGACGCTCATCAGGATTGGATATGCAAGATTACTAAAGGAAAGGATCCCATCCTTCCCCCTAGGCCCCCATCACCTGAACCAGGTAACTAAGGCACCTGTCGTTTCTCTACAGAGGGATCAAGTCATGAATTTGCTTCCCTTAAGGATAGAGCAATTTTTATATGAATTCAGACCCTCACAAACCCTCACAATGTCTGAGTGTTTGTTTTTTCCTAACGTTTCAAACTTCAGCTCCCGATTGTGGCTCGAACCCCGGCTGGAGGAAGAACAAAAACATCTGCTATTACTACAATGACACTGACATAGTGGACTTCCACACAGCTTTCACACGGTGCTATGCAGAGAAAGCCAGACTTGTGTCCATCCTAAACAGAGAAGAACAAGCATATGTTAACAGCATGGTATGCTTTTTCATCTTTAACTTCATTAGAGATTATTTACTGTGAAAAAATGAATGATAAGTCTTGCTGCTGTTTCAGGTGGGGACAGGAAAGGTTACTGCAGCCTGGATTGGCATGAGGATGTTTGGCACAGTAGATGGACAATACGTGTAAGTATGTTTCTAAGCAATTGCACCAAAGCAAAGAAATGTTAAACAAATCTTTTTTGTGTCATTTTCTTTTTTCATAGTTCTGATCAGCAGAGTTTCCATTTCACAATATTTAGGGATATTTCATGTCCTTAAAACTGATATTTAATGTAACAGATCAGGACTTCATGCTGAGGGTCCAGGGGAGGGGGAGAGAAAATGTCAGAACAAAATTTGCATAAGCCAGGGCTGTATTACAAATAGCAAAGTTTTACCGTCTTTGGTTTGCTATGTTTTAGTTTTTTTGGTCACATTTATACACAAAAATCAGCCCACAATGAGAATTGCCACAGAAAACATCTTTGTGTCTTTATTCAGCGCTGGGCACTCACAGAGCCCTACAAATTCACAAATTGATTTTCATATATTTTACTTTTTCTCCTTTTATGTACTATAAAATTGGAAAAACTATAAGTTGCCCACAGCTGACTATAAGTCAGATTATATCATCTGACTTCAATAAATATTTGCAACCTCACACAGTATGCAGAAAAAAAATGAGAATGATGCACATATTTACACGTGTGGGACAGCAGGAGTAACTTCATAAACATCAATTGACGTTGATTAGATGAACTTAGATGAACACCACGTGAAACGCCTGATTTATTTAGAGAACAGCTGCCCTAACCTCAAAGATCCCACAGTTTGAATCAAATTATGAAGGAAAGGTTTGCCCTCATACCGGAACATGTTGACTCATCTTTATCTCACTTATCTACAATGCCATACTGATTACAAAGAGAAAAACTTGCATTCAATCTGTGCTGTGTTATTTTTGTTAGTACCCTTATGTTTGACCTAATTTGCTTTGCTGTCGGTATATCGCACTGATGATTATGAGTTCATATATGTGACCATTGTTATCATTGCTCTGGTTAGTAAATTTAGACCAAATTCACTAATTTACTACTGGTTAAAAACATTCAACATACTTTAACAGATTTGAAGATGAGGAAAATCTTTTCTTTTAATGTAAAACTGTAAAATTTCTGTTTTATGTGCTCAGGTGGGTCGACCACTCCCCTATGACATACACTCACTGGGCTCCTGGTGAGCCCAACAATGCTAACGGGGAGGAGCAGTGCGTGCAGATGAACAGACATCAAGGTACTGCACCTTCTGTCAACTGACAATTTAGATCAAATACGCTATTTTTTAACTAATGTGTCTTTATGACTTAACTATAATGATGCGTGCAATATACTCTGACTTGCTAAGGTGGATGGAACGATGCCAACTGTGGTCGGGCTTCAGCAGGTTACGTATGTAAGAAGTTCCCCGGAGATATTCACACTCCGCCTCCACCAACACAGCCCTGGGAGGGCAACTGTCCTGCAGGTAACATACACAGTTTAAATACAAATTTGGTTAAATCACACAGGCTGACTAATGCTGCTGGTTCTTTCACATCAGCTGGAGTATTTTTTCTCTGTTTATTACTCATTACGATTTTCCTCCTCCCCTGTAGGTTGGCTGCGTTTCAACAATAAGTGCTTCATGTTCAAAGGAAAAAAGAATGATATTAAAGGAAACTGGTCATATGCTCGAAGTTGGTGCAGGGAGCAAGGAGGAGACTTGGCAATCATTGATGACCAGTATGAGAATGGTAAGCTCAGCATATAACCATTAAACAAAACATTATTAGAACAGAGGTTTCCTCCACAGAGACGGCTCTTTACATTTCCGTTCTCTCCTACAGACTTTGTTGCTAGTTACCTGAGGGACCTGGAGCTCCCCACATGGATCGGTCTGTCAGATCTCTTGGTGGAGAATCAGTACGCCTGGAGTGATGGGGTCAGTCCAGTTCTGTACACCAACTGGAATGACAAAGAGCCCAACAATGCGAACGGAGTGGTGAGGACACTTTGCTTCAGATTATCACTAATCGAGTGAAGCAGATGGGAAAGTACTGTAAAGTTGTGGGCTCATAAACAGGGAAAGGACACATTTAGCCTTGACTATTCTTGGTTTGCTCAACAGGAAAACTGTGTGACGATTACTCATAGCCCCCTATTAACTGGCAAATGGAACGATGACAACTGCGACAACAATCACAGCTTCGTCTGCTCCAGAAAGAAATGTTAGTAAACACTCCAGAGATAATTCTTCCTGCTCAGATGCAATTGCATTTCACAGACTACAAAAAACATTTTAAATGCATGCTAGCTTAAACCTTCTTATTAAGTATTTGTCAATCTCCCTAAATATTAGCAAGCAGTATCCAGCCGCCTCCACCCACAAAGAGCCCCTGCCCAGCAGGCTACATCTCATGGTACCTGAACTGTTACAAACTGGTGGAGGAGCCAGCGACCTGGGATGCAGCTCAGGCAGCCTGCAAGGATCAGGGAGGCAATCTGGCCAGCATCGACATGAGCTACGACCAGGCCTTTGTGGCTGGAGCGGTCCTGCAGGGAAAAGCTGATGCCTGGATTGGACTGAAGCGCAAGGTGCTGTTTAGAGAGAAACAGAAAAGTTTAGTTCCAAGTAGAATTCAGAAGAATTCGCATTAAATATGCTACAAATAGAAGAAAAATACTCCAGGAAAGGCACTAATTATAGAAGGTGAAAACACCTTATTGCAAGTAAAGATCCTACATTAATAAAAAGTATTGAGAAAATTTTACTAGGAAGATTTACTTTTAAAAAAGTAGATGCATTTCAATTAAACTAGGAATCAAAGGCAGACATCTCTAATATAAAAACTACCAGAGCTATTAAAAAAAACAACAACTGAGTAATCAGTTGTGGATTTAAACCTTCTGTCTTCTCTCACTGGTATTTGTTTTTTTCTGCACTCTTGGAGTCACTTCCTTGATGCTTGTCTAACGGCACTGTGTGATCCATGACAATCTAAACATTTAATCATATGTTGTTGCCTTGTGATGCAGGATGATGGCTCCTACATGTGGACAGATGGTTGGCCAGTTTTTTTCACTCAGTGGGGACCAGGAGAGCCCACTAACATTAAGGATGAGGGCTGTGTGAGTATGCATGCTTCGAGGATGTTCCACGGGACCTGGAATGACACCAAGTGTGACCTAGAGAAACCATACATCTGCAAGAAAACCTCAGGTACAAACTCAATCAGAATTGAACTTTTTTTCTTTCTTTTTAATTGCTTTTAGTCAGTTTCTGACTAATTATATATGCTTTCATTTATATAACCTTTAATAATAACACTTGTGTCTCAGAGAAACCTCCAACCACTCCCGCCCCTGGTGATGGGATGTGTCAGCGCTTTGCGATACCCTATGGCAAGTACTGTTACTATGTGTACAGTGGTGATGTCGGCTTCTCTTGGCCGGACTCTGAACACTACTGCCAGGCAGGCAGGATGGAGCTGGTCTCCATTCACAGCAGAGCAGAGGTAGAATTCCTCAAGAGCTTCAACTACAGCAAAAATATGAACCTCTGGATTGGCCTTACCAGGGATAACAACTGTGAGTTTACAAATGGAAAGAAAAAGAGAGAGACTCGTTGCTTTCACAGGGCTATTGTACCAGGGCTTAATTCAGTAAAATGAATCAACTTTTCTTTTAAACCTGCAGTTGGCTGGGCCTGGACAGATGAGACCTCTGTAAGCTTCCTCAACTGGGCTCCCAATGAGCCCAATTCAGCGTTTCACCCAGGGGACATGGCCGAGAACTGTGTGGAGATGTACAAAGACGGACGCTGGAATGACAACAACTGCATGGAGAAGAAAAGTTTTGCTTGCCGCCACCCTCAGTGTAAGCATTTTTCCCATTTCCCTTTTTAGATATTTTAATGCAGCACAGATGTAAGGCAATTTCTGCAGCTTTAATAACGCTTATTGAATTTGGTAATGATAAGCAGTGGAATAACAGGCTCTTTGTAAATCTGTCTTTCAGTTTATCAAACAGATGAGAACAAAAATCCAATTTATCCCACTGAAGCTCCAGCTAACAGTAAGTGACAAATATGGTTGCTTTACAATATAACTTGGTTTTCATGTCAGCAAATAATAATTAAGCCATGCATTTAATAATAAACAAAACAAAAAAACCCCCCAACAATAACAGATCTAAATCAGCTAGTCCTTGTAGAGCAAAATCGCCCATTTGGATTTCTGAGACTTTGGGGACATTTGTGGTCCCCAGATGACAAAAAAAAAAAACTACTTTGGAAATTCCCCAACTTTTCACCTGTTGCAGCCTTACAGGTTTAAGTGTGGATTTCAGTTACTAAGTTGGTCATTGTTCATGGCAACCGTTAATAATGTCCCCTGCCACAATCATTAACAAGTGTACTGATCCACTTATTTTATTTAGTACCACACACAGACTAAAGTTTTATTTCCTCTAAAATTTCCCCATCTGCCTTAACCTTATGTTGTCTTTGTTGCCAATTTAACATCCAGACACAACTATTACACAAGTATTGAACATGTTAGAATACTAATAATAGGGTTTAGTGTAAAGCGTCACTGAAATACAATCGCATAGGTATAAGCAAAGTAAGACATTGGAGTGATTCTAGCAGGTTAATATCTCACCTGAGCTGGTTTGTCTCAGACGTAGGGCTGATAGCCGGCATCGTCGTTGCAGTCATTGTGGTCGTCGCCATAATAGTTGGACTGTTCTACGTCTTCAGTGTGCGTGGATATAAACTGAGCACCTTGAGCTTGCCAACAAAAAGCACCAGTAGAATTGATGTGGTAAGTTTTTAATTAGCCTGTCATGGTTGGATAAACAAATGTATTGATGTCAGTGCTAAAAACTCATGTCATTCTTGTGTTGCAGCCTGCCTTTACCAACCCCAACTTCGTAGGAGAATCGGACACATAAATCGTCGAGCTTTTCACATTAACACTGATATTTTTTGCAAATCAATAACATAGTTTGTTATTTTTATACAATGCAGACTATCCCTGCTCTCAAAGGGCAAGACAGAACATGCAAACTCCACACAGAAAAGCCTCAGTTGGCTGGTGGATTTGAACCCAGAAACATCAGTGCTGCCAGTCAACAGGTTGTGATACGCTAATACCATTAAAATATAGTGAGATAACATTTCCCCATTTTTCCACATGCAGCAGTAATGATGTCGATATATAGCCAGTTGCTGTTTTGCAGATTTTATAGCAAAGTGCCAAATTATTCTTTTTTTTTTTTTTAAATAAAACAAACAACCGTGTTTTTATTTCCAGTGTTTATTCATGTCTGTACACTGCAACACAAAAATTTTATTTTATTTTATTTTTAAACATATTTTACAAAATGAAAAACAAACATCCTTCAAAAACCCTTTTTAGACATGTTTCCAGTAAATAATCATTTGGACAAATCTGTTGCGGAGCAACTCATAAATGAAGCACCAACAACCAAAGATAATGAGAATAAAGCCACAGATGAGAAAGTACAAGAACCCAGGAATTCAGAAAACCGATAAAGTTGCACAATTTATAAATCCTGAATGACAAATTTTGCAGTTTCCATTCATGGAGGCATCCAAGGTAAGAAACTGCTGAGGATCTGTACATAAAATGTAATCCCACATTCCATGGCACCAGTGGTCCTTACGTACAAAGAATAATAATTTTATTTATGAGAAAATAAAATTCAGAATACTTTGATCGTTTTTCAGCCCTTATTTAAATCTTGTAACTACACCGAAACGACCAATTTAAAAAGTGAAACTTCCAAAACCCAGTGGCACATATGGCACTAGTCTAAACCAAAGTTTCTTTTTCTGCTTCAATAATTACTCACTGATCATTTCTGTATCCCCCTCCCTGTGTAGGAAACCCCCCCCAAATAAAACTTGTGTAACCAATGTTACCAACCCAAACTGTATTGCTGAGAGCCAAACTTGGAGTAAACAATAACGACTAACACAGTCACGTTGGTCTTGGAAACAGCCCTTCTGCACAATAATGCTCTGAAATTAAGTACAAAATACTCAAAACTCTCATTAGTAAGCCATAGTTTCCCACTGATTAAGTTAAAGTTTGCCAACCAAAGTGTGGGAACACAGATCAAGCTTACTGGTGCAAAAACTGAAGGAAACATTAAATAGCATCACCTTTGTTAATGACTACAACAATCTAGTTTAAAGGCAACACAGACTGACAAACAGGCTCAAAGTGAACCACTACATCCACCATCACAGCCAAAGAAAGACCTTTTTCTTTTGTTTACACAAGGACTTGAAGACACGCCTTTGGTTAAAGGCCAGGTTCACATTTTGCATGCATGGAAATGATCACTGGATATTGAAATGTTTCTTTCTGTTCATGAAGCAATAAAAATGAAAGTGTTAGGGGACAAAATCCACAGTCCTCATTTTGCATAAAAATGCTTTTGCAAGCCAAACTCAATCTGATCTTTTTATTCAAAATTCCCTTTTTCTGTTCAGCCGCATCTCTGGAAGCAGATCCAGTGACCTGTGTTTACATTTGATCTGCATCAAGAGCATATAAGGAAAAATACAAGTTAAAAGCAGTGACGTGTCCACTGAATCTGACCGTATTGGCTTGTAATGACCGATTTCAGCCAGGTCACCTGACTCTACCTTCCTGTTCTTTTAAGCAAGCTCAACAAAAGCTTTAGGCATTAGCAGTGGTATAACAGTAGCACTGTGCTTCCTTTGTCCTGAGGATGTACCATGTTTGGCCAGCTGCACCTCATAACTGCACAAATTGAGATGAGATCAGGTTGCAAGATATTTTCATACCTGGTTGTCTGTGCCAACCATGTGCAACTACAGTACGTCTGTAGAGTCACAAGCAAGAATTTGGTTACACAAGAAGAGCACTGTGAATTGTGTACCTTTTCACAGCCAGCATGGACAGCAGGAATGATCACAGGGACCAGAAACTCAACGTGTGCGTTGCTTTTATTTGACACTTGAACGCTATAGTTTCCACGAGGAGGCCAAAAGTGCAATCTTCTTTGACTTGATGACAGGAATAAAATGAAGTCTGCTTTGGTCTAACAAATTAGGCACTACAATTAAACGGTCCTGCAGCCAGATCACCTCATACCACAACTTCACCATTAAACACGATTCACCAGTGAGTCAGGTACTTCCCAATCATCATTCACACAAAAACAGCATTCCTCACAGGAGCAGAAAGGTAAGACACAAAATGAAATGTTTATAGCTTGAAATCAACAAGACTACACTTGCACCTGATACACAATGGCTTCTGAAAATGCCTGTGCAGATACAGCCCCTCTGAAATAAAGGTTTTTCCAACTCTGCCTCTCAGCTTTGTTCATATGTTAGTTGTACCCCAACATACCTTCATTCATCTGATTGTGATTAATGCATGTGCTCATCATTTAGCCTTCTTATTGCACCTGCACTGTGTTGTCAATCTGACAAAGCCAATTTGAAACAACAGAAAACAGATTCCAATATGGAGGATTTAAAATGAATAAATTAAATGCCAATTTAATGTAACCATCTGGCACTTCTGCAACATACTTCATGGTCTTTAGCAGAAAAAAAAAAATCAAAATACAAAAGCCTAAGTTTAACTTTCAGAATGAAACAGATATGAAATAAAATCAACCAGGAAAAGTTGAGACTAAATATCATTTAAGTGCTGCGTTTCCTGACATCAATAACAAAAGTTGGCATAATCAGCATAAAAAAGTAACACCTTTGTGAGTACTTCCACCACAACTGTGTTTATCAGCCAAGTAGGACCAAAGTCCATTTTCAAAAATATCCGATGTGCTTCCATTCAAATGCCACTAAGCCCCGATTTGTAAGTATTTTCTGACATCATCTGAAGGTGTGGTTTTCAGCATACGTCCATGTTTTTTAAAGTGTCAGGAAAACAAGGCGACAGGAAGAACAAGAGCATCAGTGTGTGTCGTCTTCTTGATGGGGAATCCAAAATCTAGCCTTTAGAGCATGCATCCGCATCGATACTGTTGACGAGATTAGTCAATGTCCATGCCAAAAATGGCACAAGCCTGAGGGTAAGCTGAGGTTGTGATCAGGGTAAACATACCAACGTGATTTTAAGGCAGTGAGAGGCAGCTTGAAGGTTCACAGGCCTTCGGTGTCATACCTTTTGGCTGTCCAGCCTCAGCCAGTAAACACCTTGTCTTGTGTAGCGGACCATGGAGGTCATATCTGAAGACAGGTTTAAGGGCCCCATAACAGTGTCCAGCTCTGCCAACATACCTGAAACACATGGAAACAAAAGCACGGTAAAGCTCCACAAACAAAAACAAGTCCATCCATCCATTCGCTTCCGCTCATCCTTTTCAGGGTCGCGGGGGGGCGCTGGAGCCTATCCCAGCTGTCATAGGGCAAGAGGCGGGGTACACCCTGGACAGGTCACCAGTCTGTCACAGGGCCAACACACAGGGACAGACAACCAGTCGCACCAACATTCGCACCAACATTCACACCTAGTGGCAATTTGGATTATCCAATTAACCTATCCCCACAAGCTGCATGTCTTTGGACGGTGGGAGGAAGCCGGAGTACCCGGAGGGAACCCACGCAAACACGGGAAGAACATGCAAACTCCACACAGAAAGACCCCGGCCTGATGGTGGAATTGAACTCAGGACCTTCTTGCTGTGCGGCAACAGTGCTAACCACCGTGCTGCCAAAAACAAATCAGTCAAACAATTTTAATTTGTTAATTCGTTTTTTTGTTTGTTTGTTTGTTTTTTTAAAATAAATGTGATGTAGCACGGTACAAGTTAGTCAGTGATGCATACTGAGAATGTCAGCTGCCCACAGGAACAGCAAAGCAACAGGGCAAGCAAAACAACTGGATCTTTCAATATTTCCTTAGTTTGTCATCTTTACTTTGCAGTTTCTCTCAATATTACCTTAGTTTCGCACACAATTTCCTATGCATAAACTGCAAATAAAAAATACAATTTTTTGTTATGTCCTAAATCCTTGTCAAGCAGATGCCAGCTATGAGGGGAAAACCCTTCTCACTGCAGCTGCACACAACTAAATTTTACTGGCTGACCAACTTTGCATCCTTTGCCTTTGGTGATGGCGCATTATGATTGATAAAATGTTTCTTGTAAACCTAGTGGAGTTTATAAAATCAACAGATTAATTGCTTATGAACATCCGACAAGTGACTATTTGCATCATTATTAAAGCACAATAATTAAAGTGTCCTGTGTGGTTAGAAAAGCACAACCAATGTCTTTAAGTCCCTCCACACTACAAACATTCACTAAGCTTTCCAGGTCGTTTTAACCTTCTTTAACCTTTGGTCTCTTTTCCTTTGTTCTTACCGCTGCCTTTACGTGCCAACTCTTCTGCCTGCTCCCAGATGTCATGAGCACTCAAAAACAATGATGTGATGTTGACATAGGTGAAAGTCATTTGTTCAATGGCTTGAGGAACTGCCACAGTACTGCCCACAACCAACCCACTGGCACTGTGGTTAGAGCTAGGACCTGAGGTGGTGGCTGGAGATGGCAGGCAGGTGGACAGGTTGTCTCCCACTCTAAAGGAGAATTGTTTTAAAAAAAAAAAAAATACAGAATGTCTTTACACAGTTGAGAGCAATGTACTCGTTACTGTAATATAGAAAGAAAATGACTTGCCTAGATGTTTGAGGATTGTGTGTTGCCTGAGCAGAGCTCTGTAAGAGAAATTTAATCAGCAAAACAAATATTGACCAGCTCCTGTGCTCATACATCAATGCCATTTTCTACAAGTAATAAGGCAATCTGCCATTACAAGCCATCTCCTTTAAATACTTACACTGAAGTGTTCAGTGAGGGTCTTTGAATACTTTAGTGCAGCTTTGTGTTTGTGTCGAAACATGGCCATTTGCAGGAGAGACTGGCACTTCAAACTACAGGACACACATGACTGTTACTTATAGGTCACATGACTACAAACAAACAACAGAATAATAGTGAATATTATCATCCATCTATTCTACAACTCCTAATTTCTTATTTCTATTTGCTTACGCTTTCTTTGACAACATATTTAGACATGTGAGGAATTGTTTAATAAGAACTTTATGCTGCTACATATCAGTCAGTTTCCAGTGATACAGCCTAACTTCCTGAACTAACGTTACATGAGGAGGCATCAAGACAAACCTTCACAGGTTAATAGGGTCTCAGACATTGTAATAAATGGAGAAAACAGCACATTAATCATGATTCAAACCTTACCATAAAACTAGAAAGTCTTTCTCTGGGGGTGGAGCAGAAAGGTCCACTGAGTTTTTAAGTTTCAGCACAAACCTGTGAAATTAGAAAATCAGATCAAGTCATGGATCAAACTCAGAACCAAAATACAAATACCATAGATACACTGTGACAAATGTTTGTCTTCTTCTAGAGAAATATAAATTACTTGCTTGAGTGTCTTGAAAGTTAAAAGGCACATTTTCCCTGCTCTGTACTTGGCAACATGATTTACAGGCATGCGTCTGCTTCCACTATTAATTCACTCATGAATCTATCCTGGTGTCAGGCTTATTACAGGCAATTTTTACTGTGCTAACTAAAACAGCGTTATAAGATGCTTTTGTTTTTCTATAAGGCTCTCATTGGAACATTACAATTTTATATCACACTATGATAGACCGCTTCTGCATCACATTAAAAATTATTTACTTTGAAAGTATTTAGAGTCCAACTTACTTGTGATCATACATTACTGGCTGATATCAGTCATTTATCTATGTTTTATGTAGCTGATTATAACAGTGGATAAATCTAATTTTTAAAAAGAGTTACATTGTTACATAGTTTGCCCACAACAGGACCGTGTGTTGCAGCTTTGTTCAAACCCTATATCAGATAAAATTCCTATATCAGACAGGCTCCATTTAAAATGTTAACATTTCAGAATAAACTTATCAGAACTGTTAAATGTATCCAAAACCTGGAGCACTTTTACTCTGTAGCTTTGCCATTACAACAACAAAAGTTATAATAGTGCAAACAAGCTCTGATACATGCAGTTTCGTACTTGAGGAGTTCCACAGTCTCTGCAAACATTGTGTAGGAAGACAACAACGTCTGTGGATCTTTTTCCATGGCAATGCCACTCTCAACAAAGAACATGGCAGCATCAAGGTAGTTGAAAGCTTTACTGAGCTTATCCGACTACGGAGAGAGAAACATGTACATATTGGTCATTAGTTAGTTGTATGACTCTGAACTGGATAAAACTTTATAAAATCAAGTTAAAGAAAACCTACCTCTGCATCTGCTTTATGCTTTAGTCTTTTGGCCTCTTTTATGTAATGTTTCACTGGATGTTGTCTGTGAGATAATGTACTAGTGTGAGAGGAGCACCAAAAATGCATAAGCAGGATATTAGCTGACATTACAAGCAATGAATCTTACTTCTCTTCAAATTTGAGCAAGGATCTGTTAGCCACAGCTTCGCTGAGGGGCTGTGATGATGATGTTACAGCAAAGCTGACCTTTGGGGACTTATTCTAGGATTGCAGGGCACATCTTGGTTAAAATTTGAATTCTGCTTATTAAGAGCCACGTTTTCTGATTAAATTAGAAATCACTTAATCAAATTACTGGTTAAAGGAAAAGAAGGATAATTACCGTTTCAGACTTTGGGTGCTCTGTGGATTTTCCATTGCTCTTCTTGTGTTTATGAGACACCTTTTTCTTTTCTGTTTTCTTACTCGATTCTTGTGTTTTCACCTGGCTCTTGTGAAGCTTTGACTTTTTAGCAGCATCTTCAGATGGTTCAGGGTGCTGACAATCTTTCTTGGCCTTCTTCCGCTGCTGGGCCTCTGCTAGACTGCTTGAACACCTACAGGTGACAAGATCATTGAGGACGGTTCAAGGTACAGTGTAAGATGGTTAAATGATAAAGATCTGACCAATTTAGGGGACCTACTTCAGTTTCACAGAAACTTTTGTCAATGAAGCGTTCTTGTTTTCCAGCTTCTGTTTCTTCCTGGGAAGACCTTTGTTGTCTACCTCAGCCTAGAGAAGAGGACAAACCAGGCAATAAAATAAAAACTTTCCGTGCACATGTATGTTTACTAGAAGAGCACCAAACCTCGTGCTTCTCACATTTTGTGGTTTACTCTTCCTGCTGGTTTTAGTGTGGCTGTGTGTTGCAGAAGTACCACCGCCTACTTTATCTGGATCCGTGACCGGTGCAGATTGTTTTGCAGTGCTGGGAATTCCTTGGTGAATGCCAGAGGTCTGGGGCACTCTTGAGAGCAGACTTAGCTCTATCTTCACCATTAGGGATCTGGGAGTCCTCTCGAGGTCCAGAGAAGCCTTGGCAATACGCCCAGGCTTCTTTAAGTGCTTGTGGGTCGTTTTGTGAGGCATCTTGGTGCCCGTCTGGGAGATGGTCTCTGTGTTGGATTTGCTACAACTGATGCTGACTGGTGGGGCAGGCTGAACAGGGCTTTGGGCGGGGCAGGAGTTAGGAAAATGCTGTGAACTGAGTTTAGTCCTTTTAATGTCTCTTTTACCATTACTGCCTTCCTTACTTTTTTTGCAGTGTCCTACTTTCGTCTTTACCTTGGGTCTATCTGTGAAACACGGGTATTTTGTTTGAGCTGTTACCGCTTCCTCACATTTCACAGGGGTTGCTGCATCAGTGCGGTCTGGACAACCTCCTTTCACCGATTTTGAGAATTTCTTTGAGCTGTTCACATTAGCAGAGAGAGATTTTTGGCGACTTTGCAGACAACAGTTGTCCTGAGAGCTTTCACTGCTTTGCTGAGAAACTGCGGTGCTGTCTGTGTGGTGAGAAGAAAGCTGAGGCTGAGACTCCCCAGTAGAGTCAACCACTTGAACGCTGGAGTGTTTGAAGTCTTGAGTGAACTGTTGTTCTTTATGAGATGTGTTCTCAGGAACAAGTACCGCGCTTTGACTTTCACTGCCAGAATTTGGTTGGCTGGACCTGATCCAGTTTCCCAACTGCCAGTCCTCATGGCTCACTGCTGGGGCGTCAGCCTGCAAACACAAGTTGATTTCAGAAAAGGACGAACATAAAGATTCTGTACATGTACATATAAAAGTGAACGGTTACCGCAGTTTTAATTGAGGTGCCAGCTGGGGGCTGAGGTGGCTCCACAGTAGAGTTTTCACTCTCCGAATCTGATCCCGAGCTACTCTCCGATTCACTGGAGCTCATAGACTCTACCCCGCTGGAATGTGCCCCTTCAAATGAACTTCATCAAAAACACACAAACACCGGATCAATATTCAGTTTTTCGCTGGTTAATACATTCGGCAAATATGTACCAGAAAAATAATTGATGAGATAAACAATTCGATAAGTGCACCGTTTTAAAATAAATTTAAAGCCACAAAGACTGAATTAAATCATTAGTTGTTTAAATTAATCTGCTACTTTTTTGATAATAAACCACTTCAGCAATTAACAATTTTTGTTTGCTGCTTTTTCCCCTTTGTAGTAGTAGTAATAGTAATAATAATATTTAAATTAAATAGGACTACTTAAATATGGAGTGATGCAAGTGAAGTCTGTTTAGAAAAATAATTCAATAAATAGGAGAAAACCAGTGATTTCCTTTTGAGTTTAGCATGGTTCTTTGGCTGGCAATTTACATTTCAGCTAACTGCCACGGCACTTACGATGAGGACATCTGTTGGCTGGGATGAGATGACTCAGGAGGTGAGGAGTCATGGTTTCCTGGAAAAAGTAAACAAGAATTAGTACAACAAAATAAACAACAGAAGTTTAAAGTGGTTTTAAGCCTTTGCACTGAAATCTACTGGCAGAGTTTGGATTTTAAAGGTTATGTCTCATATCATGGAATTCATGCACTATATGGATCGTTGGGATGTGTGTACTTTTAACTTGTGTTGGTAAAACACGGCACCCCCCCCCCATATTTGATGGCAGGTACTTCAACAGCTGGGAGTCACTGGGAGTTACTGAGTAACTGCACATCCGCCTTTGCCAGTAGGACCTGAAAGTTGGTGACATTTAACCAATATGTCTAGCTAAAGGAAGACTTAATACACTGCCTCCACTCACTTTCCCTATAGAACATTTTTCCATCTTTGAGAGAGCACCCGAGTTGTACTTAATTCATTTCATGTAAAAAAGTTGATGGAAAAATCCACTGATATCCAGAAATGTTACATAAATGATACTGATCATGCCCTGTTGTCCTGGGATTCCTACCATTTAAGCATTTATACACTGACATCTACAAACTACCCAAAGCAGGGTGTACATGCGCATGGCACTCTCCAGGCAGGAGCCTACTCCTGCATTACCATATGCCAGACTACACTGTAAAACAGCTCAGAAACCGCTTTAGGAACATTACAAAGGGTGCAAGGCAATGATGCAGTCATCAAGCTCTCCAGATCCCACTCTAACTGAGCAACCTCAAACCACCGGACCCCAAGGGACTTGATGCCAATGTTCAAGTGCCAGACACAATAGTAGACCCTCACAGGTCCTCCATCCATGCCTTGATAGGTCAGAGCTGTTGCTTAAATGAAAGGCATCATAGTGAAAACAATACTAAGTGGAAACTAAGAAGTAAAACACCATTCACTACTTCTCTCATTTAGATAAGATGAAATAAAACTGTGGGTGGTTTCTCAGATCTGTGGCCACAGAACAGAGCCTGTTTAATAGATCACATGACAGAGTCGCCTGCTACCACCATCAACCACAAACATAACAGACTAGCACCTGCTTTGCATTCACTGCCGATTTTTCAAGATAGTTAGAAATGCTGTATTCTATACTAAGGTTGCTTGATCTATGACTGAATACTTCTTCGCTTCACTCACTCTGTCCTGGACATGAAGAGGCATGCTTCGCTTCCTGTAAAGACAGATAAAGAAACATGCTAGTGTTAATCAAGGTCATACTTGTACTTGATCTATATCTGCACATTTATGCCCACGTTTAGGCTCAACTGATAAACGCTTTAGCAACAAGACCTATGTTACAGCTTTTAAAGCTTTCTTGTGCTGATTTTAGCGGTCATGAAAAGATTATTCTGAGAAACACAAAAGCAAAGCTAATTTAATCACAGATGTAATCTAACTTGACTTGTGTAACTGAGAAGTTGACCTATGGCTGACACTAGTGAAAGACAAAAATATCCATCCTTGGGGAAGCATAAAAGTGATGTGTAAATTATCTCCTAATGTCTAAGGCCACTGCACAGCTGCATGGACTTATTGCCAGCGTGTGACTCAGTCACACCACAGTACTTGATGTGAATTTGTCAAAATTTGAGGGAGCTTTTGCACGACTATAGTTTAAAAGAAAATAACTTGGCCAATCTGGACTTCATTGAAGACTATAAGATACAAAATACTTTATAGCACCTTAGAAGAATTAAGATTTATTCTGTCTCCTACAGTGACTGACCTCTGCTCAATAATTTCAAGTTTGACAGAAGGAAATAATGAGGCAACCAAGACCCCTGCACTTATATAGACACGTGAAACATAAAATCAGATTTTTCACCTTGGCTAGGAAAGGGGACTTGGGGGGCTCATCTGTGCTTGGTGTGCATATAGTTTTTAGGAGAGGTGGCCAAGCATGAGCCATTTCCTATAGAGAGAAAAAACAAAGGGATATTTATTGTAGTGTAGTGCATGCTGCATACACTCTCACTGGAGTCCCAACACATTTGTTAATTTCATCCTTTGCCTTTGAATTGAAAATAAGAACGCAAGCAGGTATTTTTACCCTTAAGATGTCCTCCACACATTGAGCTTCATCTGTCTTTGTCTACGGAGAAAAACAAAACGTATTCATTTCTGAAAGTACCCAAAGATCTTTAAACAAAATAAAGATCAGCAAATCTGTCTTCAACATCTCACATCATTAACTCCAAAATTTATAGCCAAGAGACAGCGATAATGCAATAGCTGTCCCTCATCAGCACTGAAAATTGTATAGTTTTCAAAAGTAATAGTAATTAATATTGTTATAAGATAATAAGAAAAAAAAGAATTTCATCTCTGTGCTAGATACAGAAAGACTTCTGCATAAGAGGGTGGAAAATCGTATTTTGTATGTATGACATTTGACTAAACAGTAGGTTGAGGTGTGTGTTTCTGATTAAACATTTAAAATAAGCAACAACTGTCAATACTCTATATCAGGCTACATTAGATAAATACTACAAACACATAAGTCCACATGGTACATTTCTGTTTGTTTTCAGGAGTCTCTCCCAGTTTTTCCTTCTGAATGGATAGTGTTTGAGATAAGGTCAGACTGAATGGGCCCCAGAGCAGTTATGCAAGTTGGTGACAAAGCTCATTTATTGTTCTGCTGAGCCTAGGGGTGAATTTATCACAGGTCACAAAACACAGACTGCTTGCAACATCATACTGTCCACCTGAGAAAGACATGAGCACGTGCTCAAAAGACATTATGTAATATTTACACAGTAAACTTTCAAGACGCATCGTTTTCAGGAGTTTCCATACTCTTGTGATAAATAATGTAGAACTCATCCGATTGTAAAATGAAACAGTGATTACATTGTGTTTCTAACAACAGAACAGTTCATAAGACATCTATAGCCGTATACAGATGAGGCGTTAGTAAGAAATCCAAGTGAGTCACTGCGAAGTTATCTTGCACTGGATTTGTCCCAGCAGCAAATACAGCAGCTTATTCACACAGATTTGCTGCTGCAGGAGGGTAAGGGGGAGGTGCGGAGCAGTGCAGGTGCAAGGGTTGGGTGTATGTTTGTGCGTGTGATAGAGAACAGATGAATAGAGTTCAGCTGGAGTTCTGCCAAATTCTCAAAAAACAAAAAAACGAACAAGATGTTTTCAACGTAGTGAACAATCAAGTAGAATCACCGCAAATTGTGGAGACATTAAAGATAATTTGCCAGTAATACAACTGTATTTGTAATAATGCACATTATTAACAAAACCAAATTCCCTCCAGCTCTGGACTGTTGTGGGCTTAATATCACAAGCTTGACAGAATGAATAGCTTTAAGTGGCAGTAGCTAACCTTGAAATGGTAAGACTTTTTTTTTTCTTTCATCTTTTACTACCATTTCTGACTTTTCTTTTAAATTAATACTTTGACATTTGTTTTCTGGCAACATTACCACTTGATGATGAATGAATGAACTAGAAATCTTAGCTTGGCATTGAGAGTGAAAAACAAATAACCTTGTTCTTTCTATCGCTAACTGGTAGGTTTCATCTTGTTTGCTTTACACAGGTACAAGTGATAAGGCAAAAAAAAAAAAAAAAAGCTTAACTTTTACTGGCTGTGTGGCATCTATGCCAAGTTAACCTTCTCCTGGCTCGATACACTCAAACCTATTTATTATTTATAATGCATCCCGAAAAGTGCATTTATCATAGCACCATCATCAACTTGTTTAGGCATTGTTGTTCTGGAAGTGTTGTTAACCCTTAACCCCAACAAAGTTTTGACAGTTGGGCTAGCAACATGGTAGCCCACTGCTAGCAGTTAGTAACAAGAGTATAGGAGGCAAAATTGGATAAAGTGCTATAAATGCATTCCATTTGTGTTTTTTCAAATAAAGTACTTTGTCATTGTTATTTTACTCAAAAAAACCCTGCACATTTCACAGTTGCTAAGCTGTAATATCTAAGACAATTAACTCACCTCCAAAAATTGTGGCGCTTTCTTTGTTTTACCCAGGTCAGACTTGCCTATCAACTCTGGCAGTGGTGCATATGGTTCTGGTGAAGGCTTTAGCTCAGGTGACTCTGTGACCAACTGGTCCTGCCCATCCATGGGCCGCACGTATGCTGTTGGCTTCTGGGTCATGACCACACTGGGCTGCTTAGATGACAACAGGAGAGGAAACGTCTGGGAGGGTAGTGCGTTAGTTTTGTTAGCTTCAGGCAGTGATACATCCTTAGGGGATTGTTTAATTTTCAATATGGAAACATCTACATTGCTGGAAGACTCAGAGGCATGGTCTGTGGACCCTTGATATTCATCAACAGTGTCCTTAGTGTCCGTGTCCATGTGATTATGGTCACTGGAATGTAGGAAGGGTAGCGGCTTAACATCGTCAGACTGATCAGACATTTCGTGGTAAAGACTGGCACGGTCCCTGAGGTCTGAGAAGACTTCGTTCTTCTTTTGTTGTTGTTGATGATGTGCTGAGTGGTTAAGCTGACTGCCCTGACTGTGGTTTAAAGGTGGCTTTGAGAAAGTGGATGAATGTCCATGGTGAGTCGGGGAAGTGGTAGTAACTCCTCTCATGGGGTGCAAGGAGTTACTAGAAGGCTCCTTCTGGCTTTGTGTGGACATGGAAAGGACCTGGTTCTGAATTGGAGGTTTGGTTGATTTATCTGTGTTTAACTGACCCTGATCCGACTGTGAGAGGTTTGCATAAGCGGGAGTGGGTATCATCTCAATGGAAAGTGGTGAGGGAGTATCCACATCTTCATAATTGCCCAGCATCCTCTGGATTCGATTGGAAAGTTCATCTCCTTTGTTTGTCTACAAAAAGGATCAACATGTTAATAGAAGGCCTATATTCAGCCTATAAAGCATTTTTCCAAACATAACTGCCCCAAACTCAAAGTCTGTCTGGTTGCGTCTAGTTCACAAACATAATCCATACACAGCTGAGTGTGAAAGAGTGAGGGGTTTTGTGTTCTAGCAAACACAAAACCCCTCAGGCACCAAAGTCCTGGCATATGATATCCTCTAAAATGGACTAAGAAAAGCTGCATAGGTGCTCACACCCAAATACATACAAACCAATAAAGGGAAATTAACAAATAGATATTCAAAAAAAAAAAAAAAAAAAAAAAGTCTTCAGCCACACAGGAGAGGGAGTATTTTGAATGAAAATAAATAAATAAAAAGCTGACCACAAGGCCTTGGCTTTTATCAGGCTACATACAGTCCTTCTCTTTTCACATTCGGAAAAAAAAAACAACAACCAAAAAAACAAAACAAAACTTTATTCTTATTCAATAGTTTTCTAAAAGTTGCTACAATTAGCCATCAATTAAAAATAAGGCAATGGAAAAAACTCTTTTAAATCCTCTTTATAGTGAGTTAGCATGATCAGTAATGTTCACTTTCCAGGAGACCACAGAGTGGTAAAGACTGGGATGCAAAGACTAAAGAAGGAATATCTGGCAGGACTCTTTAAATGCGTATCAAATACACCAGATATTGCATTCACGATGTAAAAACTGCCTAAACCTGTTCTGCACATACTGTCACAATGTCACTCTGTTGCAGTCATTAACATAAAAAAAAAAAAAAAAAAGAAAAAAAAAGAAAACCTTGCTATACATAACCACAAGAATTAAAACTTGCAGGTGCATGCTTTACCTTGTATGGCTCCCCAAAAAGGGGTACATTCTCAGGCTTAGGTTCTTGGGTTTGGCTGGCTTCTTGTACCCTCTGTTGCCATGCTCGGAGGCGAAGGAGGTGCCTCTCTCCATCGTGTGCACTGCAGAGGATTACAAAGAAAGACAGATGTTAACTGAACTGCTTTTACAAGTATACTAGCTTAACAAAATAGCCAGACACAGAGATTGACAATAAAATGGAAAGCTTACCATCAAACTATGGAGACATGGTTAACTAAATGGTTTAAGACTGTAATGCAGCCCTTATTTGTTTTCTGACATTATTGCTGAAACTGGGTTTGGCTTAAGAGATCCTAAAATTTAGTGACTGCAATTTTAGGGCATCATATCATACTCTTATTTACCCCAGAGGCAGAGCAACAAGGTCTAATGGGAGAAGGTGCCATCCGTCATATCAACAGACATTTGTAATTAGACTCACAGGTGCCCTGAGGATTCACCAAAAACATTCACATCTGTTCTTTCTAGTCCCCAAAGATAACATGCAGCTCTTCAGACATAAAATAGATGATTATAACTAATAGTCTGGATATTCTGTCACTGGCAGAAAGCTTGTTTACAATAATAAATTATACTGTAGAAAAACAGTGTAATGGAAGCATTTCCGAGGAAAATCAATACATGCTACATACTTTGGATATACTCACGCAAACTAAGCATTTAATGTACCTTTTGAAATTTCTGTTTTCTTCCAAAAACAGTGTTATCGTCCTCGCTGAGAGCGGCCCCAGTGGAATGCCTCCATGGCAACAAGTGGAGCAGCAAAAATTTGGGACTAAGCCAAATGCATAAGGCCAAACACCTCTGAAAGCTCAAACCAGTAACAGGCTCTTCCTCAGAAACAGTAAGGGGTAAACAATACAGCTGATTATATTAAAATTACAGGCTAGTCTTTCAAAACAGTCATGAAAGCTTTTGTTCTGAAGATTGCATATGGTGATAACAATGATGCACAAGTGAAACAACCCAAGTATCTTATAGAAAGTAAAAGGCATACAGAAATGTTAAATACCGAATAATCAAAGACAACAGAGCCTGTTTTCCACAGACTTGAATTTAATTTTTATTGATAGCACATCTACAATAAAAATTACCATTAAAAAGATTCTATTAACTGTCTTTTTATACACTTTCTTTTCTGCTAATCCAGCTTAGATTTGAGAATGTAGTTAGAATATTCCATCAGTCAAAAGGTGACAGGTGGGTTACACCTGAGACAGGTCACAGTGCTAACACAGAAGAGATAAATTGGCATATTCCAAGCCTATAGCTGATTTAGAATCACAAGTTCAACTAACATGGTGGGGGAATGCAGACTCCACACAGAAAGACTGCAGCCAGCAAGCAGGTTTGAACCCTAAACCTCCTCGTTATGAGGCGACAGGAGCAAGGACAGCACCACTGTCCACCCTCCACACTGCGGTGTCCAGGTTTATATGTCCAGTGTCTTCAGTCCAAGACAGGGGTTTTGGAGTCTGTCAGACTGTGGGAGTAGACACTCAGGCAGCTGAATGATGCCGAAGGCCACAACAACAAAGACCTAACTAGGGAGCCAGCTGGCAGAAAATAAGAGATGTGAGGGACCAGGGCTGTTTAGCAGTGACTGAACTTGACGTGTCCCTTAGCATACTGACAGCAAGGGGGGTGGAGGGGGTCAAAGAAAATAAATAAATAAATAAAATACAGATAACCCTCTGTGGGATCATGTCAACTATGAGTCTGGCTGACTCCTTTGAATTTGGGAGACAGAAGAATGAGAAAGCTCTAGCATACAAATGCCAGTCACAGAAGACAAAATACCACAAACTAGGTGACTGCAGGACAAAACAGCAAAATAACAACCTTGCATAATTACCCACAAGAAAGCAGTACCGATACTGAAACGGCAAAAGGACGCAAATTCCACCTACAGTACACACACGCGCGTGCACACATGCATGCACACGCACACATGCATGCACACGCACACATGCATGCACATGCACACATGCACAGTTCGATGAAAGATCTTGCAGTGTCAGTGGTAACACAAATTCAAATCAATTTGAGACAGCGGTCACAAAATCTGAGGGCTCAAATCAGATAAATATAGAAAGACAACAATCCAACCTAGAAAGCGACTCAGTTTTATCAAGTTATCCTGTCAAATGTTACACATACTTCTAATCTGTCTCAAATTTAAGAGAATGCAGAGCCACCTCTATGGCAAAGATACTCAAGTTTCCAAAGATAGTATGAGGTAAAATTACATCTTGAAACTTTGTTGAAAATGGCTGACAGTCAGTGCCATGACTGACCACACTGCTTTGCCTTTGAAGCACTTTTGCCTAATTCTAGATTTATAGCATTCACAAGGTTCTCAGAAAAAGTCATCTTGACCTCAAGTTTAGATGTCAAGATCACCGAGACTCAAACTTGCCTGAGATTTTTAGTAGATAGACCTATGGTATGAATTTGGAGCTCCTGTATGGTCCTATTGCATTTAGAAACTTAGGGTCCCCGCCCCCTGCCCTCCCATCCAGCAGTGTGTTAACAATACCTTATCAGCCTTTTACAACTGAGGGGTTGGAAAAAAAAAAAAGGGTAAATAAATAAAGGGTAAAAAATGATTACTTATTTCTTACTGTATTGTCTAAAAATGTGGGAAGAGGATTACTACTCATGGTTATATATTTCTTAGATTGATTTTATATTCACTTTTTAATTTTGGTGAGACAAATCAAGTAATTGGAAGATGTCACCGACAGGTCTCCCCATTTTAAAATCATTCCTTCGTCAAAGTCATTATAAGTGGTTTGAGATTTGTGAATTTAAAAGCCATTCACATCACTTCTATTGGCACGGGGGTTGCCAACAGAAGTGCCCCCAGCAGAACCAAAGGATTCCTTCACTGCAGAAGTCTAGCTTTTCACTTTTGTCTTTAAGAATGAACCCATGGCTTTTATTTTCTAGATAAATCAATTATTCTACAAAATAGGCAGTACTTGCGACATTAGTGAACAACTTTCTCTTGCCGTTTTGAAATGATTAATGACCTCTATAAAGAGACTTGGGACATATAGAGAACTTGAGCTGCCAAGCAGGGCAGATATATTTCAAAACCCATCAACCTGATACTGAATACTCACTTAACCCAGCTGTCTCAGCCAATTTACAGACTATTCAACAATATTCCTCTTATTTCAGAAATTATTGAAAGGGGAAAAAACCCCAGCTAAATGGTCATCTGCAGAGGAATGGTTTATTTGAAGAGTTGCAGTCAGGATTTACACTTCATCATCTTGTGGCAACAGTGGACTCCTCTCTATGATTGCCCTGCTAGACCTCAGTGCAGCATTCACTGCCATAGACCACAATATTTTACTATACAGATAAGAACATGACACAGGTATTAAAGGTACTGTGCTGCAGTGGTTCGAAGCAAATCTATCAAACAGTTTGTTCATATAAATGAATCATATAAAAGGCGTTCCACAGGGTTCTGTGCTGGGACCAGTGCTTTCATACATTATAAAAGCTTCACTAGGGAAGTATCCTTAGAAGGCATAGCAAACATTTTCATAGACTACTTGCTTGTAGTTCCCAGGATATTTAAAAGTAAAATGGGATGCAAATCCTTCAGCTTTCAGGACCCTCTTCTGTGGAACCAGCTCTGAGTTTGGGAGACAGACTCCCTGTCTCTCAATACTTTTAAGATTAGGTTTAAAACTTAACATTTTGATAAAGTTTATAGTTTGAGCAAATCGGGTGACCCTGGACCCTCCCTTAGATTTGCTGCAATAGGCCTAGGCTGCTGGGGGCTTACCATGATTCACTGAGCATTTCTTCTAGACTCACCCCTTTTCATTCTCTCACTGCATTTTGCACTCCATCATCAGTTATTATTAAGCTCTTCCTTAATAGTGTGTCTTTTATCTCGTCTCCCTCCCCTCACCCACAACTGGTCGCGGCAGATAGTCACACTCACACACACACACACACACATATATACACGGCGTTTTTTTTAAGAGCTTTGGACGCCCACATACTTCCGACTCCAGCTGTTTTCCAACTAAATCCAAGTTTTTAAGAAACGACGGCTGAGGTTTGATAATCCGTGAGTTATTAAGCGGTACGTTTTCTCCAAACATGAACGTAAAATGTGCAGTCTGAAAACACAAAACAGCTGCTATAAACACACAAGCCCCGTTAACCCAGCTGCTAAAACTCACACGACCCTGCAGTTTCCAGCTGATTCCACCTCTTCCTCGAAATGCTTACAGAGCTAAAACCCTGCACGGCTTTTAGTTTAACCTGTAAACAAAATAACAATTAACTCTAACATTTCAACAAAGTTTCAAGCTAAACCTGGCCTCAGATAAACCCTTCGGAGCGCTGCCACCGAGCAGGCTGACCTTATCCAACTAATTAACTTACTCCGACGGGTCGGACTGGGAAGCTAGCGTTCAGCTAGTAGCTGCTAGCGTCGGCTGTGTCTGCCTACCTCGGCTGAGATGTCATGGTGCGTCTCACAACAACCAAAGTTGGTTGTCATGCGTCTCTCACAGTCCTCGCCGAGGTCTTCTTCTCACTTGGTCACATTGTTTACCGGTGAAGGTGGGTTGTTAGTTTGAAAACTGTCAGGACGACGTTGTTTAATAGTTGTCTGCTGCCACTACGTGTTTGGGCTTTCCACTCTGTCTGCCTAGTGGATTGTTCTACTCTTCTTAGCCATCCGGGGACCAACCTCAGTTTTATACACTCAAATTTGTTAAAAAAGATTGCTAAAGCTGTCGATTTGCTTTTCTAAGTATATATCGAAAATAAATGTGTCGAAAGAGTCCAATAGGGGCAACATTATTAATCGTTTTTTCTCCTTTAGAGGGGTTTGCGCAAACTTTTCACAATTACCCCTGCCTGAGACACATGGTACAGCCACCTGTGTTTATATTTACGTTACGTGCTCCATCGTGATTTAACTTGGTTGACGGTACCTGAAGAATAGAATGAATAGAATGATTACGTAAAACAAGAAAAGATAGAGAATAAGTAAGTAATTTTATTATAATATGATATAACAAAACATGTAAAATGTACATAAACGAAAACAATGCTTTATTTTATAATATTTATTATTTACAGTGAGCTCTTGCCATAATTTTAGTATTGAAAACCCTACAGCAAATAATCATTTGATCTCATGATTATATGTAATGGAAAAAGAGAGATTTAAAAAATCTGATTTAGGGAAATCATCCCCTTTGTCCTGTGTGGTCCTGTTTGATATATTTGACTAATATCCATTCATAAATAAGATCATTTGAGGGGACACGTGAATAAATTGTTCTTGGCAATATGTATCCATTGAACTTAAAAAATGACTCAGTAAGAAAGCAGACAGCTTAAAGGCAAGTATGACTGGCTTTTAAACACACAAGATACCTTTTTTTCTTTTCTTTTCACACTTTCTTGTGATTTGTTTGTTGGTGGTGATTAAGACAGGCAGAATGTCCTGACTCACTCTTCACCTTTGTCACACCTTTCATGACATTTCGGAGAAAGGTCTGTCTGGAGGCCCAATAGGAGGGTTATGTTATGCTGCCCCTGGTCGCCTGCCAGCAGAGCACACCAACAAAAACCCTCCTTCATTTAAGCCTTAATAGTGCTTAGGCTTAATAGTGTGTCTACACTGTAACAGAAAAAAGGTTTCCCCCCACTGCCCACCCAAACCCCTTCAATCCATACAAAACAGTACATCAATAACAACAGATATGGCATTGATTATGTTATGCAGAGAAGAGAGCTGGGATGGGGTGGTTTGCAAAACCACTTGCAGATGTTCAGTAAATGTAGACAGACTACATGAAATTTTCCAATTTTGTGTATTAAAGAGTATCAGCTCAGCCATCAGCTGATGTATTCTGGCACTGAGATTTGCCAAGGTTTGCTTAGGATGACTTTTTGTCATGACCAAACTAACGCTGTGATTGATTAGTCAATTCAAACAGATTTTCTTTTATACTAGGCTTATCATTTAAACATGCAGTTGGAATGGATCTTTTAGTATATATTTTGATCATTAGGAATAATTCCACTAATTATTTTAAACAACTGATTATTATTTTGAGACAGATCACAAAAACTGCAATGGAACAGGAGCCTACTTGAAGCACCTTTGTGGATTTTCTTGTCCACATTTTGGAGGAATATGTGAAATATGGTGTTTGTTAAAAGACAGGAATAATGCTCAACATTTCACAGAGAAACTGGTGTTTCACCCTACTTGTAGTTTTTTTATGGCAGTAAATTATTTATTTATACTGATTGTAATTCTGGTGCAGTACTACCCTGTAAGAAGTCTGCCATCCAGTGGATGCACAGTAAACGGGACTTAATTCCAGTACTTCCATTAGTTTACACCATACCCAGGAGGTGGCAGTATATTATGTCCTTGTGTAGTAATGAAATGCAATAAGATATTTGTTTGTGAGGATTTTATGCATAACAACTGAATAAAATAAACAAACAGACAAAATGGAAGTGGGAAAAAGAGCAAAAATATGTTTACAATCACATCTTATCATAGCTTTCTTAAATAGTTAAACTCAATAAAGATGTGAGAGTGAAAGGAAAATGAAATGGTTTAATATTAAACTATCAACCCTTATAACACAACATTAACATCATTGCATTCTTCATTTAGAGAGAACATTTACATAGCTTTTTGCCTTTCAGTAAGTCAGCAGAGCAACAAGTTTGCTCTGAAAGTTTCAGAGTGCTTGACACATCTAAAATCATTCCCCATCTGCTCCTTTTAGCCAAAGTGCCACGAAACACCCTTACAACTGAAGTCACATAAACCAAAAATATATCAAAAGAATATTATTGTGGATAATACAAGTATATGTGCCATATAATGTTCATAATACCCACGTCATCATGCTCATATGCTTGATCATCATCTTAACACATATTTCTGAAAGAATGTAGTATACAGCTTCACTGATCATAGCAAGTGCATTAAATGCATTTTGTCAGAATAGTAAATAATATCGTTACTATCACTCACATGGCTTTCCAAGTTTAGTGAACTTGTGGACCTCACTGTCATTTTCTGTTCACTCAGGTAAGGGATTTAAAAGCACACTGAGAGCACTAGAGAATAAATCTAAACTTGCTTAAGAATATAGAGAAATTACAGTTATTAATCTTTTCTGCCCCAGCCTTACCCCTGAATTACAATCCAAGCATAACCATCCATTACTAGCATCTCTGATACCCTATTTTATTATTGGACCTTGGAGACCCACAATAGATTTTCCTTATTGCTGTTGGCCACTTAAGTATAAATTACAACCACTTCCAAACACACTTGTTACTTGTTGCTTCAAAATAGCTCACAAGGAAATAGTGAACATTGTATTCTATTCTATGAGTCTGAAAGGTTTACTTACTAGATACCTTAGAAAGTAAGCTTTTAACATACAAAGTATGAAAAGAACAAATAAAGTAAAATGTCTAAAGCGTTTATATAAGCAATAAGAATGTAACACTTCCAGCTTCCAGGTATGATCAAATTAGCTAGATAAAAAAAAACAAGCTGTGTGACAATTTTATACTAACCCCTGTGGGTATGTGGCAGCTTTAAATTAATGAAAAGCAAACGATGCCAATTTTTAAAGAAAATCACCATAAGTTATAGAGAGAGCTCCATCTCCTTTCTGACAAAGGGACTGTTCTTTTTTTTTATTCATTCTGTACATTTGCATCTAATACTTCCATTAAAATGTCTAAAAATGCAGGACCTTTCATATTATTTAATATCCTAATTGGTGGTTTTACTTAAAAGATCTGGATACCTCTACCTCTGATATTTTATCCAGCACTTTGTTGTTGGCGCTGATTTGGACTTCTTTGCCAGAAGGTGACCAGATATGGAGGACATTTAAGAACCGTGTCCCCCAGAGCATCTTCCTGGGTAGAAACCTGGATGCAGAGCGATGTCCCAGCGTTCTGTGTGCTGAAATGCTGTGTGACGTCGTAACGAAGGCCGCAGCTCTCTGCGATTGTTGTAGGGCTGTTATGTGCGTGTAGTGTAGTGGCAGCTGGAGCAGTGGCTTTGACCTCCAGTTGCTCATGTCCCACAGCAGATATATCCACAGGCAATACCGCGTAGGCATGCAAAAAGCTCTCACCAATGTTGCACTTGAGGTCAGTAGGCCAACAGTATTCCCCGAGGTCTCCTAGGAAAGTAAACTAGTTTGTGAAGGCCTATACACATGCGCAATATAAAACAGGTCAGTCAGGTGGAGATAGATGCAGCAGAACCCCTTTAATTAGCGATGATGTCTCTCAGGAATTATTTTCAGAACACAGCCTGAGATTTGATTTTGCAACAAACACCCCGCACGCCTCCAACCCAGAGTTGATGGTGTCATGTTGTGTCTCCTTACCTTCAGTTGAGTCTGACAGCCGAATATTATGATTGTCCTGAAGCTGCAATTTTTTGATGTATGTCATCCCAGTACACTCCATTAAACAGTCACTTGGTTGTATCACCCTCCTGGGAAGCGGGTTGATCAGTGTTTCTTTTTCTGAACATTCAATTGCGCCGACAGCCAGCAGAAGTGGCCACAGTATGCCAAAAGACAACCATATGCCGATATGTCCTGGCATTCTGTCCAGCATTAATCAAAAACCGAGGCAGCTGCCAATGTTGAGCTAGACCTGAAACTTCACAGACTTTAAACTTAGAACTATATGTAAGGATTTCACTGCAGCCAGGAAAGGATTACATGTACAGCAGCTAAAAAAACATTAGAGGCTCCTCAGAAGTACGCAACATGTTGCTCTCCCTCACACCAACACCTAGTTTTATACAGTACTGTGCCAACTTTTCCTCATCATCTACTTTTTCCCTCCCACTTGAATTAACAGCAAGTCTGTGGCTGGCAGTAAGCCACGAGGGGCTGGTATAAGGAAAGTTTTATTTAAAAATGTCAGTTCAGAGAATAACATAAAGAATACTGTAACGTGGGTTGTATTCAGTGGTTGAGAGGACCACTCAGCCCACAACAACACTGGTACTGGGAATTCCACAGAGCTTGTCCTTTAATAAACACACTATTCACTAACCTTACAAGGCCCTGTTGAACGGCTGCTGTCTTATCATGAAGCAAGCAGTGTTCATACAACTCGTAACGTTACTTTGAGTTAAGGAGGTAAAGATATGAGGTCCATCTGAGTCCATGTGTTCATGTGCCAGCACGCTTCTCACACACTCTACAGGGGGCAGTGGCGCATACTTGTGACATCACTAAACATTAACTTGGGTGGTCTTAAAGAGACACCACACAATTGTGACTGTTACAATGCATTGTTGTGATATGTTATACTTGTATTTCTTGTGTTTTATTGTGAAGCATTTTGTTTAATTTGTGAATTATACTTACACAATAGCAACTGAGAAGTATTAAAAAAATTAGCTGATTTCAATCATTTATAATCTTTTATTGGAATAAGCAAGAATTTATTGAATGGTACAAGTGATTAAGATGGGAAAACAATGTCTTGAGCACAGTAAAAAAAAAAGGTTTATCTAAATATGTTAAATTGCTTTATTGTATAGCACTGTAAGCAGTATTACACTCGTGAAACATTACTTAAAACATGGTGGTAATTTTGTAAAATAAGCCGTATACAACAAAATAAAATTACAACCAAGAGCTGTCACCAGTCTTAATTAAAAAAGCATACATTTGAAAACAAACAAACAAAAAAACAAGAATTCTTCCGTGTAAATGTATATAAAAGCAGTCAGATAATGTAATGTAAATTACGCCACAAAAACATAAAACTGAAGCAGCCAATCTCAAAAATAAGAATCTGAATTTTGAACTGTTGCAACTGGCAGAATTTATATACATATGACAAATCAGAATGAAAATTAAATGTGAACAGAAGATTGTTTGTTCTCCTCTGTTAAAGCATGTCAGTCATATCACCAGTAAATAGTTTAATTATGAACTTTTAAAGTTGCAGTTTTTGGGTTTGTGGGCCAAAATTGTTTTTCTTTTTCCTCAGTTGAAACATGAAAATATAGAGTATAACCAATGGAAAGTCATGCCCATGTCCCAGAGAAATTAATAGATTGCTAAATTTATCTTGTGAGCATGAAACATAATCTGTGAAGATGACATATCAGAGACGATCTGCTTTAAGAGTAGAGCCTGATCCTCTTGTGAGAGGGTCTGGCTCAAGTCTTACATTTCTTCAGGGAACATTTCTTCTCAGTAATAGTTAACAGCTATTAATAGTAGCCTGTCCACATGAGATTTATTTAAAGACAGACTGTGAGGATTTACCATACATGTGTTGGCTGGAGCTTTCTTTGGTTCAACGTTTACAGACAAAGACATAAAGATTGTGTAATTACTGTTAAATCAGTTGAACAATAATTGTCCAGCTTTCCAAAACTCCTGTTTTAATGGAAAGCCCAGACTTGCTTTGGTTTCTGGAGCCAGTGCTGAATGCACTTTCTATTTTAAAAGGGAAAGACAACCTACAAAAGCAGCGTTTGTATGAGAACAGAATTGTGGATATGATTTTTTGTTCTTTTTATGTGTGTATAAAAGCCAAACGGTTCATACCACACACTCAAGACAGCCTACTCCTTGCCAGGATCCTCAGAGTTGCCCAGCCCACAGCCACAGCTGCGGGTCAGCTGCATGGAGGAAATGACAATGGTGCTGGATTCATCCATATAGACAATGGGCACCACTTCATGGGAGATGGGCTGACAGCATGGCACCTGGTCCTGGGAAAAGATAAAGAGAGCAGGAATCAGACACGGTGCATATTTTCATGATTATAGAGCTGACGCTTAAGCATTTTAAAAATTGTATTGTTGTCATATTTCAGTGAAAAAAAAAAACCCCATAAACATTTAGAGTGTGCAGGACTTGCTCTGCTCCACACCAAATAAAGCAAGGTGTCAAGAAATGATTTACATTTTTATTTTGTTTAAATAGAAATGATTTAAACAAAATAACAAACACTTCAGCTTCTAGTTTTGATTTTTATTTACTGTTCTGTTTCCACAATACTCTCCTGCTGTCACGGTTTTTCTGGTCGATGAACTTTGTGGAATGCCTTGGCTTGTTTTTGGTCAAGTTCATTTATGTTGGCAGGAAGAAGAAGTACACATGCTTATCTACATGCAGCTGTTTCGCCTCCAGAGCACACCAAGGTAAGATACGTGCTGTTCTTAGGCAGCATAGTAGAAAATAACAAAGTACATCATAAATCTAAGCATCGTGCTGTTCCCACACACCTCTGAGAATTTCCTATGCCAGGTTTTGTTTTTTGGGGGACTAAAGCACAACATATAAATATCTATGGATGTAAATGTGAGTCAAAAACATATAAATCAGTGAATTATTCTCTTGTAATAATGTCTTTGTTAACTAACTGTGTGTTGGCATCCTGGATATTTACTTGGGATGGTGGGCATTGCACAGTGGTCATGGCAGAGTTGCAGGTTGCGCATTGAACATAGGTAAGACTCAAGGGCTGGATCACCCAGCTGTCCCAGCCCAGATCTGGGAAATTAAACACTTGATTACTGTACTGAAAAATGCTGCATACCAGTATTATTGTTACACATAAATAACAATGTATTGTTACACACCTTTCATAAAGATCTCTGAGGCAATGGAGCAACAGTTCAGGCTCGCTCTGTTTTGATTATCAGCTGATGCAGAGTAGCCTGGGACTGCTGGGGCTGGAAGGAGATACAGAGGCACTGTAAGACTTTAGAGTTGACTGCCACTAAGCGCTAGGTTGAGGGTGGTACATTTTTCTGTGTATCTTTTGATTTCACATACTTGCAGTATGCTTGGCTGTGTGAGAAATGATGCTGAAGGTTCGGTTCCACTGCTCTCTGACACTGTCCAGTGCACCGGCAGGTAGCTGCGGCTCAGTCTGCAAGTTCAGAACCCCAAGGAGGTTCTTTTTGATGGACTGCCATGACTCACCTTGGCACCTGAACATCACGTACAATGTTGTATTGGAAAAAAATAAAAGAAAGTAATCTTTGTTGTTTTTACAGCATTAAAAGAAAAAGTAGTTGGTTTCTAGATACCCTCAAATACCCTCGTGGACTAGTGGTTTGCAGATGTTTGGCTGAAGTGAGACAAGTGTGATTAATTTCATTACTGCAGCTTGAACAGAACAGTCTGTTATGTCTCTGTGCAGCTCTCCCTGAAAACCATTTGGGCAACATGACCCTGAATCACACACTGAATTTACTATTTAACCCATGTGACCTCACCGCACGTGCATCAGCTCACTCTGATTTCTGAACAATAGAGAAAGATTTCCTTGAAACATTCCCAAAACATAATTAAAACATCATACAAATAGATGGCTGTACTAACAAAAACTACATAGGCACGCAAAATTGTGGTGTGGTTATTGCAGAGGTTCTGATTTGGTATTGATACTGACCTGTGACCTAAGACAGCAGCTTCAGGTTCTTTCCTGGATGGATCCAAGACAAATGCCATCATCATGGAAGAGCCCAAAAGCATTGTCATGACAATGAATGCAAAGGCCATCGTGGATGAACACGTAAGACTGGCTGCAGACAAAGGCTGCGGTTGGTTTCGAACGTCTGGTCGGAGGAGGAGATAGGAGCGACAAAACTGGGATGCTGCGCTGGGTATTGTTTGTCAGGGTCTGGGAACCACGGTTTTTATCTGCTTGTACCCCAACGTGGCCTTGAGATAGTTAACACTGTAGACTTTTCCCCTGTTCTGTGTGAAAGAATAAATGAACGAAGATTAATGGGTGGAGAAAGAGAGGTCACAAATGCAGGCAAAAAAAAACTTAGGAACAAGAGGTACACATATGTTGTAAAAAACATGTACTCATGTTATAGTATGCCTGCCTGGGCACAACACTTTGACAAAAAGTTTGAATTTATATTTAAAGTTGTTGTTTCTATTATTATTACTTATGTATTTTTGCTATTTCCATAGGTGAAGGAAAATTATGAACACGTCTCGATGTAATGCAGTCCATTAAACATCCTGACTAAATGACCTTATCAGTGAAATACCTAATGTAACAAGAGGCACTCTGAGACTGTCCTTCACCAAGGCAGCTCACTCTGAGGGCAGTATTGCATTTATATAATTACTTAGTTTTCTTTGTTTGTTAAAACATACTTTAAGCAGTTTGTAGTGCACTGAAACTCCTGTAAGGGTTGCGTGACAGATGTTTCATTTGATTATACAAACATTATATCACAATAGGTAATGAATAATAGGCACTGATTTTTAAAAAACTGGAAAAGAATAACTTGAGCTTATTATATAAAAACTACTATATTTCTAACTAACTAGGCAGTTATTTATCTTTCTCTGTACAATACTTTCATTAAAGTCTTAATGCACTTTGCAGTCAACTTGAAAGAAAGTAAGTAAAATTAAAAAAGGAAAATTTGAGATCAGGCATCATGATATTTAGATGCAAACTATAATGTGATGTCATATCCTGAATGTTGCAAAAAAAAAAAACAAAGGCAGCAGAATTTTAAGCACAATTTTATGAAAGTTTTTTGACCTTGAAGAAGAGATCAGAGGTCCAAAGTGGCGTCATACTTGGAATATCCATATATCATTTCCTATATGTTGTCAGTACAAACAAATTGAAGTAGAAAACAGTTTTAAATAGCTCTATATTCCATTAATATAACTTTTAAAATGTGACATGATCTTTTAAATTTTAATACTTTCTACACAATATATTAGGTTATAAAGGTTTAGTAAATTTTTTACCTTGAAGATCGGGATGGCTGTAAGTCAGATTTTAATTAATAGTTAATCAGGCCCCAGTCTGCACCCCTATAATGTTTTATCACAATTCATTCAAAAGGCATTTTATATTGTAAGGTAAAGAACCTACAATAATAGTGAGAAACCCCCAACAATCAAATGATCCTCTTTGAGCAAGCACTTGGAAACAGTGGGTAGGAAAACCTCCCTTTTAACAGGAAGAAATCTCTGTAACAACCAGACTCATAGAGGGGTAACGGCAACAGTCGGGGTGAGGGAAGACAGACAGGACAAAAATATGTGGAAGAGAGTCAGAGATAAATAGTGACTACTCATTAAATGCAGAATGGTGCGTAAGCACCAAGTTAGTGAAAAGGGTGAGTAAAGAAGAAACACTCAGTGCATGATGGGAAGCCCCCAGCAGGCTAGGCTATTGCAGCATCACTCAGGGAGGATTCAGGATCACCCCAACTCCAGCTCTACATTTATAAAAAAGGAAAGGTTTAAGCCTAATTATAAAAGTAGAGGTGTCTGTCTTCCGAATACAAACTGAGAACTAGTCCCAAAGCTTGAAAGCTAAAGGCTCTGCTTCCCATTCTGCTTTTAAATATCCTAGGAAACACAGGAAAGCCTGCAGTCTGAGTGAAGTGCTCCTTTAGGGTGACGTGTATGATCATTATTATTCAGATAAGATGGGGGCTGATGATTTAAGACCTTGTATGTGAGGAGAAGCATTTTAAATTGAATTCTGAATTTAACAGGGAACCGATGAAGAGAAGCCAATATGGGAGAAATATGCTCTCCATTTCCAGTACAATAATACAGTTACTGCATCATTTTGGATCAAATGATGGCTTTTCGGGGAGTTTTGAGGACAGCCTGAAAATAATATATTACAAAAGCAGATAATAAAAGTAATAAATGCATGAAGTCGTTTTTAAGCACCATTCAGGATGTTTCCAATTTTAGAGATATTGCACAAATGCAAGAAAGCGGTCCTACATGTTTGTTTAATATGTTCACTGAACGACATCCTGGTCAAAAATTACTCCATGATTATTCACAGTGTGATTGGAGGCCAAGATAATGACATCCAGAGTAAGTCTCTGGTTGGATGTCATTTTTCTAAGAATTTCAGGGGTGGGTACAATAACCTTTCATTTGAATTTAGAAACTAAAAATAGACGTCATCCCAATCTTTATGTCTTTAAGACATTCCTGCAGTTTAACTGTTGTGTGTGTTTATCTGGAACTCCATAACTAACATTTGTGTGTGAAGAAGATGCCTCATTTACATAAACAAACGGGAGTCTATTTGATAGATATGCTTCAAACCACTACTCTGCAGTAACTTTAATTCCCAAGGCATGCTCTTATGTCTGTAATAAAATAGTTTGGTCATCAGTATCAACTGCTGCACTGAAGTCTAGTAGGACAGTACCAGAAATAAGTAATGCCCGAGGCCATAAGATCACTTGTAACCTTTCCTGACACTGTTTCTGTACTGTGATGAGGTTCAAAACCTGACTAAAACTCTTTGAATAAACCATTTATATCATATATGTGGGGGTTTTTTTGCACTACACATTTGGGTTTGAACAGTGAAAGACGGCAACGGATGACCCATTGACAGACCCCAGTTTATAATCATGGGAAAAATACAGTTGGTTTCAACAAACTGCAACAAACTAGCATTTATTTCTGCATATGGGTGATTATCAGTTTGTATCACACCTCACATTTTCGGGCATCACATGAAAGGTGGAAATCTCCCCAGATAAACAAAAAAACTATATTATTTCTCGGCAGCTGTTTTTCAAGGACAGGATCCTGAGGGAAGAAATGTAATACAAAGCAACAATGATTGCTGCAGGTGATGTTAATATCTGAAAAAAAAAAAACCTTTCACAGTTCTGTGGGTCATGCAAGGCCACAGACTTGTATGGAATGGCAGCTACAAGTTCTGCGTCCTTAGCTGACCTCCGTCTCTTCAGATTCCTCAACTAACAACTAAATTTGCAGCAGCCAAACTTTCTCATGAGGCCAAATTGGTTCTCTTATCTGCAGCCTGCGGATACCAAACAAGAATTCTTCCACGCTGCCAAAGGAATTCATGCTGCAAGCTGTTGCTTGCAATACTTTCCTTTGGAGGTGATATAACAAGTCTGTCTTTCACCTTAGATAAAGACCTGCACAAAGTTAAATGACTGTCTGTTCAATATATTTACATGTATGTATGCATGTAAATATCTATGTATTATATGGAAAAGAAATATGTGTTTTTACCTCAGTTCACAGTTTTGGAAAATATTATACATTCACTCAGGGTTGTACTACCAGAAAGATACCCCTTCTCTATTCTTCAGTATCTTGTACTATTTTTTTCTTAAATTTAATTTCAAAATAGAAAGTCATATTGTGATCAAAATAATGTGATAAGCTTACAGAATATAGTATTTTAATTTGTTGGGGCAAATTGACACAATGTTACCAAAGGTCTGTGAACATAATTTATTTAAACACTTATTTTTTGAAAAGGTTTAATTATGAACATATTGTAGGTCTACTTTGCTTATGTAAAAGTACAAATACTTCTGTCAGAATGTAACTGCTTCATATTATTACAATAATATTTTATAGCCTTTTAAACCCACATAATTCACATATGGAAAATAGTCTTGCGTAAGATGCTGTATGGGTCTCAACAACACTGCAAAGATCTTAACCTCAGGTCTTAAATTTTCCATGAATCAGCCTCTCAGGGCTGGAATGCTTTAATTTGTATATTGTTACCACATGAAAAAACACACACACACACAAACACACACGCATGCACACACACAAAACATAGTTATGTAATGCTATTCTATATAAATCTGTTAATGTCATCCAACCCTTTGGAAACCCCAAACCAGTAATTAAATATAAACATGTGCAAACAAGTACTTTCTGTGCAGATGAAGTCTGATGTAGTGCTTTTTTTTTTTTTTAAAGAAAATCTGTAATATGAACAACTTCAGACTGAAAATACACGAGAAGCATTTTTGTATGCTAGTTTTTACATTCAGCTTACTTGAATGATTTTAATCCAGTGGTATCTGGCATGGAGATCAGACTCATCAAATGGTCACAGGACACTTTTGAGACATCAAGAGGCGAATTAATGAGAAGGAAGCCAAAAGACAGAGAAAAGTGATTTTACACGACACGCGCAGTTTTTTGGGGTGTAGAAGACTGTATATAAAAGATGGACATAGCCATTTTTGGTTTTTGGGTGGTGAATAGTCATGGAGCTCCAGTCCTCCTGTGGGTCTCTGCCATTTCTCTCTCTCCCCCTTTGCTTTCTCTCTTTTGTGTGCTTGTTGCTCTGTGTGTGGGTGTTGTAACAGTTGCTGTTGTAACGCAGTGTATTGCCACATGGCGGCGCATCCAGTCTCGTGCCTGGTGTGTCACCCCCTTTTTGTTCTTCTTTGTAACATCTCTCAGTAATGGATTTTTCCGTGTCTTCGCGGACTAGTGTGCTCTGTAGTTGCCCTTGTTTTAGCCTTCAACCATTTAGTCAACCATTTCCCCAAAGTGTGAGTAATAAGTCCAGCGCACTGATGGTGGGCGTGTGTGTGTCACTGTGGGATTCTCCAGCTTTAGACAGCTTGCAGCTATGTATGAATGAGAGTCCTTGAGTAGCAGACGTCTCCCACCACTTCCTCGTCGTAGAAAGTCACAGCACCAACAGGTGCTGCTGGCTGGGATCACACAGAGACTTTATACACGGACAAACGTTTAGAAGCAGACATCACAGACGACTTTCTTGAGGACGCTGAAAACAAGCTGAGTTCAATGAACAATTTTCATTGGTGCTTAACAGGGCACGGGAGGTGTGGCAGCATTTAACACAGCAAGACGGGGAAACTTCAGTGGTAGCATTTTAATAAAGACAAATATTAGTACAGTAAACTGTATCAAAACGCAACAACATGTGAAGTGCATTGCAGGTGGCACTTAATAAAGGTGCAACAATGTTATGCAATCCAATAGTCTTGCTGCCAGTCATACTATGAAGCACCTGAGAGACATTAATAGTGTTACAAAACTAAAGATTAAAAAACGTTTTCTTTCAGGGTGAGAGGCCTGGAAACACTGAGGTGTGAGCAAAAACTTACTGAAGGAACAGAAAGAGAGCAAATTAGAGTACATGCTGTGCTGTACTTGTAACTTCATTCATGAATAAATCTGTATTTACTGCAGCTAAGCCTCCTTTCAAAACACTTGCTGCCCTTTATTAGAGCTGTCATCTGTTTATTCAGCGCAGATGCCAGCTGTAGTAAGGTTTAATCCTAATCCACTTGCATCTTGTTTTGTTTAAGCAATCGCAGGAGCCTGTCTGAGACACTTGCTGGTGTGTTGTTGTGATGACTGGGGTGCTGTAGCTGTGGAGAGAGGACGTGCGGTTTCCCATGCTGCTACACAAGGGAAACAAAATAGTCATAAAGTTATAACCTATACTTTTTTCCTTTTACTTTTTACAAGGTGTAAGAGAGGAGGTAATGAACGGAAGGGGACGTGGCCAGGTAAGTTATTAATGTTCAGTGTGGGCTTTTGTTTGGATTTTGCTGTATATTCTTCATTTTTATATTAATATTAAATGCCAAGGTTCTTATTCTGTTAATGGTTAACATCATGAATTCAGTCATTTTAAGGAATAATTTGTTTTTCCAAGTTATTTACATTTACGTTACTTGTGTTGTGAATGCTATTTTGGATTTATTGGGAACATTTCATAAATCAAGTGTCAGTTAAACTGTAAAAATAAGTATAGCATGTTATTTTGTATCTAGAGATCTATTATTGCACTATTCCCAGGTTGCAAAACACAAGCTCAGAAATTTCAGACTTCTGCGTGAAAGTATCTTTGTCTTTGTTTCTGACAGTGACAACAGCAAAGAGGTCATGGGCTGTGGCCTGAGAAAATCAGAAGTACAGCAGAAGAAATGTGACAGAGGTGCAGCTACTTTCCAATTTTTTTCTTCTTTAAAGAAATGCTTTTTTGAAATTGTAAAACTACAACTCAGTGTCTTCTCCCATTTTAGTGAGCCTCTCAGTCCCAGGTAAGTTTATTTACTTCATCAGCTGTACCTTTCATAGTGTATAGTTCAAACTATTCTCTGGAAAAATTCTCAGTAAGTTTAACTTTTGTAAATGTAACCCCACTTTTATGCATGCGGTAAAGCTGCCACTGGTAAGTGTTTCAACCTGGATCTGACTAAGAGTGTAAAAGTACTGGTAATGGAAGATGAGTGCTTTGTTGTTTCTCTCCAAATCTTCAGCAATCAGAGCGGCTCTGTTGATTCAGCGCTGGTATCGGCAGTATGTTGCCCGGCTGGAGATCAGACGCAGGTGCACGTGGAACATCTTCCAGTCTATTGAATATGCAGGACAGCAAGATCAGATCAAGGTGAGCTCACGCAATTAATGTAAGTCGGTGTCATATATGCATTATGAAAGTAATTTTTAGCCATCTTCCGGTGTTTTATAATGTTGGTCATGCAATTTTCTGGTAGAGACTGGAATACCTGCACAGCTAGTGGATGTATTGCCCGTTTTGGATAGCATCACTATGAAGCTGACATATTTGCTTTAACTATAAGACAGGTCATCACATCGCTTTCTACTATTGAATTTAATACAGACACTAATTGTCTGCCATGCTATTTTTATTTTCACTTTTCTTTTAGCCATAGGTCATAATTTTAATGTGTCCTATACTTTGATATATGAATAACAGACATCTGAAAACATGACATCAGTATCAGCTAACTATGATACCTGCACTGACAAGGGGTCCGGTGTCCACTCTGCTTAAGCACAGTTTTACCGGACTAGTTGTATGATTTCACAAACTGTCATTTTTATGGTTACTTTTTTCACTTCCTGCAGCTGTACAGTTTTTTTGGCTTCTTGATGGACCACTTCACCCCAGCCAGCAGTGAAAGTAAGACAGTGACTCTTATCACACACAGTTTCATTCGCGGTATTATAGGTTTCATTAGATTACAGGCAGTGAGCTAATCCGAGCTCACCCAGCCTGCTCCCTGCTGAGAAGCACGAAAGTAGCTTTTCCTCACTGCACTGATCCACGTCCGTTTCTTTTCTCCTCTGTCTCTAATGAAGGAAATCTAATTTCTCACATCTTTCGTGAGAACGAGATCTGCCGTGATGTAGAATGGGAAAGATATTTTTGCTACAAGAGCATAGATGTACCAGACAGCTACACGGGGCCCCACTTGACCTTCCCCATGACGTTCTGCGGAGTGTCAAAGCTTGTCGAGGCTTTTAAGCACAAGCAAGTAGGTACAGTGGAGGCAGATATAGTCTTTTTTTGCCTTATTCTTCCACACTCGGATTATTCATACATGATTTCTTTCCCCCAGTAGCAGCTCCATGCACGATATGTTCTGCAGATTCTTGGGGAGACTTGGAGACTTCTAAGAATTCTTCCAAACATCAGTCATCTTTCCTCCTGTCACACCAAGGAGATTACAATATGTGGTACACAACAGGCCTTTCCTAGATTTGATCCCCAAACTGTGCCTTTTTTATTTCCTACTATTTGAGCATGCACCCAGCTATGGAGGACTGAAACCGTCAAAATCAAAATCAAGAATAATACATACTAAGTATTATTTGTTATTATTGGTTTTACTTTTCAGTTCCATTTATTTTTCCATGTTATTTTATTTTTTATTTAATTAATTACTTACCTATTTGCTTTGTTGTTACCGGTATTGTCTTTTTTTGCACAATGAAACAAAAAATAAATGTGACGTGACTTTCTGCAACAAATTAAACAAATAAATATGCCCTGGGAAGAAATATAAGAAAATGTGTAACAAAATAAAATAAAATGGGAAAGTAAGACAAATTGTGAAATTATTTGATGGATAAATTATTATGGTGGCAAACACCTACAGATATATTGATTTATGTAACGCTTTATAAATAATTAAACCTCATATTTATAGTTTGTATTGTTTTTGTTGATATGATCATTACCACATGATTTATTTGATCATTTTTGTCCGTTTCAGTCTACTGTAGTCACAGCAGTCATATGATGAAATAAACAGGTTTTCTGTTTTCTTTTCCAGGAGACCTCCATGGGCAGCTAGAAGATCTGCTATTGATATTCTATAAAGTAGGCTAGGCTACACAATCCACACATTTCAAACAGGCTTGCCACTCCTAGATGTTCAATTTGATCAAACTTTCCTCTTAAAACTGTCCAGAATGGTTTGCCATCTACTGAGAAACCGTATGTGTTCAATGGGGATTTTGTGGATCGTGGCAAAAACTCCTTGGAGATTCTGCTCATCCTGTTTGGGTTCCTGCTAGTCTACCCCAATGATGTTCATTTAAACAGAGGGAACCATGAGGACCACATTGTTAACCTAAGGTAAGCCAGTCTTCAGAACTCTTCCTTCTCTCAATCTCGCTCTCATTTTTTCTTTCTGTTGTTTTGTTTTACATCTTCAGTCAGAATGCAGTCATAGTCTAGCTTAAAGAAATCATTTTTATATCGATCCAACATGTGATGTGTTTACTAATTTTGTCATTCATTGTGTGTTTTCCCAGATATGGCTTTACTAAAGAAGTTTTGGGAAAATATAGGGTAAGGCTTAAACTTACTTTAATATTAGCATTCAGTTTGACACCCAAACAGTAAACAAATAAACAAATAATATAAAAAAAAACCTAAATGCATAAAAATACATTAGAATGTACAATATTAAAAAGAAAGAATTTTCAAGTATTTTTTTAAACATGCATTGAATTTTACTGTTTTTACATCTGTAAAAAAAGTTACTGCCAGAAAAAAATTACCTTAGGAGTGAATATTTGTCTATATCTATGTTTGTGTTAGCCCTGCAGAAGAGGATGGATTATGATAATAATGACCGTGACTATATACAAGGTATGATAAAGATGACTTGATCTGCAGGTGCACGGCAAGAAGATCCTTAAGCTTCTCCAAAAGATCTTCAGCTGGCTACCTCTGGCTACTGTGATTGATCACAAGGTGCTGATTGCGCATGGAGGGATCTCTGACACAACAGACCTGAACGTAATAGCCAGAGTGGACAGACACAAAGTAAGAACGACCTTTCACTTTCAGTTCGTTGTGTTTTAATTTGAATTTTGTTCTAAGAAAACAGAAATGTCTGCATACTTCATCTGTGTTTTGTTTTTTCAACATGCACAGTATGCGTCAACCCTCAGACCTCCAAAGATGACTAAGCTAGCCGTGAACGGCAGCAACAGCCAGACAACGAACAGAAGGAACGGAGACGCCGGCGTTCCAGTGGACTTTCGACGTCGGGTGCGATCTCTGACTCACCACAGCTCAACCCCACCTCAAGGCCTCCCACGACGTTCACTGCATAACCTCCACACCAGCCATCAGCACATGAACTGGTCCGTGGATGACGAGCTGAAGAAAAGACGTAGGTTGGCTGGGTTTGACCAGTGGTATGGAGAAAGGAAGAAGCCAGACTCTGACTCAGACCCAGAGTGTGAAGAAGGAACAGAGACCTACGAGCACGAGTGGGAACAAGTAAGTGGTAGTGAGGATCGTCAAACATAGACCAATTCTTCAGAGTGCTCATACAGTTCATTGATACCCTCTGTCCAGATGGTAGACCTGTTGTGGAGTGATCCTATGCCCCAAAATGGCTGCATTCCCAATGAAGTGAGAGGGGGAGGCTGCTACTGGGGCCCAGATGTCACGGAGGAGGTTCTCGGAAGACACAACCTGCAGCTCCTCATCCGCTCCCATGAATGCAAACAGGATGGCTATGAGTTCTGCCACAACCGCAGGGTGAGCACATAAAGCACAGGTTTCTGAGTGACAGAAGAAACCTTTATTTTTCCCATCATCTCTTCTCTTGTATCCAGGTACTAACAATTTTTTCGGCTTCAAATTACTACGAGGTGGGCAGCAATAGAGGAGCCTATATAAGAATGGGAGCTGATCTGGTCCCTCACTTTGTTCAGTATCAGGCCAGCAGGACTTGCAGAGAGCTCACACTGAGACAAAGGTAAAGGAGCACAGAGAAATAGTCAAGCATTATTTTAACATTAACAATTCAAAGAGTTTTTCATGAGATTTTCTGACAAAAAGTTCTTTTGAGTTGGAAGAAAAGTGGAAAATCAAGTGAAAACCTTTGCTGAAGATGGCTGTACACATTGTTTTAATAAATATGAAATCCCTGAGGATTTTCTTTTCCTTCTTGGCTTTTCGGCAGTGTTGGCTGGACGGAGAGATCAGCTCTACAAGCTCTGAGGCGACAGCTGTTCGTACACAAGTCAGATCTCATCAGTGCCTTCCGAGAGTTTGATCCTAACAACACAGGTTAGCTGTAACTGCTTTACACTAAATAGCATTCAGAATTTTCAGAACATAAAACACATCATAACGGCAGCATATGAGAGTGTGAGGGCTCGTCATTCTTCCCATCTTTTCGTAGGGATAATCTCTCCAAGTCACTGGGCAAGTGCCACAGAGAGCGTGCTGAAGCTGGGTTTGCCTTGGAGAGTGCTGCGCCCACAGCTTGTAAGCAGCACCAAGAATGGTATGGTGGACTACCAGGAGTGGATGAAGGAGCTCTCCATCACTGAGCCCAAACTAGAGGTGACTCATTTGTTCTTAACTTACTTCCCTTCTGCTCAGAGCTGTAAAACCATGAAAAATGTATGGCACCCCAAAATACAAAACATGCATCTTGTCCTGACAGATATCAGATACCAGCCTACTGGAGACGATGTACAAAAACCACTCCAACCTGGAAACTATCTTTCGGATCATAGACACAGATCACTCAGGTTAGTTAACAACCAAACTCTCAGTTTTAGTGTTTATAAGCAGTGTTGGACCCATGTCCTACTACTCAGCTTGACTGTTTTTTTTTTTATATGCTCTGTTATTTCTGTGAATGGGTGAAAGACCTTCTGAGATCACCTCCAAGGTCACCAACACAATATAGCACAGGTTTGTGAATTTTCCTCTCCCTCCTAAAGGTTTGATCTCTTACGAGGAATTTCGCCAAACCTGGAAACTCCTGAGCTCTCATCTCAAGACAGAGATCAGTGATGATGTCATTGCAAACCTGGCCCAGAGCATCGATTTTAACAAGGACGGAAGCATCGATATTAATGAGTTCATGGAGGCTTTCCGTCTGGTGGACCTCTCTGCACATTCCTGAGAGGATGGACCGGGAGCTGGAGCTGCACCAGCTGAAATGCTGGAAGGGCTGTGTTTACGTTTTACCTTGATGCACAATCATGAAAAGTTTAATAGTTGGGGGTACTAGTAGTATTTTACATCATGAACTAAAAAGATTATTTTTCCATTGCAACGTAGATCTTTTTCACCACTTTTTAAAAAACTTTCTATGTATTTTTAAAGTTTTTATCTAACTGAAAGTTCACCTGTTTAGTTGGTGAATAAAAACATCAAACAGGTGCAATACTGGCTTGTCTATTTGTACTCAGTGCACTATTAACATCTTTGGAGCAGATACTGTTACAGATACACATCGTAGTTTATTCACAGTTCCTCGAGACTACAGGAGAGGGAAAAATGGTAACACTTTTTAATACAGCTGGTGAATAAGGGCGTGACTCCCCTGTAGTTAAGTTTAATTTCAATGTATTTTACTACCAACTGATTAAAAAAAACAATTTCCCCATAATTAAATGTACTTCACAATGTACTGTACAATATAATTGTTTGTTACTAATAAAAACATTAGTTATTACTCCCTTTTTCTAGTGTACATACATTTAAGTATTTGTAGGTAAATACATTTTAATTGCAATTTCAAATAAAATACACTGAAACACCATTTAATCATTGGGGAATTATGCCTTTAGTCTGTATTATAAAGTGTTAATGGAAAATAGATACAGTATGATGTCTTTCGTGGTTCCATAGTGAGCTGCATGAGTGGATGTAGGAGGGCATACTGCAGATGCAGCTCACAGCTTGTGTCATGATTTTCTTGACCTCAGTTTCTGTTAGTGATAATAGCTGTGATACACCATACAGACGCAGGCTCTTTGCCAGGTTACTAAAGTAGAAGTTAGATGTGGGGATGTAACCTGCATGAAAGCTGCTTAATTGCACCTCTTAATCTTTAAAAACAAACAAACACCTGAATTCAGTCTCATTGCTACAAGTGTAAATGCTACCATCGCTCTATGGACTCAATAACTGCACAATTTCAAATCTCCTCTTGGATTAACATCAGTATAAAAGCTGTATGCTACTTCTTGGAGTGTAAGACTAGCTCGCAGCTGCTTAGCCATGGAATGACTTGGGTATGACTATGCTTCAGTGCACAAAATAAGGTCCATAAAGGCCTGGTTTGATAAATTAGATATGAAATTCTCTGCGGCCTGCTGGTGTGGGGGGGCTAGGAGGAGTTGGCCGTCCGACTGCGGTCTGGAGTGTGGGGCCTCCCTGCTGCTACGGAGTCGGGGCGGTCTGCCTCTCCCCACCGCAGGGAAAAGGGTAACACCACCTGGGTCTGGGTGCAGTTCCCCCCTCCAGGGGCAAGGGTACCTAGACCCGGTTTGTAGAGTACGCTTGGGGAGTGTGATCGTGTGTACAGCGCCTCTATGTCTGTCTCCACGTTGGGTGAGTGTGGAGTAAGTGCATATGAGGGCATGAGGGGGGGAATGGATGTTTGTGTCTGTGTGTGCCTGTATGTCTGTGTCTATATGTCAGGTTGGGTATCAGACGCCACCTCTCTGGGGACATCTCAGGCCCTCCAAGGTTTGGAGGCCTATCTCCACCCACCACCACTTCCCCTGCCAGTGGCGGACTCCCTCAGGTATCGGTGTGTTGGTGGTTCTTTGTGTCTGGGGGTGGGCGTCCGGGTACACACCTGCTCACTCCTTGGCGGCCGCTTATCGGGGCCTGGAGCCTGGGGCTCGCTCGGGCCACTTCGGAGGTGGGGTGCCCCCGGCCTCTCGGCCTGGGGCTCGGTCACTCTGGCACAGCTGGCTGCCGGCGGAGCTCACGGGCGCGTCACTGCAACCCCCCCTGGCTTCTGCTCCGCGGCTGCTGAGTGACCCCTCATCTGGGACTCTCCTCAGCTCTTACTGGGACAGTGGCGCGGCTGCCCCTCTGTTGGTCTTCCTTGGTCTCTTGTGTTCTGGGGGCCTCTGGATGTCTGGAGTCTTGATCTCCTCCATACCTGCTTCATGCCCTGGAGGACGGGGCTGTGGCCCCCCCACACTCCCTAGCAGATCATTACATGAAGGAACCTTTGGAATGCAAGCATGCTGATCCACACAGGTATGCACACAGGTGTACACACGGGTATTCACAGACGCGGACTACAGCTTTCTTGGCTGCTGCCTCAAAGCACACTGTGCGCTGTCTATCCTGTGTGCTGCACAATATCGTTTATTATTTAGTATCTACTGTTATCTACTGCTAGCTAGTTTATTGTGATGGTGCTGTTTTTTTTTTAATATGTTGCTCTTTGTTGTTTGCTTTCTCTTCTGTTTTTTTTCTCCATACAGGTGACCCAGGTGTTTTTTTGTTTTTTTTTTTCTTTCTTCCCCCCCTTCTCACCGTCTCTTCTCCCCTTTGGTTTTCTTTCTCTCCCTCTCTTTCATTCTTTCTCCCTGTCCTATCCCCCAGTCATGTCTGTCCCGTTTGTAGCAACTGAAAATAAAATAAATTCACAATTATAATAAAGGTCAATCAAATGGACCAATATGGCAAGGCCATGATGATCCACTTGGTAAAATAAATCCGCTTGGCATCTTTCTTGGCCTTAAGACAACAATTCTGATGGCTAAAGATCCAAACAGGACACACAAAAAAAAAAAAAAAAAAAAATTAGATATGAAAGAATTTGACTTGTCCACATAGATCTTTGACTTCAACCCCACTGAACACCTTTGGGAGAAAGTAGAATGGAGACTGCAATCCAAGCCCTCAGTGTCCGGCCTCAAATGTTCTTCTGGGTGAAAATCTTGCAAAAAGAATTCCCAGAAGAATGGGAATGGTTTTCATAGCTGCAATGGTGGGGAACTCCATTTAGAATGGGATATCATAAAAAGCTCCTGTGGCTGTTATGTGTAATGTGTAGGTAGCTCACAGTTTTGGCAACGTAGTCTATGTGGACTTTTCCCCCAAATATTTACAGGCAGATGAACAGATAATAACAAATAATGGGTATTAAATATTTACAATAAGACGAAAGTAAGGAGGCAAAGGCTGCCGGGTCTGGAGAATTCAGATGTTTAGCTCTTTGCCAGGTACTGAAGTAGAAGTTAGATGAGGGGATGTAATCTGCATGAAAGCTGCCTAATAAGTTCAACTGCCAATCAGTCTTTCATCTCCACCGGGATGTGAATCCGAGACATAAATCCTATCAACTCAAGCCCTGCTTTGATGAGATGTTGGAAAGGGCTGGCCTGAAGAGCTAAAGAAGGACTGTCGGGTGTTTCTATATTTGCACCAAAACAATGAAAATGCTCAGATCACAAAATAGGTGGACTTACAGGAATACATTTTCCCACACAGGAATAGATTATTGGGGAAATTAGCCATTGTTTAAAGTATGTGTGCAAGAGATGCAAGGTCACTGTGCTTTTTTCAACAAATGAAATTTATTAACATTCTAGGAGGATAAAAAAGAAAAACAAACATGTATTTACAATGTCTTCACTGGTGACATACACAGCTTGTTTACATGCCAGTCACATTTGTAGTCTTATAATTATAATCTGATTTGACATAAGGGATCCCAGCTATTATTAGACTTTGTTGAGTCTTTTCCATTAGGGCTGTGTCAGTTGAGAAAGCACAGATTAACCAGTCAGTGTTTAGCTGGTACAGAAAGTGGGGCAAATGATAAACCTGTCCATGTGGGGACTTAAAGGCACATTCTAGTCAAAATGATCATCTGAGCAGACAGGTTCAGATATCACTGGGGTTATCAGGGAACTACAGTGCAGATTACCTCTAAATTAAATGGCTGATGCACCATTTTTTTGGGAGGATTGTGTGTCTGAGCATGTGCGGGTTGGTGGGGCAGACTCAGCTGAGGATGCCTCCTCTCATGTGTCCGCTGTCGCTCAGCCCGTGCTCTATAAGTTTGATGTCTTCCAAGTCATCTTTGATGACACTGATCAAATGACTTAAACCTTCCTGCTGTTGTTTTAAGTGCTGAAAGAGAGAGAAAAGGAGACAGTGTTTCAGTTACCGGGAGAAGACAACTTAAACATTCAGCTGTCTCCGCCTTCATCCACAAGTTTAGAGCAGTCTTCCTCAGATTAGAGCCACCAGTAAACAACACAGAAGCTCTGAGACCGACCTTGAAGCTAATGTTTTTACAATGTTACACTTATTTGCAATAAGGAAAATGCACCTGTGCAAGAGTGATTACTTCTGTCGTTCACTGTCAGCACCTCAGAGATTACCCGCGTGAAGGAAGCTGGGTGAGAACCCTGACTGGATGTTAACATCATGATAATCTTTCAGCTTTTTGCAACTTAGTATCGGAAGACTCAAATGTTACTTTAATGTTCTCCTTCTTAGTGTTTTTTAAGTCCTGGGCCGACTTTCAGAAATCACTGAACACATGTTGTGAATGCCTGCACAACAACTGCAGGTCAGAGGTGCTAAAGTTCCGACTCACCTGTCTGATTTCTCTGAGGAGGTCTGCGTCCACACTGTAGCGCTCTTCTGATCTCACAGCTCCAAAGTGGTTCTGCATCCGGATTTGGGACATTAATTCATTTAACCGACCCTGTAAGACAAAGACAGAACAAATACTGTAAAAAACAAACACACGTTTGACGTCTAATAGCTGCTAAGAACTGTACGAACTGTTCATTCATTTTAGGGCTGCAATGATTCATCAAGTAACTCGAAAAACTATTACAAAAATATCCTCAATGAAAAGTCTTCGCATTGTTTCTTTATAGCACTCAGCTAAGAGAAACTAAGCTAACAAACGAAGCTCCATTGTGTCATGTCCCAAACTCGAAATGATTATTCATGCTTTTGTTTCGTCACGATTGGAATACAGCAATGCACTATACACACACACGTCTTAGCAAAACCTCCCTAGAACGGTTGCAAATTGTTCAAAATGCTGTTGCCAGGCTTCTGACGAAATCCTCCAAGTTTTCACATGCGACTCCAATCTTGATGCAGCTACACTGGCTTCCAGTTTATTTCAGAGTGCAATTTAAGATTCTTTGAGAGCTCTTCATGGACAGGCACCAGGTTATTTCCCTGCTGATGGTGCCCATCTTCCCCCCCCCTTTTTTGAATAATTTCTATTTCCTCATTAAGGCAAACGTATTTATGCGATTACTCAATTAGTCAATGGAGAATTGATAGAATACCTGATTACAAAAATATTTCATAGCGACTCTAATTGTTTGAAAGAACATAGCACTGTGCAGCCACAGTTTCAACACACTTGCCTTGAACTGTGTGGGGGCATTGAGTTCAGACTGAATGGTATCCAGCTGCACTCTGAGGTGCTCCTCGTCCACTTGGATAGCGTAGCCACTTTTTCGCTGGATCTCCTGTTTGATCAACACCTTCCAAGGGAAACAAAGGAGGAGAGATAAATATGGAAGGGAAAAAGAAAACTTATAAAGTAGTGAAGGGAAAGCTCTAGACTGATGTCATTCAGATATGACAGTTTATTTCATGCAAAACACAGTTCTACTTTTCAATTCCCACACATTATTTTTATTTATGTAAACAGTGAATTTTGAGCTCCTACAGTTACTCTAAGTTTAACAGAGATGTAGGGATGTCTGAATGGCTTATTTAAAAAAAAAAAAAAAAAGTGAGACAGCAACCTGCAGCACTCGGTGAGATAGATCCATCAACTTCCTCTTGTACTGGGCGATCTTTGCCACTGTGGTTGCTTGGTTCTTTTGCAGTTCACTGATGTCATTGGAGATAATCTGCAAGTCCACACATGCATGGTTGAAAACAGTGAGGATGAACCTTTGTGACATTTCCAGAATTCCTTTGATTGCAAGTACTTTATGCTTTTTTAAAACTGATAACAAGCATATGTTTGATATTAGAAGTCTTCACACATCCAAAATTTCATGCCCGAATGCAAAAAGACTTGGAAAAAGTTTCACCTGGAGCAAAATTAATTTATTATTTGAATGCAGGGGCCATGGACAACAGAGAAAAATGCCAAACCTGATCTGGCAAGGATGCTCAATCTGCACAGATATTAGAGCTGACTGTAAATCACAAGGTAGCTTAAATGTAATACTTCTTTAGAGTTATGTAGCCGTCTCTCCTGTGCTTGGCCGTGACTTTGACTAACCGCCTTTGCCAGGAAATTTAGGTTAAAAAGATCCAGGTGTTTCTGTTGCTCTTTCCTCTTCCTGATTAAAGCAGTGTGGCTAATACCTCTATACAACTTAAAGGTCCACTCGCTACAACAGATACTGTGACTCATTTTGAAGCAGTGTTTAACAGAGTGACGAGAACTTTGACATTTATAACATTATGCTGAAACACACACAGTTCAAGACCAACAGCCTTAGAACTGGACTCAAGTGACAATATTAAAAAGTAGAAAAAAGCAGATGAGAACCCACACAGCTACCAGGTCTCATGTTCTAGTTTAGTTTGAAATGTCCTATGATATACATATGTGTGTGGTGGGGTGTGGTTTGTGGCTCAGCTGCAGGGAGGGGTGGAGCAATGATCAGCAGACCGTGCCAAGGGAGGCTGGCCGACACAGCTGATTTTCACCATACTAATCACACTTTCTCCCATTGCAGTAGCTGCTGGGGCCTGGGGATAGCAGTGCAGACAGAGTGCACAGTGGAGCAGAGCTGGGCTGAGCAGGAGAGAGATCCAAAGCAGAACTGAGCGATCTGGACAGTGTTTAAATAAACGTCCCCTGAAAGTGCAACTGAGAACTGTGTGCGTCTCGTGCTGGGATCAGCGTAACAAAGTGTTACAATATAAATATACTTGCTTCCAAACTGATTTTGTTGTTAACAGAACATTTCTACCTGAAATAGCAGGTAAACACGGGTGTTTCTAATCACATTAAAGCTGAACCTTCATGTCATTACTAACACCTGTGCTTACATGCACTGCACCCATGTTGAATCCTTTAAGAAAAAGAAGAAAAAAAATCTGGAAAATTAAAACCACAAACAGCAGGAACAGTGACTACTACACTCACATCCACTCTGGTCTGGTGCTGTTTAGTCATCTGCTCCTGGATCTGCAGCCTGCGGAGCAGCTCCTTAAATCCTACCATGGGCACTGGGATCAACCTGGACACAAAATGAAGCAGCAGCTTTTATTGAATTTTTGTTGAACTTGTAGTTAACGGTAACAACTCACAAAAAAACCTTTAGAAACTATTTATTATCGGAACTAGATCAAATCTGGGGAATTGGTGCCTCGGCTTTTCCTACTCAGGCTTTCAGAAAAACATTTCTCCTAATATGAACTAATTTATTAAAAATGTGTGAAAAGGGGTCATGGATGTTTATGCTAGTGTGCTATTTCTATTCTTGTATGTTGCTTGCTTACTTGCTGTTTATTAGTGTTTGCTGGTCCCTCAATGGTTTGCAATATAGAACAGTTATCTTATCGTCAGCCCAGACTTTATGCTTATGCTTTAGCGCCCTCTATGGGTCATGTAGTAGACTAGGTTTTGAATTATTTATCATAACAGATAAATAATTCAGACTGTTTGTTATAGACTGATGAACACTTGGAGTCGATTCATGTTTATCTGTCATTTTCCATATTGGTTCAACTAAGTTAAATAAAATTGTATTATTTAGCCAGATGTCTTGCTTTTTATAAACTCGGGTAACTTTGCGTTAATTATAATAAAAACTTATAACAACACAACCAACTCACTTCTCTGGATCGGGGTTGTCCACCTTGGCCTGTTCCCAGATAATAGGATCCACTCCTGTTCAGGAAGAAACATTATTGGCAACTATTCAAAACAACCAACTTGAATGACACTTTCTTCTATTACAGTGGTCTCTCGCTATAACGTGTTTCACCTTTCATGGCCTCGCTGTTTTGCGGATTTTTTGTGTGTGCAATTTTGCATGTTTTTTTTTTTTTTTTTAAAACAGCACTTTATATTCTGCGTCCTGATTGGCTGCAGAGCATTGTCAATCAATATCGTGCCATCTCCCCTGTACAGTACAGAGCGCATTCAGCTTTTCATATTTACATAAATCTTCGATTGCTAGCAGTGTGACTCTGAAGTGCTGTGCTGTATGTTTGTAAGTTTCCTCCCCAACAAACAACAACGTCGACGAAACGTTTTGCACCGTCAAAGGCAACCGCGGGTGCCTTTGGTTTCATTCTATAATACTGGACGTATTCTTCTACGAAGGTTTAAACTTTTTACAGCCTTAAAACATCTATAATAATTGTGAAAAATAAAGTTGGCTACTTCACGGATTTCACCTATTGCAGGTTATTTTTGGAACGTAACTCCCGCGATAAACGAGGGACCACTGTACACAAGAAAAGAACACACCAAAGCACATTTACCTGCAGGAGCATTTTGCAGCAGCTGTTTGAGCTGTGCTGGGGACAGCTCTGTGCGCGTCACTGACATGACCACTCCAATCTGAGTGAGCTGGACCTTTATGTTAGCCTGCTCCAGGTAGTTGAAGAGGGTACTCGCTGGGATTCGCTTGGAGGTGCCGTTGGGAGAGCGCTCAACCAAATAAATGATCACCTCTGTTCTAAAAAGGACAGGAGATACAAGAGTGTTTCTACATGATCTACTACTACTACTACTACAACAAAAACAAAAAAAGAAAAATAATCACATATTTATGACTTACTGGTCATTCGACAGGGCTTTGACACCCTCTACATTGACAGTGAGGGTCTGGTTGCTTCCTAGGATCTTGTGGAGGGACTCGACCAGTTGCTGCTGCTGAGCTCTCACATCAGCTTCTTTTTTATTAAGAATCAAGACTACTAAACCATCTTCATCCTTACTCATCGGGATGCAGCTGTACCCCACCGCCTAGGAACCACAAGATACACATGACTACAATGTAAAATTCAAAGCAAAACAAACCAAACACACTGTGCTGAGCTTTCTGTCTTTACCTTGAACCTGCAGAATGGGTTCTCCTGATTGAACTCCACAGGTGGGTTGTTGTTGCTGTAGTAGCCCTTCCCTGTGCCCCAGTATGCCTGCAGCTGGTTCCATTTGGCAAGTATGGAGTCACGCTCATCTCCTAACAAGGTGGGAGCTGACAGAGCGGTGACCTGCTGGTAAAGCTGGGTGGACTGATTCTGACCCGCCTGCTGACCGAACAAGCCTCCTGGCCACGGGAACCAGAGGTAAAACATTTCACAGCTCATTTTATCTTATTCTTCAAATGTATTCAAAAAACATTTTACTAGAAAAGAAAGATGCCAGAAAATCATGTGGAATTTAGTGAAATGTCTCCAATTTCATGATACCCAAAGTTGCATAATTATAACAACAAGGTATTGGCACCAGTTTTGAACTTTGTAAAAGATTTGTTTCTAACAGAATATCAGTCTGAATAGCTGTGGTTGGCTTTAACTCTGTTCAACAGATATCCATTTTATTTGTATTTTTCCCCTATTTGCAGGGAAATTGAGGTTCTTACCTTGCTGCTGCTGAGTCTGCTGGATATTAAAGCCTCCAAAGCCACCCAGGCTAGTTGCTCCTAGTCCAGTTCCAGTTCCAAATCCCGATGTTCCTGCAGCAGTCCCTGTGCTAAGCCCAGTCGGGAATCCAAACCCTTTGTTCTGCATGTTACCAAACAGGCTTCCTAAAACAAAACAACGTGCAAACACAGGGAGGAAGTATGATTGAGGAAGTACGAGTGCTCATGAAAAACCAGTTTAGAAAACAATGTTTGGGAAATATGCTTCCAGCTTTGCTGGAGAGACACCGCAGAAAATAAAAGGACTTTTGGCAGTTTTAGCATTTGTTATTTTACAACGGAAGCCTTAAAAGTGATACAATAGTTCCAAATAAATTTGTGGTAACAATCTAAATAAATAAAATTGTGAACATTTCATTGTTATCTGCAGTGTGGCAGCGTTTTTAGGTGTAAGTAAATGAATGAAATTTTCTATCCTTTTCCAGTGAGCTACTGCCACTCATGACACACTTCCTACTTTGAAGTTTGAATCCACTGAAACAAGCATTACGTAGAGCGACACAGCACGAGTCAAAAATAAGCACAAAAGTAGCCTAGGTGATGTTTACCACCTAGGCTCAGATGGCTGGCCCTGCTTTTGCCTGAGATTTTGTGCTGTTAATTTTTTTTCCTTCTCACTGTCGCCAAGTGCTTGCTCTTAGATTATTGGGGTTTTATCTCTATTATGGTAGGGTCTTTAGTTGCATTATATCAATAAATGTGAAATGAATTAAAGCCCATTTTTTTCTCTTCCAGTGCATTGCAATTTGGCCAGAAATGCAAGATGTTCTTCAAAAACCTAGCATTATCTTCATGTACCTTTCCTGGCTTGCACAGAAATGTTAACTGTAATAAAGCAGAGTGGGGGTTCAAACCAGCTCTATAACTAACCTGTTGCGGGGGGAGCAAAGCTAAATGTTGCCCCTGGTGCAGCAACAGTTGTTGTCGTTGTTCCGAAGCCACCGAATGCGCCTAAGAAGAAGAGAAAAGAAATGTGCTCAATGAGGTGACAAACCCCCCCAAAAGCAAAACAAAAAACAAAACAGGTGAGAGAATGACAGAATGAAATCACAACTGCTACGATTAATAAGAGGAGAATGAGAATTTCACTACAATATAGCGATTTACCTCTACACAAAGGTGAAAGTGTAGTGACTCTTGACAGCAATCAAATGAAATGACTAAAAATTCAACATTTTATCTCTTCATGCAATCACAGCGATGCATTGTGTTCATGAAATGAATCACCAGGTGAGGAGAAAACGATCCTTGATCCACACAGATATCAAACAATGGATAGAAATGTAAGTTTACAGACAGAGTGTACTGATTCACAAAGGTCATCTACCTGTGCTAGCCAGGCTATTACCAAAATTGAAAATTGTGCCAGTGGTGGTTGCTGTACCAAAGCACCCCACATTAAAGCTGACTGCTGCCGGGTTTGCATTTAAACCGAACCCCCCAAAACTAAACCCACCAGCCGTGGTGTTTCCAGCTCCCAGCCCCCCAAATCCTGCAGCCAAAGCAGGCAGGCAGCGAGAAAGAGAGAATGACATGGAATTAAATGACACAACGCCAGATTTAGCACAGGCTCATTTATTGTAAAAACAGTCTTCAAGTGTCTTAAAAGAAAAGTCTGAACAATGAGCGTCTTACCAGTGTTGGTGGAGCCAAAGCTAAAGCCTGTGGCTGGTGCAGCAGTGGTGGTGGTGGCTGCCCCAAAACCAGGGGCTGTTAGAGCTAATGGAGGCAAAGCACACAAAAATAATACATTATTGGCTTTATTTTGCATTAGTTAGTAAAACAAAACGTTAACAGCAAGCACAAGAAGAAGGTCTTTATCTTCTATGTGGCAACCCCTGAAGGAATTTTCTTTTACAAAGGGACCGTTTACTTAAGTCCCCACAATTGCAGTTCCCAGATGTGAGTGAATCCCACATTCCCATGATAAAATGCTCAACTTTAGCTATGAAAACCACATTAACAGCCTAGTACAGACAGTTTTGGACTGTATGCAACTATCTGTGCTGAATACTAGTAAGGTCCTAGTTATACAGCAGTCACACAGGCTTTGAGGCTAGCTGGCAACTAAGTGGCAACCACTGGTTGCAAGGGAAAAAAAACAAAAAAACAACAACACATTCCCTGGTTGGCGATTGGTTACAAAAGACAGCTGGCTGTCACTGAGTGAAATCGGTTGAAAATGCTGCATCAAAAGCCTCCTTTATGATTGCATCTTATGGAAGATGATGACTTGTCTGCAAACACCAACTACTTGCGGAGTCGTAGTGAAATTTGGAAAAAGTGCGACAAACCAGAAACGGAGTTCTGTAGCCATCAAATTACAAATTATGCTTCAGTATTCCAACCAATATATTTCAAAACATACAACTTTTACTCTGAAGGTGAACACTCTCAGTTTACAGTTTGTGTCACACTTTTCACAGTTTTACTAGTGCATGGAGAGCAGCTGGTGTATCTTCCATGCAAACTAGGCAACCACTAATCTGCTAGCAATCACAAGGAGGCTCTTCAATGCAGCACTGCATTCTTTTTTTTTGACACCAATTTCACAGCAACAACAGCCAACAACTACTCGCTAAACAGTGAGAAAATGCACATTTGGTTGCTGGATGGTTGCCAACCGGTCTCTAGGCCTATATGACTAAAGACCATCCAAATAACCAGACCTCTTGGGGAAGCTCCAGGAATGCTTGCTTAACGACCAATACCTTTCAGGTGGTGGTCTTTATCAAGCTCATCACGAACTGGACACCCTGACAATGTTTATAGCGTTGGTGCCTTTTTGAGCATTCAGAAGTATCCTGTCTCAGAGTGAAGCTGAAAAACTAGTTCATGCATTTATTACTTCCAGGCTGGAGTACTGCAATTCATTATTATCAGGATGTCCGTAAAACTTGCTGAAAAGCCTTCAGCTAATCCAAAATGCTGCAGCAAGAGTGCTGACAGGGACTAGAAAGAGAGAGCAGATTTCTCCTGTATTGGCTTCCTGGTAAATCCGGAATTGAATTCAAAATCCTGCTCCTCACATACAAGGTCTTAAATAATCAGGCCCCATCTTATCTTAATGACCTTATAGTACCATATCACCCTATTAGAGCACTTTTTGACAAACAATATGGCTTGTTGTGTGATACTACCCATCCAAGCAGTTCAGGTTTATGAGTGACATTTGAGTATTTAATTAGTTTGTTATTTAGGACTGATTAGCAGCTATCTGTATCTGTGAGGTGCACCATATAGTGAGTGCTTAGTTAGTTGGTTGAGCCCCGTCATCCAAATTGCCCATGTTAAGGATTTAAACCCAAGAAACCAACTGGTAGATATGTTGACTTGTGGAGGCTGGCTTGACACCAGTATATGTTGAAAGTGCATCAAGAGGTGAAGAAATGCTCAATTTAAAACAAACTTACTAACAAAACAAAACAAAAACACCCAGAAGCTTTGAGCCCTAGACTGAGGGAACCTAGTGGGCTCAGTTATGCTCCGAGAAGAAGGGTTTGATCACATTGGTGGCGGTTACGTGATGATAATGCCCCATGTACAGGATAAACCCCGTAAGGAGTGAATCTGGGTCTAAGCTTTGGACTTACTACCGAATCCGGATGAGGCTGTGGTTGTGGTGGCTGGGGTGCCGAAGCCAAATGTTGTCGATGGCGTAGTTTTGGCTCCAAATGAACCGAATGAAAACCCGGACGTGCCTTTTAGAAACAAACAAACAACGAGAGAGCGCTGTAAGTACTGGGTAAGCTTGTATTAGCTTCCACACGGGCATCCAAAACAGTTAGCCACAAGAGCTAGGTCTCACTGGAGCCCAGTTTAGCACCGAAACACGCGAACACAAATCCGACTGCAATTCATTAGTTGCACTGACTCAAGTGTAAAAGCGCTCTCTGTTTTCACGTGATGTCTGTCGTTAGCCGGTAGACGAACCCACCGTAACAACTGAGGGTGAACCATTAGCCGACCATTTCTATGTATTACTCATGTACAAGCATTAACACAGCTTTAGCTTCGACACGAAATATGTGACACATCACCAGCTCTTACAAGTATTTCATAATTAACTAAAAATGTCCATACTTGCTGCTGGGTTGCTCGTGGCACCGCCAAAATTGAACGCCATGTTGAGTGCTGTCACCACGGACACCTTCTTCTTCGTCTTCTGCTGCTGCTGCTTCTTCGTCTGACTCTGGTCCAACTGGGTGGTGCACTACCGCCACCTGCTGTCCCAAAATAATAATTGAACAGCCGCCGGTACAAAAACAGTAGGTTACTTTTATGAAAAATATTTGTGGAAAGGAACATGACCGGTGTTGTGCCAAAAAGTGAGATGTTTCCGTGTGTTTTCTATGTGCAATATATTTGATTATATTGGTAAATAGATTGCAATCAAGAGGGGGGTATGAAGGGGTTTTAAGATAAGATAGAACTTTATTAATCCCTCGGGTGGGTTCCTCTGGGAAATTCGATTTCCAAAAAGCACATCACTGACAGAAGTTACAGTTACAGAATATTATATATATATATATATACACACACACACACACACACATACACACACATATATAAATACAGAGACAAATATAAATAAAATATACGAAGGGGATAAATAGAATAAATAGGAATAAAAATAAAAATACAAGTGAATTGCACATTTCAAGTATTGAGTCTATTGCACTGTTGACTATTTACAAAAAGTATTGCACAAGGTATTGTACAGTGAGGTGAAGAGGCACTACAGCTTAGTTGTTCCCCCCTCCTTTGTCCTCCTGTCTCCCCTCCCTCTCCCCTCCAGAGAGGAGTTAAACAGTTTGATGGCGTGTGGGACAAAGGAGTTTTTAAGTCTGTTAGTTCTTGTCTTGGGGAGAAGCAACCTGTCACTGAACAGACTCTTCTGGTTGTTAATGGCCGTGTGCAGAGGATGCCCAGCATTGTTCATAATGTCCAGCAGTTTCTTTAGTGTCCTTTTCTCTGCCACTGTCACCAGAGTGTCCAGCTTCATGCCGACCACAGAGCCAGCCTTCCTGATCAGTTTCTCTAGCCTGCATGAGTCCTTCTTTGCTGTGCTGCTCCCCCAGCACACCACAGCATAGAAAAGTACTCCAGCAACCACTGACTGGTAAAACATCCTCAGGAGCTTCCTGCAGATGTTAAAAGACCTCAGCCTCCTGAGGAAGTACAGTTGGCTTTGGGCTTTTTTATACAGGTGCTCTGTGTTGCATGACCATATATGTAAATAAAGAAATGACCTGCTTTGCAAGTATGATTATTACTGTGCAATACTGTACCAACATTATAAAATATATGTTATATAATTATATCGGTTTTTTAAAAAAAAAATTTTATTTTAGCTTTTTGCATTGTAATAGGAATCTTCCTTCTGGCTCAGAATGACCAGAACAGATACGTTTGGCAAATTCTCGACAGATTTTAAACCAGTGTGTCATTTACAGCTGTTTAAATCCTGGGAATCAAGTTTTGGGCACACTGCAGATTTATTTTCTACACATGCATGATGGAAATTAGCGCATTGCATCTCTATTTATTGAGATCTGGAGACTGTAGAGGCCATTTGAATACAATAAACTCTTTATGTTAAAAAAAATAGCTTGAAATCATTTGAGATTTGTGAGATGATGCATTGTTCTGCTGGAACCATCATAAAATAGGTACACTGTTAGAAGGGATGGACATGGTCAGCAGCAATACTCAGGTAGCCTGTCATGTTTAAACAATGCTCAATCGGTATTAAGAGGTGCCGAAATGTACCAAGAAGATATGCCCTGCAACACTACACCAGCACCACCAACAGCCTGCCCAGCTGATACAAGTCAGGATGTTTACAACAGCACCATTCAAATGTTTCAGCAGAAACTGAGACTGGCAAACATTTTCCAACCTTCTATTGTCCAATTTTGGTGAGCCTGTGGGAAGGGGTGGCATCGGTGTGGTCTTCTGCTGCAGATCTGCATTAAGGTTTGATGTGTTATGGGTTCAGAGATAATCTTCTCCTAAAAGCTGTCTGGGCATTCTCCTCTGACCTTTACAGCTCACTGGATATTTTTTAGACCTTTTTCTGTAAACCCTAAAAATACTTGTGTTGGAAAAATCCCAGTAGATCAACAGTTTCTGAAAAATTTAGACCAGCCCACATGGCACAAACAATCCTGCCTCATTCAAATTCACTTAAATCATCTTTCTTCCCAAGTCATCTTCATCTCTACATGCCTTTTTAAAAACGTTCAAATCACATGAGCCAATATTGTATATAAAGGTTTTAGAGCGACGTGTGCTCCCCTCCAGATGACATCTATTTCAGGGAAGGCCTTGTGTATTTCTGCAGGACAATGCAAAACCACATACTGCAGCGATTACAAAAGCATGGCTTAGTTGGAGAAGAGCCTGGGTGCTGAATTGTCCTGCCTGGAGTATAGATCTTTCACCTATAGAGAACATTTGGCACATCATTAAACGAAAAATGACCACAAACTCTTCAGTGGCTGGAAACCTATATCGGGTAAGAATGGGACCAAATTCCAACAACAAAACTCAAGAATCTCATAACCTCGAGGCCCAGACGTGCTTCAAACTGTTTTGAAAAGGAAAGGAGATGCTACATCAGGGTGAACACGTTGCTGTCCCAAATATTTTGAGACCTGTAGGAAACATCAAATTTGAAACGAGCTCATTTATTTATGCTCTGATGTGAATACAATGTTGGCTCATGTGATCTGAAAGTCTTTTAGTTTTCATTTTGTTCAAATTTAAAGAACATCCCAACTTTCTGCAATTTGGGTTTTACATAAAAAACAAACAAACCTTTTCTTTGTGGAAAACGTCCAATAACAGTCCAATAACTCATCTATATATGTTTAGCATAGCTGCAACTTTAAGCTGCATGTTTCATGTCTACCTTCAGGGATGCCAGCTGAAACATCTGCTAACTGATATTTGAAAAGGTGAAATTAAACATAATTCGAAGCAGCACAATTTTCTGGCTTTTCTGGGGACCGAGTTATATCATCACTATCTGGGCACAGCTCACTGTACAAAAGCCAAAAACTAGATCCAGTAATTTAAACAAAGAATGTCAGCGATGTACTTATTGTGATAATATTTTATTGCCAACTATCTCCCCGTCGCTTGGCGCAGAATCGGACTTCTTCACAAAAAAAGAAAGGAAATAAAAAGAGACAAACACCAGTCAACAAGACCTGTACTGAAACTACTTTTTATTTTTTGTATACAGAATAAAAACATTCAACATTTTCAAAACAAGTATGTGTTTTATGGCAGTAACAATACTTTCAGGAAACATCTACAATCAAAGTATGGCACTGCGTAGCTCAGCGAACAGTCCACGCATTGCTTTATGTGTTTTGGTTTTATCGACACAGCAAAATAATTTATTCTCTTTAGCCACAACTGTGTTTTTATACTGTATATTGTGTATTTTTCAAAGGGATTCAGATGAATCCTGTCTTTCATCTCCTTGTGAGTTTGTAACTCTTATATAAAACACTGTGCACAAAGTTTCTAAAATGCAATCATTTTTTCCTTATTATAGTGTACGTGTTAAACACTTTACTAAAATCAAATGAATCCACTAATATCTGATATAGTCATTACGATTATCACAGTGCATATAAGCCTTTAATTAAAATGTTACATGAGCAGTAATAAAAGCCGGAATTCTGCAGCATTTTCCAGATCACATTATGACGGCACATTTTCATCACCAGCATCGAGTGAGAAAACTGTGACCCTGCACAACAACCTGCTAGTCAGGCAGAGAGTTTTCAAAGTGCAGTTTGACCCTACTGTTTGATATTAGAAATATCAAAAGGTTTTGTTATTTATTTAATTATTTTTTGGTAGCTGAAAGAAGAAGAAGGAAAAAAAGTCACGAGTAGATTTGTTGATATGGCACAGTGTTATGTTCACGCAACAAAAATCTTTAAAAGGAACAAGAAATCCAGTAACTTTAAAGACACTACTACAGCATCTAAAAGACATTTAAGTATATCACTTAGTCATAAACAGTTACACAGGGCAAAATACTGTCAACACATAAATTCTGTACTGTCTGAATCATGGTGTTACGACCCGGCTCAAAAGCCGCAACATAAAAAAGGAGACGAATACCAGAGTGTATGTAAAAAGAGGTTTATCTTAAAATGGACTATCAGGTTGGCTAAAATTGCTGGTGCCACCAAGGCAAAGACTAGTGAGCTCCCTGGGAAGCTTGCCTCAGGTATGCTTTTATCCACACCTGATTAGGTGTGGCCAATTAGCACCAGCTGAACACACTGAGCAGATTCGAGGCTGCAGAGGGACGTAACAATGGTTTCAACCAAAGAAATCTGCCGTGGTTAAGGCTTTAGAGCTTTATAAATATTTATAAAGTTCTTACATGAAATGTCTTTAATTCAAACATTTCTACAATGACACATTTAAAAAACAACAACACAAAAAACCATAAAGCAAGGTTGGTCTTACTTTACAAATTAAAATTTCCAAAATATACAGTGTTTTGTCCGATACTCATCCCCATCACACGCTGAGAGGAATGTAAGCAGTTCGTCACTTCTTACACTGTATGTATTTACAAACAAATGCCATACTCTGAAGATTCTCAGGTATGCTGGTTTTGTTAGATAACCCTCTATGCGCCATGGATGAGCAGAAAATATTATGTGACATTTTTTTGTAACATGAAATGCAAATGAGACATAGTAACACTGATTTATCATCCGGTATATTGTGCTTTCTCCTGCTTTAATAACTGCTTTACAGCTTCTAAGATGAGACCCCCTGAGAGTGAAATATAACACCCCAAAAAATCATTAGTTTAAGGATTTCATCACATTGCTCCCCAAATGACTTCGGTGCGCTTGTACAAGTAATCATTCCAAAAATCTGAAGTCTAAAGCAAGACAAATGAGTTTAGCCATAATGAAAGGAAGTTAACTATGTATGGAGGACCAAGACTGCCAAATTAAGAAAAAAAAAATCATAATTATGATTTAAATGCACTGTTGTGCCAAACATATTTGCTTTTCCAAATGAACCTCTATAAACTGTGTGTGAAGCTGGATTTAAAAAAATATGTGTTTTTATAACATGCTTAGTGCTATATTGCGCCAGTACAGAATATGACATTACTGGACTGGTTGCTGCTAATAGACTTACATTAGCTTATGTTAGCTAACTAGTGACACTCAGTAACTCAGCGGACAACAAGGACACTTAAAACAGTCTAATAAAGACAGTCTGGGAAAAGCAGTCTCTTTGGCTGCAACAATGAATGTTTCGTTAAAAAACAAAAACAACCAGAATATAATGTCCACTTTCACTCTCCATTCCTTAAGCAGTGAGTGGTTCTTTGTTGTTTGGCTAGTTGGGACCAAAACAGGAAATCTACATGTAACCCCAACCCACTCAAAAAACACAAAAATGCCAACAGAGAGATGAAATTAAATCTGATTGTAGATAAACAGAATAATTATGACAAATGTAAATAATATGGGAGGTCGGCAGGGGGTCGCTGACCAGTTTCTGGCCCGAGTGTGACTGAGGTGTCAATCACAACAACTCTACTATGGAGCCATAGTACAAAGGTAAATAATACAAAAGCAAACACAATCATTTACAAATGCATTGTAAATAATGTAATAAATTCCATTAACCTTAATTTACTCATTTTTTTCCATGTCTTCTTAATTTTGGCAGTTTTGATCCTCCGTCATTTAAAGGGTGTGATTGTTTTAGAACAGGGGTCCCCAATCCCAGTCCACGAGGGCCGGTGTCCCTGCAGGTTTTAGATCTCACCCAGGGTCAACACACCTGAATCACATGATTAGTTCATTACCAGGCCTCTGGAGAACTTCAGGACATGTTGAGAAGGTAATTTATCCATTTAAATCAGCTGTGATCAATCAAGGACACATCTAAAAGCAGGGACACCGGCCCTCGCGGACTGGGATTGGGGACCCCTGTTTTAGAACCACCACAGAGCACACTCGTCATCTCTGCTTACTGGATGACTGTTTACAACTATTTTTACATAATTAGCAGCAGCTAGAAGAAGCCACTGTTGTGTTCTAAACACTGTTTGTCTGGGAATAGAGTTTAGCGCTCTCTAAGGAAACCTAAGAGCATATAATACAAGACATCTGAGACTAAAAACATATCCTCTTCACCTGAGCCCTCTATGACAGACCCCTTGCACATCCTCAAGCTTCCACGTTAGCCTTAGGTGTCAGACCAATGTAGGTTCCATTCTGGGGATCCTCCTTCTCTTTATCATTAACTGGAGAGTAAGCGGTGTCGTCTTCAGCGGACGACTGTAGAGGGACATTAAGGACATAAAGCAGCATTACAAACTAATCAGGTCTTATTACAATTTGTAAAGTTATACCTGTAATGGAAAGTGGTTGCTTCCCCTTAATCATGCCATCTCACAACAATTAAAAAGGCAGTATTAATATGCAATGCATTAAGTGTACATTAGCAGAGTTATTTTAAGTCAGGTGAAACTGGTCTAGCTGTGCAATGAAAGATTAAATGAAAAAAGGCACTTAGGTGATAAATAATAACCAAAGTAAGACAAATGAATAAATAAAGCAGATAAAATAAAGCAGCAACACTTACAGCATAAAGAGGCTTGGTAAACACAATGCGCTTAACTTCATTCTTCCCAGGAACACACAGTGAGAAACACAAGCTCAGTGTTATTAGTGTGCAATTAAGCAACTCAATGAATTGTGCAAAAATTATGACTTATTAGGAGCAGGCAAATTGTAAGTTGTTAGGACTCAGCAAGAAGCAGTCTCATACCTTCTGTTTGCGAGCCCGGCACAGGAGGATGACAAAGACCATGAGCAGAATAACACCCAGTCCCACAATGACGAGAGGGAAGTTGGACACCAAATTGCTAATCAGCAGAAGCTTCTTTAATCTCTCTGAAGACGCATCGTCAATTTCCACGCTCTGTTTATTCAGAGAGAGAGAGAGTAAAAGATCCATCAGAGGAAGAGGGGAATTCAGCTGAGCATACAGAAGATGAAGAAACCAATCAGTACTAATGCATCAAGGCTGAAAATGTGGGAAAATCTAGCCAGGCTTTGACTTTTGGGAACCAAATCTACTTTTGATTATGTTGGCCTTGTCTAAATCTCTTGAAAAGAAATCCTTTTGAGACTGGATACACAGCTGAGAGATACATGTTCAGTGGAAAACACCAAATTTGCTTGGCAATGCCTAATTTGAATCAGCTGGGCTTCTTCTTATCTTAACTGGAAATCTGCACTAGTTGCTGTAATATCACCAGAAAAACACAACTTAATTGTGTTACTAAGCACTGTGTTTAGTGCTTAATCAATGCAAAACCCATCTGTCTGTCTTTTTCTAACTGCTCAATCAGTGTGAGGGGAGGAGTCCCGAGGGAGGAACCCATGCAGGCAAGCAAACATGCAAACTCCACACAGAAGAGCCCCAGCAGGCTGGTGGATTCTAAAACAGGACATTCTTGCTGTGAGGCCCATGTGAAAAAACACAAAGCTGTGTCTTTAGGGAGGTTATGGGGCAGGACTATTTCCTGGCTGGGAGACAGTTACTACTTGGACTCTCTGCTCATCGCACCCTTGTGCCAGTTACATTAGTTCAGAGCCAGGTCGCTTGTTTCCAGCTGTTTTCTATCTTTGCTCCAAGTCACACTCAGCTCAGTAAAGCTAAGCTGGACCGACATAATCATCTAACTCTCAGTAACACGTGTCTTTTTCAAAATGTTGACATACTGTTTAATTTCTTTATTGCACCTCATAATAAGGATCTAGGAGTTTCCTGTGTTTCAGCATGTGTAATATCACTTACCTCATTGAGGAACATTACAGGAAATACTGTTTCATTCAGGGATCTAGTGGTCCTGTTAAAAGTGCAGCAAAAAATATGGTTGGTAATCAAAAACAGCACCTACACGCATACGTTTAAAACAACAACAGAAGTGTGTGTTACTCACGGGAATCCAGGGATTCGCTGCATCAAGATGTTCACCTGCGCTCTTTTGTGAGCGCGTACAATCACTCCAGTGGTCTGTCAGAAAATAATGTATATAAACATAGATACACTTCAGAACTCCACCACTAGGTGGCGTAGCAGTACATCTTAATGTTTGACCCTAAGCCTGAAGACTTACCGGGTTTAGGTCTAGAAAAGTTTGGTGATGCGTCCTTTCAGGTGACAGTCCTTCAATGGCAGCCACATATTTGTTATCTGCCAGGTAGAAATGAGGAAAGGAGGCAACCACTGGCGCACCTGAGAGAAGAAATGAAAAATGTTTAATAAGACTCGAGCTCCCGCACGCCTCTGCTGCAAGGCCATCATTTCACACTAAACTGACCCAATCTAGAAAAGGAGAAAGCCTCTTCTCTTCAAAAGAAGAGAGATCAGGATCTAGATCATGTTGTCCACTGCTTGGAAGGTTAGTGGCTCGAGCCCTGGCAGCTCCCATCTGCATGCCAAGACATCCTCGGGCAAAATTTTGAACCCTGAATTGAGCGTGACTGTCTCAATGCTATATAGATACGAGGCTTGTAGTATAAAGCACTTTGAGTGCTCAAGCAGAGTAGAAAAGTCACGTGCTGTTGTTCAGATCATGTTTTATGTCTCCTATGTAAAACCTTCGAACCTCTTTCACACGACTATGGCGAATCTACACACGTTAAGCAAAGCGCCACAAAGATGACATAACTGTTGCCATTAAAGCGGCAGCACAGAAAACATTTTAATGCCCCATTTCCTTCATGTTTGAAGTCTGATCTAATCAAGGCATGACAACAATAACAAAACAGATCAAAAGGCGAAGAAGGTGGTGAGATACGATCTGACAGGGACGCAACATGTTACTTGGGGTCCAAGAAAAACAAAAACAAACAATAAATCATCACAAATGGACAATAACCCCTGTTGTGTGAGCAATTAAAGGCGGCAGCTGATATCCAGATAAAATTTCTTGTTAGTCTTTCTGAGTTCCTTCCTTATATTGTCAATGGAGGACTTCACGTTCAAGCAAACACAAATGGTCCAACGGTGGAAAAACCATGTGTCCCCGCAGCAGCAGCGACAAAGCCAGACAGTTATGAGAGGAGGGGGGCAGTTAGAGGTGCTGATAAAGTGGGGCAGAGGTGAGAGTTTTCCTGCTCTCCTGTTTAGCAACAGACGTTTGACAAAAACATTGGACACACGCAGTCACCTGAGAGGCTGTTCACATGACAACTGGCAAGGTCAATGCGGGCGTGCTAACACACACACATACTGGTATACTTATAGAGGCCTTTATTTACTGCGCTTGTTCTTTAACTCCGGGCCATAAACACGCAATCAAATTTCTCTTTATGGCTAAACAACATTCAAAAATACTTTTACCTTTGAAGTGAACTGCAGTTGTTCCATTTGTTTTAGTGGACAACGAAAATCCTTTTGAGAACGCCAATCTGTGACGTCTGTTTTAATCTTTGGCACAGTTACATTATTCTGAAGCAAAGCACGGAGTTTTTCAAATGTATCGCTTCACAACAATAAAACCTTGACGTGAGAAAAAACAGGGCTCGACGTTAATAACTCTGTGAAACTAGTTAGAAATGGCTGCATGCTGTGACAGAAAGGTGCAGTACGGGCCATCAACTGCATTGACCATGTAAAAAATTCCATATTTTTTACTTTAAATATGTAAAAGAAATGTTGAAACCACAAGTACTGTGATTTTACAGGATGGAAAGATGAGGCACAGCTGAGCTATGAACACTGAGGTAATGCCCGGTCATATTCAAGGGCAGAATCAGGTGACAGGGCTTACCGCCCACTCTGCTACTGGGTCAGTCATGTCAGATGACGCCTGAGGTGTGGGGAGAGCTGTGTCACATGGGTATTTTAGGGGGGTATTAGCATTACAAACAAAAGAAGGACTTTATTGATATCAGTGTAGTAGCCATTAGTATTTAATGGCTACTACATTGGACATTGAGTCTAAGCAAAGCTTTTGTGTCATTATTAAAGAAATTGGAGAAAAGAATAAAATGGGTTATGTTGGTGCTGAATCATGACCGATGCATGGAAAGTTTCTGAGAGAAACTGTGCTGCGTCGATTACCTTTCCGACAGGGGCTGACTTTAAGGACGCCAGTTCCCAGGCACTCCTTTGGGGTGACGCAGAAACCCTCATTGTCCGGGTTCTCCTCTTTGCTGGCCAGGACAGAGGGTGGAGGTGTGAAGCGGTAGGCTGGGATCCCTTTCACCTCGACGTCTTTCTCAAACTCCATGTAGATGGTCCTGGAGAATAAAGCGAACAGTCACATTGCACAAAAACAATTAACTTCACTCAGAGCACAGCATTTCATAGTGACACATGACTGCTGGAACTTTGCTGGAAATTCTCAGCATGATCGAGTGTGAATGCTGAATACTTCAAACTAATATTTTTAAGGACTGTACCTTTGGTGAGGAACTTCATAACAAGCAATGCGATCATGAGAAATGTTCTGTTATGTTATTTAAGAAAGACTGTTTGAACTAAGTAAAAGAAAAAAAACACTGCAGACTGACTTTCAGCAGAGACACAAAGAGGAAACCAGATGACTGACATTGATTTCAACAATATGCTAAAATCCTGCTGGGGCTCCTTCATCAGTAAATCTAGACTTGTAAGGGGAGCAGGGAAGACAAATAATATATTGTGGTGTTAACCTTCTGTTAGTACTGGGAGCAAAGACACTGTGAAATCTTTAAATGTGTGTGTGGTTTTTTTCCCAACATCCAAGAGAACTGAGAGCAGTTCATCCTTGCCCTGCATATCTGCAGCTTTGTCTTGTCGAGGGAATCCCAACCAGTCTTAGTGAGAACAAAGCACTCTATACAGTGTCTGCCAGCTGGTTGGGAGGGTGCAGCCCACCAATCGTGCAACAATACTGTACAGACCTTTCCCTTGACCTTCCTGGGAAAAGCCAAGTGAAAATCCTTGGCCTTATACTGCTAGGAATGAGAACTATTACAGTGTTACCATAGAAGAGCTCGACAGGGCAGTAGAAGGTCCTTAACCCATCAGCAGGACCAGTATCTGCTCCTTTGTGCACAGAGGAACGGGTTGCTACAAAATGACCTAGATTTTGAATGTCTTTGACCAAACATCAGAAACAGACTTCATGAGGGCAGTCTAAGGGCCTGAAATCCTCTAGTAGGCCCTGCGTTCATTGCCCAGCATTGTGGAGCCTGATTAGCATTTGCCATAGCATACCAGAATTGGCAGGTCTATCACAGGAGATCTGTGCTTTTCACAGATCACAGCAGGTGGAGGCATATCCATGGAGGTACATACAAACATCTACTGACCAGGCAATGCCATTAGGTGTCGGGATGAATCCTTGGAGCCACCACTCTGGTGCAGTGGTTCCTGGGTTCTTCCTTGTGAAAGACAATGTCCGATCTCATGTGCAGAGACTATGGAGGCAGGTCTTGAAGGTTGAAGAATTTGTTACCACTGACTGGACCCCAAGCTCACCTGATCTAAATCCCACAGAAAACTTCTGTGAGATTATGTTTCCATCCTACGCACCTCAGATTGCACAGGAGGTCAGTGACGCCCAGGTTCAGATCTAGGAGGACATCCCCCAGGGCACCATCTGTCATCTCATTAGGAGCATGCCCCGATGTTGTCAGGCTACTACTAAGTAAACCTCTGAGTTGCTGCGTAGTTGTACATAAGCTGTACATAATTTCTTTGCTTTCATTTTTAGGGTGTCTTTAAACTCAGCGCTCTGTAGGGTTCTTGCTCGTACGTAACTTCACCAAAATGTATTTGCGATGCAATTTTGTTTGAGTGACCACTAAATACAGAATGAAGGCTTTGAAAAAGTGTCACAGGGCTGGTTAAATTAAAATGATATGAGAGAGTCTATTATTTCTGTCATTTAATATTCGTGTATTTTTGACTTTATTTTTCAACATTTTTTAAATGAAATAAAACCCTCTAATGAAGTCAGTAATGATGATGAGCAAAAGGATGGTGAAGCTGGTATTCGAACAATGACACATGTTACCAATTCTTTTTCTTTGTAGCTCAGCTGCCAGTTTCTGGACCGAGAGGCCACCACCCGTTTAGCTCACAGATGGGAATTCTGCTGCTATGCAGTCCCAGGTGTTCTCTTTTAACTAAACATGCGTTTTAAACACAAAGTTATGTTAAGCGAGTGACTTATACATAGGGCTGAGGATCTGTGTGAAAGGTCGTCATGTATTAATGGAGCACTTCCACTTCAAATGATTGTAGTAAGTACAATAAAGGGGGGAGGGGGCGTATTCCCTTTAGTCACAGTTACACAGACGCCATAATGACACAACCAGGCCAAGAACAAGTAGGTGAAAGTGCTTTGTAAATATTTGGTGCAGGGGTTTTTGACACACGTCCAATCAAAGTCAAAGGTGCAACCATTCCACTCTGACTTTCCAGATTGTTTCCACGCTCAACAACATGAGGAAGACGTCCGAAACAGCTTGTGCTCTCTAAAGGACAAACTCTTGCTATGAAGACTAGGGAAGCAGCACGTCTGTTTTGCAACAAACAAGGTTTGGGATTAAATTTGGTACTCGTTGCAATTCTCAGCAGTCGTCAAACTGTCTCTAAAGACATCCTGGAAATCCTGGAGGAACCATAATAAATTTCCCCAAAAGCATTAGTTGAGAACATTTCTCACAAACACTTCCAAGAGGAAATACTTGTCCTGTGCTTAGCACAAAGTAACACTTACCATCAATCATCAAGCATTAAAAGCATTTTCTTTCTCTCTCTCTCTCTCTCTCCTTATTTTCTGTTATTCCACAATTGTCCTTGCATTCCCTCTCTCACCCTGTCCCTGATGTTCCAGACGGAAACTCTCCTAATAAGGAAGCCTTTTCATGGTGTTTTCTGGAAAATGCCACTTAAGTGTTTCAAACAGTCCTCGTGCTTTAAGCAGAAAAGTCAACAGCAAAGAGAGGTCACCCACTGAGCTGTTAGTAAGTGATCAGGATGTTAAAATAACATACCATGTGATCCACAGGCTGTGGACATTATTTCCATACTAGATGTGAAAGCCTCCACACTGGTCTGCTTGTCATGTACCAGAAATAGAACATGCAATCCCCATGTAAAATGTCCTAAATGGGACACCAAGTGTAAACAGATAGGGGCACACAGGTCCCCATGGTAACCACATTACATGTGTTTTACTGAAAAACTCTTTAATTGAAATAACACTTTATTTTTACCACATGACTAATAAAATTAACGTCAAAGCTGATGCCCTTTCCCTCCTTTGCCAGCTACAGTAATTTTTAGCTATAGCCAAGCTCCAAGAGCAGGAAAATAAAGTCAAAACTGCAGTTCCTCTAATGGCCACTTGAGGTTCTCTCCAAAAATTAGCTTTTCCCCACAGACTTGTGATAAAAAAAGACCAACTTTACAGGAAAAAAAACATGGTCACAGAATGGAATTTTTTTTTAAAAAGGTCTGGGTTTTGCTATGTATATAGTAGCTAAAAACTAAACTAAACATTAGTACAGAAAAAATAAAAACTGGTGCACAAAACTTCACCACAGTGGATAAAATGTGGTTGGCATACCACCAAAAGGGCTGGAGTGCACTGTGGTGATGAACCGTACCTGCACAGGTCTGGAGTAAAGATGTGAATGCGCTCATCCTTGTCAAGCAGGGGGTGGAAAGCACTTCCATCTGATCCAACGATGCTGTTGCTATAGTTAGATCTCCAGAAAGTCAACTCCCTACAAAACAACCAAAAAAGGCTTTTGGAATGTGCAGGCTTGTATTTAAAATCGAAAAAAAGAAAAGAAAAAAGAAAACAAATCTCATTTTCAAAATAATCCCGTCCAGTGAAAACAAATTTATCGTTTTCATCTTAATAACCATAAATTGCAGTGGTACGTTTTGATGATCAAATGTGTTTTTATCTGAAAGTCACAGTTAAAAAAAAAACACCCAGGAGCACAAGCGTAATTAGAGGCTCCAGGGGACCTAAGACAATAAAACTGGATAAGAAGGTTCAGTAAAGGCCATTTTTAAGGCATCAGGATATCCTGCTCTGTGCTCTGTGTTAAGGGCAAAGATCAGGATGAAGGCAGGCAGACAGTATCTCTATTACTGCCAAAAAAAGTAGAAAAAAAAGGATTTCACAGGCTTGTTAATACAAAGGTTACCCAATAAAATTTCATCACTCTGGATGAAGACAGAGAGGGAGAGTGTGTTTGCGTGAGACTGTATCAGCACTACCTTTGGCCTTTCCATGTTTCGATCCGGCCATAATCCATGTAGTTCTGCTCTCCAGTGTGGTAGATAAATTCACCGTCGTTGCTTCCATTTTTCTAAATAAAAAAACAAACAAACATTCAAAACGTGTTTTTCAAATGTTATTTCTGGAGAAACAAAAAATCTTCAAGACTTCATGGAGGATCTGCTCTGACAACTTTCTTTTCATAGCTTTATATTACTTGTAAAGAGCTGTTACATGCCTTGTACATGAGTCCAAACACCGTCTCCACCTCAGGTTTGGTGCCAGCAACGCGAACCAGCAGAGGATCTTTGTAGCCCCAAAGCAGTTCATCCACAGTGCGTGTAGTGAACAGATCACTCTTGAGAGAGTTCATCCAGATTGAAACCATGGAGGCCTTCCAGAAACTATCTTTCACATTGTTCATGACAGCCTGGAGACAGGAACGGAAGCAGTTGTGAGGAAAAAAAATTTGAACTAATAATACGGGATAAGGTGGACAATGAGATGGAAATGAGGACACAATAAACAATGTTCAGTAACAAAGAGAACATAAAGTCCTCTTTAACCCACTTGGATTTCCACTTTCCTCTACTTTTTCAGTTCATGACTCACCCAGGCAGGGATGTTGACAGTGGTGATGTTATCCTCAGCTGGATCACCCACAGATTTCTCCCTCAGGAACACAAAGCTTTTCGTGTTATACGCGGAGACCATTTTGCCATTTGCCACCATACTTACGTTGTCCTTGTACCTGTACTCCCTGTGCAAACGCAGGAAAAGAGTGTCATTTAAAATCCCCAAACGCAGACCACATAAACGTAGCACTGCATTTGTATTTTAGCACAACATTGCAACCATTCATCCATCCCTGCATCCATTCTCTTCCACTTATCAGGGTCGTGGAGGGTACTGGAGCCTATTGTAGCTATCATAGGGCGAGAAGCGGGGAACACCCTGGACAGGTTGCCAGTGCGACGCAGGACTAACACTTATATTCACACCTATGGGCAATTTAGAATCCCCAGTTAACCTAAGTACATTAAGTGCATGTCTTTAGACAGTGGGAGAGAGAGAGAGACCCAGAGAGAACCCACACAGATACAGGGAGAACATGCAAACTCCACATAGAAAGGCTCCAGACAGTTTGGGGAGTCAAACTCAGGACCTTCTTGCTGTGAAGCAACAGTTTTATCATTCATCGTATTGAAATTAACCAACCCAAAACTGTTAAAATGACATTCTAGGAATAGATTATCTTGATACGCAATGTTGGCTGTTGCAACGTTTCCGGTGCTTTAGCAGTTATCATCATTTAGGGCTTAATTGAGTGCAGGATTTTGATGACTAGTGATTAAAAACTAGCAACCCACACAAAAAAATAAAAAAGGCCTCCTGAGGAAAAGACAAGACGAAAGTAATATATCGCAAAGAGGAAGCAGAAAAGCAGAAGGCCACATGACACAGCCTGAGAGTTATGACCTGTGGCCCAGCTTAGAAAACCTAAGCAAAAATTCAACATGCACAGTATATGGCAACACAGTAGTAGTGGTATTATATATATTTAATATGTTTTATACTATCACAATTGCCAAATTTTACAGCATTAATAAACCATGTTTATAGCCAGAAAAAATAAGCCTTTATAGAAGTGCCTAAAAATCTGAATTCAAACTGTAGCCCTCCAGATGGCGATAGCTGTAATTGCAAAAAGATTTACAGTCCCAGATAAGACAAACCTCTATAAACACTTTCATGGTAAGGTTACGGACTCACACAATCATTTTGAATAATACAGAATACTAGGGGTGCAACGATACACAAAATTCACGGTTAGGTTAGGTACTTTGGTGTCACGGTTCGATATTTTTTCGATATAGAAAAAAAATGTTTACGCCTTTTTAATTTGTCATTTATTAAAATTATAAATATATATTTTAACTCAAAAGTACAGTTTTTAAATTTAATGTTGCTGAAACAACAAAGTAATAAAAAAAATTAATCTATCTGATCAAGAAATCACTCATCTTTGGAAAAGAGAGTTTATTACAGAGAAATGGCTCTTTCCAAATTAAAAGCTATACTATACGCTTCTTCTGGGGTATACTCTCAGCAGCATATTAAACATATCAGGTCCCCATAAGGAGAATCACGTGCTAACAGCTGTCTAACTCGGGTAAAGTTTGTAGCATGCGTGCTTGTTGTTTTTGTCTGCTTCCACTTGTCTTTGCACTAGAATGATGTCGGCGTAAATGTGCAGTCATATTCATTATGTTTCCACTAGTGCTGTCAGCGTTAATCTGAAATGACGTTAACGCCACAACACGGAAAATCTCCGTTAACGAAAAATCTCCGTTTTCAAAAATACCCGTGTACGTGTGGACGTAGCCTGAGTCAAAAAGGTACTTGTCATGTCCCCGTGGCTACATCCATCTTTTATTTACAGTCTCTACCCAGAGCACATTTACCAGATTGTGTGATTTCAGTGATTTCTTAGAAGACTTTTTTTTTTTACACTCACCATAAACATCTGTTTGCTAACATTCATGTCAACAAGAAGTTGACAAGTTCTGCTCCTGCTTCTTACCTGTACGTATAGGGTCCAATCTGTTTAACTTCTGGCTTTGTCCCTGCAAGAAACTCTTTTGGATTGGTCATATTGAAGAAGTAAAACTGCATGTAGACAGGAGGGGGAGGTTTTTTCCATGAGTCAAACACGCGGCTGCCCTCTACCAACACAATCTCCTGTTGAGACATAAGAAACACTTTTTAGTTGAAAACTCATCATCATATATAATTCAAACTCACAAATATGGTTGTGAAAAGCAAATCTTTTGGGAGTAATTAATATAAAAACACTGACTGCACATTTTACATACTGCATTAAAACATTTTTCTCTTCAATATGGAGTTTGACATCATTTTTTTTATGTGGTTTTCAGGTGATTTCCTGCACAAAGTGGAAACTTTTGCAACAGCCAACACATTTTGAACATGAAGTTTCCACAATGTGCTCCTAGTAAAAACAAATAGTAACAACAAATCATCCGTAGGGGGTCGTGGAGGGGAGATGCTGTCTGAGCGGCAAAAACAAGAACACTGACTGCACACATGAATGGTATGAGGGGAGGCCCTTCCACTGCTCCAATTGTTAGCGGTTGCCTGTGGCAACAGGCAGTTGGGGGAGAGCCGCTAACCGATCATGTGATGCAGAAAGCTGGATGCACACTGTTTATGCAGAACTCCAGCCTTAATGAACTGAGCCACATTCCTCAGTACTGAGCCCTTATGAGGCCCTGGAGGTGGAACACAGGCAACTATCCTGCTTCATTCTCACAGCAAACGTCATTGCCTGCGGACAGGAACATTTTGAGATACATTTTGAGATACTGGCAAAGAAAGAGGCAAAAAACTGAAGGCTCTGAGAGGATTAGCATTTCTTTCAAGAGAACATTAAGAGAAAATCTCACTCTGGCCTAATTGTGTCAGATTTATCTTAAAGTTAATAGCTGGAGAAATAGGTCCAGAACTGCTCGATGCTTTAGGGGAATACTCACCCCCTCTTACTCCTCCCCCCTCTTCCTCTGCGGTCCCCTCTACTTGATCAGAGACAAAGGTTTAGCTGAGTGGCCAAGGACAATAAAGCTGTCACCTTAGATTGAGGAAGGGAGAGGGTGGTCTTTCTGTGATCTTATTTCATGCTTTGAACAATCAATAGGGTAAACCTCCCAGCATGGCACTTAAAATACATGGAAAACAGGAACAGAAAAAACCCTCTTATCTCAGTATCTACCACTGCTTTCCTTACACCACTCCCCATATGAAAACACATGCAGCAGGTGATTACATAAATACACTTAAAGCTAGTGCTTTGATGTGCAGACATTCACATACATAGATGTGAACAACACTGGGCACAGCAAGAGGCCACAGTATTCATTAAGTCCTCCAGTCATGGTGCACAGGCTTTGTAGGCTCTAAATGGGTTTGCCTCAGTAGTGGTTAAAAGATTCAACAAAGCCAAACAAAGAACTGTAGACCAGCCCTGATATTATTTAAACCATCAAGACTATATCAAGGTCCATTTAGTTTTCTATTGTCCATAAAACCCACTTGCAATCAAACTGCAGAAGTGAAGAATTATGGTTTGGCACAAACACAACCAAAGGATGGAAGTTTGACTTTGGGACAATCCTGCAACTTAAATCTTAGTATAATGATTTCAGTATATGTGTGTATACATATCTATATATTTTCTTCTGAATGGGTGGGCCAATCTGAGCAAAACTTTGCACAGTAGTGATGGGATTTCCAGCTCTTTTTAGAGAACCGGCTCTTTCGGCTTGGCTCACTAAAAAGAGCCGGCTCTTTCGGCTCTGAACCGGCTCTTCAGGTTATTTTGTTGCTTTAATTAATTTATTAGTAACAATAATATAAAATTATGCACAAAAGGAATTACTAATGTAAAAAAAGAAAGTGGTTTTATTTATATATGTTTATATATAAATATATGCGGTGGCCCCTAGAGACAAAGCACGTACAAACTCCAAAAAGCACATACAAACTCCAAAACACATTTCTAGCATGAACTGAACTTCCAAAACAGAGCTACCTAGATCACTTAAATTACACAATTAAAAGCATGAAAGCATATGTGTATTGTTTGTGTATTTATACACAAGCATTCATATATAGTCAAATAATAAAAATAAAAAAAAGTTCATTTACCTGTTATTACCACACACCAAATCCGGTCGTTGGTACTTGCTGGCTTGTGTAGCCACTAGGTAACAAACGCTCAACACTGTGCCCTAGCATCCTGGAGCACTTCTGTTGTCTTTTGTACGTGTTTTAGTTTTTATGTGCTTCTGAGTTTTTACGTGTGTTGGAGCTATTTGTTCTTTATTTTTGTTTTTGTTCTTATTTTTGAAATTAGTTAAAGTTTGTTGTTAGTTTACTTATATTTTGGGGTTTATTTGTCGGTTAATATTTTGTTTTAAATGATTTGTTTTGTTTGTTGTTATTTTGTTAAATTAGTCAGTAAGAGCTGTAGGGCCATTTTGTTTCTATAAATAAAGAGACTGGTATAGGACCAGCATGCATTGGGGTGGGCCTATGGTTTTTTACCAGAGCAGGAGAAGCAGTAGGAAGGATCTTGTTATTGCTTGCCAAATGGATAAATAAACCAAAACCAAAACTCTCAACTAAAAGGTTTGGACAATGGACTTCTTTTGCCTGCGTACGAAATATTACCTCAGTGCAGCAGTGGCTTGTGGACTTTAAGTTGTGGGACGTTTGATCATACAAAAGTAAAGGAATTGCCACTACACAAAGTAAAAAACCTTCCCATGGACAAAGGAATAATCCTTCATTAATGGATATAAGGATTTCAAGGATCACCGTCGAACTCGAATAAAAGTTATTGGATCGTCTGGTGAGTAATCCAGACGGATTTGATGTTGAAGCCTGGATCAACATGTCACTCGTTCGTCAAAGCTGGTGAGTGATAATATTGTTTAAGCCGTAAAGGAAAACGGTGAAACTATTGGAGTTTAAAGACATAATTTCACTACAAAGACCGATGAACTGAGTTTTGACGTACTAAATTGGTGCATAATTGGATCGCTAATTGAAACATGCCAACGCCCTCTGTGGAAATGTTTGTCCGCTGCAAAAGGCAGGTAAATGGATGTCATGTTTGTACTTTAGGCTATGGACTCTCAGTGTGCTGTGCATCTTTATAAAGTTTGAAATAATCCAAGAGGACAATAAAAATGTCGGATATTAAGAGTAAACGAGAGGATGACACTGAGATGCAAGCAGAGAAAAGAAGCGTTAAATTTACGCCAAAAGGTTTGGATTTGTATATAAAGACATGCCAAGAAAAGCGCAGTTCAATGTGTAAGCAAGCATCTAAGTACATGGGGAAAATTTCCGCTTTAATGACCTCACATGAAAACGTTAAGGAAGTGTCTTCTGAATTTGGGAAGTTTATTAAATGCTATCAAGATGCAAACGCTTTGCAAGAATCCTTTTTAAGTTTGCCACTGCCAGAAGATGAAGTGAAAAGGCAAGTTGCACATTTTCAGTCGAAGGTGACAGCATTCTCTGTTTTTATGGACAAAGTAAAGGTTTGGTTGCAGGAGGCGGGCGAGCCGTATACTGAACAAAGCAATACTGTTCGCAATGATAAAGCTGTTGAAAGTTTGGATGAAATAAAACCTGAAGACAGTGTCTCTAATATCTCAAGTGTAAAACCACCTTCAAAAACCTTGTCACAGCAAAGTCGAATTTCATCAACATCTTCCGCATGCATTAAAGCTGCGGCTGACAAGGCAGCGCTCATGGAGCGACTGGCTGCATTAAAGAAAAAACATTCTATCGAAGCGCAAGAGGAAAAACTGAGAAAAGAAAAGGAGAAACTGAGAAAAGAAAAGGAGACATTATCCTTGGAAACAGAGCTGGCAGCCACTAATGCAAAGCTTCGTGTCTTAAAAATAAATTCAGTTTGTAGCTCTGAGCATTCTGATGGAATGAACTCTTATTTTGAAAGAGGGCACGTACAAGAAGCGCCTAGTTTAAATCCTTGTGCCGATACATTTGTTCCAACATCAAGAGATTACTCTGGTATAAATTCTGCATCTGAATCACAAGTAATCGTACCTAGACAAAGTCAAACCCAACATCAGGTTGATGATTCAGCTCAAGTGACGCAGCAAACACAGCCTCAGTCTCCTACTTTGACTGGGAACTGCACGAAGGAGATTGTAAATATTATGCAAAAACAAAATGACATCACTACTTTGCTTGTAAAACAAAACTTATCTTCTGTCCTCCCCGCCAGAAACATCCCTGTGTTTGATGGAGACCCTTTACAGTACAGATCATTTATGAATGCCTTTGAAAATGGAGTGGAAGCTAAAACTGATAACTGGAGCGACTGTTTGCATTTTTTAGAGCAGTTCACTAGGGGGCAGCCTAGAGATTTGGTGCATAGTTGTCAGCATTTACCACCCGAGCAGGGGCCCGTTCTTCGTACCTCGCTAAGTAGGTTAGCCGGATTAGATTGTTGACGATTTCGCGTGATCCTGGATCAGTCGGTTCCCCGAAGCTCATCCGGGACTTGCTGTCATAGCAACAGAGCCGTAAGCGTAAACCTGCTCGGGAGCAGGTTTACTTTATGTAAACAGGATTAGATCGCGGCCACTCAGGTATGTCCGCTTCATTTATACGAAAGCAACAGCGATATTTTTCCACTGTTTCACCATAAATAAATATTATCAATGTAACTAAAGATAATGCAGCACTTGATCCTTTTATTGATGTCACACAGATACATACAGGTCATTTCCTAAAAAAGGGAAATGTACTATTAACATTCTATTACATGTATGTGATTATTACAGATGTAATTCATATTTCAGAGTAGTAATTGTAAATTACTTCGTGTAATCAAGATGAGAGACCACGGCTATAAAAGCGAAGGTGGATTTGGGAAGCCTGTCGCAGCCATGTCCTGTCCGTATACGCGACCAACCCATTGCGGAAGGTGCAAGATTGATAAGGAGAGTTTTCAGAATTCAGCATATATTGCGGGACAGACAGGATCCTTTAGCTCAGCGCGACAGTGTGCTCATAGAGAGATATCGATATTCCCGTGAGGGTATTATTTACTTAACCAACTTGTTGACGAGGGGGTGCAGGACCACCACCTGTCTTTTTTTCCTCTGCCCTTTTCTTGGTTGCTGTTATGAACAAACTAACAGAGTATTACAGGCCAGTATTACCTTGCCAAGAGACGCAAAGCAATCTAAGAGATAAATATTACCATTCTGTAGAATACTCCTGTATTCCACTTTTACTTGTTCCCATGTTCTTGTGGGTCCTGTTGTGGCTCTAATGTGAAAGGGGATATAATATAACATATTATAATATAATATAATGCCATATGATATTGGACAATATAGTGTCATATGATAGATCTACCCTACCGCCTACTGGTGTTGGCCAGAGGGGCCGATGGCGCGATATGGCAGCCTGGCTACAACCGTAGCTGCCTCCACCAGTGTGTGAATGTGGGAGTGAATGAATAGTGGTATCGTAAAGCGCTTTGGGTGCCTTGGAAAGCGCTATATAAACCCAATCCATTATTATTATTATTATTAAATTACCTACGAGTTTGATTTGTCAGCAACTTTCTGCCAGCCCTCTCTCCTTGCTTTTGCAGCCTTTGCAGTGTTCTCTTGCGTTTTAATTAAACTCTGAAACTCCTGAAATCCCTCACTCATGAGTTCTTGCTCTGCTGCCGGAAAATACCGAGCACGCCCCTTGGACATTTTCGCCGACCAATCAGCGGGTTGCCGATCAATGTTTCTACTATCGATGCGTAGCCCCTTTTACGACACCCAGTGATGTCACATTCCTGCGTCCAGCTGTAGTAATCGTCAACAGCAGGTGTGTTCGGGGAACCGGATTAGCGAGCTCACGGTTAGCGCGATGATTTGATCTTGGATGTGTCATTTGATCTTGGATGTAGTAAGCGACGTACGAAGAACGGGCCCCTGGGCTATTCCACAGCCAAAGATCTTCTTGAAGAACATTTTGGGAACGAAAATAAAATTGCCTCTGCATATATGGAGAGGATTGTGAGTTGGGTACCTATTAAAAGTGAGGATGTGAAAGGTCTACAGTCATTCTCTCTTTTTCTTCAAGGATGTTCGAATCTAATGCAGCAAGTTGTTTATATGAAGGAGTTGGATTTGCCCTCAAATATGAGAATGGTTGTTATGAAACTTCCATACAAATTGAGGGAAAAATGGAGAGTTGTTGCCTATGAACTGCAGGAACAAAATGGTTACAGAGCAGTATTCACTGATCTGGTTACCTTTATAATAAAACAGGTAAAAGTAGCATCAGATCCAGTGTTTGGCAACATACAAGACTCACAATCTGGAAGCAGCTTTAAAGCTTCAAGTTCTACCAAGCAAAGAAAAAAGGGAAGTAGTTTTGCCACTAATGTCAGTACAGTGCCAGGAATCAAAACTCAATCAACTGGAAGCAGAACAACTTCCGCCGTTCTGCATAGTTGTTTGTTTTGTTCACACAGCAACCATTTACTAGAGAATTGTAAGCAGTTTAAAGCTAAAACGCATCAGGATAAGTTGACTTTTATCAAGGAAAGGGGAATTTGTTTTGGTTGTTTAAAAGTTGGTCACACAAGCAAAGACTGTAGGAGTCGTTTGGATTGCGACGTGTGTCACCAAAGGCACCCAGGGGTTCTTCATATAGAGCGAAAGGATCCAGGTGCGTCTTCGGAACAAACTCAACAGAGGACAAACTCTAATGTCAACTTTTCAACTGCAACCACTCAGACATGTGGGTATATTGGGGCTGGTCATGAAGTTGATGCAATTTTTTCTATAGTTCCAGTTCAAGTTAAGAGCCAAAAGAGTAATAAAATTGTGCAAACTTATGCGTTTTTGGATCCTGGAAGTTCAGGTACATTCTGTACAGAAACTTTGGCAAAAAGGCTGAATGTAAAAGGTAAAAAGACCAATATCTTTTTGAGAACAATGAGTCAAGATAAGATTGTTAGTACACAAGTTCTGTCTGGTTTGGAAGTGTCTGGTTTGGAAGCAAATGATTTCATGCCATTGCCAGATGTTTTGACTCAAAAGACTATGCCAGTTTCTACAGTTAATATTCCCCAGCAAAGCGACATCGATCAGTGGCCTCATCTTAAACCTGTTAAACTGTACAACGTTAATGCAGATGTGGAGCTACTGATAGGCACTGATGCTTCCAATGTTTTGGAGCCATGGAAGGTGATAAACAGTGTGGGGGGTGGACCTTATGCTGTAAAAACAAAAGTTGGCTGGGTCATAAATGGTCCCCTGCGCACTGGAAGTAACAGTGGAAATAAAACCAACTGCACTGCTGTAACAGCCAATAGGATTTCTGTTGAGCGTCTTGAAGACATGTTGATTAAACAGTACAATCATGATTTTAATGAAAGATCATCAGAGGAGCAGACTGAAATGTCTAGAGAGGATCTGTGTTTCATGGATATTGTTAGTAGTTCAATAAAGCTTATTGGAAATCATTATCACATTGATTTGCCTTTCAGGAGAGAAGGTTCCAGTTTGCCAAATAACCTCTGTGTCGCAGAGCAGCGTCTCCAGAGTCTCAGACGGAGATTCGAAAAGGATACTCATTATAAGGATGAATACACTAAATGTGTAAACAACATGCTTGAACGAGGATATGCCGAGTTTGTGCCTGTAGATGAGTTGCACAAAGATGATGGAAAGGTGTGGTACATCCCTCATCATGGAGTGTATCATCCCACAAAGGGCAAATTAAGAGTTGTATTTGACTGTGGAACAACTTATAAAGGAGCATCATTGAACAGTCAGCTTCTACAGGGACCTGATCTCACAAACTCGCTGGTTGGGGTTCTGATCAGATTTAGACAAGAGCCTGTTGCATTAATGGCGGACATTGATTCCATGTTTCACCAAGTTCACGTCTCAGAAAAACATGTCAACTTTCTCCGTTTCCTGTGGTGGCAACATGGCAACACTTCAAGGTCTGCACAGGAATGCAGGATGAAAGTGCATTTGTTTGGAGCTGTATCTTCGCCAAGTTGTGCAAATTATGCTCTACAGAGAACTGCAGATGATAATGCACAACAGTTTCCAGCTGAAGTGGTTGATACAGTCAAAAGAAACTTTTATGTGGATGATTGTTTGAAATCTGTTGCTTCAGAAGAGGAGGCAGTGCACATGGTGAAGAGGCTGACAGATATCTGCGCTAAAGGAGGATTTAAGCTTTCAAAATGGATCAGCAACAGTCGCACAGTGCTCATGTCAATCCCAGAGGAAAGAAGAGCAAAGGAAATTAAGGATCTGGATTTGGACACAGATCAACTTCCAGTTGAGAGAGCACTGGGTTTACAGTGGTGCATAACAACAGACAAGTTCCAGTTCAGAACCTCCCTGCAGGACCGTCCAACAACCAGAAGGGGAATTTTGTCTGTGGTCAGCTCACTGTATGATCCTTTGGGAATCTTGTCTCCCTTCAGTATGCCAGCTAAACTGTTGCTACAAGAGCTTTGCCAACAAAATTTGGAGTGGGATGAAGTTATTCCCAACTCTCTTTCCCAGCGGTGGCGTGATTGGCTGGAGGATCTCCAGCTGATTTCAAAGTTTAAAGTGGAACGTTGCATTAAACCAAATTGCTTTGGAAGACCAGATAGGGCACAACTTCATCATTTTTCTGATGCAAGTCAAGATGGGTATGGAACGGTGTCATATTTAAAGTTGGAAAAGAATAACGTCACGCATGTTGCTTTTATCCTGGGAAAGGCTAGAGTTGCTCCTCTCAAGCAAACTACAATTCCCAGGTTGGAATTGACGGCTGCAGTTCTTGCAGTTCGGGTGGACAGGCTTCTGCAAAAGGAGCTGCAAGTCAGGTTGGAAAAATCAGTTTTTTGGACTGATAGCACAACAGTACTGAAATACATCTCCAATGAAACCAGAAGATTCAATACTTTTGTTGCAAACAGAATTGCTGTTATTCGGGAAGCAACAGATGTGAATCAGTGGAGATACGTTTCTTCTAAGGAGAATCCTGCAGATGACGCATCCAGAGGTATGAGAGCTGGGGATCTCCTCAAATGTAGGAGATGGATAAAAGGGCCAGAATTTCTCTATGAGTCAGAAAAGGAATGGCCTAAACTGGATGTGGAGTACAGTGTAATTTCTGCAGATGACCCAGAGGTCAAAAGGGACCTGACAATGAATGCCATTGTGAGAGAATTACAAAATCCTACCAGCTATTTTATCCTCTACTTCTCGTCTTGGGCAAAACTTAAAATCTCTGTAGCCTGGCTTTTAAAGATGAAAGAGGTCTTGGTGTTGTTGGCACAGAAGAGGAAAGAGTTGCTTGCTGCAGGTTTGAATAAGAATGATCCGGAAGGTCAGAAAGAAGTGGAGATAAGAATGGAAAGATTTAAGACCACTTTGAAGAAAGGAAATCTCACTCCAGAAGACTTGGCAAAGGCAGAACAAGCTATTCTTCAATATGCACAACAACAGAAATTTACGACTGAAATGGCTTTAATCCGCAATGGCCTCAAAGGAGTCTCTAAGGGAAATTGTCTCTATAAACTTGATCCAGTGTTGGATGCAGGAATCCTCAGAGTGGGTGGCCGATTGAATAAAGCAGCCATGCCTATGGAATTAAAGCATCCTGTAATTTTGACAAAAGATATGCATGTGTCAACACTGATTTTACACCATATCCATCAAAGGTTGGGACATGCAGGAAGAGCACACATGCTGTCAAAACTAAGACAAAATTACTGGATACTAAATGCAAATTCTGCTGCCAGGAAAATCATCTCTCGTTGTGTCACGTGTAGACGCAACAGAGGAAAGTTTGTTGAACAAAAGATGGCGGATCTGCCTGAAGAGAGAGTCCTGCCAGACATAGCTCCATTCACAAATGTTGGAGTGGACTATTTTGGACCTATAAGTGTTAAAAGAGGACGAAGTCTCCTTAAAAGGTATGGAGTTCTTTTTACTTGTTTCACCAGTCGTGCAGTACATCTGGAGATTGCATGTACACTTGATACAGACTCTTGTATAAATGCTGTGAGGAGGTTCATCTGTAGACGAGGCCCAGTTTCGACCATCAGATCTGATAATGCTACAAATTTTGTTGGGGCGAATCGAGAGTTGAAAGAAAGTTTGACTGAGCTGGACCATGCCAAAATTCAAAAGGCTTTTTTGTTCAGGATGGCATGAAATGGAACTTCAACATCCCAGCAGCTTCTCACCAAGGCGGTGTGTGGGAGCGTCTCATTCGTTCAGTAAAGAATATTTTAGCCTCAGTTCTTAAGGAGCAAGTTCTGGATGATGAAGGACTCCACACAGTCTTCTGTGAGGTTGAAGCTATAATGAACGACAGACCCATTATTAAAGTTTCAGATGACTCAAATGATCTTGAAGCACTGACACCCAATCACTTGTTGTTGCTGAAAAATAAACCAGTTTTTCCACCAGGACTGTTTCATCCAAGTGATTTGCATGTCAGGAAAAGGTGGAAACAGGTACAGTACATGGCAGAGTTGTTCTGGAAGAGATGGCTTTCTGAGTACCTACCTTTGATGCAAGAAAGACAAAAATGGATGAGGACTAAAAGTTGTCTTATACCTGGAGATGTTGTTTTAATTGCAGACGCTACAGCTCCAAGAGGATCATGGATGATGGCGAAAGTCTTAAATGTAAACCAGGATGCAAAAGGCTTGGTGCGTTCTGTGAGACTACAAACAAGGACCAGTGTTTTGGAAAGGCCAGTGACAAAACTTATTTTGCTACTGGAAGCCTCATCGTGAAGAAAATCCTCAATGAAAATTAAGGATTTGTTTAAGGGAATAGCTCCTCCTTTTGGGACTTTAAAGTAATTGTGATTGTATGCACAATTAGGGGCCGGAGTGTTGGAGCTATTTGTTCTTTATTTTTGTTTTTGTTCTTATTTTTGAAATTAGTTAAAGTTTGTTGTTAGTTTACTTATATTTTGGGGTTTATTTGTCGGTTAATATTTTGTTTTAAATGATTTGTTTTGTTTGTTGTTATTTTGTTAAATTAGTCAGTAAGAGCTGTAGGGCCATTTTGTTTCTATAAATAAAGAGACTGGTATAGGACCAGCATGCATTGGGGTGGGCCTATGGTTTTTTACCAGAGCAGGAGAAGCAGTAGGAAGGATCTTGTTATTGCTTGCCAAATGGATAAATAAACCAAAACCAAAACTCTCAACTAAAAGGTTTGGACAATGGACTTCTTTTGCCTGCGTACGAAATATTACCTCAGTGCAGCAGTGGCTTGTGGACTTTAAGTTGTGGGACGTTTGATCATACAAAAGTAAAGGAATTGCCACTACAACGTGTTTTGGAGTTTTTACGTGTTTTTACGTGTTTTGGAGTTTGTACGTGCTTCAGGGTTTGTACGTGATTTGTCTGTAGGGGCCACCGTAAATATACTTTTATTTATTCACTCCACATAAAATGTAATAAATAAATCATATAATACAAAAATCAACTATTCACATTTCAACTTTTAACTATTTAAATTTTCAGCTTTTTCCTTTTACAAATTTAAAGTGAAACAACACAAAACACTGCAAACCACAACACAATTAAATATAAATTAAAATATGAAAACAAAAAGAACATGCACATTCTCTGTCATATAGGCTTGCATGAATAAACTTTCTGTATCCTTTATCATCCGCAACTGAAAATAGTTGTGGATGAGTACTATACCTTTCTAATGTGCTGTTGTTATCCCTGGCTCCCTCCTGCTCAGTGTTGCCAACTCCTCAGTAAGGAAAATCGCTATTGGTTGTCCTAAAAGTCGCTAGAAGTCGCTAAATGACGTCATCGCCTAATTTGCATAATTGGTCATGCTAATCTAATTGTAACCTATGTTGTTGGAGAGAGAAATAACATCGTGGAAGAGACATAAAGTGAGTAAAAAACGTCCTAAATGCATTTAGAGTTTATTTAGAACTACAAATTACATTTCTTTTAGCAATTATTGTTTTTTTAATGTCACAATTCCAACCCTGCTCCTTTACCCGGGCTTGGACCGGCAAAAGTGACCCGAAATAAGCACTCTGGTGGAGTTACTTTGTGTGTGTGTGTTTATAAGTAGTTTTAAACCTTGTGATCCACAAAACAGCATAAGAGTAAAAGAAGAACTGACTGTGTTACAGCACCCGCTGCTTGTTGAGAGTAAAAGCGATACACGTTTTCACGTCTTTTTTTAGCGACTTTTTTTTTAAAAAAAAGTATGAGTATGACCTTAGCGACTTTTTTTTTAAAAAAGTCGCGACTTTTTAAAAAAAAAAGTCGCTAAGGTGTCTGAAAACTCGCTAAGTCGCTAAGTTGGCAACACTGCTCCTGCTCTGTTCCTGTGCTACTGAGTGTAACTACCGCCCCTCCCCCCTCTTCCCAGCGTAAAGCACAAGGCTCGCACGAGTGAAGCGGAAAAAAGTGCGAGCGGGTGAGAGAAAAAAAAAAAGAAAAACGGCTCGTGATAAGGAGCTGGCTGCTCTAACAGCCATTTCATTCGCTACCGACCCATCACTATTGCACAGACATCATCACACATACAGCAATTACTAACATCCATGCATTTTAAATTTATATTCATAAATTAAATTTAAATCATATTTTTGTATATATTAATTAATTTCATCATCCCACTGTGAATTCAATGTTACATTCACCGTTTACATTCGTTTCACGTGTCACGTACATAGCTTTATACTCACAAATATTTCTATCCGGGACAGAATTTTGTTTGGCTCAACACTAAATATATCGAATTAAGAATTCAAAATAAAGCAGTGATCACAGGCGTAAAGCTTAAAGGGCGACAATTCGTTCCAGTAAAGCTGAAGACATTTTTGATGACCGTGCAACACGTACCTCTAAATTTTATGTAAAACTTGTGGAAGGAAGCATCGTGGTGGTGCAGAATTAAATATTTATGTTTAAATTCTTAAGTGAAAGATTTTCCCCTCACACTGCAAAGAGGTTGACGAGGTTTACATGAGCATGACTAACAAGTTGGCCACAACATTTCCCTAAGTTAATATACAAATAAGCTTATTTTACTTGCAAGTTGTGCACCTTCACCAGCTTTATTAAGCAACACTGCAAAGAGGTTGACGAGGTTTACATGAGCATGACTAACAAGTTGGCCACAACATTTCCCTAAGTTAATATACAAATAAGCTTATTTTACTTGCAAGTTGTGCACCTTCACCAGCTTTATTAAGCAGGTTAACATTTTCAAAATAAAACCACTAAGCAAAAGAAAGTCCAGAGACGAGACAGTAGTCAGAAACTATAGTGAAGATGGTAATGATGGTGAAATTTCCTTTCAGGAATCAGTCATTTTTCATTATCACTTCACCAGTGGGTCACTTATACTGACCCTGGTTGACTCACATATGAGCTGAGAGACTGCCAGCCAGTTTCCCAATAAATCTTTCAACCTGAAAGAGGCTTAGCACACAAAGAGAGTCTACTGCTGGGAGGGTATCCATGGGAAGAGACCCTTCATGCTGGTGCAATGTGGAAAAGGCAGTAACTTGACACAGCTGAAATATATCATATTGCCAAACTAGCAGATAACTGAGTATGTCTCCATGTGAGTTAAATGCTTGTGTCACTCCCACAGATACATTATTCTTTCCAGTTTACACTTAAAAATGAAACTTGATATCTTCTCCAGCCATTTTATTAACAAACATCTATCTACTTGCTTGAACAAGTGAAGAAGAATTCTTTTATGAAACATGGTGTACTTTGCAAAACTTTCATTTCTTGTTTTAACAGGACTTGATATGAATTAATGTGACCATTAAAGCCACAACAATGATCATATATAGCAACTCCTGGGTAAATTCCAGAGTGTTCATCTGGGAAAATGCAAACATTTTCATTTTGAGCTTGAACACTTACATATGAACATGTGTTTACATAAACAATCCGGTCCAAAACCGGATTAATTAATTTTAATTTGTTTAATTTGTTTCCAAAACCCCGCAGTCAGGACATGCTATATTGTATTTAGATAGAAGCTAGCGAGCTAACTTCCTGTTAACTTCTAACTCCGTTAAATGTCATAAATTCCGTTTTCATGGATGCCTGGATGTTAAACTCAATTGTTACACCTGGTAGAGCAGAACGCTGATCATTTTATTAAAGATGAAAGACTTTAGACTGTTTTTCAACTCTCAGTAATGCCACAGTGATCGTTTGATATATGGACCTGCAGCGGAGTTCAGGCCCAGACACGGCTAGTGACGTCAGACTGAACAACCGGATAAGTTATAAAAATTACTGCTCCAACCTCTACACATATTTCATCTTAGCAAACCATAGTTGATTTGGACATCTACTTTATGCAAGACACAAAGACATTTTTTCAACTACTTTTTACAGACAGATTACTTCACTTTCAGTCCAGTAATGCCAGAGGGTAAGAAGCTCACTTGAGTTATGTCACCTCGATACATCTTTTATATATATATATATATATAAATCTTGCTTTAAGTTTGTATCTGTCTTGTGTGAAACTTGTATGAAAAGCATACAGTCAAACAAACAAACAAACAGATATTGCAGACATAAACAAAAAGGCTAATCCAAAAGAAGAAGCCACTGCTCCAAAACTGCCAAAAATACCCCCGATAAAGATTTCCTGTTCTTGAGAAATGTCCTTGGGTATGACGAAACTGTTTGGTCATGCACAACCCCAACCCAAGCGAAGTTTACAAGTTTACAAGAAAAATATCACATTACTTTACAGAAAAAAATACTTCACACTTCACTAAATACTTTTTTTCTTATGCAGGCTAAAATATGGGTATATAAGTGGAAGCTACAAACCATGAACCAGAGAGATGAAGCTTGTTGTAAACGGGTCTTTCAAATGGAAACTAATCTGAACTCTAAAGATTGTAACCAAAGACTAGGGTTGTCAAAATGCTATCATCTCAAGCTTAGTATTGATATTGATAACGAATACTGATCTGTGCAAATGTTTGTAGGAATAACCTCTGTTACCTCATGTGCTTCTGGTTAATTTGCATCACATTTTTGTTGCAGATTAAATATTTTTAAGGTAGACTTCTACCCTTTCTATCTGGCTGCTGGTAGAGTTTTCTTAACTTTAATCAGGAACTTTAAGACAACGATATCACATTTAAGACAAATAACTATTTATATTATATACGGACAGGACCATTAACATTTGCTGCCTACTTCTCTCCCAGTTTAATAGAGTGGTTTTATTTTTCATCATTTCTGCTCGCTGCTATATTAATGATAAATAATAGCTAATGTTTATGATGCTTCACCAAGTTTTTTTTGCTGCTCTTCATGTATTTATCTGCTAGCGAAAGCGAGGGCTGTGCCCCTGCTTGTCTGGGTGTGGTTGTCAAGTTATGTGTCAGATAAAGGAGGTGATGATGACACTGTTGGCATCAATATTGCTGGAAATGACTGGTGCATCAGTAATTGTTTTTAGTATCAATTAATATCTGAGTAGCAACATTATGTTATGTGTGTTGACCTTGTACCTTGTTAACCAGCATACTCTGCAACTTCTCTGTTTGGAAAACATGCTTGATAGAGCACAATCACAAAACTCAGCTGATCCAAGCAGAGTTGTGCACTGTGTAAAGGAGTAACCCAAATTGTACTCTGACAATAAAACAAGAATATTTAAACTATAGTACACACTACAAGTAGGGCTGCCACGATTAGTCGACTAGTCACGATTACGTCGACTATCAAAATCGTCGACGACTGATTTAATAGTCGATGCGTCGTTTGAAGCTTTGTAAGATCACAAAAGACGCAGGAATGAGTAGTAGGATTTAAGAGTGTAATAACGGACTGAAACAGAAGATGGCAGCACTGCATGTACAAGGATGCCAGCTGCCGTTAAACCCCGAAGAAGAAGAAGAAGCTGTGTCCCAGAATTCATAGCGCAGCCCTGCTCAGTTTCCAACAATGGCAGCAGCTAGTTAGTTTTAATAATACTCTTATTATTCTTTCTGGGTCACAAAATAAACTTTTAACATATTTTCAGGCGAGAATGTAGCTGTGTAAACCTCAAATATCTGCTCAGTTTATCAGGACACCACATATTATCAAAATCGCTCCAACGCCTGTTACCCCACTAGCTCGTTAGCGAGCCGGGGGCAAGGCTCACTAGCGCCGTGAGAACACCGGACTCGGTGCAAATCGTTTTCAAACCCACCGCCGTCTTTCGCTACTCAGGTTAAACATATATAAGTCACTTAGATAACTTAAAAATGTTATTGTTTGGCTTTTTTTAGTATTTTATTTATTCCTGAGTAAATTGGTTTGGCTGAGATTAAAGTTATAGTTTTTGCACAGCTGAATAAACGTCAAGCAGACAGCTGATTATCAGAAGTGTGAGATGCTCGAGAATTTACTCCGGTGTCCCGTTATATTTTAGATAGCAAGGAGTTTATTAAACTTCACTGAAACAATCTGCAAATTCCATTAAAATTTAATAAACTATCATCTTGTCTTTATTTTTAGTTACCACATACCTTAAACACTTAAAGCTGTAAGCTAATGATAGTTATATAAGAGCAGATGCTGCTGGTGCAATAAGCTGTATGCTGTAAGTCCAATGGATGCATGATCTGATTAGTCGACTAATCGCAAAAATAATCGGTGACTAGTCGACTATCAAAATAATCGTTTGTGGCAGCCCTAACTACAAGGCATGTAGTAGGACCCCCAGACCCCCCTCTTCAGAATAACGGTAACCACCAACCCTCCACCTTGTCTCTTGACCTCAATAACTTAATGGCCTGTATGTTCTTGTTTTGTTCTGGACTAGAAACTGACTGTACTTGAGTTTTACTAATGGGCATTAAAGTACCTAAACCTCTTTTAGAAAGAGCTACTGTGCAATCCACTTACATAGAGATTTTCTTAAGGCTCCAGACTTTGAGTCAAAAGTATATTTATCACTGTAAGTGACGTGCTACTGATTAATATAAATGTCACATAATTGTGTTATTTAGCGACTAAAGACTATTCTGTTACAGACGACTAAAAATTCTGACAACTTTCTTGTTCAAGTGTGAAAATAATTTAATGACATTAATCAGTTCTGTGACATCTGTGATCAAAATATACTAACTGCAGAAGCTCATCTTCAGCTCATTACCTTTTTGTTTTTTTCTCCATTTTCAGAATCAGAATCAGAAAGGGTTTTATTGCCAAATGTTGAGCGGGTTTACAAAATTAGGAAATTGCTGCGGTGCTTCAGTGCAAACATACTGTTTCCACACCAAGCCTAACGGTCAAAGAAAATGAAAATTTTCACATCATCAATAGAAAGTCTTGCATATGGTTGTCGACCTCTAAAGTCTGCGAAGAATAATCTGATACCTGTTATGAAGTCTTGATATGAAAACAAGCATGAAGGTGTGCCATATGAGAATACTGACTGTGGGCCAATGGGTCTTTCATGTCCGCACTATTATTAAGGAAAAGTGAACCTTTTGGGAAAGCTCCACTACTTTCTACCATCTGAAATGTTGGAAATCATCGAAATGTCTGGACCTCAGTGACTAAAGATATGATGAACATTACTACAAATGTTTTCAATGTTGGGCAGATGCTGGATCAAACATTGATCGCAAAACTGTTGCATTCAATGCACCCGTCCAATTTGATAAGTTTCTGACCCATTTTTAAGTTTATGCAGCAAGACTAAGCGCTTCAGTTAGCTTTAATTAATTAAAACATTTAGAAATCAAAGACCATTGTTCAATGTACTACGAAACACAATGGCTAAAAAACAAGAGTTAAAGGAAGTGAAAACAGTAGCTATTCTACATGTTGAGAATGCAAACTTTCTTTTGAAGATGCACAGATGGCACTGTTCTTGGCCAATACAGATTATTTTTAAAAGCATGACCTGCTAATTCTGATTTTCTTTTCTAGGAACTATGACTGGCAGCTGAATAAGCATAAATTCACTGAATAAGCATAAATTCACTGAATGCACGACGCCCTGACAGTGTGTTTATTTGTAGTTGTGTCCCTCTGACCTTTTCACCTTTGGTTCTCAAGATAATCCATCTGAGAATCCTCTAAACCCACAAAACTCTTGAAACGGGATGACTTGACTGGGGTCTGTGTGGGTGACAATTTTGATGTTAACATTGCTCTAAGTATGAGTTTCCCATAAGCAACAGTAAAAAAGCATTAGGGCTACCATGATTAGTCGACTAGTCACGATTACGTCGACTATCAAAATCGTCGACGCGTCGTTTGAAGCTTTGTAAGATCCCAAAAGACGCAGGAATGAGTAGTAGGATTTAAGAGTGTAATAACAAACTGAAACAGAAGATGGCAGCACTGCATGTACAAGGATGCCAGCTGCCCTTAAACCCCGAAGAAGAAGAAGTAGCTCTGTCCCAGAATTCATAGCGCAGCCCAGCTCAGTTTCCAACAATGGCTGTATCCCAATTCAGGGTCTGCAGCCTTAAAGTATGCAGCCTCAACGATCCTCAAGGGCCGCGTACTCAAAGACCGCTAAGGCCGGAAGTGCGAGGCTTGTGAAATGGGACGGTCTAGCCTCTGTTGCGCTGTCCAGGTTGCCTAGCAACCATGATACTAACAACTGGAAACATGTCATACAGCTTTGTTTGACAGAAATGAAGGAGAAAATCTTTTGTTCATTTGTTTGTTTGTTTCTACATGAGCTTTGATCATTCTCTGTAAGATGAAGGTCAGCTATTGAACGCTGTATATTTTAAAGTAAAGGCTATAAAACCAAGTTAGTACAAACGTCACTAATGTCACATAACTTTGCCGACATGTGGCCAACAGTAATGTTTTAATGTTCGTCGTTATTAAACATTTGCACATAAATAAGTGACATAATATTCAGTACTTACTTAAAGTTTACTCTTCGGGCGCCCCTCATCCGCCGTTTTTTTTCGGCAAAATTATCCACACCCACCGCCGCGCTATGCATTCTGGGCCATGAAGTCTACACTGCCACAGCCTTAAAATTCGGGGAAATGAAGGACGCATTTCAGGGCCGCATTTCGAGCAGCCTTTGAATTGGGATAGCCTTCGGCGCGCTGCTGTGACGTAATCGGCCTTGAAATGCGTACTTTAAGGCTGCAGACCCTGAATTGGGATACAGCCAATGGCGGCAGCTAGTTAGTTTTAATAATACTCTTATTATTCTTTCTGGGTCACAAAATAAACTTTTAACATATTTTTAGGCGAGAATGTAGCTGTGTAAGCCTCAAATATCTGCTCAGTTTATCAAGACACCACATATTTTCAAAAGTGCTCTGACGTTTTCGGAGACGTCTGTTACCCACTAGCTCGATAGCTAGCCGGGGGCAAGGCTCACTAGAGCCCGTGAGAACACCGGACTCGGTGCAAATCGTTTTCAAACCCACCGCCGTCTTTCGCTACTCAGGTTAAACATATATAAGTCACTTAGATAACTTAAAAATGTTATTGTTTGGCTTTTTTTTTGTATTTTATTTGTTCCTGAGTAAAACGGTTTGGCTGAGATCAAAGTTATATTTTTTACACAGCTGAATAAACGTCAAGCAGACAGCTGATTATCAGAAGTGTGAGATGCTCGAGAATATACTCCAGTGTCCCGTTATATTTTAGATAGCAAGGAGTTTATTAAACTTCACAGGAACCCACAAACACAGGTGGAAAACGTCCTCTCAGCACTGACAACACATACACTGGATTTATAGAAAGTTCTATAAATAAGTAAATTAATTATGTAACACTTCCCCCCATGGATATGTCTCCCCAGACCATAACTATCCCACCACCAAACTAGAGATGCTGAATGTTCTGTGCAGCTTCTCCTCCTTCTCACATGTACTGAAGGTGAACCTGCTCTCAACTGTGGAAATCAGACAGTACCAGTGATGGACCTGCCAATTCTGGTAATGATCAGGCACCACAGTGCCAGGTGGTGAGCACAGGACCCACTAAAAGGACCCACCTTCATAAAGTCTGTTGCTGATTGTTTTGTCAGAGACAGTCACACCAGTGGCCTGCTGGTGGTCATATTGTAGGTAATCTGGCAGTGCTGAAACTGTCCCTCCTTGCACGAAGGAGCAGATACTGGTCCTGCTGATGGGTTAAGGACCTTCCAGCTTATCTAGATTCAAGCTCTCTCTCCTACAGTAACAGCCTGTCTCCTGGAATCTCCTACTCCTAATGCTCTTGAGAGTGTGCTGGGAGACACAGCAAACCTTCTGGCAATGGTACGTATTGATGTGCCATCCTGGAGGAGTTTGACTAGCTGTGCAACATCTGTAGGGTCATCATATCACCTCAAGCTACCAGTAGTGACACTGACTCTAGCCAAATGCCAAAGTAGTGAAAAAACTGTCAGAAAAGATGAGGAGGTAAATGTCTGTTTCCTCCACGTGTGAAACCATTCCTGTTTTGGAGGTTGTCTCATTGTTACCCCTCTAGTGCATCTGTTGTTAATTTCATGAACACCAAAGCAGCTGAAACTGATTAACAACCCCCTTTGCTACTTAACTGATTGCTATACTCTGACTTAAACATTTTCCTTTAACTTTTTTGACCAGCGTAAACTGTAGTTAGCATAGTTAGATTAGGTAATATCAGAACCAACTCCATGAATTCCACATTTGTCACTGCCATGACAAACAAAGTAGGAAGATTTAACATTAAAAACAGAACGCTAAAAATGATACCGGGAACTACAAAAGGTATTCATTATTATTTTTCCACATATTACTAATTTAATCTTTAATATCCCCACTAAGGGCATTAATCATCACTGGCAACAGTCGTTGATGGCCAAAGGTGGGACTGATTTTACTCGGCAAACACACAAAGGCGGATAGTAAAACTTTGTAGGCCAGTCCACAGCACATAACTAATTCTGAAGAATTAGCGCCATGACGTCCATTAGCTTTGCATGGCAGTTCCATATTAGCATATTAATTGCAAGTTATCCAAACTTGCTCTATCTTACCCATTGCACTGGTGTGGGATGTTGAAACAGAGTTTACACAGCTAATATTTTAGTTTAGAGTGGCTGCGGCATCTTAACTTGTTACACTTAATTTAAAGTCAATGAAAAGTTATGTTGTTACGTTTAAGTTGACTTCTTATCTTGTGTGGACAAGAAAGTAACTTGTTTGCACAAGAGGAGTGACTTGTTGGGACAAGATATACATATCACAATATAAGAGATCAATAGGAATTTCTTTAGATCAGTCATTTCCTAGGAAGAAGTATTTATAGTCATGTGTGTGCTCATGGAACTGGGACTGAGGCTATGTAACTGTAGAGAAGAGAAAGTGCTGATTGCATAGTACAGGCTACTTAACCCATAACAGCCCATTTTTGGCCCATCCCCCTCCACCTCACGCGGCCACTCCTTCTGAGACACATAGCCCATCACTGTCTGTTTGAACAGTCGCTGAACAACTATTTTACTCTTGTTTCTATTCAGCGCAATCCACTTAGGTTTCTGATGTGGATAAATAAAACATTACTTTATTTTAATGACCAATAAAACAATGAATGCAATAAAACCAACAGGAAAAAACAGCTCATGTTGGAAAGTGTGAAGAGAATTGGAGGGTATGCAAATGAGTAAGGGTCTCACACACAGGCACACAGACAATGGCATCATTTTAGTGTTCATCATTCTCAACACTCTCCTTGTAAACAATTAGCCCATTCACAGGGGGGGAAATGCACGTCATCACTCATTCAAGCAGCCATGCATGCACGTGAGCTTTAAAAGGTAGAAGAATATAACGGTGTGTGTGTTTTCCCTTTACCTTTTTCAGGCGGTTGTTCATTAATGTGCGGAAAACTTGCCCTGCAAACAAGCCAATCCCAACCGCGAGCAGGACGGCGCAGGTGATCCCAACCACGTAAATGGTACACGATCTCCGTGTCATGTTGGCAAGTGGCAGGAAGAGAGAGATGCCAGCGGGACTCTTGAAGGATGAATGGATGGATGGATGGATGGATGGACACTTTAATGTCCCCACGTTTCCCCACTGCAGACACAGAATTTTTTCCCCTCTTTGGCTTACTGAAAAAAGTTGCAGAAAAGTTTCTTCACGGCTATATCTCAAAGGTGCTGAGCGTTTAGTTTTCCAAAATTACAGAGAGCTGCGAGGAAGTTTTTTGTGACTTGCTGGTGATAGTGAAAGTTTTATTTATTGACTACCACGAGGTCCCCATTCCTCTCAGTCGGTCTGAAGCGGCGACCTTAAAATAAAACATGTGCCACGAGTATTTGTAGCAGGCTGTAAAAACTCTCCCTCCCTCCTCACGAGGGAGCGCCGATTGGTTGATACGGTTTACGAGCCAGCAAGGGTGTGTGCGCAGGCGTGCGCCCCGTGAACGCACCACCACATGCTGAGCAACCCTAAACGTATCACTGTTAGCGCAACTGCTCCAAAACTGAAACGCGGTTTCACTCTATGTGACTGAAGGTGGTTATGTGTAATCTGAGCGCTATCTGTGACACCAGAACACGTGGCGAGTCAATAAGTCGTCCACTTTCTCGTGCTCTGATTCAAAAAGCTCAGAGCCAGATGGATATCATTTCACTCATATACACGCGCAACACTTCCGGCTACTGCTTTATGTCAAAAGCCCTTCACCTTGCTCAAGGGCAGATAAGATAGTAGTTTCCGCAGTGAGCTGGAAGTGGTTAACCCAAAGAAATTTGTTTCTATTTAATTAAACCGTGAGCTAAAGGCTGCTGGACTACTTTCCATAAACATGCCTTACTTTCCACTACAGTTGTGGGGAGACAGCCTAACTACAGGCTGAGGCAAAAATTAAACTAAAATGGATAGCTTTTTTTTTTCCATTATCTAGGTGACTTTTTAAACCAATGCTTGCTTGGACTTCTTTTTCTTATGTTACGATATCTCAAGGATTAAATGAGTAATTGAACTTTTTTACACTGACAAAAAGGGGAATTCCACTTGTCTGGCCTACAGAGCAAAGTAGGTTGCTCTTAAAAGTTGTTAAGAATAAAAGCTTGCATATGCATATGCTTGCATATGTTTTTTAAATGGTTTAAACCAGGAAATATGTGTGATATCAGACACATTTCCTGGTTTAAACCATTTAAAAAACCGTTACTTTTCAAAGCCAGTGTTCCAAAGTGCTTCCTAGAAACACCTAATAAAAGACAAAGGTCAAATGAAACGTCAAAATTAGAAAAAGACACATTTGTGATTCCAAATTCTAGTGAATAACCTAAAATTGACAAAAAAATATAATTGTTAAAAAATAAGATGGAATTTAGCTTCATATATATGATCCTCGAGCTCTGGGAGTTTGAGGGTCCTGCGCAGTATCTTAGCCATTATTAGCACTGCACTGTTCTTGACTGAGACCTCTGATGTTGGTGATGTAGCTTGCCATCAACAGTGTGTGAATGTGTGTGTGTGAATGGGTGGATGACTGGATGTGTAAAGCGCTTTGGGGTCCTTAGGGACTAAAGCGCTATACAAATACAGACCATTTACCATGTTGTGCTTTGAATTTCCTGAAACCACTTTTCCAGTTTTGGGGTTAAAGGTCCTAATGCTCCTTGTACCACTGGGATCACATTGAAATTTCCTTCCATATCTGCTCCAACTGTTCCTTCAGTCTAATTTGGTGAAGCAGCTGAAAGTGATTAACAGCCCACTCTGCTACATCAACATCCCTGATGTTTAACTGACTTATGCTTCACTCAAATTAAAAAGTGCCTCCTTTTTTTTTTTGAGCAGTAAATGTATATTTATATATACATAAATATACATATACATTATTTTAAAAAAGTAAACTAAAATTTTATGAAAAAAACCTTATGGAGTTAGCATAATGAGGAAACAATGAATCAGGATGAGTAGTTTTTGTCTTTTGGGCCACACATCATTCATCCAATTCTCTGTAAAGGGGATGTTCACAGTCAGACAAGTGATGCAAACTCAGTGACACCATGCCATATTGGAAAAAAAATTACAAGGAAACCAATGAATGGCTCGAGGCTGGCTCAGACACTCAGGTTATTCCATTTATCAGCCTTGTGTCCATATGGTGAGACTTTAATCCAATAATTCCGATTACTGAAGAAGGCACACATTCCCCCTGAAAGCTTTCACAGAGTTCTGACAGTCCTCTGGTGTATGCTCCTCAATGATAATCTCATGGTTATCTGAGTCTGTTCCAGCATTTGTTCCAGTGTGTTCATGAACCCAGATTTTTCTTTTTGTATACAAAGCCCATTTTACATATCATCACATGTTCCCGTTTCCTTTACCGGCAGTGATGAGATCAGTTTGAGATACCTCTGCTTTTAGACGGTCTAGCATAGGCCTCTTTTATCAGAAACGGCTATTCTTTTCTTGGTAGTTGTGCTCTATATGTTTGTGTACATAACAACAAATTAGAAACACAGTGCTGTAATAACACAAACCACCAGCTGGTCTATTTGCTTTTTAGAGATGTTTTTTTGCTACTGCAGTTTTCCTGCCAACACATTTGAGGCTGGGCAGTGGAATGAATTATTGATGTCTGACTGCTTTCAACTTTAGCAATAGCTCAAATTCACCTGATATAAATTGAGGTCCATCATCTGTCACTATCCCTTTGGGCATTTGTTTTGCTGGCTGCGGTGCTCTGCCTTATGAATAACATCAGGCCAGCGTGCATATCCATCCATAACAGGCATCTGTTTAACATCCCTTGAAAATTGAAGGTGTGTCCTCTCCCAGATGCAGAAATCACAGTATGTGAAATGCGTTTTCTATACGTTGCTGCATATTACACAGATTCTGCTGCTTTTCAATTACCGTATGTGTACACCGCCGTAGAAGGCCTTTGGAGAGCGTATTCATTCACTCCCACAGTGGCTGAAATCTATCTGTGAAAAAAACCTGCCAGGTGTTTTTTTATAGGATGACCCTGAAACTCCTGAGAACACAGTTTTCATGTGAGGTCAAATCGAAGTTTCACAAATGCAAGCATCCTCTGCTGTGTATACTTTGATTTTTCAGACAACATATGCTGTGCAAAATCTTTTTGGGTTTCTTCTGCTTTTCATATGCAGCGGTAGGAATGCAAGACACCAAGAGCGCTGAGTTTGGTTTAGGAAATCTGTGATCTGCTAATGGAAGTCAGGATAACGCATCAGGATTTCCGTGCTGTTCACTTGTTTTATACTAAATCTCACAGGCACAATAAATCCAGCTAAAATCAGGAGCATTTATCACATGACGCATAACGACTCCCAGTCTCTGCAGTAATCCTGTCATGGGGTTATTGGAGTGGCAAAATTAGACATGGACTCACTATAGTGACTGATCAAATGGAGAACTGAATGTAGTTTACTAGTAACAGCTATTAGTGGTGGCAGTGGGTGCTGCCGCTTTGAGATCATGTGAATTCCCTTTGCGCCAGTGACATTTCTCAAGCATGACACACTGTGTTATTGGGTGAAAGTATATTCCCTCTGTAAGCATTAGTTTTAGGCTTTTAAGCACTTCTTTAAGGTTATAGGATCTCTGTGTCCTGCCCCACAATTACAATGTTTTCCAAATACTGAATTAAACCAGCTTTGAAATACAAACTGCTCTTTATTGCAGTCTGTTTACATGATACAGCCCCTTATGAATTGTAAGGTCAAGTAGTCCTGAGAGCTGTCTTGTAACTTTACATATTGATAAAGAGTGGTCATTTTTCATCACTCCCTGGTTTTTGTGATTTGATCATGTGCATATATTAAGGTCAATCAGTAACCCTCTCAGTCTGATACATCTAATGGTTGCTTAGACATATATATATATGTTGTTGTTTTTTTTGGCCTAATCTGTAATTCATTGGTGTAATTACCCTGTAAGCCTGTATTTGTCGTAACTTGCTTCCTTCCAGATCGCATTCCAGAGCGTGTTTGGAAAAAATCAGACCTCCAGGCAATACATGTATTGCTTTGATCCCTGTTACTTTCATTAAATTGGTTAAAATGCTTCAGGTATTTCTCGTGTACAGCCTCTCCTGCAAACGCTCTTATGCTAACCTGTTTACCAGAGATAGATGACGTTTGACTTCTCTTCTTCATTCGCTTTAATACAAGAAGTAGTGTTTCTAGTGTCTAGTGTTTCTGTAGGACCCAAAAATAACCAAAAATAATATGACATGGTTTCAAACTGTGTAATATACTAAATACCAAAATATGTAATAACCTAAAAATGTTTTGTCACATAGAGTGTTAACACTAACACTAACACATACTTGTTTCCTGTTAGATCATCATGATCTTAATAGCAAGGAAGGTTAGAGCCTTCCTATCCCCATTATATATCAGTAATATGGTTGGTGCTGTGACATGCTGATGCATTCAGATATTTTCATGGTTGTTGCTGAGTCATAATACTCCTATACTCCATAATAATTGTAGTATGTGGGGCAATAGCTTTTCTTTTTGCTTCTGATGTGGGCCACAGCAGCACCACTGCATTAGACACACTTTTTAAGACACATTAATCTGATTGCTAAAGCTTTTTGCAGCATAGTTATTTCCTCACGGTGTGACACTCAACACACTTGCATATTTCTTTCCCCATTTCTTGGTGATTTTGAAAGTTTTTGTCCAACCAGTCAGCATTTGGAGAACTAGAGTACATTTCACATTTAACATTAACTACACCAGATATTAGCTTTTATGCAGGTCTGCATTGTTATACTCTGCTTTGCAACAGTGCTCCAAATTCATACTCATAAAAATGCAGTAGACTTTAGCCCCAAATATACTAAAGTACAGGACAGAGTAGATGTGTTGAAGCACCCTAAAATTATCATTAATTCATATAAATACGACTTTTTCTCAGCAACAGCTCTTCTCTGGGGACCTCGGATTATGGATTTTGGATGTGAAGTCAGATGTTTGTTTTAGTTGCTCCATGGGTGAGAGATACTGGAGGAAACACAGTGATTACTGTATATCTCTCTGTTTCTCTGTGAGATTTGAAAACTTCCATCAACTGTAAATCAGAGTGTAAATAACAGTTTCATGAGAACATCCACATTTGGTTTATTAATGATAAAACCCATGAAAAGATGCTGTGCCCATTCTGATGATATTGGAAGGAGGCTTCCACTTCACTGAATGACTTCACCTGGGCCACATGCTGAGACCTTTAAAATGGAAAATGGAACTATACCAAATCTCCTCCCTGAGTGTAGAAGTTCAAATACATCATATAGAGGATGTAGATAACAATAAAAGCCTTTGAAGTTGCTCTTTTGAGGAAAATGGAAATACTTCCACTGATCTAACCTACCACTTTATATGTGATGCATTTTTTGTGCCAGAGGAAGCTTCTGTAATCAAGTTATATTAGGAAGTGCAGTCAGCCTTCTCAGTATTACAGTCTTAATGTATATTCTGCCTTTTTAGGCTCTCTCTGGGCGAATCATCTTGAGGTTTTTTTGTGTGTGGTGGGGCGGTTAAGCTGAAGTCTTTAGGCTGTGTTTATTGTGTGTTTATTGATTCATAAAAGCAGTTTCTTGAATTTGTAATAACTAGAAATTAAAGTTGCAGACATCTTAGTAAGTGTAATTTAGTATGGTGTAACGTAAATGTTAAAAGTTTTGTTGCTGTGCAATTGTTCTTTTACTGGATCTCCCACATTATGAAATGAGAAATAGTTTTTTTATACTGAAAATTGTGCCTGGCAGTTTAAACAATAAAGTTGCATTTAGCTCATCTATAAGCTGAAATTTGCTTTTGCCCTTGTGAACTATTTTCATATTATCACTTGATGCATTGTTATAATAAAGTGCTTGTACCATTCAATAGTGTTTGAGAAGGGCTCAGAGTACAGCTGCTGCTCCTCCATATCAAAAGGAGCAAGTTGAGGTGGATCTGTCTAGGATGCTTTCTGGGCACCTCCTGGGTGGGGTGTTCTGAGCATGTCCACACAGGAGGAGGCTTTGTGGTAGATCCAGGACCAGCTGGAGAGATTATATTTTTTGGCTAGCCTGTGAACACCTCGGTGTTCCCCTGAATAAGCTAGAAGAGGTGGCTGTGAAGAGGGATGTCTGGATTTCTCTGCTGAGGATGCTGGAAATTGCAACATCTGTGCTTTCCACAAAGAATTCAAACTGATTTGTCTGCCCACAGAACAATTTTCCACTTAGCCTCACTGCATTTTAAATGGGCTTTGACCAAAGAAGGTGACCGAATTGGTCTGGATCACATTGACTGGTGGCTTCTTCTTTGCATGTCTTTAATGTGAAAACTCATTATCACAGACTCTTGCAGACCTTTCCATCGCTCTGGTTTTCTCTCTCACAGAAGTAAATCTGCAGTCTTACTATCTTGCTTTTGTGCTGAGACACTTTGCTTAGCCTTGAAAGGCACATGCCTTTGCCATTATCCATTATTCGTCTGCAACTTTGTAAATCCACAGGGTGTGTTGTCATTCAGGAATAAGCGCTTTGAGAATGCAAATAACATGCCTGGAAAACAGGTCCAAATGCAAACACAGTCATAATATACATACAACTTCAAAGGAGAACCCTATTGAAGAATACAAATCCAGAGCCCTTTTCATGTGTTGGCCTAATTTTATAAATAGGCATTAGGAAATATATCCATTGTCTTATATTGGCCTCCTGTGGTTTTCATTGTATAGGCTACAACGTGATGAAAGTCTTAGAACCAGCTATGTTTAAACATCAAGCATGTTACACATAACAGGAAAACGCATCAGCAGAACCCTCAGCTGTAATAGCATGCTCCCCCTTTTGAAATGCCACTGTACATAGAAACATTGACAGACATAACAGGATATATAGATTTACAGTTTAACAACAACAGGAAGACAATGTCAAGTTTATTAGACAGTAGTTACATAAACATGTCAATGTTTGAAGAAACTTAACGGTTTATTAGTCACATTGGCATTTAGGAAGTGTGAAAACAATTACTTTTGCTTGAGACTTTCTTTACTTTTCTCTTCTGGGAGACGTTGAAAACCCCCCCCAGAAATGTATGAAAAAAGCAGCATGTTTCCTATATGTATACAGCGAGAGGCTGGAGAAATGTAGAAACATCCCTCCCACTCAAACAAGCAAATTTCTGTGTTAGTCATTCATTTAATTAGCTGTTATCATCTGATGCAAGAAGCAGATTCTTTCTCTCTGAAACAGCCGCAGCTGGACGTGTGGGTACTAATGCAATCATAGCTCGCTAATCATGAAGCTATACAGAAGCTGTCCATTGTGTGCTCAGCCTCCTAGCTAAAACCCTGCGAGAAGTTATTTACTTTTACGAAAGGAATTCAAAACTTTTGAAAAAGATTTATACTTTTAAGGGTTTAAAAAAGATCACATATCAATTAAAGGAAATGAGAATCTCTTTACTAGTTTGAATGAATATATATGATTTTAATAAATGAACGTATTAAATTAATACATTTTTATAAATTCAAATTAATTGCATATCACTTTCATTTACATTTTCAATCACGACCAGTGTTGGGCAAGTTACTTTGAAAAAGTAATTAATTATAGTTACTAGTTACTTCTTCAAAAAACAAATGAGTTAGTAACTTAGTTACAAGATTCTAAAAGTAATTAATTACTTGAAAAGTAACTATTGTATTACTTTAAAAAAAAAATGTTTAACCCTCTGGGGTCCAGGGTATAATTGGCCATTTTTAACTACTTTTGATTAAACCTCTATATTTCACCTTTAAAAACTATTTACTTTGCCTTGTTTGGTATCATTCTTTTCAGCACAACCTCACATGTCTGAATTTACATTTATGTTTTCATTTTGACATACTGTATTAACACAATTGATCTTAAATCAGACAAAAAACATATAATCCGAGTAGAAAAAGTTATATTTTTTTACTGTAACAGCCACAAACATGTTTAATGAATCATATTTTATAACTTTAAATGCAAATATAAATTGTCAATTTTAAAATCATATGCACAAGCTTTGCAAACAACAAAGTTATTTGCAGCCATTTACCTTTTACCCCTTTTTTAAATAACCATTTCAAACTATTTACAGAACAGTCAGCTGTTCTGCATCAATAAGATTCCGCACAAAATATTTGTGCCACTCCAAAAATTTCTGTCCACTATAAAGGAGAACATCACAGCCTGCAGGTCTGACAGCAGCAGGTGTATCACTCATGTTTTCTACCTGGAGACAGCAGTTACCTCATTGTTCTGACACACAACACGAAACTAGTCACAACACTAGGGCAGGACCATATCATGCCGTTCACGGTAATACCGGTACAATGTTAGGCAACGATAAGAAAATGAAATATCGTGATAGAATATGGGTAAAAGGCGCATGCACAGTGCCTTTGTTTTCATACGCACATGGCCGAAAAAGCATGGCGGTAACGGAGAATGAGAAGGGAGAAAGCAGATCGTTGAGTGAAACGGATGAACCAGAATAGGTTTGTAAAAATGGTGCCACTTCAGTGATGTGGAACTGGTTTGGTGTTTGTCCGTCAGATACCCACCAAAGCACATTTTTTTTGTAGAACATGCCGTCGTTATTGCCGTTATTCCCATCACTGATTGCGACCCCCCTTTTTTTGTTGTAGAAGCTAACATTTTTTTAAAAAGTTCATGTGAAAATTGAGTGCTCTGTAGGCACACCGTCCACCTCCTCTGACATGCATAACTTCTCCCTTAATTCCCATGGGGTTGCCATAACAGATGGATCCATCTGTGTTCAGACTTGGTACAGATTTTACACCGCATGCCCTTCTTGATGCAGCCCAACCCTTTACCCAGCCTTGGAACCACTACTAGGTGTACTGTAGCTTGTGATGGCCTGTAGTCATGCAGTTTTCTTGATATTTTGTTTTGAAATGTAAACCCTGCTTCATTCAAAATAAAGTGCTGCCTCTGATCACAATGGTAGCGCAGTATAATTAGCAAAGGCAATTTAGTTTTATAGGAATGGGATTTCTGGAAGGCAGGAAATGTGGCCTTGAGTAACATTTAGTTGTTAAGCAATCTCAATTGTGTTTGACTTTTAGTTCTTGTATTAACATGCTCTTATGAACAAAAGCCACTTTAGCTACAAACAGTCTGTGTGCTCAGAAGAGCTCAAACATCTGTATTTCTTTCTACTCCGGTGCCCAGATATCTGCGGTTCCTCCCACCTGCTTCTCAACCTGACCTTTCCCCCTTTTCCCAGCAGCTGAAAAAGTGGGTGGGTAGCAGCACCAGATGTCAGCTCTCCCATTGCACAGCTCTTTGATCTTAGAGATATCCAACTCTAAAGAGCTCTCGTTAGTGAGGGGGATCAGAGACTCTGTGATAATGTTTTGATAATTATATCAGGCCTTCTTACTAAGAGAAGTAGGAGTACACCTTATTATATTGTACGATCTCAAAAAAGCAGCTATGATTTATGACTGAGGGCTTTGAATAGACAGATGTCATCTTATACCCTTGAGGCCCCCCAGGTCCTCTGGTCTGATGACTGGTTGTTTAAAAGAAAGAACATGACCATTTCTTTTTAAGCTTTGATTTCAGTTGGATTCCCCGTTGGCCTTCGAACTGCTGATTGTGTTGTTTAACAAAAACATGCTATCTCAGTCTATTTTGCATTACTTTAACTATGTAAGAAAGTAGTAGTTTCATTTACTCATATTAGTTGAGTTGTGCAACAATATTTTAGCTGTTCATTGCAATTTATATTGTGCTCTTGTACAGTTTTTTTTTTTTTTTTTGCACACAGACCATACTATTTTCCATAGGAGGGAACTCTGGGCTCTCTAACATGATTTTTTATTTTAATTATTTTACAATGACAATGTGCAAAGTTGTTGACCCTACCTGTGGATCCCCACGTGACTCCACTCATTCCCACTGCAATTGTCATTTATAATTCTGTTTAGTCATACACAGAGGTGTAGTGCCGCTGGAGAGCAAGGGAGCAATGACTTTCCAAGAAAGGACATAAATTACTCATGCTCAGCCTAACCAATTTGAGCTCAGTTGTCACTCCAAGAGTATTTTATGCAAGAAATTAACAAAGATAAAATGATTGGTTCTCTCATCATGACATATAGGGTTGCTGGACTGAAAGCCTCTTTTGGCATGAAAAAGCCAAAAAAAGGCACAGTGTTAGTTTTGTGACTGTGAAAAAAATCTTTGTCTAAATGTTCCTTTCCCGCGCTGCACCACTGCAACCTGGTAAAGTCACCCAGCTACAATGTAGGCAACAGTAAATAGTTGCCATGGCTCCCCCCCCCCTTTGATCCAGAATTTGTATTGTTTCACTTCAAGGTCCAGCTGTGTGCTCAGATTTGTTGACGTTCTCACAGCACCCAAACCTGTTCATTTAAACCCACAGAACTGCTGAACATCAAGGTGCTATGCCGATGCATCCATCGTGTTCTCAGAAAATACAGTCATTACAATTACATGTTAAGGTGAGTCAGGGGAGGTAATGAGTTTCTTGTTGCTGATGACTTTATTACTAACAACTGTTATATTGCAGGCTGTGCTTTAGCTTAGATGTTAACACAGCATTCTTTTACTGCTTATGTTTCTGCAAAGTTCAAATTTTACTTCTCAATAACTTTAGAACGAGTGACGTTGGATTTACAAATGAATACAGTAGGTGCGTTTGCTGGGCTGAAGAGTAGCACTGGCAGTAGCTGTTTTTTTAAAATATTGCTTTAGCCTAGCCAAACCTACCTCGATCTGTGTGGAAAATAACTGATCTGAAACACACCACTAAGTCCACCTCTGAATGGCTAAAATAATAAAAGTTAGGGTTTTGGAGTGATCTAGCCAAAGTCCAGGCTTAAATCTGATTGAGATGCTTTGGCAGGACCTTAAACAGGCCGTTCAACCTCTGAAACCCTCCGGCGTGGCTGTATTAAAATGTTTCTGCAAAGAGGAATGGGCCAAAATTCTTCCACAAAGATGTGAAAGAGTCTTCGCCAGTCATCACCAGAGATGGGCAGTAACGCGTTACTTGTAACGCTAGTCTTTACAAACCGCTAGTATTTGATTTTATTTATTTTCTGCTGTGTTTTACTTGCATCTATTTGAAAGAGTGAGTGTAAACACACACACAAAAAAGTTATGTGCTGGAATGTGCAGAAAATAGATTTAAATATTAAACAAATTTCTTCCAGTCAGAGAATGTTGCATATAATTACATTTTTGCTTGATGCATAAAGTTAAAAGATTAAAACTAATAAAACAAGTTTTAAAAAGGGACTTTTCCATTTGATTACATATTTTATGATGGATTATGTAGAAAGAGTAGAATTGGGCTGAAAGATCTATCGCTTTATCACCTTTTCAGGTTGTAAATCGTGTTTTTAAAAAGTAACTAAGTAATTAATTACTTTTTAAAATAAGTAATCAGTAAAGTAGCGGGATTACTTTTTTGGGGAAGTAATCAGTAATTAGTTACTGATTACTTTTTTCAAGTAACTTGACCAACACTGGTCATCACAAATGCGTAATTGCAGGTCTTGCTGCCATGTAAGCCTGCCAAAAGCATATCATATGCATCTTGGCTATGGCACGATTACAGGAAACAACATTGCCACAAACTCCCTGCTGTTATTTAATTTTCTTATGACTACAAGTCAGCCTCATCAAACAGGCCAGAGTAAAATCTAAATTGCATTGGTTTGAAAAACAATCCGTGTACTCTGGATGATTAAGCCTGTATGTTTGGTGGCACGGTTACAATGAATAAAACATGCTCATTCTTCCAATTCCTTTTCCGCTGAAGGCGCCTTCTCTCTTTCACACATCATCGCTGTCACTTCTCATTGTGTTCCGACTTTGGGAAAAGATCTCAAACAGGACAGTCAAAACATCTGAAATCAATTTTTTGTCTGTCTTGGGGGGAAAGAAAAACTTGGTGGCCTTGCTCTTCCTGTACTGATTAAGGCAGAACTCCAACACAGTGACACTTTCTCAAGGAAAATATATTCAAGGCAACACTTTCTGAATAAGGTTTTGTCAGTGAAATGATCCAGAGTTTATTTTAACATTATTTATCTTGGCATACAAGTAGTTTGAGTTTACTATCCAAGAACCTGTCAAGATGTACTGACCAAAAAAATTAACAGTGAACCATTTCGATTAAAAAAAAAAAAAGTAATATATGAAAGGTAACTTTATGAGCCTCATATTTTTTGGAAAAATTCACTCGTGGCCCTTCACGTGTGCCTCACACCTTTTATAATTTGAATTTTTTCCTTTTTTTCCCAGTGAACCGAAGGAATTTTCCAAGCATCACCTCCGTTCAACTTTGAGATCCTTACCGTCCACTGCACAGGATGTATCGTGTCCTTGGACATAGCATGCATGTTTATCTCATTTCCCAATGTTTTTCTGCGCAGTTTGAGGATACAGAGTAGGAAGTATTGAAGGACTATAGAACACCCCACCCAACACAAACAAAGGAGTAACAGGTTGATGCAATACCCTGTTACATTTTTAAATGAGATTTAAGGTTGGAGGGGGTTTCCCTTTAAAAATAATGACATTCACTGACACATGTTGTATTTTGTTTCTGAATTTATCACTTTGCATTTAGTTACTGATAATTTCTCCAGATGACCTTTCCCTCAATTTGGCTGAGATGATACAGAGGAACCCCAAAATAGCTGGAACCATTGTTACATTCTGTCTGCATTTCCAATTAAACGTGTGTTACAGCATGTTCTTTGTATGATTTATTACCAATTGTTTTTTTTCACAGCTTAAAAGCTAAAAGATTTTTATCTGAACTGCCATCGGCTTACATAATAGCAATCATAGGAGCAATAAAGTTAGCATGTTCTCTGTGAAGGGCAGGTTGTCTAACACACACACACACCCACACACACACGCACACACGCACGCACGCACGCACACACACACACATCTTAAACAGCAAGTTTGTTATTATAAAAACAAATTTTTATTGAGTTGTGCTTGCCTGCCAGGTACTAGTTCAGGAAGCACACACAGTATGAGTGTTTTTTTTTAATAACATCATAAAGAACAACACAAAAACAACACAAACACAAATGTCATTAAATGCAGTGCAATAAAACTATCACAAATCTGTGGATGTTGATACGTGCCTATATGTGGAAGCCGCCAAATAAGGCCAAATGAGTGAACACAATGTCTCAATGGAAAAGTCTATTTTAGAGAGTTGTTGTCCAGACAGTGCTTACAAACATATGGTTGCATGACTGATGGGGACACCTATCCTGTGCTCTTCGCCAAGGTCGTAGACAGGGGATTTCTTCAAAGATGATGAAACAAATGAAAACAATAGATAGGCGCATTTACTTAACAGGAACAGAGCTCTGTGCAAAATATGTAATATTCACGTAAAAGTATATGTATTTGTTTCTTCTCTAAAAGGCAAAAATGTGCACTGCAGTTTCTTGTGAATAGCAATGTTATACATTTTATCAGCTTTTAATTTTTTTTTTTTTTAAATACTAAGTTAAAGTAAATGATTATGGTACAGCGGGCAACTCTATGAATTGGCATCAGGAACAGTTTCTTAAGATAAAGTAAAAATTCATCATTTGATAAAGACATTACTGATTCAGCCTCAAGTCATAGATGCAGGTTAGAAGGTCTACAGACTGTACACAGACAGAAGCTCCTCTGCTAGAGGAATATTAGCAGTATTAATAAAAATGTGTGTTATTTCACTTTTTTAAAATGCCAACACACTGTGAATTCATATTTACACAGCAGGACACAACTGACTCAGTGTGTGAGCTGTATTTCTTAATACACAGCTGTAGCCAAAAGTGACTTTTCTTCTGTCAGTTACAGTGCATTTCCTATGTTTATGACAAATTTTACATTTAAATTAGGGTTCATGTTTTTTGCTGTGGATGGCTGAAACTAGATGTGCCTGCAAAAAGTCAGGTTCTGTCTTATTTTTTTTTAAGTAAGTACAGGTGTTATTTCAGTACAGTGACCCTTTATTTATACATGTTAATCATTAGCTTTCTTTGCTGCTCACTGTGCTTTCAGGACCTTTTTATCGCTATGTGCACATCTGTATCCGTTAAACAGAAAACGCTGAATGACAGTTGAGTTTGTGCTCTGAGCATTAAATTTTGTAAATGCTTCTTGTGTATGTCTCTTCAAGATTTCCCCCAAAGATTTTACAAACTACAGCCATAAAGTGCTAAAAAAGAGATAACATAATTAGCAAATAATGCACATAGTTAATACTGGGCCACAACTTTACTGATAAATAAGTTGTTTATAGCTCTGATCAAATAACCAGAGTGACCTTTGGAGGAATTATCTGGAAGTCACGTAGAGCCGCGACTAGTCCATCCTTGGTTTCCTTCTCTCGTGCTAGTATTTGTTGATGTGTCTCCCTCTCTCTCAAACAGAAATCTAAACAGAGAGAAAACCAGACTCACCGACATCCTGGAATTGTCTTGGCATCCGATCTCTTTTACGGCAGCAAGGAAAAAATATATTACTGTCTTAACATGCAGGTAAGCCAACTCTGAACCTATTGTTTTGTGCACATATGATCATTTTGTAAAACAAAACTAATGGGATCATAAATCATTGCAAACGTCCATCGATGGCCCTTCATACCATTAATTCAGGCCACAGACAGAGCAGGTAAACAATACATTTCTAACTCTAACCTCCAGTTTCCAGTACTTCTGACATCATGTTACAGTAAATTAGCACAAAATTCCAACTCTCATCGGACACGCAAACACTAAAATAGTAGTTTTTGCTTTTTTTTGGCTTTCGTTTTGTTCTCCAACCCTTGTTTATGTGCTGGCCGCTTAAATTGACACTAAGTGACCAAAGTTTTCATAATCCAGGCCTTATCATTTATAAGGAGGTCTTACTTGAAAATGACTAAGTACGTAGCATTTTAAACATATAAGATAAATGCATTCCTATAGACTCATCTGCTGGCTATTATTAGATTTATTGCACATGCTCTCCCTCTCCCTTCAGTCTTCCTCGGTGCAAAGTCCGTGTTGACAGTAACCATCACGCGGCAGTAATTGCATTTGTGTGTTTGTGCAACGAATAAAGATCCTTGCCTTTATCGACTTTTGTCATGCACCATGCTCAAACTCACAGATCCCTGATTTCTACTGTTGAGCTAAAATATAGACTAAGAATAGGTTTTAAGTTTGAAGCAACATCAAACAGGAACTTCAAATCCAGTGAAATAGACTTGTTTTTTGTTTTTTTTAGAGCTAAACAGGAAATATAACTAATTGCAAGTATAGATTTGAAGAGCTAATATAAAAGTAACAAGGAAAACAAAAATGTTCTTTGTTCAATTTTAATATATATTACTTATGCATATATTATAAGCTATTACTAGTATTAATAAATATAGACTAATGCTATTTTTTTTAAACAACAGGTACTTTTTAGGAACAGCAGAACCAATAAATTACATACTTGACACGTATGCACCGATACCGATACTGGTTTCGGGGTCGATACTGTAAAATGTGTGTGTACTCATACTCGTAAAAGTTAACCGATACCATGAACCGATACCAACTTATTTCATTTATCAGAGGGTGGCTGGTCATTTCTGTTGTAATTTTTTAGATTGGCCACTAGGGGGACATACCGCACAGACTTAGGCGAGTGAGGCTGGCGGCTCCAGATAAAAAAGAGAAACTGGAGGCTGCTGTAGCTAGGCTAAACAAAATGTCAGCAGTGTGGACCAGAACAGCCAACTTAAACTCAGGCTTTGGAAAAGCAACAAAAAATCCACGGGCAGTTAAAATAACAGAGGCTCTGACTCATTTTATTGCTCTGGATGACAGCCACTGTCGGTCGTGGAAAACATAGGATTGCACCGTCTTCTCAGCATACTCGAGCCGCGATATAAAGTTCCCAGCCGGCCATACATCAGGGAGATAATGGTGCTAAAACTTTCTGAAGAGGTAAAGACAAGCAGTGTGTGCGCGATGTCAGTCCTCAGTTTAACGGCGCAGTGGATTGACGAGGAGTTTGTTTGTTTGTTTGTGGTCATTTTTATTAAGATTTTATTTTTTATCGGCAGAGAATAAAATAAGATCTGTCTTCCAATTCAATGCACTTGTGTGTTTGTGGTAGAAGTATCGGTTTTTGTACTCTGTATCGGCAAGTACTCAGATCCAAGTCTCGGTATCGTATTGGTTTGAAAAAAGATCAAGCTTTGAGATCAAAGCTTAGCCTTTTCTTTACAGACCCTGTTTCTGGAGCGCTGAGGCGCTGGCTTGATGAAACAGGAAAAGGAATTCCTCAAACTGTCTCCAAAAAATAGACACATTGAATAAATCAAGTATATATATTTTTGATGTGCTTTTCCCCCCCACTACTCTCACATTCAACCATCTGAAGATTAGGTCCTAATCTTCACTTTGGCACATTGCCAAGTCTCTGTATCCTGTTTGTCTTATCATTCGTCTTCAAACGTGGTCGTGAAAAACATTTAGCCCTCTGAGCATACTCTATCTTTAAAGGGGCCTGCGCTGCCCTCTCTCTCTGCATGTGTCCAAATGCTTATGCCCATGCACGTATTGGCGTGTGGGGATATAATCAAATCAGAGATAACTAAACAACAACAACAAGAAGCTCAACTGAAACCTGCTAAATAAAGAAAAAAGAAAAGAAATACATGCACAGATTAGAACTTCCTTCTCTGCATTTCTTGTTTCAGATTGATGCGCTTCCTTGTTGTCTCATCTATCTGTCAGCAGGTGTCAGCGCTTTCAGAAATGCTGTCATCCCTTCATCTCCGCAGAATGACAGTGGGATAATTTTTGCTCTGTGCACACAGGAGTACTTCAAAAAAACACCTGAAACACAAATACTGAAAAGCCACATCGCTGCATGTTAATGTTGGAACTATCTGTCTATCTATGTGAACCAGAAACCATCGTTTGTGGATTATTTGTAAATTTAAAAAATCAATTACAGTACATTTCATAGTTGTGCAATTCAAACCTACTGTGCTTTTAAGGTGTTTTTAGGCATGTAGATTGGCTATAAACTGTTAAAATCCATCTGAACACAGCCAAACAACAGGGTATGCTGTCAAGCCTCCACCTCTAGTGATCCATGTCAATAAGAAACTGCATTGTGCAAATGTAATTCCATTTAGTCTAGTTAGATATTAACTGGATTACTGACACTTATCTGTAAGTAATTGTGCTTGAATGCTAAGAAAAGAAGACAATTTCCTATATGTATTGAATAAAAATGGTTGCCAGCTGTTGAATGTGAAACGTGACTTTCTTTGCATCCTCAAGTGAATGCACGGCCGAGGAGGGTTTTATAGCTTAATTGGAAGTCTGGTGACTATCAATGGATACAAACACAATATATCGGTTACATTTTTCCCTAATCTTTAATCAAAATTCTGAATTAGCAGAAATGCTTCTAGGAAAAAAAACGTTTCATCAAAGTTAAATCCGAACATTCGAAATCTCCTGCATGCTGCTTGACAGAGAGCTTTGAAACTCGCCTGCACACCTAGAGGTGTTGCAGAGATCATTTTCTGCATGAACACATGTAAAGGGACACACACACACACACACACACACACACACACACACACACACACACACACACACACACACACACACACACACACACACAAGAAACAGTTCATTCTCTTATAGTTTTTCTCCCTGGACAAAGCACTAAATCATTAGCAGTTTTGCTCCACAGTTAATCCAACACATTGTCAACACAACTTGTTTTAAATGGCTAGCCAACAGAGGGAGGCAGAGCTCTGCAGCATCACTTACTCTTCTGTCACATAATCACATCAGCTGAATCTAAACTCCAGCGTCTTGACTTGCAGGGTGGCTGACAGGGAGGCGTTCTTTGCAAAATCTGCTCCGGTTTTCACAGAATTTTTGCCAGCCCCTGAACAAAAGTCACTATTATGCTGCGTCTGTTCACAACAAAGACAAAATGATGATGCCCGAGCTGCTGTTGAGCTGTAGTTCAAATCTACAACATTTTGCTCTGTGGGAGTGTTATTTACCTCTTTGTGTGAGGTGTGTGGGTCTGTGGCGATAATTGGATGAACATTCCTCAAGAAAGTGCAGCCAGACTATTCAGTCTTTCAAATCGAAAGAGCTGCTGTTAGCAGAATGGCCCTATTGGCAACAGTGCACCCAGGTGTGTCTATTACATGATCATTAAAAACAAAAATAAGGCACTTCAGCATTCAGGATTGTATTTTTCCCCGATAAATATTTCCATTTAAATCAACAGAAAAATTAGATAAATTGATGATTTGTGTTACTGAACCTTACAATAATTTGTCTCACAAACAAATTCAACAATCTTAATGTTTCTTTTGAGGTAATTAAACCATGATATGTGGAAACACCCCGCAGATATCCCAAGATGTCTCCATAATTCACAGAAAATCCTTGAGGCAGCTCATTGTAAGTATTCCACCCAGTGAAGGATGAAATAACACACATTTGAAAATTTAAGCCTCCCGGTGACTGAACAGAATTCATGTCTCTGCTCGCTGCTGGCCTGACCTGTAATGCAGATTAGGCTGTTTATTAAAATCATGTTTGTGGCCCCTTCATAGCATACGAAAAAGCAAAAGTCTTTTTCAGACCCAGTTTCATTAAGACATGAATCATTGGTTACAGTGGTTACTGCACTATGGTGATAATTTATTCTTATTGTTGGAGTCACCTGTCAAAATTTGGAAGTGCCGGTTCCTCTTTCCATTACTGTATCCATGGCCGCAGCAGCTGCAGGCTCACGTGCTTCATGCTTTCTGAAATGGAAATCTGCAAAGCCTCGTTAGGGTTTGTAATGGCATTGATGAGCAGCTCAGTTATGGATGCAAAAGAGTATTATAATCCAAAAAGTACAGATTGCACAAAACATGGTTTCTTTCTCCAGGAGCAGCAATAGCCTGAATGTACAGTGCAACATCAACTTGAAGTTCTTTATTTTGACTTGTTTTCATTGATTGCAGCACAAACTCTCAATCAGAGATCTTATTCACATTATTTCTCTTTGGCTTTCCTTATTTGAAGCTTTACTTTTGTGCCGCAGATAACCCTGCTTGAGTTTGAGATTTTGCATAACAACAAGAGATCACTTAAGTGCAATTTGTAATTAGCTACTAATGCAGCTGATAAATTTGGATTAGTGATTTTGTCATGGTCCTGGGCCATGTGGGCCCAGTATTCTTAGTTTTCATGTATTTTTGTATTTTGTTCTTTATTTAGGCCATGCTTCCTGGGTTGATCTGTTACGTTGTTCCTTGTGTTTTCCCTTCGTGACTCTTACCCCCTGTGTGCCCCTCTGTGTATTTATGAGCCCTCGTCTCTCTTTGTGCTTTATTCTATGTTTTCCCCAGCCCGTTATGTCTGCGTTCTCCCCGTGCTCTCTCTCCTCCTGTTTGAACCTCTGTGTACTTCCTGCTTTACTTTGCCCATCTCCCATCAGTGTTACGTTCACTCCTGCCGTGTCTTGTTATGATTATCAGTGTCACCTGTGTTCCCCGTGTGCATCCACTTCCCCTGATCTTCCCTCATGTGTATTTAGTCTCTGTGTTTCGTACAGTCTGTGTCGCGTCGTCTGTGTTCCCACCCTCCATGTTTCCATGCCCGGTCTGTTGTATTCATAGTCTTACCTCAGTTCATTCCCAGTTTAGTTATTGCTTTTGAGCTGCCCTTATTCTTGTTTGTTTCTCCTGCGTTACCAGCCACAATAAAAGGCTCGCTTTTGTTTAAAGTTTACTCCCGTGTCACTCGTGTCTGCACCTGAGTCCTCCACGCACTCTCCACACGGTCTGTCACAGCGGACCGTGACAGATTTTTATCTGTGTGAATGTGAATAAATGTAGGTGGTAAATGAAGGTAACATGATAACAATATTACAAGTACGGTAAATAGACGTGTAGCTGCTCTAAGGTTAAGTTTCAATTATTTGACATGAAAACAACAGAATTCAGGTTCAATGCTATGTATGCATGTTGTTAATTAGTACACAGGTGGTTGGATTGTGAATGTAGGTGCGGTGTTCAATGACAAGGTTAGATAACCCCAGAGGGAGACATTTATTAAACAAAACATGTTTTTTTCTCCCACTCTGTCTCTCCAGTGGCACTCCACTCTGAAGTACCGACTGCAAAGAGTTCCGACCTGCTTCTCTTTAATCACAGATGTTTAGGCTGCAGCACAGCACCTGCATGAATAAGAAGAAAACACTATTCAGAAACAGTGCAGATTGCTGTTCTCTGTTAACTGCCGACGCACCTTCTTGGAGAAAGTCGTATTTTTCATCCCCAGGCAATAATACAAGAGCGGATGCGATATTACACAATTGGGTGAAAGGTTTTGCACTGTATAAATATATTCACTCTTGAGTAGTAAATTAGCAACAAACTATAATCATATATTAAATGGCTGCTGAATGCAAATAAATCATTTTCCTTTGAGGAATATTCCTCTTCCCCGCTCTGCTTTCTCTTTAAGAAATATTGCAGATGATATTGCAATAAAGCAGTTCCCTGAATTTTAATAAAAATTGGCATTTTTCAAATGATCCCCATAAATCTTGTCTAAACCTCATGTCCAGCTGCATCCATCTGCATTGTATAAAGGACCTTTCATTCTCTGTGTATTTGCTCTGAGAGTGAAAAATCACAGTATGTTCTGCTATATTTAGGCAGAGTCAACAAGCTTTCACATTATGGATAAAGCGGGTCTTTATCCTTCATAGTTAAGAACAAAGAACATTTCTAGCCAAACTGCAACATGCAACATGTGAATTACTGGAAAAAAAGTGTTTCATTAAAATTAACAGTAATAGTTTCATTTAATACACAATATTTCCAGTGATATAAGCCTACTGAAAAGCTTTTCTAACCCTGATATTACCATCACAATAAAGAAAATAATGGAAGTTACTGTTGTGGAGATTATACTATATCACCTCTTTAAAAAACAAAACAAAAAACAAGTTGCTACAAGTTAGCATGAAATGAACGCAAAATACATGAAATAAAACATTATTTTTCTTCTTTAAAGTGCTGTTTTTACAGGAAAAAGCTGGCAGCTGGGGTTACCACACAGCTGGGAAACTCACAACTGTTAAATCTACAAAAATAAATAAATAAATAAATTCACACAATTGTTGTATATTCATAGAATATTTCCTGTATTTTTACATGTAATAATTGCTTATTGGGGATCCATAATTTGTAAAATTAACAGGGAAATATCAAACAAAAAACTAATTTGAACTGGTAAAACAACTGTGAAATGTGCATTTTAAATGGAGCTGCTCTGCATATGATACATAAAATCTATTACTATGCTGTATTTTCATGTTTCAATGTGTAAGTTTAAATCATAAACCTGCAAACTTCTTACTGCTATGCCTACACCTAACATGCAAAAATACATCTTCAGAAAAGACTAGTGAGGAAAATATCACTTTTGGGAAATTTATTTTGCAGCCATCATCAATAAAACCAACTTACACAACAGTCACACAATTCAATCGAAATGCTATAAAACTGTGGAACATTCCCGCAAAGCAAGAACCATCTTCATGAAACAAGCATGTGGCAGACCCTCTACCAAAAAAAGTTACATAGTAACCTGTTAAAACAAAAATGACATATTGGCCCTTTCTCAATTCTCAAGTACGCGAGTATGTACTCGCGTTCTTGGGTACTCGTCGAGAACGCACGGGAGTACGGACTCGTGATTTGTACAATTGGAACACCAGCGTAGTTGATGATGTCACAGGTCAGGCTAACATCACCAGGCTGGATCGGCTGCTCCACTACCAATAAAGAATGAAATAAAATTACATATAAACGTTACTCTGTGTTTTCATTGAAAAAATAATACATGAAAAATATTTTTATTAACTACTTTACCTGCACTATAGCAAGATGTGCGCCTATATATAGAGCCACCGGCGGGAAATAATCGCGGGAATAGTTTGTGGTATCAGTGGTTGATCTGGTCAGTAAAAAGATAAGGAAAGGAAAAGAGAAAAAAGGAAAAATGGATCGGGTGGTTGTCGCAGTTGTTGCCGGCATTCTGTACCTTCAGGCTGAAACCGAAGCAGCGCAACTAAGAAGATGGATCTGGGAGAGAAGAGCCAGGATGAAGATGAGGGAGAGGAGACGTGCCTTGATGGCGTGCCTTCTCGACTCGGTACATTTTAAAAAAACAATCAATATCCTGGTGTTTCTATGCATGTACTCCTAAATCTAGAGAAAAGGTCGCATTTGCTGTGTATAATATCATAATATCATAATATCAAATTTGGCCCGCGGGCCAGAGTTTGACACCCATGTCCTACACTAATTGAAAGTCTACTAAGCACTGAATAAAAGTGTGTACTGTCTTTCTTTTAAAGCTCAAGTTGAAGAAAGGTTTAATCGGCACCACGCCAAGGCCAGAAACATCATAGAGCGTACCTTTGGCATCCTCAAAACACGCTGGCGATCCATTTTCTTGCGAGCCCTTGAGATCCGGCCTCTGTTTGCTCCCAAAGTTGTGGGAGCTTGCTGCATCCTCCACAACATCTGTGTGGCAACAGATTACGTCTGCCAAGAAGAAGGAGACGAGGAGGAGGCGGCACAAGCAGGACCAGAAGCTGAAACAGAATGCACAGGCGTGGACAGGGAGCTTTCTGGAGCTTGTATCCGAGCCAGGCTTGCTGCACGACTGTCTGCTCCTGAACAGCTGCCTGCATATCTGTTTGAACATGACTACATCTAGGTAAAGGTTTCATTTGTAAGATGTAGTCATGCTCAAACAGATATGTAGGCAGCTAAGGCCAAAAGAAAAAGCCTCCTGTTGGTTAAAAAAAAAAGTAAATTCAAATCATATTTTTTTTTTCAAATTAGTGTTAGTTAGTTAAGTTAATTAGTTAAAATACATCTTTATTTGTTCAGCTTGTAAATAGTTAGTGTTCTTTTTTGTATATTTGCTTGTGTGCTCACGGTTGTATAGGTTGAATTCAATGTTAAAAGTTATTGTAACTGTTTTACTTTGACTAAAGAGATTCTCTGTTACACATGCAGCAAAAACCTCACTTCATTATTGAGATTTAAATTGCTTTATTTATTTCAGTAGCTGCCCTCTCTCTCTCTTCCTCCCTAGCCAGCGCCTGTCTCTCTCTCTCTTCCGTTCTTTCCGCCTGGTCTGTCACTTCGATAGCTGGTTATCATAAGATTTGCTCCTCTAATCCTTCCCTAGAAAACAGGGAGCAGCAAAAGCAGTCAGTACTTACTCCCATCCAGTCTTGCAGGAATTTCTCTTTCCTGTAAGACTGTCATTTTCCGTCCGCCACTCAATGAGAGCCTGTGTTTCCTCGCTTGTCCCTTGATTAAAATATCAAATATTGCATTAATATATTAACAATCCAAGCAAATAAAAGTAGGGAAAAATGACAGCAAAACAATCAGGTGCTTTATTAAAACTTACTGTTGATACAAACGTAAAAATAACTTAAGGTTTTTAAACATTATACAGGATAGTACAAGATTTGTGTGAACGACTGGCTATTAAAATTGCCAAAGTGATTTAAATCAGAGCCTTTAGAGAAAGCGGAAATTTCAAAACAAAATGTTGTGCTCGCTATTTGGCGGGCAAGGCCCCTTTCGAAAACAGCATAGGAAATTTTTAATTAGGGTCTGTGCTGTTAAATTTACTAAATATTTGAAATTTAAATAACTATATTCTCACATAAAAATGCATTGAAAATGCACTGCATATTACAACAATAGTAGTATTTAACTTACAATTATGCGTCTTCTCCTCTGCCATTTTCACAGAGGTCTTGCGAAATGCATTCTGGGATATTTAGCTGTACCAAGTCCACACAAGTCACCACCGATGCATGCTCAATAAAACGGGCGGAGTGAGAACACATCCGGGAATTTTTTGCGTTCTCAGCTTGATGCGTACTTCGGATTGGAACAGTACTTGGTCTCCGACTGATGACGTATCACGAGTACACGAGAACGCAAGTACGCACAAGTACGCATATTGAGAAAGGGCCACAGTGCGAAAATTACCATAATCATCATCCCGCACAACACGCACTCTGCTGTCACAAACATGGCCCTGGTCATAGAAAACACATGTGTAGTTACCAGAGATGGGCAGTAACGCGTTACTTGTAACGCGTTACTGTAATCTGATTACTTTTTTCGAGTAACGAGTAAAGTAAGGGATTACTATTGCAAAATCGGTAATTAGATTACCGTTACTTTCCCGTAGGAACGCTGGGTTACTGCGTTACTAAAACCGTGATTTTTTGCGAGAATGTCTCACGACAGTGACGTAAGCGAGTGCGCCGTTAGTGACAACAGCTGTGTGCAGATCAACAATGGATCACATATCGAGTGCGGGAGAGAGTATGAGCATGCAGCGTTTAAAGCGTGGAAGTACTGACCTTACTTTGAGTTTGATTCCATAAAAAGTGACAAAAACATTAGTGTCCATCGTGCGTGGGAAGAAAACTTCTTTTTACAGCGAAAAAAACCCCTAAACTTCCAAGGAAGCACCAAGAGCGCAACGACGTAATGGGAAACTCACAGAGACACTGCCGTATCCTTCCACTGACCGCTGCACACCTGCACCAGGGTAAACCTCCGCCTACTGCAGTCCTGCTTTACAGGTGAAAATAGAGCAACAGGACCGCTGAGTCTTTGACTTTATTTATGTTCTGCTGTGTTTTACTTGGATCTATTTGAAAGAGTGAGTGTAAACACAAAAAATTATTTTATTTTATGTGCTGGAATGTGCAGAAAATAGGTTTAAATGTTAAACTCATTTATTCAAGTCAGAGAATGTTGCATATAATTAAATTTTTGCTTGATGCATAAAGTTAAAAGATTAAAAATGATAAAACAAGTTAAAAAAGAGACTTTTCCATTTGATTACATTTTGTATGATGGATTATGTAGAAAAAGTAGAATTGGGCTGAAAGAGCTATCGCTTTATCACCTATTCAGGTTGTAAATCGTGTTTTTAAAAAGTAACTAAGTAACTAAGTAATTAATTACTTTTGAAAATAAGTAATCAGTAAAGTAACGGGATTACTTTTTTGGGGAAGTAATCAGTAATTAGTTACTGATTACTTTTTTCAAGTAACTTGACCAACACTGGTAGTTACCATAGCAAAACATCAGGAAACCACCTGTGGGGAAACAAACCTATAAACACTGCAGTAACAGCACTATAGAAAAACAAACAAACAAACAAAACTGTGGAACATTCCTTCAAAGCAAGAACATTTTCATGAAACAAGCAGGTGGCGGACTCTTGACCAGAAAAAGTTTCAAGTACACATTGTGGATTTAACAAAGTAAAAGCTACCAGTCCACAAAGAGTCAATATTCAGGCTTAACGCCACTCGTGGTCGGAGAGATCCTGAAACAGGGTGAGGACTCGAGGGTTCTTGTTGGAAAGATGCTTCAAGTTTTTGTTTTCTTTTTTGGTTCCTTTTTCTGGGTTTATGGAGAAGAAACACCTGTAGAATAAAATCATATAAAAGCATATTAAGCATTTTAATTGATCAGTTAAAAAATAAGTACAAGCATATACATACAGGGAGTGCAGAATTATTAGGCAAGTTGTGTTTTTGAGGAATAATTTTATTATTGAACAACAACCATGTTCTCAATGAACCCAAAAAACTCATTAATATCAAAGCTGAATGTTTTTGGAAGTAGTTTTTAGTTTGTTTTTAGTTTTAGCTATTTTAGGGGGATATCTGTGTGTGCAGGTGACTATTACTGTGCATAATTATTAGGCAACTTAACAAAAAACAAATATATACGCGTGTGATGGAGCATTGTCCTGCATGAAAATCATGTTTTTCCACCTCCACCTTGCTGGCGTCTGAGTCGGACTGGAGCTCTCTGCCCTTTACCAATCCAGCCACGGGCCCATCCATCTGGCCCATCAAGACTCACTCTCATTTCATCAGTCCATAAAACCTTAGAAAAACCAGTCTTGAGATATTTCTTGGCCCAGTCTTGACGTTTCAGCTTGTGTGTCTTGTTCAGTGGTGGTCGTCTTTCAGCCTTTCTTGCGTTGGCCATGTCTCTGAGTATTGCACACCTTGTGCTTTTGGGCACTCCAGTGATGTTGCAGCTCTGAAATATGGCCAAACTGGTGGCAAGTGGCATCTTGGCAGCTGCACGCTTGACTTTTCTCAGTTCATGGGCAGTTATTTTGCACCTTGGTTTTTCCACACTGTTACTTTCTTTTTCTAGACGTGTCTTGAACGCGACAAAAAATTGGCCCACTCCCGCTCCACCAAAACAAGAACCCAAACAATAGTATCTTCTAAAATGCTAAGCAGCCATTTATTTGCTTCAGCAGTGAGCAGTGCCAAAAATAACAAACAAAACTCCCTAATGGTCCCTATGCTGTCCTACACAAAATGAAAACCAAACAAAAGACAATTCACTTACCTAACTTTCTACATGAAAAACAGGAGAAAACTTAATCAACAAGACGAGACAGAAGTAAAACTGAACACACTCACATGAGACGCAGACCTTCACAATAAAACAGGAAATGAGAACACTACACCAAGACGCAGACCTGACACTGAGAGACAGACAGAATGACACATGGAACCTGAACTAAACTAAACGTGAGATACAACCGAGAACAAATCCTTAAACATGAATAAACAGAAACATAGAATTCTAATAGTAATAAACATTATAATAATAATACTCATAGTGCCCAAAACCACAACAAACATTCAAAAATAAACTAATCAATCAAAACTCAAAATACTGGGTCGAAACTGACCCAGAACCGTGACAACACGCTTCTTGCGACCCTGTTGACTATTTTGAATGAAACGCTTGATTGTTCGATGATCACGCTTCAGAAGCTTTGCAATTTTGAGACTGCTGCATCCCTCTGCAAGATATCTCATAATTTTTGACTTTTCTGAGCCTGTCAAGTCCTTCTTTTGACCCATTTTGCCAAAGGAAAGGACGTTGCCTAATAATTATGCACACCTGATATAGGGTGTTGATGTCATTAGACCACACCCCTTCTCATTAGAGAGATGCACATCACCTAATATGCTTAATTGGTAGTAGGCTTTCGAGCCTATACAGCTTGGAGTAAGACAACATGCATGAAGAGGATGATGTGGACAAAATACTCATTTGCCTAATAATTCTGCACTCCCTGTACACATACACAGTCATGGCCAAACTGCAACAACAATTGGTTTCCCCAAATTCAAGACAAAATATAACGAAAATGCTTTGGGAAGTGAACACTGCATGGTCAAAAGTATTGGCACCCTTCACAACAAGTGTTTTTTGCAGTGATAAATCACACTTTTGCATTTTAAAAATCCAGCGCAAAGGTTATAGATAGTCAGACGTCAGCTGAGTCTTCGTCTGGCCCCGAGTCTTAGCCAGGCTTGGACCCAGATTCAGACTGTTATTTTATAAAAACAGTCTTAATCCGGGTCCAAACCCAGCCAAGAGTCAGAGCCAGACCTGGATTCCAGCCACCTCAGAGCCAGACTCCAGATCCCAGAGTCTCAATCACAATTGTTGTAACGCGAGATTCTCAGGTCTGAGAAATAAGAAAGACATATTTGCCCACCTTTGAAGAACCTCCAGAGTGAAAGCCAGCTCAGATAATGGATGTCAAAATTGTAGTAGCTCTCGAACATGATGCACAATGCAGAAATGAATGAGGATATGTTTGTGCTGACGAGGTTCCGATCAAGACTCAGCATGTATCTTCTTAAGGAATAGCAGGACTGTCCTGTGAACCAATTATTTAACAGGTTATATTAATAAGCACTGCAGTACATGACATTCTATAAACAGTGCAATTAAAAAAAGAGAGAGAGCTATGAAAAAGACTTACTAAGGACAATAATAGTGGATATCAGAGACACTTGCTCCAGTTGCACCTCATCTGCCAGACATGTATCTTCTACATGGAAAACTCCTCCTTCTCTTCAAAGTAGCTGAACAGAAGCAGGACCACCTCTTTCACCTCATCTGAGCAGCCACTCTGCGGTCCCCGTATCCTCTTAAGCCTTGCATCAGTCTGAAGGAACGTCTTGGTTTTGCTGACACCAACTGTAGTCATGTAGTCCAGAAAGACCTTTTCCCCTTCAAATCCAAGTAGTCTATATAATAGAGGCAGGAATTAGCAGCTGTCCTTGCAGTTTAAGGTAAAAGAGACACATGTTTCTGAGATAAGACTGACCATCATTCTCTGGCATATCACTGGCTGAACTAGCAGATAACATGGTTTTATGTGTGTTTTCTTAATAATCTGTACTGTCATTTGGGGGCTGAGGGTGAGATTATACATGTCATCAATACCATCTGGGGAACATGCTTTATGCTTCCTACACTTTTTCCTTACTTTTTTGTAAACACATGCATACAACCATTCTATAATACTGGACTTATTTTTCTACTTTGAACTTTGAGGGTGTTTAAACAAGAGAGAAAAGTGTGAAAATGTCCATGCTTGTCTGAGAAAAGTGTATAAAGTGTGTAGTGAATGGTTTTACAGCCTTAAAACATCTATAATAATTGTAAAAAATAAAGCTGGCTATGTTTCACCTATGGCGGGTTATTTTTTAGAACGTAACTCCCGCGATAAACGAGAGAACACTGTACACACCCTCTTAATGTGACCAATATCCTTTTACAAAACACGCAGGTGACCATTTTTAGTATTTAAAAAGTTTGCCCGTGCTTTTCAGCTGAACTAGCATGCTAGCGCTAAGTTATCAAGTATTAGTCTAAATATCAACTGGTGCTAGTGATGTTTTGTATGGGCAGAAATCTGTGCCATCAGAAACTGAATTTGAATAAGTTAAATTTGAATTTGAATTGCTCAGACTGAATCTGAATTGTAACTTGAATAAATGCTTTTGAAAACTGAATTTGAATTAGTCTAATTTGAAATTGAATTTATGGTTTGAAAATGATCATCACTAAATTGAAATTGAATTTTATATTTTGAAAATGAATTGATTTGCTTTGAAACTGCATTTTATCCTTTAAAAATTCAGCTCTCGAATAATTTCAGTTTCACTTCTCACCATTCAGTTTCAGTTCTACAATTCAATTTCAGTTCCAAAATTCAGTTTTTTGGAACTTACATCCGGTTCCAGTTCAAGCGCAGATTAATAGAACTACGTTTTACTAGCGGACCGAAAGTGTTACTGACGGGAATCTACAGCGTCTTGAGCTGAATTAAGACTTCAGAAGTCATTTGTCATGTCGAATGACCAGCGGATGAACTCTCAGGTTGGTAATAAATGTATTACATGTATAAGACCAAGCGTCATGTTAACAAATGATAGCCGTAAGGTAACTTTTATGCTTATTGTAGCTGTTAGCTAAAATCGCTAATTTAGCGTAGTTTGCCCTGAATTCAGCTTTGACAAACAAATATGATCTAGAGCAGGGCGATATGGCCAAAAATATTTATCACGATATATATTTGAAAATTTGCGATAACGATATAACCGACGATATAATTGATGCGAGACAAAATACAACTCCACAACATTACTAGCGCAAAAAGACAACCTTCCATTTATTTTCACTTAAACAAGAAGCTGGTTTTTATGTACATTAAAGCTTTATAAAAATGTAACAGTGCAAATGCAAATTCCTTGCTGAAAGTTTAACCAAAAGGCATTTCCAGTAGAAATGGGCTGACATATCCTGAGCATAACCATGTATAATATCCACTGAAGTTAAAAAGAGGTGCTTTGCAACATTAAACTGCAGTGTGCAGTACGCATTTTTCGGACCATAAGGTGCACGGGATTATAAGGCACATTAAGCGAAACAAAGCAGTCAGATAAATCAAACTTTATTAAACTCATTCTTCTTGCTTCCTCCACTTCTGTACCATTGATTCATTAATGTTGAATTCTCTGGCAGCTGCTCTATTCCCATGTTGTTGCAGTATATTAATGACTAACCTCGTATTGTGGATGGATTATCTCAGTTGTTCTCCTGACTGAAGTTTGGTCCGTTTACAGCATCCTGCCATGAGATTGCATTTGTCTCTAACCATGAAGAACCTTCACGTTAACTTTTATAAGTGGAAAAGTGTTAGTGTTCGTCCTCCAGCTTCACTGTTTATGTTATGCTAACATAGCTGTGTCGCTAGCGATCACGTAGCACATCATTATATACCAGCTAGCCCAACTTCAGTAACCCTACAAACGTCACTGCTGTTTAGTTTCCTGTCTTCATTTATGTTGGACGTGATAGCAGAGCTGTACGTTTGATTTTTTTCAGAAATCTCTCAGTCAGAACATGCAATATCATGCTTAGGTAACTAGCGAAACTAGCGAGCTAACTTCCGCTAGCTTCCTGCTAACTTCTAACTCCGTTAAATGTAATAACTTTTGTTTTCATGGATGCCTGGAAGTTAAACTTTATAGTTACACCTGGTAAAGCAGCAATGCTGATCGTTTTATTAAAGATGAAAGAATTTAGACAGTTTTTAACTCTAAGTGATGCTGCAGTGTTGTTTGACCTGAAACATACGGAGTTTAGGACCCAGATTACTCCCAGATTTAAGAGCATCTTAGTCCGACAAATACGACAATAACAACGGCTGCTTGCATGTTCTGCAAAAAAATGTGCTTTGTTGTGTATCTGACGGACAAACACCAAACCAGTTCCACATCACGGAAGTTGCACCATTTTTACAAACCAATTCTGGTTCATCTGTTTCACTCAACAATCGGCCATGTGCGTATGAAAACAAAGGCACTGCGCATGCGCGTTTTACTCCCATTCTATCGCGATATTTCATTTTCCTATCGTTGCCTAACATTATACCGGTATTACCGTGAACGGTATAATATGGCCCAGCCCTAATATAATCGACTGTTTCTAGTAGAATTCCAAAGTTGTCATCTTGTACCCTCTCAGAGTACCCCCTCTGTATGCTTGCAGAGACCCCTACAGTAGGGAAACATGCAAAACGGTGTCCAAACCTTTGTATTTTAGCTTTATTTATGTCTTACACAGCATCCCAACTCTTTAGCTAACTTAATAACTTTAGCTAAAGTGAATAGTTAGCCTAATTCATTCAACATGTCTTTCAAGTAAAGCTTAATGAAGCACTGCACAGAAATGCAGAAATGGTTCATGAGAATAAACAATTGGACACTAAATACAGAGAACTGGAAGGCCGAAATAAAGACTTGGAAGAAAGGCACAAGGAAAGTCTCATGAACCAACAGAAGCAGCCCAACGTGGACATCATAAATGAGGGCTGGGGAATAATGTTTAATCAAGCTCAGCAGCGCATTGCAAGCCTGATGACAGAAAAGAAGCAGAACAGCCATAAGTTAAGAACAATGTCCTGCCAGCTTCAACAAGCACAAGCTGTTAATCAGGAGCTCCATGGGAATCTCCAAGACGCTGAGAAAAAGAAGCAGGAGATGCAAGTACAGCTTGATGAAGCCCAGGAGAAAAACCAAGAGCTTCTTCAAGAGAAGAAACAGCAGGACATAAAGGAGAAAGACATGGAATGCAAACTTCACAACATGAAGAAACAAAATGTCTTGCAAATAAATGTTACGTTTCGGTGTTGTCAGTGTGTTGTTTTTGGCGTGACTGTTATGTGTTTCCTGTTTTACTTTGAAAGTCTGTGTTATCTTAGTGTTTTCAGTTTACGTTTCCCTGTCTCGTCAGTTCTGAGTTGCCCCAGCTGTGTTTCCCTCTTGTTGTCCATTTTCCTGATTGCTCCCTCTAGGTATTTAAAACCTGTGTTTCAGTGTGTCATGGTTGCGATCTCCCCCGTGTTGTAAATAGTTCGGTGTTTTGTTGTAAATAAATAGTTTGTTGTAAATAGCTGTAAATAGATTTGTCGATACTTTTGTTTTGGGATTTTGGTGGAGAGCCTTAGTGGGTTTTTTTCTGTGGTTTTTTTTTTTTCTTTATTTGTACTTTTTTCGTGTTGCACTCCGGTTGCCTAGGCCGGGGTGTAACATAAAGATTAATGAAGCACTGCACAGAAATGCACAAGTGCTTCATGAGAAGAAACAACTGGACACTAAATGCTGGTGAACCAACAGAAGCAGCCCAACATAAATGAGGGCTGGGGAATAATGTTTAATCAAGCTAAGCAGCGCATTGTAAGACTGATTATAGAAAAGAAGCAGAACAGCTACCAGCTTCAACAAAAACCAAGAGCTTCTTCAGGAAAAAGAGCAACTGTAAAAAATGCAGGGAAAGACACTGGATCATAAGGCGGCATAGCCTGGTCTTCCTCCACCGCTTTTCTCATCTCCTCACCCCTATACCTCCCCTCTTGCCCTTTCTCTCCTTCCACCTCTCCATCATTCTCCATTTTTTCTTTCTCCCCTCCCTTCTTCATCCTTTTTCTTTTCTTTTTTCCCCCTCACCCCCCCAACTAGTCAAGGCAGGTGACCCTCCCTGAGCCTGGTTCTGCAATAGGTTTCTTCCTTTAAAGGGAGTTTTTCCTATCCACCATCGCCGAGTGCTTGCTCAGAGGGGATTGTTGGGGTTTTCTCTCCTCCTTTCTCTTTCCTTCCTTATATCCCTTTCTTTTCACCTCCCCTCTTCTCTCCTACCATCTCTCCTCATCCTCTCCATCACTCTTCATTTTTTCTTTCTCCCCTCCCTTCTTCATCATTTTTCTTTTCTTTTTTCACCCTCACTTAACTTATTCTTGACTAACAATAAACACAATCAACCATATTTTTACTCGTGTCAAATCAATGTCTCTTCATTCAAGAATAATTCATCTTATGAATAAAAGCAGCAAACGGGTAATAGCTGTGTGTGTTGGTGGGGCGGCATATTTACGTTTTACATTTTCAAATCAAATCAAATCAAATCACTTTTATTGTCACATCACATGTGCAGGCACACTGGCACAGCACATGCGAGTGAAATTCTTGTGTGCGAGCCCCACAAGCAACAGAGATGTGCAAACACAACAACACAAACAAGCAAAATACAAGAATGGCCAACCTGAAACTAATAAATATATGTACAATATATAATAGTGTATGCATTTCTGGATGTGTATACTAAATATTTTCCTACGTGTGTGTGTGTGTGTGTGTGTGTGTGTGTGTGTATACACATTTTTACAAATTAAATAGTAAAAAAAAAAAAATAATAATAATAATAATAATAATAAAATATATAAAATATACAGAGTTGAATATGTGCAGAACAAGTGGCATTTATATATAAATATAAATATATAAAATTTATATATTTTATAGTATCTGTCGTGATCTGCTGGTTTGACTCATCCAATAAAGAAATGCATTATTTAGACTGGTGAAAAGCACAGATTTTATTCACATTTGGATTAAAAAATTAAATAGATGAAAGAACAATTGAACATAGTCTTAAAAAAACAAACCAGAAACATGAAGACATTGTAGATACATAGCTAGGACCAGAGTCTAGGTTTGCAAGAGCAGTTTATACTGGTAATCTGAAGTAACAGACCACTGTGAATTTGGAACTGCTGGCTGCAATGGAAAATGGAATGAAATGTACAGTTTCAGCACTTAAGTTGTTGGATCTAAATTACAGAAGGAATTAAATAAGACATCATCCATCTTCTTCCGCTTATCTGGGGCCGGGTCGCGGGGCAGCAGCCTAAGCAGAGAAGCCCAGACCTCCCTCTCCCCAGCCACCTCCCCCTTTCAGCTTGTCAGGCGGAAAACCAAGGCATTTCCAGGCCAGCTGAGAGATATAATCTCTCCAGCATGTCCTGGGCCTGCCCCAGGACCTCCTCCCGGTGGGACATGTCCGGAACACCTCACCCACGAGGTGCTGAGGAGGTGTACTCATTAGGTTATTATCTTCTGTGGATAAAAAGCCAGCTGAACTCTTCACTATTCACCAGTCAGCTGTGCGTTGGTAACTTGGTGCTCAACCTTTTTTTCACTCTTACTTCATGTTACCTGACCTCCTCTTGTCTCCATTCCTATTTCTCTCCCTGTCTGTTCCTTGGCTGGTAAAATGTGTTGGGTAAAAGCGGGTGAATAGATCAAAATATGATAGTATCGACACCAACACTGATACTCCATACTCCTTTGCTATCTATTTTTGTTGATTTATTTCTTGGAAATTAATTGGAAATAATTCCAGTTCATTTGTGAAAAATCTCTGAATACTTTTTTGTTGGCTGTGAAGTCTGTTTTATTTATATAACATGTTTAAAACAGAATTTGACTCATGGTTTAAAGACAGACACATTTAAATTACAGGTACTGAAAAAAACATTTTGAAAATATAATAATATAATAATAGCTAAAAGGTGTGTTATATTGTGTTAACTACAACTATTATTAGGGGCAGTAAAAATCTGTGATACATAGACAAGGACATGAGAAGCCAAGCAGGAAAGATAAGGGAAAGGGAGAGGGAGAAAAGTGTGACCACCTTTGTCAAGAGCCAAACGAGGAACGAAAGGCTTTGCTGAAACTTTAAACAACACAAACTGGAACGTGGAAAACATATGAAATGTTTAAAGTGAGAAATTTCAGTATTTGATGGAAAATACTTGCTGATTTTGAATTTGATGGCACCAACCTCTTAAAAACACTGAGACTGTGGCAACAAAAGGCTGGAAAAGTAGGTGACATTAAAAATTGACGGATATATGAACAATTTGCAACTAACTAGGTCAGCTGCCAACATGTCAGTAACATGACCGGGTACAAAAAGAGCATCTTAGGTAGGCAACAGTTTGTCAGAAGCCAAAATGGGCTGAGTTTCACCACTGATCTTCAAAAACTGTATACAAATTGTGGAACAATTTCTGAATAATCTTCCTCAACACAAAATTATTTCAAAAGAGTCAGAGAATTTGGAGAAATCTCTGTGTCCAAGGGAAAAGACTGAAATGAGATGCAAGGAAGAAGCCATATGTGAACCAGAAACACAGCTGACTTCTCTGAGCCAGAGCTAATTTTAAATAGACTGAGAAGGAAAACTGTTCTGTGGTTAAGTGAACTGTCCATGAACTGTCAAAAGCCTTCATCACTGATGGTATGGGGTGCACATGTGCTGAAGATATATAAAGGTTTTAGATTTTAAAAAATGGGAAAAAACAAAGTACAGATGAACAGAATATACCGATAAAAGCAGAAAACACATGGGAAAAGAATCAAAGAAAAAAACTAATGACCTCACTGTCAGTGACATTGAAACCAGGATGTTTAACATCATCTCAAAGTGCATCCTGAAGGTGTATGGTGTATGTCTGAGAGATAATTTGAAAGAAATTATGACTTCTTCTCTTTCATTGAACGAGAAATAGTGAATAACTTAAGTGCTGGCTTCTGGGGAATGTAATTTAACAGGTTAATAAACAAAAGTAGCACATTTGTTGTTTGATGCATCTGATATTAACTGCAGGTGGTGAAATATCAGACCAATAATTGATTAAAAGTGGCTAAATTGAGTCAAACCATTTCCCATGAAGGCCTTTCCAAAACACAATAAATGCAAAATAATTTCACAGGGTTTTCAGCTACTATTTGCTGCTCTGGTGCACTTTTCTTTTATGATTTCTTTTTTCTTGTGTTGAATTTAAATGCTGTAGATTAAGTATGCCATTGGAAAATAAGGAGTGAGACAACAAAAAGAATGAAAGTAATGTCTGGATTTCGCCAGCACAGACTATATGTGAGCTCAGAAAATTGCTCTGGTGTGTGTGTGGCCTTCCTCACTGTTAACTACTGGTAGTGGGTCATACTAGAGGAGCAGTGGAAGAAAACCACACCATTACTTCTTCTAACACAGGGCCTTTATTATTTTCACTCTGAATTAAAGTTTGAGCTCATCATGTGGTTTGTTTGCATTGCTGTTAGCTTACTCTTCTTGTTTGTCAAAATGCCTTTAAACCTAAGCTGTACTTTGTACTATATAGAAAATGACAAAATTACTCACAAAAATGCTCATGTTGAAGATGAGAGCTGAAAAATGACCAATCATGCTATAATCAATCCATAAGCAACAGTTTGAAAAATTACTTTATTCAAATAAATGTTTGCATGTTTGCACACCAACTCAAAAGATGACCGGTTATTACCTTACTGCTGCCAACAGCTGACCACAAATGAAGTACACTCACTAATTAGGTAAAGCTTGGTAGTGCTAGGGTAGGCTTACTTTTGCCTTTAGAATTGCTTTAACTCTTCGTGGAACAGATTCAACAGATCCGGAAACATTTCTCAGGGATTTTAGTCCATATTAACATGTTATGCTACACATACAGCTGTCAGAAAATGGGTAAACTGTGGTTATAAAAGGATGATTAACATGGTGGGCACCAATATACAGCTAGGCTCTGGTGTTTAAATGATAGCTCAGTTGGTTGAAAATACTCCCCAGATCATTACACCATAATGGATTGCATTTATATAGCACTTTTTGAGACCCTCAAAGTGCTTTACATTAAAATTCCACTATTCATTCACACAATGGTGGAAGCGACCTACAGTTGTAGCCACAGCTACCCTGGGGCTTGCCCAAGGAAACAACGACCAAGACAGACAGAGCTGGGGATCGAACTGGGAACCTTCCGGTTACAAGATGAGCTTCCCAACCCCCTGAACCACGATCGCCACCACAACAAGCCTGTCTTGAACCTTTGACATGAGGCAGGATGGATCCAGGCTTTCATGGTATTTAGTGAATTTGAGACTTATCAGGCAATTTTCTAGTCTTCGATTATCCAATTTTGGTGAACCTGTGTGACTTATAGCCTCAATCTTTATGTTTAGCTGATTTAGCTGATACCATACCTGGTGTGGTCTTCTGGTACTGTAGCCCATCTGGTTCAAGGCTTAACATATCAGAATTCCCAGAAGAGTTTTATTCTTTCTTTTTAAAATAAAACAAAAACAAAACAAAAAGTATTCAACAGGATAGATCGATAGACAGTTAGATCAAAATTAAGGATGAATGATTGGTGTACCGTGTGTATTATGATGCGAAACAAAAAACAGCAAAACCTAAATACATTAACAATACTAATTACCCAAAGTGATGCAGCAAAATTAATTAATTTCAGCTTCTAAATGCTAAAGTCATTGTTTGTGTGATGTTTGTCTTATATTATCAATCATTTTAAATCTGAGCTTTCTTTCTGAGCTTGTTCAGAATACTGTCTTTAAACCTAAAGTAAGTTGTTATATACTAAGAATAACCTTTAACGATGGAAATAAATAATATTTTGTCTTTACATATTTTATTTTGTGGAGTTGAATGCTCTTTCATTCAATCACTCACTTAAAATTACCCTATACGTTAGCGACACGTGGAAACTACAATTCCCAGAAAACCTAGCAGTTGTCTCTCTGAGGTCACCAGGAAGCTGCTTCTTCACAACAGACGGTGTTCGCTAATTATTCACCGGCGTACACCGCAAGCAGCCCAGCTAGGCGGAGTTAACCACTCTATTAAAACTAGCTCCCCAGTGAACTCCTTCGGAGTTGTTTACTTCGTATAAACCTCTTCTGAACAAAAAAACATCTTTTCAGCTGAACAGGTGAGGACGAGCAGGAGGCTTGGAGGACGGTATATTTGAGTGAGAGTTGGGTTTTATACAGCCTGTTGGTTGCACCTGTGTAATTTGGCCAGAATTACTTTTTATACATTTAGCTACGATAGTAACTCTATGACAGTTATGAGCGGTTTGGTATGACTGTTTCGTGTGTTTCTTTCTTAAGTTTGTTACTGTTATGTCGTAAGCATGTAGTTGTTGTTTAGTACACACGTGATTCACCCCAAAGTGTTTCAGACATATCCAGCGGTCACTGTAACGTCAGTCTGCTCAGGCGCCCGGTGCACGCAGCTTCAGCAGAGGTGTCTTGTCTTCTCCTTGAAAGTAAGCCAAACTGCTCCTTAGTGCTATACAAAGTGTCGGACGCAGTGTGAAGATGTCCTCCACTTGTGGTGCTGTAGCCTCCCCTTGTTGCTTCGACTGTTCATGACGCATAACGTAACCGATAAATAGCCCGTTTTGGGCCAAACTGCAGTCAGTGATTGGCTCAAAAGCATTGAGTTTGTTGGTAGTGTAGTGTCGTTACTTGGGTACTAAACGGAGCTACGTGTGCATGGTGCCATAGACAGTATAAAGTAACGGAAAGAAAGGATTTCAGTATAAAAGTAGAATCTTATACTGTCTGTGGACATTTGTGTACTGTAGTGTGCATGGTTGCACTCACTGATAATGGATGTCACTTTGACCTTTGAATAAAATACTCAGGTCCAGTTTCAAAGTCTAAAGTTTAAACGTCTCTGTCGCTGCAGACCACCAGGAAGGCTATTTCAACTGTGGTTTAGTTTGTCCTCTTCTGGTAGTCTTGGGTGCTTGAAAAGAAGACAACGGGACTTTCTTGTTCTTTAGTTCTGAAACAACTATTGGAGATTCTTAATGATCCTGGTTCATTAACTCACTATTGTGGATACCCCAGGATAATTCAAGGTGTGAATTGTTTTTTAAACATTACCACCCTCTGCCACAATGTAAGCTATTAAGGGCGCATGGGTCAAATTGTGACTGGGGAGGGATCTCAAGACTGCATTGTAGGTGGGTGATAGTTAGTGTCTGCTTAGTGACGGTCATTCAGAGTGGATGTAGACAGCCTCCTTTATCCTTTTCTTAAACAATTTCTCTTGGTCAAAAAGATGAACATCTACTATGACCTGGATGACTGAGGACCTGCACAGACATCCATCTTATGTTTTTACTATAATACATATTTACATGTATATGTTATACTTAGAGACTTAGAGAGTTTTATTGTCGTTGTGCAGTTTCTTGCACAGTGAAATTGGGCAGCTGGACCACAAGGTGCAAAAGTAAAGAAGGGAAAACAATATACAATGAGGGGAAAATAAATAAATAAATAAATAAAAAGCAATATATTTTTATACATATATGTGTGAGTGAACTATATACATGGTGTATGCATAGGAAACATTGAAACAGAAAATAGACTGTCAGTATACTCTACACTACTTGCCAAAAGTATTTGCTTGTCTGCCTTCACATGCATATGAAGTTGAGTAACATCTTATTCAAAAACCATGGGGTTTAAAATATGTTGGCCCACCTTTTGCAGCTATAAAGGTGCTCTGTCAGGTTGAGGTCAGGTCTCTGCAGGCAAGTCAATTTCGTCCACACCAAACTCATTCGAAAAAAGATATATCGAAAAATATATATAAAAAGATAAAAGGATATCGGTGAGTAGTGGCAGCAAGTCGCGCCAGCGTTCACTCAACCGGAAGATGATAACTTGTACCTCCAATGGCATTGTGGAACCTGCTTTGTGGACTGATGTACAGTTTTGTTGGAACAGGAAGGAGCTAAGTCCAAGTCCCCACACAGTGCAGCATGTTTTACACCGCTTTAACTGAAGCTTTGGATTGCGCTTGGCGATTTAAGGCTTGGATACAGTTGCTCAGCCATGGAAACCGATACCATGAAGCTCTCTATGCAATGGTGTTGAGCTAATCTGAAGGCCATGTGAAGTTTGGAGGCCTGTCGTGATTGATTCAGGAAGTTGGAGAAACCTGGCTACTTCTATGCACCTCAGCATCCACTGACTGCTCTCTGTGATTTTAGGTGGCCTTCCACTTTGTTGCTGAGTTGCTGTTGCTCCCAATCACTTCCACTTCCACTGACTGTGGGAGTCACTCTGGCACTGATTGCTTTTTCACAACAGCAATGTCCTTAATAGTAGCAGATCCAGTTTTTCTTGGTTTGTTTTCAGCAGACCAACCACATTAAAACCTCACCAATTTTACACTTAACCTTGGGTAGGTCACTTAAGAAAGTCCGCAGATACGCAGTAGAACCAATATAGGACTTTTAAGACCAATATTGAAGCTGATATTTAGTAAAAGTCTGATCATTTTTTTCTTTCAGAAAACATAGCAGCTACATGTAATTATTTATGAGTCCTTATTAAGCTAATATGACAGTGCTGTATAAATTAAACTGTTTTATTGTCCCAATAGAGAAGTTCCAGAGCTCTGGTTGATGCAATATCAACACTCATAATATGAGTATTTCTGTTGAATGAGCATCATCCATCCCTCTGAACTCTCTTCAAATTTGTCTTCGTCTTTGGATTACCAATGTTTAAATAAACCAAAATGCGTGTTTCTTTCATTTCATATATAAACTGTCTGCCATAAGAAAACTCACTATTTTGTTTATCTTCAGGCAAATTCACATTATAGTACAGCTCAGGTACAGTGTTGAAGCTGTGTGTTATTGCCTCTTAACACAGTCTGGCTCCATTGCCAATAGCATTCACACAGAGAGTAGTGTTCTAAGGATCCTCTGATGCGATGTGGCTTTGAAATCTGTTTTTTGATTTCTCACTCTTCCCAAGGTCGACCTCATTCCCCTTAAACAGAAGGTTTGTCGCCCAAGGATTTTTCACCCGAAATTGCACTTTCAGAGATTTGTCCCGGTTGCCTGTGTGTTTCCCTTTGATGCGCTGCAAAGCTTTCCATCTTAAAAAGAAAAAAGTGATGTTGCTGTGTTGCAGCATGACCACAGCATCAATTTAGATGTTTGACGGATGTGCAAAGCATAAAATGGGCCCCCTTTCTCTGTCTTTCCCACAAAATGTAGGCACAATAATAAAAGATCATGTGATTGCAGGTCATGAGCAACATAGAAATGAGATCACATCAACTGATGTTACCAGTCCAGGAATGGGGCTGCTACTGTGCTGTTATTAACAGCTTTTTCTCTGTCACAATGTGACACCCACTTTGAGCTGCAGGGCATAATCAGACCGTACCATTTCTGGCACTGAGTCCAGAAATGAAGCTGCACTTACAGTTAGTGCTAAAGGTTCCTCATTACAGCCAGTACAGTGTTGCTGTTATTGTTTTCATCTCAGTTTGAGTGTGTTTGTCAGTGAGTCATCATGGAAAACTGCTGTTCTGGAGACATGTACTGTTATATGAACTACATATTCTTGCAAACACTTTGACATAGACTGGCAGACTTTTAGACTGTATGTGTGTCTGATAGGGCTGCCACGATTTGTCGACTAGTCACGATTACGTCGACTATCAAAATCGTCGACGACTGATTTAATAGTCGACGTGTCGTTTGAAGCTTTGTAAGATCGCAAAAGACGCAGGAATAATAGCAGGATTTAAGAGTGTAATAACGGACTGAAACAGAAGATGGCAGCACTGCATGTACAAGGATTCCAGCTGCCGTTAAACCCCGAAGAAGAAGAAGTAGCTGTGTCCCAGAATTCATAGCGCGGCCCAGCTTAGTTTCCAACAATGGCGGTAGCTAGTTAGTTTTAATATTACTCTTATTATTCTTTCTGGGTCACAAAATAAACGTTTAACATATTTTCAGGCGAGAATGTAGCTGTGTAAACCTCAAATATCGGCTCAGTTTATCAGGACACCACATATTTTCAAAAGCGCTCCGACGTTTTCGGAGACGTCTGTTACCCACTAGCTCGATAGCTAGCCGGGGGCTAGGTCACTAGCGCCGTGAGAACACCGGACTCCCGGCAAATTGTTTTCAAACCCACCACCGTCTTTCACGACTCAGGTTAAATATATATGAGTCACTTAGATAAATTAAAAATGTTGTTGTTTGGCTTTTTTTTTTTTTTTAGTATTTTATTTGTTCCTGAGTAAATCGGTTTGGCTGAGATTAAAGTTATAGTTTTTACACAGCTGAATAAACGTCAAGCAGACAGCTGATTATCAGAAGTGTGAGATGCTGGAGAATATACCCCGGTGTCCTGTTATATTTTAGATAGCAAGGAGTTTATTAAACTTTACCGAAACAATCTGCAAATTTCATTAAAATTGAATAAACTATCATCTTGTCTTTATTTTTAGTTAGCACCTTAAAAGCTTAAAGCTGTAAGCTAATGATAGTTATATAAGCTGTAGTTTTACGTCCAGTGGATGATGATCTGATTAGTCGACTAATCGCAAAAATAATCGGTGACTAGTCGACTATCAAAATAATCGTTTGTGGCAGCCCTAGTGTCTGAACAGATTTTTGTCAGCTAAACTTAAATTTCTCCTAACATCACAGGCTCTGATATTAGCCTCCCCACCCCATCCCCCCCAACTACTGCTATTGGTGTTGCATTGGATTGCATTAAACTGAAAGAAGTTTCTGTTATTTGATCCTATAGTCCTTTAATCATGGCACTGGCTGGGGTTAGAGTTATTGAGCTGGCAGGCCTGGCACCCGCACCCTTCTGCGGCATGATCCTGGCAGACTTTGGTGCCAAGGTGATCCGTGTGGACCGGACCAAAGTTCCTACGTCTTTGGACACACAAGCGCGGGGGAAACGATCTGTGGCCATCAACTTGAAGACCACGGAGGGTATAGCTTTGCTCAGGAAGCTCTGCATAAAGTCTGATGTGGTCCTGGAGCCGTATCGCAAAGGTGAGACCTGCAGCACAATAGTGCCAGCAAGGTGTCTTGCTCTCTACAACATTATTGTACTTATGTACAGAATTACTTAAGTAATTATAATGTTTAAAAACAACTTAATTCTTATAAATTCACTTACATAACAAGTTGGCAATTTAGGGAAAGAAAACTATATATCCTAATGTAACACAGAAGTATGGCTCTTTGAGTTATATAAAAAAACTTTGTGTTTTATTATACTCCTATTTTTTTTACACATAGAAGATTCTTAATTTTTAAATGCCATTGACTCTTATGTGTCTTCAAAGGGTTTACATAAGGTGACAAGCCACGTAGGAATATGAAAGTCTTTGAAAACCAACATCAGCAGTAGCAGAAACAGAAAAGGTAATGTGTGATTAAATTTACATGTGGACTTAATTTTGACTGCCCAGGTGTTATGGAGAAACTTGACCTTGGTCCACATGAGCTATTAAAGGAAAATCCTCGGCTGATCTACGCTCGCTTGACTGGATATGGTCAGAGTGGATCTTATGCCACCGTAGCTGGGCATGACATCAACTACACTGCCATGTCAGGTAACACAACTGTTAATGCTTTCAGATCAAAATTTTAGACTCATAAGACTGCAGACTTCATCAAATATTTATATGTATTTATTATTAATTGACATTTATTTTATCCTTCTTTTACGTGTGCACATGAGCTGTGAAAACAGGCCCTTTTAAGGGTGTCTGCATCTCACAGTTAGAAATGAGCTCAATGCTCCTTCATGTTTAAAAAAAGAAGCCAGTTAAGGTGGTTTAAGCACTGATCTAGGATGCTTCCTGGTCACTTCCAAGGTGAGGTGTTTTGCAGCAGAACCAGGATACACTGAGAGAATATGGGCCAATCCATTAAACACCAACATATTTAAATAGCATCATTTCAAAATTCTTTAAATAGAAATGTTAACATTTTCTTACCTACCATGTGGCGTTACCTTAACAACCACAAAGGCTTTTTTTTTTATCCTTCTCTGGCTTTGTGATTAAACTGTTTCCTTGTTTCGTTTTTTTCAAAACAGTGTAGTTAGAACCATTTCTTCAAACTTAAAATTCATATATAAAAAGGTATGTACTCACATTCCCAGTTCCCATTTTAAAACTTCATGGCAGCGCTATAAACTGTGTGAAGGACTGCAGACTGACACAGGGTTTGAATAAAAGGGTTTGAAATGACAAGGGAGCCTTCATGAACTTGATAATTTGAGGTTGGGATAACCCTAAAAAAATTAAAATCTTAACAAGAGTGTAATGTGTGAATCTCTGAGAACAGTGGGAATGGGTTTAAGTCACTCATAAAGATGTCGGCATCTCACCAGAAGAACCGGAGGCAGGGACCTTTTCTGGCCATTCACTGTAAAGCCTAGAGATGGTTGTGTGGGAAAATCCCAGTAGATCAAGAGTTTCTGAAATATAGACTTGCACATCTCGGAACTAAATCATATCACATTCAAAGCCACTTTGATCACTTTTCCTCCCCATTCTGATGTCGTGGTGGTTGTGTTGATCATGTCTGCATGCCGAAATACACTCAATTGTTATTGGCTGATCAGATAGATAAAGGTAAAGATTCCTTTATTGTCGCTATACTTGGGCATCGTAAGGTGTAATTAGAGCAGAGCTTGCATTTCAGCAGACTAGCGTACATACATTCTTACGTGCTCTCACTCAGATATTTGTGTTAATGAGCAGTTGAGCATGTCTATCTATTAAAAGGACAAGTGGGCGTATGACTACAAACTCCCAAATGAGGTCTGATAATGTAAACGTACTTTCTAGTTGTGCCTCCAATTAAACAAGCCCTAAGAAACCTTTAATAAAGCAGGATTTACTGCTTTATTAAAGGGTTCTTCTTCAGTCTTGTTAAAGCATTAATGAGAATTTTAGAAGAGGTTCTAGATATTTCTTTTATTCATATTGTTAATATCAATCAGTTGGCACCGGTTATACCAGATGAACTTGATGGATTTTTGAAAATATATTAAAAAGCATTTAACCCCCCACACACATTCCCCTCTCTTTCACCTACGTTTGGTGTCTTTACGAAATGAAAAAAGGCCATCTGCATGGCCTCTTGCACTTTCATGGCCATATGCTGGGTAATAAATTGTACTCACTAACTGCAGCATTATTTTATTTTATTTTTTTCAGAGAGTCTTTGCAGTCACCCTAAAACTCTGTTCAAGAACACATTTCTGTTATAATTAGCCCATTAGTGGTTTCCTAATAATATCATTTTAGTTTCAGCAAAGGAGGTGAAATATTTTATACATACATTTACACTTACAAGGATGCATTTTAAAGGTCTAGATAACAAGTTTTGATAGTCTGTTTGGGCTTTATCTTGCAGCACACCAAGCCAAACTATCCATGTTTATAAAGGATTAAAGGGAATGATGACATCAATGTAAGCCGAGCCAAAAATATTGTCTTATATGGTACTTTGTGAGAAAACAACAGAAACGATTTTTTTTGGCCTTATTATAGGGCCACGGGTCAGATATGACAATTCCTTTGTTACAGGAAAAGCAAAAGGAGGGAAAAAATACAAAGCAAAGGTTACATGCTGCTTTAGCAATGCCAGCAATGGATTTGACAGACTAGAAGAAAAATAAACCCATTGAAGGAGTTCTGTTCACTTGCGCACCACTAAATATCTTTCATGCATTGCTGTTTGTTGTGGCTCTTTTGTTTTCACTGAGCTCAACAATACTTGTTTTTCTGCGTAAAGCTTCTACTTTTTCATTCCTGTCATAGGCCTTTTATCCCGGCTGGGTCGCAGCGGCGAGAAGCCTTACGCTCCACTGAATCTGTTAGCAGACTTTGGAGGCGGTGGTCTTACGTGCGCTCTGGGGATTGTCCTGGCGCTGCTGGAGAGGACAAAGTCAGGGAAAGGACAGATCATTGATGCTAGCATGGTAAGCACCACTGATGTAAACAACTACTATCATGAACTGTATAAATGTAATAGTTAGAAATTTTTGTTTTTATCATAACATGCTTAAGGTGCTTGGTACAAAGTGCTTGGCACATATTCAGACTTACAGAAGCCCTGCAAACTTAAGACTATGTGTTCTGTTTTATGTTGCACTGCACTGTGGTAAACTGTGTGGCTGTTATACCTTTCCCCCTGCAAGAGCATAGGAAACACTAAGCACACTATGAAAAATTAGTTTAATGTACTTATTGTAGTATAATAAAAAAGTAATCAGTGCGATGTCCACTCCGCTGCCCGTGTGAGTATCTTCAAGTGATTGTATTTCCTGTGATAGTAGGATAAGTCATTAGGTGGATTCCTTGCAAACATCTGGTTTATTAGGCAAAGACAGAAAAATGCTAGTGGGTGTGAAGCAGTTATAAATGTGTGCTCTGAGCTTGTCTTATGACAGAAAAATGTTTAGAACCAGGCGGCTGAATTAAAGTGATAGAAAGTGTTAAAGTATTTACAATGATTTGTCAAAATGCTGAAAAAAAAGAGCAGTATTCTTTGCTCTGAAGTGCAGCTACAGACTGACAGCCCTCACGTCAAATGCGCTGCACTGTTCAGATAAACAGAGTTGAGTCTGTCTTTAAACAGGAACATCACAACATCCTTTGGAGATTTTTGTTTAGTGCAATACGTTTGCAACCCTTTTATCCTGTTAGAAAAAAATAGCTACCAGTGTGGCTTGAAGTTGCAGCAGTTCTACAGTTTTTACATAATCCATCCATTCTTCTGTTCTCTTCTGCCTATCCAACTCAGGATCGGGCTATCTGGAGCCCATAGCAGCTGCCATAGGGCAAGAAGTGGGATACTTTTAAATAATAATTATATAAAATACTTCACTAACTGAGCGGTCCTGTATACTCTCAAGCCTATTAGACTATTTATCTATTTGTTGCTGCTGTCAGTGTAATGTTATAGAATAATATGAACTTAAACTAAACGACTTCAGAACTTTAACATATAACAACATTTACAGGTATGTTGTAATGTGTGTGCGTGTGCGTGTACGTGCGTGCGTGCGTGTGTGTGTGTGTGTGTGAAATCATGTAAAAATGCAACGGTATAAAATGCTGTGTATTTATAAAATGATAGATAGATATTCCTCTGCATTCCTAAGACAACAGTCTGCTTTTAGGATGGACTTTTTCTGTTTTCCCACATAGCATCCTCTGCACTTCACCGCTTCTCTTTAACTCATATTTGCAAATCTCTGGACAGGGAGGGATAAAACTCGATCATGTTTACTGAGATCAGCAGCAAACCTTTCAGATTAAAAGTCATAAATACGTGAAAATGATGCAGCTCTGTAATGTGTTTTACAGACTCATGGATCGCAGGTAATTGACGGCGGGAATGACGGTCAAGTTAGAGATGATCTTTTCACTCTGTCTTTTCACGCACTCTATCAGCTCAGCACAGCAGCTGTGCCATCAGCTGCAAAGCCAACAAACTGTACATGTAATTTCAGAGATGCCCTTCATAACTGAAGGATGTGCCAGACAGCAGCTGTAGTAGATAGCTGCAGTTTCGCAAGTTGAAAGAAGCTGCACATCTCACCCCTGTGGGGAACTGTTCACTGATCACAAGTTCTGAAAGTGAAAGTTATTTTGGCTGTAGAGAGATTTGAGATGCAGTGCTAAAGCTCAGAGAGGGGATGAAGTTTAATATTTTTACATTTTTAACTTGGGTACACAAGTTTGAATTTATTTGGGGTTTTATCAGATCCACTTAAGGTAAAAGGTATTAATACAGGCTCAAAGTTTAACACCACTTGAAAACGGGCAAAAATCATATTTTGCATGTTTGGACCTTAAAAATGTTCCAAGTAGAGCTTCAACATGCAACAAGAAGAAGTGGGACTGAGACAAAACATTTTTCTGAGCATACAATTGTTTGAAAACAATGCTTAAGCTGAAACAGGCCGTTTTACAGCAGATGAAAAGTTTAGGACCACACCTCCAAAAAAACTGTAAACCCCCCCAAAACATAAATGAAAGTTCCAAACATGAACTCAGTAGTGAGTAGCTCCACCATTATTGTTTTTGATCACTTCAAAAATTTGTTGTGGCATGCTTGATGCAAGCCTTTCCATGAGGTGACTGGGAACATTTCTCCAAGTGATGAAGATGTCCACACGAAAGGCATCTATTGTCTGGAACTGTTGTCCATTTTCGTAAACTTCCGTTGCCATCCATCCCGAAAGGTTCTCATTTGGATTTAGATCACGGGAAGAAGTGCCTTGTCCTGTGGGCATTGTGCACTGTAGCATTGTCTTGTTGAAAAACCCAGTTGTTACCATGCAAACAAGGGCCCACGAGGGATGCTCTCTGCAGCATCTGGACATAGCCAGCAGCCGTTTGATGCCCCTGCACCTCCTGAAGCTCCATTGTTCCACTGAAGGAAAAAGCACCCCATTATGGTGCCTCCTCCACTTTGGCGCATAGAAAACATTCTCATCAGAGAATAAAACTTTCTCCCACCTTTCATTGTCCCATGTTTGATGCTCTCTTACAAAGTCCAAACGGTCAGTTCTGTGGTGTTCAAGGAGACGAGGTCTTTGAAGCCCTTCAGTCTCAGATGCCGTCTGATTGTTATGGGGCTGCAGTTGGCATCAGTAATGGCCTTAATTTGGGTCGAGGATCGTCCAGTGTCTTGACGGACAGCCAGTTGGATCCTCTGGCTCAGTGCTGGTGAAACCTTTTGGGGTCTTCCACTTGTCTTTTTTGTTCCATAACCCTCAGGATCATTTAAGAAATTCCAAATGACTGTCTTACTGCATCCCACATCCAGCAGCGATGGTGCACTGCGAGAGACCCTGCTTATGCAGTTCAACAAACCTGACAAGGCAAAGGCCTTTTAACTTCTTGTTAGTGATGTTGATTGACTACATCTAGTAGTTTTCTCAGCTGCATCCAAGCGTTAGTGTAAAGCATGCTGCAACCAGAGTGAGTTGGGCTCAGCACCGTAGTTCCAGTGAAACCAACTGTTAGTACTCTTACTAGCATACCAAGATATTTTGTACAATTTCACGTTCCAACATGACTGTGTGCACCAGTGCACAAAGCAAACCCCATAAAAATCCCATAAACACACTAAAACCTTGTGGGAAACCTTCCCAGATCAGTGGAAGCTGTTACAGGTGGAAAGGGTGGGCCAACATCATACTAAACTTATGAATTAAGAATGGGATGTTTAAGTTTATGTGCATGTGAAGGCAGAGGAGCAAATAGTTTTGGCAATATAGAGTATGTATTAGCGCTGTATTCAAATTCATAGAACTGTTTAATGCATTTTATGTTTGTTTGGTCTGGTGTAATTTCAATTTTCATGCTGTGTTACTTAGTGTCCTCACCCTCAGGTTGTTAGTGGCATAAGCATATGCATGTCAGCATCCACTTAATGAGGGATGCGAAATGCAGAGTATTACAATTCAGTATAAAATCTTTGGCTTAAATTCAGCCTTTTTATGAAACTTATAATATGTGTGTTAAATAATTTTTTTTTATTAATGCATACATAATTATGGTTTTACCCTACCTACCTATCCTATACAAACATGATCAGTACATATGTTGACTGGATTTTACTGTAGTATAATCCAGTCAGGTACAGCACTTTTATGATGGCTTAAAAAAATCTATCCTCCAATTAGAATAGAGACAGTTGATTAGATTGTAGAGGTGTTGGGAAAAGACCATTAATAACCACAACGTAAGACTGCACACTAAAACTTGCATCTTTCGTATTGTATTTAATTAATTTTAACGTATTTTTATTTTACTTGTAGAATTCTTAAGGCCAGATTTACTAGTGGGTTTTTTTTTGTTGGGGTGGGGGGTTGTTTAGTTTTTTTGAACTACCAAAAAGAATAAGCAACTTTGATAAGCTACTATTGAGATGTCCTAAATAGGCATGGTGATAAATTGCGACTGAAAGGCAATTTTGAATGTTATTATTTGTGATGTGCAAATTTATAGAAAATATCATATCAAAACCCAAAATTAAGATACTGTAGTATTTATGTTATTCTTTCTAACTTGATTTTCAAAGGTTTGAGGCTGGCAGAGTGGCAACTTCTTGCATTTTGTGCCAGTACTTACAGCTTTATTTTGTGCCTGATATGGCTGTCAGTATTGCTGCTAGGAGCATTTGTTCATTTGGGCTTCCAAGAGGAGAATGTTATGTTGGTGCAGGTGGACTGCTTGAAGCTGTGGGGTGGTGCCAGAGCTGTGGCTCTGTCCTGTTGTTCTTTATGCAGTCTCAATCAGTTCCTTCGCCCACCTGTTTTTCATCTCCTTCCTCTGCTGCTTTAAATGACCTGATTCAGTCTGGATTTTTTAATTTTCAACATCAGCTCCTTAATAATATCAATAATATTCACTATACACCAAATTGTTCCTCTTGATTATATCGTGGCTATTTTTGGCCAATTGAAACCCATTATAACCACCTTTTTTGATTCCTTGTTACTGACAGTACTATATCATGCGATTTAGGTAAAAATGCTTTCATTCTAAACTCAACACATGAAAATTGTAGTTTTTTGTTAATTTATGTTGTAATTTATGTTAGGTCAGTCTGTCTAGTCTGTCTAGCTAGCCAGCTAACTAGGCCTCTTAGTTAGCTAGTTTAGAGTTTTTCTGTTAAATTATGTTGTAAATTTATGTTGCATGTAGCACCTTGGTTCCTGGAGGAACGTTGTTTCGCCTCACTGTGTACTGTTAAACTGTATATGGTTGAAGTGACAATAAAGCCAACTTGACTTGACTTAATGTTTTTTACCAAATTACATCATTTACCCATTTTTGGCCAAGCAAGCAATTTCATGTAATATTCCGAGTTTCTAGTAGCGGCCTTTGATGGCTTACCACACTCCAATGGACCAAAAATAATGAAACAATTTTGACATAGGTTTGATCTTAAGGATCTAATAGTTTGTGTTTGAGCATGACATTGCAGCACAAACATGTATTTGCAAGATAGACTGGAATAAATAATGATGCTGCAGTGAATTTCTGTCGATGCAGGCTATTGAGCCCAGTCAAACTCAGCTTTGAAGCACATGCTAAAAGCACTTTTACTCAGTATTTTTCATAAAAAGAGACCATACCCAAAATGTTAACTCTTAAAAAAAACCAAAACCCAATCACAGGACATTTTGTTCAAACCTGCAGCTGCAGCTGCAGCTGCAGCTGCAGCTCAAACGACAACAGCACTGTTTCTAACATTTTGAGTTATTTTCCAGTGTTAGAAAATCAGCACTGCTCAGTGTTTGCCATTGTTAATCTTCAAAACTGACTAGGTTACTTTTAAACATATAACACTGTCAAAAGTGTTAATTTAACACTCAACAGTGTTGTATTTAACACTCAGAGGTGTGGACCCATATAGACACTCTCCAGTGTTAATTTAACACTGGAGATTTTGCTGTGAATGAAGTGAGAAGAAGGTGCAAAAGGTGCACCTCCAGGATTGCAGCAGCAGCCCCTTGCACCAGGTGTAGAAAGTGTGCTACAAAAACCACTCTACTGTGGTTAGTACATCTTGCTGCTAATGAGGATGAACACAGAAGCACACACTGGAATATAAAATTGTGATTTTCTTCTTGGCCATTCATTCAACCCCCCCCCCCCCCCCCCCAAGTAACATTGTTACTGTTACTGACCTGCAATGATGATAAAAAAAAAATATTAGGTTTCATCATTCATATGCTAAAAAATGTGAACTCTATTACTATTTTCCCCCAAAAGCGTAGTAATAATACATAATCTGACTGGTATTCAAAGGGTATAATATCTGAATTTGAATTATATTTTGGTTTTCATGACTAGGACTGGTGCTAATTTAAAAAATCAAGTCAATGAAAGTAGAAAAATGCTTTAATATATATGAATTTTATAGACATTTGTAACATAAACAGGGGTGGCCATTTTTGGCCACGAACAAGCTGAGAGGGAGTTATTTTGTTCTTCTGTCACTGCACAAAAAAACAAAGACGCATAAAATTCATTGATACTGTTAATTATTGCTACACATCTAACCTCCATCATGGTTAGAAAAGAAATCAGATGGCATGTATTATTTTGAAAAGAAATTGGGGTTTTATGATGTTTTCCATTTATGAGTTCCTAGGATTATGTGATCTAACTGGTATTCAATGGTATTCAATAATCAATGTTGATGTGAATCAATGACATGCGCCAGACTCTACTATTAAACTGGTGTTTAAAGGGTTAAAATTTTTAAAAGTAATAACTATTTTATATTTATGAAAAGAACTGAAGTTAAGCTTTATGCAGAAAAAATGGCAAAAAACCATAAAAATAATAAAAATTTCATTATTCTATAAGTAGAATAATGCAGATGTTGTTTTTCAAGTTGTTAATGATACTACATAGACAGAACATCAATTTGATTAGTTTATTATATTGCCTTGGATTCTCTTTAATGAAGCGTGAGGTTGTAGAAACACCTGTTGTGGCCTGTTCTATGTGTCAGTGCAGGAGCTGATTAAATGCCCAGCAGTACACCAACTGCATCACAACTACCAACTGTGACACATGTTCGACATGATTTCTAATTTTTCTCTCAACATCACTGGTCTGCTATCAATTATATTATTAGTGTCCATTACTGTCCGTCCGTACCTGACATGCCTATCGTTTTGATGCTTAGGTGGGCTGCAGCCAGTGCCAGCACGCTCTGTATCTGAAGGCAGGGTGCATTACACGCTCATCGTGTGCTTTTCTGCCATTCTGACATACGTGGACATATTTAAATTCACACCTGTGGGCACTTTACAGACAATTTCAGGGAATTTAGAAACATTGATTGTGAAAGAGTCACTTGAAGGTATGATTACCTGTGTGTGCAGCTTCCTTTGCTTTGCTGATTTTCCCCCCATTGTTTAGTAATCTACTCTGAAGCTTCAGTGTTCATTCTCACTGCCCTCCGAGCTCTTTTCAGTGAAACGACTCTGGAAGGCTCGCTCAACACTACACTTTATACTTGGCAGCAGACAACAGACAGGCAGTATTTAGATGATAATAGAAACCACAAAAACAGCTAAATATAACTCAAGATAATAAATACTGGGTGCTTGTTCAGCAGGTGGATACAGACACAAGTCCAATAAGCAGCTGCTTGCTAATGTTTGCCAAATCGATTTAAAAATCTATGATATGTCAGTGTTGTGTTCCTTAGTTGTTTGCGTTGCTTCCAAGCGGTTAAAGACATCAATGATTGCAGGTTTTATAGCTTTAAATAAAGACAGACAATGATCTCCTATTTTTCTCCTATTTTTGTGTCAGCTCTTGCTCTTAGAGATCTTATTGAGGGGATGAGTGGATTCAGCTGCTGTATACAGTATGAGGTACACAAGAAAACAGACTATTAACACTGCACTCCACACTTATGGTCTCATTGTTCTAAACCAGAAATGCATTTTTCATGAGTGAAGATCATCAAAAGAGAAAGCAATATTCTTCAAACAATAATTTGGGGGTTTTTTTGGCAGCGAGTAACAGTGAAATCACTGAAGCCCCGACTAGCTGGAGATCTTTCTCCACTCTGCTTTGTCTCTGACGGCTCACAGAGCTGTATTATATAGATGCACAGCTTGTAAAATCCGGGGCTGATGCCAGCATTGGTTTTTATGATAACCATTTGGCCGGTACTAGTGCCTTTGTGCTAATTTAGTGCTGTCGTTGACCCTTCTAGTGCCAGGCAAGTAAAAAAAACGTGAGGGGAAAAAACAAAGTCCAAGCACAAGATTAATGTGACTCAAAGCTTAAACTTCAGCCACTGCCATAGTTAAATGTTAATTATGTGGTATGTATGTTTAGCTGATGTATTGATAAATCCAGTTAAACGTATTTGCTCATGTAACCCTTAATAATAAGCATGCTGTCAATTAGAGGTCACACAAAGTGATTGTAATCAGCAGTAAGAGAGTGATGGTAGTTACTCTCTTACTGCCTTTGCAGAAGGACTATTGCTGACTGATTCCCTCCCAGCAATGTTATTATTTGCATTTTTTATGTCATGCATTCATTATTTTTTTGATCAAGCTTTTTCTGTTTACTCAGCAGCAGTGGAAGCGGCACCAGTTTAAATAAGCTCTGAATACAGAAAGCTGTGTTAGTATTTAGAATGTGATTTGTGCGTGTCGTTGTTGCACTGACACCACATTTCATCTTTGCTTTGTATTTTCTGTTCTCTAAAGATTTTCATGCCAACCTGCTTAAAAAAAACAATATCCTCTGTCATATGTGTGACAGTTATCTACACTCACACTAATGAATTAAAGGAAAAAATAAAAATGAAAAGAAAATTGTTTCTTTTTTTTCAATGACATGAAATATGAATCCCTGTCTTCCTGTCTCATACTCTTCAGGTGGAAGGAGCAGCATATATGGGTTCGTTTTTATGGAAATCTCGTAGTATTGGTTTGTGGAACCGGTCTAGAGGAGAAAATATGTTGGACAGTGGAGCTCCCTTCTACGATACCTACCAGACTTCGGATGGACAGTTCATGGCTGTTGGTGCCATTGAACCTCAGTTCTACAAACAGCTGCTTAAAGGTTTGTTGACTTATTTGAATCAACAATAGGAAACATTTATGGTGGCTAAGAATCAAGTTTAAGGTTCAATCCAAAAATGAATGAATCAGAAAACTGCCTGTAACCCATCCAATCATGACTCTGATCAATATTTGAGCAAAGTGAAGCATTACAGTACACTGCCAAAGTCTCGAGCTAACCCTCATTGCTTCATATTTTACTTGGAAAATTGGAAATGAATGCAGCGATTTGTTGAAACAGGCAAACACTGAAACTGAATTCTTATAACAACTTTTATTCTTCAACACAGCTTGGATTCTCCTACACAAGCTTTTTTTTTGTTGTCATTTTTAAGTGGTCGTCAGGAATATTTCTCCTGACTTGTTGAAGATCATTCAAAGCCCTTCTTTGGATGTTGGCTGCTTTTTGTTTTGTTCTCTGTCAAGATGATCTTTCAGTAATATCTTTTTCAGTGATAACTCTTTCAGTAATCTTGAGGTCTGGGTTCTTTCTATCCAGGTATTCTTTTACTGCATTGACAGTGTGTTTTGATGCTGAAAAATGAAGCCGTTGCCAATCAGATGCTTTCCGGGTGGAATCACATGGGGGATCAAAATCGGACAGTAGTTTTCTACTTTCGTAATTCCATCGGTTTTGAAAACATGCCCAACACCACTGGCGGAAATGCAGGCAGAAACAGAAAATTTAGCATACCTCAGCCTTCTCTCCCTGTTTGCCTTCCTCAACAACAGCGTTTTTAGAGCCACGCTTCCACTGAGACTAGTTCTGATGAGGCTTCAGTGGATGAATCAACTGAAGGGCCAGATGCATCTCTCAGCTTCTGTGTCAGGTGTGGATTTTTTTTTTACCTTTTTCATAAGGACGTGACTTTCAGATACTGCTCATCTGCTGCAGAGTTTTTTGGTCCTGTCACTTTTTTTTCCTATCCACCTGTCCAGTTTCCTCAATATTTTTTACATAATGTACATCATGCACATGTGTCAAGTTTTCAGCTAATGGCTCAATGGTGCAAAAGCTATTGAAGGCCTGTCAAACTGTCATCCCCTGAGTTAGGTGCCTTTTTGAGGCTTGGGCGATTCATAGGTCAGTATTATGTGGCACAACATTTCTCTAAAAATGGCCAAAAAAGAATGACGAGCCGCCTCTTATCTCTCAGTAATATGAAGCGTTGGTAGGTCTGCACGGCTTCAGGGTGCAGCATGTCACCATCAATTTCTAGGTCAATGCCTGAGAGTAGTTTGTCATCATGAAACTGCCCCAGTGGGAAATGTCCCGTGGGAAGAATTTCCAGAGAATTTCCAGAGCTGGCGGGACCTCATTCTAAGGACCCGCACTTCCAGGACCCCGCATTCACAGTGCCACCACGTTGTGGGATGGATTATCTCAATATGGCAGATGTGCCCACTACCACACATTTGGACTGATTTGTGACCACTGTTTGGGAGGGATGGTTATATTGTGTATCTGGAATGAATTTTAGGTCTCTACGTCCATCCCATGGGGAATGGGAGCAAAAACAAAAGTGTTGCGTTTATATTTTTGTTCAGTGTATATATATATATATACCTTTTATGTATTCATTATATGAAAATACTGCGCTGCTGATCACTCCTGTCTGTCGTATTTGGCTGAAAGAGAAATTGTGCATAAGAAATTACAGAAAAAAACTGCTATATTAAAGTCAGTGCTTAAATCCTGCACATGGAGTCATTATTCATTATTTAGTAGAGCAGTAACGAGTGGTTAAAATGATTACATCATGTTGCCAACTTGGACCTTCAGCAAGATCAGCAGCCCATACTGAGATGAAAGTGTTGGCTGCTTCTGCACCAGCTTGTTATACTGAAGTTTATTTAACTTGATATTACTTTTGGGTCATAAAAAGTTTTGTTTTTTTGTTTTTTCTTTCTAGGCTTAGAGTTGGATGCTGGAGAGTTGCCTTCTCAGATGAGCTTTGATGATTGGCCAGAGCTCAGACGAATCTTCACAGAGCGTTTTGCCTCAAAGAGCCAGGCGGAGTGGTCAGAGATTTTTGATGGGACTGATGCTTGTGTTACACCTGTGTTGTCTTTTGACCAGGTGAGCTCACACCCACATAACCGGGAAAGAGGCTCTTTCATGAAGGACTCCAGTGGGGAAGAAAGCCCCCGACCAGCCCCGGTTCTGTCTCGCACTCCTGCTGAGCCTTGCCTCACCTCCGACCCCGTTACTGGAGAACACACGGCTGAGGTCCTACAGGAGTACGGCTTCACATCCCCACAGATAAACCAGATGCTGTCAGCAGGAGTCATAGAGTGCAATGCTGTGAAGGCAAAGCTGTAAACAAACAATCAAAACAGTCAAGTTATAAATGTTTGAAAATCACACAGTGGCACCACCTTTTAAGATTTGAAGGAATCAGTAATTAAACATGTGATTGACATACTGGAAATAAACAACTGGTTTGGATAAAGCAAAGCTACATGCAGAGCACATTTGAGTGACTAACAGTAAGATTATGTCTAACATAACTGCGAACAAATCAAAAGAGAAACTAAGAAAGTTATTTTCTTTTCATAAGCTAGGATTTCACAGGAGGCTGCTGTGTGCAAAGTAAACAAAGATTTTTACTAATTCACTTCTGCCTATGTGTCTTGATTGGACAAGACGCCCTCAGAATATGTGAGTGAATTTTTTTTTTTTGCAAAGCACACCTACTCTATTAATCATAAACTACTGATATCTGCTAAATTATCCAGCTCAGGGTGAGCAATGGTCATACATAGCAAAAGAGGATTGGATATCTCCTGAAAGCTCAGCAGTACCAATAACTTTAAATTAATCAGACTTTGTTGTTGTTTTGCTCTCCCACAACAGCTTTTGATTTGTGTGCACTAATTCTGACACACAGATTGTTTAGAAAAAATGGTTGTAGCCAGACATGATGTCACCCACTAAAATCATCTTTTCAAGACGTTGGCTTGGGGTTTCAAAGCTCACCCTGCGTTTTTTTATTCTAAAGAAGGCCATAATTTACACGATGAATGTCAAGCTGTATTAAATGAGATCAGAAACCAGTGTTCGTGATTCATCGGTAAACTGTTTACTGAAGTTTTCAATTAGCATTAGGCTTGTTTATATCCAGAGGAGCTGCCCCCTGCTGGCTAATTGAAAGAATGAAGTTCTGAGGGACTTCCATGGGCTTAACTTTTCAAAACCACATGGAGACCTGTGTCTAACATTCAGTAGATCCGACTTTCGTGTTGCACTAACTGCACATTTCAGAGACAGGAAACGTTACGCCTACAAAGTGAAAGTAAAACTACTGCATTGATTATGTTGACAGGAGGCAACTTGGTCCTTTTTCGTGTAAGTGAAGTTTAAGTCACTTACCAATATCTCTCTTGCAAGCTACTAATGCAACTCTGCAAGCTCAAGTTAGGAGGCTCTGAAGATGATTCAGATTGACTAAATAAATTACTCAGTAGCTCATTGGGTATACATGTTCAGCTGCTTGTTAATCCTAATCCAATTAGCCAGTCACCTGCTGAAGTTCAAACTGAGCATCAGAATGGAGATGGAAGCTGATTTAAGTGATTTTAAACAGGGCACAGATGTTGATATTTCAGAAACGGCTGACCCGGCAGGCTGGCTGCCTGCTCAGCCCTCTCTAAAGTTCAAAGGTAATGGTCCTAAAAAGAGAAAATATCCCCTGAATGGCAGTTATTTGGGTGAAAATGTTTGGTTGATGCCAGAGCCCCGATTAGAATAACCATTCATTGCAGTCAGTGTATGCTGAAGAGCATTTGTGAATTCACAACACCTCAGATCTTGAAACTGATGGGCTACAGCAGCAGAAGACCACACCGGGTGCTGTTCCTGTTAGATAAGAACAGGAAAAAGGCTGCAATTTGACAGTGAAAGAATGATAACGCATTGCATGCTCCAATGAGTCTCGAATTGCAGGAAATGGTCAGAAATTGATGTAAAAAACAATTCTGCTTTGTATCAATGGTTCATCGTTGTGGCGGTGTAATGGTGTGGGGAATATTTTCTTGACACACTGGACCCCTGAAGCAACTGAGCATCATTTAAATACCAATGTGTCCATGCCAGCTAGCCCAACCCCCTCTGTGACCCTGTGTTGGATAAGAGTTACATAGATACATGCATGCATGTATGTCAGAGGGCCCGGTGGCGCCAGTGTCCGGCAGCCTCGCCTCTGTCAGTGCGCCCCAGAGCAGCTGTGGCTACAATGTAGCTTGCCATCGCCAGTGTGTGAATGTGTGTGAATGGGTGAATGACTGAATGTAGTGTGAAGCGCTTTGGGGTCCTTAGGGACTAGAAAAGCGCTATACAAATGCAGGCATTTACCATTTACCATGTATGTATGATTGATTGACTAACCTTGTAGTTATGTGAAGAGAACAAGTAAACTGCATTACCTAAATACAAATGATGTGGAAGAACATGAGAAATTACCATAGTTATGTTTAGTATGCCTCGAGACAGTCAGTAACATCTCAGAAATATTATTAAATATTTATTTAAAGCCCACTACTAATAAATACAGACCTTTAAATTTAAATTTTAGAGCCCCAATCTGCTCAGCAGAGAAGATGGTGAAGCAAAGAAAAGATGTGCAAATGAGATACTTCCCTCCCTACGTATTCATAAATACTTGCAATCACTCATAGATGTTGTTAGTCGTGCATATTAAAAGTGCTAACGAATTTCCAGAGGATTGAAAACATAAATGAAACATAAACATAGTTTCACAACAGTCTAAAACGTAAAAGAAAAATAGCGTAGGTGTGCGTATATTACAGTCTTATTACAGATGGCTCCCTAAAGTATTTCCTAAGAAGCTGAAAATTTTAAAATACACATACAGGAGGGTAAGGAAATCCTCACAGGAGATATTGCATTCTTTAGGAGCTTTCATTTCTTTTCTCATCTGTAACATTTTGTACATCACAAGTTATTTAGTCATCTTGCTGCATATTTGCATCGCTTCACTGCAGCCCACTGGTGCCGCTAAAGGTTCGAATGATTTTGCTCCTGAAGTAAATCAGTCTTTTTCCCCCCCCCCGACTTCATCGAAAGTTGGCAAACACCTCCACAATGCCTTTTTAAAATGCAAACATATTCCTCTTCCCTGGAGTATTGCAACACGTCTGTCTGTACAGTATATATCATTCCACTGTGATCGCATCCTTTAAAGACAGAACAGGGAAGTACAGCAGGAAGTACTAGCAGTAACAGTGACCCAGTGTGCCGAGCGGTGTGCTTTAATGTCTGCAAAACTAGCAAAGCTTTAATGACTCACCATATATTTAAAATAATTGGCTGTGTTGGGAATACATGTAAACAAGGACGAATGTCATTTGATTGAGAGAGAGCAGAAGTGTGCAAAGATTTAAGGTCAGTCCTTCAGAAATCAAGATTTCTCATTTGCTCCTTATTGACAGACATTTTTTATTCTTCGTAGACAGAGAGCTGAAATGTTTACCTCTAAGATGATGATGACCTGGAATTTGTGGCATTCAAAATCAAATTTACTTCCCAGTAAAGCTAACATCATCTTTGACTCTTTACAACTGAGTGTTTCCCTCCATCTAGCAATAGCAGAGTTGCCAGCTTTGTTTACCTGGTCAGTTTTTACTTGTTCCTGCATTTACTATTACACATTGTGCTGCAGTGTAAGACCTTGAGACATGTAAGAATGTGAGGAATGTCTGCGTTGTGACTTGAAACATCTGACTCTCATCATGTCAGGTCAAATACAGGGCAACTGAATGTGAGCTTGCATCATGGGATTACCTTTAAACACACTTTCATGTGAACGACTGTCAGAAGTTTTAAGGAATAATGTAAAGCGAGAATGGCTTCAAAAATAATACTGTGATTTTTTAACTATAGCTGTTATGGTGTACAGAGAAAAACAAGTGATCTGCTATGAGGAGGCTTTATGAGGATGCTTTGCTTGAGCTGTAGCTGTTCCAAGTACAGTTGTTGTCAGTACAGTTGTTTACATGTCAAAAATTTAATCCACAAATTTTCAGTAGGCTTGATGTCGTGGCTTTGGCAGTTCCAAAAGCTTAATGGAGCCATTTTTACATAACTGCAGGCCATCAGTGCAAACAATTGTACATAAATACAAGTTATTCAGTTATGTCACTGATGTATATAAACTGTCACCCTCAGATGTAAGGAAATTGTTTAGCATGCACAGGAACAACCCAGGAAGCACCAAAGCTTAACCCTGCCATGAAACTGCTGGAAAACCAGCATCATTGTCCACAGTGAAGCAAGTTTTACATCGTCATAGACCGAGAGGGTGCTGACCAAGAACAAAGCTCCTGCTCTGAAGTCAACACCGTCAAGCTTGATTAAAATTTTCAGCATATGGATTAGCCAAATGCCTTCTGAAGAAAAGTGTTTTGGTCAGACGAGACAAAGATTGAGTTATCTGGTCACAATGACAAGAGATATGTTTAGAAGAAGAAAAGTTAGACCTAAGAACACTGTACCAACTGTAAGCATGGTGGTGGTAGCATCATGCTCTGGGACTGTTTTGCTGCCGGTAGTACTGGTACATTGCACAATTTGGATGGAGCAATGAAGGAAAAACACCTCCAATTTTAGCTCCACCTGATATCAACAGCACTGTTCCAAAAAATAGTAATGTCAAAGTATCTTACTGTATATTTTACAGTTTTAAATAGCCATAGCCATAGCCCTGACACTACATACTGCCCTGTCACACCTGGAGAAGAGAGACACGTATGTGAGAATGCTGTTTGTAGATTACAGCTCAGCATTCAATACCATCGTTCCCTCGAAGCTGGACAGGAAACTGCAGGATCTAGGACTGAGCAGCTCCCTCTGCAGCTGGATCCTTAGCTTCCTGTCTGACAGACGCCAAGTGGTCAGACTGGGCAGCATCACCTCATCCCCCATCACACTGAACACTGGTGCTCCACAGGGGTGTGTACTGAGCCCTCTCCTGTACTCACTCTACACCTACGACTGCACAGCCACTAACAGCTCCAACATCATTGTGAAGTTTGCGGACGACACTACAGTGGTGGGTCTTATCACCAACAGTGATGAGACAGCTTACAGGGAGAAGGTCAGCGCCCTGACCCACTGGTGTCAAGACAACCATCTCACCCTCAACGTCACAAAGACAAAGGAGTTGATAGTGGACTTCCGGAGGTTCAGAGAAGTACACACCCCCATCACCATCAACGGCGCTGCTGTGGAGAGAGTGAGCAGCTTCCGCTTCCTTGGTGTACATCTGGCTGAGGATCTTACGTGGTCAGTACACACAAACAAAACAGTGAAGAAGGCGCAGCAGCGCCTCTTCTTTCTCAGGAGACTGAAAAGATTCGGCAGTACCAATGTACCTGCACATGTGATGTGACAATAAAAAGTGATTTGATTTGATTTGATTTGTTTTGTTTTGTACTGTCTTTCTAGAATATCATGAAATTTACATAAGTAGACTGTGATTTTACATGTCAAAGGTAAAATAACATAACATCACTGTAAATATAGTAAAACACAATTTACTTGTTTTTTAAATATATTTTTTGTACATATGCATATTTAGATTGTAAAAATACATTCACAAATGTATCATGATCTCACAAATATCTGTCCGTTATTTGAAAGATCGAACTGTTGAATTCAAATGTAATGCTATGGAAAAGTATATAACATGATTCCTATAAGCTTGTGTTGCATCACATAAGTATTATTATCGTTGCTATTTAGGGCGATCGTGGCTGAAGAGTTGGCAGTTCGCCTTGTGATCAGAAGGTTGCCGGTTCGAGCCCCGGCTCGGACACTCTCGCTATTGTGTCCGTGGTCCAGACTCTTCACCTGGTGCGATATGGCAGCCTCGCCTCTGTCAGTCTGTCCCAGGGCATGCAATCCATTATTATTTAAACCAACTGTTAACTGTATATTTGTACATTTACGTATTATGATTCATATTGCCACATTCATTGACCTTGTTTATAGGTAATTTCATTGTTACGTTAAAATGTTCCTAATTTAATGTCTAAAAGCACTTGGAAAAGGCAGAATCCCATGTGAAATTAGCGCAACAAACTCTATTTTCATTACTGAAAATAACTGTATTTTCATGAGAAAGTTATTTTCTGTTATTTTACGCTAGTATTTTGGCGCCCCAGCTGCCGGAATATTACCGTTTTTTTAAGATGTTTTTGTAACAGCTATTAGGCTTAATAGTGAAAACTTGGATACGGCTCCAGCAAGGCACACACATCAAAGCGTGTTTTGGAATAGATAAAAAAAAGGCTAACATTAAACTTCTGAAATGGCCTTCCCAAAGCCCCACCAACTCTCTCTTGACCCCGCGTGGATTGGAGAAAATCCAAAATAAATTCAAACTTGTACATCTAATTCTTGTTTTTAAAGCTATTCAAGATGTATGCTGTACAATCCTGGGAAAAGAACAGTTCAAAGAAATCATTGTGAATGTGTGTGTGAATGGGTGCATGACTGGATGTGTAAAGCGCTTTGGGGTCCTTAGGGACTAGTAAAGCGCAAATACAGGCCATTTACCATTTACCATTAAAAGCTCAAAATTACCGTGACATTTATGCCCATGATGAGTGCATCTGCAGCTCTGACCACAACTATAATGTGAAAACTGCTTTGTATTTAGAATGTCTCTTACAGTTCTTTTAATGCCCACAGACTCCATAGTGCTTACATCGGATGTCTCTACTATAAAGCAGGAATGGGGTTTAGCAAGGTAACTTTAGACTTGGGTTTTCAAAGTTAAAGAAGAGGAAAAATAAGTCTCTAATAAGGATTTTAATTGCCTTGCAACATTTTGAGCTGTTCCTCAGACTTCAGACGCTTTAGAAGTCTTGACGCTTTACTTTGTGGATCTGTCTCTTTTTCTAATAGGCTAGATCTTTTTTTTTTAAATCTTTTTTTTATTAAGTATCACTTCAGCATTCGTAAAGCTGAATATTGGGATATATTGGTTGTCTATTCTAAATATGAACATGACAAACACAAACTAATCTATAAAGTGATATCATATGCACAATGTAGAGCAGTCTCAAAGAAAGTGGATTCTCCAGTGTAGTGGTTTACATTTTCACCTAAAATAATAAAAGCTCCCCAGTTTGATCACACAAAGAGAAACCAGTCCCTTTGGCATTGTCTCAAGAAGGGCATCTGGTGTAAAAAATAAAAATCTGTCAAATCAAACATGTGGAGCTGCTTGCCATGATGACCTCTTGTGTGCATAAGGGAGCTGCCGGGAGCAGCATTCATTAGAAAATGAAAATGACCTTTTTCTTCTCACTTCCTACATCTGACTGCTCCCACCTTTACCCCAAGGGATCACATGCACCATCACTTGATTAACTGAAAGTACTTCTGTAGTCAACCACAAGCCCCTTGTGATTTCATGGTTTATTGTACGAGTCGTCCATCATAGCATGTGCTTTGAGGAGCCTTTGCATTAACAATAGCTTTATTTGTATAGCACCTTTTTAAAACACGGAGGTACAAAGTGCTTCAGAGTTTAAATGAAACCACACATTATATATAAGTGTACGTGTTCCAGTAGTCACACATATAGACTTTTATAGATACATCATATGGAAAATATTTCCAAAAAGAGTAAAACAAAGGATTGAGTAGATGCTGACATAATTAGTTTTCAGCAGTCATTTAAAGCAAACCAGTTCACTCAGTGCATCATTTGTCCAGTGGAGGTTCTGAAGTCTTAAAGCCTGTCTCCATTTTTCAAAGGCTGTCGAGCACGGCTTTTTAAATAAAGGTCACATAGATGCATCAGATTCCAAGAAAGACTATCTTATAGATTCACCGCTGTCAGTATTTACTGACTCATCATTATAAAAGTACCTCTTACTCTGTAATTTACAGTGTTGATTAGGTGAAAGTTAAATTAAAGAATCTTTGAGAAATTGGTGATGGGGCTAAAGAGATTTATTATCTTAAAAATTATTATAAGTGTCTCTTATCCATACATCTAAGGTTGTTCCATCCATTCATTTTATTTCTGTCTGCTTATAGCACATCAAGGAGTATTTTCCAAAATCGAGGGGAAAAAAGAGCAGCTATATTTCAGACAGAAAGCACATAGGCATTAGTTCTTAAACAACAGCGTATTTGTGCCTACCTCTCATACATAATGCCATGTTTCGCCACCAGAAACTGACAATGCAGAAAACAATATGTCACAATTAAATTCATTTGAAATAAATCAAGTAGTTTTCTTAACTGACACATATTTAAACTGTGCCACTTAAAGTCATCACTGGTATTATTCCATACATTTATTTCATCAACAGAAAACCTCCCCCCCCCCCCCCCCCCCCTTTCTTTTAAATTAGTTCTTATCTTGACTTAAAAAAAAGGCATATTCATCCTAATTCATAATTGGTTGTTATTAACTGGGACATATCCCGGACACCTTGAGCTTTTTTACTTTAAACACAATCAGCATAATTTTGAAGTTTTACCCTTGTAGTAGTGAAGCTGTTGATGAATTTGGGGATGTTTTTCCCCCCAAGATGAAATAGATGGTCCTCGTTAAAGGGCACAGTCGTACTTAAAGGTCACAGATTGCAGAAATTTACTCCTACATCTGTCTTCCTGAACTGTCTGAACAAAATGTTACTGAATGACACTGGCAGTGCTTCAGTTATAGCCTAGCCACACTTTTACTTTATAAAATAGCACCAAATAACCACATGCAGCCGAAGCTTTGGCCCTGACCTCTTTTAAGGTGAATAAACTTAACAAGATGACATTGTTATTCTTAGACACAGGAGAGGAAATATAACACAATTCTGGCCAACACACTACTGCAGGATTCACAGCCGGCAAAGAGTTTGCACATTTCAGGCCATGGTTCACCATTTGAGTGTATGCAGGCAAGCGTGTGACGACTGTTTTCCCATATACTTCCATAGGACTGGAAGTCTTTTTGCACTGGGTAAATTGTTCCAACCTCAACAATTAAACTATGTTTTATTATGTCTAGAGGGTAAATTAGAGAAAAAACAATGTTCTCTTAACATGGCATCCTTGGGTAAACATAAATGTCAGCTTGTTAGCTCAAAGCATTGTCCCGTGATGCGTATTTTAACTGGCACTTGTCCTTTATATGAATCTTTTAAAGACTACCAATATGAGTTCAGCGCTTCCAAACTGCCTTTTTTTTATTTGTTTGTTTTTAGGTTAAAGGAGTGGTGACTATTAAAGAAACAGGCGGTCAAAGTAAATTCTCCTGAGCCTGTTCTGATGTCATGGAGATTTGATTAAGACCACATGAAAGACTTTTTCGTGGAAATGCTAATAATTCACAGAAATCTGAATCAAGCGGTTTAGTTAATCAAATGCTATGCTGGTTTTTTTTCTTCTGATCACTGAAGATGTTTGGAAACCGCTTAATCTTGATGATATAATATGTTGCAAGAGAAGTTCAGCTATGAGATAAGGGGCATGAAATACTATTTCAAATGAATTTAAACTCATAAAAAAGAAACAAGTACAAATAGCTCAGGATTTCCTAACTTCATTTGATGTAATTGTTAGCATTTTATTCTGGACTGGACCTCTGGGAAGTGGTACGTCACTGCAGGGTGTCCTGTCACGCTGCTTAGCACTGATTTGTCCTAAAAGATTAATCCTTTATTATAGAGATGGGGACTTATACATACTGGGGACAACTGCTGGAAGATATACTTTCAGGATGAAGTCTGAATGGTTGAAGTACGAACAAAGGATGGTTTGTGTGTCACTTGCATGCAGACTGCGTGTCTCCTGGTTCATGTCCTCTGATGATACACACAAGATGCTAATTTTGAGAAAGACGCTTAACTTTGAGACTGCCCTTTAGGTAGCAGCCTTAGGTAACTGTAACTGCCAAGTATTTAGAGGTCACAGCATTCTAAGAGATTCTGCTATATCTAATGTCGTCATCCACACTTGAAGAGCTTGACAATCAGCCTTTTTCTTCTTTACTACAACACCAATAAAAACTTGGCTCCAATAAGCACATGATGAGATGGGGACAGTAAGAGAGACAGTGGATCCACACAACAAAGTAAAAATCCCAATTGTTATTTATAATGTTTACACAAGAAGTGATTTATATAACCTTAAATTAAAGCAGGGATGGAACTGAAACTAAATGGTAAAGAAAAAAGGAGATGTTCCTTAAAATAGTAGATATGAAAGCAACAGGGGTGATGAAAAATGTAACAATATTGTAACAAAATAAACTAACAAAAAAGAGAGTTAACTTATTCTGACCTAACTATGATTAAACTGAGATTAAAACAAAATCAAGAGGTTTGGGGAGGGGGTCAAAATAATACAAAAGCACCTGAGCTGCCATTAGTGCTAAATTAATATTGATACTTATGGATTGCAGTTATAGGGATTTTTTTTATGATATAGTAGTGAGGACAGTGTTTAATGATTGTAATGGTTATACAAAAAACCCTTATTGAAGATTTAAGAAATCAAATCTATTTATCACGGCTGCTATGTCTTAAGTAAAACAGCACATGATATCATGTCATAATAGGCCTTTTTCTCCAAGTGTTTCAAAACCACCCCCATGACTTGACATTTATTGATGTCAAGTCATACATTTTGTGTTTATTTATTCTAAATTGATCTGTAGCTCAAAATTTGGCATACACAGAGGCAATAATACTGTGGAGGCATGAAATATAACCAAAATGCAAGAGTTAACCGGTAATGTTACAAAGGAAGGCTGCTTAAATGTACAATTACCACCCCTCTCCTTACCCTGCCTCCAACCAAAAACTGAATACCTGCACAAAATAACATTTATTCAGTTTTGAGTTGCATAAAAAAAATCAGTCAATTAAACTAACCCCCTAAATTAGATTTGCAACAATTAGGTTTACATCATAGCTGCCATAAATTAACAGTATTTAATTTTTTAACAATATTTCGAATGACCAGAATCATTCTGTAATTGTTCATTCATCAGTATGCACAAGCTGTTTATTCAAATGTATTATTTTTAATGCCAAAATATAATTAGTGTTGTTGTCCACAAATGTTCAAATTAATTGCTTTACAAATATGCTGATAAAAAACAGTAAAGTACACTTTTGGATTAAGATCACACATTACAAATATTTACTTGCACTCCTAAACAGATAAATATTGTTTTAGCTGTTGTTTCAGTTGTACAGCACACTAGTGTGCCGGCTCACGTTTGGATAGAAAAACATGAATTTAGCTTTGTGAATTCAGTCATCTTTACTTGTTTTAAAGTAAACACTACTGGCCAGTCATTAGTGGCCAGTAGTGCCACCCATTGCCAAAACTAACTCAGCCCCATGAGCTGCCCGAGGCCTTTACTAGACAGAATAGGAAAAGCCATTCTGTAATCTCTTTAAAACACTCCCTTCTTTTTCCTCCTCCCTTGTCTTTCTCTCCTCCTCGCCGAGTCTTGCTCAGACCTTCACATGCAAAATAAAGCTGTGTGGCGCTTGAACTCTTTGCTCAGCTATGCAGTAGTGAAGAGGATTAACTCAAGCCAAGCGCCAGTTTTGGCATTTCATCCATCCCTTGGCAGACGGAGAGAGACTACCAAAAGCTACCTCTTTGCCTCTCTTCATCTAAATCTCCTCTTTACTCCCTTCCTGTTCTCTTTTTCTCCTTCTGTCCTTTACCCCCCTCATTTTCAATTATGACTCTGTTATCAGAAGATCAGTCTGTGAGGCCCCAACCCTGCCGGATCTCTGAGCCTGGCAAACACATCAGCACTTCTCTGCACCAGGACTCAACAGACTGCAATGGCAGCAATGTGGACTACGTAGACAGTGTGGAAGACTCTGTCTTTGGAGCTGTGGAGCCTCACAGGCGCTCTCGGGGGCGCCTTATTCTCCACGGCCTGGTCATGTTTGGAAGGGAATTCTGCTATGCCGTGGAGGCAGCTTTTGTCACGCCGGTGCTCCTGAGTGTGGGCCTGCCCCAGAGTCTGTACAGCTTGGTGTGGTTGATCAGCCCCATCCTGGGCTTCCTGCTCCAGCCCATCATCGGTTCAGCCAGCGACTATTGCCGCTCGCCGTGGGGCCGGCGGAGGCCTTACATCCTGGCACTGGGCATCCTCATGCTTGTGGGAATCACCCTGTTCCTTAATGGAGATGCTGTCATCTCAGGTGAGGGATCAGTGAAGAAAACTTGAGGGTGAGGAATTCAGACAGAACAAGAGTGGAGGTAGTGTGCTATCTGTAATCTTGTTATGTCAGAAAATGCTTTGAGGCCACGCTAGCTTTGATTTAAAAGTATTCCAAAGATTTACTATCAGGCTCCACTCCTGTAGCTCCCACTTTGGATTCGGGAAACAGGCACCCTCTCTACTTTGAAGAATAGGCTTAAAGCTTTCCTTTTTGATAAAGCTCGGGCTGAATCAGGTGACCCTAAGCACTCTCTTAGTTACACTGCAATAAGCTTAGGCTGCTGGGAGGGGCTTCCTGTGATGCACTTAGCATTTTTTCTTCATTCACCTTGTTTCACTCTCTGTGTTTATACACCACTCTGCATCTAATCATTAGCCATTATTAATCTATGGCTCTCTTCCACAATAAATGAATGTCTCTTTCCCCTCACGCCCAACCAGTCAGGGCAGATGGTTGCCCCTCACTGAGCCTGGTGTGAGCCTCCTGTTAAAAGGGAGTTTTTCTTTCCCGTTGTCACCAAATGCTCCTGTGATCATTGGGTTTCTTTCGAATATTGTAGATTCTTTACGTTACATACCTTATATAAAACGCATTGAGGTGATTGTTGTAGGAATTGGTTTGATATAAATACATATGAACTGAACTGATTTAGGTTTTGCTGTCTTCTTTTACCTTCAGGACAAGGTTAAGGGCAAGTTTCAACCTCTTTGTAAGGCTTTTAAAGACTCTGAATCCAAATTTCTACTTGTGCACAGATTTTGGGGGATAAAATGATACATTCATCATGAAAGGAAAAAGTAGGGCCCAGAGATGCTCCATTTGAATCCATTAGACCAGCGGTCCCCAACCCCCGGGGGTTGGGGTATAAGCCTGGTATAAGTTTTATTTTGTTGTATTTATCCGCGACACCTTAAAGGCCGGTCCATGAAAATATTGTCGGGCATAAACCGGTCCGTGGCGCAAAAAAGGTTGGAGACCGCTGCATTAGACTCCAAACAGCATCACAAGAGCGTCTGCACACGAAAGAATCTGTTACCATTAAAAGCAATATTAGGTTGGGTAAAAAGCCTTCTCTTAAAAAACAGAAACACTAACTGATTCACTGCTGGCAGTGACAGCGTGTGTGTGATTGTTCAGCATCCTGTGGAATCATTCAGAGATTAAATGCACATTTGGCCATAATTTAAGTCACTCTGATTTGAAGCACATCATCCACTTAACCCGAATCATTGTTTTTGATTGAAAAATCATGAAAGCAACACTCTGCAAAAATGTGACAAACTCAGATTCAGAGGTTTGCTTTGTGAGGAATAATGGAAATCGGTGTGTATGGGCAGCTTTATTTGCTGTAAGCTGTACATTTAAAATGCAGCAATCAGCTCAACAGTAACATTCGTTAAGTGTCTTAATTGTGTGTAGTTTGAACCTTTTTCACTCTTGTGCCGTCTTTGCCTGGATATCAGCTGTCAAAACACAATTAAACTAGATGCAGTATTGTCGTGGTTAATTTCCTTTTCAATCAAACTTAGTAGCGCAGATGTTGAGAGTTTTTATACCATGCTGAACATCACATTCACAAGTCACTGCTATGAGTTTGTTGGGTTTTGTACCTCTTCATTTATAATTTTGATGGTGCAAAAATAAATGTAAAAAACCCACTCTGTTCTGATATACACACACAAAGAGAATTGTTTTTCTTCAATATCATCCAAAGTGTTCAAGGTGGTTCAGTTTAGCCTGAAGCTGTTAGAGGATTTTTTGTGCGTGTTTTCAGGCAAAAATTACAAAAATAGACAAATAAACAGCCAAGGAATTAAAGATAAAGGCTCCTGGCTTTCTTATAGCGCTCTTATGAACTATAAAGTATGTCTCCTGACGTAGGCTGGATAAGCTGATTATCTCTCCATGTTCCCCGGGGCCGTAGTAAATGCCAAAGCGGTCGTGTGACATAATGTTTTCTATTGTCGTAGCTGCCCTCTTCTTAAAGATGAAAAACCTAACGCTGGCCTGCATCTCCCAGAGTTGCTCTTTTGGTGTTAAATTGTTTTTTTACTCTTTTTTTTTTGCGACTTCAGACTTTCTTTTTAAAGAAGTGACAAGTTAAAAATCCTTCCTTTACCTGTAGTTTTAATGGAATGATAAACCTGTCTTTCAGTATTTACTTGTATCTCTTAATGAAATGGTAAAATTGTCTTTAATAACATCTAATTACACTTTCTCTTGTGGTGTTATTTGACACCTTTCATATCTCTAAAAGAGCAGCTTAGTGTTCAAGCATTCAGGTTTTAAAATATAATTGCTATGGCGTCAGTTGTAATAGGTTTTCTTTTTTTAATTATTGTATTGTTATTTTAAGTGCCTTCTGATGTGCTAGTCCTCTGAGGTTCTTGTGATGTGTATCAAGCCTAATTAAACTTGTGAATGTGACAGATAAGGCTCCTTAGTGTACTGATGTAGTCAGTGTATTATTATTTTAATCTTTCTCTGTGGTACGTGCTGAGTGCTGATGTGTACTGTTGTTTTCCAGCACTCGTCAGAGATAGGTCTCTGAAGAGCATATGGGCCATCGTGGTGGTGATGTTTGGAGTCGTGCTGTTTGACTTTGCTGCAGACTTCATCGATGGACCCATCAAGGCCTACCTGTTTGATGTATGTTCACATGAAGACAAGGAAAGAGGTTTACACTACCATGCTCTCCTCACAGGTATGTAGCACAAACACTGTTTGGTTCTTGCTTCAATACTCACAGCTTTTGTGTTTTGTTTAGACTTATTAATGCCGGTTACATTGGTGATTGTTTCCTTTTGATGGATTTGGACTTTAGTTTGGCAATAATTTTATGTTCATTCTGCATCTGAGCAACTCACAGTAACGCTTTATGGAAGTAAGCCTCCAAAACTTCTCCTGCTGTGACTGAGTGGGCGGAGATGCACATATAGAGGGAGTGTGAAAGTTTCAGTGAACTGTGTCTGTTTGTCAGCGTGTTAAACTGTGGGTGGAAGCTATGTCTGTTTTTTTTTATTTGTGAGTGCAAACAAGAGTTCACTTGGGAAATGTTCGATAATTTCAGATATATACATATATGCTTTTCTTAGTAAATTTGTCTGTAACAATAAAAGTTAGGTCAGGCTTGGATGAAGCACGAATATAAGAGCACAACTGATAAAACAGCTGGCTGATGATATTAGCCAATATAATGGTATAGATAAATAATTTTCATTCATCAACTAATAAATGAAAATTTAAAAAAGTAAAGAAGAGATGGGTATAAATGTCCTTCAACCATGTTATGAGTTTGGGCCTTTTCCCACTAGCGGGCACTCTTTATGACACAGAAAGAAATTTTTTTTAAGGTTAATTAATAGAAAACAAGAATGTTGTACTCATAAATATACATTGATTTGTGTGTAATTTTGTCTTTCAATAAAGTAATGCATACTCTGGAAATAATTCACTAAAAATACATGCGGTTTGCCATCATATTGCGCTGTCATCTTTAATTCCATCACTGTATGCTTCATGTATATTGCTAGAAACCAACCACATAAATAATACATCCATAAGTTCCTTTCAATTTTAAAATCCTCTTTCTTCTTACCTCACGCCTCATCTCAGGGCTGTGACAAACAGAACCATGCATGCACATGCTATTTTTTTTACTGATAATGTCATAATTGCTAGCTGTCAGCAGATTAGATTTACCCTCCCATCTCCGGACAGCTGACAGCGAGCTGGCTAAACAACAATAGCAACAGTTCGTTATAAGCTAACATTATGCCAGCTAATCTTAGGCTCGAGTGTTCTAAAAATCACCCTTTGATTAACAGTGTGATGATATTTCCACATAGTATGAGCTCTAACAAAGTTAGAGCTACTGGCTAACAGCAAAAACTGCAGCGCTTACTGCCTGGCTCTTGTCGTCAGGGCATGAACCACCACAGTGCCTCTTGGTGTTTCTGTCCTTGCTTGACTGTTTGCCTTCTAGTTTTAATTGTGGTGTATTTTGCCCTCTTTGAAGGCTGTTGGTGAGAACCATGCGCACATGACGTATCAGAAGAATACAATGTGATGGATGTTTCAAAATGCAGTTGGTGGCACATATGAATTTCAGTTTGCTCCCTGTTTTTCCTACAGGGTTGGGACACCTGTCAATACTCATATAAAGCCAAACATAAGATGTATAAATATCTACACAAATGTTTGTGTCATGTGCCTGAAGAAAAGAAATATCAGCCAATTTTTTAAATTTTTAAATCACCAAATGTTGGTCTCAAATTTTCTGTATCAGTCAGGATCTACTGCCAAAAGCATTTGTTAATCTGTTTTCACATGCATATGAACTTAAGTGACATCCCATTTTTAAGATCTTGCTTTGTGTACTGGCGTACAGTCATGTTGGAAGAGGAACAAAGCTGGGAGCATGAAATTGTCCAAAATGTGTTGACATGGCGTTAGCAGTTCCTTTCACTGAAACTAAGGGGCAGAGCCCAACACTGAAATCCTTGTTCTTTTACCTAGCCTACCTCTCTGTGGCTCATTTGCTGTTGTTCCAATTCACTTGGGTGGAAAGACTGTGGAATATGTAGCAAGGAAATTTCACGACTGGACTTCATTTTGCTCCTGAGAGCAATCCATTCTTTCACAAATGTTTCTAGAAGCAGTCTGCATGCATAACTGCTTGATCACCTGTGACCACGGTGACTGGAACACCTGCAATTCAATGATTTGGATGGGTGAATGAATACTTTTGGCAATATAATGCATCTGAAAGTAACAAAATAAAAAAACTGTCTCCAGCGCATCTTGCTTTATTGTTTATATTCATTTGATGATATTTCTCATGTTAAGCATAACATCTGTGTTTAGTAGAGAGGATAATGCTCTTTACAGTTTAAATGCTCTGCTCAATTTAAAAATTGCAAACACGCCAATATAAACTGTTCATTACTACTATAAGAAAAGTCTAAGCATTAACAAAGGATGGTGATTGTGTGTATTCATAAGGGATTGCTCAAATACTGTGAAAACTGTAGGGTTTTAGTGTTTTTGAGCTCAATTCTACAGTATAGTTTTACAGTTAAAAAGTCGAACACCAAACCAAAATGCAGGACAGGTGAATGAAAAATTGAGCACAACCCATCATTCAAAAGCCTGTAAAACCACTTTTAGGAGCAATAAATTGAGATGATCATTATCAGTCTCTCACATTATTATGGAGGGTTTTGGGCCCAGTCTTCTTTTTATAGTTGTTTCTGTTTATTGAGGTTTGCAGACCTTCATTCACACACATCTCTATTAAAGGTCCACTACAGCATTTTTAATCAAATTGAGGTCTGGGCTGTTCGGCTATTTTGTTGTAGATTTGCTGTTGTGCTTGAAAACGTTGCAGTGTCTCATGACCAAATTTTGATTAATCTTTCGCTGTTGGACAGATGGCTTGACATTTGACGCTGGAATACTTTGGTATACAAAGGAGTTCACTGTCGACTCAATGACTGAAAGGCCCTGTGGCTACAAAACAAGCCCAAATCATCAGCCTTCCACTACTTCTGCATGTTGCAATGTACACTATGACCAAACATCTTCACTTTGGACTGTTCTGTTTCAAAGGTCTTGTAGTTCACTCAGGTGCAACGCTGTAACCTGTGAGGTGCTCAGCGCAGGTTGTGGGATTTTTGAGTTTTGGGGCATAACCCTCTTGTCCAAGGCCAGAGCATGGAAGTGCAGTGGAGCTTTTGTGTGAGTGCTCTCGTGCCTTTCATAACTTTGCTCACTACATTAGCTTTTACCCAGCACTTCATGTTATGGCCAAATGGTTGAACTGATGAATATATTTTCCCTTTTGCTGAGCAGGTTTGCACTACAAAAAGTTCTCAGGCACATATTGGATGTAGCATGACATCAACCAGCACATCAGTTTCTCCTATCAGTTTTCATTTCCGTCTGATCCTTACTTCTGATTAAATAACACGTTTAGGCACACAAAGCTGCTGCTGTGCTTTTGACAAGACTCTTTGGCAGGAGGGCGAGTTAAACGCTTTTCAGTGTGGTAAATTCATTTGCACCTCAAAGAAAAGGGGTAAAAGATTAATATTATCACTTTATTTACGTTGCTGGAGGTATAAATTCAAATATCCTTTAAAAAGTTAGTATGTATACTAGCCTGCTTGAAGATTAAAGTTAAATATAAAGTTGAATATAGTTTGATGTGCAGACTTTAAGATCCCCCCTGCTTCCCCCAATTTCCATTTCCAACATTTCTGGAAGGCAGTGTAATTCTTTTTAATAATTTGAACTGAATATAATTTGAATATAATTTCCATGTCGATACCCATAATATTTTCACATTGGATGAGTTCACAATGAACAGATAAACCTGCAGCATATTGTAGTGCAGTAAATGTGATATCTTTGTATATTTTTGTTATTTCCGATGCACTAATGAAGCATTATAAACTTAAAGAATATTTCCCAAAGTAACTCACAAAGAAAGACAGACAGGAAGTTTCTTTATGGACATGATGATGATGTTTTCGGTGTGAGCGTAGTGGTGTGCTCAGCTCAAATGTCAGCAGGCACTGGGTGGTGTGAGCATTTGAGTGAGGCAGTAATCCAGCCGTGAGCTAGTCATGTGTTACAGTCATGGGTCTTAGCTGAGAGAGACCGGAGCCAGGCACATGACTGCCATGTCTGGTATGTGAAGTTTTAGTACTGTACTGAATACTTTTACATCTGAAAGTCACGTTTTTAAACCATGTTAATCAGTATAACATGCATATTATTACTGTACAACAGGATTTCGTAAAAAAATAATTCCATCGATAGCAGGGTTGAGCTAAGACTGAGATGGTCATATGAATCCAGTTTATCAGCAACATACTAATAACTGTTTGACGAGTCATTAGTCAAGCTGAAGGCTAAGACCTCTATGTGCATGTTAAGTATTAATCTATAAAGATTTGTTTTCTAATGTTTTCGGACTTTTTCTGTGCCCTGAATCACCAGAACAGCGTGCTCTCTGTGGGTGTAGACCTCCTGATTTCCAAATGAACCTCTGGGTTTTCCTCTCCTACTTAACAAAACATAGACACAGTGGAGCTGTGACTCCCTCCATCGGAGACAGGGGAGGGTTAGGCAAGGACAAATTTGCATGTTAAGATATAATTTAGTGCAAAGATATGAGTTTTAGGGTTGTAATTAATGTCAGGAGATGAACTTTATCTGTGGACTTTTGTTTGCAGCAGTGCTTTTTAAAGCTTGCTGTTTTGCTCAGATGAGGTTGTTGGTACCACCAGGGGTACTTTGGAGAATTGGAAAAGGTGTGAAACTTGGGTTTTTTTCTTATTTATAACAATGTTAGTCCTGCATTATTCCTAAACGAATTAGGATTATTTTTTAAATGTAGCTTTGATAAACTGCATTTGATATTCAGCATTCTTGTTTTCATTGCTACGGCAATGTGTGAGTAGGAACCCTTGATTCTAATATTTAATGAAGGATTAAATGTTACAACAGTATTCAGAGTATAGTGAAAGAACGCAATTGTATGAGGCCTTTTTGTGCAATGACAAAAGAAAGCAAAGAAATAAAAGAGACCAAGAAAAAGACCTAAGAAAGCATGTGATCATTGCAGAGAATGACAAAGACTTTATGAACCCTGTTTTTTAGATTATACAGCCAATTCTTTGTCATAAATAAGGAGATGTTTTTTGAACTATTGTATGTAAGTGATTGTCATAACAGGTTTGTTGTTTAAAAAAGCTCAATGGCTCAATCCTTTATTGTACTTTTTGTGGTGGCAAGGGGGTATTTGTCCTAATAAAATACTTCACGCTGGGATGCAGTATTTATGATGACAAAAGTTTGATAACCATGGGTTTACATTTTTACAATAAATCTATGCGCTGTTTGCAGCACCATCACGACTGAGAACAATCAGCCTTGAGTCTAACCACTTCAGCCTTTTTTTTTTTACTTTTTACTTGAGTGAAACTGTAGGTGCAGACAATAGAAATCTCAACTATTACAGTGGTAGAAAAGACCAGAAAGAAAAGAAAGGAACTCTCTTGAACCAGGAATTGATCCCACATCAATCTTCAAGTCATGCAGACATAAGTGAAGCCTGACTCCTGAAGTGGTTATTACTGTACCTGCCAATGACTAAAATGTAGAAAAATAGCCTCTATTGAGGTGAGCAACTATAGAGGGCTGCAGAGGCAAGAGTTAGTGGACAAAGTTAGTGATTCAACAAAAAAAATCAAGTAGTTTTATAACACCAATTCATAAAAAGTTTGGATGCTGTGTAAAAACAAAATGAGACAGTCTGCAAGTCTAATAAAGTTTATTCACAATAGAGCACAAAGAACATTTTAACATTTTACTATAAGATATGAGCTCATTTTGAACACATCTCAAAATGTTCAAAGTAAGAGGTGCTAAAAAGAAAGAGCTGAATGAACATTTTACAATGAATTAGGTTATTTGGAAACATGTCAGTAACACGATTGGGTATTTAAAAAAGTGTCTTAGAGAACATCATCTACAGTTCATAGCATCCTGAAAAGATTTGAAACTCTGGAGAAATCTCTGTGGGCACAGGACAAGGCTGAAAATCAATACTGTCTGCCCGTGAACGTCTGGACCTCAGACTGCACTACACTAAAAACAGGCATGATGCGATCATTGAAATCACTGCAGGGGCTCAGAAACGCACAAAAAAGCCATATATGAACATGATCGAAGCTCATTTCAAACGGGCAAAGTGGAAATTAGAAAATCATGGGATTTTCTAATGTAGGATGGCCCCTACATCTTTCTTTGTCCTCATTCTAAACAAGTTTTCTGTGTGCTAATGTGAATAAAATAAAATTGATGAAATTTGTAAATCACTGAAATCTATTTTTTGATTAACATGTTACACAGTGATTGCCTACATTTTTTTTGAATTGCTGTGTAATTCTGTCTTTTTAATTTTGTTATTTGGTTATTTTGCTTATGGCATGTGGTCAGTTAAACACGTAATCACGTTAAAAAAGAAAACTCAGTCTCTTCCATTTTAGAATAGGCGCTTTATAAGAATAACTTCATCACATTATAAAAACTATTAGTGGTGTACTTTTATGTGTTGCAAAAGCCACCAAGTTATAGAGAGGCAGTGATTCACTGAGGGTTCACTGAAGGTTCACTGAGCTATCCATAGCTCAGCAAAATTATGACGCTGACATAAAGAGACAGCTGTCTCCATTAAGCAAAATGCTCGATAATGACGCGGTCCATCTCGAGTGTGGAGGCTGTGTCGTTAATCAAAGACTGGTGTGATATGTCTCTCCAGCGTTGTGTGCGGGTGATAATTCGCTTCATAATAGTACGCTGCGACGGTGACAGACAGGCTAAATCCAGATTCCTGATGAGATATATCCATTGCCTGGATGTTGATCTTAGCTTATGTCATCTAATCTTAACACTGACATTAAAGTACAGACAATCTACATTTGAGCTTAAGCACAAACACTTGTGTTAGAAATACTCTGGTAAAAATGGAAGTATTGATTCAGGTTCTTCATGCAAATAAAAGTGAAACACTAAAAAGTAACTCTTTTTCAACTCCACAAACAGCTTTTGTGCAAACCTCATTGAACCTCCACCTGCCAATTTCATTTAACAAGCAACACTGCAAGAGTGCAAACCTTCACCGTGGCAGTTCACTCTCTGGGCAGTATTTGTATTTAAGAAAACAGTGTTGTATTTTTTATGAATTCATTTTGTATTCATTGGGGTTTTTTAAACACACTTTCAGACGTTTGTAGTGCAGTGAAAAAAATTGCAAAGTTCAGGCTTTTGTTGTTCGTTTTGTTGAAACCTATTTTGATATACTTGACAAAATTTAGAATATATATATATATATTTTTTTTATCAATTTTATTGTTATGGATATAGTACATGTGTAGCATTCATTTAGTATTTTTTTAATATGCAATAATAAATGCCAAGTGAAAGTTTTTGCTCACCAGCTTATTTGGTTTTCCAAAAAAACAATACAATAAAATAAATTTAAAATGTATTCAGGAGCATTATACTGTAGTCTGTATAATGTATTTAAACAGTTAAAACCTGTAGTACACACTTGCAAGAATCATAGTTTCTAAGTTGTAAAGCTTTTTTGTCAATTTTTGACCAACAAATCATTAAGTTGACCTTGAAGACCTTTTATTTGTTAGCCTGACCCCACTCTACACCCCTACACAGTTTTACCAGAATTCATTCAAAGCTTTTCAAGCTGTTGTGAAAAGCTATCGTGTTTATAGACAACATGACTCATGCTACCAAAAACATAAACACTTTGGCAGAGTTAATAAAAAAATATTAATTCGTGGGAATATTTTTTCAGCCTTGACTCTAATGAATGTACTCTGCTTAAACATCTGCTATGTAGAACGCAAGCAGAGGAAAACAAGGGAATTTAAAAAAAAAACTCTATTTGCTGTTACCTACATTATAGATGGGCCACTTTGCCTAAACAGAAAAAGTTAGGAATGGATTCAGAAGTTGTGGGAACACTAAGATCAATTTTCAGTTCAATTCAATTTTATTTATACAGCACCAAATCACAACAACAGTCACCTCAATGCACTTTATATTGTAAGGCAGACCCTACAATAATAAATACAGAGAATAACCCAACAATTATATGACCCCCTATGAGCAAGCACCTTGGCGACAGTGGGAAGGAAAAACTCCATTTTAACAGGAAGAAACCTCCGGCAGAACCAGGCTCAGGGAGGGGCGGGGCCATCTGCCGCGACCGGTTGGGGTGCGAGAAGAAAGACAGGGTAAAAAACGTGCTAGGAAGAGAGACAGAGATTAATAACAAGTATGATTCAATGCAGATAGGTCTATTAACACATAGAATAGAAGAAGAAACACTCGATGCATCACGGGAATCCCCCGGCAGCCTACGTCTATTGCAGCATAACTAAGGGAGGATTCAGGGTCGCCTGATCCAGCCCTAACTATATGCTTTAGCAAAAATGAAAGTTTTAAGCTAACGTTAAAAGATCAATGTTAGTGGTACAGCCTGGGACAAAAACAAAACAAAACAAAACACTAGAAGTAAGTCCCATTCATTTCTTTTGTGAGTCCCAGTGGAGTTTGTGTGCATGACGTGATCAGTTGAGCAGCGCTGCCTTAGGTCTGATTTAACCCACCGAATTTAACAAGATATAACCACACGATCCACAGTGGGTGATTTCCAGTCCCTAGACAGCATAAACCTTGTATAAAGGTGGGATTCAGTGAGTAAATCTAATAAGCATTATCATCTTAAATTTATATTGATGCCTACTACCCTTGGTATAACCAAACTCTCTGCACCAGTTCAACAGTGCATCACTGTAAACTTCACCACAGCAATGAAAAGTAACCAGTGTATCTTGCACTAAATTGCCCAGTATTTTCATGTTATCTTTGAATAGCGCAAAGATATACTTAAAGTTGTTTTGCAGGATATTTCACAGCATGAAAAAAAACAACTAATTTCATCAACACATCAGGTATAAAGCTGATATCAAAAGCTTATGAAATTGAGGACATTTAAGCTTTAAATTCTGAGTCTATCAAATGTCACTGAGCAGCACTTAAAAACAATCTCTCCTCCCCCTCTCCTCTTTCCTCATCGTTGAGTAAACTTCGCTCTCATTCTTTTCTCACCCTGGGAAATACAGCAGTGATCCTTCACACTGTCTGACAAACTGCACAGACTGTTGTGTTTGCTGACATTTGTTGAGCTCTTTAAAAGATGCATTTAAAATGACTTGCCACTTAAAAAAACATTACTCCCTTTGTGCTCGCTCCTCTTCTGCAGCGCTATTTCATCTCGTCATGTGTCATAAGAACCGATGTGGGATACACCAAAAGGATTCCCTTTTATATGTTACTGTTTCTCCATTTACAGTGAAATCAGTTTGATGTCTGGAAGGTGAGTGAGGTCAAATAGCTCCCGTTTGAATAAACCTAAAGTAACAAGTGTTTAAATACTCAAATAAAGCACAGGTATCCAAAAACTCTATGTAAGTACAGTAACAACATATTACTTTTCCCACATCTGAAAATATTCAATTTTTTTCTGTCATGAGTTTTGAAATGTGCTTGTCCAGTGGTGTGTGCCAGTAAAAGTAATAAAATTACTTTTCTATTCATTTATGGAACATACTGTATGTACAGTCACATTTGGTTCTTTTAAAGAGTGTCAACAGATAAATGCGGTTTGCTTGAATAATATCTCAGATAAAATCCACTTTTGAATCGGTTATTTGATCCAACTGATTTAATAATTTAATTTTCTTTTATGGGAAAAAGTACGTTTATTCTCGGCACCAGAAGCTGTTAGCAAAAACTAGCTTTTGTAGCTTGTTTCTTTTGACTATTTTTCAATGCATAATTCCCAGGGTTTCAGGGTTTTTTTGGAGGGGAATGTCTTTCATGTGCTGCCTGTTTCAAATCCATCACCTTACACTTTCCTGCAGATGGCCTCTAATCATCTTCCTCTCTTCACTCTTTGATATGATGCAAAATTCATAGTCGTTTCAGAGATCGCAAACACAGCAGCCCCTCAGGCACTGAAGCAACAACAAACCAGAACATTTCTACCATTATAAAGGAAATGTCAAGGCATTGAGTCACATAATTGTATGTTCAATGACATGTTCACCAAATGTTTTCTTTTTCTTTGCACCCTTTCCATAGAGGTCAAATTTAACCAGTCTAGTCCTGATGACATACAGATTTAAGAATTACCTGATGGAAGATTTTGGGATGAATCTTCTTCTGGATGCTCTTGATTTGAATTTGGATAAACTGGTTTAATAATAAGCAGAAGCCCACTTTTTCTGATGTTTTTAGCCTGGATAAAAGATCAGATAGAGATTTTTAGATCTTGGTATGATGACATTACCAGAACAGTAGGCCCTGGATGTCAGAGGTTAAAAAAGATGGGCTCCACTGCCTACATAACAAAAGGCACTAGATAATAATGTGAAATAGGTTTATCAGAGGAGATAAACTAGTTACAGCTAGTTGAGTTAAGCTAGTTGGTTTACACCTTAACTGCTTTGGTTACTGTCAAAGGTGTCATGGAGTCATTTATCCACATTATTACAGCTTTAAGCAACTACAGAAAGCCCGATAGAGACTAAAAACAGAGCTTAGAATCAAGGAGATGTTTGATTTGCATTCTTTAGTTGGTCTTAACACAACACACAATAAATGTCAGTGCAAATAACTGTTTTCTAGCTACTTCGCCATATCAGTTCAAAAGGAGGTTTCCCAACTCTTGATGCTGTCCCCAAGCAGTTGAAAATAGTAGTTATTTCATCAGTCACCGCTCTAGTCACCATGTATATAACTAATAGAGAACAAGTGCATTTGATTCCTCCCCTTTACCTCTCACTGCTCTCAGCCATGCTTCTAGAACAATTCTTGGATCTACGCATTGTTTTAATCTTTCATTCTGTGTGCACCAGGCCTGGGCGGAGCATGTGGTTACCTGGTGGGAGCTATGGACTGGGGTCACTCCGCGTTGGGCCGTCTCTTTGGATCCGAGTACCAGGTCATCTATTTCTTCTCAGCGCTGACCTGGGGCATCTTCCTCACTGTGCACCTCTTCAGTATTCCAGAGCAACCTCTGGGCAAGGCACCATCTCCATCTGATTCACCATCCAGCCCTCTTCGCCTGCTGAGCTCTCATAGCAATAGTTATGGAGCACTTAAGGAGCCTGTCTCTGCTGTAGTCTCTGCATCTGTCACAGATCTCAGGCCCAGATCTTTCTCAGCCCTGGGAGAAGCCAATTCAGTGACCTCAAGTGTCAAACAGCCAAACAAAGAGGTATGTAACATGCATAAAAAGTCTTTCAGAGAGTTTAGTGCATTAAGTGAATTACACAATACAGAGAGCCAATAAAACTAGTCAAACCTTGAAGTTGCCACAGACTATATTAAGATTCAAATGGTTAGTCAGGGTACGCTTGGCAGAGGCAACTATGGAAATAACACACTGAGTCTTATAGGAGTTTGAATACTTTCTCTACAGTAGTAAATGATGTGAGATGCAGTATTCAGGGAGTTTCAAGACTATTGATACACCTGCCAGTTCATCTTACTACTCCTGCTTTGCTGAATGCTTTGCAGAATATCTTAGTACTTGATTTGCCCCCCCCCCCCCCCCCTTTTTTTGCTTTATTGACACCAGCCATGCAGCTGGCATGAACTCTCCAAGTTTGTATAAATCCTGAAAAACTATGCTATCCCAGCAGGATCTAAGAGGGTTCTACAGAGTATCCCAAAGGCCGCTGAGATGCAGGAATGCCTTTCAAGAACCCCTATAAGTACAGAGTGAGGCTGGGGTCAGCGGAGTGTTCAGGAAAGACCAATAGAACACATCTGCCCGAGTGTCATCTCAACAACTGCTTCAGTGCAGACAATACAACTTCCAACTTTATAAGTTCCTGCATTAAAAGTATATCCAAACTTTCCAAAGATTTTCTAGACTTATATATTTGACTGATGTGATCTCAGTCTTTTACATTTCAGAGGGATTGATGTGATCACCTTCCTCAAAATCACCTTTACAGTTTTCATTTAAGTGTTTGATGAATTATCTCTATGATGTCGACTTTTTGCCTGAATATTCTTCCTCCTTCTTTTGTAGATTCAGCTTTCCATTGATGCTTCACATTTGTTTGTTTTTTGCCTGTTATATTAGAAAGGTTTAAGAAAAAAGATGCTAAAAGAATTGCTCTGTATATATCTGCTACACTAGAAAATTAATAAGGGATGATTGTTCCAAAGAGCGTAGTTGTTTTTTTCTTTTTCAAGTCTTCCTTTTGCTTTAATCATCCTTAATCCTTAATCCTAAAGCCAACTCCTTAGTAGTAGTCCTTTATGCTGAATCCCTTCATTCAATCTAATTGCAGCCTTTTATGGGGCATGCATGTTTTTTTAATTGTAGAGTCTTTTGAAGTGTTGTCACTCATGGGCTAAAAACACCACTAGCCGTGAAATACCAGCAGACTAATGAGCACTCTGAGAGGGTTTTTTTTCCTCCTGTCAGTTTTTTAGCTGCTGGCACTGATGTCTGTGATGTTTTTGTGTATTTGCAGGACCAGAAGAAGATGACGTTCAGGTTGCTGATAAAAGCTATTGTCAATATGCCAAGTCACTACCGCTGCCTGTGTGTCAGCCACCTGCTGGGATGGACAGCGTTCCTCTGCAATATGCTTTTCTTTACCGATTTCATGGGACAGGTATTGATTTGCATGTGTCTCCAGTGAGCTTTTTAGAATTTCAAATAGTAACCAATCAATAATCTTATTTAGAAAGCTGGGCCATTTGCGACCTCATAAAGGTTACAATTCTACTTGATATTTATCATCGCTGCGTCCTTTCTTTCACATGTTGCTGTCAGATTGTGTTTCTCGCCAAGGCCTTTGTCTGGTGGAATAGATGAGAAAAAAGTGTTTATTTTTCTAAAGCCTTGAGTTTAGAATTACAGCCAACTCACCACAACGTTTTTGAATGAGGACTGCTAAAATGCCAGCTGTTGCTAGACAGCTGCAACTATAAACTGTACCAATAAAACTTCAGAGCAGATGTCTTCAGCTGGATATTAGTCCAATTAACCACACTGCAAGTGTTATATTTGCACTAAAAATGCTACAAAAGGCACTAACAAAAATGGATCCAGTTCAATTTCTCAAATTAACTGAGCTGATTTCTAAGGTCTACCAATCTCAAAGCCCTTAATGATGCATTACTTTAATCAATTTACATACCAACAAGCAATTTAAGCAAGTTAAGAAAATCATTTTTTAAAAAGGTCATGAATAGAGCCCAGCCAACATGCAATATTTGATGAATTAAAAATCAAATATTTTGATATATTGCTGTTTTCTTCTTTTAGATACAGGAAACCTAAAAAAGATTCCCCTTACATTAATACTTATTTATTCACGATATTACACACCATTTGTTGTTCGTGGTGTTCTGAACACGTCTTCCCGACAGGAAATTGCAGAGTACCTGTTGGTGGATAAACTCAAGTGGTGTTATAAAGAACTACTGTTATTTTTTGCATATCCAAGTGTCAATTTTTAAACAGATATGCACAATATCTGAACAATAGAGGGGTTTTTTTCCCCAATATAAGGTTATTTTCTCTATTTTATCAATTGTTTTACAATTTGTGTGTGTGTGTGTGTGTGTGTGTGTGTGTGTGTGTGTGTGTGTGTGTGTGTGTGTGTGTGTTGTGATCTAAATGTGTCAAGTAAAATATAAAGGTGCTGCTTTTATTCCAGTCTGTTACAGCTAGTGGTCTGTCTATAGGTGACCATTGGCTTTTGGAAGACTCCTTCCTTCACACTCATTGGCTAACAACGTAGTCATTAGCAATGATTTTTGTGATGTCAGACTGTGAGCAGCATTAGTGCTTGTGAGCTTCTGATTGGCCATCAGATCTAGGAGTCAGGGTTTAATCACCACCTGTTCAATGGCCTTGGTGTGTTCTTGACGGTGATTTTTTTGAATTTTCATATGAACAGCGATAATTTTTCCAAATAAAAACAGAAAATCCTTGCATGTGGAAACCGTCTCAATAATCCAAGCAAACAAAACAAAAACAGATAACATATAATTATCTAATTTACTCAGTTAGTTTGTTTGCTTTGTTTGAATATGGCAATTTAGTCTTTGGCAGAAACAATTAACAAAAATCATATCAGACTTATGTGATATCCCTTAAAATGACTTACGTTCAAATGAGGTAAGGTTCAAAGCAATTCAAAGCAACAACATTAGAGAGGAAAAGCAACACACTGCAACATGTATCTGCGTTCAAGCTCCATTAAGCTGCCTGCTTGTGTGGGGGCAGATGGAGGGTGAAGGGAGGTGCGGCGTGTTGTTATTGTTGTGTGCAATCCTCTGTTGACATGTGCCATTATGATGAATGCTTTCAGTGTCACAGTGTGAATGCTGATCAAAGGATGCTCTTCACACCATGACTCTGCCTCGCTTCATTAAGCACAGATGCACCAACTTATCTAAAATTGCAGGCTTATTTCTTATCTGCAATGAGAAATGCATAGTCAGGCTCCCTGTTCTGCAACAGGGCTACAGATGTTTTGTTCATAAGGAAAATAAAAAATAAAAGCCTGATTTTAACAAGAAGTTGGCCAGTATCTGATATACAAATCCTTCCTTTTTAAATGACCCTCCTCTCGTTTCAGATTGTGTATAAGGGGAATCCGTACGCCGATCACAACTCTACCGCCTATGCCACATATGAGAGGGGAGTAGAAGTTGGCTGCTGGGGATTGTGCATTAATGCAGTGTCCTCTGCTCTCTACTCATGTAAGTGGCAGTAATGTGTGAGGGGAAGCTATGTGAGAGAGTGGCAGGTGGAAATGGATAACAAAGGGAAATTACTGCTTTTGCTTTGGGATTGCAGGGAACTCCATTAGCATGCTTTTGCCAAGGCATCCTGACCTGCGTTATTCTGAACACGTAAGTCCACATGTATGCTTCAAACATCCCCTGTTAAACAGCACATGTGAACCTGAGAGAACTGTTGTGCTACATACAGGGTAAAGCTCAGCCAAATAATGAAGGCTTGGCATGAACTCAGCTTTTTTAGTCTTTTGCTGTTGAGAAGGAGTCTTGGCTTCTAGGAAATGTCCAATTATATGTACAGACGGTTTTGGTACATCTAATGTACGCTAATCTAATGTTCACATAATTATCTACCCTGACTCCACACGCCTCATGCGGGTTTGTTGATCCACCAGTAATTTTAACTTTCCGTGACGTACATGTCTGTGTGTTTTCAGATGTGCAGCGCTTCCTCCTCTCATACATCGGGCTGAAGGGATTATATTTTATGGGCTACCTTGTGTTTGGATTGGGCACCAGCCTGATTGGCCTTTTCCCCAACATCATAGCAACGCTCGTCCTCTGCAGTGTGTTTGGTGTCATGTCGAGCACACTCTACACCATCCCATTCAACCTGATAGCAGAGTATCAACGTGAGGAGGAGGTAATAAACTGGCAGTAGAAACACTCACTAGCTAAGGAATTGTTCAGGTTTCCTCAGTTTAAAAGGATCACATGGTTCTTAAATGAGCACATTTGTATATTGTACATGATACTGCATAACTATAGTATTGATTTTCCGTTTTTTCCACAGTGTAAAACATGTTTTGTTGTCAGTTTGCAGATAAATAATAACCCCATACTCCAAAATAATTATCTTTTTCCTAGTATAACTTTTGGTTTTGGGAATGAATCAAATGTAGCCCTAATGTGTCCTTATGTGAAACTGTAACAGGAACAAATTGATTGACAAGCAATCAATCAAGAAAATAATTTGCAGATTACAGTAAAAACATAAAAAGAAATGATTATTTCTGGTGTTTTTTAAGAAGCATACTGTAAGAATTAAGATGATCGAACATTTCTGAATGATGTGAATGAAAACTTCGATTTAAAAGGGTACATAACGACTGGAACATTTAGCGTAGCTACTTCCTTTAATCATGCTTTCCGATCAAAATTGGAGACTAAGATAAAGCATTGCAGTGATGTGCAAAATCTTAAGCCACACCTCAATCTTTATATTTTCGTCAGAAAATGTGCAAAAATATGTCAATATACATGGGAACACGGTATGTAAGGCAAAAACAGAGTGTGTCTGATTCTAATTCGTTTGAAAGTCAATGTTTCGTACGACCACTTTGGTGCTTCAGTAGGGCCTGAGCTCTCTCAGGCGGCTTTCTTGTCATTTCTTAGTCTTCAGGCAAGTTCTCCAGGCGCCTTGAAGGACATTCAAAGCCCTTCTTTGGATGTTGGCTGCCCTTTATTCCATGGTCTGTTGAGATGATCCCACACTGCTTCATTTATGTTGAGGTCTTGGCTTTAGGGGGGTCCTTGGTGGCTGATTTTATTTTGTGTTTTTCTATCCGATTTTTCTACCCTGCACTGGCAATGTCTTTGGGATCATTTTGATGCTGGAAAATGAAGCCTCTGCAAATAAGCAACTTTTCAGATGGTATTCCATGGAGGATTAAAATCTGAGGGTACTTTTCTGTATTAATAATTCCATTCATTTTGATAAGAACCCAGACACCTCATGCAGAAATGCAACCTATCACAGAGCCTCCGCTGTGTTGTTACAGATGGCTGTACCAGTCACTGTTGACCATGCCTCCTGACCTCCTCTTTACATTCTGATTTGAACCAAAATTTTCAAATATGGATCCATCACTGCATAAGACCTGCTGCCACTGATTTTCCAGTTTTTATAATTTGGTATTCCTCTGCCTTTTCTCCTTTTCCCTTCCTGCTAACCTTCGACTGAGAACATTTGCATTGAGGCTGCTAAATCTGTCAGGTATGTCAGGTCTCTGCTGGTTTCTTTTTTTTTTTTATTTCTTAAGGACATGACTTTCAGATACTGTACATCTGCTGCAGATTTTTTTTATTTTTCCTTTAGGCCTGCAACTTTTGTCCTCAACTTGGTGTATAGTTTTCTTAAGCACAAACTGCACGCCATGGTGAGATATTCTGAGTCTTTGGATGTTGTGTATCTGTGTTATCTTTGGCATTTTTCATAGATTCAACTAAGGAAATGAGGAAAACAATCCAAAGTTTTTTCATCAGGCTGCTGGTAACAAAGTGTTTAAAGTAACAAGTTAAAAACTGGTTCTTTTTTTGTCTGATATGTGTAGACACGACGCTGGTTCATCTCTTGAGTTAGGTCTCTTTGTATTCTTAAACAAGGTCAGTCAATCTTCTAAAAATGTGGACTGAAAATGAGTGAAAAGGTAGCCAGCATGCACAGACAAACTCTGAAAGATCTTCAGAAAGTCTAAAGAACTATTCCAGGAAAATCTGGCTCCTTGGAAGCAACATATAAAGAAGTGAGGTGTGGCTTAAGACTTGTGCACAGTCCCATATTTTACTCCTTTAAAGTTCAAGTATTTACAAAAGACAGATCAAGAATGAGGCACTTTAAAGCCCCCGAAAAAACTATCCTAACTATTAATCCCATAACACAACTGACTCTACTCCTTCTGGCGGTTTTCTGTAGAAGTATTTAAAGTCCTAATGGAAACCAGAGATATTCACGAGGCTCTCCAAAACCATAAATATATGTCATTATTTATTCATCAATAGAACGAACGACTGAACTGACGTTTTTGTGTTAAATTGTTGTAATGCACCTTTTATACCTGTTAAATGGGGAATTAATTGGTTTAAATATATCAAACAGTAGCAATCATCTGTCAGTCAAGTACACAGGCATTCATATTTTATTGTGAATTTGAAATTGCATCATTCAGTGTTACATCATTGTTAGAGGCTGTTCTGCAGAACAAGATTTTTGGCAAGATTTTGCCACTTATGTAAGTTACATTTATGCATTTAAATACCAAAAAAATAACCGTATTTCCCGGACTACAAAGCGCACCTGAATATTAGCCGCACAAGCTAAAATCAGGGGAAAATCCTGTTTTGTACATACATTAGCCGCACCTGACTAAAAGCCGCAGGTGTTTCAATGTTGACTTATCATATGTAAGAGAATATGCACAAAGGGAATTGTCAGGAAAGAGATGGCTGTTTGGAGACACATCCCTTTTATTAATATTTTGAAAAACAAGTTATGGGTACATATTTGCACAACTTTTTAGGTATATGTAAAAGTAGCGGTAATTACAAGTACGAAACATGTGCTGTGCTTCATAAATGAGTAACAAATGTAGTACATAACAATAACCTACAGCACACCAGAAAAATAGATTCGGACTACCTTTTAGGCTCAAGAAAAGTCAGTCATTCACCACCATCTTCCTGCGCACTAAAACCACCAAAGTCCTCTTCTCCAGTGTCGGATATGAACAGGCTCAGGATGGCTTCGTCATCCACTCTCCGCTTCTCTCCTTTGTTGTCACTTTCAAAACCAAAGAAATCCTCGTTGTCAGTGTCAGAGTCGAACACCCTCTGAAGGGCCGTGGCGGTGTCCTCCTCTCCATCATGCAGCAGTCCAGTCCTTCGAAATCCGTTGGTGATCGTGGATGTTTTCACACTTTTCCACGCTGTCAGATTCCACCGAAGTTGAGCATAACTTGCTTTTCGCAAGTTTATTGCCGCTCGTCATCCACGCCTCCCGCTGAACGCGTAGAGCTACTTTGAAGCTTGTTTTTCGCGCTACTTGTAGGGCACTATGTTGCCTGGCGGATGGACATGTGACCAACATACCACTCTTGAACCCCGATACTGTGTGTCTGATCACATGCCCTTCCGCCAGGCAACGTAGTGCCGTACAACAGCGGAACAAACAAAACAAATCGTCTTACGATATGACAAAAATCATGGACAATCCATAGAAAAGCCGCACCTGACTAAAAGCCGCAGGGTTCAAAGCTTGTGCAAAAAGTAGCGGCTTATAGCCCGACAATTACGGAAAATAAAAGATCAGATTTTCATTTTAAAGGTTTGAAATAACACTAAACTTCTTTTCCCTTTTTTTAAGTGTCCACATAAATGTTTTAATACCGCTTATAGTATTGCTGCAACATTCTCAAAAAAGTTTATATAGTTCATCTATAAAACATTGGTTTATAATGGAGCACTGTAACAAAAAATAATTTCCCCCAGGGATCAATAAAGTATTCTGATTCTGATAAACTGCAATGTCATTCATAAGTGGTTGCCTCAAAAATCAATTGTTTATTTTTTTCTGTCACGGTCAATCAATACCTGATTGAACTAAATCAGGTGAGAGTTTGATGGAATTCAACTTGCAACAACTGAAGCGAGGCTGAAAAGAATCTATCTTTTTAAGAAGCTGTTTCTTCATATTCTCAGAGCCGTCTGTTTATCCAGCTGTTTGTTTGTGTTTTTTGCCACAGCCTCTCTGATTAAACTGAAATTGATGTTTCCATATATTGCTCTCTTGTTTTCCCCTCCCCGCCATCCTCCTCTTCTCTAATAAACCTACAACCTCCTGTGCTTCCAGCAACAACTGAAGCTGCACGGAAGCAATAAAAGTCCTCGAGGTTCGGGAATGGACTGTGCCGCCCTCACTTGCATGGTCCAGTTGGCTCAGATCATCGTGGGCGTGGGGCTCGGTGCTCTGGTCAACGCGGCAGGAAGTGTGATCGTGGTGGTCCTCTCGGCTTCGACCATGTCTCTGCTCGGCTGCATCTTCATTGTCCTCTTCATCAGATATGTGGAATGAATGATTCTGCTCAAATACAAATTTTAATGATATTGTTTTAAATAAACAATGATTGCTAATTATATCATCATAACGTCTGCAATTTTTAATCTTACCTCAGTGGCCAATTAACTGCTAATTATGACAATTTTTTTTAGGTTTCTCTGGTCTGATAGATCCTAAAAATGGTCTTTTTTGGCTAAAACAGCAACTGATATCTTCTTCAGCTCTTGTCTCGTGGTGCTGCAGGCCAGATATTTGCCACATTACAATGCACATAAACAATTTCATGTAGCTATTGATACTGTTAGTTCATTAAGCAACAAAGTTTCACAGCAGTAGTCTAAAGTGCTTCTGGATCTCTTTTAGCTTCTTGGAGACATTTCACCACCCATCTGCAAAGGGTTCATGACATGAAGACACCAAACCAAGAGGGGTTTTCACTGAAATCCACATTGCTGAATGATCTGTGCGCCGGCATGACTGGTTGACAAATGGCCCGGAATAGTGAAGGGACCAATAGTGAAGGAATTGGACAGGAACAGATCAATAAGATCGAAAAAATCAACAGCACAGCAGAAGTATAGACAGTGGTTGCAGTGGATGACTTCATTACTTTTAAAACTCTGCTTCAGCTCTTTGTATGCTATAACTTCACTCATCTCTGCTCTGCCACGTCTGAGCCATAATATCATTCATTTCATTTCATTTCATTCAGTATTACAAAAAAGCCAGAGTAGCCTTGCAGGTCAAATTTTATCAGTCACACCTGTTAATGCAGCTCCCGTCTCCTAGATCGTGGCACTTGTTAGTGTGGGTTGGTTTTACAGGCTTGTACAATTGGTCCCAATGGAAGATATTAAAGGCTAGAACAACCAATTAGAGCAGGTAAGACACCTGGATGTCAAGTCAGGCTCGCCCACATCAGCTCCAGAACCCTGTATTATCTACAAGGTAAGACTCATAGATTAAGACTTTTTTTTTTCAGAGAGCCAAAATCAACTTCCTGTATAGGAGTTTTGTGGGTGTACTGATCAACAGTATAAAGCATTGCCAATAAGAGCAGAGGATCCTGCAAACTGATGCACGACATGGTTGTAAATACTATCACTAGGAGTTTTTACGGCAATGACGGATCTTGGAGCCTCTCTCCTGGAAGTTAGCATACGCTAGCAAAGACATGGCAGCAAAAGGTTAAGACATTAGCAAGCAAGGCTTTATATTATCAGCACACATAAATTACAATAATTTGTGCCTGAAAACATGTTAGTTGATCAATCACCAATGACGTACAATAGATCTGGGACTTACAGATGAATTGCAGTTAGCAATACTAAACAATACTACCCAGTAAAACTATCCAATAACATCTATTTAATTTTAATCTACCTACAAATACCTGTAATTCACCATAGTTGATTTTAATTAGAGATCTTGTCTTTATCCCTTTTTTCTAGTGTTCATGTTCAGCTAAGCCGAACAACTGGTGACTTTAGCCCTTTCAGTGTTGTACAATTGAGAAAGAGAGTGTTAACAAGTTTCATGACAAACTATTCATTTATGGACTGCTGTTTTTTTCTTCTATTCGGGTTGCAAGGAGTGTTAAATTTGCAGCTGCATCATTAGAAATCATGTCAAATTTTGACATATTTTCGATTTACTGTCCAAAGCTATGTCCCATTTAGGTAATTGGTAACACAACGACCGAGACTGCCCCGGCTTGGACAGTCTCGGTCGTTGTGTCCTTGGGCAAGACACTTCACCCGTAGCCTACTGGTGGTGGTCAGAGGGCCCGGTGGCGCCAGTGTCCGGCAGCCTCGCCTCTGTCAGTGCGCCCCAGGGTGGCTGTGGCTACAATGTGGCTTGCCATCACCAGTGTGTGAATGTGTGTGTGAATGGGTGGATGACTGGATATGTAAAGCGCTTTGGGGTCCTTAGGGACTAGTAAAGCGCTATATAAATACAGGCCATTTACCATTTAAAATATTTCTCAAAGGCTCTCAGGTTAATTTTTTGAATCTAACAGACAATTTTTTTGACTCAAGGATGAACTGATTACAGTTAGTTAGTTATCAAGGTGACTCCCACACAGAACACAGTGAAAATTTTTAACAATAAATATGGACATTAGGACAAAATATCACACCACTGTCTAAAATGATCAAATAAAGAAGTAACAGCATTTTGAATCAAACCAACTCGTGTTTATGTTATTGTTTTTATTATTTATTTAGTGCACACCCAAGAAGGGTAGAGACAAATGCTCTGTTATATTGTGGTTCACCAATTACATGATAAATAAAACAGAAAATCTAAACTCAAGAGAATGCAATTTGACCCGCGTATGTTTGCCCATTTACAGAAAACATATTTCTAAAGGTGCTGCTGAGATTAAATTTTCACCTGATGTCGGTAACAACTCGATCCAAGCATGCAAAGAAATCAAACTATAAATGTCACTAAAATTGAACTCGTTAGATGCCATAATACACCACGTTTGGAGGTCAAGAGGCACTGCAAATCACCCCCAAAACACCATACCAACAGTCAGGGGCGATTTTAGCCCATTTTTGGGGTGCTTCATTCAAGGCCGTACATGGCCTTGAATGCAAAATGAGTTTGACATTCCTGGTCTATAATATCATCAAAAAGATTCATAAAATCAGAAAAGTTGATTTGAATTAGACTGAGGCAAAGTGGAAAACTGTTCAGTGCTCCCATCAGTGCTCATTTAAAAAGTCTGCATCTCTGATGGAATTAAGGTGCATTAGTACCTATGAAATTGGCGGATCTGAAAAGACACCATCATTGATGAAAGCTTTTAGAGTTCCATCCAGGTGACATCTTTTTCAGCGAGGTTCTCATGTATTTCAGCGAGACAGTGTAAAACCACACCCTGCATGTATTACAACAGAATTGATCATAGTAGAGTCCAGACACTGAACTGAGCTGTCTGCAGTCAGACCTTTCACCGGTTGAGAACATTTAATGCAACATGAAATGGAAAATATGACAAAGAAGAGCCAGGAATGGAGCAGCATCCCTCTCCCAACTACTCTCCTCAGTTCCCAGCTGTTTATAGACTGATGTGAAAAGAAGAGAGGATGCCACACTGTGGCAACTTTTTAGACATGTGTTTGATGCAGACAAGTTTTCCTCAGTTTATTATGTCTTCTGCGTTCTACTGCGAATAAAATATGGCTCTACAAATTACTGCATTCTGCTGTTATTTACATTTTGCACAATGTCCCAACTTTTGAAATTGGTGTTGCACATTTATAGCCAATTGAGTGAATAAGATAAATAGAGTTCACAACAAAAAAGCCTTTGCAGATTATCTAATCATATTTGCATCAATGTCCTTTACATCCAGACCCATGTGAGGAGGAGATATTAGATCGCCTTCTGAGCAATGAATATTACATTAAAATTTCTAATCATGATTTTAATTCAAGTCATTTTTTATTACTTCCATCAAAGGGGATTTTACTTACTTTCCACAGGTCCCATGATATGTGTGCGTGCACTGTGGGTTTCAGATTGAACACCCACATGAATCATTTCTCTGGTGTACTAATTTAAAACCGAGGTCCTGGAGCTGTTTGGCATTCACTTCACTAGATTAGCCTGTTGCCATGTGTATATATATTCTCTTCATTCCATAATGTTGGTTATTTTTGTGGGTTTGCAAGACACATGTTAGTATTTCGGTGTTTTTGTTTCTTTTTCTGTCACTGTTTTCTGTCATGGGCTCACAGCTTGAACAGACGACGAACTGAAGGCTCTGGAGGCATATTAACCAAATGAGTCTTTAAATGGTCTTAAGCACTTAATTGACTGTATTATTATTATTTTTTTTGGGGGGGGGGGGGGGGGGGTTCAATGTGGACACATAAATAGCTTTTCAGGGAGGATTTTATTCTGCTCACACTGCATCATTAACACGTGAGAAAGGGAGGAGAGGGAGGAGACTGAAGCTGTCAGTGAAATGCCATTTTTGACTGCTTTTAAATTCGATTTATATTTACTGAGAACTTTGCTCTCTGTTTATTGAAAGTCATCGCTGCCCTCTCAGCGAATGGATGTGAGTAAATGAGATCTGATTATGTGCTCCCATCTAGCAGTCACAAGTGGTGGGGTTGAGTGGGGTGGTGTTTTTAGAGGAATTATTACTCATTCTGTGATAGGTTGTGGTCACTCTCATTTTGGCATGTAAAGGTATACGTTTGTATTTTGATTTCTAAATAATGGAGCTTGAAATGAAAACACTTTTAAAAGCACGTTTTTCTAAATTCATCAAATTGCAAAAAAGAAAATCAAAATAAAAAGCAGCTAAATAAAAATGAATCTCCCATTTAATTTATTTTTAAAATTCAGTAAATTCTGCAGTAGCAACAAATATATGCAGTGTCCGTCATACTTAATTATAACACCTCTTCTCCATATGCATCAATCAAACTTTGCCTCCCACAGTTCAAAACATCAGTCTATGCAGCCCTCCGTGGACCCCCCTCCCCCCCAACACACACACACACACACACACACACACACACACACACACACACACACACACACACACAATCAGCACAGGTCTGTGAAACATTCTCTGTAACATTATAGTGGCATTTAACAACTAAATGTCATTCAAGATAAGGACGGGGCGAAGATGAGTAAATGTCTCACATTTTGTTGATGCACCTTACCTGCACATTTAATATATGTTTTGACACCTTATTAAAATATGCGTATTTTCTTATAGGTAAGAACGCCAGTAAGTTGGCTTTTTAAAATCTCAACCAGGGTGAAGCCAAAGTAGCATTTCTGTGGACAAACATGAGTCATAAGCGCTTCTGTTTGACGTTTTTCCTCCTCCAACTTGGACAGCTGTGAGGCAAACAAAACTGACCTGATTGATGTAAATGTGTATGAATACAACATCACAGAGGATTTAAAACGTGCCTTAGATTAAGCGCTGTTCTGGGGTAGGTCTCGCCTGTCATTGTAAATCACTTCCCCGGGAGGATAAAACACCACTGCGGGCTCCTCGGGTGCGCACACGGGGACCAGGACCTGCCCTTGCTCGTCCGCCTCCGGCTTTGTGGTGGCTGTGATCGGTCTTAAGGTGGTCAGAGTCGGCGAAGTCATCCGCCAGAAGAGTTTTTTCAGCGCTTTTCTGAACTCCCGCCTCATAAGACAGTACAGGATGGGATTCAGGCAGCTGTTGGAGTGCGCAAGGCACACGGACACGGGGAACACGTACACTTGCATGCTGTAGTACTCGTAACTGAAGTGAACCACGTTGAGTTTCACGAGGATGCCCCAGGCTGTGAGAGCCTGGTTGGGCAGCCAGCACAGAAAGAAGGACAAGACCACTATGGTGACGGACTTTGTGACTTTGGCGCGTCGCTTGGCGCTCGAGGTGTTGATGTTTTTGGAGGTGATGAAGCGCAAAAGGAGCAGGTAGCAGGCTGAGATGATGCCCAGAGGCACCACGAAGCCAAGCAACACTTTTTGAGAGTGATAGAGCGCGAGCCAAAACTGCGCCGATCCGTTGGTTTCCGGGAATTTGACGAGGCACAGGTCCTCGTTGGAAACTGTCACCGTCGTGGAGAAAACCGCGTGCGGCAGAGCGGCGGAGACGGCGAAAACCCAGATGATAACGGTGATGGACCGCGCGGAACAGCAGTGAGCCCGCCTCCGCCTGCCTTTCAGGGCAGACGCGAGTGACCAGTACCTCGCCACGCTCATGGCGGTCAGGAAAAAAACGCTGGCGTACATGTTCATTGCCGTCACATAGGACACTATCTTGCACATCGCTTTGCCGAAAAGCCAAGTGAAGTCCAAAGCGTTTTCCACAGCCCAGAAGGGCAGAGTCAGGACGAACTGGAAGTCAGTCACCGCCAAACTAGTTACGAAAAGGTTGATGGAGGATTTTTTCCACACATGTTTAGACTTCATTAAGTACAAGACCAGCAAGTTTCCAACCAGACCCAGCGCGCAAACCAGAGAGTAAATGATCGAGATGATAATCCTTACAACAGCGGCTCCATCTCCCACAGAGTCAGCTTTCTCAGAGTCTGGCAGGTGGAGGTAGTCCTCGTACGAGCTGTTGGTCGTGTTGAAAACATAGCTCAAGTTAAAGGAAGCAGCATAGACAATCCCTGGCGAGCCTTCATAAGCAGTGTGGCTAAATTCTCCAGACATTTTTTAATTAACTTTTATCCACGAGAGTGTTTAAGTCATGATCAAATCCAAATGACTCGCACCACTGAAATAATCTTTGTATTTGGCTCTATGTGCCAGTTTTCTGCGAAACAAAAACAAATAAAATGTTTCTGTGCGCACAGGCGACACAGTTCTTCACGAGCTTGTTGTGTTGCTTTGAGATTTTGTCAGTGCGCCTCATCTCTCCAAGAAGCTTCCTGACGCAGCTCACGTATAAACGTGGCGCTGTCTTTGGTTCTGGTCCTTGGTGCAGATACCACGAAGAGGGTGGGGGTGGAGGGGTGTTCCACGGACAAGAAAATTCAGAGCATGGAAATAAATTGTTAAAAAAAATTGAAGTGTCTTTATTTTATGCATGAATGTATTTATTTCTTCAGATCATCTGGAACATTTTCTTCCTCACATCGCACTCTCTGTATCATGCACAAACCCTACACACAAACATAAACACCGATTGTCAGACACAATAAAAGACGATTTCTTGAAGGCAGTGTTTTATTATGAATCTTTTTTCTCTTATACTGATTCCACTTCAGAACAACCTTGTGCGCAAGTAACCTGAAAGTCAGAGAGTCACCTGCCTTAATGCCGCATGCATGTGACACGACAATGTCGTTCATCATACAGTCGCACAACCTTCAAAGACACACTATCGTGTGGAGTTTCGAGGACACGCGCTTGGCAACATAAACTTTAAATATCACTGGAACCTGCTATTATTCCTGCACTACATTAAGAGTCACAAGAGTGGTCACAGCTATTCAACATGCAGCTGAACGAGAAAAAGAGTAGTTACGATATAATTGCCAGTTTTTTGGATCAACTTGTGTCAAATTCACCTCTTCTTTTCCCGTTCATCAAAAAGTAGCCACTGAGGGGATAAACAACCAATTCTGTACCCGTTTCTACAAAATAGATTACTCAAAATGTGAGCTATTACTCCAAAAGACAAATGGAAAAAAGGATCTTCTATGAGTTCACCTTGTAGTCTCAATTTTGACTCATTTTTTGCACATTTTTGAAGTTCCCACATCAGCTCATCGAAGCTTCAAAGAAAACAAAAATTAACGTTCAGAAAGTTGCACAAAAATCTTTCGAAATGAATTTTTTCTAGGAATGAACAAGCCAGTGTCACTTGCATGCCACGTTTCCTCAGTTGTGTAATCCACAGTGGCAAAGAATCTTTAGATCTTTTGTCAGAACGCAGCAGACTCTTTCTTACTGCTGACAGTCTCGTCCTACGTGTTTCAGTAACTAATTACTGATTACTTCCCCAAAAAAGTAATCCCGTTACTTTACTGATTACTTATTTTCAAAACTAATTAATTACTTAGTTACTTTTTTAAAACACGATTTACAACCTGAAGAGGTGATAAAGCGATAGATCTTTCAGCCCAATTCTACTTTTTCTATATAATCCATCATACAAAATGTAATCAAATGGAAAAGTCTCTTTTTTTTAACTTGTTTTATCAGTTTTAATCTTTTAACTTTATGCATCAAGCAAAAATTTTATTATATGCAACATTCTCTGACTTGAATAAATTAGTTTAAGATTTAAACCTATTTTCTACACATTCCAGCCCATAAAATAAAATATTTTTAGTGTTTACACTCACTCTTTCAAATAGATGCAAGTAAAACACAGCAGAAAATAAATAAAGTCAAAGACTAGCGGTCCTGTTGCTCTATTTTCACCAGTAAAGCAGGACTGTGGTAGGCGGAGGTTTACCCTGGTGCAGGTGTGCCGCGGTCAGTTGAAGAATCCGCGAGTTTCTCTGTGAATTTCCCATTACGTCATTTTGCACTCCGTGCTTGCTTGGAAGTTTAGGGGTTTTTTCGCTGTAAAAAGAAGTTTTCTTCCCACGCACGATGGACACTAATGTTTTTGTCACTTTTTATGGAATCAAACTCAAAGTAAGGTCAGTACTTCCACGCTTTAAACGCTGCACGCTCATACTCTCTCCCACAATCGATATGTGATCCATTGTTGATCTGCACACAGCTGTTGTCACTAAAGGCGTGTCACTAACAGCGCACTCGCTTACGTCACTGTCGTGAGACATTCTCGCAAAAAATCACGGTTTTAGTAACGCAGTGTTCCTACGGGAAAGTAACGGTAATCTAATTACCGTTTTTGCAATAGTAATCCCTTACTTTACTCGTTACTTGAAAAAAGTAATCAGATTACAGTAACGCGTTACTGCCCATCTCTGGTTTTCACTAACAGTAAATTCCTGCTGTATCTGACTATTATGTGTATTATGAGTAGAAGTGACTGCTATTGTGCATCGGAGTGCAGAGCTGAACCAATCACAGCCGCAGCGTCACGTCACGTGACTTGTTACGTACAGCACAAGTGCCAAGCCGCACATGTTTATTTGTTTGGGAAGCAGCCAGCCACCCTACCGCCCGGGTAATGGAGGAAATGAGTGTGCCGACTAGAAAAATCAACCGAGCGTGACCGAAGGTTACCGAAGAGAAAACAGATGATGGTTCCAACGCCGGAGAGATTGTCGAACGGAAGAGCCATAGAAGTTCCGTAGTGTGAAGGTATTTCGGCTATTTCAAGTCTGACAAAAAACAGAGTAGCGTGCACTGTAAATTGTGAAAATGAAAATAAATAAATAAATTACATAGCACTGGACACAATCCAGGCACAGCAGAAAGAGCATTAATAAATGCCTAAGTATGCAAATATTTAGTATATTATTTGGCGAACTTCATCAAACAAAGCAGCTGAGAAAAAATCTATATATACTTGAGAAGTTTCTACCAGCAAGTTTGCGTTTCAATACCAAGACTGTATATAAAAGATGGGCGTAGCTTCAGCGTCTCAAAAGAGAAGCTAATGCAGAAGTGCCTGTAAGCCTGAATTCCTTTTAAAGGCCACCAGGGGGCAATAGCAACAGAATTCTCTCACAAATTCATGGCTTCAGTGACTCATTTTTGGTCATACTGATTAAGAAATTATCCATTTTGTATATTTTGATCACCCTAATTGTCAGTGATATGCTCACTGACTCTTAACTGACAAGTTATTAACCAATGAGCATATGGTTTCTGCAGATCCCTCGCTCCACCATGTCTGTTTTTAAAACATCAAAACGGTAATGAAAAAATGTTCATCTTAAGGTTTAATAATAGGAGTTCACGGACCAACGGCTGTGTTACATTAGTAGTAGTAACTATCTGGTTCATTTAAATCTACCTCTGGTTTGTCTTCCACCTTGGTGTGATTCACGTGGGCAGGTGTGAAGACGGTAATTGGACTTAAGTGTGCACCAAAACCACAGGGCCAAGAAGACCTTTAGAGAAGGTGGCCTCAGTCCAATTCCAAAAGACTAAATGCCTTCCCAATGCCAGGTATGCTTTGCATTCTGGGATGTAGCAGGTTGCCACAGATGTGCAGCGTACACAAACAGTCAGCCATAAAATTAATGTAAATTGTAATCCAGTATGCCAGAACACAGCAACTTCTTCCTGCATTTACTTGTTTGTTCTCGGTGTGAAACACCTGCAGATTGCTAATCTGGTTTAGGGTTTATTCCTTTTTTCTTTATTCGTTTAACTTTTGTTTCATAAAGGTAAGATTTGAATTAACCAAACTAAGATTGTTCCATGAATCAAATTCACTGCCAGCATTTTCCATTATGTTGGACACATTCCCATTTAGCTTGATGGGCACCACCTGATAAAATTGGTTTTAATGTGATCTAACAGCAACTTACCCGCTGCTAATGCAGAAAACCCAATGCAACCCAAGTTTAATCTCTTATTCCAAGAAAACAAAATCTGAAGGCAATTCAGCTTTTAGTTCTTAACCTCATGTGGAGTTTAGGAGCACTAGGACTGCTTGACATTAGTGCTCTACATTTTTAAGCTAACTTTATGTCGCGGCTGAGGCAGCAGTCATGTGGTAGAATAAATGAGGACCCAAAATGCAGACGGCGGTGGAGATGCGAGGGGAAGTTTATTTACACTGAAAATAACAGAGGTGAGGGCAGAACTGAACATAAACCTAAACTGGGTGAAACTAACAAACAAACCTGGGACATAAGGTCAGCGGGAGAAACTCAGAGGTGGCAGATGAGGACGCCTAGACAGAGAGCGAGCGAGAGAGAGAGCGAGAGAGAGAGACAGAGAGAGAGACAGAGAGAGAGATGCAGAGGACCATGGAGAATAAACACAGACAATCTGACAACAAGCAGAAGCCAACACACACTATAAATACACACCAGGTAATGAGGAGATGACACACAGGGGTTGACACAGCTGACACTAATGGACATAATGAGAAGCAGACCTACAAAGTAAAACCGGAAACACACAGACTGTTTTACAACACCAAATGCAGGGACCCGAACGGAGCACAGAGGGAAGACACGGGTAGGGATAATAAACACAACAACCAAACCCAAAGAACTAATACAAATTCAGAATAAACACCAAACACAAGATGAAACCAAAATGAAACACAAAATGCTGGGTCAACGACCCAGGACCATGACACTTTAATTACAGTCTTCACACCACTGGGACTGTGAACATAAATAAGACATTAAGTCCAGGCCTTGATAGTGAACATAATCTTCACATTCTTTGGTTTTTACAGAAAGTCCAGTCCAGGTATAAATTGTCCCTTTGGCTGTTACATTTAAGAGAAAGGTCAGGAAAGGTCTCCATTTGCCAAATCACACAACAGTCTGTTGGCTCAAGGCCAGAAAAAAAACCAAACATTTAATACATGGAAACTACATCACATTGTTACACAGTGTTTACTTGAGCCAACACTAATGTGGATATACAAATCAATACAGCTGTATCAAATGATAGCAAGAGGAATAACAAAGACCATTATACAGACTTTCTGTTATACAGATTCTATTGGCCTGTTTTTGAGAACAATACATGCTCAAGGGAAGGCTGTAAACTCTCAAGAGCCTCAGGAGAAAGAAGGCAAGAGCAAATTTTGAGCAAGAGTGTAATGGTGTAGAAAATCTCAAAAGAGACAGTCGGTGCATCAGGAATGTGGAGAATATGTGAGGGTCATGCTGTAAGCACTTAATAAAACAATGTAGTTTTCTGAGATTTGGTTCGAAAACATTTTGCTATATATTTTTTTTTTTTTGTGTGTGTGCTTTAATGTTATTGCCAGTGAGTAACTGACTACTTGAGGCACGTAGGCCAAGTCACAGTGTTCTGGCATCAAGTTCTTGATGCCAGGTCTCTCTTGGAAATTAGATTTTTAATCTCAATGATATTTTTTTACCTGGATAAATAAAGGACTAATAAAAAAAAATCTTGATCCTGCAGTACCCACATTTTCTTGTTTTTTTTATTTGTTAGCAGTGTGGGGCCTCAGATAAAACTGGAATGGCTGATTAATAATTTACATATGGCTTATCAATTCTAGCAGTAAGTTAACCAGTTCAAGCAGCAGTTTCATTGGATAAGACACACAGGATCAAGGGGGTGAAATGAGCTATCATCAACAACGATGAAGGAATTTTATTCACATTATCCATAAAGCCAGGTGGACAGGGTTCATTTTCTGTTTATGGAACTCTAAATGAAAGATGAGATTGTCTAAACCCCAGAGGTACTCTGCTTTCAGTGAACATTTGCTCTTTGTCTTGATCTGATAAGCCAAAAATCTTCCGAGGAAACCAATGTATAGGACACACCTCCACGGCACTGAGGATAAAATACAAATAAAAGCTGTGTGAGAGGGAAAATCTTTGCTGTTTCAATCACAACTGCCTGCCTTCTCACTAGATTTCAACTTGTTTTAGAAAATATCTTCACACAACAGCTAGAAAAAGTAACTTAGACTGGTACAGGTGTCATTCTCTATGCCTAGATCAGGTGTTTCAAACACAAGGTCAGCAGGCCAGAATCAGCCAGGCAAAGACTCCACAACCCAGGCCACTGGATGGCTTTGGAAAGTAGGAAGGAGGGCATAAATTTCAACTGTATTTTGATAAGTTTCTATGTTTTTCTATTGATAAAGACCCCTCCCAAAGCCATGCGACACCAAAGTAAGTAACAGATATAAAATTAAATGACCGAAAATTATAACTATTATATATGATGTATAATTATATATGTGTATGTGTTGAATATGGAGCTACCAGGTAGGAGGAAAAAAAGAATAACTCAGAGAAGAATTATGGATGTGACGAAGGATGACATGTGGAGGGTTGGCGTGACAGAGGAGGAGGCTAGGTACACAGTGAGATGAAAGCAGATGAGCTGCTGTGGCGACCACTAAAGGGAACAGCTGAAAGAAGAAGAATTGAATTTAAAAGGATTCAAAGTTCTGATTTACCTACTGGCTCTATGTTAAGTATCACTGGTGAAAAACAAAAAGTCAAATATTTTCTTCTCAAATATAGCAGATCAAATATGAACCAGCGTTAAACAGGAATAAAGTTAAGGACATACAGGCCTAGTACTGTAAAAATCATGTATTTAATGTAAAGATTTAGAACTGCCTTCCAGATCACATACTTTTCTACTGCAGCCCTTACAAAGTGTGTATGTGTGCACACATTTAGAATAGTCACATCATTGCACCTTCAATTTTAAGTCTCTTGCTGAGTATGCAGAGGTCTGTGAACATGTGACTTACTGAATTATGTTTATTAATTTAAATGTGGTTGTGCTCTGCTGACCTCCAGTGGCATTATTAGGACCTACAGCAGCTGAACACAAACTGGTTGGAAAAGTGGGAGGATCCAAAGCCCAGCAACTCTTCCTGGACAACTCCCCAAGCTTGCTTCCAATGCTGATTTAAGTGCCATCCGGTGTTTGGGAGTTACAGCACAGCTGTTGGAGCCCCTATAGCTGGCAGAAATACCAGAGAACAGATGGAGCTGATAGCAGTCATGGTGGAGAGTGAATCGAGATAGGCTTGTAGTTACATTTCATCAAAGGTCTAATGTCCACCGGAAATAAACACGCACAGTCATTTAAGGTGTTGTTTATGAAAGAGGTTTTTACTGCCTCTAACAAATTAAACATCTACAACAGTTTGGCAGGTTTCCGTCTCTCTTATCACATTCATTTCTAAGTACAGCAGACACACCCCTCATATAGAAACTCCAGCATACCCTTGCTCTCGCACTTTTGAAGTCAGCTGCGTGCTCTGGCCCAGTGAAATTAGGTCAAAGATACTAAACTTTCACTGTCAACAAAGTCTAGCAGAGATTTACACAGACATTTTTTTTCACAGTGTGATTGGTGTTCAGAGTATTTTTAGTGCTTATTAATCAGTTGGTTTCATTTATGCGGATAAAAATGTGAGAATTAGCCCACTTTAAAGACATCCTAGGCAAAGCATTTCACTGTGGCAGAAGCCAAGAACAAGTCAGTCTTGTCTCCACCTGCAACCAAGACCATTTTTCACATGATCAAATTCAAACTGACTGTGACCAAAACAAATCACTGAAAACAGAGATTCAAGGGGTTTAATCATGGCATTGCATGAAGTCCTGCAAACTACAGCTGCTGAGAGGATTGCACAACCAATCACACCTATACACCAACCAGTCACCTGAGGCTGGCACCACAAAAGTGAGTCAGTCAATAAAAAGTCCCGTGTCAGCTTTACTTTTTACTGCTCTAAAAAGTATGTTTACAGCCTGGTACGAAAAAAACAAAAAATAAAGAATGCCTATGGAGAGCTGGAATGGGGTGGGCTTTTGGATAATGGAGTTTGGTTCATGGCTGCTTTGATTGACAGGTGTCTAGACACTGCAGCTGAAGTCAATAAATGTCTCTAGGGTTCAGCTTTGCTACTTTGAGCCATTAAACTGTACCATACCATCATTTGTTGGTACCTTGGAAAGTTATCAGGCTTTATTTCATTTTCTAAGTCAGACAGATGTTTTTGATAGGATTTAAGGGTTGTTTTCTTTCTTTCCTTCTTTTAGATGATGTAGCAGTTTTACACATTTGCTTAACACGTGAAAGATCCCTGTTTTAAGCCTTGGAGTAGACAGAAATCCCTTGGGGCTAGTGTAAAAATGTGCCAAATCTAATATGTGGAGTTACCTGATGCTTCATCTCCTTGTGAAAATGGCAGCAGCTTTTTTGTTTTTGTTTTTTGAGCAACATTCTGGTCCACACTGCATTCTAACTGGTGGTACTAACATACCATGAGGCACATCAGGGGACCGCACTGGGGTAGGGCAGCCCACTCCTCTAATGTAGGTATACTGTGGACATGCTGCACATTTATAATGGCTCCCTGTCTGCTTAGTGTGAGCAACCCACATTCAGCTCATTACACAGTGGGTTGCCCACTGTGTAATGTAGGCCTGTTCACAGTAGCTCCACATGGGCCCCAAGAGGGCATCTTTGCTGGGATGGCTGCGTGCAATTTTATGTAATACAGTGTATTACTGCAGTCTACCCTGACTTCACAGTCCAAATCGATACCATGCTATGAGTAGTATGTAAAACATTAGAGCTTGTAATCTGTACTGCCACCGTGGTTTACTTGTGATTTGCTAAAAAAAAAAAAAAAAAAGCATCGACCAGGCTCTATCCACGAATGTACTGTTGTGGTGTTTTAAAGTACAAAGCGAAAAAAGGCATTGCATTGTACTCCAGGCAGTGGTAGTGATGAGCTAATAGCCTGTTTTGTTTTTCAACTGCTATTCCTGCAACATGGTTGACTCAGTTGTGACATCCCTCCCATCTCTGATGAAGTGAAAGGAACGTGACATATGCGCACAACACAGAGAAACAAAGCAAGTGCCAGCAGGTATGTTAACAGGAAGTACACAAAAAAGACAAAAAAAGAGCTGGCATTCTAATAGGATTAGTTTTGTAAAAGCTGTTTCATGTCATTGAGATTCTTTGTTTCAATATGACGTGTCAAGTATCGTTAAAGTTTGGTTAGACCAGTTTTTCTTCATACAGAAATGATCTTCCAGAGATGCAGATGTAAAGTAGTAGCGCAACAGTATTTAGCGCGAGTTGTCAGCTGTTCATGGGGTTGGCAATTCCATCTCCCCTTTCTGACCCAAAAACACGACCTGATGCGTCCACCTGGATTTGCATGGATGCATCAGTGTGTGTAAAAATCTGCCTGTGGATGAGGCTGATAGTATAAAAAGTGCTGGATACAGTAAATTACAGTTAATTTACCTTGGAATCAACTATGACAATAGTTACAGCCAATATAACGCATAGCTGTACAATACAGTGGTGTAGACTCCCGATCACGTGAGGACCTTGATAAAGGTATAGTCATTGCATCAACAGGGACCAAGGCCATTTGGCCAAGGTCAGCAGTGGCTTCTCTCTGACTTGTATATCAACAAGACATTAAAAGCCTATTGTTCGGGACTAGAATGAGAGAGCATATTTCTCCCACACTAGCTTGATGATTCAGTAGACAGACACTCACTCTATCTTTAACACCATTAAAAATGACAGTTTTGATAAAGCTAATAATTAGGGCTGGATGAGGCATCCCTGAACCCTCCTGCTGTTATGCTGAAATAGAACTAGCATGCTGGGAGCGTCCCATGATTCACTGAGTGTTTCTTCTTCATCCAACTCTTTTCAATCTGGGTTTATGCATCACTTTGCATTTAATTATTAGTTATTATTATTATTATTAATCTCTGCCTCAGTTCAACTGTGTGTCTTTTGTCCTGTCTCCCTCCCAACCAGTCGCGGTGGATGGTTCGCCCCTCCCTGATCCTGGTTCCACCAGAGGTTTCGTAATGTTTCTTCCCACTGTTGCCAAATGCTTGCTCATAGGTTTTTTCTGACTGTTGGGGTTTTCTTTGTATTATTGTATTTTCTTTATCTTACACTTTAAAGCACCTTGAGGTGAGTGTGGTTGTAATTTGGTACTATATAACTAAAACTGACCTGAACCTGTGCTTGTGTCAGATGCCTCACAGTATGAAGGCTCTACGTTTTAACCTGTCCAAAGACTTGCTTGTCCGGTTAACTGGTGATTATGAAGTGGCTCCTTGATGTGACAATACAGGGAGTGCAGAATTATTAGGCAAGTTGTATTTTTGAGGAATAATTTTATTATTGAACAACAACCATGTTCTCAATGAACCCAAAAAACTCATTAATATCAAAGCTGAATGTTTTTGGAAGTAGTTTTTAGTTTGTTTTTAGTTTTAGCTATTTTAGGGGGATATCTGTGTGTGCAGGTGACTATTACTGTGCATAATTATTAGGCAACTTAACAAAAAACAAATATATACCCATTTCAATTATTTATTTTTACCAGTGAAACCAATATAACATCTCCACATTCACAAATATACATTTCTGACATTCAAAAACAAAACAAAAACAAATCAGCGACCAATATAGCCACCTTTCTTTGCAATGACACTCAAAAGCCTGCCATCCATGGATTCTGTCAGTGTTTTGATCTGTTCACCATCAACATTGCGTGCAGCAGCAACCACAGCCTCCCAGACACTGTTCAGAGAGGTGTACTGTTTTCCCTCCTTGTAAATCTCACATTTGATGATGGACCACAGGTTCTCAATGGGGTTCAGATCAGGTGAACAAGGTGGCCATGTCATTAGTTTTTCTTCTTTTATACCCTTTCTTGCCAGCCACGCTGTGGAGTACTTGGACGCGTGTGATGGAGCATTGTCCTGCATGAAAATCATGTTTTTCTTGAAGGATGCAGACTTCTTCCTGTACCACTGCTTGAAGAAGGTGTCTTCCAGAAACAGGCAGTAGGACTGGGAGTTGAGCTTGACTCCATCCTCAACCCGAAAAGGCCCCACAAGCTCATCTTTGATGATACCAGCCCAAACCAGTACTCCACCTCCACCTTGCTGGCGTCTGAGTCGGACTGGAGCTCTCTGCCCTTTACCAATCCAGCCACGGGCCCATCCATCTGGCCCATCAAGACTCACTCTCATTTCATCAGTCCATAAAACCTTAGAAAAATCAGTCTTGAGATATTTCTTGGCCCAGTCTTGACGTTTCAGCTTGTGTGTCTTGTTCAGTGGTGGTTGTCTTTCAGCCTTTCTTACCTTGGCCATGTCTCTGAGTATTGCACACCTTGTGCTTTTGGGCACTCCAGTGATGTTGCAGCTCTGAAATATGGCCAAACTGGTGGCAAGTGACATCTTAGCAGCTGCACGCTTGACTTTTCTCAGTTCATGGGCAGTTATTTGGCGCCTTGGTTTTTCCACACGCTTCTTGTGACCCTGTTGACTATTTTGAATGAAACGCTTGATTGTTCGATGATCACGCTTCAGAAGCTTTGCAATTTTGAGACTGCTGCATCCCTCTGCAAGATATCTCACTGTTTTTGACTTTTCTGAGCCTGTCAAGTCCTTCTTTTGACCCATTTTGCCAAAGGAAAGGACGTTGCCTAATAATTATGCACACCTGATATAGGGTGTTGATGTCATTAGACCACACCCCTTCTCATTACAGAGATGCACATCACCTAATATGCTTAATTGGTAGTAGGCTTTCGAGCCTATACAGCTTGGAGTAAGACAACATGCATGAAGAGGATGATGTGGACAAAATACTCATTTGCCTAATAATTCTGCACTCCCTGTACATGTTTGGGGTGACCTCTCATCCAGTGTCTGGTTTAAAGTCTGTAGAACTGGATAGAGTTGAGCGTAAGATAAAGAAGCCTTTATGCATCAAATACATGAAGTCTGTTGAAATAATGTGAATATATTGGCAGCAGATGACTATCTGAACCTAACTGTATGCACCACAGTGCTGTCAGAGGCATAAACAGATCATCAATCTGCACCACACAGTGAAGCCGCAATTATTAGTGGACCACTGGAGCAACACATAACATATGTGTCATCTCAGTTATTTTGTTTTTTGTGAAACAGAGAAGCTCTGAAGAAGTTTTTGCATTATAAATTTTCCATTTCTAGTACATCCACTCCCCTCCTGCAGATAAGGGACCACAGTGAGTTTCTGCACACTTACCTTCCAATCTAGACAATAATCTGCAACATTGCCTTTGAGACCTTCACAGAAGCGAAACAGGAGGCACCACACAAAAGACTGCAGATCATGATTTTCAAAAAGTGCTCCGCTGGGTAGGACAATATCAGACCTCAAAATGGTGAGAACTCACCAATAAGTACACTCTGCTAACACAAAGCTAACCAGACCAGCTGCATTCATTTATATTCATATTCACCAGACGGACATGAGGGTAAATCTTCTTAATATAAAATAAATCTTCTTACTCATCTCTCTGCATTTTCAGACACCCAAATAATTAGTTTGAGTTGACCTCCTTGGTGTAACAGTATGATATCTCTGTCTGCCATATTGTAAACGACGTATAAGAATAGCTTGGACATAATAGCTTAGCATGTCGATACCTAATAGAGAATGTGCATGGCATTTAAGGTTCTACTAAGATGACAAAATTGTGAATTTTAAACTCTTAAGATAATTTTGAATGTAGTAAAATCTATCTCTCATGTTTCCTTAGCATACTTTTAGGATAATACATGTAATAGATGCTGTGCATGTGCATGACATGTAATACAAAAGTATTTTACTGTGTATTTTACAGTTTTGTACTGTTTTTCTAGAATATCATTCAATTTACATAAATAGACTGTGATTTCACATTTCAAATGCAAATTAATGTAAAATCACTGTAAATGTAATAAAACATAATTTTCTTGTTTGTTAAATGTATTTGTCTGTACACATGCATATTTAGATATATAAAATGATTCTTATAAACTTTTTTTACATCAAATTATTATTATTATTATTGTTATTTGGGGCGATCGTGGCTCAAGAGTTGGCAGTTCACCTTGTAATCAGAAGGTTGCCGGTTCGAGCCCCGGCTCAGACACTCTCGGTCATTGTGTCCTTGGGCATGACGCTTCACCTACTGGTGATGGCCAGACGGGAATTGTAAAGCGCTTTGAAGGTCTCAAAAAGCTCTATATGAATGCAATCCATTATTATTTAAACCAACTGTTAACTGCATATTTCTGTACATTTAAGTATTATTATTCATATTGCCACATTCATTGACCTTGTTTATAGGTAATTTCATTGTTTAATCACATTAAAATGTTCCTAATTTAATGTTGAAGAAGCCAAAATCCCATGTGAAATTAGGGCAACAAACTGTATTGTCATTACTGAAAATAACTGTATTTTCATGGGAAAGTTATTCTTTGGTATTGTTTTGGCACCCCAGCTGCTGGAATATTACTGTTTTTTTAGGATTTTTTTTTTACGGTGTATGCAAAGCTGTGATGGTTTTAAGGATAAAGTCAGTTACAGGATAATTCCCATTTGGGGATGTAATGCTGCAGGTTTGTGCCAGCAGGATTACATCTCTTTATGTCGTAGGATGATGGTGTGTTATGTTCACTGTCAGACTGGTATTTTTTGGCTCACACTGCTGACACAAGTTACAGCACCATAGCAACATAACAACCCCCTGCAATGAAGCATAATTATGATTTAATATGACTGCAGTATGTCTTGCATGTTTGTTTATGTAGTCCAGAGTCTGTGTTGTGGAGGATGAAATAATAGTTTCATATGAAAGGTTACAGAGATACAGTTATCTGCACGAATTTGCACATCAGCAGCGATCGTGAACATTTATTAGCCTGCAGAGTAAAGGCATGTTCCATTTATTAGAGAGCACCACATAGTGTCAGTTTCATTCGAAAAGACAAATTAGAAAAAAATGGCTGAAGCAAATGCAAATGCACAGTGCACGTAGGAGGCACATTTACTGACAGGTGACATATAAACATGAGAACAAGCTTCTCTGACTTTGTCCTCACTCTCTTCAGACTGCATTTAGAGCTCATACACATACAGATACACATTAAAACCCCAAAGTGAAAGGCTAGCAAGTTTGGAAACTGTCTCATACAGTGGAGCGCTTTTAGTTAAGCCAAGCCTCCACACACAGGCTCAGCTGTTCAGCCTCTGTAGCTCAGAGGCTGCTCGACTCCAAATATACAGATCAAAACAGCCTTCAGCACAAGTTCTCCTTGTCCTCCTCCAAACCAGGAGAATCCAGAACCTCATTTTATACATACTGTATATATATGTGTGTGTGTGTGTGTGTGTGTGTGTGTGTGTGTGTGTGTGTGTGTGTGTGTGTGTGTGTGTGTAATTATACATGCTTTTCTTGCATTGCTAATGTTTCTGAGTAACAATATTCGGTGTTAGTTCATTTCTGTGGATTGCTGAATACGTGATAACTGTTGATTTTACTGGTGCCTGTACAATAAACACTCTGATCTTGTGACGTGACACTAAAGCAAAACCAGCCTTAAACAAATAGGAGCAATACAAAAATGACACAAAGCTACTAAAACAGCAGCTGGCAGTACTCTTGAGGATTTCTATACATCTAATGGTTTGTTCACATGACGGGAGTTTATGGAGTGCCGTATCTTCGTGCAGTCCTTTTTCTTCCATGTCTTAGTGTCCATGTGTCGCCCACGAAGGGCACTATCTGGTCAGCCGGATCAACTGTTATCACTGCCTGCCAAATAGTGTCACAGCCTTTTCCAGGATAGCAACAGTTTATTTAGTGCGGTGCAGCCCAGCAGCACTTAGTCAGAGGGTAGATGAGCCTGTTTCTCCACAGAAGTGGAAAAATCACCCGTGCCAGCACACCAGCAGCTAAACACAGCTCTCCGACTGATATTTATCATAAATCCTGGACGGCATCTTCTTTGCTCTCACACTTCTTTGAAGAGTGTTAAAAGGAACTGTATAAACTCCCATAAAGTGCACCGACAGATGCACTTTATCCATAAATGCCTCGGTGCCGTTCACAAACCTCCGACTGCTTAAGCGAAGGTGACAGCTATCATCTTTTATGTATAAAAGATTCCCAGACACGTTCCTCAGCTAGGTTCTCATACAGAATTTGTGAGGGCTTGCTCTGCTGAGTCCGGCTTTAAAGTTGAGCCTGTTGCATTGCTGTCCATCATCATGCCAAGCTTCTCCGTCCCATTCCTTGGTTCCTCCCTTTGTCTGTCCCTTTGCAATCTCCTCCTACGACTGAGAAAGAAACAATCATGGCCAACAATCAAGAGCCAAGAGCTAATCATCAGTATGCAGCAGGCATCCACTCTGATCCTTTACATGCATTCCATACAATGGTGAAAAAACATTTCATTTAGCCCCTCACATGTACACAGACTTACCGTGAACAGATGCAGATGAAAACAACAAGAAGAATTAATAGCACAAGCCCTGCGATGGCACAGGTAATTATGATTCTCTGTTTGCGTTGCCCTGTCTGCACCTCCAGATTTAGGTACTCACACCTGGAACCAATGTAACCGAAATGACACCTGTGACAAAGAACATAAAATGTGTTCCTAACTTCATTTTCGTGTGCATTTTTCTTGCAAGGCATCTGTTCGTCTACTTCTTTAACATGCTCGGACGGAACCCTGGAAGCATTGTCGTGCAGGAACATAAATGACAGGGCTTTCTTTTGCACCCTGTTGTTTGTTCAAATAAACATCCTTGTTGTCAGTCTCTTGTCACTGTCTCTGCTCCACAGCTAAATGATTTTGCAGAATGAGTTTTGTTTAAATTACATTTTGCACAACTTGAAAACAGAGTTTGGAAATCTGCGCCTCACCTGCAGGACGGTGCATCCTGGTCCTTTATGTAACGACACTCCCCATGGATGCAGTAATACTCAAGTTCCTCTGGGCATTTTGAGAAGTGCCCATTCGACTGTCCAGTATCTACTGTGTCTTCTGGAGGAGTAAAATGTGTAGAAAGGGGAGGAGTCTAATCATTGTTAGCAAGCACGTATAGAAGCTCATAAATACAGAAATTAAACAGTGAAATTTGTCAGTTGTTCTATATAAAGCATAGTTTTGGTAAAATAGTCTACTCTATGATAATGCCTGTTTCCATCAACAATGACCCTGTCACTATTACTAGGCATAAAATAGTCCCTTATGAAAGCCCTCACAAAACTACAACTTGGGCTGGTAGCTGGAGTTTGTTCCCTTTAACCTGAGATAGATGAACTGTGTTCCCTTGTTACTTGTCTTTTTAAAGCTACTCAAATGCTTATATGTAGCTATGGAGTCCTCCAACTGTACTTATGGGGAAAATGTGTATGTTGCATATCGAAGCTATTTTCTTGATCTTATGCCAAATCAAAAATATACTTTGTTTAGAAAAAGCAAAAAGCCTTTTTTGTTTATGGTTTGAAAAAGTAAAGCACAATTTTTTTTAATTAATATTACTATTTATCAAATTCTAATGTCACTGTCACTGACTGTATACAAAACAGATAGATAGATATATCGAGCATATAGACACTGAGTGAAGTCAGTGTGTTAGTGCCTTAACCCTGCGTTCTTTCTAATGGTCAACAGGGGGAGACTATTGCGACTGCCAAAAGAAATCAGATTGTAGAGAAGTCTTTGAGTAAATTATCCTACGTTTGATTTTGGAAAACATTTTCTTAAAGGACTCAATGTTTTAGAGCCTTCTTCAATACAGCATAATGCTTATTTTGTAAATTATGGTTCCAATAAAATGGTCACCGCTGAGAAGTCCTAGTGCCACGTGCTGTTCTTGATTTCAGGTATCGGTTGCACTAAAACAACTTCTAAGAATAAGCTGTATCATTACCTAATCAGCTCAGTCTCTACTTCAAATAGCAAGACCAAGTTCAAGTTAGAGCCCCCGCTGCTTTTCAGATTTCTGTCTTTCATATCGCCTGCAGTGTATGGCTAACACAAAAAGATTTTCTTTATGTGCCTAGTATATAGGCCTAATGGAGATTCATCAGTCACCTTGTCTAAATGAACAAATGTACCAAAAGCAAATGAGCTCATTTCTCCAAACGTCTATTTCTGTAATTGTGTCATGATCTTCTTTGATGTACTCCCTCACCTTCTGGCATGGCATGATGTGTGTATATATAGACTGTTTGTAACACGATCCACTGAAGAACTGTGCAATGCATGCCAGGAAAGGCCTGATGTCATCGAGATCTCATTAGACACGTGTCTCTACAACTTGAGCTCCAGAAGAGCTGGGATGCTCTGCAACATCTCAATAATAACTGAATATGATGATTTGCAAATCTCCTTATTCCATATTTTATTCATGATAGGACATAGAAAACATATCAAATATACGAACCGAAAATCCTTTAAGAAAAAGTTTGGCTCATGTTGAATTTGATGGCTGCAACATGTCTTTAAAAAGTTGGGACTGGGCCATGTTTAACACCAGTCTGTAAACAATTGCAGGACTTTTGGAAAATTAATGTTTTCCCATTCTTATCTGATATGAAATTATAGCTGCTCAGCAGTCCTGACTCGTCTTATTTTCCATTTCATGATGCATCAAATGTATTCAACTGGTGAAAGATCTGGACTGCAAGCCAGTTTAGCCCCTGAGCTCTTCTACCATGATACTTATTGGCCTTGGGGTTAGGGTTAGGCTTTGCTTTGGAGACTTTTGACCTGAATGCTGATCATAACCAGATTGTCTTTGTCCTCCTTAATCCGGAGCGCACCGTGATCCTGTTTTACAAAAAGAATTTCAAATTTTAGTTTGTCCGATGACAAAACAGTTTTCCACTTGCCCTCATTTTAAATGAACTTTGGCTCAGGCTGCATTTCCGGATCATGTTCATGGCTTTTTCTTTGCACGACAGAGCATTTGTAGTTGGCACGGTGAACTGTGTTCGCAAACATTGATGTCTTGAAGTGCTCCTGAGTCCGTGCCAAAACGTTCCTGCCAGAATCATACCTGCTTTTAATGCAATACTGATTTTTAGCCTTGTCTCTTACCCACAGAGAATTCTCCAGACTCTCTGATTATTTTGATGATATGATAGTATTATTACCGTAGATGATGAGATATTATATTAAAAGTGCTTTGAGAAATATCATTCTAAAATTGTTCCACATTCCACATTTATTTTGCAGATTGGTGAACCTCTGCCCAACTTTACTTCAGAGAAACTCTGCTTCTCTCATAGGCTCTTTTTAAATACGTTATCGTGTTAGTGACCTATTGTCAGTTAACCTAATTAGTTATAAAATGTTCCTCCAGCTGTTTTTTTTACCACTTACTTTTCCGGTCTTGCGTTGCCCTCATGACAACTTTTTTAAAACATGTTGTTGCCATTAAATTCAAAATGAGCTCATATTTTTCACGTAGTAGTAAAATATTCCAGTTAAAAGACCCGACCTATTTTCGAAAATCCTCCTGTTTTTGTTCACATTTTTGAAGCATCTCAGCTGTTTTGGAAATCAAGTCGTTTCATTAAAATTCTTTACAAAATGAAATGGGATTCTGTTTTCATCCTCTCCCTTTTCTCTATCACAGACACACATGATAAAACACACCCTGACAGCTGCTGGTTAGCCATGGAGATGAACTTCTGACCACCGGTTTCATATAACACTTCTTCTGAATACCGCTATCTTTACAAGCGGCTCTCATGACATTATCTTTGAATATTGAGCTTGTAAAACAATAGTGCTGCGACATCAATGAGAGCGCTTCACTTGTTAGCTGAAACACGAGACCCAGTTTGCTGTCATGACCTCAGTGCTGAAAGGAAAAATCTCATGTTACGAAGTTTAAAGAGATAGTCTGGGAAGTAGCTTTATTTGCTGTCTTGCCAAGAATTAGCCGAGATGGGGCAACCGATACCACTAAGGTTGCCAACTCCCTGAAAAATAAATAAGGGACACCTCGTGGCCAGGGCCGGGCAACCCAGTTGTCTTCACCCTTCCCAGTGTGGTGAATTTTCTAGCTCTTTTTTTGTGTGTGAAATTATTTTTTAACCATTTGACTTGAACTTGATTTAAGCAGATGCATATTCTTTGTGATATGACCATATGGGAAACAAATGATCATTTAGCCATTTATTTTTAGCTCACAATGACAACATTAACACAGTAAAACAGGTCTCTTTCTTAAACAGAAGCCTGTCATGCTTAACTTTTGAGAATATAAGTAAATCTTTCTTTAAAAGAACTCTGTCCTACTTAACTTAAAATTATATAAATTAATAGAAAGCAATAGAAAGAAAAATATTCTTGTAACAGTGCACATTTAGTGCATTTAGTACAGTTGGCTTCAGTTGAGGTATTATTTCAGCTTTTCTAAAGCTAATCAGCTGCTCCTGTTTGTAAACCCACTTGTTCCCATGATTACGCACCTTAACTCATCATCATTATTCATCTATGTATTACTTTTATGTATTAGTGATCTATTTGTTGTAATCATCTATCCTTGCTGTTGTTTACTACACAAAATAAATTATATTATTACACTTCTGGCCACATAGCGCTGATATTCACTGCACATGCCCATATTAACCTTAACCAGAGGGTTTAAAAAAAACAAACCAGTGTTTACATACCATATCTGCTTCTGCCATGGCCTGGCGGACAAAAAATTGGTAAAGGGTTTCCCGAGCTTTCACGCCCCTCATGTTCTTCATGTGCCCACCAATAGAAGCATGCCTATGGAAAAAGTGCGCCAGCACACAGTGCAGTGCGCTTTATAGTGCACTTTTCCAGCCAGGTGTTTTCCTTTTCCCATTCCTCCCTGTACTTTTGCAGCCTTTTTTTTTTCCTTTCTCTGAGCGAACAAACATTGCTGCTCTAATGCTGGGCTCACACTGTGCGATTTTTGGCCCATTTTGAGCCGATTTTTGAGTCGTGCGACCGATTTGGTGATCAGCCCGATTTTGGCCTTCATCGTGCATCGTGTAGTATACGTGGGGTAACGAGAAGCGATTAACACCTCGAGCAGCTCCCGATCATCAATCGCTCGTGAGGGTGTCACCGCAGCTGCTCACGCGCAAACACGTAAACGTCGGTGAAAAAGACGTTGCAGCACAGCAGTGCAGCGTGTGATCTGGACACAAGCGATGGAGGCACAACTTGTAGAACTTTGGAAAGCTCATCCGAGCCTTTTCCATGTGGCATCACAAAATTATCACAACCACAACAACCGTGAAAATAGTTGGATTTACACTGCTGCTCAATCACAGCTGCCTGATCAATGTTTTTCATTAGCAATTTAGCAAAGTTGATGTGGTGGTGTGTCTGTGTGAGTGAAAGACAGAGAGAGAGAGCGACAGATTTTCTGTTATAACCTTCATTTTATGGACGCACAGTGTTCCGTCCGAGACTTGCACCGCAGTGTCGGCGTTTGTTTCCCTGTTGGCCATGCTTCTTGTTGTGGTCATCTGTTGTCTTCCGGTATTTTCTCCGTAAGCGACCTTTCCTCAACCAATGAGATGAGCGGTAATCTGACTTGTCATACTCGAATTGTCATAAGTGTGCTGTCAGCTCATTGGTCACAAAGCAGGAGAGGGGCTGGGAATTATGTTTTCAAACAAAGTGTTAATTCCATAAACATTTATAGACTACTTTTGATTCTCACTGTATTACGGGACAAAGTGCGTCCCTTATTAGCTCAATACGGGACGTGTACTTTTGTTTCGAAATACGGGACGATTCCGTTTTTTAAGGGACGGTTGGCAACCCTAGATACCACTGTCACTTCGTGAGCTATAAAGCTAACACTAGCTGCTGGTTTGCTTAGCAAAAACAGTGGAAAACAGGACATAGCTAACCCGAACAAGTCTTTAGACCCTATAAAGCTCACAAACTAAAATACTACATCTTTAAAAAAAAAAAAAAAAATCACAAATCAAAGTGAAAAGCGGTGCTAAATAGTGTGTTTCAACCTGTTTCTGCGCTTTCTGCACACCTTAGCTAAACAACGGTGATTGTTTTATAGATATACAAACATAAAGTCAGTTTTCGTTTCAAATCTTAAATAGAATCTATTAATTTCAATTCTTTTCAAACTATTAATTTGGACTGATTAGAGCTTTTCTATTATATAGTCAGCTATTATTTTAATTTTATTTTGTGTCTTTGTCTTATATTCATTTTAGTTTCTAGAGTGAAAGTGTAAGTTTTAGTCTTTTTTAATCATTATTGTATAGAGAGCATAATTCAGATGCGAGAATAAGGAAATCAGTAAAGGTATTACAATAAAAACTCTGAACTTTCTGGAAGAAGTTCACATACAGTCTTCTAGATATCCACAGTCTCAGTAAGCATGTCCATCAATGTCTTATCAGCAAAGTCGTAATAAAAACTTTCACCAACAGATACTAAAACCAAGCATAATTCCTCAATATTTTAATTTTATTTTAGTTAGCTTCCTAAGTTCAAAAAATTATCTAAATTAATCTACATTTTTCCAAAAGAATACACACACACACACACACACACACACACACACACACACACACACACATATATATATATATATATATATATATATATATATATATATATATATATATATATGTATGTATATAAATTTGTGCTATTGTACTTAATCCCATATAAAATACAACACCCATGTTATGGGTCTTATCTAGTGGTTTATTTCCCACCAAAATCCATCTAACAATGATGAGATTGTAGTTAAAATTTGCTTAATTACAGAAATTACTCAGCAGAGGTTGTTGACAATACCTCTGTACTAAGGGTTGATACATTTTATATTGTGTATTGTATATTGTGACTCCTCAACAATATACTTTTCCAAGTGCGTCTCATACCAACATCTGTCTTACTACTTCTACTACTGAAAAAGTCAAACCAAAGAAGCAGTTATGACACCGTCACAGAAACGCCCCTTACACCACCTTTCCATATCTACCTGTGCAATTGTCTCTGTTGCCATGGAGATGACAGTCGGACACAGTTCCAGTGGGAGGCGCGTCTGTGGCATTCCACTCTGCCAGGCAGTATTTGCATAAGGTCAGAGCTGCAGCCAGGAGCACAAACAAAAAGCCAATCACACACAACCAACGTACGTACACCTGCACATTTTAACCAGCGTTTAGCCGCATTGTACTTACAGGATCTGGACAAGCGATGACAGGACTTTTACTACTCTATAAACATCCTCTATTACTTTTCCTGGTGACTGTATTGGCAAATAATTGTTTTTTTAATATATAAACCTATAGAAAGGACAACGTCACAAACAGTTTCCAAAACTTATATTAAGGGAAGCCTGATTTGATGATGATTAATGATCACAGAAGATGCACATTCCTTGTGCATGAGCTTTTCATTTAATCATTAACCACAAGTGAAGCTTGTTGTACAAGTACAATTATTCCACAAGTTGCTTAGCAGGGAATTGCCCGTAAACTTGTTTTGGCTCCATTATTTTGATAACACATGGTTTTAATACCAGTCAAAACAACATAGAGCTATTCAAATGACATTTTAAAAACTAGATATGAGAAGAAAACTGGAACCGTACAGGACATGCATTTAAAACAAGAACTATTTACATATCATTTTAATATTATCCTTTTGGGTTTTTAGCCTTCTGCTTATGGACAATGAGAAAGAAAGGTGAACAAGAGAAAAGATCTTACCGATTACTATTCCTACATAGAGTCTGTGCACTTTGGCCATCTCCTCACTTGATAAAAGTTTTCATCCAGTATATTAAAGTTCAGTGTCATTAACAAACAAAAGTCAAACTGGTTCAGTCCTTTTTCAGGGGTCAGCGACCTTTGAAAAAGGTGTGGAAAGGCTGTGGAAGTTCCCCAGTGGCGTGTCGTATTGTGGTTCTTCATTGATGGTGGCTAATTTCATAATCAACCGGGAAAGCTTGAAGCTATAACCAAAGCACGTCAGCTCGCTGACTCTTCTGTGACTGACCTGAGCTGCTGGGTGTGAGAACAGAAAAAGGAGGCGGCACTGAAACCGAACTCCGATCCCCGCCCATACTTTTAAAGCTTTAAAGGAGAAGACAACTCCATTCAAGCTATTCTGTTTATTTTCTCTGTAGAGAACAAGTTTGCCTTTATACCTGAGGTTTGCTTTCTTAAGAATGAAATGACAGGTGGAGCATTCATTGACAATACGTGGCACCGGTTTAGCTTAAAAGGACTTTAGATTCTATTTTTAATTTTCCATTCCACTGTCCTTCCCTCATTCCCTGGAACAGAAAGCAGATAAATGTAGGTGGATGGGTAGGAGATAAAATCTGATAGTAAAATAGATGGCTGGAACAGCTGGATTCCTTGCAGGTCTGCACTGATTCCTGGAGAGTTTAAGGAAAGTGAAATAAAGTTTAATGTGGAAGTTTAAATGGTTGTAGCAACCTTCTTTTACTTACACTTTAAACTTCAGTTACATCATTTCATTTATTCATTTTACTACTTTTAGGTGAAAACTTTCGAAGAAAAAATAGAGTAAAGAGTTTAAAAAGAAAATAGGAGTAGTGGAGAACCACTCGTCATGGGAAGTCCCTCGGCTTATCGAATAGCATAGCTTTAAGGTCACATGATCCAAGCCTAACTATCAGCTTTATGAAAAGGGAAAGTTTTATTTCTAATTTTAAAAAGTGGAAAGGGTGTCTCAAACACAGCTGTTCACAGTAGAGAGGCCCAGTAGCTGAAGGCTCTTCCTTCCATTGTACTTTTGTAAACTCTAAACCTGACCAGAAGATGGTGTAATTTCACACTTTTCCACACAATAAGTGGAGTAGAGCTGGAGAGCCAGAATTCTTGCTGATTGCCAGGTGTTCAAATACTTATGTGCAGCAGTGCTATACAAATAATGTCATAAAAATTATACAATGTGATTTCTTAAATTGTTGTTTAAATGCTGTGTGACACAGTGGGAATGCACCGACAATGTGAATTCCAGACCCCTCCATGATTTCATGATCGCAGAGTGTTCAAATACTTATGTTGCTCACTGTATATGTTTGAGTCTATATGCATAACTATGACCCTGTATGGATGAAAGAAAATCCAAAATCAATTCAAACTTTTGCACCCATTTCTTGTTTTTGTTAAAGTCATTGAAGATGTGTAATGCTGCACAATCATTCGACATTGGAAAAGAAAAAAGAATAGTTCAAAGAAATCATTAAAATCTCAAAGTTATCATGATGCTCGTGCCGTACTTTAACTCCTTTTATCACATACAGTTTAGAATCACCAATTAACCTAACAGGCATGTCTTTGGACATGAGAGGAAGGCGGAGTAGTGCAGGCACAAGGAGAGGATGCTAACTCCATACAGAAAAGCTCCAGCTAAGATTCAAACTAGGAGCCTTCATCCTGTGAAGGCATAGCACTTCACCACCTTGCCACCTTTAAATCAGTTTAAACTGGATGTTTAAGCTGGAGACATGAACTTGCAGTCAGTAGCTACAGTGGCTTGCAAAAGTATCCCCCCCCCCCCCCCCCCCCCCCTTGAACTTTTCCACATTTTGTCACATTACAGCCACAAACATGAATCAATTTTATTGAAATTCCACGTGAAAGACCAACACAAAGTGGTGCACACGTGAGAAGTGGAACGAAAATCATACATGATTCCAAACATTTTTTACAAATAAATAACTGAAAAGTGGGGTGCGCGTAATTATTCAGCCCCCTGAATCAATACTTTGTAGAACCACCTTTTGCTGCAGTTACAGATGCCAGTCTTTTAGGGTCTGTCTCTACCAGCTTTGCACATCTACAGACTGAAATCCTTGCCCATAAAACAATTACCAGCACTTCTAAAGCTCAGCGCTTAACACCCATTTTATTTTTCTTTTCTTTTTTTTATATAAACATATATCTACACACTGACTGTAAATACATGCTTACATATGACAATAGTGTCTTAAATCCTTTTTCTCTGACACTCTGAAATCCAGACTTCTGCCTAAATAAACTGCAAAGATACACGAGAAATGAGAACTAGGAGTTTATTTAAATCATCTGCAGAAACCGCTAAAGCCTTGTTTGCAGAGCAAAGGTTGCTAGCAAAGGAGGCATCATGACAGGAGAGCTATTGAGACTCGCCCATGCAGCGACAGGAAAAGGAAGTGATAAGGCAGAGCTGTCTCGTGACTGGCTAGACTTGTTTTAGGGAGATTAAACAGTTTCTTGAACAATGTAGACATATAAAGAAATAGAAGTTCTGTTTTAAAATAAAATATACAAATGAACTGACTAAACAGACAACGACTTATGTAAACTGTCGCGCACAAATACAATGAACAACATGGTTTTTATATAGTTTGTAAAGCACCTTCTGCACAGAGTGCATTTATTTTATTTTATCTAAGCATTCTCTTCAGTTGGAACATCCAAAAAGTTTTAAAAGGCTCAAAGGATAAATGAAAAGTGGCATTTTGTCTTTGCAGTTTTGAACAGGAAGACCCAGTTTCCTCTCTCTGGCTGTGTTCCTGACTTAGACTGAACATCAGGAAGCGCAGACGCCACGAGATTCCAAGGCATAATTTAGAGCTCAGCAACAAACATCCGCTTTGAAAGCTTTACAGATAATCACTGTAAGACTGTTTGGTGCAGAAATGGTGTTTTCACAGCACTTTGTAAAAGCAATTTAAAAGAAAAACTGAAAAGACTGTACGTTCACGGGATGTGCTTTAATGTGTTTCACCAAAAAATTGATGATTTACAAAACTGTGTAAAAACATTTTTAGAAAAACATGAAATTAAAATCTATTACACTATTAAAAAAACAAAGCAAAATTAATATCTTCTTTGAGTGGGATGCCACTTGTATCCACTTTGTCTTCCACTGCAAAAGGTGCAAAACCTTTTATTCCACATTTGAAATCGAGACGTAATAACAGGCGTTACAAAGAAACAAAGCTGCACATTTTATGGACCCTGACCTTCACACTATGGCACAAGAGCGTGGTTCTCTGAAAGGGTTGCTGCCTGTGGGGACTCCAACCAGCAAGGCGTCTTTTCCTGCGTTCTGCAGACAATACTGCTGGAGCTCTGCAGCTGCCTGGGACACCTGGAAGCAGAAACATAAAAATACACTCAGATGGTACAACTTTGTAACTCACATAAAAGGATTAAAAAAACACACACACACAAATCAAGTGCAGGCCTTTTGTTTTCTAGGTTGTGCAAAACCAAAAACTGATATGTGTAACTGACACCCAGAGTTTTATTAGCATTTACAAGAGCAGATTTGACAAATTTATAAATTCCTTCATTTAAAAAAACTAAAACATTCATAAGATAATATAATGCTTATAATACAGAATACAGTGATAGTAATACAATACATAATACAAAATTATAAATAGTTAAATACATTTATAGATTATTAGGGTTGTAGTTGAGGTGGCACTATTTTAAATTAAATATACTGATTACCCAGTTTATTTTTTTTAATTAAGTAATACTTAGTAAATAACCCAAATCTTAAAATTATTCACAATAAATTGGAACTTAGTAGTAAAAAAGCTAATGCAGCTTATATTTATAATCAGAAATCTTGAACTTTTTGGAGTTTTTGCATTAAAAATAATTTTTTGACTTAATGATTAATTAATGGTGTGTGTTATATTAATCTAAAGCATGTATGTATTCATTAAACTATACAGAGTGACTTTTCTGTAGTGTAATACCGTACACTGAGTGTTTTAAATAAAATAGATTAAACAATCTTATTCTAAATCTTATTCTAAAATTAATCTAGTTGCACTTTCCCAACATTCATAATGTACATATTAAACAAAATAGTTACATCAATCAACAAAAGCTAGTTTGTAGAAAGCAAGCAGTCGTGTTCTGTAAAGATGCCAGTTTTACCTTGATTCTTTCCACACTGGCCTCAAGCTTCAGTTGTTCTACCAGCCGTCGCATGTTGGATAAATTGGAATTGGAGGTCATGTTGTTTATAATTGTTTTGGGAGAGAAAAAGTCCTTGGGAAGGAAAAAGGGGGAAAAAGATGTCTCTTTAGTCTTTTGCTCTCTGCAGTTGCCTTCACTAATGGGCAGCAAATGCTGGACAGGAACAGAGTGGCCGGGTTTCTTTCCAAATGACCTCAGTGCACTCAGCTGAAGAAATAAGGAGTGATACAAACACACTGACCTCCCTGTGTACTACTAGAGACTTCATAGAAAAGTGTTGTAGAGATGTATTTTAAAAGGGAATTCAAGCTCCATTCACCCAGATTAAAAGTACTAGTATATTCAAAAAAGACTGTAGTCATTTTAATAGTGCGTTTCCTTAGAGATACAATTGAACACCCCCCCCCCCCCCCCCCCCCCCCCACCCACCCCAGGAGTAATGATATGGGTTTTATAAAATATAGCTTTTCTCAAATATGGCACAAATACATCTGGAATCTACCATTAAATATCTTTAATGATTTTCCCCCAATGAGGCTTAGTATTAAGTAGCTTTATGTACATAAAGGTTTACATAAAATGTTATCCAGTACATCTCTGTTATAACAGATGATGTCATTAGTGACATTATTAATGAATCCTTTCATTTTTGTTTCGTGTTTTCCTCTGTTGTGTTTTAAATTTCTCTCCCTTCTGTTGTTTTTGATACAGAAGCTCTTTTAATAAATTATTACTATTGTGAAAATGATTTATCCTTTTCTGTCAGCGTTGCTTGTATGCATTAGTACTGAGACTAAAATATACTCTATTTTCGTCGTTTGTTTCGAACATGTAAATAAAAAGTAAAATTAATGAATAGCTTTCAAAACTACACTGAAGACACTGAGAAGTGAGATGAAGTATAAACAAGTTTATAATAATTTACTGATGAGTAATTATACCCCGTTTAATGCTATTTGATCATAATTAACCTCAACACACATACGCACATGTGATTTTTAAACTTCTTTAACGTTGTCTAGTTTATAGCTTTGCGCATGCGTACACCGATACCGGAAAGCGTCACGAGACGTCGTGCTTTACCTATCGCTATGGAGTAGTTACGACAACTATGCTAACTGACTGCTTCTTAATGCAGTGTACGTGCGCGCGCGTGTGTTTTACCCACGTGGCTAATGAATTAAGGCGGTTTCTGCGTCCTCATTGGTCCGCAGGTGATTATCGGGATTGGCTGTAAGCTACTTTTGCGGAAAGGTAAACGGAAACTTCCCCGGAGAGTCCACACTTCTGAGCGTTGTGTTCAAAACTCGGCAACAAATATGAGCTAAACGAAACTCTGAACAAAACTCAAAGCAGCCGGACTTCAGCAGACATGGTGGAGGTATTTTCCGGACGCACACTCCTGAACAAGGACGGAGAGTTTGTGGATCCTGAAGAGGCTCTGCGGAACAAGGTGGTGGGGATCTACTTCTCCGCGGGATGGTGCCCGCCGTGTCGGGACTTTACCCCAATCCTGTGTGACTTCTACACGGAGCTGGTGGAGGAGAGGGATCCTCCGGCTCAGTTTGAAATAGTTTTTGTGTCTTCTGACAAGTCAACCGATGACATGGTTGAATATTACCACGACATGCACGGAGACTGGCTCGCTCTGCCTTGGACGGATGATTACAAAAAGTGAGTTTCATAATCTAATATTTCACATTTGAACTTAACGTAACATAATCAGGTGTTTTATTTATCTTATACCTACACAGTGCAGTCTGTACAGTCTACTAGGCAGTGATCCAGCTTATGTAAAACGCTGATGCGCGTCACTGTCGAGGATTAGGTTTAAGCGACATCAAGTCCAGAGTGTTCTCTTCAAAGTGTCCTTTATTTGTTTATTTTGATTTCCAGATCACGTGATTTGAGTTATTGGAGGGTTGCGTGACTAAATCAAAGTCAGATCCGTACACCTGTGAGTGCAAACTTTTCTCTCAAACATTTTTTTCTTAAATAAAAGCAGTTATTTATTTATTACATAGCTACTTTAAAGTCGAGTATCAAGTTGTTCAGTTTCTAATCTTGGATGGAGTTGCAGCTATTCTGTTCATTTCTTTTTCTTCCCAAAGTTAAAACTGGACTCTTTGAATGTTCTGTTTAACCATACCAGTAGTGTGATTTAAATATATTCAGCAAAGCAGATGAGTATTGAAATAAAAACATCAAACATAAAAACATCCATGTGCCATTAAGTTAGCAGCATTTGAATGCTGTATCTAAGCAAAGTGAAGCTGTTTTTCTTACATTGTGTTTAGGTGTGTTGATTAATTGCAGCCAGTAATCATCTTTTATTTGTAACATTTGAATTTGTGAGATATCTGTAGCCACAGTTGCCATCAAACTGCGTTGTTATGTGCAAGAATCTCACATGTATTCATGGAAAACTATCAAGTGTATAATAGATTCTTTACAGTGGAAGAAGTGTCTTTTTCTAATAAAGGCGCTTCTTTGTCTTTTTGTCCTCTCGCAGTGAGTTGAAGCATCGCTACAAGATCACAGCAGTGCCCAAACTGGTGATCGTGAAGGAGAACGGCGACGTGATCACGGACAAGGGCAGGAAACAGATCCGAGACCGGGGCCTGGCCTGCTTCAGGTCCTGGTTGGACGCTGCTGAGATCTTTCAGAACTTCAAGGGTTAGGAAAATAGAGGGCCTAACGAAGCTAATAAAATCTTCCTGCTTTCCATTTCAGTGTAGCCGTCTGACAGGTCGCCAGATCACCGGACAGCTTATGTTTCTGTTAGATGAAGATCTGCTTGTTTTTAATTCATCTTCTGCCCATTTTCCCGTCAGAGGTCGAACACCAGTAGTTAAAAATGCAATTTCAATGAAACATGAGAAAGAATAATCGTATTTAGATTCCAGTAATTCTTAAGAGCTGGTCTAATGATGGTTTTGCAGTTATTACTTGGGCATAAGGAGTCAGTCTTGTAGTGTAGTGGCCATATAGTTGGAATAATGACACCGTCAGTGATTAGACTGGATTCATCCAGTTCTTTTTGCCACTGGATGTGAAATCTGCCTGTAATGTAAAGGCTTGACTGCACAACCAAACCACGACGAGGGCAGCGCTCTTATTTTTACTCCCAATACCTGAAATGGTAAGAAATGGTAGCTGATGAAACACCTCTTTATCTATGGTAAAGAACAATTGTGAAGTAGTGGGAAAGAAACTTCTCAAATCGCAGATCTTCTGTCATCCTATGCATTAACGATAAACCCTCAGGCACGTCTGATAGAGAAATTGAGCATTTCATGTGACTAATTCAAGCCAGCTGCTGCCGTTAAAGTACATGTATACAGTTAATGCGCTCTTCAAACATTTAGCCAGACTTTGCCTCTGTTAAATATGTATTTTGTTTCTATATTACTCACCTTTGTACATAAATGTAGTTCTATCTCAAGCTGCCTGTATATTTTTATATTCTGTTTTTAATGAGTTGTTAAGATGGGCTATTATTAAAAATTTAATAGAAGAAAACTATTCTGTTTTAATTATGATTATTATTACTATTTTTTTTTTTCAAGGTTTGATTATGTGTTGTAGTGCTGAAGAGCTGTTTGATGAACAAACAGAGCGATTCCCTTTTGCCTCATTAAACTGTGGAAAGCCCACAGGATCTGTTTCCATCGTGCTGGCACATCTACACGCATGGTCCTAATTACCTGTTTCCCTCGTGTGCGCTGACACAGCTGTTATCACTTTGTGCACGAAGCATCCAACAGACCTGGTGAATAATGATGCGTGTGCGCGGGCCATCTTCTCCAGGTCTTGTCTGCTTCTTAAAAAGAAGACAAGACCAGAAGCTCAATTCTGAGATGAATTGAGTCGAGCATCCAGCGTCTCTTCAAGGACTTTCGTCAAATCTCAGAGGACTGTGCAGACCAAAAGATCTGAGTTTATTGATGCAAGTCTTCAAGGTAACATAACTCCAACTGCCACGTTACATGGATTATTTATTGTTAAAATATACTGCAGTTTGCATCATTATTCCTCTGGGGAAAAGGATGAAGACGGTGCATTTCCACGGTGTGCCATGTGGTGTAGCTGCAACACCATTTATGAGTGTGAAGACTGACGGTTCAGTTTCGTCTTATTAAAGGGTGTTTTCACATTTATCTGCTTATCGCGGTCAATTGATTTTTCATCCGAGTGGGAGAGATCTGAGTAATGTCTGAGTATTTATTGATCGTGTTGAGGAGTTATTAAAAAGAGAGCCACCGGCATGGGACCCTATTTACCGCTGTTCGGTCTATTTATAAGGCAGTGCGGATGAATTTTATTCATTCATATAAAATCCTTATGTCCTTTGCGTGTAAAGGCCACTCATTTCCTGGTCCTCTAATGGCAACGAAAAGTAACTTTTCTTGTAGGCTACCCGTTAAAACATTTTGCAAGTAGCCAAGGATATACATCTAAGTGTGTAATTCCTTCAAGTTCAGAGGCAAACGCTGGACTCTTCTGTTTATTAGATATCTCTAGTTTCTACTTACTTGCTCATCCAAAATTGAATAAATAACTTGTATATTAATGCAGATTATGTTTCTAAAGTGTATCTGAGTACTTCGCCACCGCTGTGTATCGATACTCAACAAGAGAACTACATTTTTACTCCAAAGACAACAGTTTTTGCTCCGTGCCTGTCACATGATTTGGGTCCTCAGAGAGCCCCTCGGGTCACTTGTAGATGAAGATGTGGGCTACACATTTGGACTTCTTGTTGGCCTTACAAATGAAAGGCAGTAGTGTTTCCTGCTGCTGTAACGGTGTCTTGAGTAACAAGGCTGTCTTTATGAGAGGACCTTGAGGGAGGGAGGCGGAGAGCTGGGCGGACCGGCGGACCTGCACGGAGAGAGCGCATCGGGGTCAAGTTGATCACATTAGCTGTCTGACTTCCGCTCATAACCTTCAAAATAAAACTTGTTTAAAAATATATATAGTCCCCCCGCCCCCCTCAAAGGTTGTTGCTAGATTTAACCTGCTGTCATTCAGATTATTCATCAATCAGTAAAGTTGTCGGATTTAAAAACCTGAGGCAAGTCAGTAAGATTAATAATTACATGATAGGGAGAAAGCTTTCTGAAGAGTTATATAATAGGGTGGCCAGAAAGGTATACATGGAAAGATGAATGAAAATGTAGACAAAAAATTTTTGTATTATCAGAGCTCTTGAGTTTAAAAACAAAAAAACTACAGTAGTGCCAGGAATATACAGATTGTTTTCCTGTTTTGAGCAATATCATAAGAAAAACAAAGCAATACGAACTCTTTTTGGTTTTCCAAACACACAGAACACAGAGAGCAACTAACAATGTCTTTCTCACTGAATGGACGGAATAAAAATAGTAAGGGTAAAGTTAAACAAGTAGACATTGCATGTGGGGGTTAATGTACAGTGAGATTTGATAAATATTTCATAATTTCATCTTTGAAAAAACCTCCAACCTTTCACTGTTAAACTGATTTTTACATGACTTAAGGCACAAAGAAGTAAGTGGACGACTAACAGAGGAGCATGATGAGACTTTTCGCAAACAGAACGCCAGTATTTTGTACTGCAAACAAGACAACTTGAGGGGAAGGAATGGGGAAAGTTACCCTATGTTAAATGCAATTTCCCCAGTTGGCTGGGATACTTTTTTTTAAAAAATCACCATTCAATTAAAAAGCAGTAGTTTGGGACACAGTCTTCATTGCTTCATTGCTTTTGTTTGTTTGTTTGTTTTTTGTTAAGTTGTTGCTGGTTTCCAGTTTCCAATCATGATGGCAACAAGCCACATCATCTCTTAATTACTAGCGGATCAGTACTTTGTTTTTAACGCTTAAGTTCAGTATGTAGCCCACTGGACTGTATTAAATAAGTCGTTTTCTTGGAAATGAAAACAACAACAACAACATTACATTGATTTAGTGGTCATTATAATGTGTTCCAAAGTTGCAAAAATAATATCATGATTCATTTCATAAATCATGACACACTGCTCTCCCAGAAGTTTCCTTTATGGGTTAAAAGTATCAGTATCGATCAGCATCGCCAATACTGGCCCTGTATTTACTTGGTATCACTTCTACTCTTAACCACGTTTCATTATCAGAAATTGTTGCTTTTAAGGATTTGTGGTTTAATTGAACAAAAATCGAATAACTAATATGAACTGGGGAGCTTTGAATAAGTGCAGGTAACTATTTTCCATTTTTAGTGCTTTTATTTTTATTTCTCTTTTTAAGCTAATGTAACTGGCTTGGATGAAAAGCTTTAGCAAAGCTTGATACATAATTAGTGCATTTTATTGTGAAGGCAGCAGGCTTCTCGTGTTCCGGTGCTGTTCTCGCTGCTCCGCGGTACAAACGCTCACACCCGCTCCTGGACAACCGAAGAGTCGTCTGTGGACCGGTGGAGGGCTGCAGGACGGTTCCGCAGCACCGGGACTAAACAAACCTCCGCTCCGCTCACAGTGGACCGGACTGACGACTGCTGGGACAAGAGGTAAGTTGTCCGCATGAGAGGACGCTGAAATACAGATGTAGCCTGTCGATAGCCGTACTGTAAAATAACAAAAGCCTAATATTTTAATAGGGAACATGTGCGGAGTTATTCTCACTTATTCTCTATCAGTGCAAATTGTTAGTTTATATTTGGATTGTCTGTAATTACAGGGTTTAGCGATCAACTTTTTGTGCGTAATTACGCCCAACTTATCAGGTCATTTCCCCCCATAATGCGCTTTATGGAGATATCAGGAAGAGGCAAAGAAACGTGCAAAAATGTGTCCACAATTTTGAATTTAACTTGTGTTTGTTTTTGCAGCAGCGCCTTTTCTGACATTTAATTCATCCATCCCACACTAATATTTAATACCAATGCAGCACTAATCACTGACGGGGTCCAATCAGTGACTCATGTGTAAGGTCACTCCAGACCAAAACCACATAGAGGATCTGAACAAAACATCACCCACAATGATTTCAGCTGAGCAGACCCAGATAATAAAATTACATGCACTCAGTCAAAGTGTAGGCTTCTTTCTAACAGTATCCCACTGAATCTCACTCACTCTCTCTCTCCTGCTCTCTCTCACTCTCTCTCTCTCACACACACACACACACACACATGCATACATCCAGTACACACTGCTGGAGGTTTTTATCACAGAAAAGGCTCTAATCCTGCTTAGTGCGCTTACTAACAAGTACCTAGCACCCTGAAATATTTGGTTTGCATGCTGGCAGAGTAGATTGTTTTTTTTCCTCAGACTTGAAGAGTGAAACTTGAGGGATTACTCAGCGTGTGAGTTTGTTTGGCAGGCAGACCGTGTGTGTGTGTGTGTGTGTGTGTGCTACAGGTCTGTCATGGTGTGCACTTTTTAAAAGCTGATGTGACAATAACATCAGCTTTTATGTGTTAAGTGCACGTCTGTGAATGTTTACAGTTTTGCTCTCCCATGCTGCACCATCGTGTTTCACATTTCAGACAACAGTGTCGTGCGGGATAATTAGCCATTGACATTTCAAATGCTCTGATGTAACATCCCTGCAGCACAGTGACAAATGAGATCTGATGATATTACAGTCACCCTTGCTATGTGTCTTTTGATTCTTTCAGATGGTTCCAGTCTTGAGAAAACTATTGAGTTAAATGCAGATCGCATAAATGGCACTGATTTATCGCCCTGCGTTGGTAGGGCCGGCTGACAGTTAACAGTATAAATTATCAACAGCAGATGGTGGAGCTGGTTTGGTAGCAGTTAAAGAAACCTGTTGTAACCCCTTAAAGCCAAACCACAAGCCTTCACCTTAGCCTTGCTGCGAGGTTAGAGTTGAGAAACGTCTGATGGTAATTTCTGTTCTGCGGTGTGCGGCTTCAGGGAGAACAGGGAAGTCGTGAGTTTGCCTCATAATTGTTTAGTTTTTTTTCCCATTGCACAAGAAAAGCAACGGTGAATGCGCTGCAGGTGTTTCTGGTTGAGATGAGCAGGTGTAAAAAAAATGTGGATGCGCCGGATTTCTTCATTTTCTGTCAGCTTCAATTGTTTGCCGTCTTGCCATAATCTGTTGTCATCTATTTATAACTGTCCACCTGCAACCGTCACCGTCAACAGCGGTAAGACCCGTGACACAGGGAGTGTCTCACTGTGTAAACCACGATTTATTATATTACATCGCGATTATGCAGAGGCTTACTGTGCCCTCTATGAATTGGATTGCGGTTTTCATTGTGCTTCTGTGGATGAGTTACTGCCGTCTCAGAAAGGGCAAATTAGCGGGCACTGTATATATGTGTATATAACCATCCATCCCTTTCCTTAACTGCTTATCAGATCCGGTGTTGCACTGGCTGGAGCCTCTCCTGTAATAAGGTGAAAGGCTTGCTGCTGCTGGCCGGCAGGAAGGGTGGGGGGGGGACAAGTGCGTCAGATATCAGTGTGTTAGTCTGTACCATTAATTCCCCTATTATAAGAGGTCCAATTGCACTAATGGACATTTCACATTCATAAAAAGCAGGAAAAGGTTGAAATTTCTGACATCAGTGAAGCAGAATGTGGGAAGTAATTCGATTTTTTATTTTTATTTTTTTTTAAACTTAAGAAGTGTCTGCTTTATTTTCAGAAGAGTTGCCACTCTTTATTCCCTGCTGCAATGACCCATTTTCCCCATGGGGACCATTAATGTTTAATCTGATCCAATCTAACCTAACCGTGAAGAAATGGAGCACTTGAAGAGAGGGAAAGCAGGGGGCGGGGTTGGACGGTGCATGTTAACACAGACACTTGTAGTGAAGTAGAGGCGTGTAGGCTTTTTCGTTGTTTTCGTTTTTTTTAAAGGGCCTTCCAGATGGCACGCCGACTGGAAGGATCCGGAGAAACCGGCCCCTAATGAATGGGAGGGAGAATCACCTGAGGGGACAAGAAACATCAAAGAAAGCTTTCTCTCACCTTCCTACCCTCAAACAGACTCTTTTAATCCCGACTTTTTCCTCTCTCTGCTTCATTTTCTCCTTGCAGCATGTATCTCATCTACTCGCTTAATAGTTCCCCTCGAGTTATCTGAGGATATAGTTGTCAAACTCACCACCCACTTTCTTTCCCCACTCGTTTTCAAATTTTATCTTAATTAATCTCTCCTCCTCTCCTTTCCTTTCCTCTCCTCTGCTGTCCTTCCCTAGAGGATGTTCCCCAATTTTCCAGTAAGATAGCCAGAGGGCAGGTTCAGACAGCACTGTGTGAAAAGAAGACATTCAGTGAGGCCAACAAGCACACAAACACATTAACATCCCTGCCCTGCACGGTAACAAGTATACCACTCGGCAGAGGCTTCAGAGCTAGGATGAAGGAGAGGCAGACAGTATGGAGCAGAGTTTAAGCATGCATGCTTCTGTGGTTTGTACGGTTGCTTGTAGACATCTCAGGGGTCAGTTACTCACAGACAGTTTATGTGTATGGAAGGAAAGGGCCGAGGTAGGAGGAGAAGGTTGTTTTTAAAGGATTAATATTCTCTCATATGAACGTGCTTTACAGATGAGTATATGAAATGATGGGACTTAGAGGAAGATTTAAAGAACGCAACATTTTTTGCAACCACTCATAATTGTATATGGTCAGTAAAAAGCATAGCAATATACTGAATTTTCTGATTTATTTATTTGCATACAGTAGATAAAGCTATTGCTCCTAGCTGGCCCTGGAAGCCTGCCTGTGTTGTGAGATTCCTGTTTTTTGCCTTCAATATTTAGTTTTGCTCACTGCAGCGCCAAATGTGATGGGAGGAGTGGGCACGGCTGCATCTGGGTGGGTTTACTATGAAGGGAGTTGAACACAGCCAGGCTTCCTTTGTATTAGCTGGCTCGAAAAATACCAGTCAGAGATAAAAGTGGCTGCTTTGCAGGTCATGTGGCTCTTCTTCCGCACAAAGTGATTCCTATGAGTGCACCCACTCCAATCGGGGATGACGATGATAATAAAATGGTGATAAAATTCTATAAAGAACAATAATAACACAAAATTAAAATATGACACGTTTGCAAATAAGGCGAGAAAAAAACTGTTAATTTGGAATTTAAAGCACAGAGCGGTAAACATTTTAATTAATTTATCGCTGAGCGCCCTCTCAGTGCTGCTGTTTATTTCTGAGATGACGACTGCTCATTAGAGCCCTGAAACTTTAAACTGGATCCATTTAAACATTAATGGTTGTGTATCCTGATAACAGAGACGTTAGCTTCCCGGCACAATATAGGGAGATAAATTTTATGACTTGATAGACGTGTTGTGTGTTCCAGTAGCTGCAACTCCAGCAGTGTGAAAGAAGCTTAGAAGCAGATTTTTAAAAAAATATATACATATAAAAACATTTATACATTTTCCCAGTCACCAAATAATACAACACACAGTTTGCACTAGTGTAACTTTCCAGCTTGGTTTAATTTGTGACGTTAGTAAAAGCGGCTTAACAATTTGCACATGTAAATGTACTCGCCCATTAAGGAATCGATATTGGACTCAACAAATGCTGTAAATAAAAGAATGAAATTAATGTAAAGTCTGACCATAGTTTGCTCCCTACCAGCTTATGTGTTCACCATAAGTTACCAGTTGGTGATTTAGGTAAAAAGAGAGCCACATGACACAGGAAACTCTGACTTTAAGCTAAACCATTAATCTTGCTTCTTAGTACACCCCTCTAGGATTCACATGGTATCGTGCTTGTGACTGTTTGTGTAGGTATTTGACTGCACCCACTGAAGGATTCTGGGCATGCAACCTACACAAACTTGCTTGTGTGCAGAGAAAGAAACCAACCGGATGTAGCTCGACATGGATTATATGACGTGAAGAAATGCAATCTATGATATGTTCAAGTTGAACGCTGATTATCTGAAAAGATTATTTTTTTTTTTATCATTTTATCTTGAAGACGTCAACTTGGATCCACTCTTTGAAGCTTGCCTTTCTTTCTTATTGTGGTTTAGTAACAGTGCAAATAGATAAATGAATCACTTAAAGCACATTTGTTAATGATTAATAGCTGATTAAAAAAAAAAAAAAAGTCCACTAGGTTCACCAGTGTATGAATGTGTGTGGGAATGGGTGGATGACTGGATGTGTAAAGCGCTATACAAATACAGGCCATTTACCATTTTTACAAGAAACAGTCGATCAGTCACAATCCATACAGTTATCTCCAGAGAAGTTGCCGGCTGGGTGGCAAATTTGATTGGCTGACTGGCCAAAAAAACAAAAAAAAACCAACAAGAGCTCTGCTGGAGGACAGTTTATGCATCAGAAACTGTTCAGTAATCTAAAAATTTTTTTATAGATTGTTTTGAGAGATATTGCCGTCTGTTAAAATAACAAACCTCGGAAATATTGGAAAGTCTGGCGCTTGACTGTTTTTGTGTACAGCCGGCATTCTCTGTTTTCTCAGATTATACTGTGCTCACCTTTGTTCTAGATTGTATTATTGTTAATTAAAAAAAAAAACCCAACAACTTTGCGCACCTTTTCCCGTGCTGCAACACATATTTTGGACACTGCCCTCTAGTGACAATTAATAGCTGAAACATGTAGACAACAGTTGCGTGCAGGCTCTGTGTAGACAATCACATAGGTGTGATTGTAGAGGCAGAGCTGGACTTGACCAGAGGCTCTGTAGCCCCTCCTGATATGTCAAGTCATTACACTCAAGCTGTGACCTCTGAAGTCACGGGAAGTGGCATAATTTGCAGTTCCCTAAAGGTGAGTGGGTTGTAATCTTCAGTGTTTAAATGACGGCGTGTTTGGAGCCTGTTACAAAACCAGTTTTGATATGATAAATAGGCATGAAAAAACATGCAAAGACAGAAACCCCCCAGCATTTGATTCAAACCCAGGACCTTTTTACTGTGAGGCAACAGTGGTAACGACTCCACCACTGTGCCTCCCTACGTCTAGCCTGCTTCTTTAAATTGTTTTAAGGTTTAAAATGAATGCATAACTCAGGGCGCGGCCACTTTGAATAATTCACGAGTGCCATTTTTCTTTGTTTGGGGATTTGTTTTTGAGCTGCTTCCTATTTGCCAAAATTAGCATTGCACAGTGAAGGACAGATAAAGGAACTAAGCTAGAAAGCCAGTGCTGTCATGAGCTGAGAGCATGAAAATATGGTCACATCTACTTTCCAAACCCAACATGGCACTAGGCAAAACAGCTGGGCTTAAGATGGGAGTCCACAAACTGTGGGGTGACGTCACTTTGGCGACATCTATCTTTCTCTCATAATCATGCAATCTGTGCTGGCATTCCTTTTATATCTTCAGTCTGGCGCTGCCACCATCCCCACTGATGTCTGTGGGGGAGTATAAACAAGCACATCTTGAAAACAGCTGAATGCGAAGTAGGGTGAGTATTGAAGTCTCTTTTTCAGAGACTAAGATTTATGAACAGTTTGCTTGTTTGTTTGTTTAGTAAAATGTGGTTTTTCAGAGCGTGTTCTGGCATGAGCATGTTAAGATTTCCCCTCATGTGCACTGTAGATCTGAAAACGATCAAAACCCAAAATGCACAAAGTAATGGAAAACAGTGGCTGCCATGAACAGGAGAGAAAAAATCTACAACTTTGAAGTGCAACTATATAATAATTCAATAGGAGATGCAGATATGAGAGATAAAAAGCTTAAATGTGCAAAAGTGCTGATAAAATCCTGAACAGTATAAGTACAGTGTCTTCTGTGTGTTTCTGCTTTACAACCACCCCGCCTGATTTTCCAGGCCATTGCACTCTCTTTCACACAAACACTCACACCCTTTGAAAAGATGCATATACTGTGAATTCCCAGTGCATATGTTTTTATGAAAGAGCGGTCTGATGGAGACAACAAAGACAGTCTGCTCTTTAAAAATGACAGCAGGGATTAAGATGCTTCGTTTGTCGCGATGTTGCGGTCACGAGGTTGCTTCTCAAATGCCTCAGGCACTTAAAGGTTGGCCTGAAGCACAGAGAGGGGCACACAAACAGAGATATGCTGTCACCTGCGTGTGATTTCTGCTTCACAAGTGTGACTGAGACTCACAAAATGGGGCGACGGACAGAGAAGAAATTCATTCTTTCTCTTCCCCCCCCATTTTTTTTTCTAAGTGCAAACTCCTGCAGCTTCAGCTACTCTCTCAATACTCGTTGCTACACTTTGCTCACACGTTATCTCCTCTCTGACTTATTTTCACAAAGATGAGCACAACACTTCTAACAGGTGTCAAGAGGAAGACAATATTTTTGATGCACAGATGCGCCTATTTCAGTAGAAGCACACACAGTGAAACAAACAGGCATAAATCCCCTGGGGACAGGAAACAGCAGCGGGAGGGGAGGAAGTGATTTTAGCGGCTGACCCAGATGCTGCTGCTGGGAATATCTCTGGTCACCAAATACTAAATCATTCTTTTTCTCGGTCCTTACTTTCTTTTCTTTGTGACAGGCAGATTATTTTTCCGCTCTCTACTGGATGTCTCTCTGCATCTGTGTTTCTATTTCCGGCATATCTAATAATGGGGACAGCACATTTATCAGCTGCGACATCTCAAAAAGTGAAGAAATGTAATGTGTTGGTAAACAAACTAGCGTTCGTATTGCCTGTAGATGTATTTGATGCATTCTGCAAAAGAAACGTGGGAAAAAGATTTCTCAAAAGAGTAGCTCAGTGTACTATGAGGACTGAAACAACCATCAGGAAACTGTTATCAGGTGTTGGCCCTGCCAAGCACTGACTTAAAGGTGGAGGTTGAAGAGACACGGTGGCAGAGAGAAAACACAGGAACTATTGTGGTAAACTTCACGGCAGGTTTGTTTTTTGGGCTGTTGAAATTGATTTATACTGAGAATCTGATCAGTTTATATGATTTCCTTTCTGAGAAACAGTATGTTTGGATTTACGGTAGATGCAGACATCTGTGGTTTTCAGGTCTCTGAAGGATCTCCACAACAAAGTTTTCTGCTAGCACAGACGAAAACTTTAAATCAAGTTAGAAATGTTTTTGAATCTATAGCCACACCTGCACATAGAGTACTTGAGGCTTTACTTGGCTAAGGGATTTGAAGCTTGAAGTGCTAACACAAGAATCCTAACAGCATCAGTGGTGATATGCTCCTTTTAAACACATGCAGTCATGTCAATTCACTTCAGTTTTATTTACGTAGCGCCAAATCACGGCAACAGTCATCTCAAGGAACTTTATATTGTAAGGTAAAGACCTTACAATAGCACAAAGAATACCCCAGCATTCAGATGACCACCTATTAGCAAGCACTGAGTGACAGTGGGAAGGAAAAACTCTCCTTTTAACTGGAAGAAACCTCCAGCAGAACCAGGCTCAAGGAGGGGCAGGCATCTGCCGCACCAGCTGAGGGTGAGGGGAGTAAAACGGGACCAAAGACATACTGTGGAAGAGAGGTGGAGATCATAATGCCTAATGATAACTAATGGCAAAGTGAAGAAGAAAGTTTTTCAGAGGACTCTGTGCAGTCCTGTCAAACTTTCAATTTATCCTTAACTGCTTTCATAGAAATTAAGAGGATGAGTAGCAGCCAAGTGCTGCTACTACTTGATTAAATGAACATCATTAGATAGACTCACAGATACAGTGTGAGTCTATCTCTGCAAAAACATTTGGTGGTTTTTTGCTGGTGTGATATTGTGACATTGTGTTAACACAATGTCACAATATCACAGTGGACCTGACCCTGCAATACTCGGAGAAACTGCAGAAAGTCCAAGAGCTGCATGCCAAACTCTGCATGCCTCAGTTAGCATGTTACATGTTTAAGTTCAGGACAGTACAATTAGAAAAAGACTGAACAAGTATGGCTTGTTTGGACGGATTACCAGAGGACAGCGTCTTTTGTCTAAAAAGAGGATCGCAGCACAGCTTAGCTTTGCAAAGCTGCAAAAGAACAAACCACAAAACCTAAGAGATCTATGCATAAACGGATATCCACAAACCTCAATGGACTGAAGCAACGCTTTAAAGAGGAGCAGGCTAAATTTCCTCCAGAGCCTTAAGAGAGACTGATAAAGTCGCACAGAAAATGATAAATGATTGCATTAAGTAAGTAAAGGTGCTTCTACTTTCTTTTTCACAGGCCTGAATAATGTCTCTCACTATTTTACCATAGCTTGTTAGCACAGATGTAGCACATGTCAGACACATTGTGAGAATAAACATTTTATGAGCATGCGTTTACTTTAGTGCTAGATGGTAACAGGAAACTATATGCCTGTAATTATTTCTCTGCGGTGTTCTTGTGTTGAGGCCACGGCTATCCCCGTGGGGAGTCAAATAACCAGGGCTGAATCAATTCATTCATTCCGGTGGGACTCGGCGGTTTGACTGCAGGACTCTGCTTATAAATCAAAGTTACACCAGCCTTCTTTGCAGTGATGAATCTTTCTCACATACCTTTATGACTTGGAATGACCACATTGCCATAGACAACATATACTTTTGTTCTGTCAGGGGTACATTTGCAAAGGTTTCAAGAAGCTGAACCAAACTAAAATAGCGCAGGGAGAGAACAATCATCCCAGCCTTAGTCAGCTGATGGCTCAGTTGACGATAATCAATCTGCATGCTAACCTAATCACCTGCTGGCTGTAGCTTCATACTCTCCTCCCACCACGAGCTTGCATTTGACAATGCAAAGCAGCGCATTTGTTCCTCAGTAAAAACGGGAAATTGACCATCACAATGCCAGACCCAGGCACACGCTGTAATTCGTGTGAATGGCTTGTGATCACATTTACTGGCATTAGTTCGAGCGCAACTGTGCTACAGGAAGTCAAAATCATCTGGAAAAACCAATGTAATTATTTAGAGGAGGTTCCCTGCAACTCTCAGCTAATGAGAAGCTTTTGTGAACGAGCCAAAATGAACTGATTAAACTGCCATTAATGTCATGCCACATGTTTTGAAGATCCATGGCTCCATATAATGATATCATGAGGACTTTTTCTGTAATTCAAAGGACGATACTCGATGTGAGGAGCTGCAGCACGCTCTCCAGCACTAACTCAGCCACTTTTCCCCGAGCGTCCTCTCCTCAAACATTTTTTTAAGTCAGCAGCGGAGGTCCTGCTGGAGAGACGCCCTGTCTGTCCTGATTCAGCCATCTGTTAGAGCACAGTCCAGTATTCACTTCTGCCATATACTAATCCTTTCATTACGCTCAGCTTCAGGCTGTCCTGTCAAAGAGCTGACTGTGTGGGGAGTCAAGAGAGACCGGGACTGATACACAGAGATACATTTACAGATACATACAGGAACACTGAAACACCTTCCCACAAGAACATATATATGCATAGAAACGCACACAAAACGTCTATTTATGCTCAAGACTTGCATTCAGACATCCAGATACACCATACTGCTGCTCACCTTTCCCACGCAGAAGACATAAAGTACAGAGTTATCGCTTAAACTTTACAGCTTGTTGTTCACCACTTAGTTTTACTTTGTGACATTTGACGTTTTTGGATTACCACAAAACACAAAGCACGTCTGGTGCTGATCATGTCAGTGGTTGTATCTGCATTTGGCTGGTAGCGGTGAATGTTTGTCTGTTGTGTAAGATCAATTTTGTGCTGACTAAATGTTCTAACATGGCTAGATCAAGTCTTTTTGGGATGACGGTTCCTTTTTTGGGACAAGTTGTTATTTTTACCATCTGTGCCAGACAAAAAGTCATAAGATCATCACTTTTATTACAGTTTTTCTTTCGTAACATAAATCGATGGGATATTCTAACCAAGCCCACAAAATTTGTTCTAAAACGGTGGTCCAAACAACTAACGTTGCTATCCACAAAGCCATCCCAGTAAAAATGCTGCTCAAGAGCTTTTGTGAGGAAAGTTTAAATATAGTCCTCGAAAAAAACAACAATGCATAACCCATCATTCAGAAGCATGTCGAGGCAATAACATGGACTAATGGTTTTCTATATGGCTATCAGTCTCTCACATTGCTATAAAGGAAATTTGAACCACTTTTCTTTACAATGTTGCTTGTTGAGTTTTGCAAGCATTCATTAAATACATTTATTTGTCTTTGAAGGGCCTACTGCGGCACCTCAGTCCAGGTGAGGTCTGGACTTTGACTGTGTCATTGCAACACCTTGATTCTTTTCTTTTTTCAGCCATTCTGTTTTAGATTTGCTGCTGTTCTTTGTCCTATTGCATGACAATTTTGTGCCAGTTGACAAATTGTCACATGGATGGCCTCACATTTGTCTCCAGATCTCCAGATCCACATTTGCCAAATGGTGGACAAACCAGACATCTTGTGGTTAACTTTAACATGAACATGTTAAATGAGGACTGCAGAGTCGGAGATGTAGCTTTTTGATTTTTTGCAGTTTGTCTGAGCATTGCATAATCTGAGCTTTATGCCAATAAGTTCATCAATTGCATCAACAGCACCGGGCTGATAATAACTCTTTTAATTCATATGGAGAAAGTAAGGGTGTATTTACTTTACTGTCTTTATTGCATGACTGTGGAAACATAAAGAGCAATAATATGACACTACAGTCCACTTCATGTGCACATACCAATACACACACTGCAGGTACAAATAGCTGCATAGGTGTATACATATTTTCCTCTCTATTCCCTGATCTCTCTCTCTCACTCACACACACACACACACACACACACACACACACACACACACACACACACACACACACACACACACACACACACACACCTTAGCACATATGAACTATAACTTCTGGAGTTTCAAGCTCACGCTCCCTTACTTACTGCGTCATATCTTCAGTGACAACGTTGTTTTCCAGGAGCTTTAGTCCTGAGGCAATGCTTGGTTTGGCAACTTCTTGCCACCCTAAAACTAATATGTCAGAGTAGCCTGGTCTATTTCTGATTCAGTGCATATTTAAAGACACACCCTCCAGTGTTTAGAGAAAGCTGGTGCACGTCAAAATGTTAAAAAGAATTGTTTCCAATAACTGTCCTTTCTGTCTCTCTCCTTTCTGTTTCCTTTGTCAGGAAAACAGCTTTGGAAAAAAAACAAACAGATGACTACTGAGGATTAGAGTTCTATGAATTTTTTTTCTTCTTTCTTTCTGCATCAGTCGCATTTGTATAGGAGACTATTTGGCTGAGCATTCGGATACTGGAAGGAGGACAGGAAGAGGACAACATGGACTTAGTGGGAGAGTCAGAGCAAACAGATGAGTCACTTATGAGTGACAGATGATGCAACAGTGTCTGGAACAGTTTCTTCTCACAGACCATGGAGCTAATTGGACCAAGAGAAAGGAAGAAAGTGTTTTTTCACAAGTGTCTGCCTTTTTTCTTTTTTTTCCTTTATTTTACCAGTGACACAACAGTCTCAGGCAGTTGGGAACCAATGACCTAATTCAAATTAAATGACCTCACACTGATATGTAGCCCGCCTCCTCACCGGGTGATGGAACATAAACACAAGTCAGACATCATTAAGGCCAGAGTGTGTGAGGTTACATGATACCTCTGTGGGTTTAACCAGGAGGAGTGAGTTTTGATGTTGCGTGCAGTGATGTTACGGCGTGGACTACTGTTGTGGGTGTCCCGTGTCGGGGGGCTTCTGGTGCTCCTCTGCTGCTCACTTTCGCTCCTTTATGTGATGAGATGCAGCCCGCCATACTCTAATGACCCTCCACTGAGTCATATATTACCCCACGCTGGATCTAATCATCCCAGCTTGGGAGGCACGAGGCCGGAGACCGGAGCGGGAGCCGCTGGGGTCGGAGGAGCTGGGCCTGCCCACAGCGGCGGTCCTCCGAGTGCCCACTCTTACCAGGTGCTCCTCCAAGAACGTGAGGAGCAGCACCGCCTCCACATCTCCTCCTTGAAGAAACAGATAGCTCAGTTGAAAGAGGCATTGCAGGAGCGCAGTCAGCAGTTGAAAGGAGTACAGGAAAGCCTGAAAAGAGCCAATGGAGGCCCAGCAGAGGGGCAGGAAGGAGGCGCTGCCTCACAAGGAGGTGGTGTTGGAGAAGCTCAGGTAGCCAAGAGCCAGCCGGCGGACCTACAGGAGTTCCTGAAGGCCCAGCTGTCAAAAGCTGAGGTGACCTTCGGCATCAGGTTGCCCAGCGAGTACGCTGTAGTGCCATTTGAGAGCTTCACCCTGCAAAGAGTATACCAGCTGGAGATGGGGCTGACACGTCATCCGGAGGAGAAGCCTGTGAGAAAGGACAAACGAGAGGAGCTTGCGGAGGTCCTAGAGACGGCTCTGCATAGCCTCAATACGCCTTCATCTGAGCAGGACCGCAGGAGTGCAGTGGAAAAGGCCCAAGCTAGCAAAGTCTACACACCATCTGACTTCATAGAAGGTGAGAGTATGTTAAATCTCAACCCAATCTCCTGAAATATGTGTTTATCTGCAAATATTTTATCAAAGGTAAACGTGTATGGTATCAACAGAAGCATCAAAGTCTCAGCTTAAAGCTTAAAAGTTGCACCTTTTGAAATGTGTTGGTTGCAGCGGTATGGCACAACTTTTACTTGAAGGGTGAATGTTTCTACTTCAAGTTTCACTACAGCTCAGAGTGTTTGCAGACAAGGCGGCGTCTTCCACGCAAGCTACAGAGCAGCCAAAGCAATCATAAGGAGGTTTTTGTTGTAGCACCTTCTTTGCACCCAGCAACCAACCAATACCAGTGACAAATACCCACAGTGCATCGCTGTAAAGGATAGCGCCACACTGGATTTGTAATGCAAGATAATATGAGGGCCAGCAACACAATAATCATCCTATTTTTTTATTGTTATGTAATTGTATTTGAATGTGCTAAATTGTCCTGCTACTGTTGGCTACTGGGATATTGTATAACTAATATATAATTAAGTTTCTTAAGAGCTACTTGGTTGTGTTCTGCCGCTGATTTCACTCTTTGCCTTTGAATTTAACAAATTACACATTAAATAATTAATAATAATAGAATTAAATGCATATTTCTTTTTGACACTGTGTTAAATCTAAACTCCACTAACCACATTTGTTTTACTGTCAACAGCGTTTCTCCTCAGAACACAATTACTCTAATATCTTCTGCTATCTTGCTTTACCTTTCTCTCCTTTTCTTTTGTCAACATGAATCCCTGGAAGGTCAGAAATATGTGTATTTGTGTAAAACCACAGTCATTATATCCTCCTAGTTTGTTCTTCTGCAGCTATGATCATAACCTCAGGAAATGAGCACAGCTGCTGCTCAATCACAGCGCAGGATCTCTTCAGACACGGTGTTTTAGTGTGTGTGCCTACTCTTTGAAGGTCACTATCTTCACTGTGTGAGTGGGTGGAGGTTTTAAAGAGAGTGATGGGGCACCTAGCTCTGTAGAAATGAGCCAAAGGTCACCATGTGGAGCTCCATGCATCTGTGTTAGCTTGTGCGTGGTCCTGTGCAATCTAGGTCTGTGTTTATGTGGTTGTGGCTTTAAAGGATGTGCGTGCATTTGTGCATCTGTTTGTGTTCACGCAAGTGGTCTCCACATTTCTTTAAGTCAGCAGCAGGGAAATGCAGTTTTTTTGAAATGAAATGGAGACACTCGCTCACATCTCTTGGGCTTTTTTCCCTTTAATGGGCTTGGACATCGATTTTAGGTGATTCTCGAACAAACAACGTTTTATCCAACCAGTCAGACAAGTGAAAGCCAGTCTAGATAGCCAGACTAACACAAGCATCTTTGGGGAGTTTGAGGGCTGCATTAGCAATCTAGTGAGCTGAAACTGTACACAAACACTAGAGGTATGCAAAATGAACTTGCCAGCAACTATGTTGTGGCCTTAGAAAGAGAAAAAGAAGTGCAGTTAGACTAAAAAGACAGAGACAGGAAGTGGCGGCACTCAGTCTAAATAGTTTAACGTATTTACTAAATGAAAGATTATGGTGTCCCTTTGGGAAATGAGGCCTTGGCTCACAGGAAGCAGGCCAATTTAACAGGAAGGCCTTAATTCAAGCTGCTATTAGGCAAAATCTATGGCCGCAGAAATCCCTCTGTTCTCTTCTTCTTTTGACATCAGTAGTATTTTGACTCTCTTCCATCTGTCTGTCTGTCTTCTGTCTTTGAACACCAAAGTTTTTTCGCATTCCAATTCCCAATTTTTTGTTCCACTAGCCTCATGGGGTATGTTTGCAAGCAGTAATCTGTTAGTAATGTCAGAGTAATTGGAAAACAACCTCTCTATGGGGAAACAAGCTGACATACAGCGTCCATCAAGATAACTGACAGACACCGTGGAGAATGTGTGTGGTTTACGTGGCCTCATTGCCTTATTTTTTCCACACAAATCATATCAGTCCAGTAAAGAAAGTATTGATGACAGAGATGATATTTGTAAAAAATAGGATTCCATGAAAAAAAATGAAATATTTTACATTTAAAAACTAGAGATGGAAAAATATTTTACTTAGCGCACAGAATTCTTATGGGGAGTCAAAAGAAAGATGCACTGTGGAGAAACCAGGAAAACAAAATTATTACGTGAACTCAAGAACAAAATTTAAAATCTGCCTTTGATTCTGGATTGTATTATATTGTCAGCAGTTACATTAGAAGTGTGATATCACTCTTTTACCTGAGGGATGAACATAGAGCTAGAGCCATTTCCTGTTAGCTAAGCCTAGCTTAAACACACACACAAAAAAAAGGTTTTTAGAAGTGCTCCCAAGACTCCAAATGACCTCAGCAGGTAGAGTCTGCTCTGACCCTTATCCTGTAAAGAGCATCGGTGTGCTCCAGTCTAGTTTATTATTCAGGTGAACACCCAGCTACCTAAAAGAGTCCACTATCTCAGTATCCACTCCCTGGATGTTCACCGGTGTCAGTGTGGTGGGTCTGCGTCTCCGGAAGTCCACCACCAACTCCTTTGTTTTCCTGGCTTTGATCAGCAGGTGGTTATGCTGACACCAGTCTACAAAGTCCAGAGTCCACTGTCTGTACTCTGAGTCGTCCTCACCTGTGATGAGGCCGACTATGGCACACTAGCTTCAAAATGTGGCCTCCTTGTTTGAGGCTTTATAATTTACAACTTACCCTCCTAAGTTTTTTTGTGAACTTCAATCAAACCTGGTAATTTACTTTAATAAGCAGACAGATTCCTATAAATATGACACTTTTTTCAGTACATGCTTACATCAGTAAAATTACCCCAAAAAAACAGACTTTAAATTAATATAAATGTAAAATAACATGAAACTAAATAAACATTTTTTTAAATTGAGAAAAAAAAAGAAAAGCTAAGCCTAGCTTAAACACTGCAAGCAGATGATAATGGCAAATCAGCAGAGAAACAAAAACAGCTTTCAAATAATTGAGAAACTGAAATGAAAATTATTTAAATGAGTCCCGCAAATTCTTAATGTACAGGGTGGGCTATTTATATGGATACACCGTAATAAAATGGGAATGGTTGGTGATATTAAAGTCCTGTTTGTGGCACATTAGTATATGTGAGGGGGCAAACTCCTTAAGATGGGTGGCCATTTAGAAGTCGGCCACCTTGGATACAACGTGGATAATTTTATTCTTTCATGAGTTATTTACAAGTTTCTCTTTGTTCACAGCCATTGACATGTTGAAGAGGTTAACACGTGAGGAGCGGATCGAAATTGTGTTGATATCTGGTGAACGCAGTAACCGGTTCAAAAAAGCGCCCCTCTGACAGCTAAACCCATCTGTTCTCTGATTGGATTGTTACATTTGTGATTGACATGACATTGACCAATCAGATGAAAGGAAGAAAAATAGGGTCAAAATTCATACTTGTAACTTGCAGGGTTTTTTTTGGCTAAGTCCACACACAAATCTTTTTTACGCACACACAAATTTTGTTTACACATACAAATCCTGATTTACAAGTACAAAATATTTATGACCACATTTTGAGCCCATAGATTCTGGGAAACGCAGTTTTCTAATGAAAAATACCTGTTAAATGCTCCCTTTTGGCAGAAAATGAAATCTATAATTAACAGCTCTCACTAAACATGTGGCTAACACTTAAATCACTTACAAAATAACCAAAATGCTGTTATCAAACAATACATGTACATGGTCCAGTAAGCTGGGGTGTTTACATGATATTCAACTGGTACTAAGATGCCCAAGGTGTGTCAAGAAACTAGGCCCGAGGACCGTTATCCACCATCTGTCTGAACCTTTGATAGAAGACAAAAACCTTCGAAATTCTTACCCTGCCATCTGAAAGTCTCAGCAGAAATCGAGGCACCACACTGGGTAGTCTTTTTCTAATCTTATTTGTCCACTTTTGGTGAGCCTGTGCCAACTGCAGTCTCAGTTTACTTTTCTTACCTGAAAAAAGTGGTATGGATCATCTTGAACATGTTTACACATTTAAATTAATTGCGTCTATGCCATTTGATTAGCTGATTAGATATTTGTAATAAGAAGCAGTTCAACAGGTGGATGAGTGAGCATATAGTGGAAAACAATTACACCCTTACTGTTTTATAAGAAGAAACAATGATGTTGACTGTATTTAACTTATCTGCTCCTGATTTCATGCTCCAAATCTCCCCCGCCAGGTATCACGCGTACAGAAAAGGACAAAGGTACGTTGTACGAGCTGACCTTCAGAGGGGAGTCAAGTAATGAATTCAGACGCCTGGTCCTCTTCCGGCCCTTCGGACCACTCCTGAAGGTGAAAAACGAGAGAGTGGACACAACCAATGTGCTCATCAACATCATCGTCCCGCTCTCCCGACGCACGGACAAGTTCAAGCAGTTCATGCACAACTTCAGGTGAGTTAGATGTTTTGACCTGCAAAGTCGACAGACAGTTGCACCCCTATAAATTATTCGTGGCGGCTCTTTCTATCGCATGTTACTAATTCAGAAAAATGCGATACTCAGTGTTATTCAAACCAAGTTTCAAACTTTAATTAAGGATCAACCAGACAGAGACAGGGGCTGAGGAGATTAGAGGGAAGAAAATTAACATCAGAGCGATTTTATTTTTACTTTTTTTGGGCATGTAATTAACATTATTGAAACTGCATGCTTTGTCTTATCAGTTAATTTATTTTGCTGCTGGTAGGCATAATCTGAATATAAACAAATCTGAGAGACTTAAAATGACTCAGACCAGAACATGAATAAAGATGTTCTCGGTGATCACAGCCATTTTTGTCACCTCATTACCATAGGGAATCTATTTTCATACACACTTTTAACGCGTATGACTAACACCTCAAATACACCGCACTGTAGCTTCAACCACACGTAGAGCCAAGCGGGTGCACGCATGAGACAAAATCACAACAGATTTTTTTTTCTTTAAGAAAAAGGGTCAGGGTTAATGGAGGTTTCTAAGGTGAAAATAAAATGAGTAATTTCCGTAATTTTCGTAATAATTCACACTCACAGCTATCAAATCTAATCACCTGAGAGCAAAACATGCTTGGTTCAGCCCTGCAGCCCGTCAAAGCTGAGGAAATGTCTTCCTTAATGTCTGTGATTTATTGTGCTGCTGCTGCTGCTGCTGCTGCTTATCACAGCTCTTTTTACATGGTAAATCCTACTTTAGTGGCAGTGTTGCAGCCCATTAAAATGCCCCCCTGGCAGACCAGCGGTACTTGATATACAGCACGGCAAGAAGTGTACTTACTTGAAAGACTTGGGGAGTCGCTGAGCAAACACTTCACCCTCATCTATTATAAAAGTGCACTGAGTAAGAGAATAGTGTGTGTGTGCGTGTGTGTGTGTGTGTGCGTGTGCGTGTGCGTGTGTGTGTGTGTGTTCGAGATAACATTGGGTAAATCCAAGCTTATTATGAGTTCTTTGTCCACAGTTGGAATTGAAAATATGCTTAATATATTAAAAGGAAAGACTATGGAGATAAAAAGTCCTGCTTGTGAGATTTTTTTGTATGCAGGCAGATTTTTAAATTGATTTCTTGCTTTTTACACACTCAAATAATTAAGAGATGGGTTTTTGTCTGCTCTGGCCCCAGCACAGAATTAGACTGCCTCATCAGATCCCAACAAAAAATCAATTTATTCCAATTTACTTCTAGACCAACATTTATAGAGGGCCTTTTATGCGACAGCGTCAATAATTGCAGCAAAAATGTTGGCTCAATATTCCCCGCACATTTTATTTTTTTTCAAGCATTTTTGCCTCATGTTGTGTGCTATGAATGCTATGAATCGCCTGCCCTAACGTCCCTTTGGGGAAGATGTTGACAAACTGCGTGTGCACATCTGCGCATTTGCATGCGTACCTCGTGGGAGAGGTGAATTATCTGCAGCGTGTGCTTGTGATATATTTGACACGTCTCCATCAAAGAGCTTTCAGGCATCTCCACCTGGTGTCTGTTTTACTCACAATAAGAGCTTCCTCTGTGTGTTAATACGGGGTCAAAATGGGGGGAAAGCCTTGAATACAGATACAAACGATAAATTTTATTTCCTTTTTTAGAATAAATCATCAGGAAATAGTGAATGTTTAGGTTCCAAGATCCAGTATTCAGTCTGCTGGCCAAAGCCCAAAGAAATTCAGCTTTATAAAGCAGAAATCAGAAAATACTTGGCTCTTATGATGAACTACTTAAGCAGCTATTCATTTCATTATTACAGTTGTTGTGTTTTGGCACTGCATGGATAGATCCTCCAACCAAAGCTGTATTTTTAAAACCCCTCATGTCCTCTTCCTTCCTGCACACCCCCAAATCCCATTCTCCTCACACACTTTCATCCTTAATATCGCTTCCTTTGCATGTTTGTGTTTATGTACAGGGAAGTCTGCGTGCGTCAGGACGGCCGGGTCCATCTGACGGTGGTGTATTTTGGGAAAGAGCAGATGAGCGAAGTCCAGAGCACTCTGGAGAACACATCCAGGTGGGTTGGAAGTGGAGCCAAGAAGTGGTCTTTGAATTATAATTCCCAACACAAGAGTATGAAATGCAATTTACGTAATGAAGTGAACGCAGCCCCAGCCGTGTACCCGCTTTTGGAACGCGCTGTAGAAATGTTTCCACTGTTTCAACTCTTACCCTATAAACATTTCCTTGGTGCACAAAGCGCACACACCTCCTGGCTCGCCATTCTGCCACAGCCAGTCATCTGTCTGATAAATAATAGAGCAGTGTGCCACCCATGCCGGGTAGCTGAGAGCTACCAGCCAGCACAGATAAATTACAACAAGCCTGTGATCCTGCTGCCCTCTCGCACGGACACCCACATCTCTCGGAGAGGGATCGCTGTCGCCCAATCGGGAGTCAGATCCGCTGCGCCGCAGATTCCCTGAGGGGGTTGCTATGGTGACACTTGTCGTTTCCCCAGCCTCGAAGGTTTTTGTGTGGCCTTGAATCAGTAGGACTATCACCGGGATCACACAGCGTGTCTTTGTCTCACCGTGCTGAGAGGAAACCGTGGAGATTTAAAAAAAGATAGCATTGCACGGTCTTAAAGCAAAGTGTCAGATCAAGTGTAGAGAAGGCAAATTTAGAACCTGTGAATGTGAAAGGCAGACACAAAAAACATACAGTTAACCCGAGGCCTCATTGATTTTAGTGTGGGAGCCTTCTTAAATAAGTGACAGTGAAAGTTTGTACAAAACAGAAATTGAAAAGAGTTGGAGCTGAAGGTGCAGTCTGGGAAAGAACGGCATTAAATAAACTGGAATTTCCGGTAGTTTTTCTGCTTTGAACTTCCATCTCTTTGTACTCTTCTCATTCTACTGTATTCCTGAGCTGTGTGGAAACATATCTGGGTGTGAATCACTGGGTGTAATCAAGCCTGCACTCCTCTTCCCTTTTATCTAACATTCAGGCTGAGGCTGAAATGACTGGGAATTATCATGGCTTGTTGTTCTCGTATCTGGGATCTGACACAGACAGACTATGCACAGATACAGTCAAATGTAACCTGCTCTTTAGCTTGCAAGGAGAGGTGCACGTCTGTATGTGTTGCTGCAGGTAATGATTTATTTTTAAGAGTTAAGCATTATTCTTTTTTTTATAAGCGGACTGGAGTCTATAAATGCCAAGTATAGTGACAGAATTACATCCCAGCTCTAATCTGACACTTTAACTGTTGTCACCCATTTATAGCGTACATGAATGGACTGGTGTTGGAAATTAGCTTTAACTATATAATACCCTGCTCACTGCTTTTAAAACTGTCAGGGGTTTTTTGTTTTTGTTTTTGTTGTACAGCTATAAAGATTAGATAAATTTACATAAACTAGTACATGGCCACGCAGCAGTATTGTTTGCTGTGTTTGTGCAGTTGTTAAGCTAATCACTATGAGAAAAGTCAGAAATAGCAGTGGTACTTCCTGTTTATATAAATAAATAGATAAATATAGGAGTCATTGTGTGCAAAATGGATTTACGTCTGTGTAATTAAGGGACCACATCAACCAGTCGTTGTCTGGTTGTCTAAAAAAACAAGTGTATTTGTTGTACAGTCATCATCCAAACACTGCCCACCCCCATTAAGTGTGTAATAAATTATTGGTATAATAACTGTCATCATGATTGCATAGATGTAGTGATATCTATGGGTAAACCATGAATTCTGTATAGCTATATTTTAGACTTTTCATATAGTCTATAAATACAGTGAATATAGTAAAATGATGTTATACATAGGCAGACAACTATTCTCACTCACATACACACCTGTTGCCAATTTAGAAGCACACATTTACCCAACATGCAAATGCAAAGGTGCAGAGAGAACCCAGGCACTGGGAGAACGTGTAAACAGCACACAGAAAGGCCAGCCAAACACAACACATTCTTGTTATGAGACTATAGTGCTAACCGTCATGCCACTTTGTCATGAAATCAAAATGACACAATGCTTTTGGGTCATTCTTACTATTCGGTGCCATTTGAGTCCTAATGACATAATATGGTATATTTAGTGTAAAACTTGTCTAATGCTTATTTCTAAACCATTTTCTTGTATGTTTAACCCCCCTCTACCATAGAACACATTGATATATACACAGGATAAATACATTAAAAGTAAATTACTTTTATTTTAGCACAAGTCACTAAAGTACTATGTCCCCAGTCATGCTTGCTCGACTTCAGTTACAAATATAACTTAAAAAAAAAAAAAATCTAGATTTTTCATCATTTCTGGATTGGCTTATTTCTAATGTTCCTCATCAAATGTTCTTTTTTATTATTAATGCATGTTTAATACTTAAAATCTTTAAAAAATGTTGTGTCCCTGAATCAACTGTCACCCCTGTTACTCTGATAAGAATTCCATAGAACACATCACCTGATTATTCTTTTAGTCACATGACACTCCCGGATGTAACATATTTTGGAGGGAAAACTTTCAAGAAGAAGACGAGTAAGTACCACTCTTTAATCAACCCTTTTTTCAATGTTTTAGCAAGATTTTGTAATGTGGCAAAGCATAACACGTCCAACCTGTTACGCTTATTAATAGTGGAAACAATTTTTTTTTTGTAATTTTTATAATATGGCTAATAAACATGTTAAAAATGGTTCTTAGTGGTCACCATGTACTAGCTTGTTGTTCATCATACTAGTAGTAATGGCTAAGTTTAGCATAAAATCTCCCCCCTGTTACCGTCACCCCTGTTATTGCTATGCACTGTAACATGAAATTTCCTTGCAGATTTTAAAAAGGGACATTGTAGCTTTTAGAAAATGTAAATATTACTATAACTGTGTATTCAAAACAGTTATTAATAGAAAATTGAATGTCCTGTAACAGGGTGGACATTTGGCACGTCATGGGTAAAGACTTTGATTTTAAAAAATATTATAATATAATATCCTTAGCTGGACCAATACATTTTTCTTATAGGTTGAAAATCCCTCTTTTAGATGAAATGTTAAAATAATTCAAAATTTTGTATTTTTTGATGAAGAGTGATCACACTGAAATGGCACCGAATAGTAGGAATGACTCTTTTATAAAGTGTTATAGATGCATAATTACTATAAATGCACCATTTTAGCCCTTCGGTAAATGGTTGCCTATATCAGATATAGAAATGAACCTTCAGGGGTTTAACATTTACCTTTTTCCTATTTTGGTTGCTCAAAAATTGGCAATGTAGAAGGATTTACCAGGTAACCAAACAGACAGATTGATACCATGAGGTAAACATTAATGTTAGCATGCTAATGATGCTAGCATGCTTTGATGTTAACCAACATACTTTAACATTTTAGGGTTAACATCTCCTCACTAAACACAAAGCACAGCTAAGCCCTGATACGTGCAGTTATACAGTGATTTAATTAAAGAGCAAGGTGTCGCAAATCTTCTAAGCTTTTTTTTAACTAAATGACATCTCCCAAATGTGAGCTAATGCTTATTTTATTTTTCCGTTTTTTGTTTTTATCAATTTTTTCCTTTATACATACATAGCTCCGACTTACAATAGTACTTTCTAAGTACATTATATTATATACCCTGCAACATTTTCTTATTTTCTTCAGTTTATCCAGATTCCACCCTAAAAACCAAGTCAAGGAGAGGACTGACCAGAGGGCTGTTTCTGTGAAACGAAACTGGTTCACACAGAGCACATGCCTTAATTGGCCAGCAAGTCAATATCTGTTTGCAGCATGTTGGCATCATTAGCGACTGATAAGATTCTGCACTTCCAGCAAATTCAATTTAACACTATAACTTGGTTTAGTTTGTCACATATCACCTCTAGCTATTTGTCTTGGTGTTTTTTTTGTTTTTTCTATTAAATCACATTGCAGTCACACTCCCCACTTTTAAATAGCACAGTGTCCCTGCTCAAATTTGTTTGGGAAGCATTTACATGACTACCCACAGCCAATATAAACTACTTGAGGCCAATTTCCCAAGAGCCTAACAAGATCTAAATTGTCCGGGCTCTCAGGCAGCTTTTCAGCCCATATCAACCTCTCTACAGGGTTTAAATTATTACCTTTTTTTTACTGCAGGTGATCATTATTTGAGAGTATACGTATTAAAAGTCAGTATAAAAGTATTTGCTATTAAAAAGCAAGGTTCCAGAAAGCAGGGCCTTACTCTCCAGCGATTGTCTTTTTTTAAACATACAGAAAATCAGTTGCAGCTTTCAAATGTGGTTCTTAACACATGCACACTTCAAAGCCTAAACTCAGACTCAAACCCACAGGGCCTTGTATGTTTTCGAGCCTTACATGCTAGAAGATAATGATTCAACACAACATGAGTGGAGCAGAAACCAATGGAGACGGAGAGGGGGGCGGATTGTGTGTAAAGGATGGAGAAGAATGAGTGATCTGTTCTGTGGAGATACCAGTCGATACATATGAATAATTACTGTGTTTCAGATGCAGAGGGGAGCCAAAGGCTGAGGGAAAAACAGAGCGAGAGGAAGTAAGAGAAGAGGTGTAAAGATAAGATATCAGAGCTGAAAGAACTTGAACAAACCACAGATTTTTCCGGGGATGGAAAAAGGGTGTCACCAAGGATTATACATGAAAATCTCACAAAGATAAAAGGCCCAGAAATTTGGAGAGACAAAGCATCAAAGGATGAGATCACTTTGTCATTCCTTTCTCTTTATCTTGTAGCAACTTGCCTTTTGCAATTTGTGCCATTACTTCATTGCACAGAAGGGTTAACGATCTCAGAAAAACCCACTGGGAGCTTTGAGTGAGCACGAAAATAAAGTTGAGAAGTTGGAAGAAGATTATAAGTGTATGAAATAATATCCAAATCTCTCATGAGTTTGAAAGCTCTCCAATATTCATTATGAAGAGATCTGATGCCTTTAATACAGATCTATTTTGAAAAAACCATTATTAACTTTGGTAGGTGTCTTGCCTAAGGGCCTCAGTCAGAGAGTGATCATGAGTCTACATTTTTTATAGTTTGCACTTACCCCTTTATTACATGCGTGGACTGCTGATTCCCCTGCTCGCCATAAAGAACAAGCATCCAGAGAGGTTATGCATGCCACCCCCTGCTCTGTAAACAGAAGACAGCCAAACATGAAGTATGAGTCGTTTAAAATTTATTGCACGTAAAAAAATCATAATTTGAAAAGAAAAAAAAAAGCAGCTACTGGCATTGCTGAATACAGAAAACACTTGAGAGATGTTGAGTAAGTGGAAGTTGACTTTTTTATTTATATTTTTATGTATGTATTAGGTGGAAACTACAGTTGTACCAGTGAGTCTGTGAGGCTGGCCTAAATGCTAAATGCTCACATATTAATATTTAGCAGGTGCAATTCCACATCTTTATTTTTGCTAATATTAGTAAATCAGCACTAAGGACAATTTATAGCTAATCAAATATAGCTTGTTTTGATCAAACAAATATCTGTTATTACAGAAACTGGATTGGAGGGTGGCGAGGTTTTGCAGATGCATATGATGGTAACTTTTGGGACGTACAACAATCGTGACAGTGTAGAGTGACTCGCCTGCAGCCAATTGGCAAACGTTGGAAAAAAATGCATATTACTAAGAATATGTATTTCCTACAAATATGCACATATTCTTTTTTGCCTTTTATTAACTCGTTGACCAAGACTTCCTAGCAACTGCTTTGGTAGCTAGCAGATTGTGTCCCGTAGTTTGCATGAAAGGCGCCAACTTGTCCGGAAACACTTGGCTACTATCCAAGCTGGAGTGAAACTGTGAAAAGTGCGACTCAAACTGGAAACCCACAGGAGACCGTATTCCTTCAAAGTAAAACTTGTGCCTCTTGAAACATGTTAGCACAGCTTTTGCTTTTAAGGATGTTTTCCATGTCCGGTTTGTGTCAAGTTTTGCCACTGCACGGCTAGTAGTTAGAATTAGTTTGCAGACAGGTCAACATCTTCTATGTAAACTACTATCGACTGAGGCTTTTAATGCAGGGGACAGATGTAATCTAGCAGCATCCAACAACCAATATGTCAAACAACTCTTTCATGGTATCACGCTAACAGCGTCACAGCTAACAGATTGACTAGCACTAGCTATTTATTTTGATTAGGCTGTTTATTTGTCAGCCTGATGTGATATTAAATAGGGTGCCAACTTTGGTTAGTTATTAAAAAAATAAAATCCTGAATTCTAATCCAGTCTGTGTATTCTCTTTATGGATTCCTTCTGATTACTCTGGCTTCCTCCCATAGTCCAAAGAAATGGGGTTACACTTTGGCAAATCATTCAGACATATACCGCATGACTAAATTGCAAGCTTGCTTCTGTGATATCTTCAAGAAGTGTTGAAAATGAAGAGAAATGTGTATATGGCCTCATATTAGATGCACCATATTTGCAGTCAGTCCTCCCCTCCCTGTCCTGACTGAGCAGAACTAACAGGATAAGACCTGCTGCTTAGACACAACAGGGAAGCTCTTTACAGATTCACTCAATCTGACACAATTTCAACAATTTCACTCCTACTAAGTACCATTAGGTACCATCACGCCTACAGTAAACAAATTGACTATTTTAGATCATAAAAGTGTGTGTGTTGGGAGGAGGAGGCTGATGCCTGTGGGTAGGAAGGGAGAAAAAGAGCAGATATAAAAAGTAATTTAGAAAACAAGGATTTATTTCTGGATTAAGTTGACACACAAATGTGGGGTCTATGCTCATATTTCTGGACTTGCAGTCATGAGACACAAATACACATAAATGTGTGGAAGCATTATTCAAAGAGGAAAATCACTTGAAGCAAAGCTTAGATTCTGTATTAAGAGCGACGTAGCAGGCAGCGACTGCTTTGCAAGCCTAGAAAACCGCTTTATAGTCAGCGTCATCTTTTCCTATTCGAGCCAGGAAGCATTTTAGCAGTGGTATGTTAAGTAATGGCACTCATTCAATATACAAACTCTTGATGTCTAATATTAAATAAAATATGCATGACAAGATTTTTATAAAACACGCACACACACTTACTTAGCCAGTAAAAGTGTATCCCTGGATGAACTGTTATTAAAATGAACCAAAGAACAAGCCATGAAAATCCCAACTGATTAAAAGAAGATAATGAACAGCAAAATGCCTTGAAAATAAACCGCTTACTCCAGTATCAAATTACAAGACAATAACGTTGATTATATTACAAATAAATTAACTCAAGTTCCCTGTTGAAGGGCCCTCACAGGCTGCCTCATCCAAGCTTTTTGTCAGTCACTCCAGAAAAGGAAATGCAATCAAGTCAGTTATCCCCCCTGCCCACAAACATACCTCTACCATGTGCTTGATTGTGGAAATATTTTCAAAAGCACCACCCACTCGCGGACCAGAAGGAACACTTATACCGCATGCCTATAGGATTGAGCAAGAGACAAACTCCTGGAAACAAGTGGAGACGGTAGCATTTTGTTCCTGAATAATATTAGTAATCAGGATATTCTGACTAAGCTAAATGTCTCTGTAAAAATTAAACACACTAAGCAGCTAGATTAGCATAAAGACTGGAAACAAGGGCGAGGCAGCCTGGCTCTGTCCAAAAGTAAAAGTTTTTTTAGGCGTATTTTAAGCTGCTCCTTAATCTCCCAAGGGATGGATCCGCATGTTTGATTTGGCACAGATTTTCCAGATGCAGCGCTCCCGTTTTCATCTGGGCTTGGGACCAGCAGTAGAAGTGAACTAGCTTGTGGCCCACTAATGCTGGGTTTGTGTCTCCTTCCAGTCAAGGGACCTTTCACATGTACAACCAAAGTGTCAACCACTACACCAATGGACCAATCTGACATCTAAAATCAGTTTTAAAGAAATAGTCGGGCATCTGACATCTTCTTGGTAGCAGGTATGTAGTTAGTGGTACCACTAACTTTACAAGTCCTCACAGTAGTTTAGCTTAGTTTGGCATAAATACTGGAAACTGGGGAAAACGTCTAGCTCCACATCTCTGTCCAAACGTCCTTAAAAATGGTATCTATAATGTTCACGCCTTCTATATTGTTTGTTCATTCTGAAATGATGATCCCAGTTTTTGTTTCATTCTTTTAAAATCTTCAATGCGAAAATGACTTTAGTTGTTCTCAGTGGATTTCCTAGCAAACAGGGATAAACTACAGCTTTAAAACTAAAGACACGAAACAAAGAGCAGAAGGACGTCCGGCAACTTCACATAAATTCTCGACGTTACTGTGCGTTCTGGTTTGTTTGCGAGAAATCATGATGTATTTGCAGACTGAGCCGATGGGAAGCTCGTCTCCCATTAAAGTAAAGCCTGAATCAACATGTGAATAAAGCTCCTGTTGCGTTAACATTGTTTAAGACAAACAGAGCTATTGTTCTCCGTCTCTGCCATCTGTGGACGGTTTAGTGCCAGCGGGTGGGTCCGCGGGGACTCTTGTGTGTAGACGGTGAAACAGACTGACTCGGCTTGAGTTTATAGACTCGAGATGTAGATGTGGAGGCCAGGCTCCGTGCACTGACAGCACAGAGCGGGCAAGTTAGCGCAGACATCCAGATATTTCTACCTGTATATGAACATTTCGCAGATTTTCTAAAGTTAAGACAGTTCAGGGATGTGAAAGCTTTTTTTTTTTTTTGTCTGTGTCTTTAAATGACAGGCAGAAGTGGTTTTTCAGACTATATAAAATAGTCTCATTACTTGTGTCATGTTTTTGTTTCTTTTGAATTTAGAGCCACTGGGGACCAGAGGGTTTCATGTCTTATTTATGGGGGAGGTTGAACGGAAGGGAGCGAGACAAAAGCTTTACACAGCAATATACATGAATCAATTTCACACACTGAACATTGTTGCAAACGTGACACACTCGCACAGCGGGGATTTAGAAATGTGGGGAGTATGATTCAAACCACCTCAGGCCAAATGTTTCTTCTGGTCATCCAGATTTTCCTTGACAGAGCGTGTTTCCCAGCATCGCATGGATGAAGGAGGGTGATGGATGCAGTTTGTCCTGCTTCACACTGAGATATGCGAACTGTTTTTTTTTCCCTTTCTTATTCATCCTTTATTCAAAGCCCATGCAGTTGTGTGTGTGTTTTTGTCTGAGTCTGTGAATGCGCATACATGAGGAACGGATTAGTCACAAACAGTGTAAATTGTTATGCTTAAAGAAAAGCCGCAGCTGTGTACATCTGGATCCAGCTGTTTCTCTTCACTCGTGCTTCAGCCTTGAACAACTCAGTGGCCAGTGACAGAACCAGCTGAGTTTCCCATGAAGCGGAGTAAAAAGAGTGGGAATTTGAGCTGATGTGCACTTTTGTGCGTCATCATGTTTAATCTCTGGGTGGAACGTTCAAAAAGCAGAAATCAGAGGATTAGAAATTCTAAAGTTGGTTAAGCTGAATTGTGGCGCATGGCCCTTCAGCGAGATGAGCTCTCAAGATTTGTGAAAAATGTGGGAGCTGCGCTATATTTCAGTGTTAAAGTGGCTGCATATCAAACAGTCAAATCACCATTACCAAAGTTCATTACCACCAAGTAAGATTTAAACACAATTCAGCTAAGTAGAAATCATAAATTAGAAACACAGTTGCAGCACAGTAATGTTTTGTGAGGGGAAATTAAAGTGTGCTAGAAAAATTACTCAATCAACAGCAGAGCCCTACAGCTAGAATTTATTCAGCAGCAGCATTGTGCAAAGACATGCATGTTGGGATAACTGGTGATTTTAAATTGGCTGCAGGTGTGAAAGATTTTATGTCTCTATATGTTAGCCTGCATTAGACCGGTGACCGGACCTGAACCAGAGAAGCGATTAAGAGAACGGATACAAAAGATGGCCTTCAAATTATGCCGCAAGAACAGTTTCATTTCGATATAAGGGGAAAGCATTTGGAAGAATTGAACATGACTTATTGAGATGTGGGATTTAATTAAGCTGTTTAGTGATTAGACTCCGATGACCCATCGTGGGAGAACGGATTGTCAGAGGTGATAGGAATAATGACAGGACCCACCCGAATTTAGACACTAGTGGTGAAGATGAAGATGGAGGCTTGGATGGAGCTCTGTTACCGGGGTGAGGCAGTGATGGGGAGGAAGCGGGTTGCATGAATGATGCGATGATGTCAGCACTGAGTTTGATGGCGTGGGAAAGTGAAAGTGACTTGAAGAATAGACTCGCAGCCCAACATCCAGGCAAGCAGGCAGATGAGTGATTACAGATGCTCATAAACTACATTTGTTCAGATGAAATTATTAAAAACTGTATTTATTTGAGTGCAATCAATAAGAGAAGTAAGTTCTGCTTCTGTAGTGGGTAAATTGTGGCATGAGGATAACTGGGGACAAAATGTGAAGCAAGCAAAGTTGAGTGAATATGATTTTTGTAGGCTCTTCTTCTTTGTGTCGGTGCCTCCGTCTACAGAACATACATTATAGCAGGTCTCACTACCATCTTGTAAATCTTGCTGCTTTCCTTCTGTTGCAAATCACTCCTGACATTCATGTCTGCCCACTCCACCCTGCCTGCACTTTCTTCTTAACCTCTCTTAATGAGTCTGCTGCTTTAGATTGATATGATTTTTGTAGGCAAAATAAACAACAGTGCTTGCAGATAACACCATGCTGTTTGTTATTTCACTGGAATTCAACTTTCTTTCCTATTAATTCATTAAATTGTGAGGCTTTTTTTCTAGCTTCTAAAGTGCTTCTAAAGTTGGCTAAATTACCCAAACTACTTCTCTTCGCCTTTCTAAAGGGAAGCAAATTTTAAGAACTACACGCTGATGCAGCTGGACGAGGAGTTCTCTCGGGGGCGGGGTCTGGACATCGGCGCCCGAGCTTGGAAGGGAGGCAACGTGTTACTTTTCTTCTGCGACGTGGACATCTACTTCACCGCCGACTTCCTCAACACCTGCCGACTCAACGCACAGCCTGGTGAGATGACTGCTGTAAACTCCCATGAGACATGCGGCATGCAAAACACTTTAATGACAAGACAAAATGCCAACTCTGGGTATTTGTAACAACCCTGGTGACAGATTTTTATAATTGGATTTTCAGTTATCTCAGGCTGAGTTGAGTGGGCCTGTTAAGTTTTCTTCTTATTTTCTATTGTGTAGTAGTAATGCACACATTCCCATCAGATTACAGCTGCTTCATCTAACAGTTCTTTTTTTCTGCATCTCAGGTAAAAAGGTCTTCTACCCGGTGTTATTCAGCCAGTACAACCCCAGTGTGATCTATGGAAGTCCCGATCGTATCCCAGCAGTAGAACAACAGCTGGTAACACACACACACACACACACATACACACACCTTCTTTTCATCCCTTTTTCAAACCCTGCCACGCACTTGTGGAAAATACCACACTCAGCGTGGCGCTGCATTGCAGAACAGTTTAAAAACACTTCACCTCTCCAGTTGCTATAAGTGGACAAATCCTGTGTGTTGGACTAGTATTTCTTTCCACACGCTGTTTAACGCTCGCTTATTTCCTCCTGTAGGTGATCAAGAAAGACACGGGCTTCTGGAGGGATTTCGGTTTCGGCATGACCTGCCAGTATAGGTCCGACTTCCTCAACATCGGTAAATATGACGGTTATTTACAATCCTGACACGGGCATCGTGCCCATCGGCGCATCTTTGCAGCGAGGAATTGGTAAACAGTTGCTCCTGGGGGCTGATTATCAGTGTGCAGGTGTTACGTAACGCAGGGCGAAAATGGTCCTCTGAAAATGTGCACTTTGCCACTCTTAACGGCGCCACCGCTTAATGGATGTAAAAAAAAAAAACCCTCACGGCCCAAATGGTTCAGTATCGCATTACTTTTCTTAACAGGGAGGAGATTTTATTATATCACTCTGCGTGAAACAGCTCTGAGCTGCAGCAGCATATATTAGCATATCTCATCGCCCCGTGTCCTCTCCATCTGTATATCTGGCAAGGAATATTGGCTCTGTAGACAGATTTACATCAATTTAGTTTGCCTCCAAAGTGAAATCAATTAGAGGCTACTGTGGAACTCTGAGTGCTTTATTGTTTAGGGCCCACACACATGCACACACATTCATGCAAATGTCCTCACTTAACTATGCCAAATTGTAAAACACAGCTCCAAGGCCAGGAGTGTTGTAAAAGGATAGTTTGGCATTATGGGGAAATAGTAATGTTAACTCACTTTATGTTCCAAGTTGTATTCCACTTCATGTATTTATTTATGAGCGCGTATCGATCCCAGAGCTGAAAACTAAATGGGATCTAAAGAAAAAAACACAGAAGACATTAGAAACAGAATGAACAGCTAGCCTGGCTCTGCTGAGAGATGATTAACTAACACAATATAAAGATAAATATGCAGTAAAAAAAAAAAGTTTAAAAGAGTTTAATTGATGCATGGCAAGTTGGCAGATTATTTTACATAAACAGAGGCCAGCTGTTTAATCGTTCAGCGGTGGAGCCAGGCAGTTTTTAGAGGAGGGGCAAGGATGAGACCTTTAGTCACATTATGGTGGTGCAGAAATCGATGTTTGTCGCATCATTATTGTCATTATAAGGATGTAAATACACTCATTAGCCATGTTATTAGGCACTCCTTGTTAGTATCAGGTTGGGCACCCTTTTTTCCATCTGAACTGCCTTTCTTCTTCCTGGCACAGATTCAAGAAGGTGCTGGAAACATTCCTCAGAGATTTTGGTCCGTGTTGACATGATAGCATCACACAAAAGTCTGCACATCCATGATGGGAATCTCCCATTCTGTCACGTCCTGAAAGTTGTTGACTGGATGGAGATCAAGTGACTGTGGAGGCACCGAACTGAATGTCACGTTAATGAAACCAGTCCAACCACACGCATCAAGGCAAAGCGTGTAACAGACACGCTGGTCCGCCGTGTCCATTTCCCCCTTTGGATCTCTAAAACGTAAATGTACATGCATGCAGAAGTTGCAGTGATCTGCAGTAACAGCAGAGGGAGAACTACCGGTAAATCTCTTAGGAAAAGAAGGAATGCATGTAACGTCTTTGTAGACTGATAAAGTTTTATTTCCAATTTCATTCGTTTAAAAAACAGCTTTAATCCAAAGAGCATGAGATGGGTGGAAAGAGGATTTCCATCTGGGTAAACAACAACAACAACAAACTGAGAAAAACAATTACATCCTAATTATTTCCACTCAGCTGTAAAGTGGGTGAGAGAAACAAATAATGTGGTAAGTGGGTCTGCTTCTGTGTTTGTGTCACAGTTTTCTAAAGGAATCTTTAAAATGAGACGGGGAACAACGAAACACGTGCGAGAGCTAAACACGATTAGCGTCCACAGTTTCCTTTCTCACCGAACTCTTGATGTGAAATGAAATTATGTGTCTCCCCAAACGTATTTCTTTATAAAAGCATAATTTAGTGGTTCATGTTTGCACTCTTTGTTTCATCATAAGGATGTCCTTTTGTTTTTTTTAGGCCACGAGTGCACATTCAGAAACAAGCACAATGCATCCATTTGTGCAAATGTTGTGTCTTATCTGTGTTTGCCCCTGCAGCTTGAATTTAAAACAAAAAAATGCAAAATAACAAAATAAGGCAGACAGGGAGAGACGGCATAAACAAAATAAAACTGCAGGGAGGTACAAAGTGCAACTGAAAGCAGGCACGAGGAGTTCTGGCGTCTAATGTGACAGGTTTAAGATCGCCTGGTCACAAAGTCCAAATGTCTTTTCTGTCCCCACAAGAAACAACAAAACAAGGCCGTGGTTATGATCACACACCACAAACTCTAATCAGATTTCATAATCAGCATCCAAAAACTCTGGAACTAAAAAAATGTTTAGAAAATTGTAAAAATAAAATAAAAATTTTTTAAAAATGCGGAAAGTTTCCTATCGCACGCTCTCCTTCTGTTCTGCCCAGGAGGTTTTGACATCGACATCAAAGGCTGGGGCGGCGAAGATGTTCACCTCTACAGGAAGTACCTCCACAGCAACCTTCTGGTGGTTCGAGCGCCGTCGCGAGGCTTGTTCCACCTGTGGCACGAGAAGCACTGCGCCGACGAGCTCCCGCCCGACCAGTACCGCATGTGCATGCAGTCCAAGGCCATGAACGAGGCCTCGCACGGCCAGCTGGGGATGCTCTTCTTCAGGCACGAGATTGAAGCTCACCTCCGCAAGCAGAAACTGCAGCAAAACTCGAACGCTAAGAAGACTTGAATGCTGGAGTCAGCGGCTGAATTACGGTGGCTCTCTGTGCAATCGGAGCTGGTGAACCCAGCTGATCTGAACTTTATGCTTTAAGCGGATTGCTGTGAAATGCTCCTGTTTGCTGTCTTGCTGAGAACTATTGAGATGGTCTACCCGGGAAAATCCCTCCCTGTCTTGTTGGGTTAAGTTTTTTTTGTTCATCTTTTGGTTGGGTCTGTCTAGTTCTCTTTTACCTGCATTTCCAGTCTTTGCACTAGGCTAATGCAGGCTTAAGTCTGTCTTGTCATCTAACTCACACCTAGAAAACAAACACGTGGTTACCAAAATCTAAAGCTTCTCCTTTTAATGACAAGATGTGAGGACTTTGTTTTTAAGGACTCAACATAACAGAAACTGTTTTGTCTGCGCATCTTCACTGTTGAAGTGGAGAGTCGGACACTTCCTGCAGCATCCATCTGTACTGTAAGGTGCTTTTCAGCGCTCTCCAGAAGAAAACGTGGAGCCTAAAATTTTGAGCTTTAAGTTGACTGTGAACTGCGTGCCTTCTGTGAATAACTCCTGAACACTGTCTGCTCTGGATGGTCAGTAAAACTAAGTGATCCTTCCTGCAGGTTTTATATAAATTGGGGAGCACTGCCACCTAGTGGGCGGGGGTTGAATAACGTGCTTGTGAACAATTAAGGACTTTTATAAAGCCTTAAATGGTCTTGTAGGTTGTTTTTAATATATACATATAAATTATTGTTTATTGGTCTTCTTTGTTTTATTAATATTTTTAATTTTTGTAAATGCTACAAGCTTCAGGCAGTGTTTGGTGTAGGCGTTTCACTTTTGTAGTGAAGTGAGAGTATAACATGAATCACTTAATTTCTGGGTGTTTCCCAAAAAGTGTGGCATATACAGATGGGTTAGAAATGACAGGAAAACCCAACACAAAGTTATGAATCTTAGTAAGTTAATTGACTGCCAGTTGTCAGGTGTCTGTCTGTCTCACACATTGGTCCAAAATATGTGTTTGAGCAGGCTGAGATTTGGAGACTTTGAACCCTCGTGTCCTTTAGACGGGGATTGTAATCACATCTGGATAGACATGTTTTATTAAGCGATTGAAGGTGGTGCGCTGGCTTGCAGCAAGATTTCCCTCTAAGTAGGGATGAGTGGACCATTAGGCGTGAGGTTGAAATGCCCGTCACAACATAAAATCACTAAATCCCCTCGCTGTGGGGTTCTAGCATTCAGGCCTGTACCGGTTTTTGATGCCAGACATGAGAATGGGATCAAGGATGACTCATCCGGCCATGGCACTTATTTCCACGTTTCTGACAAATAGTGCTTTAGTGGGTTTGTCCACAAAAAGTTCAGCTGTGCATTCATTTTGATACAAACCACAGCAGCATCTCTGTCTGTGTAGCTGATGATGGATTGTTATGCTGATGTCGTCAGATCGCTGACACTCTGCCACCTGAGGAAGAGTCGCTCCGTTTGTCTTGCACACATCAAATATGCGCCATCAGTTGTTGTTTTTAAACCTACCCACTGATTTGTTTTCCCACTCTGCTAAATGCAGATGTCACTTTAGTCACTGTTCCCTGTGAAACACCAGCGAGTCGAGCAGTCTCGGCGACCAAAGCTTCCTTTCTTCTTCATGCAAAAGCGAAATCAACTGGACCTGCCCACCATCTTTTAATTTGTAACCCATCTTTACATATTTATGCCCACAGTGTGACTAAAGATCACTTCCTTTTTAAATATTTAAATTAAGATAGACGTGAACATGTAGGCTACTTTGTGTTTTCATTTACTTAATTTGCGGCCACATAAATTAATGTGATAAAATGTAAATGTAAATTATTGACGATGACTCAGAAAGTCAGAACGGGACTTTTAATCTTAAGGTTTTTATTCCACGTGACTCAAATGTGACAAAGATATGAAAACTTGCCAGTGCAATACTAAAGAAGAAATGTGACATTACACATGTTTGAGTGTAGTCACAGAGATACACAGAGATACCTGACTTGTCTTTTGTGTTTTATTTTACACAAAATCACATTCTTCTGTGTGAAAGTCATTCAGATGATCCTTTTATATTTGATTCTTTTATGTTCAAGATATTTCTTTCACTCCATGTAAATGAGCTAAATAAACATTTGTTTATACTTTATGACTTTGCTTATGTCATATTCTGTAGTTATCAAATCCAGTATACCTATAAGATGGTTTGCATTACAGAAAATATTCTTTTTTTCTACTTTCAACCGTATTTTGACACGTGTAATAACACAGACATGTTCATCTCTGTTTAGTTCTTTCTTATGTGTTAACTCTTGATCCAAAATGTCCAGTACAAATACATTTTTAAAAAGTAAAAACAAAAATGTTAAACAGAGAATATATTATTACAGGATAATACCAAATAATGCTATTTATGGTTTTTTTTTGTTTAGTTTGCTTATTTTCACAATAAATGTCATCTAAGTTTTTACGTTTTTTCTGTTATTTGATCATTTTTGCAGCGTCTGTTTTTCTTTCATTACACTGCTTTTTTTCTAAATGTTTTCTGTCAATAAAGACATCAAGGCAGAGCCAGTCGTATGTTCTTTAAAGGTTAAATAAAGTCCTCTTCGCCATATTGATTAAAGCAGTGTTTCTCAACCAATGTGCAAGATTATCTGGTTTCATCATGCTAGGCCAACAAACCATTCGGGGGTTTTTTTTGTTTTTTTTTTAAAGGGGGCATTTGCATCACAGAAGAGCCAATGATGGTTCTGATATCTGGGAAAAAAATAAAAATAAATTATATATATATATATATATATATTAGGGGTGCAACGATACACACAAAAAAATGTTCATGCCTTTTTAATTTGTCATTTATTAAAATTATAAATATATATTTTAACTCAAAAGTACAGTTTTTAAATTTAACCCTAACCCTTGTGCGTGTTTTTTATTTTGACAGCGAATGCGCACCTGCGGACCACTAATGTGCAGCCCTGGTTATATAGCTCATCATATTGCAGCCACAGAAATTCTTTTGTCCATGAAACCATAAAGCTGCACTTTCTTTTTGCCTTATAGTCTCATTTGTCATAACTTTTCCGTTTTGTGGTAAGCTTTTCTTTGGCTGTCACTTCTTCTCCCTGACCTGTCTTATTTGGCTCAGCAGAACTGAAATATATATCCTGCTGCTTTTACACACGCATTCACATAACGCTCAGCGATTCTCTGTGCGATCAACCTCTTACATGTTTAAGCTGCGGGAGATTTCACTTGTCATGTTTGCGTAGTAAGCTAACGATTAATAAGACGATGTCAGAGGAATTGGTGCACAAATTATCATCACTCACCAATCAGTACTGTCGCTCTCTATACACAGTTCGCGCGATTGCAAAGTGAAAGCAAAAAAACAAGCGCAAATATGTCACATATTGACAGTGGCTCACCGATGCCAATGACATAATTACCCAGCTACATTTCTGAAAGAATGCAAAAGCATTGACATATATTTTTCCTTCCTACAATAGCCCGACGGGCAGGGCAGATATCGATTTTGGTAGCCCGACTGGAAAAATCGCTAGCCCCAGGACGTCGGGCTAGCGATATTGCGAGCCCTGTATTACAGAGAAATGGCTCTTTCCAAAATAAAAGCTATACTATCTGCTTCTTCTGGGCTATATTCTCAGCAGCATATTAAACATATCAGGTCCCCATAAGGAGAATCATTGTAGCATGCGTGCTTGTTGTTTTTGTCTTTGCACTAGGATGATGTCGGCGTAAATGTGCAGTCATATTCGTTGTGTTCCCACTAGCGCTTTCAGGTTAATCTCGTTGAAATGACCTTAACGCCACAACAAGGCAAATCTCCGTTAACGAGCTACCGCCGATCCCCCGTGCATGGGGCTAGACGGCCAACACGTTAACGAGCTAACTGCGCTAACACACTAGTTCCCACCCATGTAATTGAGCATTGCATGGCACATCCAACATACTGTTTTACTTTAGTCCATGACTCGCTTACCTTCAGGGTCATATGTCACATGAAAACCAAAATAATTCCAAACGCCAGATCTGAATGAGGGTGGGGGAGGTCCATGTTGCAAGGAGAGCTTAACTTCTGTCTTGCTAGCTTGCCCTGCGCTCTTCCTTCTGACTATGCTGTCTGTGTTGAGCGCTCAGTGGATCTGCGCTCGACAGTGCAGCCTAGGAGGAGTAGTCGAATGCAGATTCACTGAGCGCCCAACACAGACAGCATCGTCAGAAGGAAAATTGATAAAATAAATTACAAATGTTGTATTGTTCGATACATATGCGTACCGAACCGAAAGCACTGTATCGAACGGTTCAATATCGATACGAATAGGGGTGCAACGATATTCGTATCGATATTGAACCGTTTGGTTTGAACCGCAGATCCACTGAGCGCTCAACACAGACAGCATAGTCAGAAGGAAGAGCGCAGGGCAAGCTAGCGAGACAGAAGTTAAGCTCTCCTTGCAACAAGCAAATTGAACCTCATTCAGATCTGGCGTTTGGAATTATTTTGGTTTTCATGTGACGTATGACCCTGAAGGTAAGCGAGTCATGGACTAAAGTAAAACAGTATGTTGGATGTGCCATGCAATGCTCAATTACATTGGTGTGAACTAGTGTGTTAGCGCAGTTAGCTCGTTAAGGTGTTGGCCGTCTAGCCCCATGCACGGAGCGATCCGCGTTAACGGAGATTTGCCGTGTTGTGGCGTTAAGGTCATTTCAACGAGATTAACCTGAAAGCACTAGTGGGAACACAACGAATATGACTGCACATTTACGCTGACATCATCCTAGTGCAAAGACAAAAACAACAAGCATGCTACTAACTTTAGCCGAGTCATTTAGACAGCTGTTAGCACATGATTCTCCTTATGCTGCTGAGAATATAGCCCAGAAGAAGCGGATAGTATAGCTTTTATTTTGGAAAGAGCCATTTCTCTGTAATAAACTCTCTTTTCCAAAGATGCATGATTCCTCAATCAGATACAGGGCTCGCAATATCGCTAGTCCGACGTCCCGGAGCTAGCGATTTTTTCAGTGGGGCTACCAAAATCTATCTCTTCCCTGCCCGTCGGGCTATTGTAGGAAAAATATATGTCAATGCTTTTGCATTCTTTCGGAAATGTAGCTGGGTAATTATGTCATTGGCATCGGTGAGCCACTGTCAATATGTGACATATTGAAGTCGCGTTTGAATTTGCGCTTGTTTTTTGCTTTCACTTTGCAATCGTGTGAACTGTGTATAGAGAGCGACAGCACTGATCTGTGAGTGATGATAATTTGTGCACCAATTCCTCTGACATCGTCTTATTAATCGTTAGCTTACTATGCAAACATGACAAGTGAAATCTCCCGCAGCAAGCTTAAACATGTGAGAGGTTGATCGCGCAGAGAATCGCTGAGCTTATGTGAGTGCATGTGTAAAAGCATTTCAGTTCTGCTGAGCCAAACAAGACAGGTCAGGGTGAAGAAGTGACAGCCAAAGAAAAGCTTACCACAAAACGGAAAAGTTATGACAAATCAGACTATAAGGCAAAAAGAAAGTGCAGCTTTATGGTTTCATGGACAAAAGAATTTCTGTGGCTGCGATATGACGAGCTAAATAACCAGGGCTGCACATAAGTGGTCCGCAGGTGCGCATTCGCTGTCAAAATAAAAAACACGCACAAGGGTTAGGGTTAAATTTAAAAACTGTACTTTTGAGTTAAAATATATATTTATAATTTTAATAAATGACAAATTAAAAATGCATGAACATTTTTTTGTATCGAAAAAATATCGAACCGTGACACCAAAGTATCGAACCGAACCGAACCGTGAATTTTGTGTATCGTTGCACCCCTAATATATATATATATATATATATATATATATATATATATATATATACATACTAGGGGAGGCAAACATGTTAATACAGTGTGTTAACATGTTTAATACAGTGATTTCACTTCTTTACAGTGGGGGAAAAGAAGTGAAATCTAAGTCTTTAAGTTATCGGTCCTTTAAGACTATATATCTGTTTATTTCTCGTGCATTAACAAGTAAGCAAAATAGTGATGGCTGTTGAAGTAAACTTTTAAAAATTAGCATATCCTCTTCTTTTTAACTTTCTAACCTCTCTTTAACTTTGTCTCCAAACTGATCAAACTGAGACCTGAAATGTGACTCACTTGGATTTGAGATTTGTTCACTGATGAATATGTGATCGGGGACATCATGAGCGTGTAATACATCAGGTATGCAAACTGAATTTATAAGGTTTTAGGAACTAGAGCTGTTGCAAATGGCTGTGCTGAAGTTAGTGTTTCCTCTTTTAACTTTAACTCCTTCATGGACATTGGACATGCAATGTTTTGTTTAGAGGGTTATATAACCAATGTCAGTCAATTTTTTGTGTTTAAATATCTGCAGATAAATCAGGGTGATCACGGGACTGAAAACATTGGAATGTGAATCCATGCTAAAGAAGTGCGCACGTTCAACCACCGGACCCTAGAGGGCGATATTGATACAGCGGTTCAATGAAAAATGTTTATTTATTTGTGAAATTAAAATGCAAAAGGCAGTTTCTAAAAGGACAGCACGCATTAAACTTTTGTTTTTGTTAGACATTAGCTATAATTATGTACATACAAATTATAAGCCATAGCCTAAAAAAGCCGTTCTCCACATCTTTTAAGATGCAATAAAATATCCAAACAATCAGGCCTAATATTAGTTTAATACATGTATTTAGACATTCAGGGTCCCCAGAGGCACATCTTCATAATTCTACTAATTTTCTCAGCGGAAAAAAAAGTTAATAATTGCCTTGTAATTGTAAAAACCTTTTTTTTTCAACAATCTACCGATATTACTTGAACGCACCATTTTAAAGCTTCATATTTCCCCCAGCTTCACGCGGGTACGTGAAGGCAGCAGCGGGCCTTGCGTAGCTGCGATCTCCTCGGGTCTTCTCGGGTCCGCCACAGGCTCGTGTTTCATTGGATACACACAGCGACACGCGGGACAGCTGCGAGCCGAGACTCGCTGTTTGTTTTTATCACGAAGCTTTTTTTTTTATTTATTCCAAATCGGCTGTAAATCCATCATGAAGCATATGCGGAGTCATCGGCTGCGCTGCAGTTCACCACCACCGCCCCCACCCAACTACAACAACATCAACAAACACAGCAGCGGGGCCGGTCTGTGAGCCACACTCGCTTCTTTTGATATGCAGCTGCTCTCCTGTGTCCGGGGTGGTCTTTGTGTTTATTTGGAGGGCGTCGGCTTTTATTGTGCTTTTTAAACAGCTCGCTGCTGCCTTCCTTTGGCTCTCATTCAATCGGAAGGAGCACAGCAGCAGCTACGTCCTGAGGAGGAGCGTCCCCCTGGTGTTTTATTACGGCAGAAGACCCGGCAGCAGACAGGGACTCAGGAAAGCACAGACAAGAGACAACATGTTCGACATGAGAGGGATCCCCTTTGTCCTATTAGATATAGTCTGTCTGGTTCTGGGTATGTATTTAAACGCCTTTTTCCCGTCCTCGCTTTTATGTACTATGCTGTTAGTCTTTTTGATGTAAGCCGATTTAGGAAGCAGGTATAAACCTGCTGAATGGGTATTTAGCAGCTTTCGTTCACGTGAAGGGAGTGGTGCTGGATTCACTGACGTTGTATTTACAGTGGTGCTACAGTACAGCTGTAATATGTGAGCTTATCTTCAGCAGCTTCTATGCAAACTGACTTTTCAGTTTGTGCTGGCAAAGCATGTGCTGATAAATAATTATGACATTAGACGCAGTGTAAAACTAATAATTCATGCGTTGAATATCATATTAATTACACTGTACCAGTAGATTTCTCTCCTGATCTTGTGGTTTGGTACTTGTGGCGCACTGACTTATTCTTTTACTTATGTAAGGGGAAGTTTGGAGTCTATATGCTGCTCTATAATCTGTGACTCATTTAAGCCAAATGTAAATTTCCTGACACTTAGTTTAGAATACAGTGCTACCTCTGCTCAGCAAAGTTTCCTGATACATGTGACCACACTTTCCCTACTGTTGACGTGTTGAATAGCCCCACGTGGTGGGACCCGTGGATTGAGTTAGAGACTCATTTCTCAGTCTCTGTTCCTACCAAAGATCTTCTCCAGACACGGCAAACACAAACTGGCCATTAAAGTGAAGCAAAGAGATTCTACCATTATAATGAAGAGCACTTTTTAACCACTCCCAACAGGGCTGGGGGGCTGGGGCTGCTTGTCCCCGAGCCTGGTTCTGCTGGAGGTCTCTTCCTGTTAAAAGAAAGTTTTTCCTCCCCACTGTCGCCAAGTGCTTACTCACAGAGTGTCGTATGATTCTTGGGAGTTGGTCTGTTGTAGGGTTTGTTGTTGTGGCTTGGCGCTATACAAATAAAATGTGATTAAATTTAATTCATATCATGTTTCAACAGGTCTTATAGTCGTGTTGATATTTCTCATTTGGCCATCGCAGTAATTGCTTTGTCTTAGATTTAAGGTGAGCAAAAAGAAACATATATCAATTAAAGGATGCAGATTTCTTTCTGCTCTACACCTGAACCTGTGTTGCCCTGAGAAGCTGCTTGACTGCCTGCGTGCAGTTCACATTCACCCTTTAATTCAAAGGGGCTATTAAATTACAAGCAGGCATCTTGTGAGAGTCTGTTTCCAGACAGATGAGGCTGTTAGCAGCAGTCATGCACTGCTGCATGTTGCCAAACATGCACATGCATGTTGTGCTGTTAGAGTCACAGGAATGTCATCTGGTAAATGTGAGATTAAGATTTTTCTTTTTTTTTTCTTCTCTGCCTATTTGTTTGTGTTTGGCCGCTCGCAGCAGTTGTAAAGTTAGCCGTGAGCTGTCTGGTGTGCGTTTCAGTCCCAGCTTTCTGGCATCTCCAGCTGCTCCAGGTTGTCAACTTCAGCTGGTGAGGAGCTGTCCCTCATGAGGGTGAGGACAGCTGCAGAGGAGGCGCGCAGAGCGGAAATACCAGGCCGAATGAATGGGCAGTTTATTTGTAGATGATGGCATATCCTGGCGTTGTGCATCTGTGCGCGCCCGTCCATTTGCAGCCTTGCGCATTACCTTTCACTGATGGACTCATGCTTTCTGCTTAAATGAATCTTGTCTTCTCCGCACCGTACAATGAGCTAAACAGGCCAAACAGCCTGCAGGAATGGCAGCAGCATTACATCAAGACTTTGGACTAACTAATCAGCCCGTTCTGGTATCCTTATGGTATTTTATCTTAGCCGAGTCCAAAGCTCCTCTCACATCTGTGTGAGTCAGTCGTCCAGCCACAAACCTCTCAGCGCAGTTTGCTGACAAATTGCCCAAAGAGTGGTTATGTCACTCGTGCCGGAAGATGTTTTCATCTTTAAAATGTAATGTTGCAGAGTATAAACCAGTATTTCTTGTGTAACCTGATGTAGTTCTTACTTACTATTAGGACAGGTACTGCATTTCATTACAAGGTAGTGCAGCTGTTGTAGATGTTCAGTCTTTTTCACCATATAATCACCAGTCTGAAGTAGTCCTGAACTAATGCCACACATTGTTCTTATTGTTCTTGTTCTTCAACATTATTAATAAAAATAAAATAAAGCAAACAGCTTTTTATGATATATTGATTTGTGATTTTGTTCTTTTCATCAAATTTAACGACACAAGTAATACATAATAAGGTTTGTGCCGTTTGACACCTTCGTTCTGTATGATATGTTGTATGTTTTTTTAACGTGTGAATTTTTTGCTGTGGTAATTCCTCCCGGTCTCTCCTTCCACAGGAGGTCTGCCTCTGGCAGCCTATAACCTGGGTAAGATCCGTCCCTACCAAAGGGGCTTTTTCTGTACAGACGACAGCATCAAGTACCCTTTCCACAGCAGTACAATCACCTCCACGGTGCTCTACACTGTGGGCTTCGCCCTGCCCATTAGCTGTGTAAGTAGGAGTCGCTTAAAGCAGGCTCAACATACATACACGACCCGCTTCACAGCCAATATATTGACTTGCCAACAAGCACGTGTTCCGTTCTGAGCCGGTTCCTGTGGTGTGACGCATAAGCGGCTGTTTTAGTGCCCCACCTGCATGGAAAGCAGTCTTTACTGTTGTTATCAGCTTTGGCAAGTCAAAATATCCACTGTGAGGCGGTCTGTGGGGACTGAGAGAGCAGCACATCAAAGAATAAACACCCAGAGTCGAATGGAGGACAGCAGTGACACCGCTGACTGTTACTGAGACTCTGAATATGTGTCGGCTGCTTTTACTGGAGGTGTATTAAAAAGAGTTAAAGGTGAAGGAGGATGTCCACTTTACAACTACTGCAGAACAATTAATAATAGTTTATTTTATTGTCATTGTCAAGCACTACAGATGGATTTGTGGGGGGAAAAACCCTGTAATTCACTTGTTTGGTTTCCTGATGCAGTCAAAGAACTCTAAATCACATTTAGTCCAGCAAAGCACACAATCGACTATTTCCAGATATTTAATTGTGGATAATGACTGAGGCCAGGCCTTTTGGAGGGGTGTGGGGGGTTGGTTTTATGTAAACATCAGAGAGAACTTTATGTCTCTGTTATTAATCTGTGCAACAGACATTCAGGCTGCGTCCTCTGTTCCTTAAAATAGCTGGAATGCTCTTCTGGAACAGAGCGGTTGTTTCTGGAGAATGACGGGAAGAGCAGGAAGAGCGTCTGCTTTCTGCTGCTTTTGTAGCATCAGTGATTCATCCCTCTCTTTTTTTCCCTCAATGTCTAATAACTGCTGTTCAGCGTTATTGCGATTGACTCCATTGTTCCCTGTCTGTTGATGTGAGGTTTGGGAGGATACGTGGGGATATGGAACAGGACCACTGAGGAAGTTTTTTTTTCTTTTTAGGAAAGAGGAAAGTGTGTTGATAACAAAGAGTCCGAATCCGCCTAGAAACACGATCGCCGCTGTTCCCAGCACAGGAGCAACGGAGATGCACCTGCTCAGCTCTAATCTTTTTTAGGATTGACTTTTCTTCATTAACAGAAACACTAACCACAGTTTCACCATCTGTCGCTCTAACACTTTAACTATTAATGATGTTCCTGAAAGCCGGACTTCAGAGGAGCGTGGGCTTTTCCTCAACGCCCTCTCACGTGGCTGCTGGCTCTTGCTTTGCGTGGTGGAGAGATCTCTGTCCCGCTGACATCTTGTAACCTGTATTTGTTTCTCTGTCTCATTGCTTCTCTGGTAGCTGGACTCCCATTTGCAATTCTCACTCTGCGACACAGTCCTTTCCACCGGGGCTTTTTCTGTAACGATGATTCAATCAAGTACCCCTATAAAGACGACACCATTTCCTATCAGTTGTTAGGAGGTGTCATGATTCCCGTCACGGTACTCACTGTAAGTGCACAGTTTTTGTTTTCTGTTCACTTCTGTACATCTTTTTTTTTTTACTCTTCTTCAGTTTGGAGTTTTGCTGACTGCTTTCATCCACTTCTTTTTTCTTCTTATACTCGTGACCCTGCTTAATGGAACTGCATGGTTCTAATCCTCAATGCATGATTTGTTTTGCTTTTTAAAAAACATTTTAACCCCACTCTACTAATGTGCTAGCAGTTTGATTTGTTCAAATCATTTTTGAATGTTCTACATTTAATGAGGAAACAGAAAAGAGGTAGGGGTTTGTTTTTTTTACCTGACCTAATCTGCCGCCTCGGGCTTTAAAATAGAGCAGATGTGTAACCTACAGATGTGAAGGTCTACGCAAACCTTCTAGTGATGACGGAGGTCAGGTTTTATCGTTTTAAGTAATGACACGGCTATTTAGAGTTGTTAAACCTACCCTATTTTTAACTGTAAGTCGAGATAAAGCAGCTCTTCTGCTGTAAAGTAATAATGAAGAAGCAGTGTGTTTGTTTAAGCCTTCGAGGCCTGTTGCCTGTTCATAGCGTTGCAGAAACATGATAACGTGCTCATAAGCCTCAGGTTTCATTTAAAGTTTCAGATGAACTGAAAGAGAGAGGCTTACTGTGTTAAGTGGACATCCTCCTGTGACCTCAGCAGCTGTTGCAGAGCCCTTCTGATTACCGTCAAATGAGCATTTATGTATTTCGAAAGCAGCATTATGAGAAGGATTTTCTTCGTTGTAAAGGATTAGATCAGAAGATCAAAAAAAACAAATTTGTCAGACATTTCGTTCATAATGTCATAATCTTAGCATAAAAACTGGAAATGAAGAAATAGCACAGATTCAAAGTTGGCTCCGCTCTGTGTCTGGTTCTGTTGGAGGTTTCTTCCTGTTAAAAGGGAGTTTTTCCTTCCCACTGTCACTTGTTCAAAGGGGTTTGTCTGGTTGTTGGGGTTTTCTCTGCATTATTGTAGAGTCTTTACCTTACAGTATAAAGCAGCTTGAGGTGGCTGTGTTTGTGATTTGGTGCTATATAAATGAGATTTAATTGAATTATTCATAACCACATGTCCAGTCTTTGCTAATTTGTGGGTTTATATTCAGGTCCTGATTTGACAGAAGAGTCAATCTTCTGATCTAATTCTTGTTTAAGAAGCAAATCATCATAGATGAGTCTTCAAAAACAAAATCAAAACAATGATCCTGGGATTTTGCCTCCGACGTTCATTTATCTGCATCTTCTTTTTAAATGTGTCACTCTGTCATTCTGTATAAAGGTGTAACTCTGTGTCCTCCCGCCCCTCGTTGCAGATGATTGTTGGCGAGTGTCTTTTAGTTCATCTAAACCGCATCAAGTCCAAGTCGTCTTTCGGCAGCTACGTTGCCTGCCTTTACAAAGCCATCGGCACCTTCGTTTTCGGTGCCGCCATGAGCCAGTCTCTGACGGACATCGCCAAGTATTCGATCGGCCGGCTTAGGCCGCACTTCCTGGATTTGTGCAGACCGGACTGGAAACTGATCAACTGCTCTGCAGGGACTTACATTGAAGACTTCACCTGCACTGGAGACGCGAAGCAGGTCAACGAGGCCCGGTATGTATGACCCAGCACCAGGAAAGCAGAGCTCCAAGCACAGAGCAAAAATGATGTCTAGGCTAGCTTCTCAAGTGTGATGATTCAGTGCTTTATGTTGTATAATGTCTAGCTGGCCTTTTATTGGAAAAAAGCAAACCATTTAAACAGATCACCATGGACTCTGATTCATCTTTTTATTCTGATGTTTAGATTTGAAACTAGCGGTTGCAGCCCGAGTTCAAAGAAGAATGAATTTGTTTCTTTTTTTGATTTCAGATGTTGAAACGAACACCTCTTTTCCAACTTTATGCACACCAGCTTTGTTTGTTTTGGGGTTTTCTTGTTGTTGAGCTGATTATTGGAAAAATCCTCAGGCCATTGTTTTGTAACATGTTCACAGTGTAAGCACAAAGGGCAGAGGTGAAGCATGTCACTGAACAACCTCTGAATAGCCGTTTTAGAGTTGTGCTTCTGACTTTCAGCTTGTGCTCAGCATCACTTGCATCTATTACTGAAGCGTAAATGAGAACAAGCACATCAAACCTAGCAACGTCACTCCAATGTGAGAAATATGTAGGTTCCAGTTATACGTGTAAGACTGAGTTGAGATGGCCCCTTTTGATATTATAAATAAGCTAGATTCTCAGCACTTACTCAGCACCATATCCTGCAGGAGATAGTGGTTCAGCAGCCGCAACCATGAGCTGTATTTGTAAGTACACAACTGCTGCGATCTGTTGGGGTTGATGGGAGGCAGACAGGACATAAAGACACACTGTGGAAGAAAGCCAGAGATTAATAATAACTAATGATCTATGAGCACACAGTAATTCATTTTTAGATTCACACAGCCTAAATGTATTTGTCCTTCCTGGCTGAGGCTGCAGCAGGATTATACTTCTGAAGTCTTATTTGTTCTTTATAATGTTCTTGTAAGAAATATCCAGCTTTACTCCCATCCATTGTCCATTGTTTACCGCCACCGGCGGCGTTAGCACCACCGCTCATACCGAGACCCAGAAAAGCCGGGTCAGTTAATTCAGTTGAGAACCACATGACCGCTTGATTTGATTTTGGTCGTTAGGGAAGGGAAACAAACCTTGGTTATGTTAATGATCTTCTGGCATAGATAAAGATCGTTTTTAAAAAAACAGCTGGGAAGTGTTTAGATGTGCTAAATGGGTGACATCTGTAATGTGCGCAGCTGCAGCGCGAGCCGCTTTGAGTAATATCACAGGAATGTAAAGCGTATTTTGATTTAAGGTCTCTGTCTCTTATCGGCTCAGAGCAGGAGGAAGAGTATTGGGAGGAGAGGATTTCCTCTTCTCAGTCTGACGGAGGCCCGGCCACATAGGAGTGATGCGTGTTTATTATGGGCTGTGAGGAGGTTTACGTTACATTTGCTTCTCCCCTTCTTTATCTGTTTAAAGCGAGACGGGGAAACGTTTTGCTCGAGCTGCGGCCCTTGAGCGTAAAGGGCCCACCTACCCTTCACCGCTCTGGGGTATCTGCTGTACGTTTATCAGGGCGTGGTGCACAATCATTGCTTCCTGGAGCACCATTATTACTCAGCAGTCTGCTTTTTATTTAAATAAAAAGCTGCTCCCTGTCTTTGTTGGCATCTGCTGGACTCTAATGCATCTAATAACTGCAACAGGAGAGGAGAGAGGAGGCTGAGATAGACTGCCCAGCATCATCTTACAGTAATATGACACCTCTGTGTCTAAGGTTTACTGCCCAGCAAAGACACAGCTCACTGTCAACGATTGAGTTCGTTTCCATGGACATGAAATCACAAATATTGATTTGTAAGGTGGCAATCATGAATTTTTCATCCTGTGATCCCTCACAGGATGCCACAGTCCTAATCTGATGCCACTGTTGGGGATTTATGGAGGTCGGCATTGTTATCGTTTACTCTGCTGGGTGTAACTAACAGTCGCTGCTGGGGAGTTGATTTATAGATTAGCTTAATTGTTAATGATGATGAAGATTTTCAGCTTTGCCATTTTGAGGGATTTCCTGTAGAGCTTTTAAAGAAAATAAGTGTCATGTTAGCAGCTCTGGGCCTAAAGTGTGCTTTTAGGTCAAAGGATAATTCTGGGTTTTTATTACAACCTAGTATATTTCTCGTTTATTCCAGCTCCTGGGGCTCATGCTAACCTGGCTCTCTAGGGTTAGGGGAAATAAGATGTTGAATTTAAAGCAGAGTATTGCAAGTATTGGTTTATAGAGATCCTTAACGCAGTGGCGGATTTTTTTTTTCAAATTCCTCCACATAATCCACTGATTTTCAACAAGCAGCAGGTTGTTCTGCGCTGCAGTCCAGGCCCTAAATCTGATCAGTAAAAGCCTCCTGACTGGGAAAATTGTGCCACAGTATCCACAGTGTGTGCACATGAGTGCTGATGTGGTGTTTCAAACGAGAGCTAACTAAAGCCGGGGACTCTCCAGTCAGCTCAGACCGCTGTGTTAATAAAAACATGTCCTTACTCGGGTGTTGAGCTGTGCTTTTGTCTCTCTGTTGCAGGCTCTCGTTCTACTCCGGCCACTCATCTTTTTCCATGTACTGCATGCTCTTCCTCGCTGTAAGTATCTCAGCCAGCTGCATGTTGATCTGTAATCCCATCCATCAATGTATGACTTGACCAGTGTGGCGGCTGAGGAAGCAAGGTTATTATAGTTAACTGAAAACTAAAATTCGATGTCAAAGAAACATTTTAGCTAATCAAAAAAACAACAACTAAAGATCAGACTCCTTGAAAAAGTAACTAAAATGAATTAAAACAAAGAGAAAGTTTTAGTATTTGTTTGAACTATCCATCCATTCTTATATGCTTATCCAATCCAAGGTCGGGGTGAGTGGGGGATTTTCTTATAGTTTATAATCTATCATTAAAATTATAACTTTAACTAATTATAATTAGATTGAAACTAATAAAATCTTAATTAAATTCAAATTCAGTGAGGGTAGGGAGAGAAAAAAAACAACCAAACTAGTTAGTTTAGTTTTTATTGTTTGAAAATGTTTAGCATTTTCAAACAATAAAAACTGAAGTTACTTAAGCAAACCTGCTCTGGAAGCAGAAATAAAAGTGATTAGATGTTACTTGGAGTTTTGTCCCCCACAGAGTGCAGGAACTTTCCCTTTATTTCCCAGCAAAGTTCCACTTTCTACATCTTCCGCCTGTTAATGTACAGCTACGCCCGTCAGTCGTTGAAAACAAGGAAACTCTCCTTCAGATGGTCTAATGGACACAAAGGCACAACTTTTCACCTCTCCGCTACGCTGACGAGTCCATACTGTAGCCACGTTCCTGGTTGTTTAGACGAAATTATGCAAATGCTTCACCAAGGCTGTTTATGATAAGCTGAGTGTCTGCTGGCTGTTGTTTCATGGCGTCACGAAGCAGACATCATTATGTTCCAAATGATTACTTACAGTTCTTTAAGGTTACATCTGTGCACCTTCAACCTCGCGCCCGTTATCAGCAGCACTTCCGTGTGTTGTTCTGAGGAGATTTTACTGCCCAGCACCGATGAACTTTGCGGTCTGCTGACTCATTCAACAGCAGCAGATATAAATACACACAGGGACAAAGTCTTGGCAAACCTCTCACACACACCCTCTGGCAAAGAGGAAGTTTGAAGTATGGAAAAGCGCTGCCATTTAAATGACATTTGCGTCAGAATTGAAGTGCAGCAGGAAGACACGAAGCATGAATCTTTGCAAAGCCATGGAGCTTGTCTGTCCTTGGGGCCACACCCTGTTTTAAACATAAACAAATGAACTCACTGGACACTGTTCCTGAGGCAAACAGAGATATAGAGACATTTATCAGCTTAGATCATCGATCAATTGCAGATAAACGGCCTGCATTGAACAAATTCCTTCTATCAGTAAAATTCTGAGACCAGCAGGGTTTTTTTCACATCCTTTCCCTTCGTGAACGTCCAGCCGCTCATTGCGGAAGCGGGAACAGAAGCGTGTACTAGGCTTTGACAGTGACACATGTGCTTGTTTGTGACCGTCTGTACTTTAAAAGCATGGCCCTTGTGTTTCTCAGCTCTACCTGCAGGCTCGGCTCCAGGCCGACTGGGCGCGGCTGCTGAGACCGACCATCCAGTTTTTCCTGATTGCCGCCTCTGTGTACACCGGACTGTCGAGAGTGTCTGATTACAAGCATCACTGGAGCGACGTTCTCACCGGACTCATACAGGGCGCGCTCATGGCTCTGCTCGTGGTAAGTCCTGCACTGATCTTTAAGTTCAGCCCGCAGGGGGTTTTATATATCACCCCCTTCTGGCAGTCAAGGTAAGTACTCAAACGCTGTGTGTAGATGTAACTATTCAAACCTCAGTAGCACTTATTTTTAATTATTTTATTCATTTATTTTTTTGTCTATTACAGGTCTTCTTCGTGTCAGACTTTTTCAAGCCACAAATGGAGTCCCGTAAAGAGGCAGACATCCCACACACAACTCTGCAGGAGACGCCGACAAATGGAAACCACTTTGAAAGCCCTAACTAAGCTAAGTGAGCAGTGGAGGCGACCTCTGCTCTGTCCAAACGCACGCCCGGGATCCCAGCTCTCTACCTACCATCTCACGCCAATTATCTCTGATACCCTGCATGGATTTACAACGTGAAGTTACTTGATTGTGCATTAAGTGCGCCGGTGGACAAAACACATCCTAGAAAAACCCACACTGGCCTGTTCAATTTCAAGACAGTTTGCTGTCTCGTCCACCACTTCTCCTCGTGGCTGGAGAGAGCTGAGACAACCTGTACAATCCCTGTAGTTAAGCTGACTGAAGCAGATGTAGGTTAGGGGCTAGAGGTTCTGAGAGGATGGAACTCTTTTTTTTTTTTTAGCATGTATGAATCTACTGAACCAATGGAAAGACTTGTCTGCATGCACCCACTAAAGGGTCTGACCACTGCTGGGAGGGGTGGGGAGGTTGGAAACCTGTGAATGTATCTCTGCTTAGTGCTTTTCCTGACCTGGAGTCAGTGTGCTGGATGATCTGCTTTAGGGTCAGCTTGGTCTCCATCCTTCTGACCATGCTGCCTCAGGTTCATTGTTAATTAAAGGGCTGACGGCAAAGCCGATCCCAGACCAGAGGCTGTCGACACAGCTGCCGACTCCAGGTCAGCGCCGTCTTCCTCTCCAGCTATCTAACCTGATGTTCAAATCAGGAAGTTTGATTTGTATCACGACTGGTTAGAGTGCTGCAGAGTTCAAGTCATGTGTTGCCTTTGCTGGACTGCTGCTGCTATTACAGCTTCCTGTGTAACTAATGTAAACATAAATAAATGGACAGCGTGCTTTTTATATAATCTGTAAGTAAACAAATCACCCCACAGTCATTTATTGAAATATGTCAAATATGTACATCACGCTCCCTCATCTAAAAAAACAAGAAAAAATAAAGCTGTTTATTATATCGTTTTTCCTGCATACACGGTTTTTGTCTTTAGTACTCGATGAGGTGCTGTGGGTGGAGCCCGGCAGGAGGCTTTTGATCTTTGTTATTCCGGCAGGAAAAGAAGTTAAAGAATGACTTTTTGAACATGTTTTACCGGCTTGCCTGACCCTGTACAGAATCTGTGAGATATTGTCAACAACTACCTAACAGCCCCAAACTGCAGACGAGCTGAAGTCTGCATTCAAAACAACATCAGTACTTGAGTAAAACAACTGCAGTGCCACAAGCTGACTGCCTGCATGCAACAGTAACACTGTAGTTATTCATGGTAAACAAGCACCAAGCAAGTACTTCTTACTAGCTGAGCATTTTTCTATTGAACGCTGAAAAACGTCTTCCATTAATAGTCTAACATATTTACTTTCTGATTTTCCTCAAAATTAAGACTTGAAATATTTTTATGTGTAAAATCAACATCATAGAAATGTTAAGTTGATTCAACACAGTCACTGTGATAAAAACAAACAAGTAAATTAAATCCTCCCTCAGCTATTTCAGCTCAGTTTTACTTTCTTGTTATGATGCCATTCATTATTTCGCAGCTGAGGTCAGTGCTGGCACTCTGATGTCGGTGGACTCAAACCGCACACAATAAATGTCAGTTACAAGTGCGGCTCCAGGGTGGTAGAAAAAGCTTTCATATCCTTATTTAAGGATGTTCAGGAGAAGCTTCTGTTAAAGGTGGTTTTAACTACTATATACACTTTTGGGTTTAAGTCATGTGGTCTCATCGTTGGGTTGGACCCCTTTCAGATGTTCACAAAATAAGCTTATGGGGCTGTAAGAAGATTTAACGTGGAGAGCGGAGTATAAAATACATTTTTAAATTTTCTTTTCTCATCTCTTCTTCAAGAAAACAACATTCAGAGCAGCTGTTTCAGCTGGATTTTCTCCAAATACCAAATGATGTAGAAACACACAGCCAATCGGGCTGGGAAGCTATCATCTCCAGCTGAACTAGCAGCAGGTGGTCTTTAGTGACAGATGACAGCCCTGTATACACCAAACACACACACACACACACACACACACACACACACACACACACACATCTTTATGTCCACAAATAAAGGACTAAGAAGTGAGAGGAGTAACAAAAGTCCTGCTGAAAGAAAAAAAAAAAAGGTCAAAACACTAACAGAAGACACTTAATCCTCACCAGTAGCTCCAAAACACACCACTGAACTCAACACAATAGTGGATCAAGACCATCATCAGAGCCTTCCATCAGCCATCAGATAAATATGGCAAAGTCCAAAGACCATTTGTTAGGCTGAACCCACATAAAAAAAATCCACCCACCTGAAGATGCCAAGAATGCAAAAGGAGCTCTAATGTGCGGGAACAGGAATAAAGTTGTTTATGTCAATGTTCGGGGAAGGATGAATATTTGTACGCTGAGTCAAAGGAATGACTTGTTTGTGTTCGTTTGCCCCCACGTTTTCCTGGAAGACAAAGCAGGACAGCGAGGCGGTGGCTTGATCAGCTGTCAGATCATTCAATTGTCAGAAACTGTTGGACATCATCTCAGTCAGCAGGAACTCATCAGGACTGGAAACATTTACTTTTATCTTCTTTTTTTTTATCAAACATGAGCATTTAAAAAACAGGATCTCAGAGGAGGTGTGACGTGAGCTGCAGCAGACGTCTCCTTAATCTAAATTACAACTCTCTGACGGCATCGTGACTCAGGCGATGCTCAGCATTTCACCATGTGAGGGTCCAGTTTCCTTGTCTCATCAGTAATAAATGAAAACAGGGATGTGAACCCTCTCTTGTAAAGCCTCTTGTGACAGTTTGATTATAGCACTACTGCTACTACTCAAACTACAGATTTGTACCATGAAAATAAAGGCCAAAAGCATCTTTTAACAGATTGTAAGATGCTTTAAAAAACCAGGGATTGAACCACCAACCTTCTGCTCTACCTCCTGAGCCCAACCCGATTTCTGTTTAGAAGCTGCTCCACCCAGCAGTTTGCCATCCACACTGTGGGGTGTGAGATTATTGTTTATGCCAAGCAACCTTTCTCATTTTTAACTTGTTGGACTTCTTTCGGGGTTCCTTACAAAGCTGTGCGATAAGTACCAGCTGTCTTGCACATGAGATCATTTCAAACACCACTTTAGCTGTCAGAGTGATGGAGAGGAATGTGAATGAAAACTGCGTGCTTATCTAGCACCAACAGTTTCATTTATCTGCTAAAAACCTCTAACCCTCATCGTTACGACACAAAGATTTCACCAGCGCAGCTGAAATCAAAGCTCTTAAATCTCAAGCTCAGCTTCTCTGTGCTGGTGGCCATGTCTGTGTTGGTAAAGAAAAGAGATCACACATGCACACTTAAAAAAAATGCATCTCAACTGCTCCGATACTCCTGACACGTACGGGATCACTACAGGTTTTCACTTGGGCAGCAGTTGTCCTTCTCTCCTGGAGCTTTCTTTAGGCGCCTTCCCAGCTTTGACAGAAGTCCAGCTGGGATAACCACATTTACTCAGGGTCTTCTTGATGTGATGTTCTGCTGTGTCTGTGGGGATGGTGTTCGCTCTGTGTTGTAGCGTCCTGATGACAGTGGATGATGAGAGTCAAACCTTAAATACTGATCCTTATGTGTAGGTTTACGGTACACAACAGCTTTTAAATGTCCCCCATTCCTGATGGAAATCTCACAGTCTAAGAAGGCTAACCTGCCACTTTTCATATCCTCCCTGGTGAATATGATGTGTCGGTCCACCGAGTTAATCTGATCTGTGAATTGCGGTAGGTCCTGAGATTTGATTTTCACACGTGTGTCATCCACATATCTGAACCAATGACTTGGTGGTGTTCCAGGGTAGGATAACAAAGCCCTCTTTTCCACTTCTTCCATGTACAAATTGGCCACGATGGGTGAAACTGGGAAAACCTGCAGTCAGCTGAGACTGAAGAAGTCACTTGGATGAGTGACAAAACGTTTCTCCCACTGATGAACAGTCAACTTTTGGATATTTACGTTATACTTTCCCACATTACTTCTGAATGGGAACCCATTTAAAATAACAAAGATACAAAAAGCAACATTTCCCATACCAGGAGTTGAACCCGGGCCACCTGGGTGAAAACCAGGAATCCTGACCACTAGACCATATGGGACCTCTTGGAGTGTTGGAGTATACCATGGTTGTTTTGCTTCTGATGTGACACAGAGTAAGTACAATGCAAACTTGTGACCATTTGGATGAGCCATTCTCATGATTTACATAGAAAGTTGCTTCCTGTTTGGTGCTTTCCCTGTGTGTGGGCAAAATAAGAGCCCACCAAAAAACAACAACAAAAAAAAAAAAAAAAAAAAAAAGATCAATGCAAGACTCATGCTACACAGCATGAAACAAAAGTCCCTTTCACTGAGCGTAATATTTCTGTGAGATGTGCAGTTCAGCCAGTGCTACCTGCTTTCCTAAACAAACGTGTAAAAAAATGTAAATCACCAACGGTGGCGTCTGTAAGGACTGGAGTGTAGAGAGACGAAAGAAGGACGATAAAGGATCGCAGCAGGAGTTTGAAGCTGTTAGGAAAAGTGGGTTAATCACCAGCCTACAAAGGAATCAGTTTAGTAATCCAGTTTGTGCTGGACTAGTTAGCTTAGCATTTCATTCAAACTTAACCTGGCTAATCCTCAGCACACTACAAACTTACTTTGGTTCCTTAAGTGTTGCTCATGCATTTCTTATTGAAGAAATCTTCGACTGTATAAGTAATTTTAGACCGTATTGTTCTGAACATGTGTAAAGACCTAGAGATACACAAACTGAAAGGACTCATGCAAATTACTTACAGTTTATATGTCAGCCTTTAAAGGCCATACAGGAGGAATTGTCCTTTTCTTTACAAATGCAGGGGGGATGGTGCGGTTGGGCTTGCAATAAATTGCTGGAACACAGCCTGATTTTTTTCTTTGTTTGTTTTTTTTAAACACAATGCAGTTAGACTTTTTGAACATAATGTACAGGATAAAATAAGATCTACTTACGATCATATTAGGAATTTTTCCCACCATGCCACCTATAGGAGTAGGAATAACGAATAACGCCCTTGCTTTCTTCCTGTGTTTGTCAGTATGAGCATATTGGACCGTAACTGAAAAGCAAAATACAATAAAAGGTCACTGATTCTTATCTGACAAAAGGTAGGACTGTAGATAAACAGAGAAGGTTAAAAATGTATAATAATCTGGTGTTTAATGTCATCATAAGGCCTGACATTTACTCCTTGACTCCTGGATTTCTTTGCCTATATTGGCCAGCTGCTGCCTGATTTTAAAGCACGTGACGGTGTGGTGATTCATCCAGATAGATCTTACCCGACAACTTAATACTTAATATACTACAATATATACTTATAGATGCTATTAAAATCAGTGATTTACATACAAATTCTTATCTAATCTGCAGTGTGCACATATGAAAATGCTTACTCTCCACTACATCAGGCAAAGCCCTGTAGTGTTGGAACTGGTAGAAAGACTTGCATGCACTCTGAGTTGATCTCCTCCACATGCAGCAGGTTGAGCACCATGTTGTAGGTTCGTTAGAAGCTGCTGTTCAAAGGATCTGCAGAGCCCTGCACAGCAGGATGAAATCACAAAAACATCAACTGGACAAAAGTACAGCTGTGATAAATCATGTATTCTGATTAAAATGTCAGCTTTTTCCTAAAACGGGCCAAGAAATCTAAATAACTGCAGGCTGAAGTCATTTTCTCCACTTAAAATAGTGATTTTGTAATCACAACCTCTGAACCACAGACATCTTTCTCCAAGACTCAGTGCAAGTTCAGAGCTGTCACAGCGCCAACGAACAGTTTCAAATTAACACTACTTCTTTGAAAAGCTGGCCCGCTGCGTATTTATAGCAGCGCAGCTATAAATGTGTCAAATCAAAGGCAGGGGACAAAGACTCTCTGGCTTCTTTGTGACTCTGTGTTAAGGTTTGACAGCACATCAAGCGGCCTCATGACACACAGAACAACTTCAGAGTCACTGCTGACAACCTCTACTCAGTGGTTCACACAGATTCTTAGTAGGATTGTAATTTGTATGAATGACTAGAAATGCATCAAAGAGGAGTGTGTAGACAGCTGTGAGGTGGTCTGCAAGGACACGATTAGGAAGAAGACTAGAAGTTGAAAACTTCATGACTTGATGGTTAATAAGAAGGATACCAGATTATTCACAGCTGGGCACACCTTCTTATTCACCATGAAAAAACAGTCGCTCTGTCATCCGCTCCTCTCCTCCCAGCACACAAAGACATGTGGATATACTCTATTTCTGCATTGCTATAAATCTGCATCACTCATCTATGTTGTGATGTGGAGAGTGAAGCACTTTTCCAAAGGCCTCTGAGGACTGTGCATTGAATCACACATGGCACTGACTGAACTCCACATTTTTACCTCTTACCAAACTAAAAAAGTGTTCAAATGATCCAACTTTCAATCCAGGCATGCGATCAGCTTTTGACTTGGAAGAGAGATTTTTTAAAGAATGAAGGTGAAGTGCGAGTGCCTGCGTGGAGCTTTGGCACTATCGGAGGCAACAGATGTTCCTGATGAACCTCTTGGAGGGCAGTTTCACTCTCCCTCTCTCAATTTCTCCAGTCCTTAGAGCGCATAAGAGCCCCCAGCTTATAAACAATACGTGGCTGTTTATGTGGCAATGCAAGCTGCAGCGCTTGAAGACCTTATAAAGGCTTCAAAGCAACACGCTGCATAGTAACTGCATACTTCACAATTTATGAGGAGCTCTGCATTTTACTGGCCTCTAACAGAAGCCATAGAAAGACAGATTTCTTTCTGGAGAAATCTTTAAATTTTCCAAACATGCATATCTAAAGTAATACTGCTGCAGAGAAAATGATCTATTTACAGGACTTGACATTGCTAACCATGGCATGACTTTGCTGCCTACAGATGATTTATTATGCAAAACAAAGAAAGAAATAAAATAAAATAAAAGATCAATGTATGTGTCTGACTGTGTGCTCTTCCAACGCTGTGATTTTTGCCATCAATCTTGAATCAATTTTTGGCACCTTTCCCTCATTTCACAGTGTTACTGTCACTGACTGTTCATTACGCAGAAGTTAGCAGCAGCACAGTGCGACACTATGGCTAAAGTCAATCTGAAAACAGTAACATCTGGACCATTTGCAGAGCAGATGCTGCAACACTGTGCTTCCACTCTAATCAATGAATCTGGCTACACCACACCCAAGTTGTGGACACGAACCAGTTGTGGACACTGTTCTTTTTCCTAGGCAGGAGGACTGTGCAGCATAATTTTTAACAATTTTAAAAAAGCAAGATATGAGTGCATGATTTTATTTTGGATTTTCTCTATTCCATGCAGAGTCTGAAGTATACATATAGCCTCAAATATATACAAAGACTCATTTAAATCTTTTAATACGTTGTCCTGAAGGTTCCACAAAGTGTTTCAATTTGACAGGGTCTTTTGAGTTCGAATTAGTGAGAAAGGTTGATTACAGCAGGTAGTTTCTCTTCACAAAGATAAAAACGATTTGTTTGAAAGCACTCACTGGATTGACCAAAACTCGGCATAATAAGAAAGTCCATGGACCTCAGTGAAGATCTAAGGAGGAGAACTGCAGATTTATGATGGGAAAGTCTCTTGGAGCCATTTCTAAATAACTCCAGATTCCAAGATCATCAGTTTAAACAACAGTACACAAGTTATTAAAATGTGTTACCACACTCAATGGTCTGGAAGACAGACCCAACTCACCCTCAGATGAGAGGAAATTGTTCAGGAACAAACCAGAAGCCACCAAGGCTTTCTGGCCTGCCGTGAACTGGAAACTGCTGGAAAACCTGTGTCACTATCCAAAGTGAAGCTTGACTGAAATTTGAGGCTTATGGGCAAACCAAATGTCTTCTGGAGAAAGGTTTTATTCAGACAAGATAAAGACTGAGCTATTCGGTTACAATGACAACAGGTATGTCTAAAGGAGTGGAGATGAGGTTTTCAAGCCTAAAAACACTGCACCAACTGTCAAGCATGGTGGAGGCAGTGTTATGCTGGTATTTGTAGTAATCTTTTATTTTGAGTCCTACTAGTTTTTGCTCCATTCTTGCTGATAGTAGTTTGCATTGTATTCCTGTTTCACTTTATCCTGCCTTCCCTGTGTTTCCCATGTTTAGTTAATGTTTTGCCACTCTCTGTGTTCCCTTAGTATGTTGCCCTCCTCTGTCAAGTTGCTTGTATTAATTTCATTAAGGTGATTGTGTTTTCTCTGTTTAATTATTACTTCCTGTTTTACTTTGAAATAATTTGTGCTCCTTGTGCTTTGCTTTTAGTTTTGCTTCCTTTGTCTAGTCTGCTCTGATTTGGTTCACCTGTGTCTTGTTCTCCACAGCGGTCTCCACTTCCCCTAATCACCCACCTGTGTGTGTATTAGCTGTGTCCCAAAACGTCGGCTGCATCCTTTGGAGGACGCGGCCTTCGCAGTCTACGTGGGCCGGGTCCTTCGAAGACTAAGAAGGCCGGAAGTGCGAGGCTGTAAAATGGGACAGTCTAGCCTTCAGATTTGCGTCACCGCTGTCTTGGTGGAGTTTAATAAACTCAGCCGTCTGCTCCTTGCTATCTAAAATATAACAGGAAACTGGCATAAATTCTTGACCGTCTCATACTTCTGTTTAAGCAGTTTTCTGTTTGACGTTTATTCAGCTGTGTAAAAATCCTGGAGGAACCCGATGGATTAATAAAGTTTTATTTAACTCATTCACTGCCATTGACGTCTATAGCAGTCAATGGCAGTGAATGAGTCAATGGGTTTAACTCATTCACTGCCAATGGCTGGCAGTGAATGAGTTAATCTAATAATCTAATAACTTTGATCTCAGCCAAACCGATTTACTCCGGAACAAATAAAACACCGATAAAAGCCAAACAATTACATTTTTAAGTTATCTGAGTGACTTATATATCATGTTTAACCTGAGAAGCGAAAGACAGTGGAGGTCTGAAAACGATGAAGCTGGAAGTCCGCTGCTCTCGTCAGGTCGAGTGACCTTTGAACCCCCCGGCTAGCTATCGAGCTGGTGGGTAACAGACGTCTCCGAAAACATCGGAGCACTTTTGCAAATATGCGATGTCTTGATAAACCAAGCAGATATTTGTAATTTACACAGCTACTTTCTCGTCTGAAAATATGTTAAAAGTTTATTTTGTGACCCAGAAAGATTAATAAGAGTAATTTTAAAACTTAGTAGCGGCCGCCATTGTTGGAAACTAAAATAGGCTGGGCCTCGCTATGAATTCTGGGATTTGGTAGGCCACGAAGGACACACCCGACCCATCCTTCAAATTCGGGGAAATGAAGGACGCATTTGTCGTCGCATTTGAAGGAGTCGATGAATTGGGACAGCCTTCGTCGGCCTGGCTGTGACGTAAGCGGCCTTCAAATGCGGCCTCCGGAGGATGCAGCCGACGTTTTGGGAGACAGCTTATTTTCTTACGCAAGGTGTTGTCCTAGAAACAAATTGGTCACAAATGGTTTTTCGTTTATTTTATTTGTCAAAAACACAGATAAAGTTTCATAGCACTGTAAAGTCGCTGAAGATAAAATATAATCCAAAACAAAAGCTCAACTTTTTGTTTTGCCTGTGACTCAAAAAGGCTTATACTAAAGGTGTGCTCCAGGTGTAACAAGTCATTCGCTTTGTGTATGATGTGTTCAGGGAATTCAATGCCTAGAAGTCACTGCAAGTATTTGTTCATGCATCATTACCCATAGTGTTTACTTTATGGGTTTACCTTTATTAGTCATATTCATGTGAGCACAGACTCCCTCGATCAATGAAGCTCACTGACTTTTGGCAAATTAACTCTTAGTGCCGACTATTTATTAAATTTTTGTGAAAAATATTTTAATTCAAGCCTTTAAAAAAACTTTAAACTCTCTAAAAGATGAACATTTCCTAAATCTCAGTTACAAATAGTGCAGCAGTCCTGCAGAGATTGACCAATTTTCTTATTAAAGTTAGCATCACATAGGGTGCCTTCGGAGGAAAGCACCCTATGGTCTGTTTGGGGTTAGCAGTAGGCCTCCGTGATGAATCCCCCTCTATATCTCCCTCCTTAACAGTAGCTGTTAATCTCCTTACTCAGCAACAGTTCTGCTCACATGATCACAGCTGTCGAAACCAAGGAAACAGAGGATTGGAAAAGCATCCCCATCCCTCGTAGTGGAAAAGTGTGTTGTAGGATCAGGCTATAGTGGTCTACCCACAAACAGCTATGACCGCAACAGAGCTGGTTTTTATAACGTGACTCATCACAGCAGAGCAAAATAACAGGAGCACAGTGTTTGAGCCCGTGTTGACATTTTGTGTGCAGCTATTTAAATTAAGGCTGTCTTTTCTGAGCAGGAAAGGGACTCTGTGGACACGGAGAAGAGTTTCGATGAGGTTTTACAAGGTGTCAACGCCAGGTTCAGAAAACTGCTTCCTCTGGCGTGTAGAAACAACATCTCTGCTTAACTGACACAGTTTGTTGTCCTCGTCCGAACGACAGCCCGCTTTCTCAAGACATTTCTCGTCATCTGGAACAAACAAGCACTGCATTTTTTAAGATCCTACGCAGCTACTCGGTTCGTTTCTTACAGATTTGAGTCATTTTAAAATGCTACAAACGCAATTAATCTTGGCATATGTGTGTTTAATGCTGGACAACGCAGAGAGGGGTTATTATGGAACTGGCTCCAAGGAAACATCAAGCACTCAGGGACTGAGCAAGGCTCTCATGACTCTTTTGAGTTTTTGTGCTAAACACATTATAGTATTTGCTGTTGCCGCTGAGCCGTCTCTGTGTCCATCTCAGTCTGTGGAAACTTAGTCACAGGTCTTTATTCATGAAACCATTCTGGGAAATGTTCCTTCTTATGAGGCTGTATTAATCATAACCTTGGGGCTCCACAAAGTCTGACAGCTCAGTATTTACTTTTAAAATGTCAGGCGTCAGTGCCGGGGAGACTTATTTTACTTGTTTAATCATTAACAAATTTACTTTTAAAAAAGTCTAAAGCATGGGGGGAAAGTTCAAGTTAAGGCCTTTGCTTAACAGTTGTTGCACTGAGCGAAGTGCAGGAGGTGCCTGATGAGCTCAAAGGCACAACGTTGGCAAAGTTCAGCTCATTTGAACCTTGACCACTCCACACCATGATGAATGCTCACACAATTAGAAGACAAAAACAGAGCAATGCTGACTGCCAAACTCCCGCATCGAGCCATCAGGAGTAAAACGCTTTTTAATGGAAGCAGATTGCCATCCAATTAGTCATGTGGCTTGTTGATAGGTTAGATTTGTTAGCTGCCCTCCCATTGGCTCCACTGATGTGTTAAACTCTCATTTTAATTCAGGTAATGAGTAAAAGAGGAGCAGCTTTCGTTACTCCTTACTGCATGAAAGCATACCACAACCAAGATGGAGAAGAAATATAAGCTTTGTCATGGACTTAAAAAGGCCTTGAAGTTAGTAAAGGTTGAGATGCATCATGGATAAAATATAAGATTTGTTCTTGGAGTTTGCCCCACACCAGGGATTAATACTGTGTACATCTCAGCCTCGGTTGTTTCTATCTCGACTGATCTTTCAGTGTGATGCTACATTTCATGTCCGTAAATCAGAGGAATGCCCAAGGGTGAACAAAAGATCAGCGAGGTCAGCAGAATCATTAGGAACCATCCCCTGCAGACACAAAGATCCAAACAAAATTCACAGCTATGTAACCAGTCCATGCTGAAGCACTTGGCTGTGCAAACTTCATCAACCTCAGGCTCTGCCAACAGCAGGAAAAACATCTGCCATACTGCTCTGTGGCCAAAAACAATGGCCTTAACGCTGCGGGTCAGCCTCCCGAGCTAGATCAGTATCGAACTTATCTGTTTTTTGCTGCAATTGTGCTGTTTCCTTGACTCCAACATGGCCCTGTCACTCCACAAAAGCTGCCCAGAAAATGCGCAGTCACAAGTCACAGCAGGGTGGGAGAGGGGGGAACCCTGTCGTCAGGGTACAAGATTTTTATTTTTTTTTTTAAAGGGGGGAATTAAAAGCAAAAAAGACAGAAGGAGGGGAAGGAGGGGGCTGGGTGGAAAAGAGAAAAACCAGAAGAGCTACGTGGCTCCGTGTCCTCATCACAACCCACCTACACACACAAACAGAGGAACCTGTGTATACACACACACTGGTTAGACAATATAGTTTTCATCTGTGTGCTAGTCAGAACCGGCCCCTATGAGCTTGTAAATGACAGACAGCAACAGAAAACTTTAATGATATATTTAAAAAACTGCAAATTTACATTTACCTCATATGTTATTTGATCTACATAGGGTTTTTTTTTCTGTAAAACATATTTGATATGTTAACCTGTAACTTTTTCTCCTTACTGCCGATGCTCGATCATTATCTTCCCATTTTTCAGGGAAAATCAGCTTTACCGAGAGAACTCTCAGAACACGAGCAACTTGTGAAAACGAGGAACTGTCTTTGGCACAGTGTCTCCATTTGTTTTGTGCAATACTGATAAATCATTGGCGATCTGCACGGGATTTCAGTGCTGGAAGAGCTCAGTGTGAAAACAAACCTTCTCATTTATAACAATGTCACCGGGCAGAAAAAACAAACTGAAATGGGGAAGGAAAAGATCTCCCACTTAAGATTTGATGAGCATGTTTGACTTGGAGCAGGTGGATGTGAGCCAAGCTCAGTCTGCTGCTGGACTGTCTCCAATCATGTGAGGATTTATTCTTATGAAGCAACTCCTCCACTTATCCACTGGACCAAACAGCAGCGCCAACGGTGAAGGCACAATAAGCCACACTGATGGTAATCGCTGGGTGAGGAGGATTAAATTACATTCCCTGCCAACGATTTAGCAATGTTGATTTATTTGCCTGATTTCATCTCCTTCCCCGACCTCCTCCCAGTCACTAAAACACATGATTTATGATGTTTCAGTGGGTAAGGACAATCTGTTTGTCATCTCCAGATTTAATCAACAATGAGCTCACTGACTGATCATTTGACCTTTATAGCTTTATACCTGACAGTTTCATTTGAGCTATTGCTCAAATGAAAGTACATAATCAATAACAAGAACTAAGATAAGCTCCTATTAAATGAATCACCAGTAATTATTACTTTGGGCAGTAATTGTGACCCAGAATGAATTCAGTATCGTTAGTTATGATTAAGCCTGTAGTTGTCTGTGAAACAGCTACAGGCACCAGCTGCTGATCACATCACAATTCTTAATGTCTAAGAAGATGAAATCGTGCCTGAGGCATCAATCCAGCGAGACCCATTCTGTGGAATCTAAAGGGCAAAGATTCAGCTGCTATTATAGTAGCTAGGCTCAGACGTGCACTCAATTGCCAGTTTACCAATCTAAAATTATCCACACTGAGGAAAGTTAAAACAACAACAAATGTACGCCTGGCTGGGTGTAACACAACAATATATGAGACCACCAACACCCCCATAAAGTTGATTTATTACTGTTTTTAAACAGTTTTAAAAACTAAAGTGACATTTTATAGCCTTCGTGAGTATTAACAGAGGAACCTAACTCATTTAATAGCTGATAATAATGCAGATAAACCAAGAAATAAATGAATCATTCAGTCAACGTTAATATTGATTATTAACAGTATGTCATAAGGCAACTAGTAACTAGGCAGAGATGATATAAGCAGTTTTTAGAGGAAGAGCTCGCAGAAAATGCGTGGATAGATGTTTACGTGTGAAAAGAAACAACTGATGCGAAGTTTTCACTAGTTTTTATAAAAAGCTGAGTGATTTAACCCGAACAACCAAAAACTAAAGCTCTCAAAAAAAGACTATTACCATTTTAAGCTGAAAGACGGTGCTTTTTCACTCATTTTCAGTTTAGTCCTTGAAGCTGACCATTTTCAAAGAAATGTTTTTTGTTTGTATGTTAAGGCTCTTAACACTGGCCTATGAATAATTCAAGCAAAAGTAAGATACAAACATCAAGGGAGGAACCAGTGTTGTGTTTACACATAAATGTATTACACAGGAACTCAACTGAAAACCAGAAGCAGCAAGTTTTATGGAGTGATGACTTCAAATTTGAAAATTCTGGTCAATCCGGAGAAGGTCAGGAGAGACAACATGAGTGCTTACTGCAGTCTGTAAAACACAGTGGAGGCTCTGCCAGTTTGGTTAGATTTTGATTCATCGTGCAATACTATCAGGAGAGCATCAGGCTGGAAACAACTGGCCTCATTAGATCTCAGGACTCAACATTAGCAGTGTGGGATCATCTTGACAGAGAGCAGAACAAAAGGCAGCCAAAATCCAAAGAAGAGCGTTGAATGTCCTCCAAGAAGCCGCGAAAAATATTCCTGAAAACTTCTTAAAGAAATTATAGGAAAACTTACCTAAGAGAGTTCAGGATGGGTTGAAGAATGGAGATGATCATACCAAATATTGACTTTCACGTTCATAAAAATTGTGCAAACACTATTTTGCATTATATTTCCATTTGTGTTCGCATGTTTCAATAAATTGCTGCACCCATTTCCTATAAACTCTGAGATCAGCAGGTCTCAGTTCGCTTTTCAATCAACTCAGTAAGTGACTGTGTAAAAGACACGTTTACTGTTGTACAGTGGGGCAAAAAAGTATTTAGTCAGCCACCGATTGTGCAAGTTCCCCCACCTAAAATGATGACAGAGGTCAGTAATTTGCACCAGAGGTACACTTCAACTGTGAGAGACAGAATGTGAAAAAAAAAAAATCCATGAATCCACATGGTAGGATTTGTAAAGAATTTATTCATAAATCAGGGTGGAAAATAAGTATTTGGTCAATAACAAAAATACAACTCAATACTTTGTAACATAACCTTTGTTGGCAATAACACAGGTCAAACGTTTACTATAGGTCTTTACCAGGTTTGCACACACAGTAGCTGGTATTTTGGCCCATTCCTCCATGCAGATCTTCTCGAGAGCAGTGATGTTTTGGGGCTGTCGCCGAGCAACACGGACTTTCAACTCCCGCCACAGATTTTCTATGGGGTTGAGGTCTGGAGACTGGCTAGGCCACTCCAGGACTTTCAAATGCTTCTTACGGAGCCACTCCTTTGTTGCCCGGGCGGTGTGTTTTGGATCATTGTCATGTTGGAAGACCCAGCCTCGTTTCATCTTCAAAGTTCTCACTGATGGAAGGAGGTTTTGGCTCAAATCTCACGATACATGGCCCCATTCATTCTGTCCTTAACACGGATCAGTCGTCCTGTCCCCTTGGCAGAAAAACAGCCCCATAGCATGATGTTTCCACCCCCATGCTTCACAGTAGGTATGGTGTTCTTGGGATGCAACTCAGTATTCTTCTTCCTCCAAACACGACGAGTTGAGTTTATACCAAAAAGTTCTACTTTGGTTTCATCTGACCACATGACATTCTCCCAATCCTCTGCTGTATCATCCATGTGCTCTCTGGCAAACTTCAGACGGGCCTGGACATGCACTGGCTTCAGCAGCGGAACACGTCTGGCACTGCGGGATTTGATTCCCTGCCGTTGTAGTGTGTTACTGATGGTGACCTTTGTTACTTTGGTCCCAGCTCTCTGCAGGTCATTCACCAGGTCCCCCCGTGTGGTTCTGGGATCTTTGCTCACCGTTCTCATGATCATTTTGACCCCACGGGATGAGATCTTGCGTGGAGCCCCAGATCGAGGGAGATTATCAGTGGTCTTGTATGTCTTCCATTTTCTGATGATTGCTCCCACAGTTGATTTTTTCACACCAAGCTGCTTGCCTATTGTAGATTCACTCTTCCCAGTCTGGTGCAGGTCTACAATACTTTTCCTGGTGTCCTTCGAAAGCTCTTTGGTCTTGGCCATGGCGGAGTTTGGAGTCTGACTGTTTGAGGCTGTGGACAGGTGTCTTTTATACAGATGATGAGTTCAAACAGGTGCCATTCATACAGGTAACGAGTGGAGGACAGAAAAGTGTCTTACAGAAGACGTTACAGGTCTGTGAGAGCCAGAGATTTTCCATGTTTGAGGTGACCAAATACTTATTTTCCACCCTAATTTACAAATAAATTCTTTACAAATCCTACCATGTGAATTCATGGACTTTTTTTTCACATTCTGTCTCTCACAGTTGAAGTGTACCTCTGGTGCAAATTACTGACCTCTGTCATCATTTTAAGTGGGGGAACTTGCACAATCGGTGGCTGACTAAATACTTTTTTGCCCCACTGTAAATGTTTACTTTCACACGCAAAGCACAGCATACTGATGTTTATCAATGTTAAAGCTTCAGTTGCTTATTATTTTGCAGCTTCACTTCGTTTGTGTGGTAGTGGATTTGGAAGCGGGTTTTGAGCGCGTGAGCTGGGGTGTATCTGAATATCAAGAAACACCGCAACCTGCTGTTCAAACCAATGAACTTCCAGATGAATATTATAATGAAACATGTGATCCAATTCCAGCATATACACTTTATTAAAAACATCAGAAGCAGAGCCCCCCCCCCCTAAATTTAAGAGCCCGATGGTGGTTGAGTTAGATTGCTGGCTCAGTGCTCACACAAATGAACTGGTGGGGTGTTTGAATCTCATGTACGTTTTATGTAGCACCGCCACCTGCTGTTCAAACCAATAAACTACCAGATGAGGTTGAATACATATATAAATAAAAACATTCAAGTGAAGAAGTTTCTACCATGTTTGGTGAGAGCACTGCAGAGTAGGCTGTCAGTTCAGGTCCTGTGTTGCTTGGCTGGACAGCTACTGTTATTACAACCTTCTGTTTAATATCAGCATCAAGTGAATGGACAACAGTTTGCTTTTTATATATAATCTGTATGTAAACAAATACAGACGTTTATTGAAAACTGTCAAATATGTACACACATGTAAAAATACGGAAAAATAAAGTGGGTTATTAACATCGACACAGGTATTTGATGTATTATGTCATGAGCTCTCCTCAGATCAAAGCACAAAATAATTATCAGTCTAATTATGCACATTTTTGCCATTTAAGCAAAAACAAAACATGCATATTCAATGAACTGTGAAAACAGACCATATATGATGCGCACAGTGAGGACAATGATTGGGAAACCTCAGCAGGATGAAAGTGTTTATGGAAGTTGCTGTGATTGCACAGTTAGCATTCCCAAAGAGCTTTCAGCTGGAGCCAATGGAATAATCACCAATTTAAGTTCACTAAGGCATTACACATTTTTAAAAAAAGGGTAAATAACAAAGCACATGACTTCTATAGTGAAACAAACAACCACAAAAGAGCAGGGTTCACTAAAAGACACTATAAGTAGAGACTGGCAGCAAAGACGATGTCTCTCTTGATCTTTGTTATTCCTGCAGGGAGAGAAACACAATTCAAACTCTGTCACAACTTTTACATGAACAATTACAGAATCTAGTTTTGGCTTCTTCATAAAACGTAAATGGTTTGTTAAAAACATGCACTAAATGCATGCACTAAATACATGTACTAAATGCATGCACTAAATAAAGTTTATGATGCACAGGTGTACTATCAATGTAGTTTTAACAATACAAAAATAAATCTAACAAAAACCAACAAAAAACAGTGAAAAATGTCCAACTTTTTAAGGATTTGTCATGTTAGACTACATTTAGAAAGGGAGCTAATATTCATTCAAATGAAAAATTGGTGCAATGTGTTTCCTACCTTCAGCAAACTTATTCTCCAGCTCTGTGTTGCCGATGGCTTTAGATGCAGAGCACATTTGTCTCAGGACCTCCTCCAGACGACGCATGCAACGGATGATGCTCCCTAAACAGAAATCCAGAGTGTAGATACATGTGTTAGAAATCTTTGATTATATATCTATCTATCTATCTTTTTTTGAGAGTAAATGTGTTCACTTTGTATCAAATAACTCATCTGACCCACAAAATCTGCCTCAAATAGAAAATATTTCCTAATACTGGAGAAAGGAACCAATAAATTGTGATCTTAATAATTAAACACCTGCAGATTGTAAGAGAAGTAACAAACCTTCAAAGACGTCGGTCATTTTGCAGATTTGAGCAAACGTGGCCCCGTTGGCCCAGGCATAAACCACGTCCATTAGGTGGGGTTTAAATTGGTTCAGATAGCTCTCTTCGTCCACCTCCAGCTTGGCGTCTGCTGACACTTTGGCGATGCGCTTTGCACATTCCTGAACACAACAGAAACAGTGATGCTTTCATTTCTACTAAAGTTCACGCATTTAACAAGATACAGCTCCACTCTAATGCCGTCTCACCTGCATCTGTCTCAGCGGTGCAGCGAGCTGCTCAGTTAGTTTTGGCATCTCGCTGGCCTGGAGGAAAAAAAACACAACATCTAAATAATTAGTACAAGTACCATATAAATGTTAATGTTATTAAATCATAATACAGCATAACTCCTGCACGCATGTCTAAGTTTTTCAGAAAATACAGGAGGAATACAAGGAGGAAAGACATCAGTAATTATCTTAGCGAAGCATCAAATAAATTTGTGGAGGTTTATGAGGAAATTCCCAAACAATCTGAAGTCCATCCTTCTACAGTGAGGAAGATTATTCATTATCAAATGGAAAGACAGTTGCCAGGTGGGCATCCAAGCTAAATTCATAGCAAGGTCAGAATATGCAATGATCAGGGAAACTGCAAAAAATCCAAGAGCTGCATCTCACTCTATGGGAGTGTTGGCATGTTAAAGGCCCAAATTTCATGATAATTAAATTAGAAAAAGAATGAACAAGTATGCTTGTATGGAAGGACTACAAGGAGAAAGTGACTTCCCTTAGGAAGAACATGGCAGCATGGATAAGGTTTGCAAAGTTGCACAAAACAAAATGACTCATCAAGGAACCAAAGCATATCAGCAGCTCATATCACCTCTCACTAACTGGCAGGAGCGTAATGGAGGGGTCATGACTTTGCCTAATTTTACAGCCACTGTACCTGGGCACTTTGTAGTCATTGAATCAAGCACGATCTCCACTGTATATCGAAGTATCCTAGAATCAAATGTAAGTCTCCGTCTCACAACAATTTGAGATACTAATGTTATTTTCATCAGAAAGCTTAGGGCCTCCTAGGCTGCCGGTATCACTTTTATAAGCAGCCACATCTGCTCTTTAAATATTTATTGTGGTCTGGATTTTTATTTTTCAATACAGCAGTATTGAAGTCAGGTGGTATTTATACATATTCTAGTGTGCTATTTTGCATTCGAGCAGCTGTTTGGTCTGCAGATGCAAACTAATATTAACATGCACTTGATCTCAGTGAATATCTGTTTGGTGGCTCCTCTGAGAAGCTAATGTGCAGGATTAGAGGTATGTTCACGTCTGCAAGTTATCGAGAAGGTGATGAACTTGGCTCAATAAGTAACAAATGTACAATTTATTTTCAGGTGTTCTTCTGACCAACGCTGAAGTCCTTTAAAAACATGCTAATTGGCTAAAGTCCCCATCATCAACAGCTAAAATAGCAGCAGGTCGTCTTTAAAGACAACAGCTGTGCACTCACATGCGCACCGGATTTATTGGAAACATGACAGCTGCTTGTCATTATTCGCTGTGTAAACATTTGAAGCTGGCTAATAAGAGACAGTCCGATATGGGATTGAGGTCAGAATTTTCCCGTTCACAGGACTGAGCTAATGAGAAACCAATGAAAGTCTGTTTAAACATGTGCTGATGCTGGATCAACCTATTTTGAGAGTTTGGTGTTTGCTTTGACTGTAAAGCAGGAGAAGAAGCCAAGAATGTGAAAGCAGCTCGAACTTACAGGAATGGGAATAAGGTGTTTATTTTAGTGTTCGGGAAAAGATGAATCTTTGTACATCGAGTGAGTGATGCATTTGTGTTCGTTTGTCCCTACGTTTTCCTGGAAGACAAAGCAGGACAGCAGGGCGGTGGCTTGCTCAACTGTCAGATCATTGAAGAGACCGTTGAACATCATCTCAGTCAGCAGGAGCTCGTCGGCACTGGAGATATTTATACAGAAACTTAATTATATAATGACTTTGCTTCAATATCTTGATCTTTTCAAAACAGCAGCTATAAAAGAAATGTGAGGTGGAACACGGAGTAAGAATCTGCTTTTTTATGCTAAATATCTAATTGTAAGACATCAAAACAACAGCTAGGAATAGGAACTTTAGGTAACTCACGTAACCCCAGTTCTCAGGGTAGCATGAGTGAGATGCCCTTTTTGCTGGGGTGAAGTGAGAAAAACTGCTTATCTTTAAAAAAAAAAAAAAAAAAAAAAAAAAAAAATGGCCACATAGTAGTGCAAGCTTCATAAGGTTGGGTGGCTGTCCAACGTGGTCGTTTCAATCATCAGCCAATCAGGATTGTTGTAATGGAATAAGGCTTTTAAGGAATACGCAAGCAGGTGCATCCCATGCTGAGGCATCTCACTCATGCTGCTGTGAGAGCCGGGGTTACACAAGTAACCTGAAGTTTTCAGGTTCATTTACATTTTCTTCACTGTCCCAGCTTTGTGTGTGTGTGCCCCGCCCTCCCCTACCTGCTAATTTCACAGGCGACCCGCCCTTTCATCTCAATGACGTCAGAGGGACTGGCAAAGCCAAGTCTTCGAAGAACTCTCTTTCTGCACTTCAGCTGGTCCATCTGCAAGATGGTTCGCGCTTTTTTGAGGTCTCGCTTGGCTGTTCGAACATCTGCTGCGATCTGAAACACACACACACACACAGTTATGTTATGCAAATTTCTTCATTTTTAACTTGTTGAACTTTGATTTCAGGGTTTCTTAAAGTCTCAAAAAGCTGTGTGATAGGTTCCAGTTTAGCACATCAGAAAACTTCAAGCAACTTTAGCTGTCAGAGTGATGAAGAGGAATGTGAAAGACAATTGCATCAGATGTTCATGTGCATGCTTATCTCATACCAACTATTTAATTTATCCACTTCAACCTCTTCTACTGTGTTTAACACACACACACAAAGACTTCACCAGCACTGCTCATCGATCAAAGACAGAAGCAAAGACTTCTCTGTAATGGTGACTGGATGTGTTGGTAAAGATAAGTGACATCACAGGAACACTTAAAGCTAAAGCTAAGACTTTTTAGTGCTTGTGCATCTGTAAGATGTGCTGAGTTCAGCCAGTGCTACCTGTTTGGCTAAACAAATAATATAAATGAGACATCAGAAATGGTAGCATCTGTAAAAACCAATAAAAAGATGAACCTGAGGATTAGCAGCAGTTTTGTTTCATTTTGGTGTTCAAAGAAAGCAAAATTAAATTTACTGGACCTCTGAATGTAGGAATAACATTCACAAGCGGTCATTTTTCCTGTTTGCCTGTATGTACATATTTGACCACAACTGAACAGAAAAATCCAATAAAAAGAAATCAAGTCTCATCTAACAAAAGGTACTTTTTGTAGATAAACAGGAAAGTTCAAACATTGAGAAATTAGAGTGTTTAGCTGTTATTTGTTATAGTAACCTGTTGTGGTATAGACAATACACCCCAATATCAATCAAAGCTACCAATAAATAACCCTAACCAAAAGTGATGTTTTGTTCCAACACAAAGGTGATAGACAACTAAATACTTTGTTAGTACCTTGTTGCGATATACGGCCCCACAGGGTAGTAACAAAGTGTTCAACAGTGTAAGAACCTTTGAATTCACTGAAACAGTGCTCAGAGTCGCTTCCAGAGAAGCCATGATCAAAACCATTACCAAGTCAGAGAAAAAGCAAAGAACAACAGGTTATAAATAAAAATGGCAAACTGGAGACCAATACCCACACTCATTAACTCAGTCCTAGCCTTCAGGCAGCTAATTCTCACACTCTTTATTTTCACACTCTTGATCAGCGGTGTGATGAGGCAACTGGTTAAAACCAGCCACATAGTTGTTCCCGACCGCATAGCATTACGCACGCTTACTAGTTTACAGCTGACACAGTGGATACCCCAGTGACAGTGATGTTTACTTACGCAAACATCACTTACCAGGCAAACACAAATGCAAATCATGCCACTACAAGCTAGGTTAGCCCAGTTTGCCACCATTTAGTTATGCTCTCATAAGGCCTGACAATTAGCAGGACATCCCATTGCTTGAAATTTGACAAAGTTTCTCACCAGAGCTTTCTTCTCACAGAGAGAATAGACAGATTCCAAGTTGGGGTCACTGTGCAGGGGATGGGTGTACATGCGGTGCTCAAAGGCCTCAATCTTCTGAATAACTTTCTTTAATGCAGGGTCTTTGATGCCCATGTCATCTATGGGGTCAAGCAGAGGAACACCATCTGGAAAACGTTTCTGCACCTCCTGTGGACAAAATGATTGGAGGGAAAAAAATGTAAATGATTCACACTAATATCTTCAACACCTTGAGAAATGGCTCTACTTTGTACCTGTATGGACTTGAGCATGAGCTGTCTGTTGTCGTAGGGCCTCAGGTCTTTGGGGATGTAAAGACGAACTGAGCTGACAGAAGTGAGGAGATGGAGCATCACTGGAACCACCTGGGCAGAAAAAGGTGATTTTAATTATGGCGCTCCCATTTGTGTATATGAAGTTATGTGTGTTCTTGCGATTGCTCCACCCACCTGCATCTCTCCAGTCTCCCCTGGAGCGGCAGGTTTAGCAGCTTCAGTTGCAGCATCTTTCACACTGTCCTTACTACAGTGGACCAAAACCTCCACGACATACAGCGGCTCTGAGTCTGTAGTCGTCTAAATGGGAAATGTGTGTTAGTCATAGCCACGGGACCTTGGATTCATCTACAGGTGCCACTAACTTACCTTAACATTAGTCTTCTTGCAAAAGTTTACAACCACTCCCCAGCCAAAGTCAGCATCCTCATTTTTTACCTGACAGATGAAAATACAGACTTGTTAAATGATGTGAAAATCTTCCATTATTACTGCTGGTCTAAGCGTAAAGCAGTACCTTGACAAGTCGCCCAGGCTGTAAGAAGGGCAAGCAGTATTTGGGTTTGTGGATGAACTCCTGGATTTCTTTACTCAGTTTGGCCAGCTGCTGTCTGATTTTAAAGTAAGTGACCACACTCTCTTCATTGGGAATCTCAATGGTGTGGTACTGCTCCTCCAACTTCTTAATTTCTGCACAAAAACAGTCATTTTAGATTCATCTTAGAACTAGATCACACGTAATTCATACCAGACAACTGAAGATGACACTGTAAACAGTCATCATACTACAAATATACATATACATGCTATTGAAGTCCGTGATTGCTATTTGTGTTCATATTTGTATGTCTGTCAGTTACTACCCAAGTGTGTAGTGTGAACAAGTGCATACAGAAATGCTTACTCTCCACTACACCAGGCAAAGCCCTGTAGTGTTGGAACTGGTAGAAAGACTTCTCCAGCATGTATTCTGGGTTGATCTCCTCCACACGCAGCAGGTTGAGCACCATGTTGTAGGTTAAGTGGAAGGCACTGTTCAAAGGATCTGCAGAGCCCTGCACAGCAGGATTAAAATGGTTAAAATGATTAAAATGTCAGCGATTCCTGACAAAGAACAACTTAAGAATCACTTTTAAAACTTTGGATTCAGTGGTTAAAATAATGCTAGGGACTAAAAAACCTGAAAGTGATGGTAAAAAGCATTTGCAGCAGCCTGGTTAACAGTACCTTGAGTAGCTGTTTACCCACAGCTGGGCTCATCTTCTCATCCACCATGAAAATAACAATCCCTCTGTCGTCCATTCCTCTCCTCCCAGCACGCCCAGACATCTGGATATACTCACCTGATGTTATCTAGACAAGGTGGGAAGATAAATTATATTATAGAACGTCTATGTACATGTGAAATATATGTACGACTGAGAAACTGGTTAAAACAGCATAAATGAAGGTGGTAAAAACAAAACACTGAACATCTGCACATTTATTCAATTACTGCCTAGGCAATTATCTGCATTGCTATGAATCTACATCACTCATCTACTGTTCATTGAATCACACATGGCACTGACTAAGCTCCACATTTTTACCTCTCTTTGCAAAAAAAAACCAAACAAGAGTTTAAATGATCAGATCTTCATTTCACACATTCTTGAGAGCAGCTCTTGAGTTGGAAGAGAGTTTTTTGAAGAATGAAGGTGAAGTGTGAGTGCCTGTGTGGAGTTTTGGCACCATCAGAGGCAACAGATGTTTCTGATGAACCTCTTGGAGGGCAGTTTCACTCTCTCTCGCTCATTCTCTTTAATCCCTAGAGCACCCCCTTGTAAACAATATGTGGCTATTTATGTGCCAATACAAGCTGCAACGCTTGAAGACCTTATAAAGGCTTCAGAGCAACATGCTACATAACAACTGCACACTTGACAGAGCAGCTTTAAAGCACAATTTATGGCGAGCTCTGCATTTTACTGGCCTCAAACAGAAGCCATAGACAGACAGATATCTTTCTGGAAGTGCAACTTTTCCAAACATCCATACTAATACTGCTGCTGAGAAAATTCTGTATTAAAGACATAAAAGAGGGGGAGACCATTGTGTTTGACTGCGTGAACTTACAAAGCGGTGATTCTTGCCATCAAACTTGCGTGCACTGGTGAAGAGCACAGTGCGAGCTGGCATGTTGATGCCCATGGCGAATGTCTCTGTGGCAAACAAGGCCTGCAATGGAAATAAGGAGCATTAAGCTCATCTCAATATTTACATTTTATCACTTACAAATAGACACTGATCCTCGAGGACTAATAAACATGTTCAAAGTGTTCCTCATAAAACATTTGGAAAGCCATTTTCTTTCAAGTGCAAAAAACAATCAAACAAAAAGAAAAACCAACACAAAAGCAGGATTTCCCGTAAAGTTTGGAAACTTGTCACAAACCATTTCTATTGGTTTGTGACAAGTTTCCAGTCTGCATTGACTAAATCTTAAAGTTGTGATAAAAAGCCTTTAATAATTACCTGACTTGTGTCTAAGTCTGGATTACAACACGCTGAAACATCTGCTTCTCCAGATGTAAGAGTATTTCTAATTATGTTCTTTTATTTGCCTCCATTTTAGCACATTTTCTTCATTTCACAGTGTTACTGCCATAACAACCAGAAATGACCAACAGCTAAAGTGTAACTCTGTAGTTAAAGTAAAAAGACTGAAGACAAGACTGAAGATAGGCACACATTATCATGAACTGGACGACTGGTTACTTTAAAGATTAGTTTTAATTACACTTGAACAGACTCTCTCAAGGATTCCATGTCAACATATTCATCAAATCCATTAATATGACTATGTACTAAACTTTTGCGCAAATTAAGTATTTCCCCTAAACGTCTGTTACAAACACACTTTTGAAATTTTCAGTCCTGCAGAGACAGACAAATCTCATTAAAGTTAGAATCACCAGTACCTTGAGGAGGCCTTCAGAAAAGAGGATCTCTATGGTCTCTTTCAGGATGGGCAGTAGGCCTCCATGATGGATCCCTATCCCCCTCTTTAACAGTGGCAGCACATGCTCGACCTGAAGAACACAAACAAGCTCATTACTGTTGAACTTCTCTCTCAGTGACCGTTTTGATCACAGCTGACGAAACCAAAACCAACATAACCCTTGTAATGGAAAAGTGTGTGGTAGGGTTGTGCTTTGCCGTTGCTCGTGTTGTACCCAATAACAGCTACTAACGCTGTTACTGGGTACAGGACTGATTTTAACAGGACTCATCACAGGAGGAAACAGTGAAGCTTTTTGCTAAGATTTTACAAGGTGTTAAGATCAGGTTCAAAAACCATGTTTAAATAAATAAATAAACCCTTGACAAGCTCAGAGAAAGCTGAGTGTGAGAGCATGTAGAAACACTTACCTGAGGCAGTTTCTTGTCCTCATCTGATAGACAGTCCACTGCATTGTTGAAAACCTCCTCCACCAGACGTTTCTCATCATCTGTAACAAAGAAAGGAGTCAAGTTTGAGTGATTTTAAAATATTATTCAACACATAATTAATCCTGGGAAATGTGGGGTTAACGTGGACCAATGGAGATAGGGGGTTTTGGGGAATTGCCTACAGAGAAACATCAACCACTCAGGAATTGTGCAAGTCTCTGTTGACTTTGGAGTTTTTGTGCCAAACACATTATAGTATTTGCTGTTGCTGGTGGGCGGTCTCTGTCCATCTCAGTCCATGTGGACTGGCCCATATTCATGGAACCACTTCAAGTCCAATAATTACATTTGTAAGGGGATTTTGCTGTAGCTAAAAGCATAAACAAATAAAATACTGAAAACTTCTTTCTTGCAACATCAAAGGTGTTGACAACTTTATCTCCTTTTTCTGACGTCAGACTGTGTGCTGTGTTACTGTTTGTAGGCCTCTGGTTGGCCAGCATTTCTAGATGATCAGAGTTATATCACCACCTGTTGCTTCGGCATCAACAGCATGCCAAAAATGTTTTGCATTTTCATGTGGAGAGATATTTTTCAAAACAAACATGGAAAAAAACTCATTTTAAATAAGACCTGTATATATGTGGATATACCCTTTTTCTCCGATCTACTGAAATTATCTCAGTATCTACAATTTTTCTTAAGAAAAACAAAAAACAAAAGCTTTACTGAAACCACAAGAACACAAGAAACTTGTGAAAATGAGGAACTGTCTTTGGCACAGTGTCTCCATTTGTTTTGTGCAATACTGATAAATGTTTGGCGATCTGCACGGGATTTCAGTGCTGGAACAGCTCAGTGTGAAAACAAACCTTCTCATTTACAATAATGTCACTGGGCAGAAAAAACAAACTGAAATGGGGAAGGAAAAGATCTCCCACTTAAGATTTGACGAGCATGTTTGACTTGGAGCAGGTGGATGTGAGCCAAGCTCAGTCTGCTGCTGGACTGTCTCCAATCATGCGGAGATTTATTCTTATGAACCAACTCCTCCACTTATCCGTTGGACCAAACAGCAGCACCAACGGTGAAGGCACAATAAGCTACACTGATGGCACTCACTGGGTGAGGAGGATAAAATTACATTCCCTGCCAACAATTTAGCAATGTTGATTTATTTGCCAAATCTCATCTTCTTCCCCCGCTCTCTGAACAGTTTGTCACAAAAACAGGTGGTGTTGATGTTTCAGTTGGCAAAGAAAATCCATTTGCCACCTCAAAAATCTGCTCACTGACTGGTCTTGTGACCTGACACCTCATAAGTGACAAATGCAGTGAAGCTATTGGTCATAAAAAGCAACATCACTGTATAATAATATTCTCATGATCAAATTATAAAAAGTCAATCATTTCTATTCTTATTAGAGGAAAAAATAAGCTTTTAATCTGTAATATTCAGAACTTGACTGACAAAGAGTCTGACCTCACCTCATTCAGCACACAGAGCTACAAGCCAAATGCCAGAAACACATCCTTTGATATTAATCTATCAGCTTAGGTGTCAGCAGTAAACTTTCAATTATTCACACATTGCACTTATCAAACAACACGTTTGCAAAGACCTTCTCAAAGTCTATCGGTGCTTTCATGACTGCAAACAACTTAACTTGACTGACTATACTGCTACTCTCACCAGAGACATGGCCGCACGCTTTCGTGGGGAAAATACTGACACACACACACAGATTAGAGTTTCCAGGAATGCACATACCTCTGTTAAAGTCCAGTTTAGCCACCTGCAGAGCGTAGGCCTCACACTCTTTCTTACTGAAGCTGAAAATAATCACTGGCTGGAAGTTCCTCTCCATGATCATCTTCACTATCTTGAACACGCTTGATGGGCCTGATTAAAGTACAAAGACATGCAATCTTATATGAATTACTGAATCAAAGATTTTTACATTAAAATCCAGCAAACCCACACACCTTTAGTGCCTCCTTTCCTTCCTTTTGGATCCCACTTGGCACCTCCGCTGCTGCCCCCAGAATCCCCAGCATCTCTCAGCACCTGCATAGCTGTGTTGAAATTGTCCTCTCTGAATTCTCCCTGGAGAAAAATACAAACACAAAAAAACGTCCTGAATTATACATGACCTTATAGCAGCTGTTTCTAATTGGTGCATCCAGATTTAGAATACACAAATTGTTATTTTAGCCCCACTTGTGTAAAGCAGAATTATCAGTGAAGGAGATGAAGCCGAGTCCAAAGAGTTATTCATTCATTTCTTCTGAAAAGCCCTAATGAGTGTTGTTTCCACGTGTCCTTACATTTTCATCAACAACCAGGTGGAGTCCATCACCCCCTGCTGGAAAGATATAGTGTTGCAGTGGAGTGGGGCGGTAGTCTGTGTAGACCACATGGCATGGCTACAGGAGACATTAGAAAAGCATAAATCAATAAACAAGAAAAACTACCCTAAGTCACTCATTTAAACTGTCACCTTCTCACTTAGGGACATTATAAGAACTTTAATTATACTATGAGGCAGTACAACATCCCACCTGCTTGTGTAAGTGACAAATCCACTCAGCAAACTGTTTGGCATTGGGGATGGTGGCTGACAGGAAAACATAATGCACATTATCGGGAAGAAGAATGATGGTCTCCTCCCAAACCACGCCACGCTCTGAAATACACAGACCAGTGAGACGTGTTACCAACCAAAAGCCATCATGTGACATTTTTTTAACCACAGGGTTAAAATAAACTTTAATTCAACTGAGCCTTAAGTGCTGCTGTTGAGAAATCAGTAAATGAAAAGTCGACAAAGAAGGTATAAACACTGATTTTTCATGCAATTGTTTTACTTTGCTTCCATTTTCATTCACGGCCTCAACTGCACCAGACTGCAGGAAATAAATCGCTAGAAAACATGTTAACGTGTTTACTTTCCTGCGTTTTCTCTATTTCAAATATATATATTTAATTTGACAACATGCCATGTGCAATTTTTTTTCAACAGTGTATTAGTAATCTTAGAACATATATTGTATGGACAATTGAAAGCTGCGGGTCCACACCTAATCTTTGAATTCAGACATTTCTGGTGTTACTGCAGGTGTGTAAAATCATTCCTAAAGCCATGCAGTCTGCCTTTGTAGAAATAAAATGAAAGGGTTGTTCTAAAGGGCTCACTGAATTTGAATGTGATGCTGTAATAGAATGCTAATGTTGCAGCGAGTCACTGTGTGAGGGATCCAAGTCAAGTATCCATCCATAACTTACTCATGAATTCTGTTTGTACCCAGGAGAAAATCTATTTGATTCTTGGATGTTCAAAACACACTGATCTGTAATTTTACAGATCGTCTGCATCACTTTTCTATTTTATACCCACCCGTGTCTCTCATGTAATGGATCTCATCGAAGATGACCCACGCCACTTCCCTCATGATCTCAGAGCCTCGGTACAGCATGCTCCTCAGAATCTGGGAGAGAAGAAGTTTATCATTGACCGACCTCTGGATTGAGCAGCATCAAAAAACACTCTTCAATAAGGATATAACTAGCAAATGTAATAATGTCTCAACTCCACACAAAATTGTTTTTTTTTTACCTCTGTTGTCATGACGAGGCAAGAGGCAGTGGGGTTGATGGTGACGTCACCTGTCATCAGTCCTACATCTTGAAACTCTTCGTACATCTCTCTGTACTTCTGGTTGGAGAGAGCCTTGATGGGGCTGGTGAAGATCACTCTCTGCTTCTCCCTGAGAGCCAGCGCAATGGCATATCTGCAGAAAGATATCAGAGAAAGCCATTAAAAAATGTTTTTAAAGAACTATGAACACCTACTGAGCACAATTGCTGACCAGTCTTCATGTTTTAGTTCATATTAAATGAAAAATGTTTAGAATACCTGTTTTGTTTTGGTTCAGTGTTATGACCAATCAGTGGGCTATAAGGGTTCATAATATCTCTCAGTGCTGCTTTCCAGCGTGTCAGTACATTTACCAAGAAGGCACTGATACAGCACAACAGTGAGTATCATCTCTAGTCTCTATAAACTGTTAATGGTCAGCATCACATTTTCTGTAGTTTGAGTTTAAATTCTAAGCTGTATTTTAGCCAAATATAATCAACTGGAATGAGGAAAAATGTGATCGCTCAGTATAAATTGTTTACTGATGACACTTACTCAGCACAAACAGTCTTCCCTGCAGAGGTGTGTGCAGACACAAGCACAGACTGGTTGTTGTCAATACATAATATGGCCTCCCGCTGGAAGGGATCGAGAACGAAAGGGTACTCCTGCAAGACGAGTAAGATGTATCAGAACAAAAGGAAAGCAATCCCACGGTAATGTCAGTTCGTGAAAACTCAGACTAAGGCCCCTTATACCTTGGCTGCTTTTCCCACTCGTGGTTTCAGAGGTTTATATTCCTCACTGGCAGGAAGAGCAACCTGTCAGGGAAGTACAGAAATGGCAACAGTTATCATCACTATTTTTTCTGCTTGTTTATTTAAAAATGAATAAAATTCTTAAAAAACCAAACAAAAAACAACAGATTTTCTTTACCTCATGTGAACATCCTTCCACTGTTTCCACTTGCTCCACCTTCACCTGAGGCATAAATTCTGCAAGACTGAAAAAAGAAAGAAGAAATAGAACAAACTCTGATGTGAATGAACTCACATAATCAAAATGTTTATCAGAGGGAAAGTGTGATTCGTGTGGAAAACGACACTCAAGCCTGACATTAACTGGCATAATGTGAGCTTATAACCAGCTCTTGTTGTTTAGCTGGGTCCTGTCAGCTGTCCGGAGACAGGAAGGTTCTATGTCTAATATGCTGACAATAACTGTGATGATATCAGGAATAATAAGCATAATTATGCACATTTTCATGTGTTAGAGCGCGCTCTTCGGAGTGCAGGTGAGGAGGAAGAGGATGACATTTTATCCAGTTGCAGGTTGCATTCTCTTTCCTTCACATTTTCACTTCATTGGTGTAGAGGAGACCTTCTCAGAGAACATCTGAAATAACATTTTGATGATGACACCTCCTATATTTCTAATTAGAATATGACAGTCATATGTAAGCCCTGTGATAGGCTGGTGATATGTGCAAGGGGTAACCCACATCTCTTCACCCTGTACACCTCTGACTTCTGCTACAACTCTGAATTATGCCACATTCAGAAGTTTGCAGACGACACAGCCATCATGGGGTGTATCTGGGATGATCAGGAAGAGGAGTACAGAAGTCTGGTGAGGAACTTTGTCGCATGGAGTCACACAAACCACCTGCAACTCAACACCTCAAAGACTAAGGAACTGGTTGTGGACTTCGGGAGGTCTAGAGCAGGTCCACTGCCGGTTCAGATAGAGGGGGAGGAGGTGGAGGTGGTCAACAAGTACAAGTACAAGTACCTCGGGCTGTGGGTGGACAATAAACTGGACTGGTCATGCAACACAGAGCACCTGTATAAAAAAGCCCAAAGCCGACTGTACTTCCTCAGGAGGCTGAGGTCTTTTAACATCTGCAGGAAGCTCCTGAGGATGTTTTACCAGTCGGTGGTTGCTGGAGTACTTTTCTATGCTGTGGTGTGCTGGGGGAGCAGCACAGCAAAGAAGGACTCATCCAGGCTGGAAAAACTGATCAGGAGGGCTAGCTCTGTGGTCGGGATGAAGCTGGACACTCTGGTGACAGTGGCAGAGAAAAGGACACTAAAGAAACTGATGGACATTATGGACAATGCCAGGCATCCTCTGCACACGGCCATTAACAACCAGAAGAGTCTGTTCAGTGACAGGTTGCTTCTCCCAAAGACAAGAACTAACAGACTTAAAAACTCCTTTGTCCCACACGCCATCAGACTGTTTAACTCCTCTCTGGAGGGGAGAGGGAGGGGAAACAGGAGGACAAAGGAGGGGGGAACAACTAAGCTGTAGTGCCTCTTCACCTCACTGTGCAATACCTTTTGTGCAATACTTTTGTAAATAGTCAACAGTGCAATAGACCTCAATACTTGAAATGTGCAATTCACTTGTATTTTTATTCCTATTTATTCTATTTATCCCCTTCGTATATTTTATTTATATTGTCTCTGTATTTATATATATATATATATATATATATATATATATATATATATATATATATGTATGTGTGTGTGTGTGTGTGTGTGTATATATATATATATAAATAATATTCTGTAACTCTGTAACTTCTGTCGGTGCTGTGCTTTTTTGGAAATCGAATTTCCCAGAGGAACCCACCCGAGGGATTAATAAAGTTCTATCTAATCTAATCTAATCTCATGCTATGAGACCTGGGATAAGCTGCTCGATGATAAATGCGTGGATAAACATTCACAAGCAGGGATAATTTAAATATTTCTAATAATATGAAGCTGGTTTTACATCACTTTTTTATGCTGCTGAGCATTTTAATAACTGTGTCCACTAACACCCTGCATGAACACAACAAAGCTTCCCTTCTTACTTCAGTTCATTCGCCGAAACTGCCTCATGTCGAGGTTTCTTCACAAACACCACTTCCTCTCCACCATCACTGTCTGCCTCTCTCTTGACTCGGGCAGACGGACCGACATCTCTGTCTGTTTCATTTTTGGCTGCAGCTTTCCTATAGAGAGCAGAAACACACGAGCTGTTAGCCAACATGCACGATTCACCAATGAAGGGCACACAAACACTTAGCTACAAACTCGTGTTCAAGAGAAATGGGCTCAGAGTTATATATGCCATAATATTGTTAACTTTAAGCCCAATAAGCCTTTTTTTGTCCGGTGTTTCTTTAACGAACCAATGGCTGTTACTATGACTGGCACGAGCACCCATGGCACTACCGTCCTCGCGGAGAAAAAAACTTTCCAAAACAAACACAAAATTTTTCTCCAGAAAATACATATTTACCCCGGTTCTGCCGCCACACTCGACGGTACTTTTTTATTTGTGGTATTTTGTTGTTCATCGTCAAACACGCTGAACAAACCGTCTCCAAAGGTGTCAGCCATGTTTGTTAGGGGCACACTTCCCACAATACAGCACGAGGTTGTTTTCGGGTAATACTTCCGCTACGGCAACTGTGCGGGGCAAAAGGGGAGAAAACGTTTTCTCAGGTTCGCTCTTGATTTGATATCTTTACATCTGTCCGGCAATTCGCCGATGTCTTCCCATCACTCAGGCACATAAAGGACTCAAAAGCGGGCAGCGTTTGGATGACCTAATGGGGGGGAAGAAGAAGAAATCGCCACCGCAAGCAAGTGCTCCAGCCGCACCGGGGAATGGAGTGGTCGAGGAGCCGAGGAAACAGGCAGCCACCAGCAAGCCGGCTAAAGACAGCAAATCTAAAGGTGAAAATCACTCACAGCGTGAACATTTCACTCCACGGTTAAGGCGTTTGCACTGTATTTTCACTCCAATTAATAAGATTTTAGTATGAATTTAGCAGGCAGAAATATGGAGCATGACATGGGTTAATCACACATATTTTCCTGTACTATTACTGGATTTACTTTTCTTAACATCAACAGGGGCGATTCTAGGTTCAAACTTTTAGGGGGGCTCAGCTCCCAATCATAATGTCATGCATGTAGTGCCTTGTAATTAATATTCATGGAATATGCTGTTTCCAAATGAAGTTAAAGAACCATTTGTGGCAAAACACATAAGATTAGAATCATGCACAGCATTATTTCAGTCTCTTAATCACATAGAGGCGGTCCACTAAATCATCAAGCACTTTACCTTCCTCTTGGGTTGGGATCGACACTGATCCATTTTTAGATTTTAAAAGCATAAAAGTGCCTTTTAAATTGGCTTATTACATGAAGCCTTTTTGACTTTGTCGGAATCTCTGTTTAAACAAAACAAAAGAAAATTTAATTTCACTAAATTACAAAAAGCTCTGGCGAAAATTATGACCTTTGTGTTGTTGGGGTCTGTTTCAACCCAGTTATAATATAAGACAATAAAACAATAATTAGTGCCAAAACGGAAATCATAAACACACTGTGAGCTCACTAACACAGTCAGAGAGAAGTTAGGGGCTTCTCTCTTTAACTGTTTGTCTCCTTCCCTGAACAAACAGCCCCCTTTATCCCCACTGCTTCCCGGACACAGTCACCCGGATGGAAATGGACAGATGTGTACAGAACAACTCAGTTTAGTCGGTTCCTGGCAGAATACACATCTCCGGTTTGCAGCACAGCAATATGGATGACCCTCATAGAAGGAGGACAGTATAGATTATCAACAGGAGGACAAAGATGCATCTGATCTTGAATGAAAAAGAAGTCCATGGTGACATTTAGAATGGCAGTGATGAGGAATAACTGGATGCCTGCACTGGTGTTCTTGTTGAAGTGTTGAGATCCTGCAATGAGACTGCTGATAGTCTTTAGGATGCTGACAAGCTTGCTCCCATCAGGGATGTCTGGGTGAGATGGGTGCAGCTCCTTTGTCTGATGCTCAGACCAGGGCCAGAGGTGACGTAAGATGAACGTTTTCCAACTTATACTCCTTCTGGCAATACATCCAGCAAGTCAGGTAAATACGACTTAATGTGAGGGATGCAAAAACCAGCTGTGCATGGAATCAAAGATGACTGGAGGATTTCGAAAGGCAAACCGGCGAGTGGTTAAAAAAACAAAGGAAAACATCTAGTCCTTGATTTGACTACTGAACTGCGGGGACACAGTATCACCTATGACAGTTTCTTTACCATCTCTGATCTTGAACAAGAACTTCTCAGGATGAAATGTACCATGGTGGGCACAATAAAACAAAACTTAACAAAACAAAAGAAACCTGACCTGCCCCATCAGCTTCGCAGGTAAAGGGCCGAGCTCCACTTTCTTCAAAATATGCTTTTACAGACACTCCTGCAGCTGCTCCAAATTGTCCAAAAAAGAAAGAAAAAAACTTTTGAAAAAAGTTTTTTTTTTTTTGCCCTTTTCTTGAGGTAAATATGTAAAATAAATAAATAAATAAAAATAAAAAACTTGACCTGTAAGACCACAAGTTTTACTGTAATTAATAATATAAAAATATAGTTTTTTTTAATTCTCTTGAGGTTCAAGTTACCGTTTTTGTTTTTGTGGTTTTTTTGTGTTTTTTTAGATAACGTGAGGTATGCTGTAAAACGATAGGGTCTGGGGGCTATGCCAAAAAATTAAATCAATATTCTCTTGGATAAGGTAACTGATAGGTAACAAACATATTGGAGGATGAAACAGTGTTTTCAGGGTATTTTGGGGGATATTTTCCAACCTGTAAAACAATAAACCTGTTAGTAAATCAATGACATGATTTATTTATTTATTTTAAACGTGAATAGTGGATTAACTTGAAGTCTGACGCAGTGGTGTCTGTTTGTTGCTCTGTCTGTCCTCACTCCAGCTCCGAAGACCTACAGTCTTACCAACACTGCCCAGGTGGACACTGGTGGGGTCTCCGATAAGTCCATTCTTAAAGTAAGTCAAAAAGCTTATTATATTGTGTCAAGTAGCTTTCACGTTTAAAAAAACAACTTGTATTATTATAACACTGGGTGTGATTTTTACCTTTCAATAAAGGTTGCTATCCAAGCTGACCTGGAGAAGAAGATTATCAAATTGATCAATGAGTTCAGACAGGAGAATGGCGACAAGGGGCCCATATCAGGAAGACTTACAAGCAAGAAGTTGCTGGTAAATACAAAACACTTTGGTTCCTTCCAGCTGACTCACACTGAGTTTTAGTGTTTTGCATCCCTGCTGTTTTTCTCCTGATGTGCTTTCAGGACCTGTACACAGCTCTACAGAAGTTTAACTTTAAAAGGGAGCACATTGAAGAGGCGATGAAGAGTAGCATCCTGTACGGAGGAGATCTCCATTCTGCTCTCGACTGGCTCTGCCTCAACCTTAAAGATGGTAATACGGCATCAGCAGGCATCCAAACATCATTATCGTCATCATCATCGTGGGAGTCCTTAAAGGTAGAAGAGTAACTTTCTGGATTTATGATCTGTTTTGCTAGAGGAGCTGCCAGATGGTTTTAGCCAGCAGATGCAGGAGGAGAGTCAGAAGAACCGGCCTCGATTTCAGCCTCCAGTCCAGCAGAAACCTGCAGCTCAGGACCCTAAAGTGTCAAACAACACCACCCGCAGAGAGATCACCAAGGTTTGTACAGAGAGGGTGTGTTCGACGAAAAGGAGGTGTTCTGTCAAATAGTTTCTAAGTGTGTGTGTGGTGCTTGGCAGGCCACAGAGAAGGATGAAGCTGCCAGCATGAAGGATTGGATCTTAAGGTATGCAGAACAAAGCAGTGAAGAGGAGGAAGAGGAAGGTGGGAAGAAGACATGCAATCCTGAACTGGAAGAGAAGTTTGATCCAGTAAGTACAATCAGAGCCACTGAATTCTGAGATTCTCTTCATTTACAATTATAAGAGAAAACAGACACATATTCCAAAATGTTAAACTAAGGCTATGAGATTTTCTTACCAGCCTTTGTATGATGTTAAAAATGTGATCGTCTTTTGAAGTAAATGTCATTTAGGAAGTTGATTTTTCATTAATATGTCTGTATTCTTTTTTGCTGTGTAGAATGACAGGTATTTGATACTGACTGCTCAGCTGTTTGACGCTAAAGAAATGGCAGCTGCTGCCAAGACCAAAGCAGACAAGGCGGGGCAGAGGATGGCACAGGACAGGATACGCATCATACAGCAAGGTGTGTGTGCGTGTACATAAAACTAAGACAAAGCTGTAAACTCATTTTGCAAAAGAAAGCGTTTACATACACTCACAGGCCACTTCATTAGGTACAGTTTGCTTGTATCAGGTTGGACCCCTTTTGCATCCAGAGCTGCCTTCTTCGTGGCATATATTCAGCCAGGTGCTGGAAACATTCCCCAGACATTTTATCCATATTGATATGACAGCATCACACAGTTGCTGCAGGAAGCTTCCATCACAAGATGGGCACACTGTGGTCATAAAGGGATGGACAACATGTGGTGTTTAAATGATGCTTAAATGGTACCACAGGGCTCAAAGTGTGGCAAGGAATTATCCCCACGCTATTACCATCACCAGCCTGAATCACTGACACAAGGCAGGATGGATCCATGCTTTTATGCTGTTTACTCCAACTTCTGAGCCTACCATCCGAATGTAGCAGAAGAAGTCAAGACTTATTAGGCTGGGTGATAATTAGGTGACAGGAGTGGAATCTGGTGTGGTCTTCCACTGCTGTAGTCCATCTGCTTCAAAGTTTGACATTTCGTGCTTTCCCAGATGATCTTCTGCATACCTTGGTTGTAACAAGTGTCTGTTTGAGGTACTCTTGTCTTTCTATCAGCACAGAGCAGTTTCTGGCCATTCTACACTGACCTCTGACCTTTGGCATCAACATGGCATTTTCACCCAGAGGCCTGCTTCTCACTGGATCCTTTCAGTTTTTCAGATCATTCTCTGTAAGCCCTGAAGATGGTTGTGCACATGAGCAATCTGAATGATCAGATGGTACCAACATGCTCGCTTTGAACTCCAGGAAGGTGTTTTGACCATGTTTGAATTACTGCCATGTGATTGGCTGATGACATGTTTGTGTTAAGAAAGCAGTTGAACAGGTGTCCCTAATGAAGTGGCCTGTGAGTGTATACTATTTCCTGTGGGGATATTTAAGTTGTTTTTTTAAAATTGAACACGGTGTTTTTATTTTCTAGAAATGAAGCAGCTGGAGTCCCACCCTATGTTCAATCCAGCCATAAAAGTGGTGGACGCCCCTCAAAAAGAAAAGAAAATACTTCCTGCGAAGGAGGACAAAGAAGAGCTCGGCTTTAGTTTATTTGAACAAGCTGAGAAGGACCCGCCGGCTGAGAAAGGTACACGGGTACACTTTGTGAGCCAAACTGACACATAATAGAGGCTGTGCGTGTTTTATGCATCGTATATTAGCTTTAGGGAATGTCACAGTTCAGGAAATTGTGTGCAACTGCAAAAGCATGCTTTATGGATTTAAAAAAATCCATTCACAAAACTGAATACCGTAACATGTAAATGTGAGTTTGTCCTCAATGATGATCTCTGCTCATGGTTTGGGTGAATCGTAATAATCTGCACAGGTGGTCAAAGACGTTGAGGGAAAATGTCCTTCATTTGTGTAAGGTAGAAACGTGTAGGATGTTTATGTTGTTCACAAAGGTGCACAGAAGAGGAAACATTTTTTACACGTTATTCAAAGGGGACCTATTATGCTCAGTTTACTTTTTTTCACTTATGTGCTAATAGTGTGGCTTTGCAGGATTGATGGTTCATAATAATCCTTCTTTATCTTATACTGGACCTTAGTGCAACTGATCATTTCATCTGCAGTCTGAAAGAAGTCATTGTTGCCACGTTTAATCAGCATCCAGCGCGTTTAATGAACGCATCAGCTGATTTACTGTAAATAAGGACAAGCATTAAAATGTGCACTGTAAGATCCCTTTGAGAATCTGACCTTTTCTTACTTTTCTTTCTTGCAGTTGTGAAGAAGAATGAGCCCAAGGACATCCGCAACTTTGACTACACGGCTCGCAGCTGGACCGGAAAGTCTCCCAAACAGTTCCTTATTGACTGGGTCCGAAAGAACCTGCCAAAAAGCCCGCCGCCTGCTTTTCATAAGGTTGCTTGCGGCAGATACTGGAGATGCAAGTGAGTGTGTCTCCGTGCTTCTGGTTTTTGGTTCACGTACTTGGCTGTTTCACGTATTCCAAGTGATGTCTTTGCCCCAGAGTGCGTGTTCAGAGGCCAGATGATGTTCTGGAAGTTTGTCCCACCATCCTGACAGAGGACAGCATGCAAGCTCAACATCTGGGAGCCACTCTGGCACTCTACAACCTGGTTAAAGGACAGGTAGCAGTCACAGCGTACATGATGCAGTAGTTTTAGGGGTTTGGCCTGCTACATTTTGGCTTTGTTTTATTCGTCTTATGTGCGCGCAGTGAATTCTCTCCCCTGTTATTCTCTCACAAAGTCGGTGCACCAGCTGCTTCCTCCAACCTACAGAGATGTGTGGCTGGAGTGGAGAGACAGCGAGCAGCAGCAAGAGGAGGAGAGCCGCACTGCTGCCAACAAACCTCGAGACCAGTTCATCTCCCGCCTGCTGACCAGACTCAAACAGCAGCAGAACCAGAGCCAACGGCAGGAGTCTCAGTCCCAAGGTAAGCATGCATCGAGCGCAGATGGTGATGAAGAGCCAGAAGAATCATGGGAGAATTTGGCCGGTCTCGATATCGGGGAGAAAAGACAAGAGCAGGAGGACAAGAGTGAGAAAAGAGGTGGGAGGAGGGAGGTAGCTGATCTGGAGGCAGCCAGAGAGCTCTTATTAAAGCTGAAGAAGTCACCGCTCGCCCGCAAACTGCAGGTAAATACGCTTTAACTTCTCCACGTTTGCACTGAATGAAGCCGTGTTATTAAACGTGCGTCCCACCTTCAAGGCAGAGCGAGAGCAGCTTCCCGTCTTTCAGCACCGACATCGAGTCCTTGAGGCTTTGCAGCGCCACCCTGTGGTGGTGGTGGCCGGCGAGACTGGTAGTGGGAAGAGCACTCAGATTCCTCAGTTCCTCCTGGAGGACCTGTTGACCGGGGGAACAGCGGCACAGCCCTGCAACATCGTGGTGACTCAGCCACGCAGAATATCTGCCATGAGTCTGGCGTGCAGAGTCAGCCAGGAGCTAGGCTGTGAGGATGGACCAGGGTCAAAGGTGAAAATGCTTATTTTTTTCTTTTTTTCTACATGTTTATCACACCGTAGCCTGCCGTACTGACCCCGTTTCATCTTGAATTTAGTCGTCATTGTGCGGGTACCAGATCCGGATGGAGAATCAGTCCGGAGACTGGACGCGCCTGCTGTACTGTACCACTGGAGTTCTGCTGAGGAAGCTACAGCACGACCGGCACCTCACCTCTCTCACTCACATCATCGTAGACGAGGTACTTACTTACAGCTATGGATGCATTTCTTCTCATCCTCCTTCTTCTTCTTCTAATTCAGCATATTAAACTCCATCCTCTCAGGTCCATGAGCGCAGTGTCCAGTCAGACTTCCTGCTAACCATCCTAAAGGATGTTGTGATGAAGAGATCTGATCTGCAGCTGATCCTCATGAGTGCCACGGTGGATTGTGACAAGTTCTCCAACTACTTCAACCGCTGCCCAGTGATCAGCATTCCTGGCAGGACCTTCCCAGTGGAGGTAAGACAAGCTTTACCAGTTTGTTTTCATTCAGCATCCAACCGTGGACTCCAGGGGTATAAGCACTGGAGGACTTTTCTTTTTTAAGTCCGTAAGTTATGAAGTTGTCTTGTTAGCCTATCCTTCCTGTTATTCTGCTGTCTGTCATTTCTGACCTTAGGCATGACCAGAGTATCTCTAAACTTTTAGTTGCTGTAAATCTTGAGGCTTTCAAAGATTTTTTTCTACTCTTGTCTCCGTTTAATGTCAGCGAGAGTGGATATCCTTACCATTTCAGTCCCACTCACCCGCTGCTCTAAAACGTTTGTTTACAAGGGGGAGCCAATTGGAAAAAAGATAACTTAAGGGAGGAGGAGCTAAATTGGCTTGCTACTGACGATTAATTGAGGCGCTGCTCCAAATCCAGGGTTACTGGGAATGAGGCGACTCTAAATAAAATTATCCATCCATTTTCTTCCACTTATCTGTGTCCGGGTCCCCAGATAAACACCGAATTAATTAACGTGTCCTGGGTCTACTCCCGGAGCATCCTCCTGCTAGAACATTCCCGGAACATCTCATCCTAATCAGATGCCTGAACTACCTCAACTTGCTCCTTTCAATGTTAACGAGTAGCGGTTTTACTCTTGAATGAGTGAACTCCTCACCCTAAATCTAAGGGAGAGGCTAGCCATCCTTCGTAGAAAGCCCAAAATGATAGAACTGCAAATGACGCTGAATATCAGGGATGACCTGTATGTGTTTCTGGCCACCATGAATGAAAGTAGGGAGCAAGGATAAGGCCAAGAAGCTTAAACGTTTTCAACAATGTGTGTGTCTTTGTTTATTCCTTCAGGTGTTTCATTTGGAGGACATAGTGGAGCAGACGGGATACGTCTTAGAAAAGGACTCAGAGTACAGCCAGAAAATTCTTGAAGAAGAAGAGGAAGTGACAATCTCTGTCACACAAAAAGGTGGCAAGACTTTGCAGCACCAGGTAATGTCGGCTATCCTTACCATTTTGTCTTGTCCTTTTATGCCTCACCAGGACTCTGAAACAAGAGTGGACTGTCACTGTCCTGTAAATTATTCCTAAGTATGAGCTCATCAATGTGCGCCCCGTTGTTCCAGGAAGTGATAGTGAGGGACTCGTCCTCGGGCTGGGACCTGGGTCCTGACCTCGACCACTTCAGCAGCAGGACCCGACATGTGCTGCAGTATATGAACCCTAATAAGATCAACATGGACTTGCTTGTTGACCTCATAGACTACCTAGGTACACAAACTGGCAGCATTTGTCACAGATTCATTCATGTTCTCTATATTAAATATGAAATATCCGGGGTTTGGTTTGTTTTTTAAAACTTTGTCCTGTTTTGCTGTTGGTGCCGCTGCCAGACAAAGCTCCACAGTTTGTGGATGTGGATGGAGCCATTCTCGTGTTCCTGCCAGGTTTGGCTCATATCCAGCAGCTGTTCGACCTGCTGTCCTCAGACAAGAGGTTTCGGGATAAAACCAGGTGGCGTGCACGCACTGATCAGTAATCTAAAAGAAGTGGTGACACAAACTTCCCCCTGCCTCACTGTCACGTTTGTCTGTCTTGAAGGTACCGGATTGTTGCTCTACACTCGACCCTCTCATCGAAGGATCAGGCCGCTGCCTTTACAGTGCCCCCTAGTGGGGTTAGAAAGGTACTTCAAAATGTTCTACAATCATAGAAACAGTCAAGGAAATATTATGTGAATTGTATTTCGCATCATAACTGATCCTTCCATGTGTTAAACAGAACAAAAATCCTGTCTCTGCTTTGTGTCACTTTTAGATAGTGTTGTCGACTAACATTGCCGAGACAGGTGTGACGATTCCTGATGTTGTGTTCGTCATCGACACTGGGAAGACCAAAGAAAATAAGTAAGACCTCAAGAACAGCAACAGAAATGGATCTTGTCCAGTATGTTCAAGTCCACAAAAGTTGGAAAGTTGTGCAAAATGTAAAAAAATCACAAAAAAGAATGCAATGATTTACAAATCTCATAAAGCCGCAATTTTATTCACAATAGAACAGAGAAAACAAATGTTTAAATTGGAGAAATGTACCAACATTTGAAATCTTTTATACGGTCAAATATGAGATTTGCAGATCCTTGAATTCTGTTTTTTATTTAAATTTTACACAGAGTCCCAACGTTGTTGGAGTTTGGTTGTCTTTTTATTAGTGGGAAGACAATAAAGATATTGGACAGTTTTTGACCACGTGGCACTAGATAATAAACAAAAAAATTACCCCAAATCTCTCAACCAGATTTTATTGTATCATGTCATTTAGGAATTTTTAGGAAAAGATGACCCAAACATGAATAATAAGTACCTGCTTGTGTGTTACATGCATAGACATAACTAACTCCACTCTGTCGTCGTCTTTCAGGTATCACGAGAGCAGCCAGATGAGTTCCCTGGTGGAAACGTTTATTTCCAAAGCCAGCGCCCTCCAGAGGCAGGGAAGAGCAGGACGTGTCAGAAATGGCTTCTGCTTCAGGCTCTATCCAAAATACAGGTAAGAAGCTCATCGTCCACTAATGCAGAGAGCTGGATGGAACCAAGTCCAGAAAGCAAGAAATACTTCCTTATATCATCTTATCAAGAATGCAGTCAGCAGAAAAGACAGTAAGCAAAACCTTTCCAGTTTTAGGTCATGTGCTAATTTGTTGTGCTCTTTTTTTTTTCTTTTTTTTTTTAAACACCCTCCTAAATTTAGGTTTGATATCTTCATGGATTACTCCATTCCAGAGATTCTGCGGGTCCCACTTGAGGAGCTTTGTCTCCATATCATGGTATCTACACCGTTCTGATTCACACAGAAACAAAAATTCCCACACAGGGAAATCACTTGACTCCTCTTCCTCCTGTCCGGTAGAAATGTCAGTACGGCTCCCCGGAGGACTTTCTGAGCCGCGCCCTGGATGCTCCTCAGCCCCAGTCGGTCAGCAATGCTGTAAACCTGCTGAGGAAGATTGGAGCGTGTCACCCTGATGATCACATCCTCACCCCTCTTGGACACCATTTGGCGAGCCTGCCGGTTAACGTGAAGATCGGCAAGATGCTCATCTACGGAGCCATCCTGGGCTGCCTGGAGCCCATAGTAAGTCTAACTGTGCTGTGTGGTTGGTTCCAAGCGTGTGAGGATAACATCTTGTTTTGTTGAACTGTTTTAAAACGTCTTAATGCATTTTCAATCATCCAGGTAAATAAATCTCCAAAAGGTGATTCTGTTCATCTGGACGTAGCATTTTCAAGTGACTTATACGGGATATGACACATACGGGATCACCTGTAGTGATCCCGTATGTGTCAGGCTGAACTGTTTTGTTTCATATCTTCCAACTAATATTAACTAGAGACTTGTTTCAGGCAATCATCGCGGCAGCCATCACAGAGAAGTCTCCTTTCTTCACACCAATGAATAGAAAAGAAGAAGCGAACCTGGCCAAAGCTGCACTGGCAATAGCCAACTCCGATCACCTGACCATCTACAACGCATACCTGGGGTACGAACCAGTCTGAAGATTTTAAAAAGGCGTGGGTTTAATAATTTTATTAGAGGAAATGTTCGGGAATCATTTCCTTTCTTTGACAGTAACATTAGATATGCATTATTTTAGATTTCTTTGTGGTTGCGAGTCATCAGGAGACATTCTACATCTATTAAAAGAGCAGCCTGAAAAGAAGCCAGGAGGCCCATTACGATAAAAGTCAGGACATTCAGGAAGGCTATTTGTTACTTACTTGTGTCCATCATCATACTTTCAGGTGGAAGAACTCACAGACTGACGGCTCGAGAGGAGAAATGTCCTACTGTAGGAAACATTTTCTTAATCGAACGGCTCTCATTACAATAGAGGTAAAGATTCGAGTCCACTGCACGTTCATTACTTCATTTTTTATTAGGATTAGTTTTTCTTCTTCCATCTAATTCCATGTCGCTGACTCCATCTTCCCTGCAGGATGTGAAGCGCGAGCTGATGAAGATGATGGAGCAGGTGGGTTTCTGGTCGTCTCGCTCCTCGTCCTCCTCCAGCTTAAAGCCGCAGGCGGCCTCTATGTCCAAGCAGCAGATCTCTGTCCTGAATGCTGTGCTGACTGCTGGACTCTATGACAACGTGGCCCGGGTTTTATGTACCCCTTCTGTGGACGTGCTTGAGCGCGTGGCCTGCACAGTGGAGACGCCTCAGGGCAAGGCTCAGGTCCACTTTTCCTCTGTTAACCGCAACCTGCAGACGCACGGCTGGCTGCTGTACCAGGAGAAGGTATGGATGAAGAGTGTGTGTGTGTGCACGCGTGTGCGAAGGCCTTATCAGTGATTCACACTTGTGTTTAAAAACATGTTCGTATTTTTTATCCGCAGGTGAAATACACCAAGATCTACCTTCGAGACACCACTCTGATTTCTCCTTTCCCCATGCTGCTGTTTGGAGGCGACATTGATGTTCAGCACAGAGAGAGGCTCATCACCTTGGATGGATGGATTCATTTCCAGGTCAGAGGTCACGGGGATTACTTTAGGATTAGTTTAATATAGCTTCCATTTGAGGCAATTTGAGTAGAGTGAACTCATTGTCATGTTCAAGAAACCAGTTTGATGATTTGAGTTTTGTGACATGGTATGTTCAACAGAAGATGGTACACTGATGGTACAAAATATCCTCCACACCATCACATCACCACCATGCTTTGGTGTTGTTCGCACCAAATTTTGACCCTACCATCTGCAAAAGTAGAAATAGAAAAATGCTGCCCGTCTGTTCTCAATTTCTGCTGTTGCAAGCTTTTGTCTAATTTTGGTGAGATTGTGTGAACTGTTGCCTCAGTTTGTTGTTTCCCAGCAGTTTAGATCAGCAGATCTAAACTGTGTTACTGAAAAGTGCTGCAGAATTAAGTTCTCTTTGTGTCGCTCTCGTTAAAAGGCTCCTGTGCGGATCGGTGTGATCTTCAAACACTTGAGAAGGTTGATGGACTCTTTGCTTGAAAGGAAGCTGGAGAACCCGAGGATGAATTTGGAGGGTAAACCGACACATTCTATCACCAAAAAATGTCTTTGTCACCACATAATGTACATAGTACATAGGAAATGAGTCGTTATACTGAGATACAGACAAGTGTATTGTTGAATTTTGTCTTTTCATTTGAGTTTTCTTCACATATTGCTGTGTGGAAATGGAATTAAACTAGCAGTGACTAAAATTGTGCCCAAGCTGCTCTGGAAACATTTAATTGTTTAATCGCTTAGCTAAGCTACATACAGACAGATCTAACTCAGTGTTCTTGATGTAGGTGAGGCGACAATCCGGATAATTCTGGATCTGATCAAGTCAGAGTATGCTGCGTAACAACAAAGCAACTGAGGATCTGAACCCCACTCCACCATGCAGAATAAACACCGTTACGATGCGTAGCAGCCAGTGGACAGAGGAAGTGACCCTTCCCAGGAACTCTTTACTCACATTGAGGAGGACTGTACAATTTGAGATGCATAAAGTCATGTTGAAATGTACGGAAAAAAAAGCAAACAAGACCACAAATAAAATAAAGCTGATTTGTTTTATATTTGAAATGGTTATTTTGTCATGGATGATGATCATGGGAAAATATTATAGCTAACATACAACCTGTATAAACACAGGGATCAGAAAGAGCCTCAATTTACAGTGCTGTGGAAAAGCCTTGAGCCACCTCTCATTTCTGTAGTCGAATCTACAAAAAATGCCAAAGAAAACACAGATTACCGGTAACAGGCATAAAATAGTGTTTTTGAACCCAAAGAGCTATTTGCTGAAAACTTGGCATATATAGAAAACTGTACAGAGGAGGACAAAAGCAGTTGCAGGTATAAAAACTATCTACAGCAGATTAACAGTATCTGAGAGTCATGTCCTTAGAATACGACAAGATCCAAAGAGCTGACACAGGAGACGAGAGGGATCTTCAGATGATTTATCTACTGTTTGCCAAAGCCCCATCAGGAATGGTCTTGGTGGCTGTCAAGAAGTCCTTCTTAAGGAAGGGAATGGGGAGAAAAGGCTGAGGTGTGCCAAACTGCACAAAAACTGGAATCAAGATGAGAGAGGTGGCTACAACCACCTGTATATCACAGTTGAGGGTCTGTCATCGTTGGAGCTGCATCTTTTAACCATTGTTAAAAAAAAAAAATGCAAAAATTGACAGGATTAAAAATGTAGAAAAGTACAGTCAGATTTCAATAAATAACGCAATACTACATAAAGAGTGTGACAGCAATAGCTTCATCTCTTAGCATGACAAACACAACCACGTGATCCTAAACACACTGCCACTGAAGTGAAAGCATGCCTGGACATAAAAATGCCCACTAACAGTCATAGATTGGCCTCCCCAGAGCCTGTATCTCAACATTACTGAAGCAGTGTGGGATCATCCTGAGAGAGAACAGAAGAAAAGGCAGTGAACATTTGAAGAAGAGCTTTGAATGTCCTTCAAGAAGCCTGGAGAACTGTTCCTGTAGACTACTTAAAGAAACTAGAAGCAATTTTGACTAAAAGAGTTCAGGCTTGTTGAATAAATGCCATTAGAATTGTACGCTTTATTTCCATGTTTGTTTGCACACGTTTAAATAAATTGTTGCACTTATTAAATGTAAAGGAATGAGGGGTGTCTGAAGATTTTTGTACAGTATTGTAAAAACACTGTTTAATGAATAAAAATGTCTCAAGAAGTGCAGTGAAGAACAATGTCTTTAACAAAAACCAACAGCAGAATCAAATGCTATCTATTTACTTTTTGCTACAAAAAGTCGTTAATATGGGCAGAAGAAGAAAAAAAAACACAGTGAAACTATTACAATCCTCCTCCAATATTCAGAAATATTTTATAAATCATCATCACACACATTTTAATAACAGGAATGTTGGTTCAGAGCATAAAACCTTTAACCCTTGTCTGAAAAAGTGTTGGGTGCAGGTTGCACTTGACTAGGGTGTGTCTACTATGTGTGCATGAGGCTTTCTCGTATACCTGTCAGCTGACGTGACACTTTCATACTCAAGGGGAAATGAAACCTAGATTACACAGGATCTTATTGTGTTTGAAATATGAATAGACTATTTTTTTTTAAATAACTAAAAGTAAAATGTGACGCAGTCATGTAGAAGAAAGAACCTTGCGTGACACCAACACATTAAAAGGCTGTCTGTCAGCACAATGAGCCCCTACATTAATACAGGAATTCGACAATACAGCTGTAGATGTTTATCACTAACGTACTGCAAAAGCATCACCATTTAAGTCTGTTCTACTTTTAAAAACAGAATCAAGTACTCCAAAATAAAATGTTCACTATTACTTAAACCTAAAACTCTATGTGCATTTATGACACACGTTTTCCTCTTTGGTATGACCTTCTTTTTACAGGAAATCAAAAAAGAGGAAGTGAGGAGAAGTACAAAGTAACCCTGAGGTTTGACACAAAGAACAGTCCACAGTGTGTGCAGTAATGCCTCCTGCAGATATGTGTGCTAGTACTGGATAACACTGTAGCCTGCGTCCTCCACTGTTGAGTAGTGCGAATCATCTGCAATAAAAGCAAACATTAAAAAACATTTAACGTTTAAGTGTAAAAAGCAGAAGCATGGATCAAAGGAAATACACAAATATTCAGTTTCAAACATTCACAAATACATAAAATGCAAATAGAACATGTTTGGAAGATACCTGTATGATTTCCTGGTTATTATGACCTACAGTTTTCTGTGTGGAAGCTACACAACAACACAAGGTCAAAGTTCTAATTTCAGTGCTGACTGAGCATGCTCTACTCAAAGTAAAATGTGACTGGAATGCAGGCTTGGCCCTACATTTACGCCACACTAAAGCAGATGTCTTAACTGGCTGGTTTGGCACTTTGATGTAAAAGCTGTGGCCTGTGAAGCTGTTGTGCTGCCCGATGAACACTGCAGCAGGTAAACTGTGCCCACAATGTGACCACATTTAGGTATTCCAAAACAAAAACCCTAAAGATTCACTATGCAGGCCTCAATTTTTAGGAATGTAGATGTTGTCGAGACAACCGACTGTGTGCTTAATAAAACAAGACCTTTCATTGGGCTTTTAACTATTTAAAAAAAAAAAATATTATGCTTGTAAAAATGACTGATGGTGCAATTTTCATTATTTCCCCAGGAACTCAGTACAACTGGCAACAGTTTGGAAAACTGTTTAACAATTTCTGAATGCTTGCTTGGACTCCAATTTCTGTGACCGTATGCTCTAAATTTAAGTTTGGCTGTGATCACACAAAAAGAACAACATTCGATAATTTTATATTAAATATTTGTTGACTGGAGCTTGGAGTACTTTCAGTAACTGAAACAAATCAATGTACATAGGCTCACATGATGAGTGAACCTGGGACCTTTGGGGTCTCTGGACAGTAGATAATTTTGAGGGTTGGTAGTCTACTTTGATAGTGCACTGTATTTAAATACAAATAAAGCAAACATACCATTACTGTTCTGTGTTGGCAGAGGTAATGGTCCCCTCCTGCAAAGTGAATATGAGCAAAAAAAGCAAAGAATCAGAGGTGTCCCAACAATGCTCTGCACATGTAGAAAAACAGGTTTCAGCGTGAGAGAGATAATTATTTGATCCCCTGCTGAATTTGTATGTTTGCTCACTTCCAAAGAAATGAAAAGTTTCTCATTTTTATGGAGAGATGCAGAATATCAACCAAAAAGCCAAAACCCCCCACTGTGTGTCAATGTGGCATACAGATTACAACCAAGCAACCAACTAATCAGTCAACTACAGATAATCCTGATCTCAACTACTTATGAGAATCAGTTTTATTCCATTCCAATCTCCCCACCACCATGACCAAGACCAAAGATCTGCCAAAGGACATCAGGGACAAGACTGTAGACCTGCACAAGGCTGGAATGGGCTACAAGACCAACAGCAAGCAGCTTAGTGAGTCGCCCTCGCTCTGAAACTCCATCCAAGATCTTGCCTCATGGGGTGAGGATGATGACGAGCAAGGTGGTGGATCGGCCCAAAACTACGTGGGAGAAGCTTGTTAACGATCTGAAGGCAATCACCAAGAAAACCACTAGTTACACACTACGCTGTAATGATTGAGATCTTACAGTGCAAAGTCTCCCTGTTGGAGAAGACGCATGTAGAGGCCTGTCCCGGTGAACATCTAAATGATTCAGAGATGGCTTGGGGAGAAGTGACCCAGGGAACACCATCCCCACAGTCAAGCACTGATGTAGAAACATGCTTTGAGGCTGTTTTCCTGCTTAGGGTACACAATGACTTCACCTCATTGAGGAGCCAATGAATGCGACCATGTACCGAAAAACCTTGGACAAGAACCTCCTTCCCTCAGCCAGAACACTGAAGGCTGTGGATGGATTCCAGCGTGACAGTGACCATAAACTTAAGGCCATAAAGAGGTAACCACCTCAATCCTACAGAAAATCTTTGGAGGAAGCTGAAGCTTTGAGCTGCTTTAGATTTAGATTTAGAGAGTGATGACCAACTACAAGAAACGTCTCCACTAAGTCATGTTTGCCTGTTGATAATGTGTCTCTCTCCATTAAAGTTACTACCACAAATTTTAAGTGAGCAAACAAATTCAGCAGAGGATCACAGAATTATTTCCCATGCTGTTAGGAGGCAGGCGGCACCCTTTGCTGGAATCCTTCTCTTTCATACCTGTTGACTGGTGGAGGCATTCGAAAGGATGGTGCTCCAGTTGGAGATCTCTGACCACTATAGAAGTTCTCATACACAACCGGAACTGTTAGAGAGGAAGATGGAAATTGGTGACATTTTGGTAACTCATGAGACTGTGCTGTTAGATAAGAAGCTCTTTAAATACAGTGCTGTCGTTGAGTCCTACCTGGTGGTTTATCACCAGTCTGTCTGAGGTTTACAAAGTGTTCAATATCTTCCTGGATGTCACACTGCTCTAGTGACTTCCTCACTTCCTCATAGAGCTATGCGAACATGCAAAAAAAGACAGTAAAACAAGCTCAGAGTCCAAGCAACTCACAACAAAGATATAAATATATGAAGTTGCCCAAGAACCTTAAACCGCAAATAACTGTGTTTTTTACACATACAGAGAGCAGAACATGGTATAAAATGCAAAACGGACTGTATAAATATAATGTGTTAAATGTCTGTGCTTATGCAGATACTAAGATTAGCGTATCTGTATAAGCAGATAACGGATTATGTCATGTCTTTTACAACAAGGAAGAAATAAGTACATATTGAGTCATTTTAATGGTTAAATTTAAGTAGTCCAGCTGTGATACTAAAGTGCAGCCTAAATTTGGGGTATTTTGGAGTATAAATACTGCTTAAGTGCTGGCGGCTTGTTCAGGGTGTTCCGTCTCTCGCCCTATAATAGCTGGAATACGCTCCAGTGATCCTGAATTGGATAAGTCCAAGAGAATGGACTGACGGATGGATGGATGGATAGATAGGTCATTTAGTGTTGGATAATTTCTTGTAAATTTTGCGGAAATTCAATCAATATTTTTCCATACATTGGAAGATGTATATTTTATTATACATCAGTGGATTAATCTTGCCAAACTTCCAGGTTACAGGAAAGGAGTCACTGCTTTCCTGTACAATCCTTTTGAAAGAAAAGGAGTGTCGAGAACAAAACAAAATTCCCCCCTTTCTTGGGTCATATTATAATGTGTGACCAAGTAGTACAGCTGAAAACAGTTGTTGGAGGTTCATAAAACCAGTGGGCTAAAGCCAAGACAGCGAAGTCACAAGCTGTAGAATCAAAAAAATGAGACGCTAAAGTGGCCTTATGACCAACCTCCCTGATATTTCCCACCATTCGACCCGCTCTTTATATAAAAATACTGATTATAGTGATCGTGGCAACTGGAAACTTTACCTCGTCACTGGTCACACATTGCTGGGATAACTGGTTGAGGTGAGTCCAGACTGTGTTTCTCAGAAAGTTGATCCGCTCCACTGACTGCTTCTCAAACATCTAAGGGGCCAACAAAAACAAAATCACTCGGCCCATTTCCATAATGTGTGCTTTTGTTAGAACTTGAAGGTTGTTGTCTCACCTCACAGGCTTTGATATGCTCCTTTATCCAGTCATCTCTAATCTTTCCCAGTGTAGTGACATTCTGCTGGTATAACCTGTCTGTAAATTGAAGACAGTATAAAAAGTATAAATGAGCAAACTCAGCGCATTAACTGAGAATATTTAAGCCACGTTCGGCTATGCTTCCAGTTATGTGAGGCTATACACTGGCACTATAGTGTAATGCTAAACTTAATCTCTCCATGCCAGCATGGTCACTATGAAGATGTTGCCATATTGAAGTTAAGCACACAGGGGTGACGTGACCAAGATGCTAGCATCATCACAGTGTGTGTGAATGGGTTACCGAAAGGCTAAGTCATTCCATCCTGCTGTTGTTTGCTTTCTTACCTGCTTCTTCTGCGTTCTGTTTTGCCTGCTGTGCTTTTGCGTAGAGCTGAAACATGACAAAAAAGGAGGAATGAGATATTAAAAATGAGAAAAGCCCTCTACTGAAGGTCATACAGACATTATTCCTGTTTTTTTTGTACCAATGAGCTGATATAATAAACAGAAGTCTGAGGGTCAGAACCAGTAAGGGTATCTTTTTCTCACTAAACACTATTGTTTCATTTGCAACCATGTGTTCATCAGTCTGCATCTTCCTTGTTAAGTACTGAGGCTTTCTGAAGTACAGTTATATGTTTTGCTGACACCTTAAAAATGAGCATTAACAACAACACCTCTAAAACGGAAATAAGCACTCCAGTGGTAAATGGTTGGGACTTACACGGTTCTTTTCTACCCTGAAGGCTCAAGGCGTTTATTTACCACAAGCCACAACTACCCCCTCCCACTCACACATAGATTGCTTTATTGTACTCTGTTTCACACACAGACTTTTACTCCAATTGATGTCTCAGCGACTCAAAAAATAATAAAGCCTCTTGAAATTGTGACCAGTGATTTAAATAAGTGAAAGTCATAGCAGCAAATACAAGTACATATATATGTGTAAGAGTTCAAAGAGATTTCAAGGTTCAAAGTCCAAAACTGGGGCCAATAAATGATATAATGCCTTTAGCATTTATCCCTTCATTCATTTATATCACATTAGATACTGATCAGTGCAGGTGACTGCTGTTGTCACAGTACCTTTTCCATGTGCTTGGTGTTGTTGGTGTTGGTGTTTCGGTTCACGTTCTGATCCGCTTCTTCTTTGTCTCGACACTTCTGGTCATAAGTCTTCTTTGACTTGAGACAAAACCACAGTAGGTACTTTAATAGTGTATTTTGACACTTTGATGAAAAAAAAGAAATTCCCCAAATATATAAATAAAGTCAGTCTATAGAGACCATGTCTTTTGGTGCCACCATCTGATTTCTATTGTCACAGAGATGACAAGCACTTCTACTTTTGGAAAAGATTTTAATGGTTTTAAATGCTGCCCTGCTCCTCACTTCCCAGACTGGTAAACACAACTTCCCCCACCAAAGAGGAAGAACAGCAAAAGGATAAGAGCGGCATTTTCACAACACAATTGAAACTCATCTTACGTGACTCACCAATGGGAGATCTGCTTGGGGCCACATTGTTTAAATACTTCTGGTTTTCATTTTACTAAACACGGGACAGAACACGAGCTTAGGACTGCAGCTTTTGAACCTTAAAATTTGAATAAAGAAGTGTTTTTGACTTTGGTTTTGCAGACCAATCACCGCAGCTACTTCATGTGACTGAATCCACGAACTAATTATATCAAGCTATTGTTTTTGTTATCACAACTAAAAGAAGCAAAAAAGTTCTTGCAGAAAAGTCATCAGTCCAGGTTGGTCTTTGAAGATTTTTATTTTTACTTACATCCATTGTCTTCTTGTACTGTGAGGACCTCTGTTTGTGGAGAGCATCCATTTGTTGTTCTACCTAAAATGACAAAGTTCAGCATCATCATTAATATATTACCTGAATGCATTCAACATCTCAGTGAATTGCAATGTGAATAAAAACCTTTTTCCTAGCTTCTTTCTGCTTTTCTTTGAAGTCTTCCAGTTTCTTGGCCTCCTCCCTCATGTTTTGGGCAAGTTGTAAATGTGACAGACTCACTTGTTCAGTCTCTGTAGGGCGAAAGCATACTTCAGATTGCAGTCATCATAGATTTTATAGTCAAGGATTAGGGTAATTAAGGAATCAGGCATGATTAAGGTAAGAAAAAAGTGCTTACGTAATTTCAACATGTCCAGGGATCTCTTTAATGTGCTGAAAAAGCAGAAGAAGACATTATTCTGCACATTGAATTTTTGGTGTTGGAGCTTGCAAATACAAATCATGCATCCTGGACTATGATCAATGGTTTATCAAATATGGCATTCCTCAAGGATCCATTTTAGGACCTCTTCTTTTCTCATTATGCATGTCACCCTGTGGCTCTAGCTTTGATAAAAACAATATTCACTTTTACATAGATGATACTAGCTACCTGACACACTTGACAGCCCAATGAAGAACCTCGGTGGTACTTAGAAACACTCATCCACAGCTCTATCATGTCTTGTGTAGAAAACACTGCAACTCTGAGTTTCTCAAGTTAACATAAAGATAAAACAGCAGTCCTGTTTTAATTCAGTTGACAGTACAATTGAATTGATTCTGAAATACAGGATTTATTTAAATATTCTTTATTCATTTTTAAAGCCCTCTGTGGATCAGCTTCACAATATATCACAAATGTCTTTATACCTCTAGGTCTTTGAGGTCCTCCTAAAGACAACCTGCTCTTTTCTATTATTACTTTTGTTTTAAACATGCCATGCAAATAAAATAAACTTGATGTGGCTAATCTAAATGTATGCGTGTCTGTCCAATGCACCCACATAGTCTATTGGTGCATCTTGCAAGCAGAGATGTAGCATTTAGCATACCATCTTCTTGTCCAAATATAGTTACGTTTGACTCCAAAAAAGAAGAAGAAGAACTAAATAAGCTTTGCACAGGATTTAAAATATCACAATCTATGGTGCAAACAAGCAAGCAAACCTGAGAAAATAAAATGTTCACATTTTAAAAGAGGAAGGAAAAGTCTTGTGGAGGTTTTCTAAAAGAATTACTAAGTTTAATGAATTACTTTTAAATACATAATACATGTAATTTGATACCAGTCGTAGTTTGTGATATGACTGGTCTTAAAATAGTCTTATGAATTGTGTATTCTGTCTAAAAAGTTATAATTTGTTATTTTTCACTTGCCAAATAAGAATAACATTTTTCTCTATACAGTTCTTCCTTTTCACCCCCTAAAGTGAAACTGGCTGGCAGGCCTCTGAATCAGCGACATCTTTACTATTTTAATTATAGAAATGTGAGTCAGACAGTTCTGTCTGACTCTTAAAAAAACAACACCAATTCATTTGTCTAGAATAAATCAACTGAAATGCTGTAAATAACTATCAGAACAATGAAAGTACAACCTGACAGCACATCGATTCTGTCTCGTTCTAACTGATCTCAAGGTTGTTGTAAAAACATGGATGAAAAATGCCTTTAATGCAGTTCAAGTAAGTCCTTTGATAGGACATCTTTAAAAGATGAGTCTATCAATAATGCACTATGATTTCAAGAAGTAAATTATGTAGCTAAGTCGTTCCTTCCTATAATGAGTGCGAGCACTCATTAAACAGGAACTAGGCTTGCTAATAAAAGATCGTGGTAGTGGTGTCATATAAAATCTGACTACATCAACATTAAGAACCAAACTGTCAATTTTACAGAAGTTCAAACTTAATTTCGAAATTCAACTTGTGAAACAGACTGAGAACAACAACAAGAACCTTTGGTGACTAGACTCATTGTTTTCTTTGACCTTACTTTCTGCACTACACTTGAGTCCAGACTACAAGGTACTGTGTCAGTACTGCAGAAACCTACTCATGCATTAGAAGGGGTGAGGCTTCCTGTAAATACAGCACATAATAACAGCATATCAACACAGAGGTCGCTTACTTCATCTCACTGTGTCCACACACCTTCTTGGACAAACTAAGGAGTTCTTTGGCATACTTCTCTTCAACTGATGCCCTGAAAGAAACAACCAATTGAGAGTGAGGGCAGCGTAAAAGCATACATGCAAAGATTCGGCCAACAAACAGAGCAGTCTGCCGGCCAACAGACTGTATATGAATTTACATGCAAAACCCATACTAGACATCTCTGAAAGGTAATGCTTAATCACAAATTTACATTTATACATCCCTTAGGCTTCACTATCAGTATTTTTCAGAAGTTATAAATTTCCATATTAAATTATTAACTGATACAAAAAAGACAGGACAACATTTACATGTGTGGTGTTATAATTGGAGTCTGTTCTTTCCCTGAAGAGTTTTGACAGGCACATTTAAGCAATGTTGGAGAAGTAAATGGAAAATAATTAATCAATTCTAATATGCATTATACAATGATAAATATTAAAAAACATACATATAAATATACAGCTGAATACAGTTTTACTATACAAATGCATGACAATGCTATAGTGCTGACCGCTTACAATTTGTTTAATTTGCTAAGCAATGCTAATAGGAGACTTAAAGTAAAATGCAATGCTAACACATCTCAAATATAATTACACAACAACAGATCAAGATATAGTTAAGGAGGGCGGGCTGTCGTGGTTGCTCTTTGGTGTCCTGAAGAATTTGCTTTTGCATAACTGAAAGCTGAAAGAATTCGATTGTTGCCGCCGTTTCCCACAAAACACCTCACTCTGACCGTGTTTCCTTACTCTACTTTTATTTTGGTAAATCTTCCCACAAATATTTTTTAAACCACTGCGGTTTAAAAATGGTGAGTCCCAAATTAGGAAACGTCCAGTTGTGTTGTGGCATAATATCCTCCTTTTTTCATAGCATTAACCTCACTAGGTCACGTTTCTGACTACACACTGGACTTTTATATGTGTGGGGTGTTTTTGTTTTTTTGCTGTGTGCATGTGTGTGTGGGAGAGCACGGACAGATTAATTATTATAAGAGGAATTAATGATTAGATGTGAAAGGTTATACGTCTCTATTATAAAACCTGATGCGTCACATCATTCCAGTGCGCAGAATTAACCTTGGAGTATTTTTAGAAAGCAGAATTGTACTACTTTTCTGGCATTTAATCATATAACCGCAGTAGTGCCCTTTGCACAAATTACAAGACGGTAGGACGTGTTTGTGTTTCCTCTTTGTTAAGACAACAATGCAAGTCACAATAATCCTCACTAATCAAAAACTCATGCCATAACCTCTCTAAAGTTCCTCAAAAGCTTTTACACTGACTATATAATTCATAATCAAAATATGTATTCATCTGATTTTGTTTTAGATTATAGCAACAAAAATTTACTTTTTTAGGCAACTTTATTCGTTGTATTCCAGTACTGTCCTTAATCTCAAAATGCTGTCCTCCTCCACTACACTTGTCGTTCTCAGAGTTTATTTTCTTTTCACTCTCTTTATCATAATTGCATGCCTGCAGCCAAAACGTGCACTACATCTATCTATCTTGCAGTCAGTTATACATCGCTGGCAACAACTGGCCTGTAAATGTAAAGCTTGAACACAGTTTTGCAGACTTCGGTTAGAGCCAAACATCCCATCAGTTGTGCATTATTACATATAAGGATGACGACATTACCTGGCTTTCATAAAATCCTCCACCTCCTTGCATGTCCTCTTGCCATCATTGAGATACTGAATGATGGCATCATACCCGACAGTGGAGGTCAGGTCCGAGTTCTGTCAGCAAGATGCACAGACAGTATTACAGCAGACAGTTTTACAGCAAAACACATATCCTAAAAGAAACAGAGAGCTGTACCTCTGCTACCTCTTCTCCCACACCCAGGTCTTAACTGTACGACAGCCAGACTGGCTAAACTTGTTTAAACATCCCTACAGACATAAACGAGCACTGTAGCTTCAGAATAATTGACTCTGAGTTTAATTAATGTTTGGGACTAGGCATCTCTGTAATTTAGTTAAGGTGAGGGCAACAGCTTGTAATCAACTTGCCAGACTTTTTATTGGTTTAAAATACACCATATCAGGCCGTATTTAGACAATGCAAAAAATCCTGTAGTGAAATTTAACTACACATATTTGCTTATGTTGCGTAGAAGCAAAGTTATTGGTACTCTCAGTATTTCCACTCTAATCTGCTGGATTATGAAGTTTACTCTTTATTCCACTAAAGGAAATGACATTTACACTATTTACACTGCAGAGAGAGAAACGTGATCTGATAAAATATCGGTCTGGTTACACGTGAATGCTTATCAAAAACTCCCCAGCAGTTCATGTCAACTGTTTTTAATAGCTTAGTTTTGATGCTCCTGTTTCCATACTATTTTACAAACGTTAGATCCCTCAACAGGATTCCCGTTTCTAATAATTATTACAATACAAAAATACAATTTTTTTAATTAAACCATCTGAAGCTGAATCAAAAAATAAAATGTTTCTAATTCCAATCACGACTTCATAGAAAGACAAACAAACAAAAAGGACAAGAAAAAAACTCACCCAGAAGAAATCCTTAAAATGAAGGTTCTTCATCATGTAAATGGAGCAGGCAACAGACAGGTGCTTTATCGCAAACACACACTGACCATGTAAGAGAAAGAGCCGACTGTCAGGCAGCTACACGAAGCCCGTCAAAGTGGCGCACGCGCACTCACGTGACAACTGGAGCGCCAAAAACCTCTTGCGCTGAGCTTGATTTTTGCCGCCATCTGATGGCTGATGGGCGTACTTACAGTGTTTACAGATGGTATACACTGGTCCGATGATAGAGAATAATAATAATAATAATAATAATAATAATAATAATAATAATAATAATGAGAAGAAGAAGAAGAACAACAACAAGAAAATACAACATGATTTAAGTAGTTGATTTGAGGGGGTTTATCCCTAACAACAAATAAAACAAAAGTAGTACACTGTAAGACAACATGAAATCCTAATTTGTAACGTAATCGGTAAATAGAGCTGTTAAATAAACACAATGTAGACAAACAGGAAAACCTTGCAGTACTGTAATACCAGCAGTAGCACAGTAATGGATTAACTGTCCATGAACCTGTCGCTGCTAAAGATCAAAAATAGCCCATGTTAATGAACAACCTCTTCAGCTTCATGGACAATTCATCATTGTCCCAAGGTGCAGGACTGAACCATCCCTTTAGATCCTTTATCTCGGTGGCTATTACACTGTGTAACTCCTAAATAACCAGAAACCAGATAGGAAATCATATTTATGATTTTATTTTATTTCATTGGTTTTATCTGTGTCGTGGTTTTTGTAGCTGGGCTTTATTCTGTTCTTGTGTCTTGTGCACATTAAAGGCACAAGAGTTCTTATCGTTCTACATGTGCATGTGGAGTATAGGACGGGCCATCAGGCAAAAAGGACAAATATCCTCACCGTTTAAAAAGAAAGGAAAAAAAAGAACTAATTATTTATCATTATTATCTGCCCATCACAAGGTGGCGTATTCACTTTGTTTCGTACAACTAACAGTCAACAACCAGAGGAACTTCAGTTATTAATTAATTTCATTTAATAAGTTAATCAGTTAGCTGAGTTGGCTTTAGTTTTACTTTTCAAAGGTTGTAAGGGTGCACTGATCATACGTAATTATATTAACTGTAGCGACACACAACTCTCGTTTATCATTTTCTTTTTAAACTACGTTGTACTTCAGGTCACGGACAGCAGAGGGCAACATTTCTCTTTTACGCAGATGCAGTTACTTTTTTTTTTTTTTAAATAAATGAACTTTACTGAACAAACAATGAATATACAACATACAAATAGATTAATTATACAAAAGAACAGAACATGAACACACAAAACCAGGGGTAAAAAAATGTTTTTATATGAATACACGCAAAAATTCACATATACAGTATGTATCACAGCTGCAGTTACTGTTTACTTTGCACCAAGTCAGAACAGGTGGGTGAGCCTCTCCTCTTTCTACCTGAATACCTCTGAATATGTGACGATAGTAACTGAAGCAGACTTTACTGAAGTGTTTACACGAGTCTCAGTAAACGAGCTATGACGTCCTATTCTCATAAATTTTAAAACATGCCACTTCAGATTTTCCCCATCACATATATGCATACCTTTAGGTAAAGTCACATTTCCTAAGAATTTTTACATTAAATGATCTGAATTTACTTCAACCCAGATGGCATGAATGGCTTATTTAAAGAACAGCTTGACTATTAATGTCACATCTGTGTACTCTTCTTTTGTCAGTATTTACACAAACAAAGGTCAAAGCCTGTCAACTCCCTTTTTTGTTCACACAAGCTACCTGCTCCCATCACAAATAACACAAGCACCGACTTCAAACCTACCCATGAAAGCCCCAAAAAGCCAATGTTTATTTATTTATTTATTTACTTCCACCAAAGCAACGTCATTCACACACACCCCAACCATGAAGTGGAACATTAATGGGGTGATTTCCTCTCAGAGATGTTGCACAACAACAAAAAATTTCATACAAAAGGTCACAAGACTGCACAAGAGAGAAACCATGATAAGCCTGTTGATTTACATTCAAAACATATACCTTAAGGACACGGCAATAAAAGGCCAGTATATTTAACAATGCTGTTATCAGCAGCAGCGACACACCTGCTGTAACCATGTCACTTCTGAGCTCTGTGGACAACTAGCAGCATGTGTGAAATGTGCAGTGGTGCCACTTAGAGTTCCCCCATTTAAGTATGTTTACAGTAATAGTAGTGTAGTACAATAATAGTAGCGGTACAGTAATTAAAATATAAAGACATTTTCCATCTAACGTTTAAAATTGCTTTATTGCCATACAAGTATTATATATAGAGACATAAAAAATATACATAGAATTATACAAGTGTATACAAACTATATTACTATACTAATACATGCCTGTTTCTGCTATAAGCAGTGACATTAAAATGATGTGATGCTTTTAGGTGATTTTAGCCTGTTTTTAGGTAGCATGAGGACATTTTAATATACCATGTATAATTCGGCTTTTAATTCACCATAAATATATCGTACATAATTTTTCACTCTCTATATGTTTTTTTTTAATGCAGAAATGTAATTTAAAATTTGCTCTTAATCTAAATTTGCTCTTAATTACATGACCATTTAAAGGGAGGCCCACCATGTGTTTGGCAGCCACTTGGCTAAACTGCTGACTTATACTTAGCTGAAACTTCATTAGTTGCCTTCAGTGTGGCTTTATTGATTATTTGTGGCATAGAGGCTGGAAGCAGGATTAGAAGATTGGTACACTGTGGTCATCGAGACTCAGGCCAGGCAACAGTTTTCGAATATTCTGCTGTCTAATCATGGCAAGCCACTGGGAGTTGAGGCCGAAATTTCCTCTTTTGCTTTAAGCTGAGTGGATATTTTCTGTTTTTCTTACTAAAACTCCAGAGATGGTGGCGTGTGGGGAAATCCAAGTAGATCAACAGTGTCTGAAATTTCTTGGCCAGCCCGTCAGACACCAACAACCACGTCACGTTTAAAGTCACTTTAACTTTCTTCCTTACTCTGATACTCGCTTTGACCTTTCACAGGCAGTCTTGACCTTGTCTGCATGCGTAAATGCATGGTATTAACAGACCCAAGATGCCACATACATTAAACATTTATATTGTGGCACTTTCAATAATCTAAATTTCTTAATCTTAAAGTTTAGACTCAGTTCTCAAAAGTAAATACTTTTTCCTTAAATAAAGAAATAATACTGCAACTCTCTAAGCGTCGGTGGTCAGGTGATACGACTATCGTACTTCCCATTTCGTACGAAAGGAGAAGGTATGCCCAAACAAGTTCATGGTGCTTGTACTAAGCACAAATGCAAATAGTGCACTTTTAAGGAAGAAGCGCAATGCACATATCTTTGTCTTCCACGTCACCAAGTTTTTCATCACCGTCTAGTGTAAACAGGTCACGTGCCTGGTGTGTGTAACGTGATTAGAGTGGTGTTGGCCTTGTTTGTTTTTGCATTAATTCAGTCACGGAAACTTGCGTGACACCGGTTAATGCAAGGTTTTGATGTAAAAGAAACATTTTCTGCAGCTTGTTATTTTAAATATTCTGTGTTTGTGTTTATATAATACGTCCAATGATATCTGTCCTGTACATGGTGAAAAGAATACTGTTTCTAAATATCTAATCTTATCGGCCAGGTAGGACGTAAAGTGTGGCTGTGAACTGTTGTCGTACAGTCTGTACTGTTTTCTTTATGGTTGGTTTGTGAGCTTTTTGCAGTCAACAAACTGGTCTGATGAAATGTTGCTTCGTGTGACACGGTGGAACTGGTTCAGATGTTGTTTTTCTTTCTATTTCATTTGGTTATGAGCTCATTCTGAGACTTCTGACTTTTTTAAAAACATATGTACGTGTCCATTTCTATTCTCTGTGTTATTCTTAAATGTACTTAAATGTGACTATCGGGAAAAAAAATAGGGCAGGGTATATATCTTTAGTAAAGTGCAAACATACTAAGTTTTAACCATTTTAATCTTTAACACTACTGATTGTAGACGCTCGTAAACAAAGTAGGAGGAGGAAGAAGTTGACTCGTGACCAACGGGGGATTTCTTTCTGAGCATGTGTGTGACGTATAGCATGCTTAAAAGGCAGTCTGGGCTATCAATAGGTCAAACCTGTTCCTGAACATCAAGTCTCAACACTGAAGAAGCAAAACGATCCCGTGAAGCGCTTCTCGTTTTCGGACTATTATCGTTGAGAAAATGGCCAGCAAAGGTGAATATATAAACCGATCTGATTGAGGAAGTTTTAGTTAAGCCCGATAGTTTACTAACAGATTGCGAGCAATCGACTGATATGATCTAACCGATGTCTTCTTCCCTCAGACAGACCCTCAGGAGCTGCTGCCGCTGTTGAACTCTGCGCACGCGAGCTTCGTAAAGCCGGTGATGAACTCTACTGGAAATACAAACTGCTGGAAATACTTATCAAGCACTACAAGACTGTCGCAAATGTCAAGTGAGACATGATGTGAGAGCTCATCAAGAGGAAGCGTGTACTGTAAATCTGACTGGCCGTGAGCCTAACATTAAAGACGGGTCTCATATATAGACTCATAACTGGTGGCAATATGGTAGCCGTAAGTGGGATGTACATATGTTTGTGGACACATCTTGCTGGAGTCGCTGGATTTGGACTGGCAGTGGACTCAAAAAGGAAGACGGGAGCTCTCCAGAGGAAAACTTGTGGGATGCTGTTGATCCGCTGATATAGATCGGTGACGAACTGGATCGAACAGGAGCTTCAGAATGGATGATATCTGCTAAAGATGATGATTGTCACATGTATATACACCGTATACTATCTGTGGACATTCATGCATGTTGGCTCTGTTATAGGTTAAGGTGTGACATTTAGACTAACTGACTTGGACCTAAAGGAAATGACACTTGTGAATCTATAAATTCTGTGAATCTACTTAAAATGCATTTAAAAAATGTCAGCATAAGTGGAAGTGTGTCATGAACAGTTCATTAAAAGATATACATTCAGTAAATGTATTACTTGGTCATGTGTAGTATCTGTTTGTATGGTGGCTATGACAGAAAGCAGTTTGTGAATGTAGTTAAGAATACAAACAATGCACATTTTTTATGATCAGAAAATGGTTAAAACTGAATTAGAAGGCTTACTGATGGTGGGTCTGTTATTAAATAGTATAAGCGTTGTGTTTTTAGTTACTTGAGACAGCTGGTGTCAGGTTCTGTAAGAGCAGCTGACGCCAAGCAAACTTATGACTAGATTAAAAAGGGTTTCTAACTCCACATCCACAGCTATTGTGCCCACAGCAGACATTCTGAATTGTGGTAGCAGGCATGAAAACAACGAGTGTAACACCAACTATCTAATTTCAGTGTTAGGCAGCAATCATGTGTCTCTCTGGGAACTAGTTCTGATCTAAGATTTAGGGGAAAAAACAAAACAAATTGGACATGATTATCTGCTTGCCAAGTGCTGCAAACCTAACTAATCTGGAAACATTAGGCGTTTAAAATCTTTTGGATTCCAAACATGTAGTCGTGGCTCATAAGGCTTTACAGGTGTTGGAGTACATCAGCAGGCAGCTGTCTTCCAGCCCAGGTTTAGGTCAAAGAGTAATGGATCTTGGCTGTACTTAACTGCAGACATTTTTAAAGAATTCATCCTGCTGGCATTCTTTCCGCCTTCAAATCTGTCTTATAACAATTTATTTACATGTCTAAGAACTAGCTGTATTTATATTTTTAACTTTACACAGCTCTGCTTTGCTGCTACCTCATTTTAAACTGAATTCCCACCAACAATGGATTCTGTTCATCTGGACGTAGTGTTTCCAGTGGACCAAGCGTACATCTTTCACCTTCTTACATCGCTGCCATTCCCCAACTCTCTGTGGATGGTACTCATAGCCATTGATCGATGGTCAGTGATCAATGGTGACGACAACTTGCATACTAACGATCATGAAACTGACCTCACAGGTCATTGTTGACTAGTGGTGATAGTTTCGGTCATCATGCAAATGTGCTGTTTGTAAGGCTGGGGAAACCTGCAGTCAGCTGACACTGAGGAAGTCACCTGGATGACTGAGGAAAACGCGACATCTACCTGAATGCAGAGAATTAACTTTTTGGGGTTTCCTTACCTGGATAATTGAGCATCTAGTAACACAATTAGGAAGGCCGGTGTTCTCCAACTTTGAGAATACGTTTGCTGTGAAATACATCGATCTGACAAAGTTCACATACACATTGTCAATATGGTACAAAATGGTGAAATTTCTGTTTAAAGCAGTGGTTCACAAACTTCTGGCCTCAAAGAAAGTTGACTACCCACTTATTAAAAAATTATATTTATTGTTAAAAATACAAACATAAAATGCATCCAAGTTTCATTGTATTTAAAGGTTAAATAGCTTCAGGGAACTCTTTGTGTGTGTGTTACTCTCCCCCCAATAAAACGATTCACCTTAGTTTCATTTCATGTTTTCACCTGCACATCCCAGAAATAATTTGCTTCCTGATAAGAGTTAGGCAAGAAGCCACTCCCATGTTTGTAATGGAAACTGTGTAGCTGAAGCGAAGAGTTCACAAAGAATGGTAAGGTAACATGAGATCCCTGTAAGAAGTTTAGTCTGATGGGAAATGCTGTCGCATACTATTTCTTGGTTGAGATCACTAAAAAACCCCAAACTGTTCCACAAAGGTAACAAATTGGCTCATGTTAGTTAATGAATTTCAGAGACTGATGTGTAGGCTTTTAAGTTAAAGAAAGAAACTGATCAACTTTCTGTCATAAATATAATTTCTACAACCTATTATCAATTATTTGTTACCTACTGATTATTAGAAGCACACTTCTACCACTGAAAACAAGTACCAACATTTTTTTCCCCTTTGATCACTGAACAAATCTTGCAAAGGTTTATATTCACTGAAGAGATTCATCTACCAACTAGTGCTAGAAGAATGCGAATCAGACGATCTACCTAAGGGATCAAAATCTTGATAAGAGCAAGCCCGTTTTTAACCATAAATTCTGAAAGAAAAACTGCAGCAAAACATTATAAATTCAGGCACTTAAAGGATCCTTAGTTTATTTTTTTGTGGTAATACAAAAAGCATACAGAATTATAGAGGATAGGAGAGATCCCTTTCACTGAATTCAATTAGACCGTACACATAAAATGATTAATAATTACATACAAGCCGTTTTCTCTGTAGCTACATCCACAAACATCCCAGCCCTCCACCGAGAACAAGCATGGTCTTGTTGCTGTAAACGTGTCTCAACAGTTCTTCATACCCACTGGTACTGTGCAGGTAGAAGAAAGGCAAAAATAAAACAGGCGATGTAACTTCATACACAGACCACATTGATCAGACGGTGTTTTTATAATCATAATTTTACAATGAAACAAGTTTTTCCCAGACCAAAGCGTGTTTGGAGTTCATTTCCTCTCCATTAGACGTTAAGATGTTTCAGTCATAAACAGGGATTTACCAAGACCCCATGTAACCTCCGCCATCATTTCCATGTATCAAACCATACAACATGCCCACAGGGGCCGATTAAACAGAACAAAAAGAGCATGTAATCATGAAATGACAATTAAGCTGAGATACATGGAAAGTCTTGACTTTCCATAACTACACAACACATTTTCTCACTTACCTCTAAAAGTAACAACTGGAATAAATCACATGATCATGTCAGGACGATTTCTTCAGAGGAAATGCAAACAGGTTATGCTTGTCGATTAGTCATGTGTGGAAACTCCTACACAAGACTTGCCTCTAACTTTCTGTTTTGTTTTTGGGTTGTTTTTTTTATACTAACTACGATGACAAAAGGAAATTCAACTAATATTTTTGTCAATTTTCAGGGAAATGAAAATATTGTTAAACCTAAATAGCACTTCTATGTCTACATACCACTAGTTTTAAGTGAGAAAATATGTTTTTGTAGTAACTAAAATAGCTAACCTGCTTAGCTAACAAATCCTTAATATGTATAAGTAAACACTAATGATCACAGTAAGTGTCACAGAGGGTTTTTTTAAATATCCAAATTCGACCACTACTCTTTTCCCCCTGCATCTTTACATCTCGATTCACATTTAGAAATATAAGTAGCAGGAGCATTTTTTTTTAAATCACCAAGGGAATTATTTATTTTGTTGTTTTTTTAATTTTTTATATTTATAGAGCTGGATTGAGATTTTTTGTTGTCGTTTTTTTCTCCTTTACCATAGTTTCTAAAGTTTATAATCATCAAATCCCTTTGTCACAAGTGGGTTACACAACCCGAGAAGACACCTATAAATACTAACCTACCTGCAGGGCTAGCAGCTGTGCAAAAAGTTAATTAATGGCAGGCTACTCCAAGCATCGATCAGCAACAGAAACAGAAACGGAAGACTAGCTGCGCTCTCTACACACAGAATGGACCCTTGAAAAACCAGTAAACTAATGAGAGCTTTGTTAGATTGCACATTTTAAATCTCTATAAGGGCCGAATGATCTCACACTTACTGGTGAAGGAACTGAACTTGTGTTTAGCCCCTCTTTCCCCCTCAAGAGGCATTGAGGGGAAAGGAGGAAAGAAAAATTAAAGCAAGGACAAAATGAATCTGACACAGTCAGGTAGTCTGTAATAATGGGAACCCAGAGATGCGTTCTTAACTCAAGTGGAAACGAACAGGTGGAAGCGGGAGACCTGCGAGAGCAGAAAGAGCGTTGCTCATCCTTTGTCCTCGCGTTAGCATGTGGCAGGGTATGGAGATCTTGAAGTGATGAAGAGATGACGTTTCCTCTGTGCTGAAGGGAAACTCGGCCCCAGTCAATATCTTCATATTCACCATGACTACTGTTGCCAGCTACTGTGCTCTCCGATGTCATCTAACGAATAGAAACCCACCTGTATGTAGTGTTGATGTTTGTATAAGTATATCCTTTGCAGTGGCAGATGATGTACCTCACTTGTGTGAAAGCAGCCAGTTGTTTCCATTTTAGAGAGTCATCTAGCCCGTCCCACTGTTAGCTTGGTGAAGCCCACCACCGATCAAGACTGTGTGTTAATATGGACTACCACCAAAATATCATCCAGAAGAGATGTCTAAACAAGCTCCCCAACCAAAACAGATTGTCTCATTAGAGTGAAGTCTGTCTCATTAAGTCCTTCAGCCAATTAAATAATACAGACCACCTTTCAGTCCAACCAATCAGGTGCTTTCATTTAGTAAAGGCGGCCACCACGGCCCACATTAGTTCATTGACATTGGGCTTAGCGCTCTCTTTCTCTGGCTCCAGCTCTAGCAGAGTGTGAACCCTCTTCATGGCGAGGTCGTACTGTTCGTCTTGGAGCGGGGCAAAGGCATTCTCAAGAACATCGGACGAGTGAGCCAGCAGAATCAGGGCCAGAACCCGCTTGTCCATGCGGTGGGGATCGTTGACCCACTTCTCCAAAACAGAGTCCTGGACCTTCTTGACAAGGCGCTGCAGGTAGTAACAGTAAATATTATAGAGTTTTATAGTTAGAATTAATGTGAATTAGATTCAATTAGATCATTACACTATTCAGGCTCTAACTCAGAATCTGTACCACACCATACCTTTATTATAAAGCACTTTAACATAAAACCAAAGTTCACACAGTTCTGCACGTATACAAATATCATAAACAACAAAATAAATAATTAAATAACTAAAATAAAAACTTTTTTTTTTTAAAGTCACATTTGTAGCTTCATGTTTAGCAAGACTTTAACCCCTTCAGCAGTCAGACAGGAAGTTTGCTTTAGCCTCTCGAGGCCGGAAACTAAACAGTTGGTTTTTTGCATAGAAGGTTATGTTACAGCTAACTAATAAGCATATATCGCTGCCAGACTTCTTGTCCTCCTATAGCTGCTTGTTTTAATGCTAGACCAAAATCAAGGTTGTTAACTATACAACCATGAAGTGAAAATGATTTGCCATCCAGTTAAAATATGAGAGAATATATAAGAGGGGAATATTACCCCTTTTGCACTAATACTTGTGCAGTTTGTCAACTCTACTTTAACTGAATCCAGTGAAGAAAAAAAAAGTGCAAATATAGGTCAAACCTCTATCAAATGAAGTTGAGGGTGTGACTAACATGCTCCTAAATAGCTGACAGTTCCCGCACGCAAACTAAAAAACACAAACCTCCCCCACTAATGATATGCAATGATGCTTGAATCAAAATTTTGATCATGATTGCAGAACAAAGTGAACATTTGCATACCTGTTTAATGGTACTGTTGGTAAGCGGATGCGTGGTCATATCAAAAAGCAAGAAGTTCTGCTTCTCTGTGGTGAGGACACCTTTCTCCACCAGGTTTTTGGCCAGACGTTCTCTGACATTTCGCAGCTGATAGTGCAGCTTGAGCGGATTCCAGGTCTCGCCTACGTGACAACATTGAGATGGGCTTTCAGACGCAACAAAATAAATGACGTGCATGCCGAGGTCATTTTTCCCCTTTAAGGTTCTTAGCTGAGAACAGGAGCCAAAAATGCTTCCTGTGTTGCTTTTATAAAGGATGCACCCATTGTTATATTTTGTTACATTTTGCAGACTGTGACAGTGCACAAAATGTAAATGTATTTTAATTAAAAATAAATGTTTAAAGTGTAATAAATCTTCATCATTACACAGTCTTTTGATATTTATCCATCTTGGAAAAGTTTTGGGACTACAGATAAACGCTAACTACTGCCATTGGTGAATGTCATCTCACACAACGAACACCAAGACTGACATCTACTGACAGATTGGTGCATCCCTAATTATCTACTGCATTTCCAACAATTGCCACTTGGGGCACTACAAGGTATTTTTAAAACAATTTTAAAAATCAATTAATCCTGCTACTGACAAATGTGACATTACATTGCACATAAGCAACCAGTACTCCTCCGCCCCAACATTTTAGACACCTATGTGACCGAAAAGGTGAAACAATAAGCAGATCACCACTAGGTTTGGCTAACAAATACAGCAGTCCTTAGCTCACCACTCAGTAGCTCTATCCAGCTCTGGACATTCTCTGGAGGCTGAGTTTCTTTAATGTGTTTCAAGGCCTCATCCAGCAGCACGTCTCCTGTTGGAGCATCTGACTTGCAGATCACCTTGCCAGAGAAAGGTAAACATTTTAATAATGATGGCTGCTGTCTGTGGAATTGTGATGTAGACACATCCTGTGTGAGGAGGAATTACATAGATAACTAGGTATAAATCTCCCGACAAAAAAAATGCTTCCTTCTTCGTCAGAAGAAAAGCAAACAGTGTCAAGTGTCCACTACGTCAAAGCATTTAACCGGACAAACTGGTCCTTTTCCCCCCTACACACACGCACAAACATCGCAATATAATAGTTCTCACCTTTCTTGCCAGCAGGCTTTTCCTTCGCACACCGGACGCCTCCAGCTGTAACCTCCCTCTGAGAGCCAGCTCTACAAGCATACAACCTCGAAGGCCGGAAGAAATACAGTCGTTCCAGAAAGACGTGTAGCCCTGGGTGGAGAAAAAAAACACACTCGCTAACTTAGCTGACGTGTTGGAAGGAGCTGAAGCAAAGCGAGATGAAAAGGAAAGCGGTGACTCGCTGGCGAGTTGTCAAGTGAACGCTTGGAGAAACCCGAGCTAAGAAGCTCAACAAACCTGATAATTGTTTTCACTCTCCACCACCCCCCATTTTTTTCTGTAACCTTACGAGCCAACAACAAAACGCAGCGCAAAACATTTCGATGCGCTTAAATACAAGCTACATGACATCTGCTAGCAAGCTTAGCAACGACACACTGTGAATCAATACACTTCCAGATGTGCTACATGAACACAGCATTCCGGGAAACTTTTAACTAGCGCTTTAATAAACCAGAGTTGGCTTTGTTGACAACCACGACTGGTGACGCACAGTAAACTCTAACATTAGTTAATGTCAAGTGTAGCGACTAAGTTACTAGCCAGCCTGCTAAGCTGGACTGCAAAACAGCGCTCACCTCTCGGTCCTTGAGGCCCAAGAGCAACACTTCCTCCATTAGCGTCAGTCTGGTCTCCTTTGAGTCCCCTTTGTCGTCGTCTTCCTCCTCCCCGCGGCGCACTTCGTCCTCCTCACCGCCGGACTCCTTCTCCTTTTCGGCGGCGGCGCTGCGAATGGCCTCGGTCCGCCGCTGGACGAGGCCCGATGTTCTCTGCGTGAGAGTACTCATAGCTGATGCCGAAAAACGATAAAATCCGAAGAAAGGCGCCGACTTCGACCAGCAAGAGAGCCACGCAGCATGTAACCTGAAGGTTAGAGGTGAAAATCGGAAAGCGGTGGACCGATCGAGCGAAGCCGACGGCTAACGTTCAGCTGGGCTCGAGATTCCTGCAGACTCTGCCCACTTCCGGATCCAACATGGTGGCAGGTGACGTAAAAACGTGGCCTGGAGTGATCCGCGGACGCCTCCGGCCTCGTGCATACAACAGAGCACAGCGGGAAATATGTGCTACATAACCTCTGAGCTGCCCCATAAACTGATTACATTTAACGACAAAGGCTATGAATTATTCAGAGGAAATCTTGTTTTGTAGAGCCCTAATTTAAACAAAAACAATGGATGCTGAGTAAAGCGTTTTAGGAAGAAACTCAAAATACTTTAAAGATGCAAACAATTAGATAAAAATTTTAAAATGCCTGTCTTAATCATTACATTATTTAATCTCTGTAATGACGAGTAAAGGAAACCAAATAACACATGATAAAGGCGGGCTCAGTCTAGGAAAAAGTGTAAAAAATAGCCAGAGCTGGTCATCTATAAACTTTTACTGTATGAAGAATTAGCCTACTTCTATATTAGTGTTGTTGGTGGGGTTTAAAAATAAATAAATAAATAATGATATAAAAATTGGCATTTACGATCTATTCTCTTGTTATATACACTTAATTATTGCACCTTCAATAGATCACTTAAAAAGAATTCTGACCTGGGAACAATTATATATGCTTAAATTAAAGTTCTATTGTATATACTTAATTAATTCATCTATTTCTTTACTTATTACCACAGCTGAGGTGCTTTGATGAGTTAAATTATTTAAATATTTGATCAAGCAGTGCTGGTAACTGCAGCTTTTAATTGTAGCAAGACCCAAGCTAATTTTTAAACTGTAATATGCAACATGTATTGCAATTTGCACTACACATTAGTATTATATTTAGGGGGAAAAAATGCAAACTATACATTGGAGAGTTTACTTACGGTAGCTCGAACGCTATATGATTTAATATAGATTCTCAACACAAGGTGGCAGGCTATGCGTAGGAAACATGACCAGACTGATTATGTCCTCCCCCTGCTGACCTCAGCTTCTCTGTGTATGATGATGAACACTGATTGTTTTTCTTTCACATGAAAACGCACTGATACTAAATTTAGACTATGTGCATGATAAAAAAATACTATAAACTAGGTTGTTATTATTATTCTGTTTACAAGTTATTTCCTATTTTCTTACCTATGTTGGCATCTTTAAGCATGAGGGTGATGACTGTTGCCTTTAGCAGCTGTATGTTGGTTATTATTGTTGTTACTCATCACTGGGAGAGATGCATCTTGGATTATAACCTTGCTCCACTCCCATTTACTGCACATAACTGCCCTCGGTGATGTAAGAGCGGCTGGACTATCATCTTTTTTATGGCATGTGTTGTGCCATATAGTGGAAAAGCCACATATGGAACTAATAATATAAATGAGCCCACATGCCCAAAACGTAAATAGAATGCAGACTTTATTCATGCTAGTTACACGTGTGACTTCCCAGCTATGAGGTCAAGAAGACATTATACAAATGACAACAAACAGACATATCTACTAGTCTAACTCCATTAAATAAAAGAACACCTTTTATATACTTGTAGCCGCTAAACTGGTGGACCTAAATCTTCACCACCACGTCTGTATACATACAAGCAGAAAGGGGAGTGAGTGGGTCAGCGCTCAGAGCACAGAAACTTAGCTGGCGTCAAACACATCATTTATTTTCCATAAAAAAAAAAATAAATAAAAAAAAAACACAGCCAGAGTCACAAATACAAGCTAAAATCCCCGTATACAATAAAAATAGTGTTTGCAACCCGCTAAAAACCCGGCCGGCCGGAATGATTTAAACACTAAAAACACAAAGCTGAATGAATGTTTTTCCCTATGCTAAAAACTCCCCCCAGGGTCCTAATTCTCACAGTCCAGCAACACGCGGGCAAATTCTCCTGAGCTGAAAGAGACAGGAGAGGAACTCCTCTTCCGGGATGGGGAATCTCGCCAGCAGAAGACCAGGGAGGAGGCTCCTATCTCCACCTGACGGTGCGCGATCGTGCAGTCCAGCCACTCTCCACACCCGCGCACGGCCTCCCTCGTAGCTCCGCCCTGAAACAACAGACACGGGCCAGCAACGTTGTCGGCGCAGCCGCTGTCACCCTTCCCCGGCAAAGCTACTCCTAGCGCCCAACAGTGGGAAAGCGATACTCACAGATGCAGGCAGAGGCGTACCCCTGCCCTACTGTGGATTTCACGCGTCGCCTCCCACGGTCGCTATTCTGCCCTACTGTGGATCGCCGGGTTATGCTGGCCGATCGCTGAATGTCTCGTGGCGCCCCACAGTCAGGCCGGAGGTCCTTCTGTTCATATGCTGGCTTGCACGCGTTTTGTTTCCAGCTCTTCACTTTTCGTGTGTCTCTCTTTCAGTCTTTGCGCTCACCATCTCCCTTAAGTCAGTTTGGCGGCTGATAGGCCACCTCGGGGAACGCCCCCACCTCACAGGTGCCTACAATTGTCCGCTTAATCCACAGTGGAATAAAAAAAAACATATTGTTCAATCAACACTAAACACACACTATAAATATGGGGATAAAATCATGCAATAGGAATATCAATAAACAAACATGCAATATCACTATTACAATAAAATCATGCAAATAAAATCGACACTATGTACCAACACAGTCCAATCCAAAACAAAATATAAAAACACAATTTTCCACTGTGTGACATACTCTTGTATATTTTTCTACCTCCAGAATCAAGTAATTGTAGAAAAAAAATGAGTTGGAGGACTTTTTATATGGAAACACAAAAAGCATTAAAAAAGTCAAAAAAATCTATAGTGAAGTTTTATGCTGTAAGGTTAATGCCACTAAATTCACCTTCAGTAGCAATAACCTGAACTTACTCCTTTCTGTAGGATTTTATCAGTCTGTCACATCACTGTGGAGGAATTTTGGCTCACTTTTCTTTACAGCCTTGCTTCAGTTCATTGATGTTTGTGATCATTTGTTTATGCACAGTTCTTTAAGCTCCCACCACAACAGTTCAGTCAGGCTGAGGTCTGAGCATTGACTGAACCATTGCAACTATCTTGATATGTTTTTTTCCAACCTTTTTGGTTGTACATTCGATCCTTGGGATCATTGTCCTGTTGCATGACCCAGTTTCAGCCAAGCTTTAGAAGCCCTCATATTTGACTCTAGAATGCATTGGTATACAGTGGAGTTCATGGTTGACTCAGTGACTGCAAGAGCTCAGGTCCTCTAGATGCAAAACAACCCCAAATCATCACCACCAAACCACAGTGCTTGATGAGTTGTTCATGCTGATAGGCTGTGTTTTGTTTCGACCAAACCTGATGCTGTACGTTATGAGCAAACATCTCCATTTTGGTCCAATCTGTCGAAAGGATGTTGTTCAGAAAAAGCCTTTACACCTAAGCTGTGCTGTCAGGTTCTTTTTAGAGAGGCTTTTTCCTGGCAACCCTTGCATATAATCCATGCTTGTCTTTTTCTTTTTACATTGTCACAACCGGTAGCATTTAACATGCTAACTGAGGCCCGCAGAAACTGAGATGTAGCTCTTGGGTTTGTTTTGTTTGTTTGTTTTTTACAGCATTTCTTAGCATTATATGGTCTGATCTTGGGGGGAATTTTGCAGGGAAATCAACTACTGTAATAATTGATGCACTGTGTTAACACATACCTGAATGCCACAGCATACATTAATTCATGAATGGTACTTACATGATACTTATCTAATGATGATCAATTAATCATCAGTGATCAATTAATCAGGTTCACTGGACTGGATTCCCAACCTCTTTATTCCTATGGAAGGACTAAGTGTATACTTAGTTTTTCACTGGACTTGTTACAGTCCAATGAAAACCTGCTTTATATGTTGGGAAAAGGTTTTAATTACTTTCTTAAAAATCCCCTTTTTCAGTTAAAAAGCTTTATAAACTGTTTATACAAGTGCATATTAAGTTAAAAAAAAATGCCTTCATTTACTTTGTTGTTCAAAAAGGGTAATTTTGTATTTTAAAAAAGTAGCTTTAGAAGATGGACAAAACATGACTGAAAACATGATTCAAGCTCCTGAAAACAGGAAAGGTGTGAATATTTTTATAACATTGATTGGGCCTGATTGGGTTAAGATGAGGTCATTTAAAAAACATTCTTGAAAAGGCTCCCTTAGCTCTTATTTCATTAAGCGCCGTGATTATTATCAGAAATACTTCCCGAAAGGTAATGAGGAAAGCAAGCAATTCACTCTCTGGGCTGCATGTCTCATTAGGTTAGACGATTTATTCAGCCCAAGTTGCGTCAAATTCTGGATTGCTCATCTACAATCAGTGACACCCAGGGTTATCAAGAAGTGGTTTGTAAATATAGTACTTGTCAATCACATTCAGCAACAACAACAGGAGACAAAGAATACAATGGAATACAGTGGATGACTGGATATGTAAAGCGCTTTGGGGTCCTTACGGACTAGTAAAGCGCTATATAAATACAGGCCATTTACCATTTACAATTATCAGCTGTGGATTACTGTGAGGAAATTAGTCCACTGAGGAAACAACACTGATTCAGGGAAGTTGAACCAAACATATAGAACAAACACGTATTAATTAAAATAAGTAATAGAAGCAATATAAAAAAATCCCTCAAAAAAAAAAAAGAAGCCGCCTGTGGTAGAGATAACACGTGGCGTACATTTTTAAAGAGTAGTTTGCAAATGGAAACACTCAAATATAAAAATGATTAATACACTACTGAGTAATGGAAATAATAAAAGAACTGCTTGGCTTGTGGATAGGAAGAGCTGGGCATCTAACATAAGCTACTTTTACATCTAAGAAAAGCAAAAATGAATCAATTCTGACCATTACGAAAGTGACATGAAAAAGCTGCTTCACTAAAAAAGAAGTGTTTGAGAGTAAAATGAAAGTCAGGTTCAGGTGTATACGCACTCACACCTGTTCAGCTATTCATCAAGGCAAATAAGGCAAATATTGAAACAGCCGATCACATTGCAGGAGCATTTAGGAATTTAGACATTTTAAGTTACTCTGAATGTGGCATGGTTGTTAGTACCAGATTGGCTGGTCTGAGTATTTCAGAAGCTGTTGATCTTCTGGGATTTCCCCACAAAACCAAGTCTAGATTTTACAAACAAGAACTTCTCTGGTCAAAAATGTCTTGTTGATGGCAGAGATTAGAGGAGAATGGCCAGATTGCTTCAAGCTGATAGGAAAGCAACAACAACTCAAATAACCGTTAGTTATAAGCAGTGTTGGTCAAGTTACTTGAAAAAAGTAATCAGTAACTAATTACTGATTACTTCCCCCAAAAAGTAATCCCGTTACTTTACTGATTACTTATTTTCAAAAGTAGTTAATTACTTAGTTACTTAGTTACTTTTTAAAAACACGATTTACAACCTGAATAGGTGATAAAGAGATAGATCTTTCAGCCCAATTCTACTTTTTCTGCATAATCCATCATACTGTAAAGTGTAGAAGTAAACTTAAATCTAATTTGATATACAAAGAGGTGTTTACAAGGGTTATAAAGCTAGTTATGTAGCTATTTGGTGGTTACGTGTTTTGATATTTACATGTTTACATGTTTGAATGTTTAGACATGCATGTTCAAACCAGTAATAAGTGTGTGTTATATCTACCTGGTTGTTTTCCCTGTTTTGATCTGAGTTTAAGATTTCCTGGCTTCTGAGAGGTCAGTGAAGTATTCAAATTCAAATTTTTATTTCAAATTTTATTTGTCACACACACACAACCATACACAGTATGACATGGGGGTGAAATGCTTGTAGCTGTACAATGCCCAACCATTAAATGACAGAAGAAAAGTTTTACAATATTTACAATTTACAGTTTACTACAAAAATTTACAAATTAACTTAGGAATTTACAGTAAAGAATGTGCAAATAGCAGAAGAGATTATAAAGATAAGGATTATAAATTATAGGAATTATGGGATTATAGGAAATGTGTGGTGGTGCGTGTGGTGACGTGTGTGAGAGTCCAGTCTTATAGTGACGTGTTTGGGAGAGTCCAGTCCTACACCTGGTTCAGGCCCCGAATAGCCTGGGGGAAGAAGCTCCTCCTCATTCTCTCTGTTTTGGCCTTAAGGGAGCGGAAGCGCTTCCCAGACCTCAACAGTGAGAAGAGTCCATTGTTGGGATGGGAGAGGTCCATCATAATCTTCCTGGCTTTGGACTTGCACCACTTGGTGTAGATGGACAGCAGGTCAGGGAGCTCTGATTGAATGATGCGTTCTGCCGAGCGCACCACCCTTTGCAGGTCTCGTCTGTCCTGCTTGGTGCTGTTCCCAAACCAGGTGCAGATGTTTGCCGTCAGGACGCTCTCGATGGTGCAGGAGTAGAAGTTCTTGAGCACCTTCAGTGGCAGATGGAAGTCTCTAAGTCTTCTGAGGAAGAAGAGACGCTGACGGGCTTTCTTAACCAGGGTGTTGATGTGACAGGACCATGACAGGTCCTGAGTGATGTGGACACCCAGGTATCGGAAACTGTCCACTCTCTCCACTGGCGTGCCACTAATGATGAGGGGTTTGTAATTCCTCGCCTGCTTTGTAGTGAAGTCCACGATCAGCTCCTTAGTCTTGCTGATGTTTAGGAGGAGGTTATTCTCCTGGCACCAGGTCTCCAGGTTCCTAATCTCCTCCAGGTAGGCCGTCTCGATGTTGTCGGAGATCAGGCCCACAACAGCAGTGTCGTCAGCAAACTTGACAATGGAGGTGGTGTCGGATGTGGCTACACAGTCATAAGTGTACAGTGAGTACAGCAGGGGGCTTAAAACACAGCCCTGAGGCACTCCAGTGCTGAGTGAGATGGAGGGGGAGACTTGTTTTCCCACCCTCACTGATTGGGGTCTGTCTGTGAGGAAGTTGAGGATCCACTGACACAGTGATGAGCTGAGTCCTAGATCCGTCAACTTGGTGAAAAGCTTAGAGGGAATTATTGTGTTGAATGCTGAACTGTAGTCCACGAACAGCATCCTAACATAATTCCCTCTGCCAGTGTCCAGGTGACTCAGGGATGTGTGGAGCAGGTGAGATATGGCATCGTCTGTGGAACGATTAGTCCGGTAAGCAAACTGAAGTGAGTCGATGGTGGCAGGAAGTGAAGAAGTGATGTGATCTCTCATCAGTCTTTCAAAACACTTCATCACAATTGAAGTCAGTGCTACTGGACGGTAGTCATTGTGGCAAGCGGGCTGTTGTTTCTTTGGAACAGGGACAATAATGGACTGTTTGAAGCACGTGGGAACCACAGCTTCGGCCAGGGAGAGGTTGAAGATCTCCGTGAACACCGGTGCTAGTTGATCAGCGCAGGCTCTAAGGACCCGGCCAGGGATTGCATCTGGTCCTGCTGCCTTCCTGGTGTTCACCCTCCTGAAGGTGTTCCTCACGGCATGCTCTGTGATGACGAATGCATTTTCTTCACTGGTGCACTCCGAGCGCGCGCAGCCGTTTGTTGTTTTAATTGCTGCGGCGTCGAAGCGAGCATAAAACGTGTTCAGCTCATCAGCCAGTGAAGCATCTGCATTCATCATTGAAGAAGCTGGTCGTTTATAGTCCGTTATAGTCCGCAGTCCTTTCCACAGGCTCCTAGAGTCGCACTGTCGTAGTTGTGACTCTAGTTTTTCCCTGTAGCTCCGCTTTGCCTTTCGGACCGCGCTGCGCACGTTGTAGGACGCAGCCTTGTATAGGTCCATATTACCGGAGACAAGCCCTTCATTGTAGGCAGCGGTGCGTGATCTCAGAGCGTCGCGGATGTTTTTATCCACCCACGGCTTCTGGTTGGGAAACGTTCGGATGATAGTTCTTTCTGCTGTGTCGTCCGCTAGTTTCCCGATAAATCCCACAACCGCTTCCGTAAACATGTTGATGTCATCAGAGCTGCGCCGAAACATGTCCCAGTCTGCGTCATCCAGTGCGTCCTGCAGCGCGGCCACCGATTGGTCCGTCCAGCGAGCGACCTCCCTCCTGATTGGTGGTTGCTGCTTTAGCCTTTGTTTGTAAGCAGGCATGAGGAAGATGGCGGAATGGTCCGATTTTCCAAATGCCGGCAGGGGCTGAGCCTTGTAACAGTTCTTGAACAGGGTGTAGCAGTGGTCTAATGTCCTCGTGCCCCGGGTGGGGCAGTTGATGTGCTGGTGAAGGTTGTGAAATGTCCGTTTGAGATTCACTCTGTTAAAATCTCCCATAACAATGAGTGCGGCATCTTGGTGAAGTGTTTGTTGATGTGTGAGAGCCTCATGTAGCTCACATAAGGCAGTGTCCGAGTCCGTGTGAGGGGGAATGTAAACAGTGCAGGCAATGACCGCAGTGAATTCCCGAGGGAGATAGAAAGGGCGACACTTAACGATCAAAAGCTCCAGATTGGGCGAGCAAGAGCGTGTGAGTGGGGAGATGTTTGTGCTGTCGCACCATCTGTTGTTCACCATCAAACACACTCCACCACCTCTTTTCTTCCCCGACTCCATTGTCCTGTCCATGCGGTAAACCGAAAAGAACCCCGTCGGCTGCACGGCGTGGTCTGGTATCGCTGGGTTCAGCCAAGTCTCGGTGAAGCAGAGGAGGTTGCAGTCCCGAATGTCTCTCTGGAACTTGATTCTGGCTCTGAGGTCACCAAGCTTGTTCTCGATGGATTGAACATTGGCTAGCAGGATACTGGGCATGGGTGCGCGGTGTGCGCGAGCCCGTAGCCTGTTCCTGATGCCGGCTCTTTTACCTCGAGGCCGTCGCTTAGGGTCGCGTCCTTTGTTCTCTCTCAGGATCTCCTTTGGCCAGGTTGGGTCCGGAGTTAAACATGGTGAAATGTTCCCGTATTGCAGACCAATAGAAACCAAAGTGTCTCTACTGTAGCGGATTTGTGTGTTTTGCATGATGCCAATGCAAGATTATCGCAGATATAGCAAAAAGTGACGAAAAACTGCAAAAAGTGGAGAAGTTAGGGCAGAGCATCCAGCACGGCAGCCGACCTCACCGGCGCCATTTTACATTTATTCATGAGGGCGGCACACAGGAAGTGTGGGTTGTTGTTGCGGTGTGCTGAGAGTAAAGTGGCTGCTAAAAAGTTATCCGTCTCCATCTTGCTGTTCCTAATTATTCAGAGAGATTCCAAACCATCTAGTGAACCCTCACGTTACATCTGGTGGCAGCGGTGGGATTTATTTTCTTGATGGATCTGTGTATTTGGTGAGTTTTACTCCCAAGCTGCGGATAAGATCGTTTTTTTTTCCCGCTGGGATTTATCCCTCTCTGTGAACAGCTGATGAACTGAAAATAATAACAGTAATAATTTTTGGAGATAGTAAGGATTGTTGCAGCTTTTCTCTCTGTTTTTGTGATTTTTGTGATTTTTTTTTTGAGCTGGATATTTGTTGGGAACATGTCAGCTGACGAGAGTGAATCTGTGCATGAGCTGCGCTCTTCTCCTGTGCCACATTCGAGGTCAGTGGATGCAATACGGACTATTGCTGCTCCCGCCCACCATAACGTTTCCAGTGCCCTGACAATAGATCTTCCACCTGTTTTTAAAGGAGATGGGACTGAATCTTTTACTAGTTGGTCTCGTCGCTTTGAAGTGTCAGTGCAAGCTATGACTCTGTTGCCCCCCTGGCTGTGACAGGTGCCTGGGAGGGGTGCGATCCTAGATCCTATAGCTGTGTATTGAAATAAAGAGGCACAGATCATGAACTTGTTTACGTTTCAACTGCAGGATTTATTCTGCAGATTTGCCTCCCAGAGGGGGGTTTACGCTCCTCCTGTCCGCTATGCGCCACCTAGTGGTATTTTTCAAGTGATGCCATGGAAGGTGTAAAGTGTAATTAGAAAAAATACTGATTTAACACTGAACGATATAACAAAGACCAAATTATAACTGGGGTGTTCCCTTTTTTCCTTGTATGAAGACATAAACTGAACTAACATCCCCATAAGTCTTTTTATCTCTTAACTTTTTAACTATTAATCCAGATTTACCAGCCACACATTTCAACTTAAACACAGATGTTAACCTTTTACAACTCCACCTGAGGTAGATTTGCCAACTGTGATGTCCTCTGTTCTGCCTACTCGTCTAGCAGATGCTGCATTTTTGTACTGGGACAGTTTGCCTTCATCAGCCCAGAAAGACTATGATCTAGTGAAGGATAAGCTGAAAGAGGTTTTCGGTCCAAAATATTCTCTGCCATTCTTCCAGACACATGTGAATGCTCGCCCCCGGAAACCAGGTGAAAGTTTAGATGTGTACAGCGCAGATATTACCCGTCTTGTGCTTGAAGCTTTCCCTAACTATGACTACAATGCCTTGGAAGGTGAAAAATTTCGCCGTTTTGTTGCTGGGTTGGACCCCACCTTGCAATCTAAGATTCATGAGATGGGTGCAGAGGATCTCGACGGAGCCCTGCGCATTGCCAGCCGTTGTGAGAGAGCACGGGCAGCATTGCAACTTACAGCTGCAGGATCCTCTCATATTCCATCTTCGGAACAGGTTGCTATGATACGTCCTCAGCCTACTGATGCTAAACTTCTTCACGCGGTTGAGGAGCTCACGCTTACTGTAACCAGCCTGAAACATGAAGTACAGCAGTTACGGGAGAAACAGAGTTACCTTGCCCAACGTTTGGACTCCAGTCGGGATAGATCCTCCTCTTCCAATGTTCAGTACAGCACCCGCAGTGCGTCCCCGTCGCCTTATCATGCCAGACAACAGTCCAGAGACTATTGCTCGCCTGAGAGGCGTTATCATCGTGATCCCGAGTCTCACCGTGAACGTCCTTCTTCCCCTGTTCCCCAGAGGTTCAATGAGTGGGACGAATGTGAGAAACACGATCAACGCACATACCATTCCCAACAGCCCTCCCAGTATTCCAGGTACAATTACCCTGACAATAACAGATACCGACGCAGTCCCAGTCCTGCTCCACGTAGAGTTAGAGATGCTGGGTCCTACAGTAGGACCAGTGTTCGTTTCCAGTCCCTGGAAAGGCCTGCACATTTCACCTCCGGCCCACAGGGAAACTTTCATTAGCTGCTGTTGAGGGGCAAACATCGGCTACAGTATCAGAGCCCCAAAACCACATCCCCCAGTTCCCCTCAGAATCTGATGGATCAGTCTCCTCTAACATCTTGGCTATTGTCGAGGGCATTGAAGTGTGTGCTCTAATTGACTCTGGTTCCTTTGTCTCCCTTGTGAGTGAAGATTTTCGAAACTCTCATCCAGCTTTGAAAAAACGGCCTATGGTAGCATCCTCTGTGCCAGCTCGTTCAGTCAATGGAGAACGTCTGGAAATCTTAGGCAAGTTAACCGTTGGTATTAGGCTTGGGACTCAGGTATGACAGCAGGACTTTGAAGTCCTCAGAGGTGCTTACCAGCCAGTCATTCTAGGTTGGGATTTTCTGCAGAGGCACCATGCTCTTCTCAACCTCAAAAACAAAGTGTTGCAACTGTGGGACACGAAAATTCCCCTGTTGCCCAAAGGACATGAGGTGGCTGCCTGCTGTAATGTTTCTGTGTTAGCGCCAACCAAAATTCCAGCTATGAGCGAAACTCTGATCACAGCCTGTGTGTCAGCAGCCACACCGGCTTCTCCTGTTCCAACAGACTACTACGGTGTCTTGATCCCTGATCCTACATGTGACATTGTTGTGGCTCACACTCTCAGTGAAGTTCAGAATGGTACTACAGTGGTTCGAATGCTTAATCCCTCCAGTGATGAAATCGAACTGTACCCTGGACAGCATCTTGGTGAGTTTCATTCAGGCTCATCTGTTGATATCATCCCACTGGAGCAGCCATGTTGTGCTACTTCACCTGTGTATGATTCGACTCTGCCGGTAGAAATCGATGAAACAAACTTGTCACACTCCCAGGTTCAGTCCCTGAAATCACTTCTCCAGAAGTATTCGGGAATCTTCAGTAAGCACTCAGAAGACAGGGGTCACACAGGCATAATTAAGCATCATATTCACACAGGTGATGCTACACCGATTAAACAAAGAGCCTATAGAGTGACACCTGAACAGAGAGCTGAAATACAGACTCAAGTTGACAACCTTTTAAAGGCAGGTGTCATCGAAGAAAGCTACAGCCCATGGGCCGCCCCAGTTGTTCTGGTGCGAAAGAAAAATGGTACATGGCGTTTCTGTCTCGACTATAGGAAACTCAATGCAGTGACAATCAAAGACTCTCATCCTCTTCCAAGGGTTGATGATGCACTGGATGCTCTGTCAGGTTCTGCCTGGTTCTCCACAATGGACCTTCAACATGGCTATTGGCAGGTTGAACTGGAAGAGAAGGATGAGAAAACTGCTTTCACAACCGGCAGTGGACTTTACCACTTCACTGTTATGCCCATGGGACTCACAAACGCTCCAGCCACATGTCAGCGGTTAATGGAGATGGTACTTCGTGGCCTTCCCTGGAAAACCTGCTTAGTGTATTTGGATGATGTCCTCATTTACAGCCGCTCTTTCGCAGAACATCTCCAGCATCTGGAAGAAATATTCGGCAGATTCCAGGCAAGTGGCTTGAAGCTAAACCCCTCAAAATGCTGTTTTGCCAAAGATCAGGTACAATTTCTGGGCCACATTGTATCAAAACATGGCATCCAGCCTGACCCCAGAAATGTGAACAGTGTGCATGTCATGATCCTGGGTCCTTTTGACCCAGCGTTTTGTGTTTTCTCTTCGCGATTTTGGTTCTGTTCTCTAATTGGTGTTTACCCTGTTCCCCCCGTGTGTTCCTGTTTTATTGTGAAGGTCTGCGTCTTATGTGGGTGTTTTCAGTTTGCCTCCCTGGTCTCGTCATGTTAATCACTCCCACCTGTGTGTAATCTCCCTGTGTTCTGAGTGTATTTAAGTTGTATTTTCTGTCTTAGTAATCGCTGGTTCGTCTGTGTTGTTTCCCCTCGGTCTCCCTGCGTCTCCCCGTATGTATTTCTCCGGACCTCCCTGCATCCTCATTCTGGTTTGTCTTATTAGTTTACCCAGTTTAGGTTTCCGGTTTCATGTTTTGTCGCCACCGCTGTTTGTACTTACACCCCTGTAAATAAACACTCACCTGCACCAGAGCTGCCGCCTTTTGGGTCCTTACTACAAATCCACACGGCTTGCCCCGCAAACCGTGACAGAACGAACCAGCCACCATGGACCCAGCGGCAGTCAATCCGTCCGAGGAGCTCCAGGATGACATCGGCTACAATGTGGAGATCCTCCTCGGGCTGTGGCTGGAGAATCCTCCGTACGAGCTTCGCCGCGCCGTGGAAGGTCGGCTACAACGTCTCTTTTCTGGCCTGCCATGGCTACTGAATTCACTTCCTCCGACCATACAGGCTTTTCTCCGGCACACACCTCACCTTCTCTCAGCCACTCCTGCCTCGCTGCCCGACTCGCCGGATGTGATCTTGCCCGGCCCGTCGGAGCCGTCTGCGGGGAGGAAACGCCGATCGCGCCGCAAGCGCGCCACCCCACAGCCGGACGTTCGGGCTTCTAAATCGCCGGCTGTGGTGAGTGAGGACTCTTTTTCATTTTCAGACTGCATGACTGTTCATTCAGGGGCTGCGTTTTGTGTGGCGGATGTCAACGCGAGCTGCTTATCGCCTGTGCAGCTGCCGGCAGCTCAGTTAGCTCCCCCGCAGCCACTCTCAGCTCGGTTAGCTCCCCCGCAGCCACTCTCAGCTCGGTTAGCTCCCCCGCAGCCATTCTCAGCTCAGTTAGCTCCCCCGCAGCCAGTGCTCCTCTCAGCTCAGTCTCCTGTGCCTCCTTCAGCTCAGTCTCCTGTGCCTCCTTCAGCTCAGTCTCCTGTGCCTCCTTCAGCTCAGTCTCCAGTGTCCCCTTCAGTTCAGTCTCCAGTGCCCCCTTCAGTTCAGTCTCCAGTGTCCCCCTCAGTTCAGTCTCCAGTGCCCCCTTCAGCTCAGTCTCCTGTGCCTCCTTCAGCTCAGTCTCCAGTGTCCCCTTCAGTTCAGTCTCCAGTGTCCCCTTCAGTTCAGTCTCCAGTGCCCCCTTCAGTTCAGTCTCCAGTGTCCCCCTCAGTTCAGTCTCCAGTGCCCCCCTCAGTTCAGTCTCCAGTGCCGCCTGTAGCGCAGGCCCCAGTAGCTCCAGTGCCGCCTGTAGCGCAGGCCCCAGTAGCTCCAGTGCCCCCGCTACCCGTAGCTCTGGCTCCAGCAGTACCGGTTCCACTCATTCACTCCATGCAGGGAGAAAATTTAAGGTCCAGTCAGGGAGTTTCTCGCGCTTTAGCTGCTTCAGGCACCGTTCTGCACTCCAGGGCTTCCCCAGAGGCTAGGTCTCAGTCCCCAGCTGATTCTGGACCCCTGAAGATTAAGCAGCCCTCAGAGAACAACTCCGTGTCAGTGCTGTCTGAGCAGGGCCAGTGCTCAGCACAGCACCCATTGCCTTCATGTCTGCCAGAGGACTCCATGCCTGCTGGCTTTGTGATGGCTTCTGCTGGAGGGTCCAAGGGGCCCGTCCAGCCTTCGTCTCGTGTCTCCGCTGGAGGGTCCGAGGGACCGCTCCGGCCTTCGTCCCGTGTCTCTGCTGGAGGGTCCGAGGGACTGCTCCGGCCTTTGTTTCCTGTTTCCGCTGGAGGGTCCGAGGGACCGCTCCGGCCTTTGTTTCCTGTTTCCGCTGGAGGGTCCGAGGGACCGCTCCGGCCGTTGTCTCCAGTCTCCGCTGGGGGGCCCGAGGAGCCCGTTCAGCCACCTGTCTCAGCTGGAGGGCCCGAGGAGCCCGTCCAGCCACCTGCTGCAGCTTCATCATCATCCTCGCCGGCTGCAGCATCATCATCATCCTCGCCGGCTGCAGCATCATCATCAGCCTCGCCGGCTGCAGCCTCAGAGCCTTCAGCCTCGTCTGGTCCAGCCTCAGAGCCTTCAGCCTCGTCTGGTCCAGCCTCATCCGAGTCTTCATCCTCGCCTGGTCCAGCTTCATCCGAGTCTTCATCCTCGCCTGGTCCGGATCACCATCGCCTGAGTGGCCGCCGTTGCCTTCCGCACGGCCGGCCCCCGGACCGCCATCGCCTGAGTGTTAGTTTTAGTCTTTTAACTTTATGCATCAAGCAAAAATTAAATTATATGCACCATTCTCTGACTGGAAGAAATTTGTTTAACATTTAAACCTATTTTCTGCACATTCCAGCACATGAAATAAAATATTTTTTTTGTTGTTTACACTCACTCTTTCCAATAGATGCAAGTAAAACACAGCAGAAAATAAATAAAGTCAAAGACTAGTGGTCCTTTTGCTCTATTATCACCTGTAAAGCAGGAGTGGGATAGTAGGCGGAAGTTTACCCTGGTAAAAATATAGAAATATAACAAAATGAAAATATACAGGCACAATCACCCAAAAAACTTCAGTGGAGTGCGTAAGCTCTGTGTTTGCATCATCCAACCTGAATAAAACATCGCTGCTTTGTTCACATTTTATTGTGTCTGCTAAGAGAATCATAACATGCCCCCTTTCGTGACGCTGAAGTCTTAAGTATGGCCCTAAATTAGATTTAGCAGATGGTTGGAAATATGCTCTGTGTAAACAACCATCACGGCCGAGATAGTTGTCAGATACTCTGACCATCTTAGTAGCATATTTGCACACAGTCCAAGATGACATGATAAACATCTAGCATTAGGTCTGGAAAAAGTCTGAAGTAGAATATATCTTCATGTTCGAGTCTGTGAACAGGTGTTGCTATTGAAAGCTACACATAAATCCACCAGTAGCACAAACACATGTTAAAAGACTCTAACAGAACGTAATCTGATAGAAAAGACGGCTCTAATGGAAAATAATCTGGTCTTACATGACGATAAAGACAAGAAGCTAGCAGAGGTTTGAGGTGTATCTGTCAGGGAGAAAAAGCAGCATTTTTTACATATGTTAACATTAAACTTGACATAAATTTTTCTTGACATATCAGCTCATTGCTCGCTGCCCCACTGACACTGTTAATAAACCCCTGACTCTCGGTGAAGCCCACCAGAGATCGACGGTTTCAAATGGCCCAAATGAAACATCTGTATTTTTCACTTTGTACATTTGTGCTCCCTGATCTTAGAGTTCTGGCCCTGACAAGGAGCCTAAATCACTCCCAAAAGCGTTCAAGGAAGCCCATATTGGAGCCATTTCCTGTCTCTGGAGTGGGCACATGGGTGACCCTTAGTGACCCTCATTCCCCAATATAAATGCGCATGAGCGCTCTCACATATACAAATGCGTGTGCTCTTTTAACGACAGCACCCCCACAGCCTGTTGCAGTGTAGTAAGCAATTCATATAATATCTCAGTTGCCTGATGTAATAAATACATCTCACTGGAGAGCAGTGCCAGAGAAAATATAATTACATTTAATGGCTTGTGATATGCCTGAGAGTGGCTTGAGATAAAACAGAGTCACAATTTTGGGATCTGATGCGAATGGCTTGAAAATGAAGCTTCTATCATTTTTCTCACAGTTTGTTTCCATAAAAAGGAAACCAGATCAGACAAGAAGGCCACACTGTATGGAAATAAATGGAGGGTAAAAGGTCAAATACCAAATTTCTTGCTAATTCTTCCCTTTTTGGGGGGGAGTCTGCTGTGAACTTGAACAGCGGGTGAAACAGAAGCTCGCTGCAAATCATTGCAATTGCAATGGCAGCACATCCCTAGCTCGGAGGCTAAGGTGAGTGAAATAAGGCTAAAGAAAACAAAAAAGAAATAATGAGATGAAAGAATAATGAGGCGAGCGAAAGAAAGCAGCAAAAACGATGTCAGTTTCAACATCTGCTCCATATCCGCACAATTACAGGAAGCGCTACGCTTTTGCCCCATTCACAGTGACACGAATAATAAACATAACAATGAGGTAATCCATCTACAACTTATTATGCAGTTGACCAAAGAGCAACTTCACTCCGGTACAGAGGCTTGAATGCATGTACTGAAAGTCTGTGTTATCACATCCACTCAGTTGAATCAAGTCATTTGTTGCAGGATCGGCCAGATACAGAAAACGTAGCAGTGGAAGGAAGAAACTACAGAAATGATAGCATCTATTTTTAAAGTCACGCAAAATCAAGTGTTTAAGGCGAAAGTGAGAAACCTGCAGAGGAGGATTACTCAGATCTGAAGCTTTATGGACAGTAAGATCATTGTTTACCCTCAAAGTCCACAAATTTACTGTTTTAGTTCACTTTCTCATCTCTCAGGTAGTTTCTGTATTTAGATCCTGTTTCTGCACTGAGCTGCAGACAGACACATTTTTCATTAGCTGAATTAGACAAAAGCTAGAGTTAAGAGATACTTGTAGAACTACTACGCCAGATCAAGAAGAAAAATCTTGGTGCATCTTACTGCTTGCTAATTTACATTTTCTAGCTGTAAAAAAAAAGTCCTTGTGGATTACAGCTGAAAGTGTTCTTTTTCTATTTAACCTCCATATTTTTGTGATCCTCCCTTTCCTCTGCTCGCCCTGCTGGATTTCTGCAGGAAGTCTTTAACAATAGGACCCCTCCAGAGATTCTGAAGCCCAGCTGTAAGAAACTCCACACAAATACACACAGTGACGAGGCACATGTGACTATCTTTATGTTTGCACGTATACACACATTAACACACACAGAGTAACTCACAACCACTCATTTAGTTGAACATTAAATAGGAGCTCCTGCTGTTTGTGTGACGAAACAGCAGACTTTGACAGGATACTCACATGACTCACTCTGCCACCTAATTAGCAGGAACAGCTGATGAATCAGCAACACAGCTGACCTCAGTTTATTTACTCCATGTGCTGATGTGGGGTTAAGTAAAATGGTAAATGGCCTGTATTTGTATAGTGCTTTACTAGTCCCTAAGGACCCCAAAGCGCTTTACACATCCAGTCATCCACCCATTCACACACACACACTGGTGATGGCAAGCTACATTGTAGCCACAGCCACCCTGGGGCGCACTGACAGAGGCGAGGCTGCCGGATACTGGCGCCACCGGGCCCTCTGACCAGTAGGCAATGGGTGAAGTGTCTTGCCCAAGGACACGACAACTGAGACTGTCCAAACTGGGGCTCAAATTGCAAGGCAAACTTCCCAATTCTTGCGCCACGATCGATTGAGCCAGTAGTGGGTCAAGGTTGCCTCACCCAGTGGCAGAAAGTAAATATAAATGGCAGTTTCAGTTTTAAAGGAATTAAAGGAATTATCCTCCATTTGTATCACTTAGATCGTCCTGTACTTGACTACATTTTAGAGGGACTATAATCAGTTTATAGTCAGTTTATTTTCACAGATCTAAATTGCTTTTAAGGTTAAGATTTTACATGTTTTACATACAGTGCTGTGTAGTCTTGAGGCAGGCTTCACTCATATGGAAAAGAAATAGTAAAAACATATATGATTTAGTCATGAAAGTGGCCACTTTCTCATTACGTTCATATTTTTTTTAGTAAGTATACAAAACATACAAGTTTCATTATATAATTTTTCAAGGGATCTTATATGTGTTTTCACTCTTGTATGCTTTTCATACAAGTTTCATACAAGACAGATAAAAACTTTATAAGATTTATATATATCTTTTCCATATGAGCAGTTTTTCATATTTTCCTAGAAAATGAAAAATAGGTGATGCAATTTACTGAAACATTTGCAGATATACATGGAAGTATAGTGTATAAGGCAAAATTAAAGTTTGTTCTATACTAACAAGCTTAAAAGTCCATATTTTAGCATGACCACCTTTATTCTTCAGCACAGCCTGAGCTCTCTTTGGCAAGCTTTTGTGTAATTTCTCTAAGTAGTCTTCAGGAATAGTTCTCCAAGTTTCTTGAAGGACATTCAAAGCTCTTTTTTAAATATTGGCTGATTTTTTTTCCGATCTCTGTCAAAAAGATTCCACAGTGCTTCACTAATGCTGAGGTCCAGGCTCTGGTCAGGCCAGTCAATGACTGACAGTGTTCCTCTGTGTGTTTTTCACACAGTGAAAGCATACCTGGTTTGCAATCATTGTCACGCTGAAGAATTAAGCTATTGCCAACTAGATGCTTTCCTGATGGTTTATTGGGTAGACCAAAATGTGAGGGTACTTTTCTGTGTTCATAATTACATCAGTGTTGACAAGACCAGCAAATCCGACTGTATTTTAATGTGTTCCACCAATTTTGATGAGATCCTCAACACCACAAGCTGAAATGCAGCCCCAAACTATGACACAGTCTCCACCCTGTTTTACAGATGCCTGTAGAAACTCACTGTACCAATCCTCCATATATATACTGAACCAATAATTTCAAATGTGCGCTTTGACAGATCTGTGACAGATCAAAGTAAAAAAAACAACAAATCTGGACGTAGCGTTTTCATTGGGAGAAACGTTTCATCACCCATCCAAGTGACTTGTTCAGTCTGAGCTGACTGCAGGTTTCCCCAACCTTATAAACAGTACCTTTGCACAATAACTGAAACTAGCCCACTGAATGAACAATGGGCTGTGAGGCCAGTTCCTTGACCATTAATATGCAAATTGTCGTCACCATTGATCAACAACCACTGATCAGAGTACCATTTTCCACGTTTCTCCCACTGAGAACGCTACGTCCAGATGAACAGAATCAACCTTTTGGGATTTACTTACCTGGATGATTGAGCACGCATCAAGACAATTATGTGTTGCTTTGAAAGGCTGCTAGTGACAGAGCGCCTAAAGATATGTAAGACTGGTCGTTTGCTAAGCTGCCTGTTATGTTTAGACACTACACTGGTTCATCCCATGTGTTCTTTTTGCGCGCTTGAATGATTCATAGGCCCATTTCAGTTGATTAATAAATAAAAAATCATTCCTCTAAAAATGGTTATGAAGAAGGACAAAACATAACTTGTGATGTTTTTCGTGGAAGACATCACAGAATGTGGAAAACGAAAATGAAATGAAATACCGCTTTACTTTGAGTACAACCTAAATGTGTCTAAAGAGTTTCAAATATGCTGGTTGACTGACGTTTCAGCCAGTACCAGCTGATAATCCTGACCAGATGACTCCTCATGCAGTTTTCTAGTTGTGGTCAGAGGCCAACCCCCAAAACATGAGATTTGTGGATGAAAAAGCCAAGCAAAAGTGAACACGATGAGGCGGCGTGGAGACCTTATGATCTTAATCATCATCTGGTTGCACAGCGGGAGGCTGAGTGTAGCAGGGTCAAACACATGAGTATGCCTACACACACACACACACACACACACACACACACACACACACTCGATTCCCTCTGGGCGCACAGATTAAACCTGAGATGATGTGGCTCCCTGAGGCCATGAACTGAAGCATTTGCACTCTTCTCAGCCTCTAAATCAATGTCCACCACAGGAAGCCTGTCAACATGACCAGAGCTGAATCTGTCAAAGTTAAACTTTTTCGTTGTTATGACACGAGAATTCACAAACAAAAAGTTCAACTACCGGTAAAGTTAAACGGCTAAGACGACGACTCTTGTCACTAACGGCTGAGCTCTTGCTCAGAGAGCAACAGAACATCTGTTTACTGTTTTTCTGTGTTTTACTTGTACTTATGATGTCATGTTCCTAATGAGGGTGTGTTACGAATATTTTGCTGACAGAGCATTGAAATCTCTGACTCTAGCTGGAGAGCCTCTGGTTTTCATTGAGAGCAATGCAGTCACAGTGAGGAGCATGAGGTGCAGCAGTAGACCGGCTGGTGGCTTGAAGGTCGTTCTGGCCTGCTGTGAGAAGTCTGAGCAGAGATATTTCAGTAAACAGAAGCGAGGTGATGGGCCTTTCAGAAACTACACATAAGCCAAAACTCACTCGCTTTCATATATAATGTATGCTCTCGCAACAATGTTCGTATGTCCACAACAATGTTTGAGCCAAATGTTTTCATTTGTAATCTTCTATACCAAATGAGCATAGTGGTATCGCTATTTACCAACAATGGATATCATATTTATGTCATGTTAATAACACACATAATATGTTGTAGAGAGGCTGTTCTTGTACAGTGAGTGTGTAGAGTGATGAACAGAGACTCCCCTTTTGCCTCGTTTCTCTGTTGTTTTTTCCGCCTTGTAATTGGAAGGTTGCCAGTTTGAGCCCCGGCTCCGACAGTCTCGGTCGTTGTGTCCTTGGGCAAGACACTTCACCCGTTGCCTACTGGTGGTGGTCAGAGGGCCCGGTGGCGCCAGTGTCCAGCAGCCTCGCCTCTGTCAGTGCGCCCCAGGGTGGCTGTGGCTACAATGTAGCTTGCCATGACCAGTGTGTGACTGTGTGTGTGAATGGGTGGATGACTGGATGTGTAAAGCGCTTTGGGGTCCTTAGGGACTAGTAAAGCGCTATACAAATACAGGCCATTTACCATTTAAAGTGAATTCCTTCTGTGACAAATATTACTTAGAGAAAATTTTATACTGTGACAGGTGTAATCAGCACATGGGGTTAGGCTGAATAATTAGCAGTCTGTTGACACGTGTGTGTGTGTGTGTGTTTGCGTACAGCGCCCTGCGATGGATCAAGTCTCAGACTAAATTGCTGTTTCAGTCCAACCATAATAACAGTCATTATAGTATTACACTGAAACCTAATGCAAATACCATAAACTTACTGCTTAGCAGCTACAACAGAAGAGCAAGTTACCTAGCGACAGTGTTATTGCATTTACCATACTCTCCACACACACATCAATGCAACAACTGCAAACAACCAGTTTCAAATATTTATCTTCCTTATAGAGGGTGAAACTGATTTTATGTAAATAACAGTAAGCATGGAACTAAATGAACATGTTAAAAGGTCATTTTTGACCTAGAGCTTTTCCTTATTTGTTTGCATGCATGTCATTCTGTTTGTAAGCGCAATACCTTCAAAAGTTTTAAATTATATTTATTGATAAAAATGTAAACAAATTTATTAAATGATGAAATATACACAAAATTATGTCAACAGGGTAAATAACCTGAAATTTACACTTGTTTTTATTGCACTACAAAATTCTTAATGTACTTTTTAAAAGCACGCAGAAAAAAAAAGGAATATAGTGAGATGCCTTTACAGCTTCTTGTTGTGGTGTCTGCACCGTGTGTTGATTATGTGGGTGCAGTATGATTAAAACTTCCATTATACTTACTTATAACTTACACATTACCAACATTTAAAGGGTTTTAGCTGTTGAAAAGAAATCTTCTATGGTTGGCGTCAATATAACAGACACATTTGTGGTTCTTTAAAGAAATGTGTTCAAAGTTTAATTAAAACTAAAGCTAATTTACACTAACTGGACATTTCATTAGGTGCACTTTGCTGGGTTGGACTGGGTTTTGTCCTCAGGGCTGGTGCTGAAAACATTCGTCAGAGGTTTTGGTCTACATTCACATGCTAGCAGTTGCTGCAGATTTGTCAGCTGCACATCCATGAAGCCCATTCCACCGCCTCCCAAAGGCAGCTCATTGGATTGGGATCTGCTGACTGTGGAAGCCATTTGAGAAGAATGATCTCTCTGTTATGTTCGAGAAACCAGTTTGAGATGAAATACTCAGTCTGGTCCATTTGGCACCAACAAACATACTGCATCCAAAGTCACCTAAAACACCTAGAAAACCATGGACTGAAACTGAAGTAACTCAAGTAGCTTCCATTTTTGCAAAATGTCCTTTATTATCTTGTTGTCTTTTCTCTAAAACTTCTGTGGAACTTTGTTAATCATTTCAAGTTCATGAAGGTCTGTTTGTGGGTGGGCTGTACTGGGCTGCTGTACAAAGCTGCTTTCTGCTTGTTAAAAATGTGGAGTTCATAGATCAGCCTTAACTCTAAACCACAACTGGATACATGTTGCTTGAATTACAGCCCTTCCACAACCTGTCTTGTGTTAAATTATGAACAGAAGTTTTGCCCCCCCACCCCCACCCTGCACACACACACACACACACACACACACACACACCCTGGTCAGTCCTCTCCGTCTCTTCCCATGATTGCCATCCTGTCATGTCAGATGTAACGCCAAGAAGTGACGGCACTCTAAGCAGAATACGATATCCTCCAAATCACAATAGCTGTGCGACATGCCAGGAATGTGATGTCACATGCTTGAAACAACTGTACGTGCACACATGTGTAAATGCAGCCTGTTTGCATTCAGGTGAGTTTGCTGGAACAAAGGGGATTCCTAAACAGCACATCCTCACAGCAACACTGCGTGCTGCAGATTCTTTAAGGGGCAATCAGTGTGAAGCTGTCTTTAGGGGCTGACTGTAGTCTTTTTATTTTTTTATGTTTTCTTGGAGCTCATCATCCTATAAACAATCCATTCCAGTGAGCGAAGCTCCATCAAATTTCCTGTGTACTTACACTAAGGTCTGGGGACAAACTTTGACGGAAATCACATTCCTGTCATTGTTGGGCAGTTGCAGGAATAAGAACATAGAAACACACACAACAATATCACATAATGACTTCTTACTTTTGCCCCTACTTCTATAACAACACTCCAAGGATACAACAAAAAAACAAGGCTGACTCAACAGGCAAGCCAACAGCTCTGTGAGGCCTCCTGCTTTGAGCAAACGTCAGCATGATAGCATGCCAACGAAAGCAAAGTGCTATCACAACAGCAGCTTCAGCTTCAGCTTGTTTAACGTGTTCACAGTGTTGCACATTAAGTTAGTTGATTCTAAATTTGCTTTAGGTGCGATAGTGACTATAGACCTGCTTTTTCTGTTGTAGTGGGGGAATTCCTACACTAGTTTGCCAATCATAGCTAGATTATAAGGGGCACCTGTGGCCCATCCTTAAGTTCGTCTGGGCTTTTTGAGATTACTGTTGGCACACATTTAGTGTTAGAGACTGATCTGAGAGGCAGTGGGTAGCACCCCTGAGCACTCCTCAGTGTAGTGGCCCCCATTTATTTGTACTGATTAGTTAATTTAGTTGGGCTGCCATTGTAACTAATAAACTATTGACACTAAACTATCACAACTCTGCCTTGCCAGTAACAAGTCTGTTTGCTTTTACGAATAATGTGATTTAAAAAACAAATGCTTTTTTCCTCCCTAAATTAACCATTTTCAAAGGTAACAGCACTGAGACTCATTTACAAGAGAGAAAACTGTTTCATGAACTAATTTCTGTTTGTTTGCACTCACTAACCACAAACAGGATACCACAGTTCACCAGTCCAAAAAAGGATGCTAATGCATAGATAAGAACCAGACGTGACACAGCCAGTGAGGCATTCAGGAACAGCAGGACTATCCAACATTTGACCGACTTGAAATATCTCTCAAACCTGTGAAAACCTGAAAACTGTAGCGTATTGAGCGTGTCTGATGCTCAATACGCTCTGAGGGGGAAGACTCAAAGGAAGCATCATCTTCAAGTCATAATGGTTTACACACAATTTTGGTTTTTAATTCATCCAGTTGCTCTTCATATTTGGTCCCAGCTAGCTAACAGTGCGAGTTTTATCACAAACTTTTGGCCAGTAGAAATGCTTTTATTAAAGTTACATGAAGTCAAGTTTAAATGGATTTCTAAAGCCTAACATTTTTTTGCATACAAACATGCAAAGGGATTCTCTGTCATTGTAAAGACGGCAGGGGTGTCCACTGAGCGTGTGTGTGTGTTTATTTGTGTAAGAGAGAGACAAAACCAGCAGTCAGGCGGTAACTAAAGCTCCACAGCTGAGTGTTGACAGAGTCAGAAGGTTTTGACCTTGTATGGACCTTCTGAAGAGTGACAGGAAGCTTCAGAAAATCAGCAAAAGATAAAGCCCCACAATGCGGCAGACTTAAGAGAGATCTCATTGGTGCACACACACGTCTGATTCTTATCAGGAACAATGCACAGGAAGGATGACAGGTTTACTTTCAAATGAACGTGCTAATTGAAACGTTTGTGCTACTACTCAAGCATCTGAATTAAGGCATGAAGTTCAATAAGCTTTTAACTACTCTAGTTCATGTTTCCTGGTCACAGCAGAAAGGCAGTACAAACACAGTGAGTATACAAGACAAAAACACAAAAAAAACAAAAGAAATGATAGTGAACAAGAATTCCTGAGGTGAGGTAACCTCTAAACTCAAGATACTTCTATTTGCTCTCCTTTGTCTGCTTAATGTTAGAGCTCAAAAAGGAGTGAGAAGCTCCTCTCGTTACAAAGGAATCAGTGAGGATGGATCTGCTTTCCTTCACGCTGAGCTGTCACCAGACTGGCTATGTGCAAAGTCACGCTAAAGAGCAACAGAGCTAAAGGAGCTGTGAAGTCACGCTGCAAAACAATGAGAAACTCCTCTTATCTTCCACGTTCAGTGCTTTCACTGTTTGTGGAAGATTAAAAAAAAAATACAAGCAAGAAGTCATCCTCTACAGAGGTCAGCATGTCCTTATATAGCTGTGGACTGATGGGCTTCTTCTGATGAATATGGTGTGTGGCCACAGATGCAAACTTTGAGAAAATTGAGTTTTGCTCATTTTGAACATGTTTCTTCTCGTATCTTTATGTATGTTGTACTTACTCTGCAACTAGTGTCTAAAATTAGCCTTATAGGAACAGCAGAGGTGGCAAAGTTACAGACTGGACTCAAGTAGATGTACAGATAACCGTGTTAAAAATACTCCAGTAAAAGCTGAAGTAGTGAAGCAACTTCTTAATTCTACTGAATGTGCTTAGTTTGAATCTGCTGTGTAAAACAACTGCAGTGAAAGGGATCTTGAAAAAGAGGGTAGCGGGTGACAGTAAAATGAGTAGAGTCAAGGTGGGATTGACTCAGTGGGATTCAGCAGGAGGGGGAAGCCTAAGCGCTGTGAAGTGGCTCAATCATAGTTCACAATACTTTCTAATTTGAGCTTCAGCAGGTGTAGTGCAGGCTGTGATCAGCTGACCTGCTGCTGTTTCTGGGCTTGTGGACTGTGGAATTCAACAAGATGTGCAAAGTTTGACAAGCTCTCTTGGCTGATATCCATCCCCTACACTGACACTACACTGTTTACTGTCTTCATGCTAGACAGTATACAGTTTGTATAAAGTTAAAATTCAGTGAATGAATCAAAGCATCATCAGCTTTAATGCAAATGTATCTCTACTATGCTAGATGTAACCTAAATCTGACCATGAGCACCACAGAGGTTACTTTGTTACCTCTGGTGAACTGCAGCTTTCTTTTATGTTTTATGCAGCATCAGGTTGGACTTACACACTGCACCAATACAAGAAAGTGAAGAAAGTTACCGCACTGGTCCGTATTAGTAAAACCTTTTCCACAGTTCTTACACTAAACATGATGACAGCTTGAGAGAGAGAGTACATTTTTCAGTTAAATTAAAAAGTCCCACCAGCATACAAATAGAACTCAGTAGTGTAGATAGAGTGAGATACCTTTGCTAATATGTTAGCTTTCCAGCTAACAACAGGTGCACATGGATCAGTCACAGATGAGTTTGTTGTCTGATATCGATCCAGTATTCTGTCTTGCTGCTGCTGACCACGAGGAATGAAAGCAGCAGAGGGAATGTGAATGAGAGAGGGAGATGGAGTAACAGTGAAGATGCAAGAGTAGAGATGGTTAAGGTGGATGAGTTTAAATACCTGGAGCCAACCATTCAAAGCTGGAAAATGGACAAAATTAGAAATTAAAAGATCAGAGAGACGGCTCAGGTTGAGCACTTCAGCGACGAAGTCAGAGAAGGTTGAGATGATCTGGACATGTGCAGAGCAGAGTAAGTGGATATGTTGTGAAATGGAGCTGAAAGGATGCTGAGTATGAAGCTGTCCCTCCTCTGAGGTATATGAAGGACAGAGTGACGGTGTGACAGGATGCTCAAGATAGTATGACATGGAGGCAGATGAGATGCTGTGGCGAGGCCTAAAGGAAGCAGCCGAAAGACAGAGAAGAAGAAGAAGAAGCACGTTTAGTCGGGATCCATTTAAATGTTATTGGTGGTGGAGAATTAGAAGCAGGCAGTACGTGGACAGAAACATCATAAAAATCTGAATTGAACAGTGGCTAGATTTTAAGTAAGCCCTTTTCAGAGGCAAAGTTGTCTATCAGTTTTGGATTTCTTTATGCCAAAGGGTCAAGTCATGGTTTCTGATACCAAGAATCTAGTTAATGTTGGATATTTGTTGTTTCAATCAATAAATGATTTATTGCACTAATTTTCCTTATTGATCAGCTGCACTAGCTCGCCATGAGAGCACATGCAGCAAGGAAAATCAAATGTGGTTCCATGCACGACCAGTTCAGGGGAAAGTCTGCTCCTCTATCTGTTCACTGTTTTTTGTTGGGTTTATTAGACCCAACAAAAAAACAACACCCACTTATTTTAAAGTTGAATAAATATAAATAAAAATACACAACATTCCCATACATAGCATATGTTTACTGTGAGCTATCATCTGCTGTTACACACAAACCATTTTCTTTGTATACATTACAGATTCCTTAGATCCTCACTTTAAATGGCTTTCAGTCAATGTAGTATTGCAGGTTCTTGCAGTTGGGATGAGGGGCTGCAGAGAAACATCACCGGTCACACTTTATGAACCAAGTCAAAGTTTGATAGTTTTTCAGCTTCAGTAGCCGGGAATTACTGTCTGAAATAAACAGTTTGTCTTCATTGCCTTTGCCACAAAAAGCATCTCGGACGAGCTATTGTCGTTCGGGAATATGAATGAATTTCAGAGTTTTCAGTTCAAAGAAAGTATTTCTCGGAAGTAAATAAAAACATGCCTTCAATTTATTAAAGAGGCAGACAGCCTTATATCTCATACACGCTAATGCTCTCTTCCTGTCTTTATGTATACAGGCAGTTAAGGAGGGAGCGAGAGAAGCAAAACACATTAGAATAGACTTCCACGGCTAATAGGAGAATATAGTATGTCAGAACGAAAGGCAGGGGATGGAGGAGGGGGGAGGAAACCGCGTAGAGGTCAGAAATGAAAACATACATGCAGTCTATACATTGCTACAAAGAGAAAGAAAGGCATATGACCAAATCAAGGCATGAAAGAGGATGAGGAAGAGAGGAGATGGGTGGGGAAGGGTCTGCTGTGGTGAGGAAGTGCATGAAAACTAATCAGAGTCTTCCTGAATCTCAGTGCGATGGCTGACGACAGGAAGGACTTCTGTAAACTCTCTCATTGACTGGGAGTTGCTGAGATCCTGTTTGATGTCTTTCTATGAGAATAGCTGAAGCGTGTTTGCGCTACATTTGATGCGCACACACGCCATGTAATCCCGCATTATTCTCCACCTAGATTGTATATGGAAGGATGTACTTTATGTTGAATAACTCATCCTGTATGCGGTTTGTGTATGAAAAGATTCAAAATATTTACGCAGTGAAATTGAGAAAGAAGAAACTGACAGAAGTGTTAAAGTGTACACAGTCTTTAAAGCGCTGCTGTGGATTTTAAATTAAATTAAAGGGGTATTGCACTAATTTTTAAGGAATTATATTTTTTATACACAGTTCCTCATTTCCAAAGACTTAAAAGTCGTTGGATAATAACTGATGCACTGTTTTGTGGTCAGATGGAGCCCGATCCCTTGTTGTTTCATGAAAAATAAGCAGATAAAAGATCTGGAGTTGATTCCAAGTGTTGGACTTGAAGATGTTGATGCAAGAGAAGGAGGTCATCATTAGGTTGAAAATGGAAAAATAAACCTATCAGATTGATTAAAATGAACAGTCTGGTTCATTCTGTCAAACCACTCTGTCAGCTCAGCAACGCAAAAAGGAAAACCACACGAGACAACTGAAGTGCATGATCGCAGAATCGTTTTTTTCTGGTTAGGAAAAAAAAATCTCTAAATTTCTTGCCTAACCAAGTCAAAAACAGCTGGAAGTTCTCAGGCCTACAAACAAGAGACTTTCTTGAATGTAAATACAGAGGGTTTACAGCAAGTTGCAAACTACACCACATTCCAAATTATTATGCAAATTGTGTTTAAGTGTCATCAAGATTAAAGTTGTTGTTGGAATTGTGTCTTGGGACTCTTTGTATCACTGAAATCAATCTCGGACACCTATGATCATTAGTTTGCCAGGTGAGCCCAATTAAAGGAAAAACTACTAAAGAAGGACGTTCCACATTATTAAGCAGACCACCATTTTCAAGCAATATAGGAAGGAAAAATGATCTCTCTGCTGCTGAAACGCGTGAAATAGTTGAATGCCTTGGAAGTGTAATGACAACCTTAGATATTTCACGAAAATTTAAGCATGATCTCCACAATGTAAGAGATTTGTGGCTGAGTCAGAGCACACATGGGTTTGTGCAGATAAAGGCACAATGATGAAGGTTTCTGCCAGACAAATACATCAGATTAAGAGAGCAGCTGCTAAAAGGCCATTACAAAGTAGCAAACACATATTTGAAGCTGCTGGTGCCTCTGCAGCCCTGCAAACATCAAGGTGTAGGATCCTCCAGAGACTTGCTGTTGTGCATAAACCTTCTATTCAGCCACCCCTAACCAACGCTCACAAGCAGAAACGGCTACAGTGGGCCCAGAACTACATGAAGACTCATTTCCAAACAGTCTTGTTCACTGATGAGTGCAGTGCAACCCTGGATGGTCCAGATGGATGCAGTGGTGGATGGTTGGTGGACGGCCACCATGTCCCAACAAGGCTGCGTCATCAGCAAGGAGGTGGTGGAGTCATGTTTTGAGCCGGAATCACGGGGAGAGAGCTGGTCGGCCTCTTTAGGGTCCCTGAAGGTGTGAAAATAACCTCTGCAAAGTATGTGGAGTTTCTGACTGATCACTTTCTTCCATGGTAGAAAGAGAAGAACTGTGCCTTCTGCAACACAACCATCTTTATGCAAGACAATGCACCATCTCATGCTACAAGGAATACCTCTGCATCATTGGCTGCTATCAGCGTAAAAGGAGAGGAACTCATGGTGTGGTCCCCATCCTGACTTCAATCCTACTGAGAACCTTTGGAGCATCCTCAAGCAAACAAATATGAGGGTGGGAGGCAGTTCACATCCAAAGAGCAGCTCTGGGAGGCTTTTCTGACATCCTGCAAAGACATTCAAGTAGAAACTTTCCAAAAACTTCCACTGCTGCAAGAATTGTAAACCTGCTATCAAATAAGTGGTCCTATGTCAATATGTAACTTGACCTGTTAAGATGTTTTTGATTGAAATAGCTTTTGATTTCAATGAAATTGATCTACTAATGCTGCAAATTCAACAAATGACCATTTTCAATTCTCCACAACCCATAAAATCTTTTGAAACTCTGTGTGTGTAATAATTTGGAACAGTGCATTTTAAGTGTTTTATTTTTGAAAAACATACTGTTTTCATTGGGAGTTTTGTTCAGTAACATTTGAATTATACTCTATTGGTCGATGACTCGAAAATTATGCCGACTGTCACTTGAAACGACTATTTAGGAAAAACAGAAAATATAATTTGCATAATAATTTTGGAACGTGCTGGTTACACTTAAGAACAGTAAGGTCAGATTAGACTTTGCTAGAAAACAACTCAAAGAGCATGTTTCTGGAAAAAAACAACAACAGTTTCTCTGAGATTAACTAGCGGAGAAGCAGCTCATGATCGGAGGCATACCAGATCGTCTGTCAAATAGATGCCTGTCATTATACTCTCTGCTGCACGGTGAAATGTTTAAGTCTCTTAAACTATAGTGTGTAGAAGGTGTTATAGTAGATACTTATATTAAATGTGGCTGACTTGGGGTTTAAGTAAAACTGCAGTTCACACACACTTATTACAAAATATTCAAAAGAAATGTAGGAACACCCACGTGAGCCAGCCACCTTTGGAAGGGTATGTACTTTATCACCATGTCAGTTGTTAGGATACCATGATGACAGCTGCTGAAGTGATCCTGGCGTTTGCTAAATTATCCTTGAATGGTTGGCTGTTGATGAACAGGTACTCATGTGTCAGCAGCAGTTGAAAGGGAAATAACTGTGGTTTATAAGGAATAATGATGTAGAATTTAAGAAGTGTAGAGTAACACGTAAAATTAGAGCGCAGTTGTCAGGAATTGATTCAGAGATCATCCATCACAGTAGGGGGCTATTATTTCAGAATTATGGCTCTGCAAGATACTGTGTTGAACAGAGGATTTTTGCATTATATGGTAACATGGTAACTGTACACTTGTGTGGTTGGTTGTAGTCCAGGCTCTAACTGCCCCCTCATTATAATAATCCTTCCGTAACATGGGGATTTTTTTCTCTCTCTCCAGCTGTTGACTGCTGGAATTGGCACCACTTTTAGACTGTGTGTGACGCTTCTGTTGTTGTAACAAAATCAGTGACAATCACTACTGAGATCTGAGTGCTGAGGAACTGAGATCTAGACCAAACAAATCTGTGTTCTTTGTTTGTTTGTTTTCTTTATCAACGAAACTATCCAAGCTCTCACATGCTAGGCAAGGCAATGGGAAAATGCTTTTTTAAAAATTTCTAATTTACCTATTTTTTCCTGCCAAGTTCTTTTTATCTATCTATCTATCTATCTATCTATCTATCTATCTATCTATCTATCTATCTATCTATCTATCTATCTATCTATCTATCTATCTATCTATCTATCTATCTATCTATCTATCTATCTATCTATCTATCTATCTATCTATCTATCTATCTAATACCATACCAATTGGTTTATCGTGACATGTTATCTAGAGGCATCTTGCCTCTCAGCACTGAGGTCAACTATATATCTCATATCTCATAGCTGCAAGATATCGGAACAATCGCAGGCCTCAGATAAAAGCAGTCCATCTATGCTTTTTATTTTGCTCCATTTCAGGTTTCCAGGGGGGGTTGGAGGCTATCCTAGCTGTTATAGGTTGAGAGCTGAATACATAAGTGGCCTGTCAAGACACCAATCAACCTAGCATGCCTGCCTTTGGAGGAAGCCAGAGTACCCAGAGAGAATCCATGTCCAGGACAGGTGAGCACAGTGCTAACCACAGCACCATCATGCTGACACATTAGATTAAAATCCCCTTAGATACTGCTGTTATGTGCATAAAAACAAAAGTTGAGCCATTTAGAGACAACTTTTTATTTTACATACAGTTTTTCTCAGTCGCTTTGGTGCGTTTCTCAGATCAGAATTGAAATTCTCATAACTATTAGTTCAACCTCCACAACACTCAGTCATTTGTGCACATCATAGTAGCAATTTCTCCTCTCTCTGAACAAACTGCAAATGATTTTGGACATGAATCAGTTGCTTCCATACATTTCCCTGCTGCTTTCTGACATTTCCATTTGCTTATGTCATGTCAGTCAAAAGTAATCATACCTATGGATGCTGAATAGTCGTTCCCAATAAAACTAATAGTCATACATCCATTGCTTGAGTCATCACACACAAAATTGTTGAACTAGTTATCACATGCCAAATATTGGCCATCTGTCAAGCAAATCCTATACCTTTCTGTATCATTGTTCCTGGAAATGTCTCCGAAATTGAACAATTGATCTCGGGTGAATTACAGCTGTCACTCATGAGGAGGCGTGTGAAAGTTTAGTTGTAACCAATGACAAACAACTTGTTCACTGTCAATTATGGATGAATCCTGTGAATCCCCAATTGGCAAGCATATATAAACTGCGCAGGAGCTAGTGTGTACCATTTCTACACTTCTGTGACACAAAATGGAAGGTCAGCACCGTGGAAGAGGGGTGAGGATGCGGGGAGGAAGGGGAAGAGGGAGAAGAGGCAGATATAGGCGGATTCCTAATGAAATAAGGGCTACAATTGTGGACCATGTTGTCAATCACGGCCTCACCATGGAGGAGGCTGGTCGAAGGGTGCAACCCAATATTGGAAGAACTACTGTCAGTTCAATCATTCAAACATTCCGTAGGGAAAACAGGTATGCAAACAGTAATACACTGTACTGTACTGTGCCATCTCAGACACATCACATGTTACTGTACTGTATTTGCAATTTCACAAAAACTTTACTCTGCACCACATAGGATTGTAAGACAACCTCGCGGAGGCGGAAGAGGGCCCCTTTTTACCCCACAGCAAGAAGAAGCCATTTGTGCAATGGTCATTGCAAACAATGCAATAAAGCTGAGAGACATACAAAGCGCTGTCATAGAGAATTACACGGTATTTGGCAATATTGAATCTGTTTCAATTTCAACAATTGACAGAGTACTCAAGAAAAATGAAATCCACATGAGCAAATGGCCCTGCTAGCAGCCATGGATGCAGCATGTGACGACATCACAGCAGGGTCCTGCAGAGGATGGATTCGCCACTCCAGGAGATACTTTCCTCGCTGCATTGCGAGGGATAACATCTGTTGTGATGTAGATGAAAATATGTGGCCAGACAGACAGGAACGTCTGGATGTGTCAGAATGATTTACTGTACTGTTACATGTGCTGTTTATTGTTCACATTAGTGCACAGCTCTACCAAATGGGTGATTTTATGTTTACATGTATTCTACAGTGCACAAGTGACTGTAGCATATTTTTCTTTTGCACAATTCTGTAGGATTACAAACACTTCTACACAATGGAAATGTGAAACGTACGTATTCAGTGTCTCAGTTACTCCCAAGACTCCCATAACATCTACAGTGACTTTACTGCACATTTCAGATGGCTGTACAGGTAGGCCATAGTGCTGTCGTCAGCATTTTCAGGTGTCACCAATTGTTTTTGCAATGGGAAACACTGAAATTATAAACTGTCATAGTGGAAACATGACAATGCCATTTGACTATCTTGTTCATAAAGATGGTGTCAAGACTTTTCATTTTGATGGCACTGACAGTTTCATTGACATGGATACTTGCTTTTGAGGTATGGATAATCAATTCTGTGCATGTGACGTGCTTTTGCAGGCTATCCACTAGGTTTTGCAGTTTGCACTAATTGTTTTGGGAAATGCACTAACTGCTGTGCAAATGTTAATGGTGTTCTGAGGAACGCACCAAAGCGACTGAGAAAAACTGTAAACAAATCTAACACGTGGGTTGTCACTGATTAACGTTCTGTCAATATGATGTTGTGTAATACAGGCGTAAAATAATATTTACAATTCCATATAGTGTGCTTTTTGCATATGCAAAAATTTTGTTTTACTGACATCTTTGGGTAGGACTAACACAGATGTTGGATGATCATTTTTAAGCCCTATTTTCCTATCTTCAATACAATAACGAAAGCTTCTAAGTCATCCAGGACACCGGGGATTACAGTTCACGAAGGGCTGTGTGGTTGTCTAGTAAAAGTTTTCACTCTGCAATAAATTAGAGTTCATGTTTGCTACTTTTCACACTTTTTGAATGTGTTCACAGACAGTTACTCACAAGTGCACTTTAACCCTAAAACCTAAAAGACTTTTTGTTTAAAATATTTAGAGCGGCGTAAACAGGATACTGCACCATGGCATCAGTGAACTCTTGTTTATTTCCTCTTCATAAATCATATTCATTCAACTTCGTTTCCATCTAGACTAGCTCGATGACCAGTGGGTCCCCACCCACAGTTTGACAACCCCTGATTTAGTGAAACCTGTAAAACTTTCCTTCCTCCACAGTCAGACTGGCACAGCTTCATTTTTGTAAATCTTTTTCAATTTTTTAATGACTTTGCTGTTGAAAACAGAAGGACGAGCTGCCACACGGACCGAACCCTGTATGTTAAACTGAGCCTATTTTAGTCTTACTGCTGAGTTGTAGTCTCCAGACACCACTTGTACTAAGATTTTCCCATGGGCTTGACATAGGTTATAAAGTCCTGTGCATGATTAAACTCCCACACCCACGTTCAGGGACTGAAGCAATAATTCAGGCTTTGACTTTAGTCCCAGTAACTTGAGCTACTCATGTGCGTTATTTAAGGTTTTAATTTTGATGTGTCATGTTGAACAGGAAATTCGTATGTTTTGCTTGTCTTTTGGAACATGGTGGAGGTTCTGCAACAGCTGTACTAAGAGAAAGAATCACAAAACAGGTAGTCTACACTTTTTAAAAGCACATTGAAGCAGAGAAGGAGCTTAAACCTTAAAATTTTCAAGCACCAAGCTGAAGCACTGAAAGACTTCACACATATTCATCTAAAAGCTCTTAGGCTAAATGCAGGATGGCTTTGTTTTAGCTCTGTTTGTGACTGACCTGCTGCCTGCCTGGCATGTCTGTCCCTCATCCTTCTCTGCTCTACCTGTCCATTATTCTCCTCCATGGTTGTGTGTAAGTAACAGCTATACAGCGTGTCTTACAGCGGGAGGGAGGGGCGGAGAGGGAGTGAAACACACACAGTTGCGCTGCTTGCTGTGCGCGTCTGTTGGGGAGCGCACCCGTTTGCCGTGGAGGCTCTGTGCACGCCACATTGACAGACTTGCGACTGATGTGCGGATTTTTGCAGATGCCTTCATCCCAACCCTGCTTTTTATGGTGTCGCTGCTCACATTAACGGCCGAGCGACCCTCAGAGCTCAGGAACCCTCACTCCGCGACACTGCCCACTTTTTCTTCTCCTCCCTGTTTGTCCCGCCCAACTCAGAAGTCTAGTTTGATTCAGGACTTTCAGACTTTGAAGCTTCTGATGCACACGAAATGCTTCCAGGACTCTTACAAGTCTGCTGTTAGCCATTTTAAAAAAAATTCTGATAAATCTTCTGTTTAAAAGTCCGTGGACTGAGACTGAGTGAAGCTACAAGGACACAGCTTCACACTAACGGCACTCAGGATGTGGCAACGTTTTATTTTGACAACAGATGCGATTATTGGTAAGTAATGACCGCAGAAAAAAGACGCGTGTAATGATTATTGGATCAAATAACAAGCACTTCTTCTACAGTACCGAAGCTCCCTCGGCGCATCCTTGCGCGCACGCCAGACGGCACACGCTTGGATCCTGGCAGCATGCATAATTGACGACCGAGCGACTAAACGCATCCATTAGAAGTGTCACTCACCTTGCCAACACGCCCATTAAAAAGTCGGTGTCCTGTCCTAATACGAACTTTCTGTATGTGCCCAGGTGAGATTTATTCTGAAGGAACAAGGGTGCTTCATAGACAGCCAGGTCTCAGAGGCACGCCACCCATGAGCTTATATAACAGAGACGTTGAACGGTCAGTCAAATTACTGCGCGATGCTCTAATTAGATGCTGGTCATGCCAGAGTTTACGCTGTCAGAAGTAGGCTGTGTTTCTGCAGTGCCATGTGTTTCTGCTGTTTCTGGTGCAGATCTTGTGAAATTATGTCTCACCCTGTTTTAGAACAAACCCTCGTAGGCAGTGATTTGATCTGAAGTTCTTGGTTAAGGGAAATTGCTGCTGGCTCGCTTTGGGTAGTTCCTCTGGTGATGCTACGCTCTCTCTCAAGTTCACCTCCAGAGCAGCAGAAGTGAATAAACTTCTAGGTCACGTCCAAGAAGTTTGTACCGGTGATGTATCAGAGTTTGGAGGAGGGGAGGATAAGTGGGAGAAAGTGGGATAGAGACAAAGTCAACAGTGCATGTCTCTGATTAATTCTCAGATTTCTACGCTTACATGTGATTCCGGCTTGTGATGGTCATTAGAGAATTGAGTTAGAGCTGGAGAGAAATGTGTGTGGCTGTGTGAGTGTCAAGGGGTCAGTTCAGTTGAAGCTCATATGGCCAAGCCCATGCCATAACCATCCCATCATCATTTTCTTTTTAATCTAACCCTCTCTGTCTCTCTTTAGTGTCTTTAATCGTATTCCTGCAGTTTGTCGAACAGTGCTTTTCCTTCTACGTGCGCAAATTCAGGGTTATTGTGAATGAGGCTGGACGCTGTTACTTAACTGATCTTGTTCCATCACGCTCAGCGCTGCTGGCCCAGCACTGTAGTGTGAGCGGCAGGAGGCGGTTCACACAGGGGTAAAAGCTGGTTTGAGTCCATAGTGTTGGGTTATGATAGCTACCACTGCCTGCTTCAGAGGCCCACATGTGCTTGTTGTACTGGCAGCATTTAATCTATGTAAATTCCTAACAGCGATGGAGCTGCAGGTGGTTTGAGTTTGGTATTTCAGAGAAGAGGGGCATCTGGCTTCCATCAGTATGAGTCGACTGGAGTGACACAAACAGCAGGAACACAGTCACCTACTGGGCTGTGACTAATTATCATTTACGTTGTTCAATTTAATTCTTTTGTACTTAATAATTTAGTCTTTAACACATTAAAAAAATAGAAATGGGCTGCCATTCACACAAAGTACAGTTTTAGGCAATGCCACAATCTTCAAGGTGACATTAACACATAACACACATTGTTTGTCTGACCTTCTTATTGTAGCCAAAAACGTAATAAATTCTCACACTGGAACCACATCGTGTTTATGGTTTCATCTGAATCAATGACTTTAATGATCAGTTACCATAGAAATAGCTATTGGTTTTGCAATAATATTCACGATCTAAACATTTGACCTCTGTTTGAGGCTTTCTCTCGTTCCTCTCTTTTTTTGTCTGTTGACCTTGTGACTCAAGCCAAAGCTCTTTGTTTTCTTCTTTGAACTGCTCCTTTAATGCAGGGACTGCGGCAGCGTCACGGCGCTCACACATGATAGGATGCTTGTGAGCCGCGAGAAATAGCCAGAGGGTATTTTGGAGTTCATATGGTTGCTAAACAAAGTTGCCTTTTATGGCCTGTTATTTGATTACAAAGGAGTAAATTAGATGAACGCTGTTTCGAGACCTCTGTTTCGCTGCCCCGCAGAGATTACAAGGTGTTTTCTGTACGAGTTGATCACATTTCAGTGTCTTTTCACAGTATGTGTGCTGCAGATATGGAAGGAGGGGCTGAAGGACGAGTCAAACACAAACGGGTTTACGTGCTTCACAACTCTTTCAAGGAAATTTGTCTTTTCCTGAGCACATGGAATGCCGCAGTAGAGCAGAGAGGGCAGTTAATTCATTGATGACTGGAATGTCAGAGGATATACTGTAAAGTCTTAAGACATTGCAACTCTGCAGTGAATTTATTAACTTGGCAAGACATAGCGGTGAAACCGGCCATCTCCGTCATTAGCAATATGTCTCCTCCTTCTCCTCCCCCTCCCCCTCCTCCTATACTGACTGTAATATTTGAATCTGAATTAGCGTGCTCCCTGGAGTCTGCAGCAATCAGCACTAATCTGACATAAACTGTCTGCTGGCATGGGCGGACAGATTTCCTGGAGTGGTGAGTGATTATGTTAGCTTATCGTCTGCTTGTCTCTTCTTAGACTCAGTTTGAGCATCCTTATTTGTGTTTTTCACACACATGAATATATCTATAGACTGTGGGAATGCCTCTGCTAAACATGTGCGTGCAGCAGAAAATGACAATTTTCACTTTTCACGTCTGGTGATTTTATTGTGGCAAAGTCACAACCAGGCTGCCATGATAAAAATGTCCTCTTCCAGTGAGAAAGCAGAGACTATATAGTCTTGAGAATTTGCTGTCATCATTTTCGTGGCAATCCAACCACCAAAACGCCACTTGAGGGAATTTGAAGTTGTTTCCAATTCGTTGTGATGAAGAAACTGAGGTCCGCCATGGCCAGTGCTTTATTTATTAATCATATCTTCAGTGCAAATATAGGCTGAAAAACACATGGCATGACCATCAGAATCAACAACCCCACCTGGTTGAAAAACTGTGTGGCTTCCTTCTGGCTGTAATTCCCTACACCTGCGCCTGTAATGCCTTCCTTAAAGGGCCAATCTAAAACCTCTGGCAGCATCCTATGCATATATAGGTTTTACTTCATTTGTTTGTTTGTTTTCTAGAAATTCATGGATGCCAGGAATGCCAATGTAAGGTTCTCTTTTTTTTAACTTAATGGTTGCATTTTGACAATATATAGACTAGAATTTATAGGTTTATAGAAATTTATAGAATCAAAATCTATCGAATCCACCCTTGATGCAAAAAAGGGAAAGTTTAATTAGTGCAGCAGAAGAAGATGACGTTATATCACAAAGATCGTGTGCTTTCTTGCATGAAAACAGCAGCTTCATTTGTAGTTACAGAAATATGCCAAAGGAGAAGTCTTTGAGAAATGGTCTGTTTACTCACATGTTTTTCTGATAGGTTGTGGTTACACTGCTATAGCCCACATGTGGAGGATTTCACACGAAGATGACAGCAAACTAACACCTACCTCATGGTTTCCACCTCTGACCATGTAACAGTGTGCCTGCTGCTCTTCCGCTACTCTCTGAGCACTGTATTCTCAGACTAAAGGGCTGTCTTGATGGTATTTGATGACCAAAAAAAATCAGTGGTGTGGTCATTATTCAAGTTATATAATATACATTACTCATTAATTTTCTTGAAAGTAATTTATAATGTACTTTATTTAACTACTTGCTGGAGAAAGTAAGTGCACTAGTACACTACTCGTTCTCATCACTATATTAGATTACCTGATATGTACTTTCTCAGAGTTAAAAGTTAAAAATATAAACCTTAGGCTACAATCCCACGACACATAACTTTATCCCAATGAGGACATACATATGATCTTTCATTCAGTATTTTCTGCATAGCTGACTGCTCATTACTGCCTTTGTTGAAGTGCACGCTCTGGCTGCTGGGCTGGGGTCGGCATACACTCAGCTCTGGGTTCTTGGCTAGCTTTGCGCTAGCATGCTGTCTGTGAAGTTGCTTGCAAAGAGCTAAAGTCATGCTATCAATATAATGTAGTTGTTTCTGTCCTGGACACAGTTTGTGCTTTATCATCTTGCTCTTGTCCTTTTGTGTCAGAAAAGTGAACGCAATATCCATATCTCCACTTTACATTGCTCAACCATTTCCTCCTCCTGCACACAAACTGAAAGCAGCTGATTATAAGATCAGTTCACTGTTTTTTTGTTTTGTTTTTCTCTACCCGTCCTGCAAATAACCGAAGAAACTTTGTAACCCAAGTAACGGCACAATTGTATCTGTGATGTGATCACTCCATTCAGCACAGTCGTGCATTAGATTACTGTATTACTGAAAAATGAAATGTGATTACAGTAGAGCTGGGCGATATGAGATTTTTTCATATCACGATATGTTTTTTTCATTTCAGGCGATAACGATATCTATCACGATATAAGCCAAATAACTATATTTGTAAGATTTAAATGTGCCGTTGCTCACAAGTAAAATGTGAAATAATCAGCAGCTTGTTTTGATTTAAATATTTATTTCCCATAATAAGTTCAACAGGGTAGATGTACTTAAGGAACATGAGACTTTATCAGATAAATAAAGGCAAATATTGCAAACTACACAAAAGGCAGCCGCTAAAGCGTTTAAGTTTCAAAATAGAACAAACAAAACAGACTAAATTGTCAATTCCACTTAGAAACAAAATATTAATTCTAAAAATAAATCTTAGTTTGTTTTACAGAAGAACAGACAAAACTGACTAACTTTTGTCAATATCAAATAAACTGAGAACTAAAAGGAAATTCTCAATCTCTCCTTGTTGTATAGCTTAGCTTTTCAAACAGTTTTAACAGTTACTTTAGTCTGACAAAAGCCGAATGACGAATTAGCGCTTCCAGTCAGAGACTGAGGCTACGTCCACACGTGCACGGGTATTTTTGAAAACGGAGATTTTCCGTTTTCGTTTTAAAAAAGAATCCCGTCCACACATAAAGGCAGAAATGAAGGAAAACGCTGCTATGAACATGCCAAAGCAGCAGGTGGCGCTAGATTCCTAACCGTGCAGAAATGTTGGCCAATCAGAAGTCTAGAAGCCTCAGTGGGAAATAGTAAACGAAGCTGGGGCATAGAAGCAGAACCGAGTCGTATGTGTGGACGGACAGTAACTTTGTGTATGTGTAAGCATTTAAACACTGCAGAGAGTAGAATTAACAGTAACAGTATTGTAGAAATTCATTTCACCGAAACAATAACGTGGCGCAGTGTGACGCATGCACCAGTTTATTGTATTTCCAGACTTGTTTTCGGCACAATTTACAGTGCACGCTACTCTGTTTTTTGTCAGACTTGAAATAGCCGAAATACCTTCACACTACGGAACTTCTATGGCTCTTCCGTTCGACAATCTCTCCGGCATTGGAACCATCATCTGTTTTCTCTTCGGTCACGCTCGGTTGATTTTTCTAGTCGGCACACTCATTTCCTCCATTACGCGCTGGCTCCATTACCAGCTGGCTGCTTCCCAAACAAACACACGTGCGGCTTGGCACTTGTGCTGTACCGAACAAGTCACACGACGTGACGCTGCGGCTGTGATTGGTTCGGCTCTGCGCTACTGAATTTGGCTGACTTTTTTTTTTTTATTAAGATGACAAGAGCCGCGAGGTCTATCGCGATAGCTTAATTTCTCTATCGAGTAAAAGTTATATCGCGATACATATCGTTATCGTTCTATCGCCCAGCTCTAGATTACAGTATTTTTGTTTCTTTGCAATGTTGTTACATTGTAATGTGTCACACCTAACACTGCATAACATGTAGGCAAGATTAGACTGCCTCTGAAAGGTGAGCTATACCGACAGGCAGTAAAAAAAAATGGATGTAGCTACTGTGACATCAAGTCCTGCATTGAAGCCTCAAGTTCAGAGATTCTGCCATCAGCTTGTAACCCCCCCCCCCCCCACACACACACACACACACACACACACACTGAGAACTCGTTAGCCAATGAGCATGTGCTTTTGTACCACAGATAAACCTTTACACTGCATGACCATAATTTACAAAAAATACTTACTACTTATATTTATTCAGTATAACCCAAATTCGTTGACTATAAAATAAAACAGTGAATAAACAGAAGTTAAATTGAATGCATTTTTTCTGCATTGGCTAAGATACGTTGTTAGTCCTGAGACAGACTGGTGATCTGTCCTCTCGCCCTCTGGTAACTGGGATAGACTCCAGCCACTTCACTCTGATAAGTAAGGATAAGTGGAAGAGGATGGATGGCTCTGTTCATATTTTCTAGTTTATACCAATGACACAAAGCACTTGTAATCATGGGATAAAATAGCCTCAAATCAGTGTTCGCTTTCTGGATATTTTCCAGTGCTTTCAGCTGGATTTCACAGCCTTCGTCAACGCTTGCAGTTTCGTAAGGAGGCGGGGTGGAGGCTGTAAACCAGTCTTAGTTCAAGAATAGTTTTCTTTCTCGTTTAACGATTTCTTGATAATTTTGACCTTTGTGATGAAACCACCATATGCAGGCCTTTGTTTTCTGTTCTGTGAAAACAAATCTCATGCCAAATAAGGGGGCGCCTCAGAGCCAGTTTTTATGACACAAAGCGGCTTCTTCTGTATTGGAACGATAGCTTAAATTTGCTAGATTTTTTTTCCTGTTAGTTGTTATTAAAGACGTCTAACAGAAAAATACAGATATGGTGAAACTCTAGCTGGAGCTGAAGTTGTGTTTATTCTTCCCAGTGGTTTGATATTGTTAGTTACCTGCAGCTTCACAGGATTCAGCTGTGTGTCTCCAAAGTGACAGTGTTGTGTGTATTTATACCTGCAGTTAAGTCGAATTATGTCTAAGTAGCAGCCACTGAATAAGTGTTTTAACACATGTCATGTATAGCTCAAATGAGCCTCTTTGATCACAGCCGTTTGTTGTAATGCTCCTTTTTCTTGTCTCGCGTTTCTTGCCTTGGTCGTTGAACAAAGGGGCCCATCTTCAGAACTACAATACACAAATCTCATGCAACTAGCCTGAATGTGAATCAGTTGCCTTCTGAGCTGGTGCAACAGTGTGTGCAACAGTGTGTGCAACAGCTGAAATGTTTTTGTGCAATTTGCATTGAAATTAGTTTTCTCATGAGATGCTAACATTTTTTTGCAAACCTTCACACAGTGATATTGGTGCCAGTGACCCCACATGCCACTGTAGCAGCCACCACAGAGGAAGTGAAAATGCGTGGTTTGCCAACAGAAAATGTATGTGGCGTATCTCATGCTTCAGCAAAGGTCAGATTCACAGTGTGAATGCTGATTTGCATGCTGAAAACTCAAGTGAGAATGATGCATACGGCACAACATGGCTATATTTAGACAAGAGGAAATTGTTAGTTAAGGTAGCGTTTAGCTCAGAGTTCTGTTGCAAACTCTGCTGTAGTATTTCAGCTGTTTACTGCAAACATTTAGAAAAAAAAGATGTAATTGTTGCTGTGACAACCACTACTTAAACTTGGGTGAACTGCTCGTTCTAAACAAGTTCTCTTTCATTTGCACAGCTTTCAGTTAATACTCTTGCTGGAAATTTGGTGGCTGTAATGCCAAACGTAGCATGCAAGAAATGCTTGGAAGCATGGAAGATCCATCATATGAGAAGACACAACGATCCAACTTCTTATCCGATTCTGATATAATACCCGATACCTTATCCTTGAGTATTCCATTACACGCAATGCTGATGTGATGTGGTACTTTTGGTTGCTCCCTTATTTCTCAACTGGTTGCCATGGTGAATGTTCTTCTTAGCACAGTTTTTGCCCTCGCTGACACAATCCTCCTGTTTGTCCTGGGACCAGCATTGAGAGTACACTAACTTATGACCCCCTGAGGCTGGACTTACGTCTCTTCTTGGTCTCAAACCAAGGACACAGAGATCCGTTAACTCTGTTAACCATTTCATCACTGAGGCACACAGAGCACTGACATGATGTTCGTGTCAATTTACTTATGAATAAACTGTCTTCCTCTTTCTTGTAATCAAATAAAATTACAACAGATCTGCATCCACCAGAACTTTTTCCAGAGAAGATTCTGAAGTAACGTTTTGGGCATTTATTACTTTCTTATCAAGAAGCATATACACACAGACCTAAGGAATATACCACATTTCAGATTCCACTCAATAGCTCTATGTGTGTGTTTAAAGTCTTATTTTATGTTTGTTGCTCTGCTTAAGACATCGTGAAACCTGAAGTAAAGTCTCAACAATGATTTATTAATTGCCTTTGTTTTTGGAATACTCTTCATGGACCTTTGTCTTTTTTCATGTGATTTGAAAGTGTTATGCAAGACTGATTTATAATATATATAGAGTGATTTATATATTATGTATGTGTTCAGGCTTTTTATATCAGTTTGTCAGGGACTGCAGTGACAGGAGCTATTTCCATGCCCTACACTACAGTCAAAATGAGTCTGGCACATTCAGATTTTTGCATGTTTGCAGTAACCCATTTAAATAAAATAAAGATCAAATATAATACACCAATACATCCAAGAGTATATATTTGCTAAATTGGTATTTGTTGTAAAAAAAACTCAGTGTGAGCGTAGTTACCGCACCGCTGATGTCATTTATCGTCAATGCATTTTCACTTTGTCCTGTTTTGAGTCCCACTCGCAAAATGACATCAGGGTGAAGTAAATGTGTGCAAACATCTAGTGTGGAGTGGTGCTGACAAGAAACGGGTGAAAGAATAACTTGAGTTTCCGAGAAGTTTTGCTACTGTGAGTGCAATGCAAGTACTATCAACTGAACAAAGCATGAGCGACAGAAAGAAGGCGACAGTAAACAGTCGGGGTAGCGAGTGTGAACTGTGTCCAACCTGCTGAATTATTTCTGTTGGCCTCCTCCACGCCATGTTAGCTCTCCAGCTAAAAGCTGGTGCTGCACAGCTGTTGATGTGTGGTATTGTAAACAAAGAACAACAAAGAACTTAATTTAATAGATTGTGTCACTGTCACTGATATTGATAGCATAGCATTCTGTAGTACTCTCTTATCTTAATAACAGATTGGTGCATCACTAGACTACAGGGTAACCACATCTGAACTCAAACAGGCATATATGCAGCACTTCCCCCCATGTCTCCTTCATCTCCCACATAATATATATGTCTTGCAGGTCTTTGTAGTAGTGATCTATGAATCATATATACAGCCTTTGATACAGACGATCCACTCAGGCATTCATAGTGTTAAGCTGCTTAGTTCTTCTTAAATTTAATGGAAGTAATCATACAGAGAACGGAAAAAAAAGAATAAAAAGGAAGAGGAGGATTAAATCTTTCTTGTACCTCGCTTTGCGTCTGTTTCATAAAGGTGCATGATCTGTGCGCAGAACAAGACAAATATGTGCATGTGGGGAAAAAATAGTCAACACCAACTACTGCATCAAAGATCAGATGAACCTACGCAAGCTTGGATCAATAGTGTCATGCATACGGTATCTGTTTTCCTGATGTATGATAGTCTTCTCTTTCTTTTGCCTCACTTCTTGCAGGAAAGCCAGCTGCAGTGATGGGTGACATGTGTTTTGCTTGGAGGGTTTACCTTTTTAGGCTTGAGCATAAGAAGCTAAAAATGTAGGAAAAGAAAGCAAAATCTGACGTTAGTCCTGGAACAAAAAACTGTTGATTGATCATTTTGGTAATGGATCACGTAAGTTATTGTTCAAATAAATGCATCAGGTTCTCACCTTTTAAGAAGAATTTTTTGGATTGACTCTGGAAAATAAAAACCCTAAATTTATTGCCATCTCCTTGATATTATCCACTATTTTCTGACAGTGCAAAGCAACTATTGCTCTGTCACCAAGTCCACATTAAAAACTTAGGAAGATTAACTTTTAGTGATTAACTGCAATTACTTAGAGTAAACTGTAAATGATTAAAGGTAATCATTTAATTGAGAAGCCTTCTTCTTGTCAGTAACTCTACCACAGTGTCACATGAAGTTCATTTAGATGATGACAAACTCATGCATCCGGAGTGTGCGCAGAGTTTACTGATGTCACAAAAAAAAAGCGAAGCTGGCAGGATGCTACAGTTACTGGAGAAACAAGACAAAGAAGCATATTTCTTGAAACATTGTGATGTCAAAGAAAAGTTCAAAGATGCTGCCTCGAGCCTGCAAAACCACCAAGCCCACCCACATGTCTTAGTCTCATATACTGTTGCCTGAACAAGCGACAGATGTGTAACAGTTTTTCCTGGTACTGACTGCTGTCTGTGCAGCATATGGCACCCATGTGAGGTGGAAGATGCACAGAGTCAGGTAAAGCTGGTGTGTCTTCTAAAAGCAGTAATGGCGTTACTGGTTGGTAATCAAAGATGCATATCAGCTCGAAGGGAGAAAGATGCATGGTGTGGGCACATCGTGGATAACAGGCATTCACAGAGCCGTGAAAAATTAAAGTGGAAGAAATTTTTAAAAAAAGAACTATTTTTACCTTCAATGACTCACAGTAAACTAGCAACAGTCCATTTCCCCTAACAAACACTGTCTGACCACCTTGAAGCCACCCACTCTCTGCTTCACACAGAAAAGGACATTCATAGCAAGGTGGACATGTTTAAAGTTGGACTAGTCATTGCTGACACTGAATGCCAGTGTAGTCCCATTTTTACCAAAATGTGCAAAACTGAAATATTTTTAGTATTTTTTTTTCATTACAGAAATAAGCTGAAATAACATTCATGAAGAATATTTGGCTCATATATGCTCCACTGTCTTTACCAGCTAGCTGCTAATACTAACCACAGCCCTGGTACGTGGTTCTGCACAGGGACTATGCAGTAGGATTTTAATGCTTTTTCACTGTTATGTTAACACTAGATTCTCGATGCTGATTAACTTCATCCAAAATGATAATGAAAGAACTTGATGAAACACCCAGTGATGGGATAGCTCGAAATATGCGTTGTTTTGTTTTCTATTAGATGGATATCATCATGATCTTACTCATCATAATCATGCACTGGAAAGCATGGTTGGGACTTTCCCATCACCATCACCATGCCAGTGAACTACTTGGAGACTGGAACAAGACTGGGCTGGAAATGTAGCATGTAGCAGCGTCAGTGTTGTGACATGCTGATGCATTCATATATTTTCATTCCTTTAACGGTCATGGTCATTACTATCACATAGTCATAATATTGTAACTACGCGATAGTAATTTCAGTTGTTTCTACAGCAAACCTTCGACAGCAAAACTTTCTTTGTGTGCTTCACACTTTACAATAACCTGTGATTTGTGATTTAACATGGGCCAGATGAGCTACCCCGCCCCTGATGTTCTGGTTTATTGTTAATGATTCAATGAAAGGTAATAATTGTGGTATGTAGGGCATGAACTCTATTTCATTCGGATGTGGGCCGTGCCAGAAGCACAGCACGAGACACACTTTTCAGAGTAAAAGCATTGACTTGATTGCTAAAGCTTTTTAAAGCTTAAGTATTACTTCACACTGTGACACTCGACACACTTTTGTATTGTTTTTCCTTTTTTCTTGCTGATTTGCGACGCTTTCGTCTAACTTGCAGGCATTTTATTGTCAGTATCTTCGTCATTGGACAGCTACAATAGATTTCACACCTAATATTAACAACAGCAGGTTATTTTAATTGTCCTTGGGGTCCAAATATACTCAAGTGCAGTGTAGAAGGGATTGAGCACCCTAAAATTGAATCCCTGCTATGTGTGTGTTAATGGTGACTTGTGGTAAAGCTCACCAGGGCTGGGTTTTACCACAGAAAATGACTCATTTCTGTCTGAGGTGCTGTGTCTGCCAGAGCTGCAGACGGAGAAGTGAGGGGGGAAATTAAAAAAAGCTTGGTGTCGCCATGGCAGTGCTTGTGCTAAACCTTTTCTGTCGTATGAAGTCATCTCCAGAAGTCAAATTGATATTTCCTGTCTCGCTCCTGAAAGCTGGATACATATTGTGTCTGTGTTTAATTTTTTTTGCTTAATAGTTACAGTTTTCTGTGAGATGACTGACCGATTGTAGGGGTGATCTCTGTGAAGTGTTTTAAAAGGCTTATTTTCCTACGAGTGTCCTAAAAGCCCAGAGATAAGAGCTGAAAAATCCCCCAAAGACACACACGTCACGTCTTTTGGTTTCATAAACGAACGAGATACCCGTGAAGGTGCTACATCACAAATCGTGTCAGTTTACTAAGGTCTTAACCCCCATAGGAGGTCAAGCCACACACATGCATCAGCAGCTTGAAGCATTCTGCATGTTTTTTTTTCACACTTCATCATCTGTCCACACTTTTCCTCAGGCTGTTACAATTTTAGCATTCCCAGGAGCTTGCTTTTAACCCCTTTGAGTGGTTGGGGTTGTAATTACATAAAAATACATTCATTAAAAAACAAAACAAAAAAAAACCCAAAACAAACAAACAAAAAAACTTCTTTCCAACATTTTTGTGAGCCATTCATTATTCCCAGAAATTTATACCTATCTACCTGCAGACAGCTTGTGTACGCCGAGGTATTTTTCAGTCATGTGACCTTCGGCACTGCACAGTTGTTGTGAGGCATTAGGAGCAAAGTGGACAGGGGCAGAGGCAACGGGGCGGATTGGGAGGCAGAGGGGAAAGCTGTTGGTGAGACAATGCGGAGTCAGACGGGAGGTCCCGTCTCCGAACATGTGCTGAAGGAGGACAGCACCTTATCTTCAGTTTGAGTGAAAACAAGCAGACAAGTTAGAAAGCTTAAGTTGGAGCCAAGGCTAAACGATTCCCCGTTTCCCAGTCTTTATGTTACGCTAACTGTCTTTAGCTTCATATTACGTGCTATCAGATTTCAGTGGACACCTACCTACACCAGAAGCAGTCATTACAGTTTAAAACTCGATAACTTTTGCTAAAAATGCTAAATCAAGTTGCACCATCAATTACACTTCTTCTTTCTTTTTCCTGAGAGAATAAGGTGACGATTCGCTGTATGAGTTTGCCTGGAAAGTGCAATGATGTGTGGTTTTCTTGAAACGTGCACTTTAACCGACAGTAAAGAAGAACTCTTTAGAGGCTTAAATGTAAACCTAATGTTTTGTGGAAGTGAATGCAAAACGTTAACACCTTGTCTTTTTTCTTCATGTGTTATTTCAGTCACGTATGAAGTAAGTTTTGCCTTACTGCACCGTGAGAAGCAGGGGGTAGTAAGTCAGAGTCGCTGTGATTTGATCACTTAGTCTTTTATTTTTGCCATATTTCCTTTTTGTTCTCATTAGGTTGCACAAACGTCTTCCAGGAGTGGGGCTCCTGGCTGTATGTTGTGCAGGTGAAGACACATACAGCATTCATTTAAGATTTAAGGTGGGAGGGTCATGCATCTGGAGATAGTGTGAGATAGGTGGTGTGGTACCCTCTGCTTATTTTCCTCTGTCAGCATTATCTTTTGGCAAAAAGATAATGCTGAATCACTAACACTACAAATGTGTTAGTGATTCACTAACACTACAAATGTGTTAGTGATTCAGCTCAAAAGCACTAAATGTTGGCTGTTAGCGCTTTTTTTTCTTTAATTTTTTCCATGACTTTTTCTCTCTGTATTGTGCCACAACATGTGACACTCTTACACTTTGACTGTGTTACAGAAACTTCCTTCAGTCACTGTATATACAGGCTTTTTCCCACTGCATTCTTTTCTTCCACAGCTCCCTGACGGCGCCAACCTGTCAGTTGCTTGTTAAACTCATGTTGTTTTGGGTGTAGTTTGTGATATAGTTTTCTCTCTTTTTTCTTTGTTAAACAGGATTTAGGTCTGCCTGTAGTCATTTCCTTGTTTTTGCCCATGTGAACTAATCAGGGGCCCATAACTTCTTGCCAGAAGAAACACATAAGGAGTGCCCCCCCACACACACACACACACGCACACACGCATACTTGTTGTCCCCCGAGTTTCTTAGTACCTGCTAAGCGCTGATAGCCTCAGATCTCAGTCTCTATATGTGTGCATGTTTGCATTTGTGCACCAGGCCTGTCCAGCCCTTCACCCTCTTGTGTCTCTGCCAGCAGCAGGTTAGAGCTATCCATCATACATATGGAGAGATGGAGATGGTGTCTGCTTGGAGCAATGTTTCATGTTAACCATGATGCTCTTCACACACACACAAATGTTTCATAGGATCTGACTAATCACATCTCTTCTTTAGAACAGATTGGTACCATATCAAAAGTTTGTGAGGCTCCACTCAGATACAGTATGTATGTGCAAAAAGTCTTAAGTCACTCCATTTCTTTATATTTTTCTTTCGAGCATTTTCAGATACATTTATTAAACCACTTAACACTGACCTGTGAATCATTCAAGCATAAGAAGGCACATAACTTAAGTGATGAACTAGTGTTGTGTCTTCACATAATAGACAACTTATCAAAGAACCAATTTTAAATGGTATAATTGGGAACTTTTTTACTAGAACTACACATAATGTGTTCCCATTTCTTTGGTTGAATTGACAAAAATTCCAATGAAAACACAGTCTGATAGACATAAAGTAGTATTTTTGCACCAACAATGTGATTCCCAAAGAGGTATTAGCCAAAAACACAGCATGATGTGCAATTCAAGAAATTTGAGGAAACTGCAAGTGGAAGACAAAAAACAAACAAAAAAACAACAGCAGATAAACTGTATCTGAAAGTCATATCCTTAAGAAAAAAGAAGAACTTCAGATGATCTATATACTGTTTGATATCCTGGCAAAATACAAATAAATGACAGGAGACTTAAGACTTTTGCATAGTACTGTGGTGTAAATGTAATGACTAATTTTCTTTAGGTTTTACATTCAGACTGTTCTATTCAATTCTAAAGATAACTAAATATCTGACAAAAAAGAAACAAATTTAAAAAGCACTTGAGAAAGAGAAGTTCCACACACTTTTGACCAATCATAGTGTGAAATGGATATATATCAACATTCATCCAGAAGTAATGAAGTAATCAAATGGAAGGCTATAAAGTAAAATTCCCTCTTGTATACTTTCTATCTTTTTGTGAGAAATCACTGATGGGGAGACGTTTTGTGTCTTTTGGGGTTTTTTTTGTAGTTACATCAAGTTAAACAGAAATGAACAATGATCATATGCGCGCACACACACACACACACACACACACACACACACACACACACACACACACACACACACACACATAGGTGTAAATATACATATGTACATTTTGTATGTACTTGCAGTGATTGATATTGTCACTTCTGGATTACTATTAATATAATCACATTACAGTAAAACTCACAATTCTCCTCCTCTTCCCTTCCTTATCTTATCTGCCGGTACCCCCCTCTTACCTGTGAACACTCTCCACTAAGGTTATCAACATCACAGCAAAACAGCATTTCATAGTAATTCCTGTCAGTCAACATAACTTTCAATTAAAAGCTCTTTTAACTCAAAACACGACTCGACAAGCACGGACCTTTTAAAAACTGTGTCAAAGTTTTTTGACTCAGCATCACGTTGTCTGTTTTGGGGTGTATTTTGTGGATTTCTCCGCAAACAGCAGCAGCAACTAAAAGATTCAAATCAAAACCAACATATCACAAATTTCTTTTTGCTGATATCATCTTTGAAGTTTCATTTTTTTTGTGAGCCTTCAAACCACAGCTATGCTGATTTCCTGCTTGTTACTCAGAATAGTCATGTATTTATTGGGGAAAACGATACTTCTGGTAATACTGGAGCAATTCTGATGCATTAGCAAGGCTGGTCAGAATTAATTTGGGTAATCTTTGTTTGACTTTATGTTTTTATGTGTGCCATTTTATTTTTTTACATTTCACCAGTTTCTGGCTCATGTATTAGTATTCATAGTTTGTGTGTATGTCTTGGGTGGTATTTGTCCTTGCTGTTGAGTAGCCCTGACCACGAACAAAGAAAAGATCAAGGGGAGTTGTGTGACCTTCCATAAACACATCTGTGTGTGTGTGTGTGTGTGTGTGTGTGTCAGAAAGACAGAGTGTGTTGATAGGACTGGGCGGCACTAGTTAGATGTGCTAATAAGGGTAAACCCTAATTTCAAAATAATTATCCTGAGCAATAATGAAAATCCAGTAATTTAAAACACAATAACAAAGTTGCAGTGCTGTTTAATTTGTATATTTATGCCATATTTATTTTTATAATGTGTACTTTTTCTTTCCAATCTTCATTCAGTAAGCCTTTGTGTAATACAAAAACAAACTTCAACTAACGATTACGTCTATCTTCTGTTATTATCCACAATAAACCAACGTGTCTGCATCTTTTTAAAAGGACGTGTTTCTGAATTTTAGTGCTGCCTTGAGAATAACAGAAACAGTATGTTAGTGGTTCACATTTAAAACCACTCTTTGCTTTTCAACAAAATTGCACCGCTCTCATGTAAATCTGGGGCTAGTGCAGGGTGTGCATTGGCTCATCCCAATTCTGAAAATGGAAAATGTAGCCATTTTCAGGGAAATGTTCCAGTAGCTCATAAAAAGAAAATCTTCCAGTGCACATAGTGGATCAGCTGACAAAATAGTTTTGATATTGCTGAATCCAGCAGCGGGAGACTTTTGTGAACAATGACACAGACATCCATGGTCACTTCCTACTTGGGTCTTTTCCGTCACCACTTCCTTTCGCTCCCCCAAACAAAGCAATAGCTAGTTCATCACAAATAAGCGACTTGTAACCTTTTTCTGAGCCTGTAAGCCAAGGGTGGGCAATTCATTTTCTCAAATGGGTCGTGCCAATAACCTTAACTCAATTCTGCACAATATTAATTTTGTCACTTTATAAACTGCTGCTAATTGGAGTAGATGTTACAATTAGGCTACGGCAATGTCCAGCAGGCATAATAAAAAAGAAATCTCCTGTGTCTCGGGTTTGAAAAGTGTCTGATTCAATCTCTGAGGTGAAAATGCGAAGGAGAGTAGAAATGTGATGTGATCGTCTTTGAGAGTATTTGTATCTGGATTTGTAATCTTCATCATCATTGTTCATGTGAAGATGGATCCAAAGAGGACCATCAAGTTAACTGTTGGCATGTGAATAATAATGTTGGCTTGAAAAGCTCCAAATTTCTCATAAAAGCCTTCATCATGTAACAAATAGGCCCTTGCCTTGCAGTTTAGTTCATTCATTAGTGCAGTTACATCCCCAGCAAATACAAGACCTGCCTTCTGTTCTGCATCTGAGAGCTCTCCTCAAAATTCTCAAATTTCTGTTCTCAGGTCCTTTACTCTTTGTAATACTTTGCCCATGCTGAGCCACCTGACAGCTGTGTGGTAGCCTATGTCAAAAGTGAAAACAGTATCAGCCAATGTATCAGAATATCCGATTTTTAAATTGCCAAATATCTGTATTGGTCTTAAAAATCCTAAATCTGTTGGGCTTTATATAGGGGAGCGATTAACACCAAAATTGCAAACAGTCTCAATGAAATTAATCAACTTAAAGAAATTAGTTGCACAGTTACTGCTGGTGAAGCAAAGTGGTTTGGTCCAAGGTTAAACTATTCTCGACTTTGAGATGAGCAATTGAAGGGACTTCCAGTGAGAGGGAAGGATGTTAGCTCACATATGACAGGGTGGTAAATATGACATTGGGTTAATTTGCCAACCACAGCTTGGAAGGTCTGCGAGCGACTCATTCTTCATCTACGTGAGTAAGTGGCGAGTGAACTGGTTGGTGTGTCAATGCCCCTCATAACTAAGCTAAGCTAACTGCCTCCTTGATCTAATAATTTCAGCCACTTGCTCTAAAAACATAAAAACATATTCCCCAAGAGAACTTGTTTTCTGAAAATGTAGCTAGCTTGATAAAACAGCAAGCTTGAAACTACCACTGAATAGATTCATACTTTTTTCACCTATAAATGAACTGCATCAGCCTACTGAAATAGCAAGGAGAGAGCTAAGGGCACTTGATATTCCTGTACTACTGATAAAAAATTAAACATCATAAGTGGCTAATGGAGGTCATTGTGTTGGTTTGAGGGTAAGTGGAACTTTAGGATCAATTAATTATTTAAAACACACTAATTATAGTACAAACAAAGAGCACTGAAATATTATAATTACATATGTACGTTGTTTAAAATACCATGCATGCTATTTAAAATGTGTAGTTATTATTATGAATTAATCAGTGCATAAACCCAAAGCACTTTTAAGGTAATTGGTTCCTGCTTTACTAGCATAAGTGACGCTCCCTTTTAGTTTTTTCAGTTTCATTTGTTTTTACTGAGTTTGCCAAATAAATCTGCTGTGATGTTGTAACAGTGGGTGATATGCAGTTTACCCCCAAGCTCAGGGGGGGTTATTATTTTCTCTCACCGTTTCCTTCATAACATGCATGATTGTTTTTGCATGTCTCTTATTGATTCTGGGGAGAGGTTGTTCTTTGACCTATGGGTGTGTGTATTTTTAGTTTGATGTAGCCAAGGAGCACTCTCCGTCCAGATGCTCCCTATATGGGAAAACTGTTGTGATCAGCAGATTTTGCAGACATTGTATGCTTATGTGGTCGGAGGGCAGGGGATATGGTTAGAAGAGTGTCAACCACCCCTGCATTACTGAGAGAGAAATTTGGGGAGGGGATGAAAGGTTTGACAACTGTCAGGGGGGATGATGTCCTGTGTGGGTCTCAGCTTGTAAGCCTGGATGTTTTCCGCACCGGTGGAAAAAAACGAGCTCCTGGGAGTACATCTGGAAGTCTCACAAAGTGGAAGCTGACACTGTTGAGCCGACAGGTTCAGTCAGTGTATTAAGGGGTGTAAACAGAGAGATGCTTAGATGGGAAATGGGAGGGGCAGACAGAGATAAATGGATTGAAGAAACAGTAGAGGAATGGATGATGTTTTTGAGGGGCAAAACACAGCAGAATGAATGAATTGAGGGAGAAGAGGAAGCAGATTAAATAGCAGCCAGGGTCGAGGGAGGTGATTTAGCCACGAGTGACTCAGGGAATGACATATGGTTTGTCACTTTGATCCAGACTGGAATATTTCACCAAATACTGGTTGAATTGTCATAATATTGTAGAGAGAAGATGAATCTCTGTGACTTCACTGATGTCAGGACTGCCACTTCTTCCACCACTAGGGTTGTCTTTGTGCTTTTAGTGATATGAAGTTTGCCCAATACTTTTATTATAACACTAACAAAGCTAAAGACTTCACTTTGTCCTCAGATTTAATTTAGGTAACAGCGCAAACGTCTGGAGCATATTTCACAAATTTCTAAAATTCCAGCTGTGTATCTTGTGTTACCTTTGGCATATTAGCCTGTCAAAGGAAACACCTTATTTATGCACATTAGGACTGCCAAATATGTCTGCTATTTGTGAGTGGCTGGTATATTTGCAAAGTTTGCTAAATATTTGCAATTTTGAGGATTTGACAAGAAGTATAACTATGTGAAGGTACTGTTAACCTTAAAAGTCCACTATTCTTAGAACCAATTTCATGCAGTGTTGCCAACTAAACAGCAACTAAAGCTAACATTATGCCAGCAACACAATGTTGGGCTCAAGTGTTCTAAAAATCATGCTCTGATAAACCCTTTGGTTACCTTCTCACATTGTATAAAAATTAAATTGCTATCCAACAACGTTAGATCCACTTTGAAGGAAGTTTCACTAACGTCGACTAACAGCAGCTAACAGCGGCACTCGGTATCATTGTAATTGGACAGAAGTGAGCTTCTCTCACTCACTGACCTGTATCGATCTCCTTTCACAAAGTTTTACAGCTCTTCCATAGTAAATAGTAGTGATGGACAGTTGAGGGACTGACAGCCTACACTCACTAAAAATGAATGACAGCCAAAGTTGTTTGTCCTACAGTGGCCACTGTAGTTAGATTCTTCAATCTACTGACATCTAGTGGTGAGATTTTACACACTGCACCTTTAAACATTGCTTCAATGATCCTGACCCAGTCTGTGAACAATAACAGCAATACCTAAGGATATGTACATTTTGGCAGTTTGTTAATACAAAGTTAATGGCAGAAACTTTCTCACAGTGTAATCTACATGCAGCTCAAGGTACCTCATAGAGTTGCATAGATTAGATAAATTTGAGCCATCTTCTTTTGCTTATGCAGTTCAGGGTAACGGTGAGTCTGGAGCCTATCCCAGCTAGTGAGTGCTAACCCCTCCAAACTCAATGTCTCTCTGGATAAGCTTCCTAAATGGTTTGGTTGTCTGCTTATAATTTGTCCATGATCAGCCGTCTTCTGTCTAAACGCATGATTGTTGGTGCACTTGTTTGTTAAGCTTAATAAGCAAACATCTCCAAAGGTGTTGTCACATTTTTACTTTTTTTGGCATAAACCTTGGTAACAAATTGTAGGCTTTCATCACATCTGTAGTATCTGTTCTTCATTTCTTGGGTTGAATTTACTGGAACCGGAACCTGGAATGTCCACTAGTGACCAATCGTCTGCAGCCAGTGAATCACTTGCTGTGAACTTTATCTCCTGCTTAATATATCTGTCAGTGGTGTGGATTTTGTGTTTTTAACTATATTTTTAATTCAGGTAACTGAGCATGTCCAGTATGCTTCCTGAAGGCCAGCCTGTATAAACACAGAGGGCACCTGAGTTGCTGTTGCTCTGTTTACGCACTGCTCACGCTACCTCTTCCCTTTATCCTTCCACAGCTGCTGACATATCTGCAGCGGATTCGTGTGTCTCTTTTAGCTTGTGTTATTTATCCAATCCGCCCCTGCCTACAGATGCAATCACTAAACCTAAAAAAAAAAGCGGCCACTTGTGTTCTCTTCTGCTTGTAAAGCCACAAACACGCCTACATCTATAACCTTTATGTCCACTGCAAGCCCACATGCCGCACATTTGCCAAGACTAAAGCAGAGACTGAGCAGGCAGCCAAATGAGAAGATTTTTGTCAAAGTAAGCGGAGCTAAAAGCTGTCAGAAGTTCAGCTCGTGATAACCATTCCTAGAGCGATTAGAGAGGGTAGCGTGGTTACTGCTGGAGTGGCAAAGAAGATGAATTCAGAGAAAAAATGGATGGGGGAAAAATGGGAAAAATGTGCAGTAAAGAAGAAAAATGGACAAAGATAAAAGAACAAAGGAGGAAATCTGGAAATATTTCAGTTTTATAACTTCTTCATGGCTCTAGGCTGCCCACAGACATGCCAGAATTATTTGAAGCTTTTCTCTTGCCAGTGTTGTCTCTTGTTAAATGCCAGCATGTGGTTTTAGAAAAGGTCTGAGTCCCACCCAAAGCCCCTTTTGACATTATTCCTTTGAAGGGTCAACGCCATAAATGATAAATGCACCAGTTCAGTCTTCAGTTCAGCACGACATGAACTTTTTTCTAGTTTCTGCAGATGTTTGCTTGCTTTCTTTTTAGAAGATTTGTTTTGACTGTCTGTCTTGGATCAACTTAACAACTGATTTCTCACTGCATCTAATTAAGGTCAAATGTCAGGCCCACTTCATGATTTTGTTTCCCAGAGATGGTGATTTGCATTAAGCTTTAAAGCTCTTTATAGATGGTTAGATATGTTACAGATGAGCAGGTGCCAATGGGATGCAGATTTTTAACCATAGCTGAGCCAAGCTTTGAAGCCTACAGGTGCTAAGTTGAGTGATGTCTCACAGGTCAGCGGGTGCTGCTTTCTGCACTCGCTGTATCAGCAGCAAAGTCTTTTGGTTTTCCTTTGGTTTTGATAACTGTGGCAGAGAGAGCAGTGGGGTTTTATCTTGTGGCTGACAGACTGCCGGGATCAATCAGGACCACGTGGTCCTTGACTGAAAACAGACCCATTGTAATATCACTTTTGCAGTATTCAAACCAACTTAGATTAGACATTTCTGGTCAGCATGTTTTCCATTTTGATAAATGACATGCAGATTTTTTGGCTTTTTTGGACGTGTTCATTGACGCTGTGGGCCTCTGCTGTTTTTGTAGTGTGGAGAGCCCAACAGTCAGAATGATTATGAACACAAAACAAAGGGAAATTGTCTTAAAGTTAAAACGCACTGTCAGTTTTGTTTATGGAAGGACAGCGTGCTGCTTTAAGCTCAGTACTATTTATCTATAAACAGTAAAAGATGTTTGTAACCACTATCACATCATATATTTGTTTGTACATTAGGCCTGGACCATGTTAAATGACAGAAAATGGACGAAAGGTTGGATGGAAGACCAAAAGTAGCTAGTTGGCTAGCTAGCTTAATTAGCAAGGTGCTTCCATTGTTCTCTTGTGATACTTAATGGGATGCTAAATTTAGCCATTGACAAATAGGCTTAAAATGAATGTACTTGCCAGAAAGTAATGTCCAACTGACTGCTCTTTTAAAGGGGTTGAATGTTCAGCAAGATGTAAAAGCAAGCATCCATCACAAGTGGCCACTTTAAATGTTACTGCCTTGAAACTGGTAAGTTGTACAAAAATGCCAAGGAGAAATTAGCTTGTTACCATTTTTTAAGCCAACCTATAAACTATTTAAAAGATGGTTTTGCTTTTTGCTGTCACCATATGGTGGCCTTCAGAAAAGAATACAGGTTAAAGACACATCTGTAGTGGCTTTATTTTTCTTTCCCTTTAAATGTACCAGGAAGCTAAGCCTGTGTTTCCTACCATCTACGCTGTAAAGATGTTCTGCTAGTTGTATATACTGTATATTGTAACGTTCACAAGAACCAGACGGTTGGGGTCTCAGTTTGTCCGTTTATTCGGCACATAAGCCAGCGGGTTGTTAACTCAGGGGGAAGCGCTCTCGAACTACACCTCTCTTCAGCCTGGCACCCACACAGAACAACCAGGTCCCCCCACCCCTTCCTGTACACCACCCTCACTACTTCCTGCAGCCCAACCAAACATGAATCTTAAAGGAACAACAACAGTGTGCAGAGAAAACCAACATGTCACTGTCCAGTAACACTTAACCATCGTTACACTGCCCCCCCAGCAATAAGTTCCTCGTCCCCGAGGGAACGACACAGTCTCTGAGGCGGGGCGGTAGCCTACGTTCCCTCCTTGACCTCCTGAGCCCCTGAGGAGGACGCGGAGCTTCGGGGCTTTGGGGTGAAGAGTCCGAGGGGGGGGAACGCAGCCCCGGTCGGGGGCCCCTCTGAGCAGGGTCATGGACGCTCTGTACACGTCCCTCTGGAAAGGAGGGGAGGGACTGTCCTCTGTAGGGGGCCATCCGGTCTCTGTGCAGCGCTACTATCCTCCCCCTAGGAGGCAACTGCACCCTGTAAACAACCTCCCCCACTCGCTCTAGGACGCTGCAAGGCCCCACCCAGCTGCTATCCAGTTTAGGACACCGTCCCTTCTTCCTCTTTGGGCTGTAGACCCACACCAGCTCCCCAGCACGGAAGTGCCTCCCTTTAGTGGTGATGTCGTAATTCCTCTTTTGGCGCAGGCCTGCCTTCGCCAGCTGCTCTCGGGCGTAGGAATGTGCAGAATCCAGCCGGTCCTGCAGCTTCCTTGCGTAGTCCCGGCCCGGTGGTGCCTCTGGCGCGTCCGGGGGTTTCCCAAAAGCCAACTCTGCAGGAGTTCTCAGCTCTCTCCCTAACATGAGCAGGGCAGGCGTACATTGGGTGGAGTCCTGCACTGCCGACCTGTAGGCCATGAGGGTAAGGGGAAGATGGTAATCCCAGTCCCGTTGGTGTTCTGAGGTAAGGATGGCTAGCTGCTGGGCCAGCGTCCTGTTAAACCTTTCCACCAGCCCATCGCTTTGGGGGTGAAGTGGGGTGGTGCGGGTTTTCTTAGTCCCAAGGCGTTCACACATGGCAGCAAATACCTTGGACTCAAAGTTACGCCCCTGGTCACTGTGGAGGGTCTCTGCTGTTCCAAAGCGGCTGAACATCCCCTCCACTAATACATCAGCGACCGTCTCAGCCTCCTGATCTGGGATGGCGTATGCTTCCGGCCACTTGGTAAAATAGTCCATGGCCACAAGAACATAGCAGTTTCCTCTGTCTGTGCGAGGAAATGGGCCCATGACGTCCACAGCTACTCGCTCCATTGGGGCTCCTGCTGGTTGCTGCTGAAGCTGAGCCCGGGACTGGTCTTGTGGCCCTTTGTGTGAGGAACATGCATCACAGCTGCGGCAAAAGTCCTCCACATCCCTCCGCTGTTGACCCCAGTAATAGCCCTGGCGGAGGCGGCGAAGAGTCTTGGAGACCCCAAAGTGGCCAGAGCCAGTGCTCCCATGGCAGGCTCCCAGCACAGCTGACCTCAGCGACCTTGGCACCACAACCTGCCACCTCTCCTCCCCCGTGGCAGGATCCTTCCAGGCACGCTCCAACACCCCCTCCTTCAGCCTGAGAGCTGCAAACTTGGCCCACAGCCCCCTGGTACAGATGGAAAACCCAGTGACCTCATCCCAAAGGGGTTGCTCCCCCTTCTCCAGCCACTGCAGGACCGGCAGCAGGTCTGTGTCTTGTTCCTGCCGTGCCCTCCACTCCGCTGCATCCACCACCAGAAGAACCCTGCAGGCGAGCTGTGCTGCTCCATCTATTGTCGTGAGTTCCCGCTCTATTTCCTCTCGCTTCTCACAGTAACGGCAGCCAGCTGCAGCACATGGGCGGCGAGAGAGGGCGTCTGCGTTAGAATGGTGCGTCCCTGCTCTGTGCTCCACGGTGAAATTGAAGGCTTGGAGCTCCTCCAGCCAGCGAGCCACCTGTCCCTCTGGCTCCCTGAAAGACATCAGCCACTGAAGGGCAGCATGATCAGTTCTGACAACAAATGCTGTGCCGCACAGGTAGTATTTAAAGTGTCTCACCCCCGCCACCACAGCCAACAGCTCTCGTCGTGTGACACAGTAGCGCCGCTCGCTCCTGTTCAGGACCCGGCTGAAGTACGCCACCACCTTCTCCCCTTCCGGTCCAACCTGCGACAACACCGCTCCACAGCCCCACATTACTTGCGTCAGTGTCCAGGACAAAAGGCAGGGCGGGGTCAGGGGGGGCAAGGACTGGGGACTCTGTCAGCGATCTGCGGAGGGTGTCGAACGCCTGCTGACAGTCCTGGGTCCAGATGAAGTCACGGTCCTTCTGCAGCAGGTGGAAGAGTGGTGCGGCTATGGAGGAAAAGCCCTTCACAAACCTCCTGTAATAAGACGCCAGTCCTAGGAAGCTTTTGAGCTGTTTCTGGTCTGCTGGTGTGGGCCACTCGGTAATGGTGTGAATTTTTTCCTCCAAAGTGCTGATGCCCTCACGACCCAGCTTGTGGCCCAGAAACTCCACCTCCCTCCTCATGAAGTGGCACTTGTCGGGATGCAGCTTCAGGCCTGCAGCCGCCACCCTCTCCAACACTTGTCTCAGGGCATCCAGGGCAGCATCAAAGGAGCTCCCGTGCACTAGAAGATCATCCAGGTAAACCAGACACCGTTGCCGTGGGACGCCAGCCAGCACACTGTCCATGAGCCTCTCGAAGGTCGCAGGAGCGTTGCAAAGGCCAAAACTCAGGACTTTGAACTGCCATAGTCCCCTGTTAGTGCAGAAGGCTGTCTTCGGTCTGGATTCCGGGGACAGTGGCACCTGCCAGTAGCCACTCCGCAGGTCCAGGGTGGAAAACCAGGAGGACCCGGCTACTAAGTCGAGGGACTCATCAATCCTGGGAAGGGGGTAAGAGTCTTTCTTCGTCACTTTGTTGAGTGGTCTGTAGTCCACACAGAAACGCATCCTAGGACTTTTTTTCTTAGGCACCATCACCACCGCGGAGGCCCACGGGCTATCAGATGGTTCTATGATGCCCGCCTTCATCATTTCACACAGCTCCCTGTCTGCAGCCTCCTGATGAGCCAGGGGCAGGCGGCGGGGGCACACTTTAATAGGCTGGGCATCCCCGGTCTCAATGACGTGCTCTACCAAGTGTGTCAAGCCAACATCACTTCCTTTCAGGGCAAAAATGTCACTAAACTCTTTTAGTACCTGCCATAGACTCTCTTGCTGCTGTGGAGTCAGCCCCTCACAGTTCTTTGACCAGATACTCCTCACTGCTGAGAGCCTCTCCTCCTCCTCCTCCTCCGCTCGCTGTTCTGCTGGCGGGTCTGCAGGGGTCTCTGCGGTGGAGGTGGACGCCGCGGCAGATGCTGTGCAGACCGGGGGAGGAATAAGCGGCACCTTCTTCCCATCAGGGAGTACGAGGAGGCCTTTGCCTAAGTCCAGTACACCACCAATGGCTCGTAAAAAATCCAGCCCAAGGATGCAGGCGTCCTGCACGTCAGCCACCCAGGCAGCATAAGACACACCGAGGTCCCCCTCCTTGAACTGGAACACTCCCTTCCCTCTCATTGGGGCCAGATCACCGGTCACAGTCTTAAGTTGCACGTTAGTCGGTTGTACAGCAGCTCCAGTTGGGACAATATCGGGTCGGACCAGCGTTGCATTGGATCCCGTGTCCAGCAGGGCCGTACAGGACACCCCCGCAATCGTCACTGGAACATGGCAAAAGCCGCCAACCTGGGTCCAGCCCACAGTGATGGCCGCACCGGGTGGAGGTGGCGGTGGTGTGGGGATGTCGTTCTCCCAGGCCCGTGTACTCCCGCCTACACGGGCCCGTGGGCGTTTCCCTGAACCGCTGCAAGCTTGGGGCACTGCCTGATGAGGTGTCTGACTTGTCCACATCCCCAGCAGCTCTGAGGTCGGCGGTGTGGGCCAGCCCGAGGGGAAGGCGACTGCAGCGAAGCTGTCTGCACCAAACTGCACAGGCCCGCTGGCGTCTCCATCTGTTCCACAGGTGCTGACACAGCCCTCACCACGTGTGCGTCGTCAGCGCCCCCAGAGGATCCTGCAAGCATCTCCCTCTCCAACGCTAGCTCCAGGGCTGCACTGAGTGTGGCCGGCCGAGCAAGCTGAGTTTGCATGCGGAGCTCTTTAGGGCTCAGGGCCTGCAGGGACTGGTCCCGAGCTAACTCCGCCTGCACTGATGGTGGCATGCTGTCATACGCCCTCCGGCAAAGGCACTCGACTTCATGGGCCAAAATGCGGAGGGGCTCACCTGGCAATCTGCGTCTGTTGTGGAACTCCGACCTCAGCAGCACTGGTTGGTTATACTGCCCGAAGCGCCTCTGAAGTGCTCCGACCAGAGCATTATAATCTCCCCTCTGCTCCTCGGTCAGCAGCAGCAGGCATGCAGCTGCATCCTCACACAGGCACAAAGCCAATTGGAGAGCTTTATGTTCCTCAGACCAGCCAGCTGCAACAGCTAACAGCTCGAACTGTGCGATAAACACTTCCCATGGCGTCTTGCCGCTGAACTTAGGCGTTTTTATATTCGCTGCAGCTTGCTGGGCGCCGCCATGTTTGTTTACATCACGTGACAGCGCGCCAAGCGAGGTCGACTCCTTCCCGCCGGAATCGCGGCCGCTGTGCGAACAGTTCCCGAGCCTAGTCAAACCTGGAGAAAATCCAGCCTCGGCAGACAGCCGCAGCGCCGTTTCCCTCACTCCATGGGCGGGCGAGCGCGGACGAACCTCCCTCTCCTCCGTCTCCTTCTTAATCCCGCCCGGCAACATCCTCGTCTCGTAACGGCAAGCGTCGCCGGCAACAGGGTCTCAGGCGTTCTGGGGTTCTTTTTTCTTTCTTCACTTCTGACACCAATGTAACGTTCACAAGAACCAGACGGTTGGGGTCTCAGTTTGTCCGTTTATTCGGCACATAAGCCAGCGGGTTGTTAACTCAGGGGGAAGCGCTCTCGAACTACACCTCTCTTCAGCCTGGCACCCACACAGAACAACCAGGTCCCCCCCACCCCTTCCTGTACACCACCCTCACTACTTCCTGCAGCCCAACCAAACATGAATCTTAAAGGAACAACAACAGTGTGCAGAGAAAACCAACATGTCACTGTCCAGTAACACTTAACCATCGTTACAATATATATGTCAGTTACTGTTGGAGAAAGGCTCAAGCAAAGTTTGTTAAGCTTACTGTTTCTGGCATTTCAACGTTTTTTGAAACCATATCTAATGAGGTAAAGTTGAGTTTGACAGTGACACTGCTTGCTTATTGGCTAGCGACTGACAAGTCATTCAACCCTCGATAATTCCCTTTTCTGGATAATGACCATAACTTACAAAATGAACTTCATGTTTTATTCAGTATGACTTGAAAATAGCAACTGGTGTCATAAAGTAATCAAGAAAGTGTTTACTGAGGTCAAAAAGCAAGGAAGCCAAGGGCCATTTTCCCATAGACTTATAGACCTACATCCAGAAGTCAGTTTGCAACCTGAGTCACCCATAATCCCATGAAAAGGAAAGAAGAGTCAGTGCACTTCTGCATTGGCTTTACTTTTACAACTCAAACCTACATCTTGCTTAATTCTGTCCTTTTTTGCAGTCAGAACATTTCGTCCTGAAGGGGGTCTAAATGAGTAATTTTTGACACATTTCACTTAAACCACAATGATCAGTTTCATTCTTAAAGAAAAGTCACAGCTTGACCTTAGCAAGTATTTTATTTCCCCTGGGGACCATGAGTGTCTGCACAAAATGTCATGGGAGTCCATTGAGGAGTTGTTGAGATATTTCAGTCAGGATGAACTGATGTGCTATACACACTCATGACTGAGTACATAATGAACCTTCCAGCAGTGATGGACAAATATACCCATATGGAAAAGATATATTTAAATCTTATAAAGTTTTTATCTGTCTTGTATGAAACTTGTATGAAAAGCATACAAGAGTGAAAACACATATAAGATCCCTTGAAAAATTATACAATGAAACTTGTATGTTTTGTATACTTACTAAAAAAATATATGAAAGTAATGAGAAAGTGGCCACTTTCATGAGTAAATCATATATGTTTTTACTATTTCTTTTCCATATGGGTATATATGCCAGTACCTCAGACACTCATGTGGCCATTTCCATCCACAGAGGGACAAGACTGCTTATTGGTTTTCCAGGGCAGATGTTAGCCCATCTCACAAAAATAGACAGTTATATAACTTCACTGGTTCTGATTTGAAGAGAGTAGAGCCAGGAGACACCCAATACAGCGAAATGAGATTGGTATACACAAAGTATGTGCCTGCCAGTGGACAAATGATGTTCCTAAGTGATTTACAACTCAGGCCGGTTTGACTCTGAACTGTACTTGAGCTCAGTCTGTGATGAATGAAAAGGCCTGGTTGGCCTGAAGCCATCTTAAATCAGCTAAATTAGCTGTGTGTCCGTGTGTGCGTGTGTACCTTTGGATTTGTGGAGATGTGTATAATCAGGTTAATAGGAAAAGGAAATTGAGCTTCTCTGAGAGATGGAAAGGGGGTCACAGAGGAAGTGCAGAAATGACTGAGGGAGAAACAGAGGGGATAATACTTCTCATCTGGGGTTCCTGTATATGACTCAGCAGGCCTCCTTCGTGGTCTCTGGAAATTTAAAAAGTGAAATCTTATATGAAATCTAAATGATCGACATTTAAACGTGACTAGCAGTTTTACAACTGCTCTGTTTACAGAGAGGGATGCTTACATATGCTAATCCCTGCATGTATTGCTCTCTGTGGCTTTCTTGTGTTGTTAATATGCACAAGAGACCACTCCACATTTTCAGCAGTTTGTGATTTTAGTAAGCCAGTAAGCACATTTGAATGTATGGAGCCAAGAGACAACCTCGGCTGAAATATTAAGCCAGTGCTGAAGAAAAACAAAAGTTCCTTGAGTGACCACTAGACGCTGGCTCCCAAAATAAGTCAGCTTCCTAGTGCAGTATATAAAAACTCTTTACAGTCGAATTAAATGGTCTCTTGAAGTGGGCTCTGTAGTTACTTTGACCCAACTGTATGCAGAATTATTTTGTATATATCAGATATTCCAAATTGTCTTTACACTGGTGTGAAAAAGTGTTTGCTCCCTTCCTGATTTCCCATTTTTGTCAGATCATCAAATAAATTTAAATATTAGACAAAGATAACACAAGTAAACACAAAATGTAGTTTCTAAATGAAGGTGGTTATTTTTAAGGGGGGAAAAGGCCAAACCTATATGTGTGAAAAACTTTAGCTTCTGTCTCTCTAAAAAGAACATGGCAGTAGAGTTACATCTGAACAAAGAATAAGACCTCTGGAACAATATCCTTTGGACAGACAAGACCAAAGTGAAGATTTTTGTCCATAATGCACAATGCAAAAACCAAACTCAGCATAGCAGCACAAACCGACTGTGAGGCACGGTGGTGGAGGGGTGATGATTTGTGCTTGTTTTGTGGCCATAGGACGGGAACCTTGCAGTCTTTGAGTCAACCATGATCTTCTCTGAACAGCAAAGTATTCTAGAGTCAACAATGAGGACATCTGTCCGACAGATAATGCTTGACCAAAACTGGGTCATGCCACGGGAAAATGATAACATCCACAGCAGAAGACTTACAGCAGAATGACTGAAAAAGAAAAGAGTGAAGATGTTGCAGTGGTTCAGACTTCAACCTGACTGAAATGCCGTGGCGGGACCTTAAGATAGTTGTGCATAAACGAATGCCTGCAAACGTCACTAAACTGAAGCAGCGCTGTAAAGAAGAGTCAAAATTCATCCACAACCACGGAAAGGTCCTGATAAAATCATATAAGCTGCTAAATCACAGGGTGTACTTTCACAGGGCTCTCTTTTAGATGCTACTGTAATCATTTTATGCTTTTAATCAGAAGAATAAATTGTGTAGATTCAGGGATGTTTTGACTGAGTAAGAACATTCATTCATTTTCTGGAGCTCGTGAATGTCTCTTCTAAATATCAAAGCAATCTGTCTGGGATGTTGCTGTGTGGACCACACTGAAATATCTGGTGGATAAACCAACAAACATAATCAATTCTTGGGTGTTGCTAAAAGATGTAAAATTACTTCAGTCTAGACCTTTTAATGTAGTTCTCAGACACATTAGCTACAAAGCATTACCATCAAAGGATAAATAGCTGCTTTATCCTTGTGCGTCTATGTATGCGGTCTGCCTTTGCACATTCTGTTTTTAATCCCACTGTTCTTCTACTCCTCTACACTCCCTCAAAGGTCCGGGAATTGAATAAATTATATTGAAGGAATTTCCTGGCACAGTAGATATAAAGAGTGTCATTGTGGTGCAGGCACAATGAGACATGGATGGATTTATATAGAGGCTCTGTGATATACTCATCTCAGTGACAGACAGACCCAGACTGGGCAGAGTGCAGAGAAGAAGCCATTGTCCTGGAGGTCAGATTGAACCCTGACCAAAATGGCTCACATTGATGTTCGAAATTCCTCTTCCAGAATGACTGTGTGTGTCTGTGTGCGTGTCTGTGGTTCACAAAGTTCGGCCCTCATCTGGGTACATCATTTTCATGCACCCGTAAATAATATTGACATAAATAGAATTATTTATATTTGCTGTAACTAAAATACCTAAATGCTAACTTTTATTTATTACATTTACAAAGTATTTTAGTAGATCTCTTTTTTTTTCCATTTCCAAGAGGCATCTTGAGGGTTTCAGAAATATTTACTGAGTGTTTATGGCTTCTGCACTTAGAAATAACTGCATACGCACATCTTTTGTTTCAGTATTTGCCCATCAGTTTATGTAAATCCACTCTGAAGAGCAGCACAGCAGACTCAAACAGGAAGTAAAGCGGCGCCACTCTCGAGTCTTATCATGCGTAACCTTTACTGTACTTTTATCTTTGCAGTGCTGCTGACCTGCGTGTTCTCCTTCAACGTGGACCAGAAGAACAGTTTGTCCTTCTCTGGACCGCTGGAAGACATGTTCGGCTACACTGTCCAGCAGTTTGAGAACAGCGAGGGAAAATGGTGAGTGTCATCAGCAGCGCGTTTTTTAGGGGCTAAAGTCATCAGGAGGCCGGATGTATGTGATCCCTGCATCTCACATGTAACACAGTAAGGGGAATTGCTGAAAAGAATATATAAATGGGCCAATAGGTTCGACTATAGGAGCACAGAGGTGTGTTTAAATGAGACACTGAGACAAGAATGTAACTCAAAAGAACCAACCGACTTTAGTGAAATAAACCATAAGGTTGACAAGCACAGGTTAAAGGCACTTTACAATTGTAGAAAAGAAACTTACAAAAAATGAAAGAAAAGTAAAACACATACTAAGACAATGACTTGGCCAAGTGTCCCTTTTGGTTTTCAATGCTCGGGTGCACCCTAGTAACCTGACTCCTTAACTTTTATACAAACAGATTACACAAATCCAATGTACATTCAAATGAAAATCTCACACTCTTTTCACATGTGGAAAATGTTCTACACAACAGCTTATTATTTAAAGTCCCAAATAAAAAATGTCCACTCCTATTTTCTTTCCCAGGGTGTGAAAGAAAATAGGGATGAGAGAATGTCAGTCAGTGGTCTTATGAATAACCAGCTGTGTTAAAGTGTGAGTGATACACACTGCAAGGTGCAGCAGATCATCAAGTGGAAAAGAAGCGAATCTCAGTCTCTCTAAGTCAGGGGTGGGCAACTCCAGGCCTCGAGGGCCGGTGTCCCTGCAGGTTTTAGATGTGTCCTTGAACCAACACAGCTGATTTAAATGGCTAAATTAGCTCCTCAACATGTCCTGAAGTTCTCCAAAGGCCTGGTAACGAACTAATCATGTGATTCAGGTGTGTTGATCCAAGGTGAGATCTAAAACCCGCAGGACACCGGCCCTCGAGGCCTGGAATTGCCCACCCCTGCTTTAAGTCCAGGTGGGAAGGCTGGGAATTGTTCCTGAGGATCCACCTCAGGAACAATTCAGCACACACACACAAAAAAAGCACACACACACGCCGAAGACAATAGTATGGTGTCTCTCGGTCAGAAAATGCGGGGCTCTAAATAACGTAACAGGACATGTTTTTTTTTCTCTTTAATGACAGTAATACGACGTGAAAGAAAATAAACATTTGTCGCGCTTCAAGTGTTACCTTACTTCTGGAAGCAGATTGAGATGAACTTTCAGGCAGTTGATAACGACCAGAGCTAACAAAGGCTAACAGTTTAGCTCCACGCGGTACTTTATAAAGTCGCCAGAAAACTGCAGCATTCGCCTGTTTACTCACTTTGGCTACTTTTAACATGAAAGGTAGCTGATAACCAGCAAACTTATGTGCAGCACAGTTGGTTACAAACTTTTATCTAATACTCTTTCCAACTCAAAAACCTCAGTCTCTCTTTTCTCCTGCTAGCACGCAACTACCTCCACACAAAGCACCGAACACAGTGTAGGTGGGTGAGACATACAGCGGCAGGCTGCTTTCCCATTGGTCAAATGGCCTGCATTTGTATAGCGCTTTTCTAGTCCCTAAGGACCCCAAAGCGCTTCACACTACATTCAGTCATTCACCCAGTCACACACACATTCACACACTGGCAATGGCAAGCTACATTGTAGCCACAGCTGCCCTGGGGCGCACTGACAGAGGCGAGGCTGCCGGACACTGGCGCCACCAGGCCCTCTGACCACCACCAGTAGGCAAACATGGGGTTAGTATCTGCATACTGGGACCTGTGCATTTCAATTGGTTGGGCAGGCTGCCCATCTCTCCTCATATTTATCACTCATTAAAGTGGTACCCTCATTTTATGTGGGTTACACACAGATGCTCGCTGAAAGACAAGACCGTTCCAGCGCGAACCTTGTTGTAAAAATAAAGATGACTTCATGTGTTAATATTTTACCTAAAAGTCACACGAGGCGTCTTATCTGGAACATTTTTGCAACACTTTACATGTGGTACAGGTCTGCAGCAGCATAAGGTTAAATAAACAGAAAGAAAAAGCTCATCTCATGCAGTAACTTCACACCACACTTAGTGTCATTGTATGAATACATTCAGTAAATTGCATCCATTCCTGCTTATCTAGTTGCCATATCTTGTCCCACGTCTTTTGTCGTAAAGAGAATTTTCCCACATCAAATTGATAGCTTTGGTGGTGAGATGACTGTTTTCATACCGTTTTGGTTTCTCACAAATTCCCTTATTAGAGTGTTGGACTAATTAACCAACAGTCTTATGGATCACTGTGTCTAAGAGGTTGCATATCTAAATGCAATACTCAGAAGACAAAAGTCGAACATACGGTGTGTATTTAATGCTAATTAAATTAAAATAGCAAAGTTCTCAGAACAGCCAGGGAATACAAGTATCCAAGAAACACTAGGATTACTTATTCAGACAGCACATGGAAATCAGAGCTACATGGCACACAGATATGGTCATGGACAACACGACAAATGACAAAGAAGGACTGAGAAAGTACATACACAAGAGGTAATGAGGACAGAGGAAATGAAGACAATCAGGGAACCAGTGAGGGCCCAGGACAGGAAGAAAAGCTGCGCAAGACATGAAGGGAAACTGAATGTTTCAAATTAAAGACAGGAAGTAAGTAAAGAAAACAGACAAGAAGACAGACTGAACGTGAGACATTGAGACAGAGATGAAGAAACATTGAAAGATAAAGACAAACAGACGAGACAGAAGGAGGGCCAGAACAGAAACACAAAGGGAGACTCACTAAATACATCACTAAAGTGAACAGAAACTGAAGGCACAAACAAGGCTAGAAAGTAAATGGTAAATGGCCTGTATTTATATAGCGCTTTACTAGTCCCTAAGGACCCCAAAGCGCTTTACATATCCAGTCATCCACCCACTGGTGATGGCAAGCTACATTGTAGCCACAGCCACCCTGGGGCGCACTGACAGAGGCGAGGCTGCCGAACACTGGCGCCACCGGGCCCTCTGACCACCACCAGTAGGCAACGGGTGAAGTGTCTTGCCCAAGGACACAACGACCAAGACTGTCCAAGCCGGGGCTCGAACCGGCAACCTTCCGATTACAAGGCGAACGCCCAACTCTTGAGCCACGATCGCCATAAAGAACTTATACAAAGCATCAGAAAATTAACAAGATGTATTAAAAACAACCTTGTGAATAGAAAACAAAACATTAACACGACAGAAACCTAATCCAAAGAACCTAAAATTCAAAACTAGAATGAATCCTCAACTCAAAGACTCAAAACCTTGGATCAAAGACCCATGGACCATGACAAACTGGGTGGGAGAAGCAGACCAGTTGGTCGGCTCCCTTTCACCAATTTTACAGCCATCATTTTACCAGGAAAATGTGTCTTCTGTCCTTCAAGGTCTTATTCAAAATCAGCAATACTACACTTTAGGAATTTGATTAATTTGCATAAGAGGAGTGACATCTAAATATCCAGCTGACCTCTCTTCTAATTTGATCAATTTCTCAGACAGACAGTTTACCTGCAGATTTCCAAACAGATTAATCATATTTAAATTATCCTTTTTAAATTATCTTTTTCCTGGAACCATGTTCCAGGATTTTTCCTTCACCATTTATGAGGTTTCAAGAAGAAGATAAACGACAGATATGAATGTTTGAAAAAGTTATAGATGAAAAGATTAGATGAAAACTACTCAAAGGATAAATTCAATTGGTTTATTGTTTTATAAATAAGTTGAAAAAGAAAAAGTTAAACAAGTAAATAATGAAACAAGGTAAAATGAAGTAAGAACAAAACGTTAACAAGTAAATAATGAAACAAGGTAAAATGAAGTAAGAACAAAACGTTAACAAGTAAATAATGAAACAAGGTAAAATGAAGTAAGAACAAAACGTTAACAAGTAAATAATGAAACAAGGTAGAGGAGAGAAAACCCCAACAATCCCCTCTGAGCACGCACTAGGCGACAGTGGGGAGGAAAAACTGCCTTTAAACGGGCAGAAACCTCCGGCAGAACCAGGCTCAGGAGGGGGCAGTCAACTGCCGGGACTGGTTGGGGAGGTGAACAGAGGTGGAGCAAGACGAGGCTACACCAGGTGAGGAAGCAGTAGAGTCTCTCGTCCAGGGCCAGCGGAAGCGTTTGTTCTTCTTTTTCATGCACTTTTCTACAAGAGCTTTTTTTTCCAGGATGAGGGTTCTCAACTCATCGATGGTTTCTGCGTTTTGTTTCTCAAGCTTCTTGCATGTTTTCTCCACCTCTTCCAGTGTTGCTCGTTTTTCTTCAAGCTTTTCCTTGAGCTCTTTGGATGTTTCCTCCTGCATTATCTTGTCCTTGTGCATATCTGCGTTTCTCTGTTGTACTTCTTTGTACATGTCTTGTAGCTCCTCATTTCTTCTGTGGATATCTTGGAGCGTACGCTGCAGGTCGTCATGTATTTTGTCTTGTTCTTGCTTTTGCGCCTGCATTTCAGTGTGTTTGCGCTTCAAGTTGTTGTATTCCAACAATATCCCCTTAGTGAGCTCGGAGTTGTTTCTCGCCATTTGATCCATCCTTTTCTGCATGTGTGAGCATTGTTTGTCCAGTTTTTCTTTTTCCCCTTCTAGTTGACTTGTTTTGTCCTTCAGTTCACTACAAAACTGTTGCAGTTTTAGGTTTTTACCCTCAAAGTCTTCGACAATACACTTCTCTTCTTTCAATCTTTCTTTCTCTTGAAGAAGGTCTTTGTTTTGGCGCAGTGTATCATCCAACTTTACTTTCAGCATTGTGTATTTTTCCTCCGTGACTTTGAGTTTGTGCTCCATGTCTCTTTGCTTTTTCTCCTGTTCTTCCTTCTGTTGGAGGATTTCTTTATTTTTTTTCGCAGCTTCATCGAAGTTTTTTTGGAGCAGCCGATTCCTTTGGTCCATATATTGGAGATCCCATTCTGTCTTCTCAACAGTAGCTTTGCTGTCTTTAAGCTGGTTGGACATCTCCTTTAGTTCCGCGCTCTTTTGCTTGTTTTCCTTAATTAGGAAGACAATCTGGTCTCAGGCTTGTCCAAACTTGATTCCCCAGCCCTCATTAATAATTGTTATGTCGGGCTGGCGTTGTTGTCTTTCTTCAAGGTTCTTATTTTGCGCTTCCATCTGTCTACACTTCTCCTCCAGTTGAAGTTTCTCGTCTTCAATCTGTTGAATTTTATTCTGGAGGTGGTAGTTTTCCTTCCTACTGTCATGTAATGCCCTTTGGACGGCTAAGAGGTCATTTGGCCGGCCATGACAGGAAGGAGAAGCGGCGTAATCTTTTTGCCTTGGTTGGTGTCTTGTAGGATACATGTTGAAAGTTGTACACGACAACTCTGAAAAGGTTTCCAAAAGTTTCTGTGGTGAACGTGTGAAAGCTGCAAACACAAATGCTGCGAAGACACGAACTACAAATTGCTGTTTCTCACCCCTATTTAAGGTCAAACTTCAAAGGATCAAAGTGTAGTGACATCACAACTCCGTGAGCCAATGAGATTGTCATGTGACCTTTTGGAATGGGGATATTTTTTTTTAAACCGTTTTCAAATTTAACTTAATATTTGACTATTTCTTAACTGACCTGTTTAGCTGATTAAGAAATGAATTGCCACGAGCATCCCTAATGTTATATAACAGACAAGTAATAGAGGTATAATACATTTTTTAAATGTCTTTTTTTCCCAATAAATATTTTTGTTTAAGAGAATTCTGGCCAAAAATGTGCACACGTATCAAGACAAGTGTTCATTCAGTTAAATTCTACTCCAGAAAATAATAAAAAAAGGAAAAAAACACTGATTCGCTTGTAAAATTAAGCTGGGGCGAGCACACCAGCTGCGGCTGTAATGAAGGTCCTTGTTTTTACTACTAGCTGTTAACCTTAAACTGCCCGCCAGAGTATTCACATACCCAGCCTGTTAATACAATGAAACCAAGCATCCGTGGCTTCTTGCTAAAATAAACATGGAAACATGTTTTTAAAATCTTTTATCTCTTCTGCTTTCTGCAAACTCCTTTAGTTACTCTAAAGTCAGACCTGTTGCACTATAATCGCTGATCCTTTCCTGCATGGCTATACCTGATGGCGCTTTGTACTAGTTAACTTATCGAGATCATATGAGATCACTTGTAGTAATTCACTTACTGCTAATCAGTGGAGCCATTTGCAACTGAAACTCCTCAGTGCAGTCAAACATGTGTGCTACATATCATCCAAAAAGCTTGATTTTGTTCTGTTTCACACTAGTGATGAGGGCAAAGCACGCTGCGAGCGGAGGGAGGACATGACCGAGGCTGAATGATTTACAGAGGTTTAGTGGGGAAAAATTAGAGACGACCTGTAGCTCTCAGTGTTACGCTTGGGAAAATATTTTAATGAGAAAATATAGCAATCACATGGTGATGTAACACGCAGGTTGCTGTAAGTGGGAGGTGACTGATTAGTTACAGATGCCTTAACCGTCAGCGAGGGTGGGGAGAGAAAAGCTGTTACATGTGGCACAGGCGGTTCAGCTTTTCGCTGGAGCCTCTTGTAACCTTGGCTAACCCCAAGATTTGTCTGCTCTCCACAACATTGCTGGGAAAGGTTTCAGAAAAGTGCAATGTTTTCATTTTTTAAATCATGTGAAAATGATTTGTTATTATTGTAGAAATTCAACATTTAAAGAGTTTTAAGGTTTAAGAACTTGTAACCTATTTTTTGCTGAAAAATATCCATATATTATTCATCCAATGATGAATTATGGTTTGTGGGGGCAGAAGGTAACAGAGGTGCCCGGATATTCCTCTCCCTAGCGATGTCCTCCAGCTTATCTGGGGGCGCTCCCAGCTGAGAGACATAATTTTCCTCGCTTGCTCTGTGTTTTCCAGCAGTCTCCTCCTGATGGGACACGTCCCAAACATCTCACCTACAAGATTTCCAGGTGCCAGCCTAATTAGATGTCAAAACTGCCACAGCTTTCTCATTTTGTTGTGGAGGTTTAGCAGCTCTTTGAGCTTGTTGCTCTATCTCCAAAGCAGATCCCAGACATGCTTTGGAGGAAGCTCATTTCCTGCCACTTGCATCCCTGACCTTTTTCTTTCGGGAAAAACTACTTAGTGAAAAAGAGTAATTATCAAATAAACCAGGATTCAGAGTTGTAAGCCGAGCTAGCAGCTTCATTTTCAGTTGTTTAATTCTATATTCAGCATCTTAACATATTCACATTTACTGTGCAACCTGTTACCATACTGCCATTTTTACCCTTTTATCATACTGACAACAAACCAATGAGAATTTTAATAACAGGAGTTTTTTTTTCCTTGTCACAAAAACATAGCTGTTGAGCTGTTTTTGAAGTAGATGCAAATCCCAACAAACAAATAGTATGATAGGATCAATCTTTGTTCATTCAATCTGAAAACGACCCATTTCATTGCCGTTCAGCTAAACAGTGGAATCTGGACACCGTTTCAATTTTCCCTCTCGCAGCTGCTTATTTTCACTTTTCTACTTTGGTTACGTCAGCCAAAATGACTCGGTTACTGTGGGGGAAAAAGACCATGGTTTGACTTCAAATACACCCTGTTGGAGAAAGTTCTGAGTCATCTAGAGTTGATGACACCAGCACACATTTTACATACAGTTATTCACACGGCTGTGCCTTTAAAACTTAACTTTATGTAATAACAACAGCCTGTACAAGCCTGGTTTTCATGTTAAGAACAGTTTTGAAAATCCATTGGATCGGGAAAGTTATTCATCCTGTGTGCAGCATGAATATTTGGACAAAGTTGCATACCAGTGCTTTGAACCGCTGTTGAAATATTTAAGTGGTTGTCAATCATTCCCTTGTTAAAGCTGCTCTTTTTTTGCAGTGACACGAGCAGGAAGAACACTTAACTTATCATTAATGAAGTAATTATGAAGTGTTTATTTTTTCATTTCTGAGTGAAAAGAGTGCTCGTTCAATGCTGTAAATAATTACAATGTTTCTCACAGGCAGCTGGCAGCAGAAAGTGTGTCGGGTGTGTTGTTGTTCCTCTCTGCGTCTTGCTTCAAATGACACAGGGTCCATTAGAGTCAGGAATGTTAATAAGCTTGAGCGTTTAGAGGAAGGCAGATGACCAAACTTTTTTTTAGCATCAATGCACTGATGGAGAGACACAGTGTAATAAAACCCACACAAGACACATATTGAACTTGTCCAGCACATTAAACGTAACACTGAAGTGCTATAAAAGCAGCTGGGAGTTATCTTCCATTACTATGTGGTGTTGGTGAGAGCTAAATGAGATTAACTGTTGTTTTTTATTTCCAGCTATTTCTTTGTTATTGTGTCAGAGTGATTATATAATAAAACTGCAGCCACAAACTCGCAAGCCAATCACAATAAACTATAACATCTTTACTAGGCAGTGTGAACCATGGTTTACGTTCAATTGCTATACAAGTATAATTAAACCATGTCTAAATAGCTGTGGACCTCAGAAGTGGATCTCAGAGTCACTGCTTCTAATCGCTGCAATAACATCTGAATTGCGGTTGTTATCACAATTGTAAAGCAAGTAGTGTGGATGTTGGATGGCTTTCCATGTAACCATTCCCATCTCGTCCTTATTTTTTCAGGGTTCTGATTGGATCTCCGCTGTCAGGACAGCCGAGTAAAAGAACCGGAGACGTCTACAAATGTCCCGTGGGGAGAGATAACAACAACTGCATCAAACTGGAGCTGCCCAGTAAGAAAACGATTTGTGTGCACATGTGTACAGTTTTATCTGATCTGGCTGAAGGGGGCTATGAGTTCATGCAATGCCAAGACAACCACCTGTCCCTCTGTCCAGCTACAGTTCACAAGAAATGCAGCTCCTCCTGCAGTATTGGCCAGATTTTAATCAAACTTACACACAGTGATCACTCAGTGGTCAGTGTCACATTTGTTGTTTTATGGGCACTTTTCCCTTTTCACAGCGATGACCTTCATGCGCACTACTTATAATTGTACCAAATTCTTGCTCCTAATGTACTGAAAAATAACAAATTCAAACTGTTTAGTGAAGTTAATAACAAAAGATTCTCATTGTTGATACATTTTGCGTGCACAAAATTAAAAATCACCTTGTTAGACATGCAAAAGGCCACTTATTTCCTGATAGATTATGACAATCATGTGATCATATTACTGATTATTATCATGGAGTAAGAAGTTCTGTTGATTGACTCCCAAATAGCACATTTGAGAGCATATTTGTGGCCTACCTTCCACCATTATCATCAGTAATACGCTCAGTGCTATGACATACTGATCACAGGTTTACAACTGATCATGTAGTCGTAATGCTTCTGAACTCAGACGGTGTACAAGACTAATTTGTCATGCATGTGATGAAGTAGAAAACAATGTTTTGCAAGGACGGCCTTACATTTTGGCTGTTATGTTTTACCTTCTCTCCTGTTGTGTTAATACTTTCCTATTCACGCAGAGGAATGCACAGCATCCTTCCTCCAACACTATCGGATAAATGAAGGCTAAAGGATAAAAAAACCAATGCTGACACCTTTTCCTAACAGATCAAAATTGCCAACGCTCTGCTGACTCTGTAACTGCACCGTTCCAAACCTCCTCTGCCATTAACTTCAGCATAAAATTAAGATGTGCTTATGCCATGACCATAGTGAAATCCTGGCAAGAAAGTAAAGCACTCACAGTTATTCCTGCGTCCAACACACGCAATCTGATATCATTGTTACCACAACCTTACATTTTAATGTTGCCCCAGGAGCGTCACTGCTTCAGGACCTTTTACCATGATTAATTATACTGATATGATTAATGCTGTGAAAAAGTTAAACAGTTATTCTTGGATTTGAGAAGGTGTCTAAGCCTGACCTCAAAGAAGTAAAAACTCAATCAATTAACTCTAAAGTAATAAGTAAACATGGATATCTAATTAGTGATCACAGTCTCCTGTGTGAAAGCTGTGTGTTTGACCCAACCACCCACCACAACCTCTTCTCTAGACACACTTTGTCACTCGATAAAAGGAAGCAATAATAACACGGGGATCAATCATTCAGTTGCTGCATATTATATCTGTTGTCATTGTAACAGATAATCCATGTTATTCGCTTCATCTTTCAGTGGCCGATTGGTTTATATATGTGCATGAACATGTGCATGAGGGGGATTTTAATTGCCGGTGTGCATGGGAGAAGCTCTCAATTAACTGTCTGCACAAATACTCTAAATCCAAGTGCTTCAGGGCGTGTGCGTCTGATGTGTGTGTAAGTTAACTTTTATATCTGACTGGGTCTTCTGGGGAGGAAGCTGGAACCATCGGAACAGGAAGACAGCAAATAAACAAGGTTTTAATGTTTCAGCCTTCCAATTTATCTAAATTAAACAGATAAACACAACTTAGCTGCCGGTCAGTAGTCTGCAAAGCCTCTATTAGTGCCTGCCTGTGTGTGTACGCAATAACCGAGAGCTTGTGTGTGCAGCAGATCTGCAACTTTTAGAGACTGATACGTCACCGCTTTAGCACAGTTGCCTTGGACACCTTAAAATTTCTAAGTAAGCACGGTAACAGCTTGGCTGCTGTTGGTAAATTATTGGTTTTAAGTGCTGATCAGTTGGAATTCCCTTCTCTGAAGTGGAGAGTGCTGTAGTTGCTTTATCTTGGGGGATTTAGAAAAAAAAGCTTGAATCTCACAGACCGAAGTTTTGTCTGGAAAGCATCCAATGGGAATCTGGAGCCAGACAAGTCAGCAACAAACTAGGAGAAGTTTAAATGATGACAACAGTGCTGGTTTATTTTACTTTTTTAAAAGAAACTAGACACGATAAGCAAATGCATGACCTGTTTGTTTCTTTAGGATCAGTTGATGGATATATAAAGTATTCTTGGATATTTCTATAACAGTAGAAAAACCTTGCGCAGTTCAGCAGGATGTGTTCATGTAAATGTTTTAGATAAGTAAAGGGCTTGTCAGTCATCTGTCACTCTTCATCATTTCAGTCTGTGCCCACTGACGACTCCTCACAATCTCTCATCGCCACATCTGCCTCCATAATGGATTTACATTTTCCCAGCACAGACGAGCGAAGCCAAACCATAATGAGCAAAGTTAGTGGCTGTTGTGTTGTAATTTTTAATGACTCTTCAGTCTGACCAGTAAAACTGGGAGGCGGTTATGCCATGGCCATTATGAAATACTGATGAGGAAGAACAGTACCCACAATTTTGGAGGGGTTGGTTACTAAACACCTTGGCTGTATTTTTGCATTCTGTTTAGAAAATTGAAACTAAATGACAAACATGATGCGTCAGTTGTATAATTGTAAAGTCAGTCTGCCTTCTCTCACATATACTCATCCAAAAACAAAACATAAGTTTGGGTTTTCAAATAGATTTTGTCTTACTAGATATCTATCTATCTATCTATCTATCTATCTATCTATCTATCTATCTATCTATCTATCTATCTATCTATCTATCTATCTATCTATCTATCTATCTATCTATCTATCTACATATTTTATATATATGCACGCAGAAGACATTTGAAATGATACAAGCAGTCACCCATCTGAGAACGGATAATACAAGTGTCCGGATCTGTTGTTGAGGAATTGCTCTCCCTTCCTGCAGCTGTGCAGTGGTCAGTGGCTGTGGCTGTCTCTGATGAACACGTTGACTCAGCATGTGCCAGGTTTGTTCAATAGGAGACATATCAGGACTAAATGCTGGCTAAGGAAGTGTCCGGATGTGCTTCTTATCCAGAAAGGCCTGCGCTGCTCTAGCAGTGTGGGGGTGGGCATTGTCGCATTGTCGCCCTGAAACAGCCGCAGGGTGGAGTACTGCTGCATGAGTGCCACAAATACAGGTTGGAGCACCTCATCTTGGTACGTCTGTCACCAGGATTTCCACTGAAAACAATCTGATCAGAAGTGGCCATGCAGGGCTGCGGCAGCAGACACACTTCAATTGGTCGCGGCAGCCACTGCACTGATAAAAATGTTGTAGATAAACTGCATGAACCAATTCTGAGGTGTATAAGTGAGTTCACTTGTGTTCAGTAAACAAAATACCAGCCCTGCTTTTGACTAAATCAATCAGCCGTAACTGAAAACTACTAATGTGAAATGTTTGGGTATTCTAGGAAATTGGGAAATGGATTTAAAACAAAGACTGATTATGAAGCTGATTTGCCATAGTAATAATTAGTTTACTGTTTTTCAGTGTTGTGAAAACTCACTGCAGTTTAGATCCACAATCTAGAAAATCACAGGCAGAGCACCAGAGCAGGAGCAGTGCTCTGATAGGTCCAATTTGTTCTGATTGCTATCAAGCATTACTGAGGAAAAAGCTTGTATTTCGGTGTCTGTCACTCGTTCCAGTCCCACGTGGGTATCATGAGCTGCAGGGTCCTGAACTGTGTCATTGGAGTTAAGAAATAAGGATGGGTCACTTTCCAAATCAATTCAGACCCACATCACAGTTTAATGTTGTTTTAAAAAGTTTGTTTATGAAAGACAAGGATTTTTTTCATCCTGAGGTCAGCAGGGAGCCCGATTGTGCTGCCTTTATTAGTATACTTTAGTGAGTGTGGGAAGGAAATAGAGGGAAAAAACCCACCCGGAAAGGACGTATAGGGTAAAAATTTAACGCACTAACTGCTAACAGATCTGTTGCACATACAATAAGAAATTGTTTCACATCAAAATCACTTCTCAGGGAGCAACATTCAAAATTGAAAAGGCATGTTTCACAGATTTGCAGAAGGAAAAACTAATTCCTATCCAAAACATTCCCAAGCTGCTAATTTTAGACACATGTTGGGTTGGTTTAATGATTCCCCTAATTCTTTCCCCTTCACAACAAACAGGCTGTTTACCAACAAAATATTTGTGTTGTGCTCCATATTCTTAGTTAATAGCCATAAGCTACACACAGAGGGGCCACATGGTAAAGTAATATAGCAGAGTATATTTAGTCTCATGTCATTCTTTGGGATAGGCAGCACTTTTCTTGTGGGAAAATGAAAACGAGAAATTTACCCAGCTGTGCTGCTCTCTGTTTGTCTCACTCTGTTATTCATCTAGTTTATTCTTCTTCTTTTTTTTTTTAGAAAACACAACCATTCCCAACTTGCGTGAAGTGAAGGAAAACATGACCATGGGAAGCACACTGGTAACGAATCCCAAAGGAGGATTTCTGGTAAGCAGGAAGTCTTCTACATTTTCTATAGACAAGAAGAAGAAGGACTGATCTTTGCATATTTGCTGCAAGACTACTCAGCAGCGAATTTGCAGAACACGCACTAAACCTTTGGCCTCCATGGAAAAGTCAGGCTCTGTGTCCTGGGAACGTAACAGGATGCTGTGAATCAATTGTGGTAATGTTGAAGTGTTTAAACATGTAGGGTTGTGCTTAAGAACTGTAGTAAAGCTTTATTTAAACCTGAGGATAAGATAAGATAAGATAAGATAAGATAAGATAAGATAAGATAAGATAACTCTTTATTGTCATTGCACAGTCATACATAGTACAGTAGTACAATGAAATTGGAAAAACTGTCCTACGTCGGCACTACATATAACACAACACGACACGATATGACACATCACAACGTAACAAACAACACAACACAGTATATTAACTTAGTATAAAAAAGAAGAATAAGTGTATGTGTATTGCACACTGTTATTATTGCACATTAATTATTATTGCACCTTGTTATAAATATAAATATTATTGTTATCGTTTTAAACATTGTTACCTCCCCCTAAAAAGTCCAGGGAGGTATCCAGTCAGGTCAGCTATTTGCATTGATCAGGGCTATTGCCCTGTTGTAAAAGCTGTCCTTGAGTCTATTTGTTCGGGACCTCAGCAGCCTGAACCTCCTGCCAGACGGCAGCAGCTTAAACACCCGGTGTCCTGGGTGTGTGCAGTCCCGTAGGATGCTGCGTGCCCTCTTGAGACAGCGAGTGCTGTACAGGTCCTTCAGGGAGGGAAGAGGATGTCCAATGATTTTTTGGGCCATGTTGATGACCCTCTGGAGTGCCTTTCTGTGTGCTGTGGTGCAGCTGGAGAACCACACACCGATGCAATATGTCAGCACACTTTCAATGGAGCAGCGGTAGAAGACGGTCAGCAGCTCCTTCTTCAGGTCCATTTTTCTGAGGATTCTCAGAAAGTGGAGACGCTGTTGGGCCTTCTTTAAGACCGCAGAGGTGTTAGAGCTCCATTGGAGGTCTGTGTCTACGTGCACACCCAGAAACTTGAAACTGGAGACCCTTTCCACGCACTCCCCGTTGATGCTGACAGGCTGCAGCTCGGACTTCCTCCTTCTGAAGTCAACTACCAGTTCTTTTGTTTTGGTGGTATTGAGGTCCAGGTTGTTGTCTGCACACCAATCTGACAGCCTCTGAACTTCAGCTCTGTATGCAGTCTCATCTCCCCCTGAGATGAGCCCCACCACAGTGGTATCATCTGCAAACTTGATGACTGTGTTGTCTGGGTGGGAACTAACACAGTCATGTGTGTACAGAGTGTACAGTAGGGGACTCCGTACACAGCCTTGTGGAGAGCCGGTGTTGAGGCTGAGGGCTGAGGAAAGATGAGGCCCCACTCTAACTCTCTGTACACGGTCTGAGAGGAAGTCTCTGATCCAGCGGCAGGTGGCAGGGGGCAGGCGGCAGGATCACCAATGTGTCAAAACTACAGCGCCAGTAAATGCATGTTTTTGCAACTTCTTGAATGGTTCGTGTATGAAAATCTAATGTAGAAATGTGAGGTGGAGCTGCAGTTTAAACCCTTAATGTGATTTACACAACATGTCAACACCATGTCTGTATTTATAAGGTGGAACACCCAAAACATTTGGTATAAATCAGGCTACCAGAGGAAACATATGACATGATAATGAGCAAATAATGAGTTTAGTAACACATTTCAACACAATCTAATCACCAGCTGGACTGCATGTGTGTTTAGTCATTTACTGAACATTTACAATACTAATTTATAGCCGTGCCACTCATTATGCCTGCCTGTTGAGCCATCACAGTGGTGCACTGATTTTCCTGAACTATTACATGCATTGTTATGGAATTTTCTGCAAACCTGAATGGTCCCCAAAGGATGAATCCTAATAAGTATACTGCTCCAACTAATGCGTTTTTTTAGCCTCAGGTTTTCTATCAGTTTTGCTAATTAGCAAATGTTAGCGTTTTAGCAATAATGAGATACTTTAATGCTAAGCAGGCCTTTGTTTCTGGGATTACTAGCATTGTCTTTGAATAAGAACTTCAGTACTCACAACTACTTGTATAAAATCTTTATTATCACAGCAACAAGAAAAAAAACCCAGAAGCATTTCAGCACATGGCTTTTCTCAGAGTTTCTAATACACATGTAGTCACAGCTATAATGAGCACAGGTAGCAACGATCAGCAATTCATAAACATACAGAAGTGACGGCCTGCTCCAAGCACATACATAGATCACACACCATTAACGCTATCAGAAACACACTGAAAGACAAAAAATTAACAAACTATATCACATAATACACAACTCAGATCTGTATCTAGATATTAATTGACCACGAAAACATTACATAGACGCACATAAATCAATAATCTAAACATCTTATAATCAATACATGAAAAATACAGGCCGAATAAGTCTATGCAGCCCCATTTATTAATTCTAAAAAACAAGATAACGAGTGTTCTTCATTTAATCCACCAGGACACGAGTTTGTAAATGATGTAGCCAATAAGGCTTTCTTTGGAGAAGTTGTTGTTCTCTATGAATGAGAAGGAAATGTGTGGATGATGTACGTGGGGTATCATCTGGAAGCAAAAATAATATGTAGTCAGTTACTTAACAGATTTAATTACTTGTAAATTAAAGGTGCCATTCCAGACTGTTTCTATCCACTTTAACCCCTCCCTCTAAGTAAAGGCCTGCTCCCTTTAGCAGTTTTCCTCTGTTCTGTCTCCTTTTCTCCTTTTCTTAAGAGAAACAGTCTGAATCAACCTCTTGTGGGTTTTAATAGTCTCTTGATGTCATCCTCAGTTTGAGTCGTTCTTTCCTCTTTGTTTCTGTCTTCAGTAGCTCTCCTCTCATCCATGACCTCATAATAGTGGAAAACTAACTAGTCACAGCCTTTGAGTCTCTGTTTGTTTGTATGCATGTGTGTCCTGTTTCCACAGGCGTGTGGTCCTCAGTATGGCTACAAGTGCGGCCCGCAGCATTTCATCTCAGGAGTTTGTACGAATGTCAGCTCTTCCTTCCAGATCCTCAACTCTTTTACAAAATATCAAGGTACAGTACAGAAAATCTGCTCAAGACAGGACGCTGTCTGTACAAGTTGTCTGTCTGGGTTGAGAGATAGCAATCTCCTCGTCATACTAGTACCACCCAGGACCCTGACTTTAAACTCACACTCCCTCAGCGAACATAGAGATTAGAGCATTCTTCTTAATGTAAACTTGTCTGTGACGACCCCCCCCCCCCCCCCATCCCTCTCATGTCCAGCCCAGCCCATCTGCTGCATTGTATGCCCAAGTTAGGAGACAGTTTACTGGGCTTGCATGGCGTTTCCCTGGATGGAAACAGCTTTGAAAGAACCCTAGAGTAAACAGCGTACAGTCATTTTCTCTTTCATTCCCTCAGGTTTTCTGAATCACTGTTACTTTACCACAAATAATCATATACACAGACTTATTGTATACTTCTCATACTCATTTAATCCTCTAAATAATGAATGAAGGTAAAAAAAAGTTTTGAATGAAACAAAAAGACTTTAGAAATACAGTTCTTACATTGTTCCTACACAGACGTCTTGCCTCAAGTAATTGTTATAATTAATATAATCATAGTTGTTAGGTTTCTACAGTTTGAAGGTTTAAAATGAATATTTACAACAGATTTCACAACTCGTCAACTCTAGTTCCTCCACAGGTAAATGATAAGATAAGATAAGATAAGATAAGATAGAACTTTATTAATCCCTCGGGTGGGTTCCTCTGGGAAATTCGATTTCCAAAAAGCACATCACTGACAGAAGTTACAGAGTTACAGAATGTTTTATATATATATATATATATATATATATATATATATATATATATATATATATATATATATATATATATATATATATATATATATATATACACACATAAACACACATACACACACATACACACACATATATAAATACAGAGACAAATATAAATAAAATATACGAAGGGGATAAATAGAATAAATAGGAATAAAAATAAAAATACAAGCCAGGATGACTTTTTTGTACCTTTTTATTTGTGTTATCTGCTACATACATAATGGCAATTGTAATTGTTGTCAGCATTTACCACCCACCAATGCACAGCAGTAAATTGACTACACAGGTCTGTCACCTTTTGAAGTAAAACTGATTTCTAGTTCACTGAGCTGAAAGACATGCGATGGCGATGGGTCCATTTGTCCCTCCACAGTTCACTCCTCCTATTCAAAATTACACAATAGTCACCTAATGATTCTTCACCCAAATTTTACTAAAGAGAAAAATCATACTTTTGATTTTATGGACACATTGTCACACAAATTTCCACTCTTGGTCTGGATGCATAGGTTTGTTTATGACATAATAATGTCTTATGCTTGGCTATGGTCAGTAAAAAAACTAGGCGTGTATGGTAGGTGCAGCAGACATTTCGAATGGGCAACAATAACAAGGTTGTCCAACACGATCAATATAACTTCACATTTTGATGAATGAAGTCCGTTTACAACATCCCACTCCACGTTCTTCTCCTGTATTCACTATTCCTATTATGCTAGCAGATTCTCTTCTTGTATAATAATAATGTTTGTAATGTAACCTAGTAAAACAAAAGTAGAAGCCTTAAAAAAACAAAAAAGTCCATACTTTGTAACAGAAATATTCATTTTGTTCCCCCATTGTGCTACCCTCTATAAACCCCTCACCCCAACTTATACGTACACAAACCAACGCACGCACGCACACACACACACACACACACACACACACACACACACACACACACACACACACACACACACACACTGATCTACGTTATTACATTTTGATTTGGAGCTTGTGTGTTTACCGTGGGCGCAAGTAAACAGGAAACAGACTGAACGTGTTACATAACCTGATGTCTTACTTAGGAGAAAAATCACCAAATCAAATACGCTTGTGTAGACTAGCCAAAAGTAAAAAGAAGCAAAAGAAAAAAGTCCAGTCTCAGCTTTCAGCACCCCTGTTAGTGCTTACAGAGAGAAACTGAAAACTAAACGTACCCTTTAATTAAATGTCATTTTTGGCTCTGTTCCAGAGTGCGGGAAGGAGATGGACCTTGTGATCGTGCTGGATGGATCTAACAGTATCTACCCCTGGTCGAGTATTACGGAGTTTCTCAATAAGTTCATTGGGAGACTTGAGATCGGACCTAAACAGACACAAGTCAGTTGCACTATTTAAAGAACAAACTAAAAAAGCCAATTTTCTTTGCATATACAGTACTTTTAAAAAGCCTTTACCCACTCCATCCATCATTTCAAAAAATAAAGAAATAAAGAGTGGCTATAGACGTTTGCAGAGTGGTTTATGTGTGCGTTCAGTGCAGGCTGCACAGCCATACATGAATGAATAAATGGAATAGTTATGTAACATCAATCAGATATAGAAAAGGAATGAATGGAGGATTATATTAGTTAGTAATTATGTTTAATGACTTTACTGTGCTCCATTATGTAATTTTTCCACACGTGTAAGATGCCCTTTATAAAGCAAAGTTCATAAACTGAGCACTTTACAGCCTTTAAAGTAAATTCAACCTCTCGCTCACTAAGTTTGAATCTGAGTGTATTTCTGTCCACTTGAATTGGATCGCTCTGTGAATGTGTTTTTCTTATGGTTACATTGATCTGGCTCACAGCTTGTGGACTTTTCCACAGGGAAGCACTGGAAAGTCTTCCTACTGTGGAGTCTAGTGGTTGGAAGTCAAATCTTCCATGGCTGCTGAAGTCCTCTGCAGTCTGTATAAAGAACATTGTGTCATATCAAGCTCACCAGACCTCAGCCACATCCTCTGCAGACTGTCTGGGGGGAGAAGCTGAGGAGAGAAGAACATAGAGAGAAATTTAATGTAGGAGAAAGTTTACATGTTAAATGTGTGAATGTATGCGTGTTTTCTAGGTGGGCATTGTGTCTTATGGCGAGACCGTGAGTCATCAGGTCAACCTGAGCCAGTTTGACAACATGCCTGCTTTGCGGGATTTTGTCAAAGAGCTTCCTCAGCACACTGGCACCAAGACGATGACTTTCCTGGGCATTGATACTGCCAGGTACCTAACATTAGCTGTCTTATTTGGGCAAACCCGGCAACGGTTGACCACAATTAATAATTGAGTCTTTCTGGTTTGGCAAGGTTTAATGGATATTTGAATAGGAAACTGTCATTTCAAGTCTGCTTGACAATTGTCATGGGCAGATTGTTAGAAGAAAAATAGCACAAGCCTTCCAGTTGGCCTTGCAGATAAATTTTCAGACATGATGGAATTCAAATCTTATGAGGAAATTAAAAAATAGTGTTGCAATTGATGTGTCGTCAGAAAAAAAAAACTAGCATAAGTCAGGATTGTCTGAGTAACTTTGAAGTTAATTGCATTTCAGAGAGGAAGCCTTCATGCCAGAGCGTGGTGCACGACCTGGAGTTAAGAAAGTCATGGTGATTGTGACTGATGGAGAATCACACGACTACTATAATCTACAAAAGGTCATCAAAGCTTGTGAGCATGATGACATTGAGAGATTTGGCATCGCTGTGAGTACAAAATATTTTGTGATGTTTCAGTTTTTGGTCAGAATAGTTTATCCGTTAATGTTAAGTACTTTCTCGTTTACAGGTTTTGGGGGACTACGGTCGCCAGAACAAATCTCTATCAGAGGTGCAAAAGTTTATCAAAGAGATCCAGAATATCTCCAGTGAACCTATCCAAGACCACTTCTTCAATGTGTCTGATGAGGCTGCTTTAGTGAACATTGTGGATACACTGGGAAGCAGGATTTTGGCCTTGGAAGGTAAACGCATAGACACAAAATATGCATGCTCTTGAAGCCACATTAGCAGTTTCACTTTTGTCAAAGAAATGGATGTTGAAATAGTTCGACAAAGACCGACAAAAGCAGGAAGGAGCTAGCCTTGCCCCCCTAAATAGATCCAATAGGTATGAATAAAAACTACATGCTGAACACATTTAACAATTAAGACATTTAAGGCAAATGATCAATTCAATCAGCTTTATTTATATAGCGCCAATTCACAACAAAAGTGAGTGTTTTATATTGTGAATACCCACGATAATAGAGGAAACTCCAACAATCATATGAACCCCCTATGAGCAAACACGTGTTGACACAGACATCTATAAATGACTTTGTGGGCTCAGTTCATCATTTCAGGGTGTGTTGAAAAAGGTATGTTTACTGGCTATCAACTTCTGATTGATGAGTCGTTAGCATTTCACAGTCAGACCCACCCCTCACTGATCACATTCATTTTAGAAATAATTAAATGGCACACATGGAAACGGTATTAATGCCCATCGTTTTGATTATCTTCCTCTTCATGTTAAGCTAACATAAGATATTACTTCAGTTCTGTCACAGACAAATATTTCCCTAAATTTCAAACGATACCCATATTTAAGTTTCAGACCCATATTCTTTATATGTTTCGAAGTAAAAACAGATTTGACAACATGTGATTATCTGTGGTTTATGTACATGTAGCTAAACGGAAATTTCCCTTTCTTCAGCTACAAGTGGAAATTCCACTTCCCCCATTCAGATGGAGATGTCCCAAACTGGGTTTAGTGCTCACACCTCAAACGTAAGTTTCAGTCCAACTGTTTACGTGTGATTAATACACCAAACTGCTACCAAATAGATTGTTTACAGAGGAATAGTTGGGTCCTGCTAAATCACTTATTGCACCCAGACCGCACCAAATGGCTGAAGGATGAATCATATTTTGAGATCACAGCAGTGATAAGTTGCTCTATCTGTGGAATCAAAGTGAACTGTTTGCACGGACATGGATTCATCAGCAAGGAAGTTAACTGCTGAACTCATCCCGACACAATACCGCATTGTTATCTCTGGTCCATCTACAGCTGTTTGGTGATTCAGCTCTGTGGGTTAATTTTGGGAAACTTGAGAATTGCTCACTGTGATATCCTGGCAATATCGTGTCTGACTGTATGTGAGTCGGAAAGCAAATGAAAGATGTACACAGCAGAAAAGTCTGTAAGGGATGTTGAGTCAGAAGGCTGATTGGATAAATTCAGTATCTATTTCCTGCATGTAATAAAAAAAACGCCCCTTTTTTATGTTCCTCCTCCTGCTCTTATCTCCTCTGACTCTCTCTTACTCTGAATTGGCTCCTAAGCTGAGTCATAGTACTGAATCCTAAACATGTGACGCCACACTTTAGCAGTCATTAGTGGGAAAGAGCCACTCGACGCACTTTGTTGTGGCTAATGAAAGATGTCATGTCCTGTTGCAACCCCTCCCATTCCTATTACTTAACTGTGCTGCCTCTGGACAAAAAAGAGCGATAGATATATTCACTTGAAATAATATACCGTATATGCTTGTTATTTTATTATGGGATCAATAGCTGTACTTTTAAGTTGCACTTAATGTGCACTTAAAGGCCACAGTCGTATGCCAAAGTCAGTGCTCTTTCTTACATTTAAAAATAAAGTAATCTGGATTTGTGCCATAGTATCATTTTTTATTTTATTTTTTCATTTTTTTTTATTATTACTTTTGCATAATATTGCTACCAAACAGATTCCAAAAAACTATAATAACAGAAAGTTGTGAAAAGCACCCATCAGCGGTGCAACTTTGATTGTTTGGGATCCTGAAGGTCTCTGATGAAGAGCATTCACACAAGTGCAGAACTTAAATATAACTTTGTGATGCTTGCACTCTGCTGCTGCTTACCACCACTACATTTGAGGGGCTAAGTAGTGTATATGAAATGCAGAGTCTACCTCAAAGTAAAATTTCTATAGGGATATTTTGCTTGTTAGTGTAGATGTGTAAACCACTACACTATGGAGCCACTGTTTTGCTTAAATAAAGGATTGGGTTATTTTTTCCACCACATATTTGTCTGTTGTCTCCCTTAGGAAGGTGTGTTACTGGGAGCAGTGGGAGCTTATGAATGGAACGGGACAGTGGTAATGTACACTCCTGGAGGAGACGTGGTTCCAGGGAAAGATGCTTTCTTTGACCCACTGAAAGAGGCTAGGAATGAAAGGCTGGCCGCGTACCTCGGTGAGTGGAAACTTAATAAAATTTATAGTTCCTTTAAATGTCACTGATATATAAATTTAAAGTCTTCATGGATTAAAAAAATATATAATAACTGACCTTTAAGTGAGTTCCTCTGCACAACACTTGCTCTTGTGTACTTACATTACCCGTTAGTGCTGTTAGATGCAAAATAGCAGCCTTTACTATAAAAGAGACTTTGTTTAAATGTTTTTTGGTGAAACGTGTTTAACATGTTTACATATTATACATATTTAGCCTTAAAAATGAAGGGGTCAGAGTTTGTTAGGAATAAAATATTCTAACAACATTACTAATACAGTGCAAAAAAATGTAAATCTACTCAGGAGGCTATTTATAATATGTACCTTTGGCTTCTCATATGTATTTATGTCAATTATGGAACCAAATTTATGAATAGTTTTAATACTACTGCTGCTGCTTTTTATGATGCTTTTATTACCATCTAAATATCCAGGCCTACTTTGCTATAAAGCTCCACAGGCCACTTTAAGTACTAGCTGTGTTTGTTGGATATAATCTCATTTAAAGCAGCCTAAAAGTAAAAAGGCTTACATTCTCTGTTTTCCCTTAATATGGAGAATCAGGACTAGACGTGTATGTGTATACTTCTGTTTATTGCATTTGGGGAGTCTGAAGAATTACATGAAGTCATGATAAATAAATAAAATTTAAAAAATGACTTTAGCAATTAATTAATTTGATGAATAAACTTTGGTTTCATGTATTTCAGTTTACAAAAATATTTTTGCTTCATGTTTATAACTGCCTGATTAACAGTCTTCCTGTTTTCTCCTCTTCTTTGACTGTACGCTTTATTTATTTATTTAGATTATATATGTTAATAATTTCTTAAAGTATATCAATCTTAAGCAAGTTAAAGCTAAAAAAAATTAGCACGTTGAATTAAAATACATGGAATACACACCTTTTTTTGTTCCACCAACCTAGATCTGATCTAAGTGTTTCTGATGTAAAATTAAGTTGCAGAATAAATATGGAAGTTTCTGCTGTGAGGGGGAAAATAGGTACGTCATTTGTCTGACTTCGAAAGCAGATTCTGTTCTCTGTGTCACATAAATAATAATACACAGGCTCGTCGCTCCATGCTGATGCCTTTTATGGCTCGTAAAGCAGCCGTGGTATCTTAGTATCAAGTTATTTAATCAACATGTCATTAGATGGAGCGCTGGTAGCTCGCACACTATAAACTCAGCTGTTGGCACATGCTCGTTCCGAATGCTCAGGCTACAGCACGCAGAGCTGCGGTGCGCTTTTCTAAGTGGGTGTGTGTTCCTTTCCAGTGTTTTACAGTTTCCTTCTCACACGCAGAAGTAAACAGCTGCCAGAGGAGGCATTAAAAATATCCCATAAACAGAGCGAGGGTGCATTTTTTTTCTAGAGAAATCGTAAATCGCAGATACTTTTGTGACACTCCTGAAGGTTCGTACTGTTTGGATTGAAAAAACGTGCTTGTAAATGCACTCTCCGCAGGGTATGATGTGCAGTCAGCATCCACGTCTGAGGGAGAGCTGTACATCACAGGTGCACCGCGGTACAACCACACCGGCCGCGTTGTTATCTACCGACTCGATGAAAACAACAGAATCGTCATCTCGCAGATACTGAAAGGAGAACAGGTGAGTCTTTGGCAGGCTTGGCTAGCCTCAGTTCCTCAGGGCGCTTTTGCACTGGAGATGTGAGAAGCTTAAAGATGGTAACTCGCAGTTTCTATCTTAAGCTAATTACACATGTGTCTTTAAGGAAAATAATAAAAGAAAGGGAAAGATGCAAAACACAGTAATTAATAGAAAACACACCTTGTCCGCTGTTGTGTTTTACATATCAGAGCCACTGTAAAAACACATCATTCACATAAGCCATTATTTATAGAAACAATAGCTTCATTTACATCTGCTGAGCTCGCAGTAGAGGAAAAAGTCTGAAAAGGGGTTTTTTTAGAAAATCCAGCAACACATCCACATGGATATTGGCCAATGAGAGAACTCCAAGGACTGGTTGGGCAGATGGTCAGTAAGTGGCTCCAGGCCATTCGTTCCTGGCAAAAGGAAGTGCCCAATAACACAAGCAACACTATGTTTAGTCCATAGTGCGCTATAAAGGAGCAGTTTTTAAAATATGGCTACAAAATGTGCCTGTATGACAAGTCATCAGCCTGATTCAAACACAAATAAAATAATGCAAAAAAAACCCCCAAAACAAGTGATGTGCAACATATTTAATATAGACACACTAAACAGTAATATAACAACCTCTCATACGAGAAGCTTCTTCAGTTTTGAACTGAAGAAGCTTCTCGGATGAGAGGTGAAACGTCTTCAAGCAACTTAAAGAAGTCCAGACGCTTTTCTTTCCCAGCTCCTTAGATAGCTTACAATATATCAATAAATAGTAAATAAATACATAAAAGCACAATAATATAAATATTGATGACTATGCCTGTAAATGTGTGCATATTTATGTCTTATATATTCAGGACAAGATGCACCAAATTCTTTGTGAGCATTCAGCTATATTAGTTTATATTATATTAGTCTGTGGCTTAATGTGGGCTCTCTGGGTTCACTGCTTACTGCATATAATGTGCAAGTTGAATGAATTCAGTGGAGTAAACACTGAAAGATGATTTGGGGCTTTGCGCAGATTGGTTCCTACTTTGGCAGCGTCCTTCAGACTGTTGACGTGGATAAGGATTCCTTGACTGACCTGCTGTTGGTTGGAGCTCCAATGTACATGGGCCCAGAAAAAGATGAGCAGGGACGAGTCTACGTCTACAGGCTCAAGGTACAGAAAATTAGTTCAGTCGGATAACTTTTGCCAGACGTCTGCTAAAAGTCACAAAATAAAAGAGCTTTTTTTGTTTTTCCTCCGTTACAGAATAACAAATTTAAGCATGAGTATACTTTAAAGCCTATTAATCAGTCCTGCTGTACGCTCCAATCAGCCGGCTGCACCAATAAAAATGAGCCGTGCGGCGCCCGGTTTGGTACAGCCATTGCAGCAGTGACAGATCTTAACCTTGATGGGTATAATGATGTGGCGATTGGTGCGCCTTTTGAAAATGACCACAGAGGGGCTGTCTACATCTATCACGGAGACCAGAAATCACTCAAAAAGAAATTTGTACAGGTGAGAAGATGGAATTTATAATACTGAAAGATCTGTTGTTGTTGTTTTCATTACAGTATACTTTAGATAAGGCTACAGATGCTTCCACTCTGTACAAATACTGTTTACCCAAGTTAGCATCACTATTATAACCACAATGGATTTAAATTAACTGCAGTTTTGCCTCAATATCCCCTGCTTTGTTTGTTGCTGTGTCCTCAGCATATTCCTGCAGGTGGCGATGGCGAAAAGGTGAAATTCTTTGGTCAGTCCATACATGGAGTCATGGATCTAAATGGAGATGGAATCACTGATATCACTATAGGAGGTCTGGGAGGGGCCTCGCTGTTCTGGTGAGTCGTGGCCCATCCTCACATACAAACATTCACTGCAAAAACCACACATTCCACTTCAATCGTTAACAGCAGCAGCAGCGCTGCAGCCCAGAGACAGCATACATGTCCACTTTCCATTGCATTAATCAGGGTTTAGACAGCTGTGCATGTCCCACTGGGGTTGTAGGCTGGTGACCATCAACCTCCTCGTGATTTCTCTTTTAAAAGCCCCCGCAACATACTTCACAGTTGGAGAGCAGCATACATCCTCAGCCCACAAAGTTTTGAAGCCAACAGCATGATTTAACCTCCAAGGCAGACTTTCTCCCACAGCTTCTACTGACAGAGCTTCGACTAGGCTGTGTGAAAACTCCATTTCCCAAGTGACTTAGAGTTTAAAAAGGATTTGGCAGCAGGCAGGCTCTTCCTCCAGGACTGCTGGCTCTGTTTTAGAAAGCTTAACATTTGGATGCTGAGAACTGAAGCCAAGTTTTATTCTCAAGATGCATTAGTTCCTTCCTTTGTGAAAACTTATTTATTCTACTCTGACTGCATCAGTGACATCATCTATTTAACGTGCTGCTATAACGTACTACTTTGTGGTTCGTTGCAGTACTGTGTGCAGGATGTGCAGTGCTTGAACTGCACACGCACTATTCCTGCGTGCTTTGTATTCTAGTAGTTAATGCATTTCATTTGTGTTACCAGGTCCAGAGATGTTGCAGAGCTGCATGCCAGCATGACTTTCAACCCCTCTAAAGTCAACCTCCAGCAGATTGAGCACCAGTGTGAACACGGCAATAGGAAATCTATTTGTGCGAAGACCAACTTGTGCTTTACCTACAGAGTCAAATCCAACCAGCCGACTGTAAAAACAACTGCAAGTGAGTCATGTAACAAACCAACTTGATTCTGCAATTTTTCTCCCTTATTTTTCTTCTTTATAACCACATTAAAAAAAAAAAAACTTCTTGTGTCTTGTAGATATGACCTATACTATAACACTGGACAGTCTGCGTGCCACATCCAGGGCCTCATTTATTAGCAAAGATTTAAAAAATGACCGCAGGACTACACAGAAGTTCACCATCATGGACGGAACGAAAGAATGCATGGAGAAAACCTTCATGATGTCGGCAAGTTGTGTTTTCTTACCTGTACAAAGTCTGACTTTATTTTCAGTCTGCATTTACTAAACACAACATTCAAGTGGATTCCTTTTGTTGCTGCGCTGCTCATTAGTGAAAGTTATATTCAGGGCTTCCTGGAAATGTTAATGGTGTTTTAGGGCTGTTAGCCAGAGAGGAGGGAGGGTAAAGCTGTCCTATGCAGAGCAGGAAGACCTAACATGAAACAGACCCCGTCCTGATCAAAGCATGCTCCGTTTAAACCTTGTGCCGCACTGGCCGATAAATTATCTGGAGACACTTAGAGAAAGGAGTGAGGATGAAACAGTGATTAGAGTGAATTAGAAGGTGAATTAGGTAGTGATCCATTGACTACTTTTACCTGTAACTGCTAAAAGCTTTTAAACCTTTGCTGTACCACCTACTTTAAAACCAAGCGTCTTCTTGGGCAGCTTCTGCTTCCTGGCATTCGTGCCAGCCATGGATTTCTCTGACTGGCTAACCCTTTAGTGAAGGAAAGAGGAGCTAATCGTTGGAAACAGCTGTTGTTATTATGTATGTTGAGTATGAATACCTGCTCTGTTCAAGTGTGCAAGTCAGACCAGAGACTTCCCACTTGTCCTCAGGCAGAGGTCGAGAATTTAACAAGCACGGAAGAAGCGTCGCGTCTATATTTGTCTCTGCTAAAGCATCAGTTAAAATACAAATAAAGTTAATATCAGTGACTGAAATTCTGAAAAATATAAACAGTGTGGTTTCTAATTGTTTAAGCAACAGGCACAGTCTGTGCAGTTCAGTGTTGCTGATTGTAAATGCGGCACTTTCATGTTAAAAGCTCTTCATCAGCGTCCTTTGAGTTTTAATCAGCATTTGGAACGGTCTCAAGAAGGACTTCATCATAGGCAGCGCCTCAATGTGACACACCTCTTTCAAACTGGATCTGCGTGTGTCCATCATATGAAGGCTTTGCACAATCGCACAAACACAAATAAATCTCAGTTACTTTGGTAAATTGCTTTTTTTCTCAGTAGCAGAGACTGTCACAAACCTGTGTCTGTCCTGACGTCCGTGGCGCTAGCGAGTGTTGCTTTTTTGGCGGCTTTGATGAAGGACTTTGCTACCACCATGATGATGCTTTCTTTTAACCAGTGAAAACACTGCCTCAACATCTCCTAAATGGACAGGAGCAAAAGTTTACGCTGACTCTTATAATCCCCAGAGGACCAATCCAAATACCTCTGACCTTTGCTCTACCATCCGTTTGACATTTCTTTTAGCTTAAAGCAGGGGTGAGTGACTCCAGGCCTCGAGGGCTGGTGTCCTTCAGGTTTTAGATGTGTCTTTGATCCAACACAGCTGATTTAAATGGCTAAATGACCTCCTCAACATATCCTGTGATTCAGGTGTGTTGACCCAGGGTGAAATCTAAAACCTGCAGGACACTGGCCCTGGAGGCCTGGAGTTGCCCACCCCTGGCTTAAAGTGAAATGCTGAATGGTTTTCCAGCAAAGTGTTGCAAATAGACTCGGCAAACACTTTATCAAGGACTGCACAGCAACACTGGAGACTTCATTTGCTCTGAAAACGCCTTCAATTCTTCCAGAGAATCAAAACAGGGGCATTATGGAAGTAGCCACTAGATGACCTTAAATAGTGTCTAAAAGGGGGTGACAAAGGTCAGGTGCAGTACTCAGATATGCTGTGCAATCTAAGCTGTGATTGACTTGAAGGGAGTGAACTGTGCCAAGAAAGCATTCCTCATATCATTACACAGCTCAGTGTTCAACTCACCATTTTACCACATTTGTTTTGAAAGAATCAGTTTGCAGTTGATGCAGCAAAGCTTCAGCGTCAGAAAGCAGCCAGTGAATTTTGACCTTAAAGTCCTCCATTGTTCTTCACTTTTTTTCTCCCTCTGCCTTTTATTTTCCTCCCTGCTTTGCCTCATCGTCCGCTATCCCAGGAACGGCTAGACTTCCGAGGACCTCTGACTGTGTCTGTGGAGTTCGGAAAAGCTGATGAAGAAGGTCCTGTGCTGGATGAAAGTCTTCCCAAATCCATCAATGCCAATGTAAGACCACTTATATCACTTATGGTTTCTTTTAGTAAAATAATCGACTAGTTACACTAAGCAGAACATTTAAAGTTGCAGACAGGAAGAATTTAACCCCGGTCTGTCTTTATAATCCCGTAGCGAGGACACGGGTTTTCTTTTCTGGCTGCTGATACAGTGCATTAGCTTCTGCAACAGCTGACTACCATCCTTCAGTTTCAGCCCCCATTAGTGCTTCAGCACCAGCAGCCAGGACCATCTTCCCACACCCCCACATGCATATTTCCTCTAACAAGAGGGTTCCCAGATTATTGGTTGGAGTGCGTGATGTTTCCCGACAAAGCTGGGAAACATCACAGGAGGATTCAGCTTCAGCATGCACTAGAAAATGCATTTAAAGCCCGTACGCATTAGTCGCATTGTTATCTTTGCTCACACGTAAACGCACAACCACATATGTTGCAGATCCCGTCTCCCCTCATGCTGCGTCACGGGGACCTCTCCTGTTATTGTTATTGACAGGAAGAGAAGGGGACAAACACCCAGAGAAGAGGAAGTTATCAAACGGAAGTGTTTTTCTTTTGACATTGCACTGCAAATGATATTCCAATCCCATCCTTTTTGGGAGAGAAGATACTGTTGATCTTATCAGTCCAGTGGGAGACTATTAGGAATGGGAACAAATGCGACTGTGAGCCTGAAACACTCTCAGGGGGGAAAGGCAAAGGAAATGAAGGTCATCTAAAGGAACACGTCTTCTCAGGGGTGCAAACAAACATGCAGCTTATTTTCATTCTTATTGCTAATTTCACAAGTTATCTACTGGACTGAGTATATTCATACTTCAATATGAGGCTATGAGAGTTTGAGTCTTTACCACGATTGGCTTGCAAAGTAGTTGTGAAGTCACGCAGTCATCTTGTATGTACAGATCTTGAACTCGTACAAGCATCATTCTGCAAGGCCAAGTAAAAATGCAGCTTTTGGAAATATTTAATTTGTTATTTTCTTAAAAATGTCTTGTAGATTACTTTAATGGACTGTGGAAACAAAACTCAGACGTGCATTCCTGACCTCTCCCTGAAGGCTAAATGTGATGAGCAAAGGTTAGTGGAATTATTATTATTATATCGTTGTTATAAAACCAAAAACGAGCATGACAGATCTTAGTTTGAGCATTTGTTTCCGTGTTTGCACCGGTTTCAGTTAAATACAGGAATTTAAATGAATTGCAGCTTTTTCAGAAATGGGTTTGTGTATATTTATACACATATATATTTTTCTTGAATGTTATTCTGTACTATTTCTTTCTCATATCAGAGTTGTTACTTGATGTGTTGTAAGTCGTAGTTTTGGAGTCATTCAGCCGAGTCCAGAGTATCCAGAGTATGACTGCACCCTTGTGTTGATGTGTGCGCATCGCATCCAACCGTTCTGACTTTTTATTTTTTATGTACTTCTCCAGTAAATTGATCAAAGAAAAGGAAATCATTTATTTGAATATCACCGTTAAAAACCTCAAAGACAAAGCTTATAACACCAACGTGAAAATCAACTTTACACAAAACATCAACTTTGTGAACGTAGAGGTAAGAACCCTTTCCCTCCTCTCTCTGCGCTACTTGACTTTACGGACTGAAGCAATGCGTGTAATTCTGTGACTACAACTCTTCAGCCAGATACAAAGACGACCACTGTAAATGACACCGAAGTGAGCATTGAGGTGGGGTACCCCTTCTTGGGAAACAACGAAGAGGTTAGTTTCATCTGCCTTGTGCAGGATCTGTAAAACATCTTACCTGTACAATATTTCTTTACCTCTGCTCACTAAACCTATGGTTTGATGTCAAATCCACAGGAAACAATAACAGTGAAATTTGAGGTGAATCTCAAATATTTTCAGAAGGAAATTGAGTTCACCGTGACAGCTACAAGGTGAGAGGATCCCTCCATCTTTCTGCACATCATCAGGATAATAATAATAATTCTGGAAAAAAGGATGAAAAAGATTTGTTTCTGCTTATTTCTGTGATTAATTGTCCAAAATGGTGGATGGATGTTCTGTTAATTTTACGTATGCATGTAAATTGTATTTTTGTAGTGACAATGAAGAAGATTTCTCTACCATGCACGACAACAGAGCGACTATCTCCATCCCTGTCAAGTATGAACTTGGACTCACGTTCAAAGTAGATGTAAAGTGAGTAGCTGTGAATCGACACCTTTGCATTAAAGCTACATTATTCACTTTTCTTTTCTTTTTTTTAGCCAGACAAGTAAAAGTTTCCAATATTATTGATGATGATAATAATAATATTAGCATTTCCTTTTATATTGGAATAAAAAGGTGTTAGTACCACAACCGAGTCAGTCATTGTGCTGTGTTTCCCTCCTTGTTAACCAAGCCAGGAGCTTACGATGCACGCCAACATGCACGTAACGATAACGGCACCGTCATCTGGATTTGTAGTCTGGGGATTGTGAATGATGTGATTGTATATGGAAATGTATAAACACATAACATTCAACCACTCAAACTCATTTTCAATTCATGAACGACAACAATTATTATATTTTAGTATTAAAAATGTCATTTAGATTTAAAAGCTGATCGATACTGCTGGATTAACCACTATAGAAACATGATTTTGGTAATTACCACTGCTGGTAATGTAGGACAGGTGTGGCAGAATCGTGGTCTAATATAGCAGCTTTTATTTACTAAGTAATAAGAAGAATAAACAAAAAAACAAAACATTTATTGATTAATAAAGTCAGTGGAATTCATTAATTGCTTTTACTTTAAGGTTATTTAGGGTTTCTCACACATAGTTTGACCCTTGACCTTTTTCAGGCTGTAAAATGGGGTTAAAAGAAGAATGAATGTTGTATTGACATCCTTTCAAAATGTTTGGAAGGTGATATTTGCCTTTGTTTGCATCTTGTGCTGCCAGCAAGTGGCCTAAATATGTTAATGCAGGTAAAGTTAATGCACATAGACTGATGGCTTATTCAGCATTAGTGAAGTTGGACTGTAAGGAATTAGGAAGACCTCAAGAGTGTACTTTTTTTAGACTTTTGGTTCTATTTCCTATAACTTTATTAGACACATCATTTTGCGTCTGAAGCTCTGATTGAGAAGTGAAGGATGTAAAAAGGATGTCCCTTTCAGGTCGCCTTTGAACAACCACATTGAAATAACACAAGAGGATAAGTACCCCTCGAAATTCAGTGACTTCAGTATGATTGGAGAAGAGGTCAACATCACCTACACGGTAACATCTGCACGCAGTGATCATTTTGGATGATTTATAATACAAGCACAGAACTTCTAGCTCACATGTGGCGCAGGGTGTCGGTAATATGAATTCCACTCCTTTTCTGTGTCTCACATGTCCTCAGGTGGAAAAGTTACATGACGGGGTGACTCCAACCCTTGGCCTTGAAGTGAAATATCCTTTTGAGTCTCCGAGGAAGAACACGTTACTGTACCTGACGCACGTCACCTACTCAAATGTAAGTGTGCTTCCATGGATATGCAAGCGTATGCGAAGAAACAGACCAACGTCCGTGTCGTTTTCTCCCTACTCTGCAGATGATGTGTGACACAAAAGGACAGATCGATCCTTTTAAAATTAACTCCTCAGAGGTTAAAGAGGTGAAAGTGGAAAAAGAGACGCTCAGTAACTACCTGCTGGTGAGTGATGACATTCGTGTTCTACAGATCGCTGAACTCTTCCTGCACCCGTCTTACGTGTTTAATTTCCTCTGCAGCAAGACAGCCACACAAAGTTTGAATCGTTTAACTGCTCGATTTCTGAAGGCCAAAAGATCGCTCAGCTCAACGTGGCGTTCAGATTGTGGAAACCTACGTTTATCGAGGTACGTTTTGAGATGCGACGTCGCTGGGTGCTTTTGGCTTGTCTGGCTCTCTCTGACCAGCTCTTTCTCATGGGTTGCGATAAATATTAAATACAATATAGTATTGGAAAAAAAGCAGGCTGACAGCTGTCTGATTGATGGACAGAAAGGAAATAAAATACTTAAATATCTATCTTTACAGAGCGAGTTTTCCGGTCTATACTTGGTGGTGAACGGGACTTTGGACATCAGGAAGCAGGAGGACGTGTTTGAAGTGAACAGCAACGACATGACCAGAAGTGTAAGTCAGAAGGTTCTGGTATAGTAAGCATGTGACATCTCATTATCATTAAATGCTTATGTATGTTTACATATATGTGCATATTTAGAGTATGTACTGTATTTTTCCTCTAAACAGGTCAGTATCCAGGTTTCCAAAGATACTGTCAGAGGAATCCCGTTCTGGATCATTATCATCAGTATCCTGATAGGACTGCTCATCTTAGCACTCGTTATCTTCATTCTGTGGAAGGTAATATTCTGCAAACTATTTCAAATCATTGTGACCGTGTGACATCTTGTCACTGCAGAGCACACTCAAAAGAATTGTGGTGGAATAGTGGTTAGCTTGCTACGTCACAGTGGTGGCTTCTCTCCAGAGTACCTGCAAAGTCCGAAAACATGCAATTAGCAGGATTAGGTTAATTGAGGATTATAAATTGCCTATAGGTGTGTGAATGGTTGTCTCTGTTAGCCCTGTACCATCGGATGTACCCCGACTCTCACCCTGGGATAGGCTCCTGTCAACCCCCCTGGACCCTGAATTGGATAAGTGAAAGAGAATGGATGGATGCCTAAAAAACTTAAGTGTTTCAAATGGCTATGTGTGTTTGGGCTTTATATTGTTAGCTGATAAAACTTTTGTCTCAAGATCATCACTTCTGGCTCCAAAAAGCCAAAACATGTACGGCCATAGCGCTAGCAGGGAAAATCGTGGTAACCACAAGATGGTTTATGTAAAGTTTATGCTTTAATCCTGATTTTAAGACAGATGATGACAGAAACTCTCAGCAAGAAAGCTAATAAGCATATGTCCAAAAATGTCAAAGTATCCTTTTCTGTTTTAAGTGGTTTTGTGACTCACTTTTCTGCTCTTCCAGTTTGGCTTTTTCAAGAGAAAATCCAGGGACTATCCAAAGGAGGAAGAGGCAGAGTGACGTATCCAAACAGCCACCCACCATCAGGACCTACAAACTAACAGACAGACATAGGAAACGCCATAAGACCCACTGATATTAGTGCTGTGACAGATTGACTGCCTGGAAAACAAAACAACACAAACAGCATTATCTTCACTGATTCCTGCACTGGCATTTATCAGGTAAAGCTTGCAAATACTTCTAAACTCTTTGATTTTCCAAGCGCTAGATTATAACACTGGAGCCGAAATGAAACTGGCTCACACGCGGAGACGGACACACTGACTATACAGAAGTATTTGCACATGCTATTTGTTCAACATGACCAACAAACAGTAACAGTACGCATCAAGTCCCATCAAGCAGTTCAAGAAGAGGAGCCAGAGGCGGGACGGAGGAGACCATCACTTGCAAGGCACCAAGTTGGCCAAAAAAGCACCATCTAACCAACTAACTCTGTGACATACAGCAGAAATCCAAAGGCTTCAGAGCTCCTGCAGCTGCACTCCAGCTTTAGAGGCAAAAAAAGTACTCAGGTTTTTTCACAATGAGGATCCAAAGTTGCTACTTTTATGCACGCTTCTGAGACAATATGTGAACTTTCCGTGTGTTGGACCAGTCTGTCTGATAGCTTACACCTTTGTGTGAAACTCTTTTGCTTGATTAGGTTTTTGAAACACTGTATTAGGTATTAAGTAGTTGTTGTTCTTGCTGAATTTAAACAGTATAAAATGGCACATTTTTAATGTCAAAAACATGTTAAAGACCAAAACCTGAATGCAATTGTTATTTTTTTACTTAAGAAAAGTTGCAGTCTGTAATTAATCTGTCATCACCTCGGTTACCATGGAGATACAGACTGCCGCGTCCTCAAAATCCAAATCTTTGATTGTACTGTAAATATATCTGGTCACAAATGTAAAGCTTAACATGTACAGGATCGTGTTTGGATTTAATTTAATGTTTGTTTGTTTTTTGGGGGGTTTTCAGATCGGTGGTCAGAGAAATGATTTTGCTCAGGTGCTACAAATATCATGAATAATGACATAAATATACACAATTTACACTCGAGAAAATGATATGGCTTTTGTCACATTTTCAGTGCTAAGATGTATGCAGATATGTAAATAATGGTATTTTTTGATTAAAAGTATTGAAAGTATAATTACTCCGTAGTGAAATATATATATATATAAAGACGAGGGTTTGTATCCACTATTTTGGTTTCATTTGATTGAAAATGATATTTCGAACCTGTTGAATGACTGTGTTCTGAATGCCGAGGCTGAGATATCACAGCAGATACTTTGATTTCCTTTTAACTTGCAAAATAGGAACTTAATAATCATCCAGTTTAGAAATATATGTCCAACTGTTCACTAGTTTCCTCTGTGTTGTAAAGGGATTCTCTGGTGGCTGTAGTGTGCACAAAGCATAGCACACTCTAGGCTTTCTCTTGCTTTAAAGTACCTTATTTGTACCTTTTTGTTTCCAAAGTTTGCACAGCTGCCTGATATTTTAGAAGAGATTATAATCTGAATTGAGGAGAAACATATTCTAGCCTCTTTTTGTAGCGTTTTCCCCTCATAACTATGTCTTAATGCTGAGGGAAATAAGCAACAATAAGAGGCAGCTCTTCTGTTTCTTAATACTCCTCAGCTCTCACTCCACTGGTGACATTAAAGCACATGTAATAAATTGTATATAGAGAATGTGTAGCTGTTAGTCAATTTTTGGATTGTGTGGCCACGTTGGGTTCACGCACGAGGGTGGAGTTCACCTCTCTTTGTTCAGTCAGAGCTTACTTACAGATCACAACTCCGAGGAACTGTAGCAAGCAAAGTGAGCTCCAGCCCAGCCTTCTACACTGCTGTGAAATCTTCACTGTAATGCACTGGTTTGTCAGAGTGTATGTGTCCTCATTAGCACAGATATATGAACTGAATCTGATGTACAAAAAAATAAATAATTTTTATAAAGAACATCACCATTTCTCTTGCATTTTGTTCAGACAAAGCACGCATCAGAACTGTGATCTGTTTAATACACTGCTCCCAATCTGTCATTAACCACATCCCAAAGGTGCTCTACTGATTGAGATCTGGAGATTATGGATGCGATTTGAGCACTGTGAACTCGCTATCATGTTCAAGAATGATTTGAGATTTGCCAGATGGTATTATCCTGTTGGAAGCAGCCATCAGAAGATGGGTAGCAACAATACTCAGGTAGCTGTGGTGTATAAATGATGATTCGTTGGTACTGAAGGTCCCAAAGTGTGCCAAGAAATTATCCTCCACACCATTTTACCACCAGCAACCAGAACCTTTGACACAAGGCCAGATGGATCCATCATCTCAAAGCAGTCTGGTTATACATTCATCATCCAGAGAACTGCCACTCAATGGTTATCTTCTCTTTTTATGATGATTCTGTGTAAACCTTAGAGGTGTTTGCAGAAAAATCCCAGTAAACTTTCACATCATCAGTTTCTAAAATACTTAGACCAACACTATCAACCATGCCAACCTCAAACTTCAGGTGGTCTCAAGCATGTCTTCATGCATAAATACATAACCTGTGGGTTAATTTCAGTTCGTACCATGTGACTGGATGAACGTGATGAACATGATACCTTCTTCCAGTCTTCAGTAGTCCAACGGCGGTGTTTCATGGCCCAACCCTCTTTGTGTTATTCTGACGTGTTAGCAGTGGCTTTCGTGCTGCAACTCTGTAGGAAAGACCTACATTTTGAAGTGTTATGATGGTCGGTCTCTCTTCCATTGTTAATTGCCTTTTTCTAGCCCTTTTTGTAGCAACACACTACTTTCTGCAGTACAATACTGTTCAACTGATGCTCACGAGGGTATGGTACCACAGTGTGTTTCAACACTGATTTTATGCAGTCAAAGGGGGTTGTAAGTAATTCAGAAAAGTTGGAACATCTGTAGGAATTAGTAGCATCAGTTTTTGAACCTCCATTGCTGCAGAGCAGCTTTAAATTGTTTACCCATTTTGTGTTCCCTGAAAAGGGCCTTTTTTATGATTCTGAAATGTACATTATTTTTCACTTTTGGGTAACCTTAGCGTTTTGTTCACCACTTACCTTTGTACCATTTAAGCTATTCATTGGACTTTAACAGCTTGAATTGCAATAAATAACTGGGAAATAAATTGGGATGTTCTGAAAACTTTTGTCCTGTAGTGTAGCTATATATTGTTGTTTTCTTTTATAATGACAAAATAAGGAGTATGCACTGAAGCAGTTCATCTAAAAGTAATGGTCAAATAAAATGCAATGCAAGCAATCTAATGTGCTAATAACCTCAGTCATGTGTCACAAACAAAAAGATTTATCTGGGACACAGGCCCTTAAAAATGTATTTGTTTTTTATGCTGAGAGAAACTCTTTTGTTTAAACATATAACTTATGCTATGTTTCAGGCAAAATGTGGTTAAAGAATTGGTGCATCACAGCAGCACAGTCCGGGTCGAGTGATTTTATAGCAGACAGCGCCGCCTAGTGTTCATTCACAGCACTCACCCATAAGTGACACTGGGAGGGGAAGCAGTACAAACTGTAAGCTGCTGGGGGATCCATCTTGCCTGAAAAAACAGACCAGGCTGAAGGATTTTTCAGTTTATTGACTCAAAAACTGCATCGTTCCCCATTAGACGTGTTGGGGAGCCCGAGGAGGGGGCTGTGTCGCTGTTTGTAGGATGTCCCGACATGAGGGTGAGTTGATAAACAGGTCCACGGCGCCCCGGTTGAAGGCTACATTACCTGAGCAGCTAGCTTCTGGGGCTAGCTTTGCTAACTGCTTGCTCATGTCTGAGAGGGTTGTTGCGCTTTTCGCCGTGTGTTACTAGGCTTGTCCCTTGTCGTGTGTGTTTACTGTCAGCAGTTCTGCTGTACACACCTGTCTCGTGTTTTCTAAATCGAGGCTGGAGCGTTTTTACTTCACTCGACCTGTTCGCAAAAATACGGCAGCAGAGCAGCAGTTAGCCGTTGCTAGGTACTGCGTTACCTTACATTAGCCGGGCTAGCGAGCAAGCTAATGTATGCTAATTCAAGGAGTCGTTGGTTTACCTGTGACTTTTTCGTTACTTATACCGGCACTGATAAGTTACTCAGCGTCTTACATCCCGATATTGCTGTCACAACATTTTGCTCATATTCAGAGTATTTATTCATTGAGAGCTTGGAGCTATTCAATTAGCGCCATACTGTCCCGTCTGGTCACACACTGCTGTTAGCGAATGCACTGTCATCAAGAAGACTGAAAGTCTAAGGCCTCTGACTGTATAACCAGTAACTAAGTTGGCTAACTAGCAGCCTGCTCGTAAGCAGGGTTTAAGTTACGATCAGTGTAACCGAAAACTTCAGCTTTGGCTAATTTCATTCAAACATTTCAAGACCTGCCAGGTGTTGTCCCGTCAAATTGCCTCAGAAGTTTTAAAAGAAGCACTATAATGCAGACATGATCGCAGTAGCTTTGTTAACCATTCTTGGACCGAGGGTGAATTATCTGAGGTTATATGTTCAAGGTACAACAGAGGTATCTAATAATCTGCTTCGTGGTCCTCTGCTGGACCAGTTAGTTTTTCAGCTGAGACTAGGATTGTGCAGATGGTTAAAATTCATTTTAAGCAAGATACTCAGTTACTTATCCTGTTGAGCTTGCTTCTGTCTAACCAAGCCTCAAAGTAACTCCCAACGCGGCCTGTTGCAGTTTGATTGGTTTCTTTATGTCAGCATCTGTTTAATAACAGATATCTTTTGTGCATATTGTTCCTTCAGGTCTCTGTTGTTAGATGTGAGATGAGTCAGAGAAAACTCCCTTAATACTTGTTTACATATTTACTAACACTTGCCAAATAAGGCACTCTGTAATGTCAGGAAATGTCAGCATGATGTCTCATTGAAAACAGCTTTTTATTCCCCCATTCTGCCTATGCCCAGCCCCCCCCCCCCCCCCCCCAACCAATTTAGGTGTTGTCGATCTTGGGGGGGGGGGATAAAAACAAGGAGCAGCCTGCTGCCTGAAAAAGAGTGAACTGTGTTAAAAGTGAGCAATGAAAGCTGCTTTCAGATAAATCTGAGTTGGTTGTGAAGTCTGCTGGAATGTCAGCGTTCTTCATTGCTGGCACTTGTTGGTTGGTGCCACTCCAAAACGCATGCTTGTGTAAGTGAGACCGGCCTGCAGATATGGGATCGCCTTCTCACAGTCAGCCTCTGAGACGCCTTTATAAGGAATTTGTGAAAGTATTGTCAGGCCCACGTGTTTTATTTCCTATTCTCCGTTTCTGTTTTGCAGGTGTGAGCTGCGATGCGTGTTTAAAGGGCAACTTTAGAGGAAGACGGTTCAAGTGTTTAATTTGCTACGACTACGACCTGTGCGCGTCGTGCTACGAGAGCGGAGCCACGACAACAAGGCACACCACAGAGCACCCCATGCAGTGTATATTAACCAGGGTAGACTATGGTAAAGACCTTACTCTGTGGGTTTCTGATTATATGCATGATCGCCATGCCTGTTGTACGGGATGGTGATACTGCTAAGGACTCCAAAGTGTGATTACAAGCCATTCAGCACATTTCCAGCAATAAATATTGTTGATTATTGAAAGTAATCATCAAAATAGTGATGAACATCAATACGAGCTGTTGTGTTTGATCATCTTCTTGCAGATTTGTACTATGGAGGAGACACTTTTTCAGTAGAGCAGCCACAGTCGTTCACATGTCCTTACTGTGGCAAGATGGGCTTCACAGAGACATCCTTACAGGAGCATGTCACCTCAGAGCATTCAGAGACTTCCACGGAGGTGGTGAGTACACTCACTGCACAAACGGAACTGCTCAGTACACTTTTGTGTACTATTATAAGCTTAGAAATGTCCTCATTTCTCTAAGCATCCTAGTTTACCTCTGCTATCCACTGGCATGCTCTGAATTTAGTCATCATTGTAATTCTCAGTTACTACACTTCAGCTATTCAGTGGCATTTTATGAGCATTCTCCACTGCTGAGCAAAGCAAGACAAAGGCTCAGGCTGCTCATACTGCTGACACCTGGCTGCCTAGTAGGTTGTCTGACCAACAGCTACTTGAGAGCGGGGGTGAAAAGATGCCATTGAAGCGTGTGACCAGAGCTAACTTATTATTTAACTTAGTATTTGTGTTCTTCATGACTCTTACTGCCAGATGAAATGGAAATTAAAATGAAGTCAGCATTTTCCACTTTTTGATTGTTTAATTTATCCTGTACAGATTCATTTTCTGTAGCAATAAGGTTTTTATTTTTTTTAGATTCATACCAAGTGATTGACCACAATTTTCTACTCATTGGCCCTGACTGGTCAAAAAAGGTTAATGGCAATAGCAGTTTAATAAAGTATATTCTTTAGCCTAACAGTTAAAGCTTTTACACACACACATATATATGTGTGTGTGTGTGTGTGTGTGTGTGTGTGTGTGTAAGTACCCTAAACCTTTTGTGAGGTAGAAGAGTTGCTCCATGCAGACATGCCAGTTTGTATGATGAGCTCAATCTTTCTTTTTCAGATCTGTCCAATATGCGCTGCCTTGCCCGGAGGGGATCCCAACCATGTCACAGATGACTTCACAGCTCACCTCACTCTCGAACACAGAGCACCAAGAGATTTAATATCCTTTTCATTTAACCACACAATAGTGTCAAAATAAGCCTTTTTTTCTACATGAATTGTTTTAAATAGCAAGATTCTTCTGTGTGTGTGCACATTGTGACCGAATTTAACCTTAACAGTCCTCCTTTACGATGAGTCCAGCAGTGTGCGGCATGTACGCAGGATGTTCCACCCCGGGCGAGGACTGGGCGGCCCCAGAGCACGACGGACAAATATGCACTTTACTAGCGGCTCCACAGGGGGACTTTCATCCTCCTCATCACAGAGCTCCACTTACACCCCCAGTAACAGAGAGGCAATGGACCCCATCGCAGGTGAGCATCAGGAGTTTACCCACAATGTTTGCAAAATGCAGAAATGTTCCCCAAAAATGCAGCAATCGTTGTGTAAAAGTGACCAGTCATTGAATGTGACGTGTGAAAGATGCGCAAACAGAGAATGTAACATCACACACACGGTGAAGATAATGCAAAGTTTCAGTCAGGTTGGCCCAGATGTTAAAGAGGAGAAGAGTACATGCAGAAATATGTGCTACGATCATTATAGCATCAAGATTACAGTATTTATTAAAAAAAATAAAAAATTAAAGTCAGACATTAGCGAGAAGAAGCAAAAGTAAAGGGTGTGCCTCATTTATAGATGGTTGTCAAGAAACAGTTTAGGCAGTCACATTTTGAAGTACCATATTTTGTTTTTAATCATCATACTGTGTTGCTTGCAAAAAAATGCACGTGTCCGAATCTTTCTTCGTGTTTTTACGCTGTTTTTTTTAGAAGTCTGTTTAATTTAGAAACAAATAGTCATTTTTTTTTCTTCTTCTTCTTTTTGTGTTTGTGTGCGCACGTCTCCTGCAGAGTTGTTGTCTCAGCTGTCAGGTGTGCGGCGTGCTGCAGGAGGGCAAATAAACTCGTCGGGACCTTCAGCCTCTCAGCTCCAGCAGCTCCAGATGCAGCTGCAGTTGGAGCGGCAGCAAGCTCAGGCGGCACGACAGCAAGTTGAGACGAGCCGACACGCGACGCGACGCGGCAACAACCCGGGCAACACCGGCGCCGCCGTCCCCCAGCCCAGCACAGCAACTGCCAACACCACCACCGTGGGTGAAAGCAATCCGGCGTCCTCGTCCCACAGCTCCCAGTTCCTATTAGCACGGTGAGTGGAGCAGGAGGTGGACTTTAGAGTTTGCCTATAAATCCATGTGTTTCTGCTAACAGACTGTCAGAACACAGATATCCAGCAACAACACACAACTGCTATAATAAAGTGTTTTGATAGTAAATACTAAGTTTGGTGATAACTGATGTTGGGAAGTAACTATTTATATTAAAACCATTCATTTTATAGTTTAGTAAGGTGCAGTGACTGAGGAAAAATATGTAACTGAATTATTTACGATGTAACTATAAAAGGTTACAGCTGGATACTTTTTTTGGCCTATTTCCAGAAAAGCAGGTCAGCAAAGCTCTTGACACAAATTGAGTGCAGCACCATCAGCACCATCAGGGGCTGGATGGAAAGGAACAGTCTCTGTCTAGACGAGCTGCTTTCATGTCACAGTGTGTTTCTCAGATTTGATACTCTGAGGAAACGTCGACAGTCAGTCCAAAAGTCCTCACGCCTCACATGTTATTTATGTTTAAACACTTATAGACTAAATTTACATGTGGATTTTGCTCATTGCCCATTGAGTTGGCTCTATATGCATTTATGAATGTACAGCTTTGTATTCAGCTTTATTGCCCAGTTTGATATATTTGTCAGAAAACTATGGAGAAGAGTCACAGGATTAGAGAAGTAACCAATCCCCCTGTGCTTTTCTGTCTTGTGATAAACAAAGCAAAATAAATTCTAGTAGAAAATAGTTCTGTGACTTGGTGCAGAAGACCGTATCGGAAATAATACTTCAGTAGATTGTTGATCATTTTTCCATTTCATGAACTTTTTAGGCATTAAGAAACAAAAATTGTTACCGAGCTTAAACGTGCAGACTGTAACCTCAGCAGAGTCCTTCTTACTGCTTTTAGTTAAAGTACTTCTTTGTACTGTAATATGTTTCTTACCTGTGTGAGTGTTAATGAATATAACCGTTCTGTAGGTTGAATGAACCCAAGATGTCAGAAGCAGAGCGGCAGTTCCTAGAAGGCGAGCGAGCCGACCGCAGCCTGTTTGTCCAGGAGCTGCTTTTGTCCACGCTGATGCACGAAGAGAGCTCCTCTTCAGATGAGGACGACCGCCGAGACTTCGGCGACTTCGGAGCGATGGGCTGCGTGGATATCATGCCTTTAGATGTGGCGTTGGAGAACCTCCAGCTTAAAGAGAGCAGCTCTACGGGGAAGGAGCCTCCGCCGCCGCCTCTTTGATGTCCGAGCATCAAGCAGACTGTGTCCTCCGTGCTGCAACTGTCAGTGATGGGCAGCAAACAGCAGCAGCAGCAGTCCCCCATACCCCAGCCTACCCCACCCCCAGCCTCACCCCCTCTCCCTCCCCTCCGATTTTCTGAGTTTGTTTTTGGTGATTGTAATTTCAGGCCTGTCACCACATTTGTTATATTGTAAACAAAAATAAATGAGAGCAAGTGGGATAAATGTGTGAGCGAGAGAAGAGAACTATATAAATCTATATAAAATATATATGAAGTCGATAATCAATCCACATTACTTTTCTTTTATCAGGTAAATGTTACAGGCAGCTGTGGCAGACCTTTGCTTCCTGTGACATGAAAACGGCTCTCCGTATAAATACTCCACATTCAAAAAGTGAAGAGGGCACAGGCTCCTCTGATGAAGCTGCTGTGTGTGTTTATGACTATTAATAAATAAAGTGCTTGGATGGGTTACCATTAACTACCGCATGCAGTTATTTGCAGCGTGCATGACTTAATGACCCTGTCATTAAAACCTTTTTAAAATCCCAAAGCTCACAATTGTTAAATGATCATTTCTAGGGATGCACTGATTGTTTTGTTTAGTTTGTTTTTGCTTTCGTGCTACATAAATTGAGGAACTCTCCAGTTTGAAATGCATAATGTCACATGACAGGCGAACAAAGGTCACTGCCGTCTTATTTAGAGATAGACTGTAGTGCAGATACGTCGGTGCATCCCTGGTTATTTCAGACGTGGTTAAGTATTGAAAGTGTAGAAGTTTGACAAAGACGGTGAAATCTGAAAGTGTATTTCGTCAGGTTTTCTTTGAAGTATTTAAAAAGGAGAAACGATTCGATTCTGCTGCAGTGTGTTTCTCAACCCCGCTCTCGCCTTTTTTAGTGTATCAGAGGGAAACTAGAGACGGGAGAAAGAAGCTCCTCTCTGATTTTGTTTTTTCTAGCTGGTATTGTTCAGCTATAAACTAAAGTCACAGTATACTTCTGAATTTATCGATGAGTGCAAAGTCCCGACTTCCTCCGTCATTCCTGTACAGGCTTCACACCGTTCCACATGCTTTTGATGCTCAATATCAGGACCTGGAGACTTTTCACGCAGGAGGTTTTTCTTTGTTTGGTTTTTGTTTTAATTTAACACCCTTTCTCTCTAAACTAGCACCTTCTATTTATTCATGTTTGTTTCCTGACTCTTTGGAGCCTTGGTGTGGATCATGCCACCTTCATGCCTTTACTTTCATCCTCTATGTAAAAATGCAATGAGATGTATATTAAATTTTGTTGGTTAACTTTCATAACGGTTCTAAGACATGGGCAAATTTTTTTTTTAAAGATGTAAATTTAGAATACAATAAATAACTGCGCACAGCTTTTAATGAAAGCAAGAGACACTATGCCTTTTGCAGCTTGTCTTATTATTTCAGAAAAAACCTAAAGTCCCGGGATGGGAACGTTAGCAGCTCTCCAGTCACTTTTTACTAATGAGATACCTGTCTGATTGAGCTTTAATAAATCCTAAATAACCACTGATTTAACCTTAACATTAGTCTGGATGTATCTGCCAACTGTAAGTGCACAACGTGTATAACGCAGTTGTAATGAAATTAATAGTTTTTGATTAGGACAAGTTCTATTTGACTAAAATTATCTGTATTGATAGTGTAAGGTTTCTAAAAAAGGGGCTACCATTGATATACAATACAAAAATGTGGTATGAAAGCTAAAGCAGAGTTTGTCCATAATTCATTAAGCTATAAAAAGTTATTAAGCTTTAATCAGCTGATTAGCACTTCGCTTAATTCAGTTAAACAGGTGACTGAGGAATTTTATATATACTCTTCCTTGAAGAGGGTGTCGTTGGATTTGATGGATGTAGGGACCTAAAGGTGTGGACCACATCCACAGTGTGCCAAGGTAGGCTTCTAACACAACCACATGACATTATAAAAAAAATCAGTGCTGTTCTTGTGCATGTGTGTGTGAGGCCCTCCAAGGCCAGCTGTCCTCGTCACTCCTCAGCAGTTATTGTTAGAAACAAATGGTGCCCATGGGATACTTTTCACCACACATGTTGCACTGCTGCTTCTTTTTAGAGTGTCACGCCACCGAAAGCGACAGGTTAAATATTACACTTCAGGAGGCAGCGTTAGGTTTATCCTGATGGGTCAGCGATTAGGGAAGATACCTGGAATATTAAGTAGTGACTGACTGGGGAGGTGCCTTGAAGGACATGATGAATCTCTTTGAAGTCGGCTCTTTAGTTGGATGTTCTGCCAAACGGTGCTGTGGGGGTTACATAAGTACAGCCTGAGTCCAAAGAAGCCTCCACTCATCTACAAAAATACAGACAGCTTTGCACACTCTTTAGTCTCTCAGTCAGGTGGTGACCTTATAGTTCCTACGTATGCTGTGCACTTGATGGCTGCTTTTCCTTCATTCTGCATCCCAAACTAACTATGCTGGGGTTTAGGTCATATGATGCAAATCTCCATCACTCCACTTCTTGATCAAAAATCCCTGGCAGAGCTGGGAGGTTTGCAGTTTTTCTGTAATGCTCTGGCACATTACTTGCAACATTTTTTGAAGTTATTACCACCAGAGATGCATTTCCCAAAACGGCTTATGCATGCAGCAAAAGGCTGTAACACACAGCCTTTAATTCATGTTTCAAAAGGAATGAATGAATCTTTTAGAATAAAAATATGAAGTTCCCGTTTCATTGCGTAAACAAAGGTGGTCAAAAAAGAGAAAGATTTTCAATTTGTTTTTCACTTGACAGTGCTCGCTGACTGTTATTTTCTAATGATAACCTCTGTTTTGTTATTGTGCTTCAGAGTGGACATCAGCATCTTCTATGGTCATAAAGGGATGGACATGGTCAGCAACAGGTAGGCTGTGGCATTTAAACAGTGCTCAGTTGGTACTAAGGGTCCCAAAGTCTCCCAAGAAAATATTACACCACTACCACCAACTGTCAGATATTGATACAAGTCAACATAGAACCAAGCTTTTATTTTGTTTACATCAACGTCTGGCCCTACCACCCAAATGTTACAGCAGAAATCGAGACTCATCAGACCAACGTTTTTGGTGTGTCTGTCTTAATTTAAACTTATTTTTCTGTAGGAGCAGCACTCGGTGTGATCTTCTGTTGCTCTAGTCCATCACCTTCAAGGGTTGACGTGTTGTGTGTTCACAGATGCTCTTCAGCAAACCTTGGTTATAACAAGTGCTTATTTGTGTTACTTCTGCCTTCCTATCAGCTCAAAGCATTCACCTCAGACCTCTGACATCAGCAAGTTCTCCCTGCTGCTCACTACACATTTTCTGTGTAAACCATAGAAATGTTTGCGTGGAAAAACCAAGCAGATCAGCAGTTTCTGAAGAACCATGCCGACCGCACTGCCTTCAGTTGCATTTCTTCCTCTTTCTGATGCTCAGTTTGAACTTTCATTCATTCAACAATTCATTTCCACTGTGTTTACATATCTAAATACGTTGGGTTGCTGCCTTGTGATTGGGTGACTGGATATTTGAGTTAGACATACATAACGAGGTTGCCAGTAAATATGAGTATCCACTAACAACAGTATATTTCTGACAGAATACAAAGAAAAGCAGACGAGTAACTGTTCTCACTTCTAATCACTGAAAGATAAGCTAGCTGGATGCTGACAGATGTCTCATAAGTAGCACACAGATGAGATTTTGTTTTCCCAAAATATGTATTAATGTGTAATTGTGTACATCCATAATGCCTTAAAAATAATTTCCAGACTTTATAAGAACCCTAAAGGGCAGAGACTGTACTGTAAGACATACCACCTTTATTAAATGCACAGTATCACAAGGAACATTTCCATTAATTGTGGATAAGCTACTCACATGATGCACAAAGCATTGGATTGATTCATAGAACTGTCTGATTAAAGCAGGATTAAATCTGCTAGGAGAATACACACACACACACACACTCAGATGCATACACGCTTAGATGCATACACACACACACAGGCACACATCCTCTAGCAATCTGATGTATGTGCAAATACACACACACACACACACACACACACACACACACACACACACACACACACACACACAAATACATATACACTCTCTTAAGTTCACACAGTAAGTAAAATTTTGTTATCTGCACAGGAATGAAAACTGTCATCTTTTTTTTCTTCTTTTACTGTATATTTACAAAAAAATCATTAACACCCCCCTCGATATAGATTACATTCAAAAAATGTCCCCACCCTTCTAGATTACATTCAAAATAATATACTATTCATGATGCAAAGTCACAGTTATTCATCTGAAAGAGGATCAAAATAGGCTACAGTCAGTCAGAGGGAGAGTGGTGGGGTTAGCCAGGAGGTAACTCTGACCTCCTCGCCACTGGCCACACATCTGCTGGGACACCTGTCGGGCCAGGAGAGTTCCTGATGTTTAGAGTCTGTGGTCGCTCCTGCGAGACAGGCAGCGTCTCAGACAGCCTCTGTGTGAGCTCCCCATCACAGTGGAGAGGAAACAGGAGATCATCTTCCTTCTTTTTTTTTCTTCTTCTTCAGAGAAAAACTTTTTTTTTCAATTTCTTTTTTCAATTAAAGTCCTCTGTAGATCAAAAATTGCCAAAAAAAACCACAAAACAAAACAAAAAGGAGAAGATTGTATTTTCACCGGTATTATGAACAAGCACAAAGAAATTATACAATGTAGCACAAATCAAATTGTATTTACATATAGTATGTATTGCCAGTGGCCCATAACACGTTGTCTTCAATAGCTGTCACACAGTTTTGACATGATACCTGCTTAAAACGGATTATACTATTAAACATAGCCTACTATTCATATAGACAAATATCAGAACTGTACAGAATGGAGAGCTGCTTATGTACAGCGGACAGGTGACTTATTATTGAAGAACGCTGTGAGAAAAAACATAGGGACAAACACACACACACACAAACTGGGGTTTTTCTGTGCAATCATGGATTTTCTTTTCTTTCTCTTACAGCTGACAGCTGAGACCGAGAAGGAGGGAGCTCAGTGCTAAGGTTGTGCATTGGAGTGTTGAAGTAATGCTACAAATTGCACTTAACAAAAAGAACTTATTGTCTCACTGCCTTTACGCCTCCGCATGAAAGATTCCTGCTGATTTTTTGTTGATTTTTTTTGTTTTTTATGCAAAGATTAGGATGAAACTTGCACTGGACGCTCGCACCATGGTTGCTCTTTTAGCCTCTTTTTTAATATCAGGACAACAAAACAATTGAATATAATACAAGAGTGCATTCTGAAACCATTTGCTGCCTGTACAAATCACCACCGTCCTGGATGAAGAGCAGTCAGCCAGTCACCACATGGCTGGCTGGGGCTGTGAGGAGAGATGAAAGCACCCCTGGGACATTTTAAGGGCAATCAGACTCTTAATTAATGCTTTTACTGCAGTCTCATAGCTGACTACATGGAATTGAAAATGACGATCTTCAAAGTGCACTCTTAATCCATACAAAGCCCGGTACATAACCTAAATTAAAAAAAAGCACCCCTGACATCTGAAAACCTCCCATGATGGAAACCAAACCACGTCACGTACCAGAGATTTCAGAAATGGCATTGCTGGTTGACAAAAAAACAACCTGCGCCGCCGGGTCCCCATCCTCTGTGCTTTAGGTAAATGAATGAACGAAAAGGAAGATTTGGAAAACAGAGCTGCACCCTTTAAAATGTCTCACTGAACACTGATGGCCTTCTTTCAAGAGGAAAAGGTATTTACAGAAAAGACGTGAAGTCGGGAAGCGCCTCAGAGGACCAGGATTGAAATCTGTGAGCCATGGATTTCAGTCAGCTTGCAAATTCTCTACATATTAAAATAGTCTGTGGCGTACGACACATTTAGCTTCAGCTGTGAACTAACAGGTTATTTTGTGTTATAGCAGAATAGGTGAGACACTGCTGAGAGAAGAAAATTAGCTATCTACAAGCATGTATCCATAAACTGTCCATCACAAAGAGACACATTGCACGTCCCTTTGTTCATTTCCAGCTTATGGAATACAAGAGGGAAGTGATTCGATGCGGTGAGTGCAGACAGGGCGAGCTGTCTATTGGTCTCTTTTTATGCCTTTTACATACACTACGCCACATGTTTTGGAGCACTAATGGTACGGGATCCTCTCTGCATTTTGGTTTCCACTTTGTGAAGCATGCCTCAACAACATCTGCAAATTTAAAAGAAAAGCAAAAAAAAAAAAAGCCCCAAAAAACAAAACAAAGAAAAAAAACAACAACTCAAAAATCACTCAAAAACCGTAAGGCTTTTTTCTCCGTGTGATGAGGACAGGAGCATTTACAGTTACATTTACAGCCGGGGTTTCTGTACACAGATGCGCTCGCGCAGCCTCTGCTTCCTCCTCCCCTTCCTCCTCCCCTTCCCCCCAGTTCCCGTCGTGTGCAAACACACAAACACTTGTCCACATTATGAAGCACACATGCACACGCAGTACATCACACGGACGCAGTGGCGCGTCAGCCCAGTATGTCCAGGTATACGGGCGAGGCTTTGGCCAGGCTCTGGAGCGTGCTGTGGATCTCCTTGATGTTCAGCCTCATGTAGGGCTCCCTCTGCCAGCAGCCCAGCATCAGGTCGTAGACCTCCTTAGGACAGGTGCGGGGCCGCTGCAGCACTCGGCCCTGAGTGATGCACTCGATCACCTGGAGGAAAACATTGGTTGGTTTGTCAAAAAGAAGCTGATTTATCTACTGTCACATAATAATGTGGTTTGATACAAAAAAATCTCTGCGGCTGGGAAGCGTGCGGGAACCAAATTGCACATCCAGTATATTAAAGGACGGCCTCGACGTTTGGATAGCACAGACTGTATACAGAGGTTTAAGCCCTAAGCTCACCTTTTCCAGGAACATTTTCAAAAAGATTTAGGTTTAAAAAAAGAATGCTGTTCATGAGCAAATAGTCTTTGTAATTCCAAAGACTTACATTTTAGGAGAGCTCCCACAATATGTGCCGGAAAAGGAAGATGATTTTACATTTTCTCATTCAGTGTAGTGTATGTCATCTCAAGGGCGGGCCATTCATCAAGATTTTTCTTTGGTTTTATTTCTTAACACATGATATTAATTTCCCCCATCTGAAAGGAAACTATCCTGTTTACCGGAATAGTGCACAGTATCTTAAGCATCTTTGTTCTGCGCTTCCATGAAGTTCTGAGGATTTTAAAACCAAAATGTTCAACAGTAAAGGGTTGCCAACCTTCAGTAAGATTTCATTAGTCATTTCCTATTATGCAGCTAGCTGTGCCGTGTCATATTCTGATACAAATGTTAGCTGTTATGGGGTTCTGACTTCAAAAAGGGTTCATGTCAACTGAGACATGGGACACCAGAGTGCTGCACTGAAGTCTGGAGTCTGTCATCATTTCTTCCAGTTTGGAGCCAGAGTTTCTCGTAATTTTTTAAAAGGTGTTGTGAGCAGTGTGTTCTTCAGAAATTGGACAATTGGAGGGCAGAAGATAAAGTGTCACTCCTAACAAACTATCTACAGCAGATAAAAAGTATTTCAAAGTTGTGTCCTTAAAAAATAGGAAAAGAAAATCTAGTGAAGACCTGGAAAGAGTTTGATTGTCAACATCTTCATTTTTCAGCATGCTATTGATCCCCAAAACACTACCAATGCAGTAAAAGCATACTTGGATAGAAAAGCACACATCAGTCATGGACTGGCCTCCACAGTGCCGGACCTCAACGTTATTCAAGCAGTGTGGGGTCAGCTTGACAGAGAACAGAACAAAAGGTAGCCAACATCCAAAGAAGAGCTCTGAATTTTGAATTTGGTTGTCACACGACATGCTTTGATACAACTCCTCTAGAGACAGGACTGTTTTCAGTCATACTGTTTTACAGTGTTTTTATATAATCAGTGTTATTCATCATGACCTGTAAACTGTGTTAAAGCAAGGTTATATCAGTTAAGGGTTATCAAAGTGTGCCACTGTGGCCCTCGTGTTTTTAGCAATGTGAAGCCCGACTGAATAAAGTAAAAGAAACTGTGCTGTATATTTCTATCAAACACAGTTCAAATCCTGCTAAATTACAGCTGTGCACAGTTGTTATTTGCTGATGTATCCACTTTAAAATAAATATAATGTGAGGAAATGTAACAGACGCCTCACTGATGATTCAAAATAAACCACCATCGCTTAAATGGACTTATATCAATCTGTCTCTTTGTCCCAGTATTTTGAGTTTTGTTCTGGACTCCATATTTATTTCTTTTAAAGCATAAGATAAATTATGTTCTAGTTCCCGAGGATGTTATTTTCTAGTTCCTCTGAGTTCTTAAAATCTAGTTTTAGGATGTTAATTACCCTTTGGTTTCCAGTCTGTGTCCTTTGTCTCTGTGTTCGTTTACCTTCGCTCTACCCAGTCAGGTCCTCATGTCTTTTTGGTCTCTCTGTCTTCATGGCTGTCTGTGTTCCCTGTCTTGTCTAGTTAATACATTTGTCGTCCTGGTCCCTGTGTTTTTTCCCTTTCTGTTCTCGTGTCCATCTCTCTGTGTTTTTTGTCCTTTTGTCTCGCCAGTCTGTCATGCCTCCTTGTCTGTTTATCCCAGTGTCAAGTCTCAGTGCATGTGTTACTTCCTGTTTTATTTTGAGTCCACTATCTTGTGTGCCTGACGTTAAGTTTTGCTTCCTTTGTCTTGTTTGCTTTGATTATGTTAAACTGTATTCCCATCTACTCCCTCTCCTCTACTTCCTTTAACCACCCTCCTGTGTATATATTGTCTACCCTCTCCCTCTGTTCTTCATCGTGTCCTCTCTCGTGATGTTTACAGCCTCTGTCTGTGTGTTCCCGGTCAGCTTAGTTTTTGTGTATATGGCTTCTGTTTTTCTTGCCTTTTTACCAGCAATAAAGCTGTGATATTGAGTTTTATATCTGTCTGCTGAGTCCTGCATTCTGGTTCCACACCCTGCCTGCCAGCAGCAAAACCAAGCGAACTCCAGACAGACCATTGAGTCCACCAGAGGGATGATGGGAATTAAGGTGCACGACTACAGCCTACATTCATTAAATTACTAGACCATAATGTCAGTCTGGGCTTCTAAGACGTGTGGGTCAGGAATTTAATGCTTCGCTTGTGGTGCTAAAGAAGCTTTCAGTCAGCTTACTGTTTAATAAATAAATGACTAGTTTTGGAATGATTTTGTTTATTGGTCTTCACCACTATACAGGCTCCGCACTGGCACTCTGCCATCAAAAGTTATGAGAAGCATGCTATGAATGAATTCTTACACAGCTCAGATTACTTTCATTAATGGAATACTTCTTTTAGTCCACCAAGTAATTCTTAAGTCTTGAAATAATTGATTAGGTAGGCATTGTGCTAGAATAGGAATAAAAATATGCTGACACTAACATTTATTCACAGTCTCTGACTTTTTCTGCCACAGTGCATACATGGAGACCAATGAATGTGAAGTGTAGGGTTAGGTTGAAACGCTGTCTGACCTCATTGTTAGAGAGCTGGTACCATGGCTGCTTGCCGTAGGTGAAGATCTCCCACAGCACCACGCCGAGGCTCCACACGTCACTCTCTGTGGTGAACCGCCGGTACATGATGCTCTCCGGGGGCATCCAGCGGATGGGCAGCATCGTATGACCGCCCACCTGCACAAAAAACGACACAACAGCATTCATGAGAAACCAACACTGCAAGATCTGCTAAAGAGTTCAAAGCTGCTGAACATGCTGACTTTATTGTTGTTTACTGTTGTTATAATAATGGGGGACTGTCAATAGATGTCAGTGATCGCGAAAAAAACACATCGTTGTAGACTTTGTAGTCTTGCTATGGTACAATAGTTTGTTGTAATCCATTTATAATACATGATCATGTTTACTAGAAACACCAAGCTGCAACCAATCATTCTGCAAGAACAGCCCTGCAATAAATCCTAAATTCAGGAAGGTTAAAATGTTCACAATATATATGAAATCATAAAAAGTGCTTAAAAAACACTGATGTCTGATAGCTTAAAAAGCCAACACAGGTCTTAAACCCCTTTAAAGCCTGAACCATGAAACCAGAACATGTTTAATGTTTATTGAACCTTCTAACAACTTTATTAAAAAATTAATTTAAATACTAATTTACATGTATGTGTTTAATTTTTAATCATCACACTGATGATATACAAGTCTCAAAAGCTCCCCAAAACTCATGCATCACATATGATGCGCTAGGCATCACGGGTTAAGGTTAATGTGTATGATTTTTTTTCTTGTCCGCTATTTATGATGATGAAAACGATTCTTTGTGTCAAATTAACAAAGATTATCCGGCAAATCCTCACTGCAATATTAACTTACACAAACCTTAAATAACCCCAAATAAATATTTGAACCCTAAATTAAGTAGCACCACTTTTGAGACATGTCGTTCATTCACCCATTTTCTGGTGCACATCCAGGTCTAGCTTGCTCAAGTGAAGCATATAAACAAAATGATCAGGATTTGCTGGTAGGTCTGCTGTTAAGATCATTTTCATGATCAAACAGCAAACTTGTCAGAAGCTGGAAGCCTCAAACATTTGGTCTCTGTGCATGAATAACAAATAATCAATAATTGAATGAAGTGCAAATCAGAGTCATTAACATGGAAGAAAATCTAGATGGCAAAACAAAAGATTATTTAAGAGTTCTTTAGTTGAGTGCTTTTGTAGCTCCAAGCCTTCTAACTGGTGAAGTTCATATACTGGTACGCTCACCGGGATTATATCAGCGTGTCTGAAACTGCGGGTTGCCAAACTGGTCGGGCATGAAACAATGCACAGGAAGTATGGAGTTCCAGATGAAAGCTGTACTGGGATTGCTGTGAAATAAACTAGCAAGAGTTTATTAGCTCTATTCTGTTGATCATGTTTTTGTTGTTGTTGTTTCGAAGGTGGGTGTGCATGAAAACAAACTGAGAACCACCATATTCATAATTTAGTGTTGCGTATAATAAGCTTACTGATTAGCACTAAACACAATAAGTAATAATAATGGTAGTAGTACTGGAAATGATACTAAATTCATATTAAAATTGATACATATATATATATATATATATATATATATATATATATATATATATATATATATATATATATATATATATATATATATATACAAATCATGTGACTAATCCTTCTACCTAAAAAGAAGGACGAGGGAAGAAGGAAGGCAGTTCTAAAGGTAAAAGGAAGTACTACAAATATGTATTGCTGGATTAAGTGTCTGGTTACATGTGACAATTTGATGATTTGTTTCTGTTAGCTTATTTGGCTAATTTATGTGGCATTGGGAGATTAATTTGGTGAACCATGCAGACATCCTTTTCCATTGTTTTTAATCTGTTTTAATGCAGTCTGTCAACCACCAATCCAACTGTGGGGCACAAATATAAAATTCTAGTAAACTATCAAAGGTTTCACTCATGTCTGTGTCTTCACTCATGTGAAAATAATTAGTGTGATTGAAGGTAACACTTGCTCTAAGTGCATGTGTAACGGGACTGACTTCTGACTTCCAAAGTAAGCAAGTGAAACAGGATCCTGGTGCCGTTCGCGTTGCTAATGTGTTTGATAACGGGATTTGGTGGGAACCCCTCTTAAAGGGGATCTTATTAGATGCAGGAAAATGCATCTTGGAATTGATTTACAGTAAGAGTCTTCACATTTCTGACTTCACTTTGGGCAGCAGAGGGCACTGTGGGATTCACGCTGGCATGTGAGACACAATGAAGGAATAAAATACATGTATCAACTCGGTGTTATTATTAACATGATAGTTTTGTTTCTTTGACCTCCATTGTTTTTTATACATTTAAACTGCAATAAAAAAAGATACAATGATCGTCATTCTTGCAGCTGCACAGTTTTTTAAGAGCAAACCTGGAATTAAATTTGATCAGTTCCACATTTTTTGTGTATAATGAGGCGAAGTGAAGTAAGGGAAGAAAGGGGAAAATATCTAAAATCCTTACTCTGTAGTAGTCTGAGCTGTAAACATCTCTGGACATGCCAAAGTCTCCTATCTTGACCAGCAGGTTTTCTCCTACCAGGCAGTTCCTTGTTGCCAAGTCTCTGTGGACAAAGTGCTGGGAGGCCAGGTAGACCATGCCAGCAGCAATCTGTTGGGCAATGTGCAGCATCTGGGACTGAGTGAGCTCCACCAGGATGCTGTGTTGACCGTCTGCCATGAGCACTGCATCGGGACCATGGGACCTGCACCCAGTAACCGTTGCATAGTTTAGAAAATAATGCAGCAGCATGAACTATTCTGTCACTACTGTAATACATGAATGTGATATTAGCAATCAACTAACTAATTAACAAAACATTAACCTGAAATTATTTAACATTTTTCTCACCAAGTAAAAGAATACAAAAAAATTTACAATACAAAATTTGTTCTAGCCTCCCAGTCTTGATCATAATGTGATGTTTCTATTAGCTGTATTTTTCTTTGGGTTCTAGACTGTAGACTGCAAATAGCACAAGTAGTGCATTACCTTGGTCTGTGAAAATATACTGTAATAGAGAGTCTCAGTATTTTCTTGCATTTTGGGAAAAAATATTCAAGAAAGTGATTATTTTATTGATCACTGATATAGTGATTAGTCTCACACTCGTACTCAGTAAATTCAGTACAATCCCACAGCGTGTGTTATAACATTGACCGGACTAGACAATGAAGACGTAAAATTGACATTACTGCTTTTTTTGTTACATTTGATTTAAAAAAACATATTTATCAAAGTTAGAAGCTACAAAATAAACATACAGGTAAGAGAGAATTATTTGAAACTGTTACAATAGGTCTAGGATGCCATCAGCAGCCTAGACCTATTGTAACAGTTTCAAATAATTCTCTCTTACCTGTATGTTTATTTCGTTTTCATGTTACTTTATTCCTTTTGATTTCTAGTCCCCAGTAACTTTATTATTTCCATAAAGCATATACAGCCGCTTGTTAATGTAAATACTTAATCAGCCAGTCGTAGACGATATAACCAAAGTACACAGAAGAGCATCTCAATAAGTGTAATTCTGAAGTAGATGGACTACAGCAGCAGAAGACCACATTGGGTGCCACTCCTGTCAGATAAGAACAGGAAACTAATGCTTCATGTGGGCTCACCCAAAATTAAAGCGTTGCCTGGTCTGATGAATCCAATTCCAAATGGTAGGGTCTGAATTTGGTGTAAACAACATGTAAAGCTTTGATTCATCCTGCTTTTATACCAGCAGTTCAAGCCACTGATGGCGATGGAGTGGTGTGGTGAATGTTTTCTAGACACACATGGACTCTTCGGTATCAATTTATTTATAATTTAAATGCCACAGCCTACCTCCATCCCTTCATGACCACAGTGTACCCATCTTCTGTTGGCTGCATTTAGCAGGTTAATGTGCCATATCATAAAGCTCAAATCATCTCAAACTGACGTCTTGAACAGAACAAAGAGTTCATGTAAGCCTACTCAAATGGCCTTCACAGTCACCAGATCTGATTCCATCATGCATCATGGATCTGCAGCAACTTTGTGATGCTATCATGTCAATATGGACAGAAATCCCTGAAAATGTTTCCAGCACCTTGATGAACCTGTGCCATGAAGGATTGAGGCAGTTCTGACGGTAAATGACCTGTTCTTACACAGCACGTTCTACTCTAACTCAGCACTCAAAGCAGTTGTTGCTACAAGCTTCATTCACCCAATCACACACATTCAAACAAGCACCTTGTCTAAAATTTTCACACACAAATGCAAAGAGAAAAACTCAGGGACCATTATCTTGCCCAAGGAAACTTTCACATACAGATTGGAGTAGCTGGGGATTGAACCTGTGACTTTTACATTGGTATATAACCAGCTCTACCTCCTCCACAGCCAAGGCTGAGAAGCAACAGTGAGAAACAACAGAAAGGGGATCTAACCCAGTCCTAGCAATGTGCACTTTATTGATTTGCTTTTATTCCTTTTGTATTATACAATATTTGTTTTTTGTTTTTAGCACGTGTTATTTTTAATTATTTCTTTTCACTACATTTGTGTTACGTTGTTATCAGCCTGTCAGTCCTTACGCAAACCATTTGACATTCACTGATCTGCATGAGAGGTACCACAAGTAACTGATTAGTAACAGATACCAATAGAGGATCTAAAGAAGCTTACCTGAGGAACTTGTTGAGGTCCCCGTGTTTCATATATTCAAACACCATGATTAGTGGGTCACTCTCTACGCACACTCCGTAAAAGGTGACGATGTGCTCGTGCTGCAGGTTGGTGAGGAGCTCAGCCTCTCTGTAGAAGTCTGCTCTGCCACTCTCGCTGGCCTCTTTCAGTGTCTGAAACAAGACAGGGACAAAGACGAGAGGCAAACGGTGAGAAGCATTATCTGCAGGAACGTACATCTAATCACTAGGATTTACTGACTGACTGTCAAGTTCATTGATCGTTTGATCTGTACCTTGACTGCCACGTGGATCTTCTCCTGGTCTGGTGTCAGGTTGTAGCATTCAGCGAGAAAGACCTTCCCAAAGGCTCCTTCTCCCAGCTCCCGCTTCAGCACAATGTTGTGTCGCTTGATGTGCTGGACAACTTTAATGCAGAAGAAGTCAAATTACCCTCAAGGTTATGTGCACATTGGGAATTTAAGTGGACATTTTTGGTGCATACAGAACATTTGTCTTCACTAATCTCACAACAAACAAGCACGCGTCTTCAGACTGCATCATTTATGTGATGACAATTCAAAAACTGAAAGATATTTAAATTAACATGACAGAAAACATATATTTAGCAAATTGCATAAGTTAAAAAAGGACTTAAATACTTATCTAAACTATCTGTTTTTACAATTCAATACTTTGTGTAGATTCATAAAGTATAAAATATAAAACTGCTGAGTTAAGCCCTTTGTCAGAGCTTGTGTTCCTGCACATCTCCTGTGGTCCAACTATCCAGCCGGTCTAAGGAACTGGAGTCACTATCACAGTGCAGTAGGATGCCAAAAATAAATATGGCGCCTAGCAGCGATCCCTGCATGGATTTATCAGAAAAGGCCCAGGTTACCCGGCATTTGTCGAACGAGGCAGTAACTCACACGTGTTGGATTTCAGCATGCTGCCGGAGTTACGGAAGTACTGGGGGTTCTCGATGACAGGAATCTTTGTCATTCCAATGATCACTGCGTCTGGACCCATCTCTGAGGATGACGGGGTGTTGTTGCCATTGGAGACGTGATGGAGAGGGCTGGCAGAATCATCGTCATTACTGATAACTGAGGAGGAGCCTAGAGAGCCACAGAGGATGTGGAGAAGGAGGAGAAGAGAAAGACAGCGCAAAGAAGAAGACGAAGAAGAGTAAAGCTGTTAGCTATAAAGGGAGGGGAGTAAAAGCAGAGTTGCAGGGTGAAAAAAGATTGACAGAGGGATCACAGGTTAGATGAAGTATGTCAGATTACACATTATAGGCAGGTTTACTGAACAATGTAAAAGGATGAGCTCAGGCCAAAGCAGAGCTCACTAATTCCTGTGGTAATTTCCATATTCACACAGTAGGAACAGCACAGGGCCAACGCTACTGCTTACTTTTAAACCCCTGAGATGTCATTTACCAAAGATACATAATAACTAGATTCATATTTTATGATATAGGTGTAAGGAGATATTAGGACATTCTAATGTTTCATTAACATTAAGTGAGAACAAATGCTTATAATGCTTAATAACACACTGAATGGCTTCAGTGTATGTGTTATACACTGTTATTGAAGGTTCATGAGCTGTTTATGCATCAGTTATGAATATTAACAAGATGTTGAAATTGCTGAAAAAAGTCATACTAAATAGTTAGAATTTTTTTTAAGTGTTTTAGATTATGCACCATGCTGCTTAGCACAAAGACTGGAAACTGTGGCTGCATGGCACCAGATTTTACTGGATAGTTAGCTGCCAGCTGTAACATCATTTTAGTGGTGATAAGTACAAAAAATAATAAACAAACGAGGAAAAGGAAATTCAACAAATGTAAAAGCAAAAAACAAAACAAAGTGTACTAGAACAAACACACGAAATCTGACAAATTATTCAAATCTGAAATCTGGTATAGCAACTCTGCTTGATTATGATGAGAGAAAACTGACTACATGAAAGAATATTATCATGCCATAACAGGTGATCAGAGCTAATGGTAGTAAGAAAATGATATAAATAAATACATACATGAAAAAAGAGCTTGCAGTCAGTATATGGAGGGAGACTGGGAGGGTTAGGATGATTACAGTTAAGACATGCAAGATTTTAGTTGCATGTCTTAACTGGCATTAGGTGACAGAATTGAATTAAAATGTTTTTCTTGCCTGCATAATCGTTTATTTGGTTATATCATTTGGTCCACAAGTAGTCGGATGATGACACTTTAAAAAATAATTTTGCCTCTGTACAGCACCAGAGTGGAAATCAAATAATTGCTATGTGATTAAAGTGCAGACTTTCAGCTTTAATTCAATGGGTTGTTTTTTTTTTTAAGCATCACTTTAACTGTTTAGCTAAAGTCTATTTCAGGAATTACAGAATTACTGATAGTCCTCCCAGTTTCAGCGGCTCAAAAGCAATTGGACAATTGAGTTATAAGCAGTTTCATAGGCATTTGATGTCTGTTCCCTTATTATTATTTTGTGATAAATGAAGGAGATAAAACATCTGGAGTGGATGCATTTAGTAGCTGTTTACTAAAACTCTGAATATGAAGTCCCAAGAGATGTCTATTCAAGCGAACGAGGCTATCATTAGCCATCTCAACAATCTGGTGCATTCTTAAAAGGAAGGAATTGACTGGCCAGCAATACCAAAAAGCCCTGAAAGACCACGGAAGATGACTAAAGTGGATTGTTTCAAAGTTATTTCCTTTGTTAAAAAACTCCTTCACAATGACTAACAAGTCAAAAAACACTCTTGGGGTGGTTTGGAAAAAATTTACCCTCAAGAGAAGGCTTCATGAATGGAAATACAGTGGTTTTACAACAAGGTGCAAACCACTGGTTACATTCAAGAACAGGAAGGGCAAATTAAACTTTGCTAGAAAACATCTAAAATAAAAACTTCTGGGAAAAAAGTTTTGGATACATGGAACCAAGATTAACTTGTACCAGAACTATGAGTCAAAGCATACTGCTTTTTCTATCAAACATAGTACAGATAACGCTATAACATGGGCAAGTATGGCCACCAGTATAACTGACTCACTGGTGTTTAGTCATGATGAGACTGCTGATAGAGGCAGCAGGATGAATTGTGATGTTTACAGGGCTGTACTCTCTGCTCAGATTCAGACAAATGCTGCAAAACTGATAAAGTGCAAAGTGCAAATGGATAATGACCTAAAGGATAGTGCAAAAGAAACCTAAGAGTTTCTCAAGGCAAAGAAATCAGATATCCTATAATGGCTGAGTGAGTCATCTGATCTCAACCCAATAGAGCACGCTTTCTAGTTACTGAAGACAAATCTGAACGCAGAGAGACCCTCAAACAAGCAGCAACTGAAAGTGGCTGCATTAAAGGCCCGGCGGAGCATCTCAAGGGAGGAAACACAGGATTTGGTTACATCCATGGGTTCTAGACTTCAGGCAGTCTGACTACAAAGCTGTAAAAACAATCCTTATAGTTAAAATGATCTTAGTTTGTTCAGTTCATTTTGAGCTTCTGAAAACTGGAGACTCTATACTTTAATGCTTTATTAGAAGGCGTTGGATTACAGGTGAGGTGTTACACTTCAATCACATAATGTTTGATTTAGTCCAATGTGGTGGTTTACATACAAACCCCCCTCAAAAACCTACCATTGTCCAAATAGTTGTAGACCTAACTGCATTTCAGAGGGAAGCACGTGATGTTAAAACTTGTGTTCTAGTATCTATTATATGTTTTAAAGGGACCTTTAAGGTATATTTCTATACACATATATTCGGATAAAAGATGTATTGTGCCACTGACATATTGAAAAGCTGTTTCTGTGTTTTAGCAAATGTCAGGGTGACCAATATGGGGTTTCTTGTATTTCAGGGATAGTTCAACTCCAAGCAGCCTGGAGTGGACTGTCTGCGACCTGGAGCTGAGGATAACGTTTGTGTGATATTTATTTGCAGTGATGGCCAGGGTTTCCAGGATAAACTGCCGGTTGTAGCTTCACTTCTAGCAAACACACGTGATATTGTTTATCTCAGGGTAAGGAAGCACAAATGTATATCTTGAATTATCAGCTTAGTTGTTTTTTTAGAAAATGTTTGCACCTTTAATGCCAAACTTGGAGTTTCTTCCGTATTTCAGTATGATCATCATCAGAACACAACCGATCAGGGCAACGCCAGCAATTCCCACAACTACATACACCTAGGAAGGAAAAAACTAAGATGGAGTCATGAGGCGATAACAGGAGCTGCTTTTTTTAAAAAAAGAATTGAAATAAACAAGAAAATATTGTGTATTTTAAGGGTTTACAAGAAGAGGTAGGTACCACTGCTTTAGATGGAGCGGGCTGATTAGGGTCACTTACAGCAACACTGTCATCCGGTGGAGTGTCTGTAGGATCTGGAAAGAAAACATGGGTCTGAACATTTTAAACCAATAACATCTAGTGAGTGAAAGCACGCCAAAATGCTGACTGTTAGGTTCATGCAAATTTGAGAGTTGAAACACACACCGTCTGGGCAGAAGGCGAAGGCACAGGCAACGGCAGGAAAGGGACAGGGACATTATCAGAGTTCATTTTAAATTTGCACTCAATCATCATCATGCTAACAAGTACAACATTTGTCCGGATAAGCCAAATCGATACTTACAATACTCGAGGTCTTCTGTAGAAAAGAAAAGAAATGAAAAAAAAAAAAGCATGTCAGCAGCCATAATAAACAGAAACGAGCTGACTTCAATAAACGGACTCGTGTGAAAAGACAGAATACTGACCCGTATGGTTGATGTTAGGCGGGTGGAGAAACTGGGCAGAGATGTTCTTCTCATCCCTGCCATACTTATTCTCTGCGACCAGCTTGTACTCTCCGTTGTGAATGTGGGTGGGGTTGACCAGCTGCAGGCAGCCGTGTTGCTGGTTCTCTGTGGTCACGTGGATCATGGTGCGGATGTAGTCCTGTTCCTGGAGAGGCTTGTTATTGTGGTACCACCTTAGCTCCGGCTTGGGGTTCCCCGTTACTGTGAAGGGGATGCACCAGTGGTGGTCCCGCTCTGGAGACAGGAGTGTCAGGATGGTGGGGGCAACTGACACAGAGGCAACAGTAGAGGAAGAGTAATCACAAGATGATAGGAAATAAACACAAGGAGGGAAGCCAATAGGTAAAACAACATCTGAGGGATTTTGAGTAAGTGACAAAAAGTATGGGAAGGGAAGGGGGACTGATCACACAACATCTGAGCACTGATGAAATGAAAACACGGAGAAAGAGGAGGAGGGTGGAACTAAACAAGCAGAGGTGTATGGCAAGGCATGAGGAGCTTCACAGGAGGAAGAGTTATGGACAGGAAATATGGAGAGTCAATAAGGTTTGCCAAGAGACACTAATGATAACAAAATGAGGAGCCTTCTGCTTCCAGTGGAAAAACAACATCTCGAAGAAGGCATTTAAAAGTTCATCACATTAAATTACACAAATTAAACTTAGCAACGCAAATATAATTTCTAGAGATGTGCGCCATGGTTAAAGTCCTTACAAAGAATATTGAGCTGAAGGCTGGCCTCGGTCTGACCGACCATGTTCTCGGCACTGCATACAATTGCCCTGCCGTTATCATCAGGAGACAGGCCTGACAGGGTGAGGATGCTCTCTGTATCCATAGGTTCAATCTGTAAACACATTATTAATTTTTTCATTATGTTTCCTGTATACAGAAAATTGTCTTGATCTTATGAAACCGACTACTATTAGTTGACTGTACAATACAGGCTCAAATGGCTATGACACACAGATACCAGAGTAGTTAGCAAAGTAGCCAGGGAGTTTTAAAGAGTTACTTAAAAGTTCAAGTACCTAAAAGGAATGAAGACACTTATACGGGATAAAGATAAACATTTGAAATTCTATAAACAAATGCTGAAAAATATTATGGACCAGTACTTAGCAAACTAAAATCAATGTGAGATGATAATTGAACTAGTAGCTAGAAGTGGCTAACAGCTAGCTAAAAGAAGCCCAGAGAACATATGAACGGCAAAGTAAGTAAAAGCAGTTGATACACATTTTAAACAGCACAAGGTAGAAAAGCAGCGTAAATTAGCTAAAAGTGGCTAATAAATTAAAATAAAAAAGACAACTTTTCTAATTGTTATTAGAAAAAGCTGATGTAAGAATAGCAAAACAATTAGCTAAAAGCATCAGCTAAAATATTTACAAGTACTCAATACGGACCAGAAACAAGCCAGTTCAACAGTATTAATGTCCAATTTTATATATTTAAAATTATTCATTCAAAGCTTGAAATCTCATGTTGACAACTACACAACTCGGAATTTATCTAAAGATGCCCTTTAAAGGTCTACAAACACAGTCACAAACTTTTAAGCGCTTAAAAGTAAATTTCAGCGTTTGAAACCCCTGAATGCTTGTAAATCACCCAGAATATATATATATATATATATATATATATATATATATATATATATATATATATATATATATTTTTTTTTTTTTTTTTTTTTTTCCCCCCCCCCCCAACATTAGTGATGTGTTTCGCATTGTTTTCAGTAAGCTGTTTCAAATTAGAAACTAGTCTCAGACCAGTCTAGTCCATGTCCTCATAGTTGTTTAAAAATACTAGTTGTTAAAATCGTCCCGTTTGTTGGAAATACTGTTCACGTGGATAAAGATAAATTAAATATATACATTTAAAAACAGCAGGTCACTTAAAAATTTCAATGCCCATGTTTGTAATAATCAAGGAATACGATGTGTTTTGAAACACTGAAGCACTAAAGAACATAAGCTAATTAAGTTTGGCAACAGAGGCTTTTTAGTGAGTTAGAAAGTGGCATTTAATCAACTTCTTCTTATCTATATATTTGATTTTCCCATGAAAACAACTAAATTAAATGTGATTATTTTATTTTATTATATTAATAATAATAATAATAATAGTAATAATAATAACAATTTACATATTATTTTATAAAAACTTTTTAAAAGTATAAAATATCACCAAAGTAAAGCTCTTCGAGACTCCGTAAAGGTGGAGCCGTGCCAAAGGTTTAAAAATGAAAACAGAAAGGTAGATCACCTTACCTCATAGTGGGTCCAGAGCTCATCAAGGTTCCACACAATCTCGGGAGCAGGGGAGCCTGAGGCACTGCAAATAGCTTTGACATTACTCCCCTCCATCTGAGTCACATTTCTGGGGGTGACCTCTACGGTGGGAACCACTGTGAGAAAACATGCAAACCATAAAAGTAAAAGGAAACTTGATCAGATTGTTTCCCTTTAAACTTTCTTTCTGTCTTTCTTTCAGTCCCTTACTGTGCATCCACTCATTCAAACATTCGATATCAATCAGTCTACTCAGATTTGCTTATTGTGGGATGGTTTCACTTTACCACAGTCTGGCGGCCGGAAGGTAGCAAAGTCCTGCGCCACTCCTCTGTCATCTGTGCATGTCAGCTCGGGACTGTCTGTTTCTTCCTGGAGTCTTAGCTTGATCCACAAGTTCTCACAAACACAATCCAGAGGATTCCCAGACAGAAGTAGCCTAGAAAGAAAATAGAGTGCATGTGACACTACATAGAAAAGACATAGATACACTGATAGTCTTGTGCGTATGCGTCACTTACGGATATGTAATGTTAAAGTTCTGAAATGTTCTCCATGACAGTGTTGACAAGTTATTGTCTCTGAGATTTCTGAGAGGAGAGAAAAAAATAACAACCAAACAGAAAATATTCAACTAAGCATTCTTACATGTTTAATAATGAAATAACTGGAGAGGCTCTGTAAAATTCGTCTTACACATATTGAAGTCTTGTATTGTTAAAAAACGCGTCCGGTGATATAGATGTCAGTCTTGTCTTTGTGACCGTTCTGTTGGAAGTTAAATTGTAGTTACATGAACTTTAACTCCACTTTTAACCATAAAAAACACAACACTGAACGTTCTACTTACAGGTTTCTTAGGTTTATGTAGTGCCTCAGACTGCTGTCACTCAAGTCAAACAGTCTGTTTTGATTAGCAATGTATCTGTGGAAAAACAAGATGAAAGGGAAAGCTTGGTATGGTGCAGGTTTTTAGTCAAACTATTCACACAAAAAATGTCAAATATTGAGTCAAAAGTGTGATTTAAACTGGAATTGAGATACAGGTCCTAATTAACTCTCCAAAAACTCAAGTGTTGAATGGGAAATGTGTGTATTTTATAAAACTAATAACTTTTTTTTGAATAAAACTCATTTTGTTGTTTTTTGCGAGTCAGCAAGGTAAAATTGTACTGCTCCCAAGTTAAGCTAGCTGTTTTACTCAAGGAGTCTTGTCTGTGCATTTGTGAGTATAACATTAATACAACAGCGTGTACTGACGGTGTGACATGTTTACCTTGTTTACTAAAAACAATGGGTTTTTTTGGGTTTTTTAAACAACTTTGTGGACTAATAACTGTAATAAACTGTTTTTGTTTTAAAATAGCACCTCTAGGGAAAAAAAGCTTAACGTGGGGGCTGGGTATGTCACCAATAATAATAATAATTAGAATAATAATAATAATAATAATAAGTTGTAGGGAAATTAGCTCGATAAGAATGAATGAATTGGGGTTATTAACTCTAACCAGGTAAAACACTGTGCAGGGACAGTCTAGCAGCTTAATCTGGGTCCTGAGCCACGATCAGACTGGGTGTGTCAGTATTTGGCTGGAGGTTGATAAGCAGGAGACCTTACAGCTGCTGATATATAAAGAAACTCAAAGTTGCAGACAGAACGATGGTGCCTTTATATGTGAAGTTTTGGAATCAAATTCAAAGTTGCAACTGAGCAATCGCAGATGTGTCTACGTACACATTGAAAAGTTATTTTTATTTATGCTGAAGCATGTAATTGTATTTTGGAGTAAGCAGGTTTCTGTTTGGAAAGGAGGCATGTCTGTGAAATAATTAGTGCCGAGAAAGAGAAACACTATTATGTTTCTTTGCTCTACAGCGAGATTTAACTAAGTTTTGTGATTTGAAGAAAGTTTTTTTAAAGGTTTGTCTTTTTTCCTTTGTCTAGTCCTTTGCTAATGTAAAGCGTCATCACATGCCCACGCTGTTAAATTAATTATCATGCCAAAAGATGGCTTTTTTCCAGCGTTTGGGAGGTTTAGTTATCTGGACAGTGCCTATGCTGAGAGGTTTCAGTTTAGGTGAGAAGGTGCTTTCAGACATTGATATCCTTAGGAGTGTGATTTTTTTCCATATCTAAATTTTTAGTAATTTTATTTTACTTTTTTTAGCTAAGGTCCATGTTGGGAACAGTAGGTCCTCATGGTGAAACCTTGAACTTGGCACAGATGAAGCTTTACCCATCTCACTGTTCCTGAATCTGCTTCTGGTAAGAGGCACTACTACGGTCCACCTCTTGTCTCTCTATGGTCATAAAATGCCTACTTTCATGTCTTCTGAGTTTTGTGCTCTGCTTCAACAGTGTAATTTGGGGAGACTGAAAAAGTGGTGGTATTTTTGTTTTATAGATTTTCTTCAAGATGCTGCTTTTACATTCCTACACAGTACTAACACGAAATTTTAAATATTTAACAAATGAGACTTTTGGAGAACACAGTGAAAACTTGAAATAGTTTTTCTGAATTTGTAGCAAGTAACTACATATTTTATAGAGTTTTTAAGAATGAAAAACATTTATGAATTATTTTGAGGTGGAATGATTGTCCTGTTTTAACTAGTATTTCGTTAAAGCTTCAAATGATCTGAAAAAAACAAACAAGCAACAACAACAACAACTTGTGAGTGTTGCTACCTACTGATGGGTTTGAGACTGACTGCTGGTTGCTTCATGTGTTAGTAGGAAACATTTTGTTTACATGAGGATTGGAGGATGCCCTAAAACTACAAAATGTATCTAAAGAGCCAGTGGTGCTTTCGAAGTGACGCCTTAAAGTATCACTAACAGGAATTTTTAAATTCATGGTTGATTTTCAGAAGGTGCCCGGCCTGATGTCCTTCACTGATGTTGTACACACTGCCTTAAAGAAATCTGGAACAACTGCATTCTTTACAAAGTGAAGAACATTAAAAAAACATATAGGCACCTGAAAGACTTTTCTTTTTATCTGCAAAGTAAAAACGCGAATAAACACGTTGACCCCAAGTAAACTACCTTCACGGTAAACTGATGTGACGCCTATTCAGCCTGCCTGCCTCCGAAAACTCACTCAGTCTCCCCTTTGCTCCGCTGGGTGCCATGCAGTGGTGTACTTGTGCGGGGTTGTAACAGGTAAGCTTCAACACAGACCTACACACTGACGCAGATGAGGCTCTACACAACTGTGGGTAGCCTATTGGCAGCTGTACACAACTGATGCGATCTCATGTGTAATGTGCCAACAGCATGAAGTATTCAGGCTGCTTCACACCGCCGCCCAAAAACCGAGTGAGCACCTCGGAGGCTCCGTTAGGCCTGAAAATTTACTCCATCACTACCACTGGAGCTGTTTTGTAAAGGAAAACACCGACTAATGCAAATAAGCCTGACGCACAACCTCGCCACCATAACGCGCTCGCGCACGCGAGCAACTGCCTCTGTCTCACACACACACATGCGCGCGCGCGTAAAAGCACACGCAAGCACACATATACGAGGCTACATGATCTGACATTGGTTATAAGAATAAAATTAATTCTGTGTCGGGAAAAGCGCTAAACATGGATCTCTACTGATGTTTAATCCACAAGGAGATTCCAAACCTCCATTAATAACGCCGTTGATCTTATTCTCACCCTTATTGTTATTATAATTATTGTTGTTATTATTAATATTCTTATTAAAATACCAGCCCCAACTATTTGATATTCCAGCGACCTACAGATTCCAGGGGAGCTCTTTACGCATTGCTTCCTAATGAGTTAATAAGCTGTCGGTGCGATCGTTTTCATACACTTACATCTCAGTGATGTTTTCCATGTCATCTAACGTGAGGACAGGGAAATCCTCGATCCCTGGTACAGAATCAATACAAACAATTCTTGAGATGCTGCAAGTGCAGGATGCGGGGCAAGCATCGCTAAATCTCCACAGCCCCATCAAAACCAAAAACAATCCGACACGAGCCATGCCATATTCCCCCGCGCTGGAGTCCATCGCAGGTCCAATGGTATCCCACGAATCCCCCAAACAGAATCAGCTCAAATTGAATTATTAAGATTTCCACCCTCGCCACCTTTTTTCGGCCAAGTTAATCCTTTCGACTCCGCAGGGGGAGAAAAAAAAGACTACGCTGTCGGCGAGGAATGCGCAGAGCTCACGGTTTAATATCAAGATGCCATGGACTGGCCTTCTCGTCTCCGCAGAGCTGGTATCACACTACTGCATATCGATGCCGTGAAGCAAGGTGTCAAGTGGTCCGTCCTGGTGCTGCTGCCGCTGCTGCCTCACTCCCCTATCGGGGGCCACGGGACTGCTCGCCACTGCCTTGTAAAACAAATATGAGGTGTTCCAGATGTTTAGAGATCAATAGGCAGGGCCCCCACGAGCGGTTTGTCGTGTGTGTGTGTGTGTGTATGTATGTGTGTGTGTGTATGTGTGTGTGGTGATGTGGGGGGGGGGACTGCACAGTGGAGTAAGGATGCGTGGTGATGCTGCGTGTGTAGGGAGGAAGGCTACCTGCATCCGTCTATCGATTATCACCGAGGACGAGCGCATCTCACCCTGCCATCACTGGGACGGGGCTTATAGGAGTGGGGGGCTGGGAAACGTGATTGCGATTGTGCCCTGAAAATGTTATTTTTGTCATTTTTAAAAAAAAATAGGATCGTGAGAAATTCGTATTTAAATGGTGCAACAAACACCTAAAACGTCAGCTTCTGCACATTTCGAGTCAAGTGCCCAGGTGTGGGGCAAATCACGCCGTCTGCGATGGCCACAACAACAATATGGATGTAAACTCTTGTGTTGTGGTTACTCTGAAGCCATACATTGGATGAAAGCTTTTTTTTTTTTTCACACCAACACTGTTGTAGGCTACGGTTGGCCATTAGGCCTGGTGTGACGTAAGGTTGACGCACAAGACGGGGTGCATCTATGAAAAATAATTACCTATACTATGTCCGCAAGCTTCAAATAGGTCTCACTCCAATCACTGATCAGAGCACGATATAGGCGTCAAGAACTCCATCTATTTATTTCTTGCCCAGTAAACTTTGTTTGGCAATAAATAAACTAAATAACAATAATAGTAGTAATAATAATAATAATAATAATAATAATAATAATAATAATAATAATAATAATAATAATAATAAACCAACTTTCAGCAGACTGTTGCATGTTTTAGTAGGAGTTTAAGACATTTTTGTGGGTGGGTGTTGAAGTATTTGTCAATAAACATTTCGGGGCTGAACTGCAAATATGTTGCTCTGACGTTGATGCACGAATGCGTGATCATTTTTCTTTATAAATTAATTGTAACATATTGCTTTCCCCCCGTATACGTCCCAAAATGTGCCAGTTCCATGCCAGATGTGGTCTCTGTTCAATATTTATTTATTTATTGTTTGGTTTTTCGGTAATTGCTGTCCAGTGCCAAAACATCAAGCTGGTCATATGTTTTCAAAATGAATAAATAGATCATGTTTACCACCGGATTCCTCAATTTCCACTCACGACGAGGAGGCAGCCAGGACACATGATCTGTGACACAGCCTGGATGGTTAGTGTCGCTATGGTGACTTGGTCTTTACAAATAGCGCGGACAATGTCAAGTGTCGCTATGGTTGCAGATGAAAATATGTACGCAGGCTTTTTTTTTAAGAGAAACATCAAGAACTGAATTATATCTGTCTCCATGGCAACCTCAGAGTATAGGAGAGAGAAGAGAGAGCTCTTTATTTTGCAATAGATCCTTGCATATATATCTGAAGAAGCATAACAACACTTTGAGAAAAGGTGTGGGGGGTGATTGATGGAGGAAATATGGGCATGATTCAGGGCTTCTGATTTGCAATACATGCATGGAAGCCAGCTGGTGGCTCTGGATTAATAATATTTGATCGTGATCTTGTCTTGGGGGGGGGGGTCACTTTAAAATGCAATAGAATACAGATTGTGGAATGTGCCATTTCTTTTATTGTGAAAATGGGGAATATCTATAAATAATCTATAAAAATGTATATCAGTTTCCCCAATTCTGCTTGTTGGTGTTCTTAGCTGGAAGTATCGCTTCTTCGAGGCAGTTTAACTTCTGGAATATGAGCATGAACAAGCGGGAAAAAGAGAAGCTCGTCCGCAAACGAGTCCTTGTTCATATGGTGTCAGTTCTGAAACATCCAAGTCCACGATAAGAGCAAGTCACTTTGAACCAATAATTAGAATCAATCTCCAACCCATCTTTCATTTCACGTCATGTACACAATCACTAATCAAAACCACTTAAAAGGTTCGCCCTTAGATATGATACCAAAAACACTCCAATCCAAAACCAAAAACTTTTTGCTCTTGGAGTTTTTACTCCTAGCTTTGCCGTTGAAAAATGTTCCCATTCAGGAACCTCTGAGTGCCATGTGTCACTCTCTCTCTAATAGTGCCTCTGTTCGAAGCCTGTTGCACTAATGCAGCTGTGGCACTGCTGATATAAATCCTGGAATATCCACTTGCTCTCTTTATATAGGCCTCACTCGCACAATAGTTTGATTTCAAACACAACAAATGTGATTTCTTTCAGGTGGCTTCCTACATCTTCCACCAGAAAATGCTAACAAATATTTTCACAGTCCATAATACTCCCTCTCACTTATGTTTCTTTGCCAGCATTGTGACGTGTAATTACATCTTCTAAATTCAGGGTGTAATTTAACAAGCAGCATAAATGTAGATACAGCAGAGCAAAGGAAATGCGAAACAAATGTTTTTAAGGAGTGGTTAGTAACATGATGTTTTCAAATTTCTTTTTTTTCTTTTTTGAATTAACCACACGACCTATGCTGTTTGTCCGATCTTTTTAAAGAATGGTTAAGCTACTCACACTGTTTAAAATAAATATGTAAATGTTTAATCGCACTAAATTTCCACCTTTCCAATCTTATTTCTTATTGACGTTCATATGAAGCAAGTTTAATTAGCCAGGCAGTCTGAATTCAGGACCAGAAATTCCCAAAATATTTAGAGGAGGGTGTCTGATACATTGTCCCATTACGGGTACAAAGTTTCCTTTCGGCGGATCTAACGTGCCTTAGCCCCGCCCGCCGGTGTTGACTTGGAGCCACCGGGAGAGGGTCGACGAATCGAGCTCATCCACAGCGTGTGTTTCCGTGCTGAAAACGTTTCAAGGCGAGGCGACCGCTGAACGCTGAGGACCGCAGTGAACGTAGTTTTTTAGCCCCAGGTTTGTTTTTCTGTTTGTTGTACATTTCATAGCTCGGTTTGTAACGTGGCGTCATTCGATCTGTTCGCAAGCTGTCGGCGATTAAACAAGACTTGACGGCTGACATTAGCAGGATAGCCGCGTAGCTCTGCTGTTATTTGCGGTTTTGTACAGTCACAACGTGGACAGTGGAGCTGATAGGCACGCCTCGTAAAACACACCAACTGGCTAGCTTTGCAGCGCTGTTAGCTTGGGAGCGCAATGTCAGTACCGTTAACAGATAGCTAACTTATTCGCAGGCATCAGGTGATAAACACATTTTCTTTCGGGAGCAGTTTCTCTAATGTCCAGTCACCTTGGGTTGCTGTTTTGAATTTCGTTTTTGATGAAAACCAAGGGGAGAAAAAAGACTCGATATTAGCCATTTGTTGGACCTTTCTCAAACGGCTAATGTGCTCTGGATGACATTAGCGCACATACGTGTTTGTGTTTTCTGGACTCTCCTCTTTAACCGTTAGGTGTCTGTGGCGGCTCTTGGTGGTTAAAACGGGTGCTGTTAATTCCTGATCTATGTGGGCGTTGACTGGCACTCCTTTTAAGTTTAGCAAGGCCTGCAGAGGTCCAGACAGCATGTACAGTACTTGGCTAGCAACAGTAGGCAGCGCATTTAGGTGGGCTGCGTTTGTACAGTACAGTGCATGCAGGCCAGCAACACTCAGGAGCTACCACACTTTCACATGTCCAATCCTAGATTATTATCTCTGTGATGAAGTACTGCGGGATGGTGCCTGAGCAAATACATACATGCTTATGAATTTCGTGTGCTGCACGTAGCTTAGTCACGTGTTGTTGCAGACAACTATCAAGAATAAATTCCCCAAATTCTTTGGTGGCAGCATCTGTTTTGTGAGGATTTTCTGCTTCATCTCATCTTTTGATTGTGGTGGTATAATTCCACAGCTCAGTTTATAGGCACACTGGGCTGTGGGAACATTCAGTGGTCACTTTATATTGCAGGCAGTTAATCAGTCATATCTGCAATTGGCTAATTCACGTACTTAGAAAAATACATGCTATAGTTGTAGTGGCTGACTGATACTTTTTAAGTAATGACTGTGATAGGTCAATGTCTGCTGATAATATTGGCCAACTCCTTCAGATTATTTGATCAGGTGTGTCCCTGCATGTACTGTATGCCGTTTGACTGATTGTATCATTTGATCCCCTCCGTTTAGCAGATCCAGGGAGAGGAACCTGTTTGTTTTTCCCGCTGCAGGTGAAAGACAATGGAGGTGAAAGGCAAACAGCAGGACGAAGACATCTCATTCAGCAACACTGACACTAATGGTAAGGTCCCACACAGGTTTATGTTGATGAGTTAAGCAATTCATTAGAGTAATGTAAAGATGTAAATGAGGTCCTGCTTTTAAAAATAAGCTAAGCCTGTCTGTCATGTCATCCGGCATGAAGTACAGTCTGCAGATACAAATGGTAATTAGTTTGTTTAAGGAAAGGAGAGAGGTAGGGGAAAAGAAACTGGCTTATGCTTCATAGCATGTGCACATGTCAGATGGTTGAGGGATTCGCCTGTACAGCATACTGCTGTTCTGTGGGCCCTGAGCAGGTCTGTCCCATGTTTTAATCCAGGAAGGGTACACGGTGGTGTTGGACTTCTTCCAGGATGCAGTTGGCCGCTAAATGAAACCTGTTCTTTGGGTGGAACATGGCGTAGACCTAGCTCCTGACGTGTAGTTATGTTTTTGTCACTTTTTCTAAGCTTTCAGTGGCTTTAGCCGGTAATGTTAATTTGGTTCTTTCCCCCAATTTATTTTCCCTAACGGTAAGGCAACTCAGTTCTAAATTGTTTGTGTTGTTTGGTGTTATAGAATACTATGGTAACAATGTCTTGGAAGAACAACAAGTGTGTTTTTTATGTTTATATATATATTATTACAATTACCCTGAACTACTTGTTTGAGTACTGCGTTCAGAGTTACTGCCCGTCTCCGTTTGACCAAATCACCTGTCTCTTTAGGTAAGCGCCCAGCTGAGGACATGGATGAGGAGCAGGCCTTCAAACGTTCACGCAACACAGATGAGATGGTGGAGCTGCGAGTGCTGCTTCAGAGCAAAGTAAAAAGACTCACACATCAGCTGTTGGGACTGCATTGCTGTTTTCTTCACCTTTTCATCAAAAAATTTTTTTTCTTCACAGAATGCCGGTGCTGTTATTGGAAAGGGTGGCAAGAACATAAAAGCCCTGCGCACAGATGTGAGTACACAGATAAAAATCTGCAAATATGTCTGCAATTGAGGGGACAGTTTTGCCAGCTAATGCCTGCCCCCTCTTTTGCAGAACCTCTCTTTTCTTTTAAATTTATATCTGCCTTGTTGACTGCCACTGGCCTGCTCACCAACGCCTTGGGCCGATGTTTAGCTATTGTGTCCCATCACTTGTGCTGTCCTTATATCTGGGATTCAGTCTAACGAAGTTCTATGATTACATTTGTGCTCTTTAAACATGAAGATGATGAAGAATTGAAGGTTTTCTTGACACAAGAGGAGAAATAATTTATTTAAAGAAAACCCAAAGTGTCAAAACAAATTACCAAATGATTTCTGCATTCCTGCAGAATTGGATTTTTTGGCGGCATGCTTTTACTATTGTATCTAGAATTGACATGCACTGTTACTATGATGAAACCAACTTGGCTCGTGTGGACAGACCAGGAAGGTCCTGTTAGACAGCTGTGTTTTGGGATTTTTTTTGTTAGGTTTTTTTGGATACCCCCCCCCCCCCCTTTTTTTTTTTTCCCCCCCCCCAGTCCTGTGTTTGTGAGTTTCAACCTAATTACATTTCCCCAAACTGTTGAAGCTATGTTTGACCTTGAAGTGACAACAGGTGCCTGAAAGCCTTGACTGGAAAGCCTTTTCAGGGACATAAATCTGTCTAGTGCTCCAAACTGCTTATTAAACATATCTTTGTCCAGGTCACACTTCCTGTTCTTCTTCACTCACCACAGTTTCACTTTTGGGACAACGTGTAGCGTGTATTCAATTAAAAATGTATTCCTTCTCCCCCTCTTCCCTTCTCCTTTTTTTTTATTTTTTTGTCTTTACTTTTGGCCACCTTCCTCCGTTGCCCATGTACTGGATCGACATGCCCCTCCTGCGTTGCCCACCTTGACGTTGGCCCAACCTCCGCCCGCCCCCGAACGCCCGCCCGCCCACCTGACACTCCCGGTTGGCCCTGCCCATAAACTGTGCCCCTCCTTAATCGGGCACCTAACTTGACATCTTGTGATTGAATGCCCCTGCCCAATGCCAACCTCCTCCACCACAACCACCACCACAACCACCACCACCACCACCTCCTCGGCCCATGCAGTACAATGCCAGTGTATCAGTCCCAGACAGCAGTGGCCCAGAGCGGTATGTCCCACCAGTTATTGCCTCACTGCCTGATTAGAACAGTGAATCACATGTCTTTGATAATCTGCCTTCTGTTTGACTTTTAACATTTTGATATACATGACAGTATACCCCCCCCCCCCCCCCCCCCCCCCCCCCTCCACTTGTAAGAGACGTGTTTGTTCCTTTTTTTCTCCTTTTTTTCCTGTCCATTTTCAGCCTCTCCATTGAGTTGGACCTTTTGTTATTACAGTTTATTGTCCATGCAGAGAATCACTGACAGCTCACTACCAAGTAGTTGGTGTTTTACATAATTAGCAACGCAGCGGTCAGATGCTGTTTATTTATATGTATTTTTTTTTTTAATTTCCTTTCTGTGATGTTTAATTTTACCATAAATCTTGTGGAAAGCAGACATCTTTATCTCACTCTGTCCTCCTCCTCTGTGGCTCACCTGGCCCTCTCGCTTCCCACCCCCACTCTCAGCATCACTGTCCATGAGAGAGCGCACTGGCTCTTGTCCGGAGGCTCCGTCTTCGTGTCTGTCACTCATTATTGTTGTTTCTTTTTATTTCATGGTGCTGCATCCCCTTGTGTTAAATTCCTCTCAGGCCACATCAGATCAGCGCTGCCTGCCCAAACCTTTCATAACCCTCCCACCCCCGTTCCTGTTCTGTGCCACAGAGTAGTTGGCAACCACTCACATTTCTTTTCCCAGTCTAAACCCCTCTGCTCTGTTGCTGTTCTCTACTACCCACCTCGTCCTCTCCTCACCTCAGCCCCAAGCCCCTCTCCTCCCCACCTGTTCCCCACCCTCTTTCCCAACTCCTGGTCACAAAGAGAAGGTGTGCTGGTGGCGCAGTTGTCAATACAAGATAATGTGTTAAGTTATTACCTTCCTTTTCCCCAACTTGGTGGTGGGATGGTTATAGAAGATCTCTCTCTCTCTTTTTAAACCCCTCTTTCCCAACTCTGTGTGGCCGCAATCACATTAATTTGAGCCGCTCTGAAACCGCCCATCCTCCCCAAGCTTGTCTTTAAAAATAATATTATAATCAGTGCATGTCAGCTGCTTATTTAGTCAGTGTAGTGTTGGGGAAAAGTTATGAAGAATTCTTATTTTTTTGTGTAGCATTTAGCAGTCTTATTTTTTCCTTTTTTTAGTTTTTAAACCTTTCGTAAGTGTGTTCATAAATGTTTGCTGGACTGCTTCTTCTTTATTTGTTTATTTATTTTTTATCAGGTTTTGCTTTCTGTCCTTCTCTCTTGTTCTTCTTGTAACGCCTTGCTTCCTTTTGGCTAAAATGGTTCCTGACAGGATCCTGAGTGTGAATGCCAGTATCGACACTATTGGAGAGATTCTGTTGAAAATCATACCGACTCTTGAAGAGGTAAGCTGTCATAATAATTGTGCATATAAACAAAGAGCAGAAAGGTTGATGGTATCTGTTTATGAGATATGTTTATATGTTGCAAAAAAGAAAAATCACAACTGAATCTGACTGGAAGATCTTATTTCTTTTATTCCTGACCTTTCATGCTTTAAGTTAATATAACACAGAGCTGGTACATTGTATCCAGCTGCACCCAGCATGCATTGATAAAATGCTAATAATAATAGTAAGCTACTTTTATCTGCTTCCATATTCACAAGGGTAGTTCCTGATATATTCTGAATTTTTGCAGCCCTACACGCAGCCATATGTCCCACCAGTGATGCTGTGCAATAGCAGTAGTTATGTGCTTACACAACAAAATTTTCATTAGCTTTACTGAGACTCACTGGGTCTTTGTCATAACCACTTCCTGGTTGTCATTCCAGTCATTTGACCATGCTTAATTAGCTTATCGCTAGACTACTCACAGATATAATGGTTCTAGTTTCTTTTTTGTTGAATTATGCTTATTAATGATCTTAGTATGTGTCACTGTAGTTTTTTGTCTTTGGTAAATGCTATCGTGATTTATTGAGAGTTCCTCTTGCCCTGTCTTAAAGTCTTCATGTGAGCTGTGAGCATGTGAGCTGCTTTAAATCTTCTCTAAATATCTTTTCTAAAAGCGGTTTGTAACAGTTATTATCATACTTGTTAATACTGATGGGGAGAGAATTTACAAAACCACATTGGATTGATTCAAATGACTGTTTATGCTTAAGTAACAGATTTGAAATCGGTTTGAAATGAAACAATCACGATGCAGTTGAAGTGCACGCTTATATTTCTTTATAAATTAAGCAGGTTAAAAAGACTGGAGGTGATCGCATTTGAAAGCTTTGTGAGCCTAAAGCAGACGGTCAAAGGAGAAGTTAATATAAATACAGGCCATGGGTTTGCTTTGCCCAAACAAACCAAATACATCAGAAAAATGGGAAGATTAGGAGTAGACCGATTGTTTGTGTACATTCTAATGAATGTACCAAAACTGATGAAAGGCATATTCAGTTTCAGAACAATACTATATTTCTCTGAAAGTCTACAGAGCAATACTAAGATTCAGCGAAATGCAACAAAGTTGTCAAGCCAGTACGTTGCAGTACAAGTGGACAATGACCCAAAACTTAATGTATGAGCACTCTGAACAGTTTGAAGATCAGGAGGAAGAATCTGCTGCAGTGTCTAAATCGCTCACCTGATTTCACCGACTGTGATGCTGCAAAGACAAAACATCACAAAGGAGGCATCGTTCTAGCCAGTCGTTGCTTTCAAATAATTTTTGACAATAAAAAACCTCATTTTATTTGGGATTATAAAATTCCATGCATAGAAGTGGTTGCTATTGCTTAACAGATAATAAACCCCTTAAAATAATTTTCTTTGACTCCTTAAGTTATTTTTGTTGGAGGCTTTAAAAAAAGCTGAAAGGCTCCACTGCAACTGTATGTGCCATTTCAGACTGATGTGGTAGCATAGAGGGACAAAAATGATGAAAATTAAGTTACTGTCCAAATATATGAATGTACACTGCACTGATGTGAATTTTGAAATGCATTAAACATATTAATCATTGCTTTGTTCAATAATGCTCCACAATGAAATAGAAATTTAGCATCACATTTTCTGCCAAATGCCAGATTGTGACCCATGCAGATGTGTGCATGGGTCATTTAAGGCTTGGAGTCCACTGCATGTTTAGCGGTTATAAGCAGGTTTAGCAGTTTTTTGCCACATTGGCAGCATATAAGTTACTGCCCAAAGACTTTAGTAATAAACTATAGGCAGATATTCTGACCCTGCTGACATTGTTGATCTTGTGCCATGTTTCTTTAGTACCAACATTACAGCGGGATTGATTTTGACTGTGAGCTTCGGCTGCTGATCCATCAGAGCTTGGCAGGGGGCATCATCGGAGTGAAAGGTGCCAAGATAAAGGAGCTAAGAGAGGTAAGAGAGTCCAGATTAGCAGGATCCTCACGATGCTCTGCCCCAAAAGCTGGACTGTAGAATAATTATTAAGGTTGTAATTGTTAATGCATATTGTATCTGAAATATATTAGGATTTATTAGGACTTATTTGTGCCACCTTATTGTTGTATCTGTATTTCCCAAACGTTTTATAACTTGTTTATACTTTGAGTATTACAGATATAACTTATTTACAGCTCTAATCAGATAATGTGGTATATGTGATCAAAATTTGGCTCGTAAGAATAATTAAAAAAAACTAATTATACCTCAATTAAATTCACCTGATCTGCCCATCGAGATCATCATCTTCCATATGTCCGGACAGCTGTCAGTGTACACGTTTTGATTGAGATGGGCAATTATCCGAGCCATTGTTAGCTACGCAGCTCATATGTGTATTTATGACACTAGCAAAACTGGTCTTTAGACCAGCTTTAATGGCAAATTGGTCACAGATGAAATTGATAGACTGGAAAGAAGACTAACACTTTTTGTTCTTGTGCATCAGAACACCCAGACCACCATCAAGTTGTTCCAGGAGTGCTGTCCACACTCGACAGACAGAGTCGTCTTAGTTGGAGGAAAGCCAGAGCGCGTCGTTGAATGTATAAAAGTTATATTGGAGCTGGTGTCAGAGGTGCGATTACATCATTGAGATCTGTTAAAGGGGTTAACATGCTTTATAATTATGCGGTTCATGTCTCACAGTAAGAATAATAAATTATCTATTTAATTTTCTTTTCCTTCCCCTTGCAGGCACCGATCAAAGGTCGCGCCCAGCCTTATGACCCTAACTTCTATGATGAGACGTACGACTACGGTGGCTTTACTATGTTATTTGAAGAGAGGGGCAGACGACCCATCGGTGGCTTCCCCATTCGTGTTCGTGGCGGTTTTGAGCGCATGCCTCCCGTTCGTGGCAGCAGGCCCATGCCTCCCTCCAGAAGGGATTATGATGACATGAGTCCCAGACGAGGGCCTCCGCCACCACTGAGCAGAGGACGAGGGGGAAGTCGTGCTCGTAATCTGCCTCTGCCCCCGCCACCACCACCAAGAGGAGGGTAAGGGCAGTGCTTTCACATCTGAACTGTTTTTGTACTTACTATATAAAAGATGGCCATAGATAATGCCCATTACCCATTGGTGTTTTAACTCCCATTTTAAAGCCCCTGGTCGGCCGTTGCCATATGGTTAGCATAACCAAGCCAAACGTGAATGTATTTGGACTAGAGGGAGGAGTGCTAAATTGGCAACTAGGGCTATTGTTGATAGGTTGCATCCATCCATCTGGGTGCACATACATAAAACTTAAATACTATAAAAACGGGAGCACTCACTTTTTGCACACCAGCCCATATTATGTCAGTGCTGCAAATGGCTCCAACACCACAAATGCAGCCAAAGTTCAGTCCAAATTCAAATCAGCAGAGGTGATGAGCCTAGTCAGCATTCACCCACCCTAAGTGTTATTAAAATGAAGGTGAAAATTAGCTATAGGCATTTTTTTCCTACTCTTTGTAAAACGATCTTATTTCTCCAATAAAGTTTGGATCTAAAAAGCACTATTAGATTCCTGTTAATTTATACGTATTATGTGTATGTTTGTGTATAGGCATATATAGTGTTTCACCAACTTCTTTTTCCTTGTCTGTTATTATCCACAGAGGTGACAGGTTTTCACATGGCAGCTATCATGGTAGCATGGATGACAGACCAAGGTGAGTAGGATTGTCAATACAAAATAATTTGTCTTAAAAGCAGAAGACACTGAAAGTTCGTCAGGAGGTGAAGCCATAGTTCAGACCTGATCAGAGGTCATCAGTGGAGTCTGCTTGCCCTGTCACACATGTCCCCTATGTTGGAGGAACTGTGTTAACATTTACCTTTTTGTCTGTAGTGACAGAAGAGGCAGAGGAGACCGTTATGACAGCATGGTGAGTGTGTTTACTAGTGCTTCTGTAATGCTAATCCGTATGTGTCGCTTCCTGCTTCTGTGTAGTTTGTGTTTGTGAATCCTGCTTTAGATCATATGATTGGAATTTCTTTTTCTCACTTTCGTACAAGCGCAGTGGCTTCAACACCAAGCTGCTTTTTTTTTTTCTCCCCCCACTATGTATGCACACTGATGTAGGCCTGTTGTTGCCAGGCAACTGTTGTCTCCGTGGTTACCACAGAGCAGCTGAGTACGTAGTCCGGAGATCCACCAGGCTAGCAAATGAGCAGAAGCCAAAGCGAGTCCTAAACTGTTTCCCTGTAGGTTTAAAGCTGCAAAAAAATGTTTTAATAGTAATACAGAAGCATTAATTTCATCACATAGGCATCAAGAGATGTCAGTTAATCCTTTAAAGTGATTTTAAAGTGTCTAAGAAAAGAGCAAAAACTGACGTTTATCATGTAAAGTATAATATTATTTCTTTTTCTTTGTGAAACAAGAATTTCAGGAGTGAAAGCATCAACTGATTATTTTTAGCATTAACGCTTGTCACCGCTCTACTCATCTGAGTTAACAAGTAAACATCGTCACATATAAATTAAATGCAATCGGTGTAATAGATGTGGGACTTGCAGCCAATTTGCTACTTGACAGATCTTACCCATGGCTAAGCTTTTAAGGTGCACTTTAATACAAAGAAAGAGGTTTACAGTAAAAGAGCTACAGACAAATGCTGGAAAAAGTAATCAAAACTACAGTGACAGCTTCCAGTTGACATTGAAGTGTTCAGATGTTCAAAAGGCCTTTTTTTTTTTTTTTTTTAGGCCTGTATGCAAGCAGATAGTTTGTGTACTTGACAGCCATATTACTGTAAAATAGGCTTTACTGGAACTTACTGGAGAGGCAGCTGGTTATCCCTCACAGTGCATCACCGTATATGAACTATATTTATATCTTCCTTTAAAAGGATGGGTACACCTAATTTTGAATGTTAACGGTAATGCTCATTTCTTTTGAAGTAGTAAATGGAGGATGAAATAATTATTGCCCCGACTATATATTCACATGTGTTCCCACCTTAAATTGAATTGGTGTCCTTGTTTCTGAGCCATTTAAGTGGTTTATTTAAAATAAAGAAATAAATACAGAAAAGGCCTAAATTGTCTACAGGGAAGTTGTAGCGTGATCAGCAATGCATCGTTTGTGTTTAGCAGCACAAGTCACTGACAACTTCCAGCCGAGTCACTGCACAAACCAGCAGAACAGAATCCTGGAAAGTGTAAATGTGTTTTGGGGCACGTATGGAGTCTACGAGGACTCGTACAGGCTGATTAAAATAGAAGCATATCTGTTCTATCAGACATGTGTGAGCTGAGCAGCTGAAAAGCCGCCTGTGTAAGAGGCAGCGTAGTCAAAATTGGGTTTTTCTTGAACTTCCCCACAAAAGCTGCAGCTGTTCTTGGCAGTATTGTGAACTCAAACTGATGATGCTTTTATGTGCTTCAAATATATGAACGACTGAAAGTCTCTGTGGTGATCTAGGAAGGTAAAGCTGAGTACTTTACTAACGAGTACTTTAAAGGTCTTCAACATGTGCCTTTCTGTTGGTCAACTTTATTCAAATGAATAATTTCAGAAAGGCAAATCATCACATGAAGAGGCCCAGAGTTATTTCACCCTCGGATCAAATTTCTAGCCAACAACATGGTGTTCTTATAAAGTTCAGTGTGATTTTTTTAAAGCTTTGAAATGGATGCGCTTAATACTGTGGGATGAGTACTCCCCTTCACCTTGGTGAACATCAGATTGTTCTTAGTCTGCATGAGTGTACACGAGTTGTTTGTAGTTTAATGTAGAATGGATAGTGAGCATTTAGTTTACTCCAGGTTCTGAGAGCTTCGTCTTTACTGTGACATTCAAACTTATATTATATATATTTTTTCCCCCATCAATTGATCCTGAAATGCAGAGTGGAGGTGGATATGGTGAGTGTTCTTCTTTATTAATCTCCTGGAAAAATTCAAGTTCAGCAAAGGAAAATCAGGGCTTCTTGGACTTTATTCTCATAATTTCATCTTTTATTTTTGAGAGGTTTTATAGGAACACCACAATGCTGCAAGGCATGGGGCAACTCCACCGATCAGGCATAACATTATGACCACCCGCCTAGTATTGTGTCGGTCCACCCTTTGCTGTCAAAACATCTCTGACCCGTCAAGGCATGGACTCAACTAAACCCATGTGCTGTGGTATCTGGCACCAATTGTCAGCAAAAGATCCTGTAGGTCCTGTAAGTTGTGGGGTGGGGCCTCCATGGATCAAGCCTGTTTGTCCAACACATCCCACAGATGCTCACATGGATTGAGAAGTGGGTCATTTGGAGGAAACAATGCTGAGGTAGGTGGCACGTGTCAAAGTAACATTGGTTAGACCAGGTCACCTTTTTCTATTGCTCCGTTCACCCTGACTGGTCTGTGGCTATGCAGCCCCTTAAGCAACAAACTGCAATGCACTGTGTATTCTGACACCTTTCTATCAGAACCAGCATTGACCTTGTGGTCAATTTGAGCTACAGTAGCTTGTCTGTTAAATCGCACTACACGTGTCAGCCTTCGCTCCTCACGTGCGTCAGTGAGCCTTGGCCTCCCATGACCCTGTCACTGGTTCACTGCTGTTCCTTCCTTGGACCACTTTTCGCAGATACTGACCACTACAGACTGGGAAGACCCCTCAAGAGCTGCAGTTTTGGAGACACGCTGACCCAGTTGTCTTGCATTCACAGTTTGGCACTTGTAAAACTTGCTCAAATCCTTGCACTTGTCCATGACTTTCTTCTCATCAACTTTGAGGATAAAATCGTCACTTGCTCCCTATGAGATCCCATCCACTAACAGGTGTCATGATGAAAAGATGATCAGTGTTATCTCTGTCACCCCAGTGGTCATGATGTTATGCCTGATCAGTGAGTATAGACTAGCTCACAGGTTTTCTAACACACTGCCATTATCAGTTCAGCTTTGACTTAATGTGTTTAACAGTTAAGTTCATTATTTATTGAATATACTACTGTGTAAGGAAAAGATGAAAGCATGCAATGTCTACCAGTTTAAAAACAGTGAGTTTCATTTAAATCATTTATTTTTACTGATAAATGAATCCGTTGATTCAATAATTGAACTGCAGCTCAAGTCTGGAACATTCTGGCTACATTCTTTACTATCACTTTTCTCTTTTCTTTGTTCTGGGGTGCATTTTCATTTTTTTCCTTTCTTTGTTTTCTTTTTGATGTTTTCAAAGACAACAGTTCTTCCTGGGATCACTTTCAGTCTGGTGAGTTGGGATCGATCGTTACTATCCCAGCGTTTTGTTTCCTAACCTATAGGGATTGTTGCATCTTCTGGCATGCTTTAGTTAAAGATGGCTTTTCCCCTCTTCCACCTTATGTGGTTTTAACTCCTCCTAGGCGGCAGAGGCTCGTACAGTGATATCGGAGGTCCAGTCATCACAACACAAGTCACCATCCCAAAAGATGTAAGCTAAAGTGAGCAATGACAAGAAAAGAGATGCCACTCCTTCATGTATGTTTTTTTTAACTCTCCTTTACGGTTGTTGTGCAGCTGGCAGGCTCCATCATTGGTAAAGGCGGTCAGAGGATCAAGCAGATCCGCCATGAGTCTGGGGCATCCATCAAGATTGATGAACCACTAGAGGGCTCTGAGGACCGCATCATCACCATCACAGGGACACAGGACCAGATCCAGAATGCCCAGTACTTGCTGCAGAACAGGCACGCACTCCTCTGATTTTCCCCAGGACAGTATCAACACCACACAGCAGTGAGGCCTTTCTGTGCTGACCTGTGTGCTCATGCTCACCCAAATGGAAATAATTGTATATATTTTTTTTTTACTTTTAATCGGTCAACTTTGACTCACAGTTTCTCCAGGAAAATCTGAAATGAAAGCTAATAAGATCACTAGATTAAGCAGTTTATTAACGGAAATTGTGCAATTCTTTTGGGTAATTGATGATGAAATAATTCTGCAGTGTAAGTTTGATGGAAACTGGCTTTGGGTGGGGGAAGCTTTAAAGACGACCTTGGATCTGGACTATTTTATACTATTTTGTAACTTTTTACAGTCTGCGTTAAGATCGTCTGGCTGATTAATGAATGATGAAAACAGTGTTTCATCTTGTGGAGCTTTTCATTTCACTGTGCTCCCTCTCACCACTAAATGGCTAAGCTGGTCTCACCAGTTGGTCGGGTCGCTTCTTGCAGACAGAATTTATTTCCAGCTTTGACCTTGCGTTACTTTTTTTTTAACTTACAAATGTGCTTCATGTGGAAAATGCTTAACAATTTTTCCACATCTGGATTTACAACTTCTTAACCCGTGCCATGTTTCTGTTAACATAAATATTTCTGATGTTTCGTCCTTACCTTTTATCTGTCTTTTATTTCAGCGTGAGGCAGTACTCAGGTCGGTTCTTCTAGGAAGAAAAGAGAAGAAGCAGAAGAGTGAAGCCATGCTGCCATACTGTTTGTTCCTGCTATTCAGAGCCTACATTCCTCTGCTTTGGGTAGACATGCCCCTTCCACACAAACACACACACACACTACACCGCCTAGCTGTGTTGCAGTTTTTATTTTGACAAATCTTAAGCTGTCAAACAGCAGTCAACAAGTTTTTCTGTGCTGGTGTGATTACTTTTAAGAGATTCTTGTGCCGTCACTGGAGTAAACCCATCTGTGTGATGACTTTCGGTGTTGTGAGAGCCAACCTCTGGCCCTTGTTTCTTTTATTTCAGTACAGCATGCAGAATGTAATAGTTTTGTTTGAATCATTATGTTTGTTTGATTTATTTTTTTTCTTTCCCTTAAAGTTTTAAGCACACTTTCCAAATGAAGATGCATGGTGTTGGAATGGTTCAAAGCCTTTTGAATAAACTTCAGTTTTTACACGACCTCCAACACCTTTTTTCTCACTGTTAAATGAAGTAATGAAGTGCTTTCTTTCTTTTTCTTTTTTGAATGATGGGGTTCAGTGAGATTGTTTGGGAAATGAATTTATTTATGTCTATTATGCTAAAGTAGAAAGCAGAGAAGAATTGAGATGCCAGCCTCATGTCTGGAGGGTCAGTATGAAGCTAGCACCACAGCCTGTTGGCTTACTCTAGCACAAAAGTGAATGCATGCAGCAGAAATTCCACCCATCAGTCCACAGATGAACATGCTGTATCTTGTTGTTGTTTATGTTGTACAGAAAGAAGCTAAAATGTACTTTTGGCCTTCCTCTCAGCACAAATAATATCTGCTTGTAACCCATTGGTGCCTATTTTAGAAACCTTTCAGTTTATAATTCTCATAAACAGTTTTTTTTAATGGATCAAACAGAAGATTTGTGAAAATTGTGAACTTTTGAAGTGTTTGTACTGTGGGTGTACTTTCTAATCCGTGATGGTGCTAGCTTCATATTTTATCAGGCAGGAAATAAATAAACCTATTTCCCAAAATATCTTTTCTTTTTTTTTTTTTTTTTTTTAAGTTGGGATACTTGTGCCAGTGCGGTATGCATAAAGAAAGTTTTAAGATTTTTTTTTTTTTTTTTTTTTTTTTTTTTTTTGTGTGTGTAATCGTCTTTCTTTGAAAGGCAAAAAGCTGTATAAAGTGTGTATATATTTACATAAAAAAAACAGTAATTTTATGAGTGTTTAGAACGGCCCAGATTACTTAATACTTTGGGGCCAAAAAACAAGAAGAACAACAAAAAAAGACAGATTTGGTAATCTTTAGTTGTCTTTCCATTATTTCTTTTCTACCACTCACAGGGATGGACTCGCTGAAATCTTCCAACCTTAAGAGCTGATCAGTTGGATCCATTTTATTCTTGCATTTTTTTTTTTCATTATTTTAATTTTTGGAGAAGGATTTTTAGAGTTCTGTGAATTGATTTCTTAAGATACTCCCTCCCCCCCCCCCCCCCCCCCCCTCCCTCTTTTCTTTGCAGTTTGATGTCAAAGGATTTGTGAGTCCAGGAGTGGTGATTTTTCTGTGTAGTACTTGCAGGTGTTTAGTAAATAAAGTCTGTGTCACAGCCCACAAAGTGTAAGTGTGTGTCTATTTGTTTTTATTTCAGCGGAGCAATACTGCGCTGCTGTCTTTGTAGTACATGTAATTGGTTTACGGACATGGTGAAGTGTGTCAGCCAGTTGCTCTCTCACATGCATCCGTAGTTCGCTGGTTAACACCGGAAATCTGCTCCTATAATGTAATAGTGAAAGCCCACACGGCTTCCCATCACGGCACAGCCCTCTGTCACATGGCGCGCCGTTGGTTTTCACTGTGGATAGAGTTGGGGGGGAGACGGGATAAAGGAGTCTGCAGGCAGAGGAGGATAACGCGATAGAAGGTTGCAGGATCTTATTTACCGAGTAGGTCTTCTTAACCACTTTTTTAAAATTGATATCATCTTTGTGTCATTTTGTTGCGCCTTGGAGTCAAAACTCCGCCATATTCAGTCCACCACGCCCGGAGCGTCAGCTATCACAGTCGCCGTTACAGTCTGCTCAACTTATTGCACAAGTTAATTTCCCCTTTTACTGGAGAGGAAGAAGGTAACAGCCTCGAGAACAGCTGCTTTACTTCCTTAAATTTGCTAAAGCTTCTGTTTCCAGCTCCGGGAGGGGGGAGGCGTAGTTGCTGGAGCTTGTGGTAAAGAGTTACCGTGGGCTTTAATCATTGTGTGTTGTGACTCGAGGATACACCGAGGAAGGGAAGGGGGGAGTGTTCGCTGTATGAACAAACAGTATGTATGTGTGTTTACCTTGGAAGGTGAAGTTGTAACCAGGAATGATTTTGAGCTCCGTGGGGGCATGCTGCCTCAGCCCGGAGGCCAAAGAGGCTCGGAGGATCAACGATGAGATTGAGAGGCAGCTCCGCCGGGACAAGAGGGAATCCCGACGGGAATATAAACTCCTTTTGCTGGGTAAGAGACGGATCAAACGGTCTCTGTGACACCTCTATCAGAGGTCAGAGGTGGAACAAGTTTTCAGGACTTCCACTTAAGAAGCTGCATCCCGAAAAACGTTAGGTGGCCTCCTCAAGAGGGTCTTTGCATCTCGTCTGTTATATCAAATTAATTATTAAATTTGATACATCAAATGTCTTAACGATTTAAGAAAAAAATCTTGCATAAATATAACAGCCTTATGTTGAATATTTGTATTTACGGTTTTGACATATGAGGCAGCAAGTGCAGCTCTTAAATTCATGCAGAAAGAAAGCTGTGTCACAGAAGACTACTTGAATAAATACAGCCTACTTAGCATCTGTCTGCTCTTTGAATCAGACCCCTCAAAACATAGATGTAAACATGATTCAGTGCACTTGAGTGTGTTATGATGCCTTTGTAGCTGAGAGGAAGCAGATTATAAACAGTGGAGTAAGAGGTGAATCCTGAATGTGGACATTAAAACCTGAAAAATATAAGATATATATATATATATATAAAAATACATTGTAAACAGAAAAATCCCCAAAGTAAAATAAAAAACATGGAGGTGACGTGAATAATTCTATATACCACACAATTTACATGTTCAAAAGGGAGTAGGATGAAGTTTACATGCACGTCATTTACTACTGAACACTGTTCCTGTCATAGGGCGTGTGCATAGTTTGCTGTGTGAGGTGAGTTAAAGTGTAAAGACAATGCAAAATGCAGTTACAGTACGGGCAACCATGCAAAACGTACTCACAGTGGGAGTTTTAACTACTTTTAGCTACTACTGTATCTCAAATGGGGAAAAAAAGGGATTAACTACACAGATTTGTAGGATTGAAATATTGTGTGTACCAAATGAAGTGTATATACTTCATTTGTTGATAAGACATCAACATATGGCCTGACTGTAGTAGTTTAACATGGACCAAAGTCTATGTACATTAGTGGTTTGCGGTGACATTGATCAGTGGTTGCTGTATGCGTCTCATGAGACGTATTTTAAAAAAAGAACTGGTACTACAACAAAACTCATCACAGTTTAATCTTAAGGAGAGCAGCGAAAAAAGAGAAAACAGTTGACTGTTAACAGAGCCAACTGCCTCCAGTTCTTCAGAACTGCCCATCGACAGATCTGTGCAGTGTATCTGATAACAGCATTTTTCTTCTACACAACAGTAAGCAGTCCTCTGGTATACATTGCTGGTTCAGACAGGCATGACATGACACGAAGCTCAAATACTCACTCGTCAGTTTTTTTCCTTTTACGAAATAATAGCCTTGGGTCAACTAGTTTTGTAGCATTTTTGTGGTTAGCCACGAGCATGTTAGACTGTAGCTTCCTGACCCTAGTTTGCATTTATAATCTCTGCATGATTTGGAGACTTTATGAGGTATAAAGATGTGACAAATCTACATGTATTAGTAACATAATTGCTAACAGTTATACCTGGAAGTGTGATGAGTCCTCCCTCATCTATCTCACTTTAGTTGATGGTATACATTTTGTTTCAACTTCCTTTAGAATTGGCCCCATAAAATCCAGTATGGCATGGGCTCCACACACCGCTGTCATTTAATCTGTACAGAAAAGAAATATTAGTTGCAGTCCTCATCTGTATACTACAGGGCACCGGGTGCTTCATTAGTTCCTCCTTGCTCCTTTCTACTTTCAGAGCTGCTTTAATTCGTAGTGTCACAGATTCATTGAGGTGCTGGAAAAACGTAACATTTAACAGCAGAGATTTTGGTCCGTATTGACGTGTCAGCATCGCACAGCTGCTGAAGATTTGTTGGCTGCACGTCCTAAATGCAAATCCTCTGTTTCACCATATCCCAAAGGGCCATGCTGGATTGACATCTGGTGACTGTGACGCGTCATGTTCAGGAAACCAGAGCTTTGTGACACAGTGTTACTGTGCTGGAAGCAAGCATCATGAAAGGATGGACATGGTCAGCAACAATATGGCTTCATGTTGTGTCCATCAAATTCTGACCCTACCATCCGAATGTTGCGGCAGGAATTGAGACTCGTAAAGCTAGAAAACATTTTTCTGATTTTCTGTCTAATTTTGGTAAGTTCGTGGATGTGATATCCTCGGTTGCCGGTTCTTAGCTGACCGGAGCGGTTCTGGGTGTGGTCTTTGTAACAGCTCGAAGCAGTGTGGCCATTTTTCTCTGGCCTCTGACATCATCAATACCTTTTTTTTTCCAGAGGACTGCCGCAGACTGGATATTTTCTCTTGTTTGGGAAAATATCCTCTGTAAACCCTTGAGATGGCAGTGTGGGAAAATCCCAGCAGATCAACAGTTTCTCAAATACTTAGCCCATTTGTCACCAACAACCACGCTACATTCAAAGTCACTTCAATCACCCTTCTTCCCCAGTCGGCTGCTCAGTTTAAACTTCACCATTTTGTCTTGACTATGTTCTAAATGCTGTTCTTGCAACGTGATTGGCGGATCAGATGTTTGCATAAATAAGTAGTTGAACAGGTGTACTTAATAAGGTGCCACATTTAATTTGACTATTTGGCAAAGGATGTGTCATCAGTGATTAAGTTGAAGGTCTAAAGCAGTCAAGCATGGGTAGTCATGTTGAACGTGTCACCAGCCTTTTAGCTTCAGTAGACAGCACTCTGTATTTTAGCCCACGACCAGTTTCAGTCTGAGATTGGAACAGTGCACATCGCTTTAAGTACTCTCTAATAACATTTTAAAAGAAATACTGTTGCTTTCATTTGTGCACAGGGTTGTCTCACCGGTGTCATTTCTGCATTGTCAGCTACACGGGGAAATGCCGCAACTTCTAATAAATCTACCAGCCACCCATGAGATGACAAAACGTAACATTTGATGCAAGTTATGTCCAAGTTTACATAAGAGGACATCAGGATAATATATTATGATCATAACTACATTCGGGGCGACCGTGGTTCAGGGGGTTGGGAAGCTCATCTTGTAACCGGAAGGTTGCCGGGTCGATCCCCAGCTCTGTCTGTTCCTGGTCGTTGTGTCCTTGGGCAAGACACTTCACCTACCGCCTACTGGTGATGGCCAGAGGGGCCGAGTGGCACGATATGGCAGCCTCGCTTCTGTCAGTCTGCACCAAGGGCAGCTGTGGCTACAACTGTAGCTTCCCTCCACCAGTGTGTGAATGAATAGTGGAATTGTAAAGTGCTTTGAGGGTCTCGAAAAGCGCTATATAAATGCAATCCATTATTATTATTATTATTATTATTATTATTATTATTATTAAATAAATAAATGAAGCAATAAAATCAATCGCTCTGTATACCATCTGTTTAGTGATAACCTGACATAGTTTATTCCTCTGAGCTATAAAACCCCATCCAGTGTTGCTAAACAGGAGAGTCTGCATCCGTGCTGCTGGTGAGACCTCAGGCATAGTTGCTCCTTAAGCTAAATGCTAACATCAGCATGTTTTGATGCTCACAGCTATAAAGTTTGCAGTCCATTTGGTGATGTAATGATTATTATGCTGACTGCGTTAACATGCTAACATTTACTACCTTAAACTAAACTCAGAATACTGGGGAATGAACACCTGTTGTTAGGACCTTAAAGAAAACACTGAAAGTGTTGAAATTTTCATCTGGTATCAAAAAGTCAAGAGCTTATCAGTGTGACGCATAGTGATCCAAAAAGGAATTTCAATGTCAACAGACAGAAAGAGTGGGAGTTTTACAGTTAAAACTAGCTGATCGCTTACACACTGCACGAATATATATGTGAACGTTTTACAGAAACAATATAATTGAAATGGATGGATGTGTCAACAGGGTCAGCAGGAAAACGTAAAACAAGTTCTGACGTACCTGTATTAGTTAAATATTTCTGTCATTATTTTTTTGCGACAGATGTTATTTTATATATATATATATGTGTGTGTGTGTGTGTTTTATAGCCTTAAATCAATCAAAAATTTATACCTTGTTATTTTTTATTAAGCCAAAGGTCAGTGCTTAAATTATAATTACAAGTGATGTACTCATTAATGACTGAATATTTTTTTAAATTATTTCCTTTCAGAGTTATTTTATTTTTGTGATTTCTAATTCGTTTTTTTATTTCAATTTATTTTGACTTTTTGTTTTTAATCCAGTTTAGTTTCACTTACTTTCTACTGTTTTAAACGGTTTAGTTTCAGTTTAGTTTTTGTTAGTTTCAGTGTCAGATTTAGGCTTTTTAATTATTATTGTATGGAAGGCATATGTCGGAGGCACGATTTAGGAAAATTTATACTGGTGTTACAATAAAAACACAGAATATTTTGAAAGCAGTTGACTCACAATCCTGTGGAGTCTCAATAAGCATGTCCATCAATGCCTCATCAGCCAAGCTGAAATAACACCTTTTTAACAAACTAACAGATACTATACTTTTTACAAAATCTTATTTTATATAGTTTACATTTTTGCACAAGTCTAGTTTTAATTTTCACTTTTTTTAGGTAACTAAAATGTTTTCTTCAAATCTGCTTTAGTTTTCAGTTTTAGTTAACTATAATCACCTTGATCCTATAATATACTGAAAAAATGAATTCTGTATAATGAATAGTTATAGTTGAGGCACTTTTAGTTTAGTTGGACTTTAATTAAAAGAATTTTCCTTATATATGTTTAAAGAAGTTTTTATTTAAGTAAATAATCTAGATGCTTCTTCTACCACTATAAAAAAACAAGTTCTCAGACTTTAAGTTTTTTCTACCTGCTGTTGTGGTAAATAACATAATTGTGTCTCTTTGTGCTTAAATTGTAAGAAATAAAAAAAGTAAAAGTAAAATTACAGGAAGGGCTCAGGTAGCTTATTGATCGTCCTGTAATTATAAAAAAAATCATTTTGTAAAAACAACCAAGACAAAACAAAACAAAACAAAACAAAACATGTCTGTAATAGGTTTTTTCTGTAATAAATATTTCATATATATATTTTTTTAAAATCTGATTTTCCATGTGTTCTTATTGGATCAAGAATCACTTGAGGGGATGAAAATGACCTTTGGATTTACACAGTATCTGGATGTGATAAGGTATAGAGGGGAGGACAGGTGCATTGTATTGTTGGTATTTTGATGGGAATAAAGAATAAAGCTACATTTATGCCTCCTGTTGGATAGGAACTGGTGAAAGTGGCAAGAGCACGTTCATTAAACAAATGAGGATCATCCATGGCCGTGGATACTCTGATGAAGACAAGAGAGGCTTCAAACAGCTGGTGTACCAGAACATCTTCACAGCCATGCAGGCCATGATCCAGGCCATGAACGCACTGCAGATCCCCTACAAGTATGAGCACAACAAGGTAGGCCTGTTTCCTTTCTTCGCTGCTTTGCTCAGACAAATTGAGAAAGCGGTTTTTATCAGACACAGTCCCACAGAAGCATGCGGAAGGTTTACTGACAGAGCCTGCAGTGTGTATTACTGTGTATTTAGGGTGAAGCACTTCTGGTAATTTGCAACAGTGTTTAGTTTTGCAATCCTGCTGCCAGAGAGTTTTGTCTACTTACGGAGTGAGCTGTCGTTTTGAAGTATACAGAGTGTCACACTGCAAGCATGTAAAAACTGGTAGTCCTGAGCCAAAAACAAGTAAGAGATCAGGAATTCCCCATTATTCATACAGGAATCTGTTCCTGTCTTACAAACACCAGGGGCCCGTTCTTCGTACCTCGCTAAGTAAGTTAGCTGGATTTGATTGTTGACGATTTCGCGTGATCTTGGATCGTTCGGTTCCCCGAAGCTCATCCGGGACTTGCTGCCATAGCAACAGAGCCGTAACCGTAAACCTGCTCGGGAGCAGGTTTACTTTATGTAAACAGGATTAGATCGCGGCCACGCAGGTATGTCCGCTTCATTTATACGAAAGCAACAGCGATATTTTACCACTGTTTCACCATAAATAAATATTATCAATGTAACTAAAGATAATGCAGCACTTGATCCATTTATTGACGTCACACAGATACATACAGGTCATTTCCTAAAAAAGGGAAATGTACTATTAATCATCTTATTACATGTATGTGATTATTACAGATGTAATTCATATTTCAGAGTAGTAATTGGAAATTACTTCGTGTAATCAAGATGGGAGACCACGGCTATAAAAGCGAAGGTGGATTTGGGAAGTCTGTCGCAGTCATATCCTGTCCGTTTACGCGAGCCACCCATTGCGGAAGGTGCAAGATTGATAAGGAGAGTTTTCAGAATTCAGCGTATATTGCGGGATAGACAGGATCCTTTAGCTCAGCGCGACAGTGTGCTCATAGAGAGATATCGATTTTCCCGTGAGGGTATTATTCACTTAACCAACTTGTTGACGAGGGGGTGCAGGACCACCACCTGTCTTTTGTTGCTCTGCCCTTTTCTTGGTTGCTGTTATAAACAAACAGATTATTTCAGGGTCTCTTTTCAAGAGACGAAAAGCAATATAAGTGATAAATATTACCATTCTGTAGAATATTCTTATTTCACTTTTACTTGTTCCCATGTTCTAGTGGGTCCTGTTGTGGCTCTAATGTGTAAGGGGATATAATATAACATAATATAATATAATGTAATGTAATATAATATTGGATAATATAGTGTGATATAATAAATTTACCCTACAGCCTACTGGTGTTGGCCAGAGGGGCCGATGGCGCGATATGGCAGCCTGGCTTCTGTCAGTCTGCCCCAGGGCAGCTGTGGCTACAAGTGTAGCTGCCTCCACCAGTGTGTGAATGTGAGAGTGACTGAATAGTGGCATTGTAAAGCACTTTGGGTGCCTTGAAAAGCGCTATATAAATCCACTCCATTATTATTGTTATTATTGAATTACTTACGAGTTTAATTTGTCAGCAACTTTCTGCCAGCCCTCTCTCCTTGCTTTTGCAGCATTTGCAGTGTTCCCTTGCGTTCTGATTAAACTCTGAAACTCCTGAAATCCCTCACTCAAGAGTTCTTGCTCTGCTGCCGAAAAATACCGAGAGCACTCCTTCGACATTTTCGCCGACCAATCAGAGGGTTGCCGATCAATGTTTCCACTATCGATGCGTAGCCCCTTTTACGACACCCAGTGATCTCACATTACTTCATCCAGCTGTACTAATCGTCAACAGCAGGTGTGTTCGGGGAACCGGATTAGTGAGCTCACGGTTAGCGCGATGGTTTGGTCTTGGATGTGTCATTTGATCTTGGATGTAGTAAGCGACGTACGAAGAACGGGCCCCAGGTGCGTATTAATCACAAAAACGTGCTAGCTCACACACAGAGACTACATTAGGTAAAGCTCCAGGTTAGGATGCAATCCAGGAGAGCCTATGTCAGTGATCATCTGAGTCAGCATGTGAGTTATATTTTTTCTTTCCTGTAGTGTTGGTGGTGTTCTGTAAAAGCTCACAGGATGGCACTGTTTGTATGCAGTTGGTTTGCATAAATCAGCAGTGAAACACAGAGAGACCGTAGGTCAGTGAGGGCAAGACATCCCTCGCTGTGTCTGAAATAAGTGCGTTTATTCATCAAATCAACTACACTGTTCACAAACTATGCTGATCACAAAAAAGTGCATTAGACTCCTGTCTGGAAACCAAATTTATCGCTCATTATTGAATAAACTATTGACTGTCTGTTTGAATAATTTAGCGAGCGGTGATATCAGGCACTCAGTATATCAGTTCACTAAACCTCTTCCCTGAATGGTGAAATCGTAGCTTAGAATCTATAGTAATGCACAGAAGGCCCATCCAAAGATTTGAGTCCTCGTATAACCTCTCTGAAACAAAAAGAAAACAAAGCAAAAACAAAACCAAAAGAACAATTGAACGAGTTGGATTAAATTTATATGCTCACAAAAAAGCCTGCTGGGGTAACTAGCTTTTTGCTTGCTTTCACCAGAAGGAGAACATCTTAACTTAGTGAAGCTTGCTCCTACTGTTTGCTTCACTAAACACACAGGTTAGACTTTTATTCTGAAAGCATTTTCTCATATAAAGTCAAAAGTGATAGTTTTAGTTAACTTTTTATGTAAGAGGTTTACACAAAAAGTCACACCTCCTTGTGATTACTGTGGTCACTAGCACGGTGTAATGCTTGCTTGTGGCTGTTATGGATGACACTGACCTGTCTGCAAACACTTGCTAATTAAACACTGAACTGTAGCGAAACTTGAAAAAGTGAGACACAAACCACAAAGATGTTTTGCTGGCAACCAGTAAGGTGGACACAAGGCAGTTGCCAACCTCTCTCTAGACTCATGTGACTGCCTTAATGATACTTTCATAACTGCGGCTAGCTAGCTCTATACTGGAATATACTGTAAGAAGAATACTCAGTGGTATTTCTATGATTGTGTTTTTGAGTCTTAAATAAGAAATCTGCCTCTGAGTAGCTCTATAAAAAATGAAGTAGACACTGGAAGTGACGTGATTATTTGAGGCGCGGCACATAAAACAGTGGCAGCTGTTGAGTGATGGAGGCGAGTAAGTTACATTGTATTAGTGGTGTGGAATTAAAAGCTGGAACAATCTTTTAGTAAAATGCTAAGATTTTTTGATTTCTATTAGGTGGTCAGTGACTGCAGGGGGAAGAAAATGTAAAATAGAAAAAGAAAAACAGGACCATCAAAGAATGGGAGTATATTTTGAAGCAGGAGCATTTTAGTTAGCATGAAAAAACAAAAACAAAAAATCAAACAAAGTGGAAAATCCCTTCCAAAGACTTCTGCATTATGAAAAATATATGACTCAACAAACAGATATCTGTTCTTCAGTGTTACCTTCATTGGAGCGTTGCAGTGTAATCAGCCGGTTCGATTCATATATTTCATAACACTGGAATTTCATTAATGATGGGTTTTGATTCTCATGTTTACTATTGCTTCAGATTGCTGAACTGCTGCCCTTCTGTGCTTCCTGTTGAAAAAATCTGATATGGGGGCATGCAAATGCTTTAGCCTTCCCACGGCTAGTACTGCCTCTGCAAGCTGCTTTGCAACCCATATCTACCCCAGCTCCTTTCATGTTGTGTCTGATTTCTTCAGTGTCATTTCCGTTTTCACTGATGGCTGCCGTATAACATACTGGTACCGCTTCTCTCCCACAACAATGCCATGCAAACCAATGCACTAAATTCCTGCAGATGGGGTTAACACGCTTGACTGCTAGGTTGAGAATGACGATTTCTAAACAACAGCTGTTGATAACATACTCAAGAAAAACCACCACACAGATACCTTCAAATCAGATTTATTGTTTTATGTTTGGAAGCTCAGAGATTACTTATTGGTTTTTAAAGACCCCCTGTGACAGTAGTTTAAACAGGGCTTAATTTCATCATGTCTGCTGGAGACTATCAAAAAGTTCTCTTTTACAGTGGGGGAAATAAATATTTGATTGCCTGCTGAATTTGAAAGTTTGCTCACATCACCAGGCGTGTACACACCTCAGGGGGGAGTTTGGCCCGCTCCTCTTTGCCGAAACTCTCGAAATCCGTTAGGTTTCTTATTTTTATTCTTGGCTCTTTGATACTGCCCAAAGTGGTAAAATGGAGGGAACTGATTCTCTGGAAAGTTGCGCTTCATACACATAAGGAGTTCAAAAAGGACGATCCGTAGTTGATTGATTGACCGTACGTGGCACACAGCCATTCCTGCTGCGTTGTAGGGGATCAAATACTTATTTCACTCAATGACAAGAAAATCTACTTATAGCTTTTACGTAATGTGGTTTGGTTGATATTCTGCCTCTATTAAAATGAAATTATCATAAAAATATAAACTTTTCATTTCTTTGGAACAATTATTTCCCCCACTGTATCGAAATGATGTGCTTATATGTTGAACAGTTAGTTTCAGTAAATGATTGGTAGTATGAATCAGAATCTTAATTCCATCTTGTTTGGTATTTGTTATCTTGGTAAACCGGATGACATCACTCCTTCCTTCCAGCACTGGGACTGATTCGTCACCTATAATGCTGCGGTGACAGTTGCGCAAGAGATGCTTCCTATAAATAACACAATATTAAAGTAATTATTCTTTCTGAAGTTGTCGCTAATATTAATGTGTTATTGTGATGCTCAGGCCAACGCCACAACTGTCAATAAGGCTGATGTGGAAAAGGTGGTAACATTAACCAACCCATACATTGATGCCTTGAAGAGCTTGTGGAGCGACCCGGGAATTCAGGAATGTTACAATCGGAAGCGGGAATACCAGCTCTCAGACTCAGCCAAATAGTGAGTGTAAACAGAAGAATAACTCCTCACACACTGTCTAATAATTTCCTGTGTTTCATCTGCCAGCCGTTTTTTTAATGCACCAAGGACACAGAGGCTTAGTAGTTTTTCCATTTAAGGTTGTTAAAAAGAAACGCATTTAAATTCTAAATAATTCATTGCAGCTACATGGCTGAAACAGATACAGCCATGACTTAAATAATTCAAAATAAATGTCTTCCTTCTCTCCCTCTCTGTTCTGCTTCTTCATCAGTCTTTCTGTCAGCAGCTTTCATTTTCATTTCTTAACACTGCATTATCCTCCCCCTGTGCTATTAGCTATCTGGATGACTTGGATCGAATCTCTGATACTGGGTATCTGCCAACTCAGCAAGATGTGCTGAGGGTGAGGGTGCCCACAACCGGTATCATAGAGTACCCTTTTGACCTGGAGGGTGTGGTGTTCAGGTGAGTGGTTTTTTTTTCTTTCTTTTGTTGGTGTCCCCCACAAATACTATTAAAAATAATGCAACATTCCTTAAAAGCAGATAACATAATTCGAGGTATTACAGGGATCGATACATTTATATCTTATATATATAAAGATCCAGTAACCTGTTTTAAAATCTTCTACCCTTCTACCTCCCGAGTACAATGTCTATTGTGTGTATACATCATTATGGTGCATTCACTGCTAGCGAATGGCCATCCTGTTTTTTTTTCTTTTTACTTGTAACCTCTCTGGTAACCAGATACCTGCAAAAACAATGACATTGTCCCTGATGACACCTAGTGTTATCAGGTAACATAAGCACATAAGCAACTAGGGCTGTGCAATATGACCAAAATCTCATATCCCGATATAAGAATTCTATCTTCCCGATAACGATATAAATCACAAAAATGTAACATTTTCTGTAAATTCTGTGAATCTCGGGCAGCTCGTCTTGCGGGAAGTGTTTCCAGCTGCGCGTCATGTAGCTGGAGTCGAGTGTTTTAACCGATGCATGAAACGATACATTTTTAGACATAAGTTGTAAAGGCCGCCGTTTTCTTTGTGAGTATTTATTACACAGCGTGCTGCGGGGAAAAGCCTGTTCTAACGTTTGAGTCTAAGGTTTATTTTTTAGCACCTGGCGGCTCTTTTTTAATTCTCATCCGTAAATAATCTACTCTTTCACGTGATTCTGTTTATTTTGAAAAGTCTCAACAGGATCTTGAGCTTTATTGTGAAAGGTTTATGTGGAACATAAACAAGCGGACACGCGATGCTGTTACCGTCGTTGTTGCTAACCACAACGCATAAAAACAGTGTGGTTATATTAAATATAAGAGAAAGAGAGAACTTTAAGAAATTAATATAGCCACTACAGTGACCATCAAAACGATGAAAAAATGTTGCCGTAAACAGTTTATTTTGCGAAACAAACGATAGCGTAAAATGAAACAATAGACGTTTTTATATCGTCATCCGATATATATCGTTATATCGAACAGCCCTATAAGCAACACTTTCACCTGTTCGCCCTTGGACTGCAGTTATCATTGCGTCCCTAAATATAATTTGTTCATCAAGTCTGCCATCCTGGGCGGCTACGTATAGCAAGAGCAGACAGATCACACAGAGCAGTTCTGCATGAAGAGTGTGTTAAATTGATTTCATAGTTATATAGCAAACAAAATGTTTGTTAATTAGAAAACTAAATATCATTTTAACGCTAAAAATAGTGACGTTTAACTGTGTCGATAATTAGTCAAACTTTGTGAGAAGGCCCGACCAACTTTAAAATGATCTCTCAAAGCCACCTACTGTGTGTTAGGTAACTGGACACTGAGATGTTAATTTTCAGGAAGCCCATTAAAATGTAACGCACATTAGAGTTCACATTAGAATTAGAAAGAAACATCCTGTTTGAACTGACCAATTTTAGACTATGTCGCTGTGACAGCTGGCCACTGATTATATTAGCTGCTGTTTGACTGGTTCCCCCAGTTTGACTGGTTTTACCTCTTTAATATAACAGTTCATGTACTTTACATTGCTGTCTCCGGTCCTGTTATCATTTTTAAGAAACATCATTTGTATCATTTATGTTACCTTAATATTTTTCACCGGTTTAAACCTGTGACTGTAGGATGGTGGATGTGGGTGGTCAGCGTTCAGAGAGGAGGAAATGGATCCACTGTTTTGAAAATGTCACTTCCATCATGTTCCTGGTGGCACTTAGTGAGTACGATCAGGTCCTCGCTGAGTCTTCCAATGAGGTAAAAATCAGACTTAAAAATACTAATCTAATATATATATATATATATATATATATATATATATATATATATATATATATATATATATATATATATATATATATATATATACATACACGTTTCTTACATGGGAAAAGACAGTAGCTTGCTTTGGGATAAAAAAACACCCAACTCACTGGATAGGACACAAAGGGACTTTGTTTCCTTTGTTTAAGGCCAAACCTGTTAGGTGGAAATGATGACCTAGATTTCTGCAGAGTCCAGCTCCTCTCTCTCTCTCTCTTTGTCTCTCTGTTTCTCTTTCTCTCACTTTCTGGCCATATTGATTAACCTCATCTCAGCCCTCCTTTGTGGCAGTGCTCATAGTTCAACTGCAGGGGGAGCTCTAAAGTCACTTTAGCCCAACAAAGGGCACCTTTTAGTGAGGCCTGTTCACTTGATGAGATTACAGCCAATTGAATTTGCTCACACAGGCAATCACTGGTGAAGTACTGCTGTTCTTCAGCAGGGATTCACGTCTGTTGTGTTTGCTCCCTTTCATTCTTTATTTATTTATATGTTTGTTTTTTTTCACAGAACCGAATGGAAGAAAGCATGGCCTTGTTCAAGACAATCATAAGCTACAAGTGGTTCGAAGAATCCTCGATCATCTTGTTCCTCAACAAGATAGATTTACTCGAGGAAAAAATCATGTATTCACATTTGGTTGACTACTTCCCTGAGTACGACGGTAAGGGGAACTAGCGCACTCGCTGCAAAGAACATTTGAATAGAACATGATAATATGAGCATCTTGGTCCATTCGTTTTTGCTGATTCACTGTGTCAAATAACAAAGTCTTTCTCTTACAATCACCAACAACACACTCACTCCTTTTTACAGTTCGCTGGCATTAACTACTAAATGCTACTGGTTATACCAGACCAAACACGAGTGTACCAGTTTGTTTTCCGCTGATAAAAATGATATGCTTTGCCTGTGAATTCAGATTTCTATTTCTTCATGGAAATGCATGAATCTAACTTACAATTTTTCACTTTTACACAACTACTAAAATATTCCTGTGCTGTTTTCTTCTTCTAGGTCCTCCACAGGACGTCGACGCGGGAAAAGCATTCATATTAGACATGTTTGTCAGTCTTAACCCAGATGAGAAAAAAATCATCTACTCCCATTTCACGTGCGCCACAGACACAGACAACGTCCGGTTTGTCTTCTGCGTGGTGAAGGACCACATCTTGCAGGGCCACCTGGATGCCTACAACTTGGTCTAAAAGTGTGGCGGTCTTGTTCTTCTTCTTTTTGCTGTAACTCAATCGGCTTTGTACACCTGGCAGCCGGGAGAGCTCCTCTGTGGTTCTGTTTGCTTCACGCTGCTGTTGAACTCTTAAATCCAAAAACAGGAAACGGAGAAGTAACGCGGCTTGTCGTCAAATGGCTCCACTACTTATGTATTTGAAATTTTCTAGTTACACTCTTTAAAGTGGATGTCTTCAGCTATTATGAAGTGTGACGTTGAAAGCGTTGCCTTAGCGAGGAGCCTATTATAGTAAACACTGAATTTTATGGAGTGCTTTGTGTAGCAGTGTAAAATATTTCAGTGTCCTCAAGAGCCTCAGAGGACTTGTAATGTACTGAGTCTCTGCTTCAGGATATCTGTGGAAGTGAATGCAGACTAACTGCAATGCAGCACCTCACATCACTAATCCAAGTTTGTCATGGTTTGTTTTTCAAGCTAAAAAGTGTTCGAAGCATCTGAATGCTTAGGTTGTGTCTTGACTTAAAGGGAACTAGTCGTAATCAACACTAATGACACACTGACCTTATTTACCACTGTTACTTGCACATTGTATATTTTGTAGCGGTGGTTGTGTCGTACTTGCTCCAGTTTTCAAATTTCAATTCACTCGATGCGCCTCACGTTTGTACGGTGTCCCAGAGAGGTCAAACGCTGCAACTTCAGAACTGCGCTGCGACTTAAAAACACCAACAAACCGAAAATTTCTCCAAATGCACACAAAACACATTGGAAATGAAAAAACAAAGCAAAACACAGAAGCCGAATAAAACACAGTCGAAGTTAAATCAGAGCAACAAAACAGGTGTTTTTGGGGGAGGCGTTTATTCGAAGGACCAGCTGCGAAACATTGTAGGCTTAAAAGGAGCACACGACTCATCCACGTTGTGAGGGAGAAAAACATGCAGTGTTTTCATATGATTCATGTAATACTGCAGATAGATGTTTGCTATTAGCCATTTAGCACTAGATTGTTGCCACTTCAGGTGTTTGGTGACATACCTCACCAATAACACTTTTGGGTTTTGTGTGTTTTTCTACTACTGTTGTGTTTTATTCAAGTTCTGTTGTCCTTTGTGTGCTTTTTCAACATTTTTCTATTTGCTGGTATTTCTTTAGTTTGCAGTTCCTTTGACCTCTCAGGGCCACCGTACATTGTCTGCATTGACCCTTTTAAGCCACTTTTTTTGAGCACGGCATACTTTTTGTTTTTTGTTTTCTAATTCTAAACATTTCAAAGTGATAGTCACATTTATTTCTTGTGTCAGTTGTACGCTTGAATAGCACGTTTCTTCAGTTCAAAGACTGTTTGATTGGATTTTTAAGTATATTTCTTGCTTTGCTCAAAAGGCTTTACAACTTCCCCTTTTATTTATCTAAAGGCATAGTGTACATATTGCATGGTTGGGTAATCTCCCACTGTGGTTATTTTTCTGTCTTTTTACTCACATCACGGTCAGTGTTGAAACTGCTAAAGGGAGAACTTTTAAATGTTAAATCATCTCTGACGCTTTAGAGATGGTCTATTCGCAGGCATAAAGAAAAAGCTCATGAGAGTGTATCCGTAGCACTATTGTTCACAGAACCCTCTTCACAGGCTAATGTGTACCATTTTATTTATTGGTATATTTCACTATGACTGTAATATGTGAATGCAGTCTTTTTAAATGCGATTGGATAAATAAACAATCTGTTCATTTTAGGTTTTCAGTCTTTGTCTGTGTTTGCAAATCAGCTCCGGCACACTGATGGTTTGCCATTCAAGTGTTTGTCTTCTTGGCTGCTTGAAGAGCTCATCTGGAGCAGTCTAAGTCCTAAAATCCTCCTCTGTGATACATCCATCTGGCTGGAGCCTACAGCATTAGGTCCATATTTTTAGTCTTGTATGCAGGGATATAGAGTGTGGCAAAGAACCAATATTTTTGGAGGACACTCAAAGTAATGTGGCAGTTGTATGTGACACAAGGATAGATTAAAAGTGAGGTGGCTGCTGGGCACCAAATCCTTAGTGGTCTGTTCTACATGCAGTCAATTCAACCCCACATCGAACATGAATTAAAAACCGTTATCCTACATTTCACCTAAAACATCATCAAGTCAAAATAATGAGCCCAAGGACTGTAGCTAAGGAAAGATTTGAAAGATTTCCCAGTAAAAATCTCCACATTTAAAAATGCGAATGATTCACAGCTGATTTCCACTAATTTTACTTTTTTGTTTACCTGTTTTAACATTAATAATAAATAAGTCACAGCATCATTAGGCCAATCATGGCTGCGTGACCTTAATAAAAGACATACATGTAGAGTTAGGTGTCCATTGTATATTATGCTGAGGTAGAAGTTGACAGTTGTATTTATTTATTTATTTATTAATTATCACCAGGCAAAATTTCAACCACCACTTTAGATTTGAAAGCAAACAGTGAAGATGTGACTGGGGTGCAGACTTCCAGCTATATTTAAGGGGCTTGATATGATCTGTTTAGGAATTAAAGCCATTTTTACACTATTTCCCCATTTTCAGAGGGTTAAAAGGGATTTAGCCAATTGGCTGATAGTATATTTAATAATATAGAGCTTTTCTATACTAGATGAGCATTCAAAGCACTTTATACATGTCATTCATCCATTCATGCAAGTAAGTGCTTTCTATCTAACATTAATATGCCGAAGGATACTTTGGCGTGCAGACAAGAGCAGCCAGGCCTCATCCCAGCAACTGATTACTCCCTGAGCCACAGTCACAATAATATATTTATTCAAATATAATATTATTGTATAATGAGATAACATATACAGCTTCATAATCGTGGAGGCCTGTTCCCTTGCTATTTCATGACAAATTAAACAGATGAAATATCAAGAGCTGATTTCCTTTGTTGGGCGTGCAATATGGGATTCAGAGAGATGTGAAAAGATTTGTTAGGGTGGAAGTAAAAAAAAAACAAAAAACTAACAAAATGGCAAAGTCTATGGCCAAATCCACAATCAACTACATAAAATGAAGGAAAGCACTGGCTCAGCAACACCAAAAAGTTGGAAGATGATGGAACTGAAGCACATAATGACAGCATTATTTCCATAGTTAAGGGGAAAAAAAGATGAGTGGATGACGGAGTGGGTGCAGTTTTCTCTGTGGTGGGGTCGGGTGGGCTGTCCCGGGTTCTGTGGGGCCAGGCGGCGCTGCCGAACTGGGCCCCGGTCCGGATGGGCCCGGGCCCCCTTTCCCTGGCGGGTTGCAGAGTGTGGGGGTGCCTACTGGGGTCGGCGAGGGAGCCGGCCCCAGGGAGGGGTCACTTGCCCCTCCCTTCCTTCCCTCCCCACCTCCAGCTGCCTCCCTCTTCCTGCTCCACCACAATCACCCACACATGCAGGGCCTTGGGGTAAAGGTGTGTGCAGGGGAGGCATCCCCCCCCTCTGTCCCCTTCCGGCTGCCTGTGCCTCAATTTTATCTCACAACTTAGACATTCACATTACTCACACTCTCATAACACATACATATAGGACCTTGGACCTTGCACGCTACACGGAATCCAAAGTACCATCAGGGTGTACACCTCACCCCTGGTGTCGTTGCCCACCTCTCAATTTTAAATACATGTAGACATTGAGGGCTATCAGGGGGGGCTATGCGCTTACCTGCTGCTCTCTGGCAGGTAGCTCCCTGCCCTCCTGGGTTTTAAATGCACCTTAGAACACACATGCATCAAAACTACATATGAGCGGGCGGAGGGAGGTTTGGAGTCTTCACACACCCCCGTTCTCTGCGACCTGCTGGAGCGGGGGGGTTGGGAGGAGGAGTTGGCCATCCGATTGGGGTCTGGAATATGGGGGCTCCCTGCTGCTGCCGAGTCGAGGCGGTCTGCATCTCCCCTCCGCAGGGAAAAGGGTAACACTACCTGGGTCTGGGTGCAGTTTCCCCAGGGGCAAGGGTACCTAGATGTGGGGCTTAGAGTACGCTTGGGAAGTGTGATCGTGTGTACAGCGTCTCTTTATGTCTGTCTCCACGTTGGGTGAGTGTGGAGTAAGTGCATATGAGAGCATGAGGGTGGGAATGGATGTTTGTATCTGTGTGTGCCTGTTTGTCTGTGTCTATATGTCAGGTTGGGTATCAGACGCCACCTCTCTGGGGATCTCAGGCCCTCCAAGGTATAGAGGCCTATCTCCCCCCACCACTTCCCTCAGACATCGGTGCGTTGGTGGTTCTTTGTGTCCAGGGGTGGACTGGCTCACTCCTGGTGGCTGCTTGTTGGGGCCTGGAGCCTGGGGCTTGCTCGGGCCACTTCGGGGGTGGGGTGCCCTCGGCTTCTCGGCCTGGGGCTCGGTCTCTCTGGCACAGCTGGGTGCCGGCGGAGCTCACGGGCACGTCACTGCAACCCCCCCTGGATTCTGCTCCGCGGCTGCTGAGTGAGCCCTCATCTGGGACTCTCCTCAGCTCTTTCTGGGACAGTGGCGCGGCTGCCCCTCTGTTGGTCTTCCTTGGTCTCTTGTGTTCTGGGGGCCTCTGGATGTCTGGAGTCTTGATCTCCTCCATACCTGCTTCATGCCCTGGAGGACGGGGCTGTGGCTCCCCACACCCTCTAACAGATCATTACATGAAGGAACCTTTTAATACAAGCGCGTTCATGCTCACAGGTGTACACACGGGTGCTCACACACACAAACTACACCCTTTTTGGCTCCTACCTCAAAGCACACTGTGTGCTGTCGATTTTACGTGCTGCACAATAATGTTTAATATTTCGTATTTACTGTTATATTCACATAGATCATCATGATGTTGTTTATTTTTCTTCTGCTTGTTTTCTCTTTTTTCTTTCTCAACAGGTGATCCAGGTGATTGATTTATGTATTTTTTGTCTGCTTATTTTGTTGGTTTTTGTTTTTTGCCCTTTATCCCCGTCCCTCTTCCCCGCTGTTTTTCTTTCCCTCTTTCTTTCTCCCCTTTCTTTTCCCCATGGTCTGTCCCGTATTTAGCAAGTGAAAATAAAATAAAATAAAGAATAAAAGGTGAATCAAATAGACCATTACGGCAAGGCTGGGTTGGTCCATTTGGTAAAGTAAATCCGTTAGGCATCTTTCTTCACCTTTAGACAATAATTCTAATGGCAAAAGAGCCAAACAGGACAGGCAAAAAAAACAACAAAAAACTTCATAATTTCTAGCCAAAGTAAGAGAACTCACAAGGAGGTAGGTGTATCGTTGGTAAATAGACTGGTACTTACATAGCACCCTTCCACTCAAGTTGAGCACTGAGTGCACTTTTTACTGTAAATCTCATTCACCTAGTTATTTATGCAGTGCTTTTATCTATGCTGAGCACTTTGTCTAACATTTGAAAACTCACTAACACTCTGTATGCAACTCGGGGTTCAGTATCTTGCCAAGCATGCTTCAACATACAGACTAGAGAAGCCAGGGATTCAGCCACTGAACTTCCAGTTCATAGGTCAGCCCTGTTGTCAGCAGCCGAAAGATGCCTTCATGAATGCAAACGAACAGGGTTTATGAGACGGTGCAGATTACCCTTTTACACTGAGTAAAAGGAAAAGCCACATTAGACTTTGGCAATATCAGTGACACGTAGCATCACCTTTCGTTAGGCTTAAAGTAGATGACAAATTTTATGAATCATTACAGCACCAAGATACAACTTCATTTATCTATTTATTTCAGGCCAGATAGAGAAATAAAGAGAAGGCCATTGTAGAAAGGCACTACTTTAGTGTATCCTCCAATAATGCTGAGCTCAGATTAATGGGAAACATTTTGACCGGTTTTTTCTTGGCTCATGCTCCGCAATAAGTTTCACGAAATTCTGCCTTTTGTAAATTAATCAAATTGCGTTAAGCCTCAACATGAAGCACTAGTTCTCAGAAATAAACTAGTCATTAATAATAGTTTCATTATTTATCATGTTGAATAAAGTAATGCAAATCCCCAAACTTTAAATATTCTGTTATGAAATAAAATGACTCACTCCAAATATCCTACAACCATGTGTTGTGGATAGTCCCTGCAGAGGCTAAGCCTACACTTTAAGCCACTGAGGTGTTGGTTGACGGGGGTGATGCGATGCCACTGTTATGAATGAAATCTGTTACAGTCCTATAACTCCAGCCGTACGTATCTTGTCCATTTAACATATTTATTCTTCTTCCTTCAGTTGTATTTATCATTCCACAGTTCTCTTTATCCAACCGGTCACAAAGTGATTGTGCCTCCCGAACAACAACACCTGGTGCTGATTACGTGTGTCTACCTTCACATTCACATGAACACATCATACCGTAAAGCAATAAAGGTGACCCCTAGCGGCACACATAAGGTAACAACTCAAAAAATGGCTCCTACAGTCCCTTTTTTCACATCGCAGTCATGTTTTAGGAGGAAAGCCAAAAAAAAAAAAAAAAAAAAAAGAAAGAAAAAAAAAGATAAAAGGTCTGATTGTCTGATTCCACTTTGGGAAAGTCCTGCTATTGTATGTGCAGGTTCCCTGCCATGTGTTTACTCATTGTCTTAAGCAGACTGTGCTTTTCTTAGTGTCATCCATGGAAAAAACACAGTAACCACGTTTGGTGATCTTATTGAAAGCACAGCATGAATCAGCCTCGACACAGTTACACCTATAGTATCATATTTGATACATAGAGTAGGCTATTTGGGGAGTTTTTTGAGACTTCATCGTCATTTCATCAAAAAATGCACTATATATTTATAAGCTATTAAAAAATAGAAATAATTTTTTATAGATATGAACTGTTTTTATTTAAACAAATTTGTCAGATAGCTCAATGTGGTTAAAAAAAATACAATTTACTGGCAATTTTTTCATATTTCAGGGTTTAACTGGTTAAATCATGATAAACACTTTAACGTGTGTTTGAGACAAAGCGTCACAAAGTTCACCTGTGAACCTTGATCTTGTTGGATTTAATGCTTTCGGGTACTTTACCGTCACTCTGGCACGAAGTTGCCGTATTTTCCTCTCTTGCCTCCCAGTTGGACTTTCCAACTTTTCAGCAGGCTCCTGAGAGTATGGACGTGTATTGTAAGTAGGTGCACAGGGACAGAGTGGATAAACTTGCCTTTCAGTCAGAGCCCGCCTCTCCTGCACGGCAGGAATGTGAAATGCACCTGAACTGGATCCCCCAGCAGGAAGAATGATTGCAGAAAGTTCACCTGTTCCGAGACGTAACTTTTCTTGGCAAGTCTGACAAGAACAAGAAAGAAAGAAAGAAAAGAAAAAAATCTGTATAAATTTTACAAAGTTGCTGTCTGTAGCTGAACCGGGAGCAGCAGGTAAACTAGGATAACAATGGGTGAGTGCTGCCTGTCTCCAGAGGACGAGGAGAGACTGAGGATACACAGAGAAATAGAGAGACAGCTTCGACGGGACAAGTTAACGTCTAAACGGGAGCTGAAGCTGCTGCTTTTAGGTGAGAGCTCAGTGTTTAACTAACACACGTCCACAGTGGAACTTTGGAACATAATGAACAGATATGTCTTCAGTAACAAAGAAACTTTAAATAAGTTTAGTTAGTTTGATTTTTTCTGTTTTTTTTTTTACAGTGTACACTTGTTAGATTTGTGGCTAACTGTTATTATTACAGGGTTTCTGATCATAGCAGTGAACGTTTGAGTTATATTTCTGAGGCTTATGCGATTTAACAGCTCAACAGAAACAACCTTTAGCGTCAAAGGAATTCCCTGTGATGATTCATTCATCCACCCAGAAACTCTCATACAACCTGGACATTGTGTGCTATATAAAACAATAATAACGTTCACATTCCAGTTTAATCTGTATTTAAGGGAGTGAAATGCTGAATTAGACTAACCAGAACAGGTTTTTCTTAATGTGGAGTGTAATTATATGTCTGTATCTCGTTTTTCCTTCTTTTTTTTAAAAAAAAAAAACACGTTTAAGGTCTCTCTTTGAACTAGAGATCTCGAGCTCAATGAGACCTGTTTAAATAAAGAATTACATAATAATAATAATATACAGGAAAATAGCCTTCCATTTACAGCCCCACAGTGAGTAGAGTTTGGTTTCTGCTTATGTTCTGGCGTGGATATCCTCAGTATTTGAACTGTAGACTATCTTAGTTTATCGTAGTAGGCTACTGGTATGCTAGCATGTGATAGTTAGCATTAAAACAAAGTCCTTAGACTGAGAATAATGCAGCCTATAATACAGAATAAAATGTTATCTGATGACGATGCTCTATATTTACAGTATCTGTATTTATAAAGCACTTTTCAAAGTAAAGTTTCAAAGTGCTGAATATTAATAAAACCAACAAATAAAAAATAAAAGTTAAAAATAAATGCGTTGGAAACTAAAACAATTTAAAATGATCTCAATATGATTATAAAATAATTATATAAATTATATTACATGTCTGTCAAAGCACTTCCCTGAAAACATCAGAAACAAAACGACCAAAGTCATAGAATTCCTCCACTATGGAGCAGGAATGTTTGGATCATATTCCATGTCATTCCATCTGATTATTGTGGAAATCACCACAAAAACCAAATGCTTGGCTTGTAGTGTAGTTTTGCCCTCCTAAATTGACGGGAAACTAACATCGGAGGTATGGAATAAGGTGAATCAGGTGCAAATACCAATGTTTTCTGGATCAATAGATAACAAAGCTTTGGTATGTGTTTTACGCTGTGCTGTCACCTCACGCCAGTTACAGCTTACTCCTCGCATTCTTCACATAGTGATGTTCTGATGAATCTCTCAGATAGCCTTAATCATTTGCAGTCTCCTCTTAAAAATGAAACCATACTGCTGCTTCATTAGTACAAAGTATTCAGGTTTCATATTTTGACAGCCACGGTGACCTCATTAAATGACATGTGGTCTGTTTTCTCCAGAACCAAAACGGCCAAGCAGGCCACTTTTCAAAGCTTGACTGTTGATTATGTTGGAAACAATACATTAGACATTAGGGATTTGTTTAAAGGTCAGCGCTACTTTAAACTTCAACTTGAGTTGTTTGGAGAACAATATCCCCCTGTAAAGGTCAGACTAATGGTTAACATTTCTAGGCGTTTTGGGCCCTAAGCTGACACCCTTATCAAGAGTAATTTACAACTAGAAGGCAGGAAGCAGATCACTGTTTCAGTCAAGGACACATCGCTGTTGATAGGCACGTTGAGTTGCAGGAATCTGGCAAAGACTTTCTGTCCCAAAATAGTATTCAGCACATTGTTATGTGCAGAATAAAAAGTAAGTGCATATTTAATTCATAATGTTTATAGCCTTTTTGTTTTCTTTTCAACTTAATTCTCCATCTGCTGTCATGCTTTTTTGTAGTGCAAAAGCAGTGAGATGAAAATAAAACCGAGCGTATGGGCATAATGTTCAACTCCTATATGCTGTGCTAAATCAGAGTAATCATGTTGGTGATGGGGGGATACAAATGAATGAAGAAACGCACAATACACATACACACACACCCAGGCTTGATTGAAAAAAAAGGTCTTCTAACCTGGAAACCTTACTTTCTGGAAATATTATAACGCTTCAGAGATTGCAATTTTTTTTTGTTGTTTTGTTGCCAAACTCCTGTTGAGCTGCAGCTGATTGATGTTGAGATTATTTCTTTTTTTTGAGCGCATGCCACAGATGTCCTATTTCTGGCATTGCTTTGATCTTATTCCATTTTTCATCCTTCGGTTTCATTCATCTCGTTTGCCCAGGGACTGGTGAAAGTGGGAAGAGTACTTTCATCAAACAGATGAGGATCATCCATGGCAAAGGATACAATGACACTGACAGGAAAGGCTTCACTCGTGTGGTGTATCAGAACATCATAGCGGGCATCCAGGCGATGATCAACGCCATGGAGACTCTTCACATTGACTACCTCCATGACCAGAACATTGTGAGAAACCAAGCATTTAAACTTTTATGTGGCGTTTGAGAAAGCTTGCCGTACCAGTTACATTGAGAAAAACAAATTAGAAATAATACTAGTATTGTAACATGCAGGCTATATAAATAGACAGTTTTCCACTGCAGGAACTTGTGAGTTGCTTTTGGGGCCTGCACCTTTGTGTGTGCATTCTGACCACAAGGTGAACCTCCTGTAAGGCCTCACTCAGGGTTGTAAGCGGCCACTTTAGGATAGGTTCTTCAAAGTGGTTGAAAAAAAATTCTGATAGTGTTAGTTTTTGATAAACTAACAATCTAAATGTCACTATCAGTGATTTAAAATCCACACAGCCCGATTTGCCGCAGTGGACAGACAACAAATTCTGACCAGCTGAGCTATTTTCGATATTAAATTCTGTTTGTTCAGTGGCAAATCACAACACGTGGGAGTTTTTTGGGGAGGGCGAGGTGGGGGTCTTCTGTTAAACCTCAAGAATCAGACTCAGGGTGGGCGGCCATCTGCCTAGAAACAGTTGGTGTGTGAAAAAAAACAAAACAAGATATGAGCAATGAAGAACAAAAACACTCAGTGACTGTGTGGCTCATAATAGAAACATCTGGAGGACAAGATACCAGTAAATACATGGATCCAAAAAGGGGGGGAAAGGCGAGAATAAGACAGGAGGGGTGCTCATTATATCATATACATTTGCAACCTGGAGCTATAATGGCATAACTAAGGGATATTAAGATGGTGCAAACTTTTATCCTGCAAAATAATTGGACAAATGTTAAGGGATCACAGAAGTTATTACAGTTTAAACTTTGGGGGACATGAAAGTGTGCACCAAATTTAATTTAACAAAAGCTAATTCAAGCTTGTTACTTTTTAGTAATCAAAAACTTCTACAGACAATTAATCTTTCTACATCATGTCATTGCAGTAGATCTGGTTCTTCTTGAGAACTATAGTAAAAAAAGGAAACATTGCCTAAAAACGATCTCTTGCAATTCACAAAAACCATCTAGTGGGATTTCTTTTACAGCGGTCATTGTATTGAACGTGTACTGAAGAAGTGAAACGACCTGTGTATCTGTCTGTCAGGGGTATGCGGAGAAGCTGAGCCAAGTGGACTTGACCTATGTGTCAACTTTGGAGTCCTGGCAAGTGGACGCCATAAAGAGAGTCTGGAACGATCACGGTGTTCAAAGATGCTATGAGCGCAGAAGGGAATTCCAGATATCAGACTCTGCAAAATAGTAAGACTTTTATATTTCACATCTTTATCTTGCATTAATTTCCTCCGTTTATTGTAATCCTGTAATAGTGTGGATTCATTCTGCTAAAATCAATGCATGTAAAAAGCATAGATTTCTGTTTAATATTTCAGAATATTAACCTTAATGTGTTGTTGTAAACATTTCAGTTACCTCACTGACTTGGACAGAATCACAGCCCCGTCGTACATCCCCACCCTGCAGGACATCTTGAGGGTCAGGGTGCCCACCACAGGCATCATAGAGTATCCCTTTGAATTTTCCAAAAACATCTTCAGGTTTGATATCATACTTTATTAACACATCATCTAGACAGATATACAGCCCTGTGAAAAAGAAAGTTTTGACATGACTCGCAGTCCAGTGTACCCAACCATTCAACAGCTTGTAGAAGTCTTTACAATGTTGCTCCAGTTTATTGAGATTTGTGGAATGCTCCAGACCAGCAAACTGCCAAACTTCTGCTTTCATACTGGCACTCCCTCTTGCTGATGATCAATAATGAAGTGCATTTGATTAACAGCACCCATCCGGTACTTACCTTCTTAATGTGTATGGAAACAGTTACGGTGTACTCGCAGTCCACACACACACATTATTACTGCGGTGACAAAACAGACTAATTACTGAAGTGACTAAAGATAGTTAATTTGAACTAAGTGGGCGGTAATAAGTTTTCCTTCGAGTCGTGTTTAGAATAAGCTGCAGACAACAAAAGAGCTGCATTCACAGCTTCTGCAGGTCCCAGTGCACATGTGAAATTCAATCATCTGTGTCGCTATGTGGAACTGCTGACTGTTGAAACCTGTATTGGCTAAAGACCATTTATATAGAGAGTGAACTTAGCAGTGTCAGTCCCCTTAGAAAACTCTCTGCGAGAAAGTAGAGAAATATAGTTCCTTCTTCAGTAATTCTTCAGTCTTCAGTAATGAACCTTTAGTGCTTTCATTGTCTTTCTGTAGGATGGTTGATGTTGGTGGGCAGCGTTCTGAGAGGAAGAAATGGATCCACTGTTTTGAGAATGTCACCTCTATCATATTCCTTGCAGCCCTCAACGAGTACGATCAGGTCCTCTATGAGAGTGAAAACGATGTACGGTCATTATAGTTATAGTTGATCCTTTCTTTGATTCTTGTCCAACCTTGTCCAAATACAGTTCATCGTTTAAGCCTGTCGCCCCTCTTTCAGAATCGACTCCAGGAGAGCCTCGCCTTGTTTAAGACCATCACCTCGTGGCAGTGGTTTCAAGAATCCTCCATCATCCTCTTTCTGAACAAAACAGACCTGCTAGAGGAGAAAATCCAGCATTCGCATTTAGCTTCCTACTTTCCAGAATACACAGGTAAAGCATGCCCCCAGTTTGCTCTGCATGTCTTCAGAACAACCATAACTGTGTTCAAAACTATATTTGAGTATAACTGGCATGAAGTGAGTCAGCCTTGAATATAGCAGATAGCTGACCCTCCCTGAGCCTGTTTCTGCCAGAGGTTTCTTCCTGTTAAAAGGGAGTTTTTCCTTCCCACTTTCACCAAGTGCTTACTCATAGGGGGTTTTCTGATTGTTGAGGTTTTCTCTATGTTATTGTAGGGTCTTTACCTTACAATATCAAGTGACTGAGGTGAGTTTTATTCTGATTTATTTGTATAAAGTAAAATTGGATTCAATATTTATGTATTTAAACTGTTAGACTACAGAAGCAATGACAAGCTGTGTTAATCATTTTTTAAATTACTGTCTGTACATGAATTAATCAATCCAGCATGCACCCTGTCAAATATTTGATAATTAAAGACATTAAAGATTTGTGAAGATGACAACTGATCGATTTGTGAAAGTCCACAATAGAGCACTACGCATATTGTGACTGATGTTAATGATAAGCACAATTATTAAGAATGAGTTAGTTCTTAAGTCTCAACTAAGACACACTGGAGAGTATAAAACTGTATTAAACAGTAACTGTGAAAGAGTGAGCAAGGAGGCTTTTCTAATTTTGACCACTTTCTCCCACACAGGGCCTCGACAAGATGCTGAAAGAGCTAAAAAGTTCATCTTAAATATGTATGTGGAGCGGCATGTTGGTCGTCATAAAGCCCTTTACACGCACTACACCTGCGCTACAGACACGGAGAACATCAGGATTGTGTTCAAATCAGTCAAAGACACACTCCTCCAAGAAAACCTGGAACAGTTCAACCTCGAATGACAGAGGCTAATGGACCAAGTGATGGTTTCACTGTGGAGAGCAAGAACACTGGTCGTAATCATGTTGTAACATTTTTAAAAAGACAAAAAAAAAAAAAATCTTTAATGTGCTGTCAGCTGCTTGTTCAAAAACATCAAAGAGAGGCATTTAGGCAGCAGTGTCAGGTAAGGTGCATTTATTTCATGACTGTAACAGGGAGCAATTGTCTTTCTTTGCGACACCACTTTATCATAACTGGTAAAGTAAGCCCATTTTTTTCTTCTGCTATAGGAGAAAAATGTTATCTTGAATTGTTACACAGGGTTCCTTTCATTCTGTTACTGTTTGATGGAGAATAAGCACACGGCATCAGATTCGTTTTACAAAGTCTGGCAGGAATGTGGCCCATCCTGCCTTACAGCTCCTCATCCTGTAAGGCAGGATGGGCCACATTGTAGCTCCTCACTGTGGGGGGAAACTACAATGGCTTTAATTTGTTTTTTCATTATTGTATTAGGATACTTTTAACAAACGTTTTGCCTCTAAAATGATTAAAACCACAATCATGTAATATGTATTTCTATAAACTGATTCATGCTGCTTCCCCATTGTTGTCATTTTATAGAGAACTTTATTTTGACAAAAGTAATTAAAAATATATATAAAGAACAAAGTGTATGTTCAGAAATCTATGACTGATCTCACGCTATAGGACAGCAGCTGCTGACAGTGATTAACTAAAGGCAGTTTTCCCAGACACCTTCACGTCAGGCGTGGTTACACTGAGTGTGATTATAACCTTTGTACCATACAATGGTCAACAATGAGGTCTGACAGGCTGATCTCCGTCTTCCTGTCCTAATTACGTGGGATTAAACTTTGGTAAGTGAAACAGGCTTTCAACGAGGTTTAGAGAAATGCGTGTTTGGGCATGGATATCTAGGAACCAGCTGATTTCACCTGTGTTGTGTTTTAAGGGTTGAACAGTTCAGAGCTAACGTAGAAGGAAACATTAGAAGTAGCCTAAGAATCAGTGGATTGTCAAGCATCAGCTGTTTGCTTCTGATTGGACAATAGTTTCAAGCATGTGGTGAATCCTATGAATATTATCTGCACACGGAGCTGGCCACGACAGCTCCTTTTGTCACCCTGAGGGCAAACAGCTCTCTGGGGCTCACAAATCAACTGTCAGACATTAAAAGCAGTCCCGCACTTGTCGTGAATAGTAGTAGTTCAGAAACCTCAGAGCGCACCCACTTCATAATGACAGGCAAATACACTCCTCCTATATGTATGTATAAGCTGGTGTGCAAAGAGCTGTTGCAGCAGGTGATCGCCCTTATTTGGTAGTGGCCCAGATCATGTGACCACAAAATGGTGGAAGCTGTGAGCTGTTTGTAAGCTGAGCATCTCCATCGAGAGGCTGGAAGAAGGAAGCGGGCAGGGAACTTGGAAGTACATTCATGCTCTGAGACGCAGGAGGACAGAGATTCCCGAGCCCCAGAAGCGGTGAGTAGATGGCTTTTATTTGGGGGAGGGGGGTGATAAAAAGAAGAGAAAGAAGGGATATGCTCTATTTTTTTTCCCACAGCCAGCAGACAGGAAGCGAGGGAGAGGGAGGGGCTGCTGGCATCAGCACTGTGGTCCTACGCTGTGCTGGGGAAGTGGATCTTAAGCAAATCAGCATCCTCAGCGGAAGATATATGATGCTGGGTTTTGTTATTCTGCATTATAGGGCTGTGTATCAATGTGTATTTATTTCCTTGTGGGCACAGATACAGTAGACAAACAGTGAATCATCAGCATGGCACTCATCTCCACTGGACAGGAACAAACCATTCAGCATTTTTCTGTTGCAGCTGCTAATGCAATCGTATTTTTCTTAATCCAGATAAAATCCTGCCGATGAGGAACAAGGACTTTCCCTTTTCATGCGAAAGAGCGCACGTGACTCTCGGTGAATTTGCATCCGTGCCCAATCTGTGCTCAGGCAAGCGTGCCGTCATTTGATTTGAATGAGCACTAGGAGGGGAAAAAAAGGAGAGGAATGAAGTTGTGATGTAACGAGCGTCGCCGTTTCCCCGACTCCACCTTCCACTTGTCACCCTGCCTCCTCCACTTTAATCACAGAGGGAGAAGACCTTTAACCTCAGAATCCACCCACCCCATCCCTTGCTCTACTATCTCCCTCTCCCGTCTCACCACTCCTCTTATACCCCCCTCTCCATTCCCTGATAGCTTTGGAGAACTATTGATCAGAAAAGTGTAATCAATACACTTTTTTAGATATGAAGGTGTTAGTACACTTATGGATGCGCTTGGATTGTTTTTTTTTTCTTATGCTCGCACTGATATTGATAAAGCCAAACTGTAATTTTTCACTCTATAAAACAGCGTTGATATAGATCCCAGAGATAAGATTTTTTTTGTTGTGTCCTCTGGCTGACAAACATAGATAAAGACACGATATTGATCAAAAATGTTGTTGGTTAAATTATAGCACTGAAATCAAATCTTATTTTCTGTTCTGCAGCACTATATTGAAAAGTGCTTGGGGATTTCTGAGACGTAACAGGAATGCTTCCATTAAAATGGGTCATATTTTAGTTTTTCTCAATCCACTTCAGATTCATATGTAAAAACATATATATTAATATTTAATTAAGTGAGTAATACTGGACCATATGTTTAAATCCTATTATAATGAAAACATTTTATTAAGATGCCTCTTGAGGAGACGTGGGGGAGTATTATCAGCAAAAACTAACTTTGCTGGCTCAGAATGAGCTTTTCTGGGGTTCAGTCCAAGTACAATTAGACGTATAACAGAGCATGAAATGAAAAAACTCAACTTTCCACTCACTAGTAGCTTTTAAATTTGCCATTTATCTCAACATTACCAAGACTCTAACAACCAGTCTATCTAACTCAGTCATTACATAAAGAGGTATCACAGGCGGCAGAGAGCACACACAGTAGTCTGGGTGCTCTCCAGGTGTGTTTTTCTATCATAAGAGTTCATTTAATAACTGTAATTATCTTCTCGCAGGTCCTCCTGGGGATGGACCTGGCATCAGGGAGTAAAATGAACTCTGAGGGGGATGATGGCAGACCAGGTGAGTGCGAATCAACAAATACCCTTAATAGCTAAAAGAACACTGTGGCATTGCATAACTGTTTCTGTTTTTCTTTTCTTAGTCCCTCCTACCTCTCTACCTCTGCAAGGAGGAGCCTCACAGAGAAAAAAACTATCTGCGCCTCGTATCAGCCTGTCACTGGACCAGAGCGAGGATGACTTCGGAGAGACACCAGATGACCTAGACATTAATGTCGACGACCTCGACACTCCAGATGAGGGGGATTACCTCGACTACACAGACCATGAAATGGACTGGGAAGGTGGGTGACTCTGAATGCTAGAATGCTAACACTGTGAGTTTGATGACCTGAAAGATCGCGATGAAGGTGGGGCACGCAGAATTACAAAGTGATGCAAGCATTTTATTCTCCTCCTTCTGCACAACAAGAGCAAGACTATTTTGTAACACTAACAGCTAATGTTAATATGCTTCATTACTTTACCAAGAATTTAATTGATGTGTTAAAGTGGAAAACCACAGTTACTGATCTATTGATCTTTTTAAAATCAGTCTACAATTTACCCACAATGCATCATTTGGTCTTTTTCTTATCAGATCCCAATACTGCCAACAGGAGTGCTACCAGTGAAGTCTACAATACAATCCCAACATACAGTGCTGAGGAGGAACGCCAAGATGGAAAACTGTGGAGGACTGTCATCATTGGGGAGCAGGAACACCGTATCAACATGAAACTCATTGAGCCCTACATGAAAGTCATCTCTCATGGAGGTGACTCAAGTTTTGTCTCACAGTCTGAGCAGATCTTCCTCCTTAGCTCCGGCTGCTGGGGTCATGTGAGCCCTGCAGACACTGCTCTCAACTCATTTCACTTTTTAAAATCAATTCACAAGTGTAGTTTTTCTTTTGCAAAGTAGTTACCACATTTACAGTAAAGTATAGTAAAGGTGTTAACATTAGGATCCATCAAATGGTGCACTCTCCCTTAAACCCCAACCACTAGAACTGAATACCAGTCCAAGCCAATTGGGTAAAAGACGTTGCTTTTTATAGCAAAGATTGAAATACAAGCTGAATCTGCATACAAAGCAGGTGCAAAGTGTCCCCAGTCACTTTGTACCTGAAAGATTTGTTGTCACTTGAAGCAGAGAACAGTAGAAGTCAGTGGTCTTGTTGCAGCATTTTGGATCAACTAATTGAACTAGTTTTTCAGTATCACTCTGAGACAGGATTTAAGGAACTTGGAAAGATGTTGCACAAATGCATGACAGTCCTACATATTTATATAATATGCAAATTGAAGGACATTCTAATAAAAAAAAATGACTCCAGGACTCCTCATGGTGTTAGAAGAAAGAAAAGAAAGAATTAGATTGAGGAACCTTAGTTTCATGAACCCTAGAGGTAACTATGTGAAGACTATGGCTTTTTAAGACGAATAGCCCTCTTGAGGGCCATTGTGAATAGATGAGATGAACAAAAATAAAAAAAAGTGTGACCACAAGCCTCCTGCCACACAGAAAACCAGAAATAAATCAACAAATTTATAATCATCTAACACACAGTATTTCTCAATTGTAAGCATGCTTTGCTATTGGATTACAGAAGAAAGCCAGGTTAAAAAAGTATTTATGTTAGGTTTACTGCATTACAACCTTGTCATGTTAATGAGCTGCCAGTTCTCATCTAACTAGACCATGGAAGGACGTAGCATTTTGGAAATACCTCATCCCACTTTGGCAGTAGACCAAGTACAAATAAGGAAATGCAGGCTGTAGATGAAGACAACTGATAACCTTTTCAGCACGAATTTTTAAGTCATGTTTCCCTGTGTCACCTGCATGTTACAGTAACGTGATTCATGTGGGCAAAGTTGCCATTTGACTGCTGTGATCCAGATAAATCAAAGTAACAACTGCTCTTTCACCGGGCATAAGGGGTCAGTGAATGGTTCAAAAATAAAAATGATGTGAACTGTGCAGTGCTGTGCAATCGTATACTTGTACACAACCGTGTGTGAGTATAATGCATGAAAACCACAGGGGGACCTGGATCTTAAATTGAGACCAGTCACTAAGTCACACATTACTGGTTTCACAGGCAGGGGCCCCATGTCTATCTCTTCCCCCTCTGTGGTGCCTTAACCACGAGCTCTGGTTAGTCTGTGGGTGGATTGACCATGAGGGTGGAAATATGCAGGCCATGCATATCCCACTGTGCTCTGCGTTGCAGGTTTAGTGAAACGCAGCTGTCTCATGGAAACAGAGACGTCTGTCACTGAAAATTCAATCTCACCAGCTCTGTCATTTTGATAAAAGACCTGCTGTCTGAGTGACACCAAATCTGGTAATGAATGGCTTTGTGAATAGACGGAAATTACATTAATCAGAAAAGTAGCGAGAGGAAACAGGGCAGAGAGACAGATGGACAAAAGATAAATAGAACAAAAAATAAAAGAGCAATCAAGTATCTCGCCAGAGGAACTCTTACTACTTTTATTTTTGTGTGTGCTTTTTATCAAGGCTACTATGGCAACGGAGTGAACGCCATCATCGTGTTTGCTGCTTGTTTTCTGCCAGACAGCGACCGAGAGGAGTACCATGAAATAATGGAGAACCTCTTCCTGTGAGTATCAAAAAGCGGTGACTAAGACGCTCTTTAAACGACTCTTTGTTTTTTCCAGTGTTTTGCTTTGACCCCGTTAAATTCAGCCACATCGTTCGGTGCATATCCTGTTTTTGTAGTAGTGTTATTCATTTGCTTTTTCATTTTTTCAAGCAATGATCGACCATCTGATCATGACTGATCTATATATATATATAAACATAAAAATATAAACATATGAGTTTATGGGTAAAACTTTGAAAATTTGGGAATAAACCAGGAATCATCCTTGATGTCACCAAGATGTATAAGGCAGCGCCACAGACTGTATATTAACAATGGGCATAGCCACTATGACATCACTCATTGGTTTGTTATTCATTTAAACATTTAGGTCTTTGCTATCACATTACCATATTTGGGTGTAAGTTTGCTTTCATGCTTGATTAGCAAACTGGATCTATTGATTGTATGTGCGCATCCCAAAGATACTGATTTCTTTTAATTAGTACTAAGTAGCAATTTACCAATTCCCTGACACTGGAGCTCAGGACTTCTTGTTTACTTTTTACCTACTAAACAAGCCATATTTTTTCAGCTACTTTTATTAAAAATGTTTCCAAAGGCACTAATCAATCAAGCCAGGATTGTGTTTATTTGTGGTGCAAGTTAGTTTTACTTTCAGAGAGAGGATATTAACTTGCTTTTGGAGTCAGCCAGCTGGCACTGGCAACATCATGAGCGAAAGGCTGCAATTAAAAAAATCTGTTTAATGTATTTTTCACCTTAAGTGGGTTTTGGATTGATGCTAATATCAACATATTAACATAATTGCAATGATAATTTTAACATCCTGAAGGTCAGGTAACGCTACAGTCACACTCAGGAAAAAGTGGTTTGACACTTAAAATTAAAGCGAATGTTTGCAGTGATCTTATGATGTAATTGCATTTGAACTCTCCAGCCACTTGTAGTCACTTGCCATCTTCAAAGTGTATCAAGATGGCAATAAAACACCAAAAAGAGGGAGTCAGTTTGCTATCAAGTAAAAAGGGTCAAGTTGGGAATTACATGAACCTTAAAACTTCATTAGAACTGAAGAAGCCTCTTGGATGAGACGTAAAACGTCTTCCTGAGTCCTGCTGAAACCTCATCAATTTGATGCAAAAGTTCATAAATTCCTTCACAAATTGCTGCAGGAAGGTGATTTAACTGCAAAATGACAGGGGCCTGGCAAACCTTCCTTTTATACAAGAATATAATCAGAATAAAACTAGTTGGCAACCAGATAAAAAAACTATTTGCAAACCTTGGTCTATCTCCCTGAGAGTGATTGCAGTCATTCCAAGTCAGAGCATTTTTTTGAAGACAGGTTGCCTCCTACCAGGTGACCTGTGCAATTGCACAATTTAATCTCGCCCTGAGATTAAAGGCATTGGTCGTCTCTACTTGCAGAAAAAAATTCAATGTAATCACTGGGCAACCACTGAATTTTCTGAGTTGCTATCCTTTTTTTATTCTAGTGTGAATGAACTGTTGCTCACATTAGATTCATTTTGCGCACAAAGTAAACATATGCGTTGGATATCAATGCCAAATTATCCAGTATTTCTCAAACAACTACAAAATGTGTAAAAACCACAAGTATGTACCTCATTGTGGCTATACAAAAAGTCACACAATCACACAGCCTTGTCCATATTAAAGTACTAATATGTACTAATTTGTGCAGTTGGCATTCAGGAACAGGATAAAGAGTCGAAATCACGGATTCTTCCTTACAGTCTAACACTGCATGTGTAAATACGTTTGGATAGTCTGACTCAGCACTCACTACAGGCATCAGTGGCAACATTTACAGTACAAATTTTGTAAACAAGTTCTTGTAGATTTTAGTGTTATGTTACAAGCATAGACCTGCGCCTTTTCTAGTCAGCAGAGGGGGGCACTCTGATTGCAACAAGAAGTCCGATTGAACAGAAAGCTATTAGAACATGAACCTTCTTCTCATGTGATCATTCATTTATGACCTCAGTTTGAATGTAATATGGTTGAATTGCTAGTTTGGAGTCTTCTTTATTATAGAAGGATGTTAACTGTACTATTCATTTTATAGTAAAATGTGCAATAAAGCACTTAGGGACGGTCATAAGCCGGTTTCCAAAAAACAGTAGGATAACAACCTATTACTGACCTCGAGGCTTCAAGACGGGGGTCCACAAAAACGGATGATGTATTTAAAGTCTAAAAAATTGCAAAAGACTAAATGCATCACAATGGAACAGGGTCATTAAACTCTTGTATTACTTGGATGATGAACTGAGAGTTAATTTGAAGGATTCTTGTGATTGATGGGCACTTGAACAGCTGTAACATGTAACGTCCAACCCACAGTAGTCAAAGTGTCATGCCAGCCTGTGGGAAATACACAGCTGTGTTTGTGGTCTTCCAGTCAAAATTGGTTCATGGCAATGCAGCATCGAAATGCATATGACAAAAGCAATGTGTGTGTGGATGTAATTATCAAATTAAGGACGTTGTTGCTGTTTCAATCAGCCATGACACTCCTGCACAAACACAACTTTCTAAATGAAGTGATTAAAATTCAGTGTGAGTCTAGCTTGTTTGCTAGGACCTCCCGTGTCGATATATCCACTGTTGTGCTGGCACAGTGGCGCCTCATGCTTGGACAGTGTGCTAGGGATCCCACAGGCTGTTCTGTGGAAGATATTGAGTGAGCTGGCATATCCGAGAGTTCTGGAAAGAACGGAAAGGAGGTAAACCGTACTGTCTGCAGTTTCTGATGCCAGATGGCTTGAGGTCTGAATCTGCGCGAGGAGGAGTAACTGTAGCTGGGTGCTGAACGGTATTCAGTTTGATGTCAGTGGGAGATGATCAGAATATTCAGGAAACAGAGTGGATCAGCAGTGCTGGTCTGTAAGCAAGCTGGGGAATGACATTTGATCAGGAGGAGAGGAGAGCCAGTGAAGTTAGATGAGTTATTGAGGAAACTAGCTGAGGAGATTGTCAAGTTATTTTCAAAGCAGGCGACAAAGTTCCCTGCTGACTGCGAAGACAGCGAGGAGGTGGTGGAGGGACTGCGGAAAAAAACGAGAAAGCGATAACAGTTTCTTATGGTTTGAATTAGAGAATTGGATTTTCGGAAAAGTAGAAGTCTGATCGAGCTTGTGAGATTGATGCAAAGAAGGAAAGAGGAAGCAACATTTTTGCCAATTTCTCATTGCTGACTTCAGAGGGGAGAAATGTTTAAAATGCTGTTAGTTGGTTTTTTCAAATTGAGGGTAAGACTTGTGTCCTATTTCCTCATATTTCTTTGCATTGAGCGTTCAAATAAAAGTTGCTCCTGTATTTCACCATTTTAACACATAATGCCAGAGACTTTCGAACTCCGCTTGCTTTTGATATTTGGAAGTTTTTGATTGAATTACAGTTTAGCCCAGGTGAGTTTCTGCAAGGCATGATGCTGTTTCACATTAATGTAGTTACAGTTCTGTTTGTCTAAGTCAGCCATTCCCAAAGTCAAGAGTGCTGAGACCCTCTGAAAAACCAAAAAACCCATGACGTCCACCATAATACAAGAGAAAAAGAAACTTCAGTATAGAGTCAGAGTAATGAGTAATATCACAAGCTAACCTAAAATAAAACCTATAGCTAAATATGCAACTTAACATACTTTTGAGTAATCTCAATTTGAATTTCTGTTATTATTGTGTCTCATCTGCAAGACCTTCACAGCAGCACACCAGGTGGCCCCAGCTTACACTTTGGGACTCACTGATCTGCATTTATTGAGAGTGTTAAAATTTGTAAACTGTTAGGGGCACAAACCACGAAGCAACAATGACACCAGTGTCAGTGTGTAAAAATGGTAGTTTCTGCAGTGGCCACTTGAGGCAGGCTGCAAAACCAAATCAGCCCTATAGACCCCACCATGCTAACTTCAGGGATGTAACAAACACGTTTAATGCCAGGTACAAAACACAGTTTTGCTTCTCATAACATTTCAGAACTCAGTCGTTTGGTCTTTGTGTAGACTTAAATTTTGAGGCGTGTATCCCAACATGCACTTTATTTCCAGTAATTGAAATTAACCTCTTGAGAAAGCCTGATGGAGAATATTACTTGGGGTACAGTCCCTCAAAAAACTGTGCTGCTCGTTTAGTCTGTAAAGGCTAGCAACTAATGAAGTTCGTTAGCATTAGCTGAAAGCTTAGCGCTTCTCACTCTCATCCAACTTAAAGCTTAAAAAACCAACATGGCTCAAAACACACTCAGTATACCCATCCTTTTTATACAGTCTACACAGCCTGCATTTAGTATTTAGAGCTAAATGGCAAGTAGGCTAAACTACAACATGGTGAACATGTTAAATATTACTAGTACATGCTACGGTATTGTTTGGGCCTGTGATTTTAGCCTGTTGTTAGGTGGTTGGTAGGCAACAAAATGACTTATATCCCCCTGAGAATAGGAAAAAAAGAATCGTCCAATTGAACTTGTGATTTCCTGCCTCTTTGGAGCTACAAGAGGCCACCCAAACACATGAGATATCAATGGAAAGCCCAGGATGTCCTCTATTTACACCAGGACGTTGTAAGGTAGCTCAAATAAGTCAAAAGATATAGACCAAAAACAAATGTCAATTACATTAAATTAAGATAATGCTGCTAATGCTATAGATGCATAAATGCTACGAATGGGTTATTGGTTGGTGGTTTAGGGGCCTAAGATGTACCTGTATGTCAAGCTTGGTTGCTCCACTCCTGATGGTGTGGGCGGGGTTTGAGGATAGACAGAAAGAGAGTTTTCGTCTTACAGTAAGATTTGTACATAAAATGTATTTATATACTGTAGCACCTTTCTAAATCAGGATCGCAAAGTGCTTCACAATAGCAGTCAATTCAAATATTAACGCAGTAATATTATCTACTAGTCAAAACCAAGCCTATACAAATACGTCTTGAGCTGCTGTTTAAAAGTGTGTGCAAGTTGGCATGCTGGTGCTTAGCTAAAAGCACTGTTCTTTAGGGAGTGTAGAAATCAGCAATGGGTCCAAATACAACATTTTACTCTTTTATATAATCCTATATGGTATTCCAGAAAAAAAATGGTATGAACCCTTGGTTTAAAGCCAGAATAGGGGTCAGGGTTATGTAAGCAGTACTTACAGGAAGGGTGAAGCTTCAGAAAATTAATTTGTGTGTACTCATGTGTGCGTTTTTCCAGTTATGTGATCAGCACACTGGAGCTGATGGTGGCAGAGGACTACATGATTGTATACCTGAATGGAGCCACACCCCACAGAAGAATGCCTGGACTTGGTTGGCTAAAGAAGTGCTATCAGATGATTGACAGAAGGTCTGTCCTGTTCAGTGGTATCACTGCTATGCGATACTACATTGGTTTTGTGAGAGAAGCCCTGAATGACTAAGAACATTTGCAGCTTTGCAGAATGAAAGTGAAAACTGATGCACCAACATTTACATAATACTTTGGCATGTGATGTTATCCTCAGGCTCAGGAAGAACTTGAAATCCTTCATTATTCTCCATCCATCATGGTTTATCAGGACCATTCTAGCCATTACCAAGCCATTCATCAGGTAAAGAATACTTCACTTTTAGCTGGCACGCTATCAGTATTTGTTGTGGTCTGGTGGTTGGTCCACTGTCTTGTTCTAAAGATTGCTGCTGGATCTTGACACGTATTAAAACAATTAAGGCTGCTTAAAATTATTACACTGAGACAATTAGCTGCTAATGTGACTCCAGACCTTTTAATATAGTGTAACGGAGTAATGCACATTTATTGCTTTTATCGTGTTTCTGTTATGTAGATCTTTAATTGTGTGTGTGTGCCTATGTAAAAATGGTCATTTTTTGTGCACATGCTTGTGATGCCTCAGCACCAAGTTCAGCAGTAAGATAAAGTATGTAAACAGTCTGGACGAGCTGCAGGAACTCATCCCGATGGACTGCATCCAGATCCCAGAGTGCATCATTAGGTGAGTCCCTTTAAACCTTTAAACACAACACTGCCTCCACCTCCTCTGAGCCCAGATGGTCTTTTAAATAAGTCTATTTTCATCTTGTCATTTAAACTCTAACCTCTAGACTCGACAAGCAGCTGAAGGAAGCGGCAGAGAACTCGAGGTAAGCATCGACCCTCCTGCTCGCATTACTTATTCTGCTTTTTTTCTTCTCTCTCTCTTTTTTTTCCATCTACAGTTGAAGCGCTCTCTTATCAGGCAACTCACTTTTTAGATCACAGGGATTCTTCTGCTGGATCAGGGCCCAATTGGATTTGGCTATAGTTGCAATTACAGGAGAGAGAAAGAATTTGCTAAAGAGGCTAAATGCATTGCTTTCATCTCATTTATCATTACAGCAAAATAAATGAGCCAGTCCTTATAGCACAGTGATCTATTGCACTGATAATAAATGTAGAAAAGAAGCAGTAGAATTCCCACACTAATCACCGGCTGACTAACTGTGCTCTGAAGCGTAAGTTGCATGCACCTGCAAATTCAGCGCATGCTCGTGTATTACAACAGTAAATTCTGCTTTAACAACCTTTCAATCCCCGCCCTCCCCCGGCCCGATCAAGAGTGAACAGTTTTCTGCAGGGATCCGAGCCAACTGCAGCAAGCAGAACAGAGTAAGTCCTCGAAGATGTTTAAGTTCACACATAGAAGACAAACGGCCTTGTGTCAGCAGTCTGTCACTACTACATAAACACACCCATCTCTAATGTCTCTGCTTTGTACTTTCATCTTCCCAGCAGACCAGACGCAGCTGGTGCCAGCGGCTCGTAAATCCAAACATCCTGAATAGATGGGTCACCTCGATGCTCAGAAGTCACTGTTGTATTGAATGGGCGCATCTGGAAAATTGTGTAGCTACTGTGTGTGCGTCTGTCAGTGTTTTGTCAATTACACACTGGAGTTTAATAAGAGAATACAACTTACAATAGCACCTGATCACGATAAGATCTTTAACGGCTGCTGTAGCACCTGCTGTACCTTACACCTGCAGTCCTGATATACATGTAGTCTTAAGTGTGATTTTTTGTTTTGGGAGCATCAGCAGACTAGTGCCATTGCTCACTTTAGGGTAGGGACTTCAATTACACACTAGACAGCGCACTGCGCAAATCCATTTGTAGAGTCTATAGTGTTGTAGTTGTGTGCATGAGAAGCAATAATATCACCCTTTACTGGTTACTCAGTCTCAGTATTTCTGATGAAGAAACTACTTCTGTGTACGCAGTAAAAGCACAGGGTGCCTTGTGCCATGGAAGATGACCAACTGGCTTTTGACCAATCCAAACCTCTTTCTGGAAAATTAACCATAAAACTAGATATTTTACCTTTATAGAGTTAATCTAAGACTAAGAAGGAATAACTTAATTATTATATGAAGCTGTCAGTGCTATGTGACAGCATGTCTTTTTAGTCGTGTTCTGCAAGTGTGTGTGCGTGTCTGTGCGCACGCATGCATGTGTCTTTCTGTCTATACACGTCGAAACTCATCCTCAGTTTCTGCTTGACGACCAGGAAGAATCTCGGGTGAGAGTAGCGATGGGATCTTTGATAAGCACATCTTTATCTGTGTGTGTCCACACGCATGCGTGTGTGCGTATCTGTGCATCAGTGCATGTCCCCCTCATTAGATAACCGATGGTCCTCTTGCACAGTCTATAATGGTGTACTGAGGGGATGCAAAGAAATTGTTGATCACTGGCTAGTAATTCAATAAAAATAAATCGATTCAAGTCTGAATGTATTTTATCATTTCTTTGTCTGCCAAATTACAAATCAGCCACTTTCAACCTGGTGAAGTCACGAGTTGCTCTTTATTCCTAATGGATTTGTTTGCAAAACTTTATTTGAACAGAATAACCAGGATAACACATACTCAAATTAAATATCAACAACAATAAGCACATGGGTAAAAGAGAAAAACAAACATAAACAGGGTGATTAATCAAATTTTAAACCCCAATCCAACACAATTATACATGGTAATATGATCAATGAAACCATCACAACAAGTAAACTGCCACGATGAAATGTTAAAGATACGCAGAAATCTTCGTGCTACAAACCGGGTGTGGCGAATAAAGCTTAATTTTGTTAATTTTATTTTTAAAAAAAGGAAGTTTGGGAGTGTTAAATACATTTTACTGTTTTTAAATGCAACACATTTCATTGTGTGAATGCAGTTATAAAAACAGAGCTCATTATGAACAGCATCTCATGTTTCATTTGGTCAGGCTCATTCAGTAAAGGATAAATGACTCTGTCCCTCGGGGGAAGGGGGAGACAAACAGCACTGGGGAAGAAACGAAGAAGGAAAGAATTGCAAAAGAAATCTTATGAGATGGAAAGCATCACGTTCACCGGAACGTGTAGCTTTCATCATCGTACTCCAGCTCGTCCTCGTTGTCCTCTCCCAGCTGTCCGTATCGGAACTTCCTGTACACTGTGCCATCCTGGCCCATGTAAACAATGTCCTCATCTTCATCATCGTCGTCATCATTGTCATCATCCTTATTCCCTGAGCGACGTTCACTGAGGTCGACCAGCTGGGACTCCTGAAATCGGCCGCCAGAGGAGCCGGCTCTGCCGCTGTAAGAAGAAGCAGAGCTGTAGCCTCCTCCGTATCCCCCACCGGAGCCCAGCTTTTCATAGCCGCGGGGAGGGATGTCTGAGCGCACGTTTTTCAAGCGGGAATGTCTGATAAGGACGATGACGGTGACCAGAACCAGCACCAGCAGGACGCAGGCTATAATGAAGACTGTCAGGTTACCTCTGGCCTCCTCTTCCTCCTCATTCCTGAATGCCAAGTTGGTGCTGAGAATGCACTCACCTGGAAAGAAAACAGAAGTTTAGACACTGATACAAAAAGTAACTGTGGTACCTGAACAGGAGCTTTAATGATAATAAAACTGAAAGGGCAGTCAACAGATTTTGTGCAGGCAGTGAAATTTCCTTGGAATGAAAAGTACCATGAATGTCTTTAGTGGCTCTGGAGGGAGCTTTTCAAAATCTGAAACAAAATGTGAAATATGAAAGCTTTTGTAGGTGCTCCTGGTTTCCAAAAGTAAAAAAATGTGATATTCACTGTGAACTTTTCTACAGTTTGAATCAAAGTGAAGCTCTGTTGGTTGGAAACACTGGTGGAAAAAGGTTAACAAGCCCATCAGAAAATACCCTTCTCTGTAAAGAAAAGCCAACGGAGAAGCTTGTGTTTGTAAAACTTGGTTTCATGGGAAGAAAAAACAATACCAGAGAAAAATATTTGGAGTAAATTATGCCCCACTCTTTTGCTTATAATGGCAGCAACAAAGGATTGAATTTACTACCAATCTGTCTACATTCATATTTGGAGCTACCTGCCATGCCAGAATTACAGAAAATATAATGTTACTGAAATAACTTCATAAAACTCATAGTCAGAGCTGGTCTACTAAATTTTCAGCAGAAAATGCTGTTTCTGTTTCAGCAGCGTTAAAGATAATGGTTCAATTAAATGCAGATTTTACAGTTAAATCCATAATTTGTTTGGTTTGTTAGGACTATTTTTGCAGTTTTGCCGTTGTAATATTAAAAATGAGGCCCATATAGGGCTGGGCGATATATCGAGGTTTTAAAAAATATCGATATATTTTCATATGTGACAATATCGTTTATATCGATATAGTATATGTTACGTTATAATTATAACTTGTGGAGCCGCAAGTTTGCCTGTCTTTCGTCCACTTTTGTCTCTATGCAACGTTACTGGGCCTTGCGTCTCCCCCTCCCCCATCGCTTCACCTGCAGGCAACGACAAGATGGACACGGCAAATCTCCGTTAACGAGTTACCGCGGATCACCCCGTGCGTGGGGCTGGACGGCGTCAACGTGTTAGCGAGCTAACCGCGCTAACGACATGCATGGCCTAAAATCCTTTCATTTTCTCCAAAATCAATAGTGCGCCTTTTGTATGAATTCTGGTTGTGCTTACTGACCGCGAACCGATTTTATGTGGAACACAGCGCTCAGCAATCTGTCAAGAAATGTTCTAGTTCAACTTTGGTAAGCTACGGAGCTGCACCGCTTGATGGATTGTCGGAGTATTACGGCTACCGTAGTCCGGAGCCTCGCGGAGTGATACGTACTGTGCTTCAACGTAATATTACCGTATTTTGTGTGTATAAGCACCATAAATGGCACCTGTTAAGAGACATGATTACGAAGCAGATCTCCAGGCTGTCAGTCACGCAGTACAAGTTGGGAACAGAGCAGCTGTGAAATCTGTCTTTGTTATTATGCTCAGCGTCTTTTAGTTTACATTTTGACTGCACAATTGTGAGCTTTTTGTTATGCACAAAAACAACATTGTTTTCTTTTATTTATGGAGCATTATTATTTAATAAATGCTGATAATTAATTTTTGAGTAATTTCTTCACGTACATCTGTGCTGTATGTTAATAAAAGTGCCTGTGTGACATCTGGGACACAGCTTTGACTAAGAACTCTCTTTTTGTTCTTACCTTATGGCTTAAAAAAAATATCGAGATATATATCATATATCGCCATCCAGCTAAAAAATATCGAGATGTGAATTTTGGGTCATATCGCCCAGCCCTAGGCCCATGGCAAGTGAACGAGCTCATAATTAAGCTGAAAAACACAAATAAAAAACTACAAGTAGGCAAATCAACAATATTGTGCAATCTTAAAAAGCAGAGATATTGGCCAGCTCCGCAACACCAAATAGCCTGAAATATCACAGACGACAACTAAAGAGATGGTGACAGAGTTATTTCCATGGTTAAGAAAATCATGTTCACAACATCTAAGCTATTTAAGAACACTCTGGGAGTTAGGCATAACAGAGGTTTTACAACAAGGTGGAAACAACTGGTTACACTCAAGAACAAAAAGGCCAGTTTAGACATCTAAAAGAGGCTACAAAATCTGGAGAAACAGCTTATGATCCAAAGCATATGACATTACCTGTCAACGGAAAAATTATGGCATGGGCATGTTTGGCTGCTAGTGGGAACGGGCCACTAGTGTTTATAAGTGATCAGGCAATCAGGATGAATTGTGAAGTGTACAGGGCTGTAGTCTCTGCTTAGATTCAGGCAAGTGTTGGGCAGTGCTTCTCAGCGCAACTAGATAATGAACCAAAGCATACTGCAAAAGCAACCCAAGAGTTTCTCAAAGCAACAAAACGGGATATTCTTCAATGAGCAAAACACTGATCTGATCTCAGCCCAAGCTTTTCAGTTATTAAACACAAAACTGAAATTACAAATAAATATGTCTTTTATTGACCTAATAGTAATATAAGCAGAGGAAAAAACAATTCTGCAACCAATAGCTCCTCTTACTTAACAACTAAATGAAATAGCAACTCAGCTGCATTATGGGAAAAGTGTCCAACCTTTAACTGATCATTTCAAACCTGAGGATCTGAGGTCGTTATTTTAGGATCTCTCTTTTCTGGGGGACATTTTATAGACCAAGACATCAATCAACTGCTGTAATTTCAAAAAAAATAATTAAAAGATTGATCGCTAATGAAAAATGTAATTAACCACAACCTTTACTCGTCAAGAGATGTGATAAGTTTAATCTAAACATCTTCCCTCCCTACCTGTAAGACTTTATTAGTTTAACTCTTTCCCCCAAGAGGACCGCCTCTGTACCCACCCCAATATATCAATAACAACCATTAAATAGGTTCTGGGTTCTTCCTCAGCAGGCGGTGTAGGAAGAGATCATTCTCACTAACTTCTGATGCACAGTTCCCATTCCCAGTTGTTTTATTCTGGAAGCAGGCGTGAAATATGACACAAACTGCTCACATTCTAGCAGACGTGCAAGGGAAGAAAGAGTTAAGGAAGAAAATTACAACCTGAACACAATGATAACTCTCAGCATACAAGATAGAAGTTCAGCCTACCCCGTGTCTCTGTGCAGTTACAACAGTCTTGCTGCTGGGTTTTGGTGTCTTCCTCTTCATCTTCGTGGTGGCAACAAAGTAGACAGCGCCCTCCAGCCTCTAAAATAGCCTGAGCAGAACACACTGTGCAGTTGGACGGACCGGGTCCCCGACACTCCAGGCAGGAACTATCACAGTCTTCACACGAGTGGCTTGAACCCTGATGAAGGACAGGGGTGACTCAGAGCTACAGCATTTTTGCATCATAACTACTGATTCTTTGCTTCCAAAAGTTTTTTTTTAAATGCTGAATAAAAGCGCAACCAGCCTCTCAGCACAGTCAATTAACATTCATCTACCTGTCCAACAATTTCAATCAACAGCTTCACAGCATGAGCTGCGAGGTTTATTTAGAAATTGTGACACAGTAATAATTTTCGCTGTGATGTTTGAGATTTCTCCTGGTGCAGTAATAACCCAGTCTGAATTACATTATGTGATACCTGGGGCCAAAGCATTCAAAGTAATTATTTTGCTGAACGACATGTACTCGTGTTTTTTTAATTTTTTAATGAAAAGTTAATATTTGTGAAATTAAAAATGCTGGTACCTTTATTATGGGATGCTGGCCTTTATCGCATATGGACTCACACCTGCCATATGACAGCAGGTAACCAGGGTAGCAGGAGTCACAGGACTCGGGAAGTTTTCCTGTAGGTACATGACAATGTAAAGGGTTAGCCTGATGATTTTCTGTGTTTTTATTACTGTCAAAAAAATGCTTAAAATGCTGTGTCAAACTTTTAATATCACCAGCCACCTTCTTTAATTTAACTTAAAGTTCAAATGTTTGCATTATTCTTTTATAAACAATTTAATCCAGGTACTCAAGGTTGAAGTAGCAAAAACTGCACTCACAGTGGTGTAAAAAAAGGTTTGCCCCCTTCTAAACCTACACGGTGCTGTGTGAAACAATGAGTTCATTTTCAGTTTCTGAAAATAAACTATGTTTCCACACCCAGGCCTGATTACTGCCACAGCTGTTCATCAAGAAATCACTAAATTAGGACCTGGTTGACAAAGTGGAGCAGATCAGAAGATTCTCAAAAGCCGGACATCATGCCGTTTGGCTGGCCCATTAAAATCACTCCACGAGCACAGCAACAACTCATTCAAGAGGTCACAAAAGATCCCAGAACACCATCTACAGAACTGCAGGGCTCACATGACTAAGGTCAGGGTTCATGGCTCCATCATATGAAAGAGACCTGGCTTAAATGGCCTGCACTGCACAGTTCAAAGACAAAAACCACTACTGAGCAAAAGGAATATAAGGGATTGTCTCTTTTGTGCCAGAAAACATCCTGATGATCCCCAAGACTTTTGGGAAAATACTCTGTGGACCTCCAAAAGTTGATTCTGTTCATCTAGACGTGGCGTTTTCAGTGGGAGAAACATTTTGTCACTCATCCAAGTGACTTCTTCAGCCTCAGCTGACTGCAGGTTTCCCCAATCTTATAAACAGTACATTTGCATAATGAGTGAAACCAGCACCACTGAAGGAACAATGGGCTGGTTGATCAACAACCACTGATCAATGGCCATGAGTACCATTCACAGAGAGCTGTGGAATGGCTGCAATCACAGCATTGTAAGATGGTGACAGATGTACCCTTAGGCCCTCTCCTCGATCCAGAGATGGTCTTTACCTTTTCACGTAAATGGCCTCCTTGACTCCGCACTCAAACCAGCTTTCCTCCCTGTCCAGGATGTGCTCATCCTCATCCTTGAAAGAGTGTCCACTGGCCTGTAGGTGTAAATAGACCACAGAGTCCTGGCCTGACGAGATAGCTCTTCTGTGTTGTGCCATCCGCTTCGCCAGAGGTTGTTTGGTTTCCCTGATGTATGAATCCTGGCAATCCTCCTGGCACTTAACAGCGTACACTATGTTACTCTGTTTGTGTTGGGGGACCCGATCCTTGGGGTGGACCAGTTTTTGGCGCAGCGTGTTTTGAAGCCACAGACACCCGGTGTTTAGAAAAAATGCATCTCAAATGCTCCGATACTCCTGACACGTACGGGATCACTACAGGTTTTCGCTTGGGCAGCAGTTGTCCTTCTCTCCTGGATCGGCTGGAGCTTTCTTTAGGCGCCTTCCCAGCTTTGACAAAAGACCAGCTGGGATAACCACATTTACTCAGGGCCTTCTTGATGTGATGTTCTGGTGTGTCTGTGGGGATGGTGTTTGCTCTGTGCTGTAGCTTAAATACTCATCCGTATGTGTAGGTTTACGGTACACAACAGCTTTTAAATGTCCCCCATTACTGATGGAAATCTCACAGTCTAAGAAGGCTAACCTGCCACTTTTCATATCCTCCCTGGTGAATTTGATGTGTCGGTCCACCGAGTTAATGTGATCCGTGAATTGCGGTAGGTCCTGAGATTTGATTTTCACCCAGGTGTCATCCACATATCTGAACCAATGACTTGGTGGTGTTCCAGGGTAGGATAGCAAAGCCCTCTTTTCCACTTCTTCCATGTACAAATTGGCCAAATGGGTGAAACTGGGGAGCCCATGGCACACCCATGTTTCTGCCTGTAGAACTGACCCTTGCATGTGAAGTAGGTGGAATGAAGACAGTTCCAAAAGCAAACACACTTGGTCGATGCTGAGACTGGTCCTGTTGTTGAGGTTGGGGTCATCCTGTAATCTCTTACACTCTGTGGACCGACAAGACAAAAATTGAACTTTTTGGAAGGTGTGTGTCCCATTCAGGTGGGGCACTTGCTATGGCATGACTTTTAAAAAACCCTGCTCGAAAACCCTCCAGCGTGGCTGAATTACGACAATCCTGCAAAGATGAGTGCGGCAAAATTCCTGCACAGCAGTCACTTGTGGTCTACGTAGGTTTGGAATGTTTCCCTTAATAATAAACACCTTATTTGTTAACTGCATTTTGTGTGTCTTTTTTTGATCTTAAACATTTAAGTGTGACAAACATAAAAAGAAAACAGGAAGGGGGCAGACACTTTTTCACACCACTGTAACTGAATGGCTGCTAATGGCTGGTTTAAGCTGTCCTTTACAGTTTTAAAAAGCATGTTTACAAATTGGCACAAAAATGTTTTTGGCCTTTCTTTTTCACAGCTGTGAGGTGTGTGAGCAGAGTGTGATTTGCATGGTGGGAGTATAAAGAAAAATATAAAAATTCCTCCTCCCCTTCTGATTTTAGTGCTGAATCTTGAAACTGCCTACAGCGCAAAAAACAATCAAATCAGAAACTGACTTTCACTCTCAGCAGTCGTGTTCCTGTGACAGAAAAGATGACACAGCGTAGGGCGAACGATCTGAGCCATTTCTGAGCCAAGCAACTTTTCAGTAAGGTGCCAAGCACTGAGTGAAAACTACCATTAACAAAATAAAAAAGAAATGATTCGGAGTGTCATGTTTTACAGGAGACTCACCCCCCCAAAGGAAAAAAAAAACCTACTACAGCTTCTTATTTAAAATGCTACACTGCAGTTATGCACCAAGGCTGGATGATTCACTCATTGAATCAATCACAGTTAAAACTTTGGTCCATGATGTTGTGAGAATTATTCACTCTCAAACTCGCGAGGGTTAATTATGGCACGTTATTATGTTTATAACAGGGATGTCAAAACAGTTTTTCATTGTCGGCCACATACAGCCCACTCTGATGTTAAGGAGACTGGACCAGTGAAGCTCTCCTTTCTGTCAGTGTAAAGAAGAAGTATATATTTAATCCCCGAGAGAGCATAATTTAAACTGTGTAGTCATTTAATTGTAATCAAAGCTGCTAAGCTTGTGACAATACAGTTAAAAGTCCAAAATGTATACCTTCCGGCTTTCAAAAGCCAGTCAGTGGGCTGGATTAGAGTCTTTGCCTGGCTGATTCTGCCACCTGGGCCTTATTTTTGACACACATACACTAACTGCAGTAGTAAATAATTCATAGTTTAACAGGCTTCATAGTATATATGGCAACACTGGTTTCTTTACATTTTTTTACTTTATTTTTTATCATCTCACTCATTAAAAGTGATATATGATATCATTTTTAGTGGGCAGCATTTACATAGATGCTAATTACTCCTCACATTTGCTTATTGAAGTAGAGTGTCCTCTGTTGCATTTTAATGTAATTAAGTGACAAATACCATCACCTGCTGTGCAGTTAATTGTACTATTAACAAGAAGTCTGTGCTTCAGTTGTGGTGAATAAAATTCTAACATTTTATTTGTAGTCAGATTAAAAAGCAGGTGTCTGTGTCTGTGGGTGCAGCTTGCTAACCACTGCTTAAATAAACAGGTGATGTCTGGGTGGCTTTACATCTTTAATGTACAGTCTGTGATCTACAGTACTATACATATGTCTGTAACATTTTTAATGTTACTTTCACCACATTTCATAGTCTCCAATGATTATATAGCTATTGACATGGAGAAAAAATAGTATAATCAAAATATTATGAGTGTGTGTGTGTGTGTGTGTGTGTGTGTGTGTATGCAATACATGAAGCTTTTCCTGACACTTGTACCTGAGCAGGTTCTGCAGCTGGCGTGGCAGTGCTCGCAGGTCCTGTGCACAGTGTCATGGTAGTATCCTTGAGGGCATGAGGCGAGACAACGGCCTTGTTTCCGCAAATAAATGAGGCCCGGAGCGCAGCTCAGGCAGTCGTTCTCCTCATCGCTAATACACTCACCACAACTGGGGTCACACTTTTCACACATTCTTGAGGCAGTGTTTCCATAGTGACTAGAGGATGGACAGATGGTCAAAAGTTATCACAGACTGCATTCAATTAAAAGAAATGAGATTAGAGCTTTGCTATTCCTCAAAGGAAATATCTTTACTCAGACTCACATTTAGCCATAGACATCTATAAATACTAACGTAATAGAGTAGAAAAAGAAAACAAATATTACTCTTGCATTGCTAGGCAATGCTGCATTGTCTGCATGCTGGTCTGTACAGTCTTTATATCCTGTTTGTGTTTTCTGAGTGAGTATTTAGCTGCATATCAGTTTAACGGTACATTAATTTGACTCCTAATCACCGCCTACTCCCTCAAAAATAAAGTATTATTAGCCTTTTATAGGCTATTTAAATGTCTGACCAAATTAGCTTGTACCTCCATATTGCACCCTGTCCATGTAATTAAAGAGCAACGGTTCAGTGTCCGTAACCTATTTGTGTGAATATGCTGATCTTTTTTCGTTAACGGCTACACTGTCTAACTGCATTTAATGTGATAATATGATGGATGAGCAGCAGAAGGACGGGGGGCAGGTTAAACTACCTGTGCTGGCAGGTCTCCACGCATTCTTTGCCCTCTCGAAATAGGTGGGCTTTACATGTGAGGCACTCGTGGTTGTGCTTTCCAACACAGGACTTACAAGAAGCGTGGCAGGGTTCGCATTTCTGCCCAGACTCCTGCTCGTAGTAGCCTGTTGGGCATTGATCCACACAGGTGCCATCTGTACCAACAAACACACGATCACGGGGGCTAAGCAAACATCGCAGATGCCTGACAAGCTTTCCAGGACACACAGCCTTGAGAGAAATCACTAGCTCTACCAAAAAAAAGAAGAAAAAAAAAAGAACTCGACTCACTGAGCAGGAGATGTCTTGGGTTGCAGCTCAGGCAGTGGGTTTTGCCAGGACCCGAACACCTGTAGCAGTATTTGTGACACGGATGGCATTCCCCGTGCTGGTCTATGTACTGGTGAGGCGAGCACTTACTGGCTGATGGAATGCACTGCCTGTTACCATCCAGCATCTGACCCTCTCTGCAGCTGGTGCAGGAGCTAGCATGAGGTCCAAAGCACGTGAGACATGATGTATTGCAGTCTGGAAACAGAATTAGGAAGTAATTTAGTAGGATAGTATCAATGTTCCATCTCGACTTGATATCTATATCATTTTAATATAGTTTGACACCAAACTATAATCATATTAGGCAGAAGAATAAAAAAAAAAATACCATGCCAGGACTAAGTGCCAAAATATGTTTTACAAGTAAAAGTCCTGCAATGACAATGTTATATAATGTTTTACTTAAGCGTGTCTTTCCATACAGACTCAGACAAATCTGAAAAGGTTCCCCACCTCAGAATCAGATTATTTAATAAAATAACCTTATTTTAACCTTATATACATACATTAAGCCATGTATTGTACTATATATATATATATATATATATATATATACACATATGAAAAATACTGTAAATTTTTCTAAAATACAAGACCTTAGGAACTGCAGAGAGAATAGAGAGAAAACCCCAACAATCAGATGACCCTCTATGTACAAGCAGTTAGTGGCGACAGTGGGAAAGAAAAACTCCCTTTTAACAGAAAGAAACCTCAGAACCAGGCTCAGGGAGGGGCTGCCATCTGCAGAGGCAGAAGAAGCTTGGGGCTTGAGTTTGGGAGACAAATACTCTCTCTCTTTTTAAATTATGAGTAAAATGTTGCTCTTTTGTTTATTTCTCTTTTGATAAAGCTCAGAGTTATAGATCAGATGACCCTGAACCGTCCTTGAGTCTTCTCTCCTCATCTATTTGCATGCCACTGTTCTTTGTTTTTCTCTCTTGTGAAGTTCTGCTAAAGTCTGTTTGTTGTTTATCATCTCTCTGTGCTCTTCTCTCCTCTCTTCCCTTTCCCCTTACCCCCCCCCCCCCTCCCCCCTCCAGCCGGTCACAGCAGATGGCCACCCTCCCACCCTGAGCTTGGTGCTGCTGGAGGTTTCTTCCTTTTAAAGGGACTTTTTTTTTGTTTTGTTTTTCGCCCGTCTGCCACCAAGTGCTTGCTGAAGGGGGGATTATTGGATAATTGGGTTTCTATCTATAACGCTGTTATCTTTATACTTAAAATACAGAGTGCCTTTAGATGACTAATGTCATTTAAGCTGATCTGGTGCTCTGTACATTTCATTAAATATAATGGTTTCCACATATTTGGTTCTCAAGCTACAGGATGACCCTTGAAAACATTTTCAGCAACAAAATTAAACTCTGTCCATTTCACCGCACAGCAGACACAGGTACATGCAAGTGGATGCATTTCCGTTGGCAGCTACTTTAAGCAGCAACAAAAGAGGGCATCGCCTACAACATTTTTGCACTTCTGTGTTTTTGAATAGCAAAATCAGAGCGGTGTGTCTTTCTCGAGGGAACTGTCTTTGGCATCTCTCTGCTGTTTTCAAGGTTTGACAGCTGCCTGTTAACCATCTCAGAAGCGCTGCTATTTCAGTCGGGAAACACGCTCAGGCATAGCAGAGAATATAATTGAGAAAATGTATGAAGGGCGCTCTACAGGACAGAAAATACAGCATCAACTTCAGGAGCGATGGGGTTGTCTTTGTCATGCTTTGAACGACTGACGGTCAGAGTGTATAAGAAGAAATAAAAACATAAAGGGGCACGACTTTATGCTGCTGAGGGGAGTCGATCAAATCAAATCAGTCCTGCTCACAAAAAACAAGACAGACGATTTGTGTTTTCTGCTGTGTGATAAATGTCGTACCTTTACAGTCTCCTGTTATACCATCCATAAAGGTATGGGAGGGACACGCTCCAAGACACGCCCCGTTGTGCAGGGTGGCCTCTGCGTCCGTGCAGGCGTCACAGTCGTTGCTGTTTGGCCCGTCGCACAAAGCGCAGTCCAGGTGGCACTGCAAACACCTCCCTTGCTCTTTGTCCTCAAAGAACCTCTCCGGACAGTCCAGCATGCACAGGCCCTCGTGGAGAAAGTGATACTCCTCACAGCCTGTGCCAAGAACACTCGTAAATGCAGGAAGGATTTACTGCATGCATAAGGATCAGAGCCCTGTCATCAGTGCTGGATGTACTCTAACAGTTTTTTTTTCAACATGTGAAGACAAGCAAATCAGCAACTGTTATTCAACAGACAAAGATCAATGTTATCAGCCATGGTTTGGTCCGTATTCAACTGATTCTCCCGTTTAAGTGTTCATGTTTTGCCCGTGTTTCGTTTATGTGCGTTTTGTGTATCAAGGCTCAGGTTGGTTACACCTGTGTTCATTATTTGTACCTATTCTCTGGGTATTTATAGCCCCGCCTCTCCCTCAGTCTCATCAGTCTGTCGGCTGCTTCTATTTTTGCACGTGAGGCGCGGCACAGCTGGAATACACAAACCAGGGTCTGATGAGGACACTGCACCCACTAGTCCTTTGTGTTCACAACTCATTTTAGCCTTTTAGGGTGATCAAATGTGCGATCCAATGCCTGCCCTTCAACATCTGTTCTATGATAAAATAATTTAAAAAAGGTACATCTTGTGACATTGTGCTATGCTGTAAATTCCATTAAAAGTAGAACTGTGTTGTCATGAGCCCTGTTCATTAAACAGGAGGCTTTAACAAAACAATAGAAAGATGATGGAGCTGTGTCACGTGTCAAGATTAATTGATCACTTTAAAATGATGGCTCTGACGCGAGGATGCCTCTCCTCGTGTCTCTTTCTCTCCTCCCAAATCTCTGTGAGGAGCACGAGGAGAGGAGGTGAGGAACCTGAGAAATGAGAAGAAGGCATCCACAGATACACAGAGTCTAAACCTTGTACATGTTGCCCTTAGAAAATTTGTTTGAAAAGGTTTCAAGTAAGCTTATTGTGTGCTTGAATTATTATTTTTATTTCTGACATGAGTTTAACACATCTGGGAGCAAGTCTAATTCTATCAGCCTTATTCTGTCAGGGTTGCCGCTGATGGGGTTACAGCTTTTAAGTGACACAGCATTGTTTGCCACCTTTCTTTCCTGGCATTTAATTGGCATTATAGAGCGAGATTCCTGCCTCGCTTACTGACAGCAGCACATGAAACAGACACACATTCATAGAGCTCTTAAAAAAAGAGAGAGAGAAAAAAACAATCAAACATACCGTACAGTGCTATTCCTCGCTCACATACTGCTGCTTTGGCTGCAGCCAGTGTGTTGCTTTTAATTTAGGTCTTTTGCTTACTGCCAACAGACTTTGTCCGTGGTTTGCGACTGGTCGTGCTAGCAACACTGCTTTCTTCATGTGCACAAGCTGTGCATGAGCTCACAGACAGATTTGTGCAATGGCTGAGCTGGATTGCTGGTGTTAGGGTAAGTGAAACTCTGAGTATGCTAAATTTTTTGATACAAACGATTAATCATTTGGAGTCATATTTCTGATCATCAGCTGATTAAAAGTGCAATGTACCCACATTTTTACCTCTGTTTTGGTCTCCACCATCTACTGAGTTCAGTTCTCAACAGATAACTAAACTACTTTGCTATTTAGTCAACTTTGGGGTGACTTGGTGAAATCGAAACAGCTATAAAACTCTATAAAGTTGCATAGGAAAAAAAGACAATGTTGGGGTAGAGGTAATTAATGATTGTTTGTCTGAGAGATGACACAAAAACTACCTTCTATCTTCTATAAAATCAAAGGTTTTGGCAGCTGGTCTGGAGCATTCAGATGTGTGTTAACACACGACAAGCAGGAAAGTCTACAGCAACAAAAATGACCTTAGAGAAGCAATTGTTGCTGCCCATCATTCAGGGAAGGGCTGTAAAGCCCTTTCCAAACAACTTCAAGTGCATCACTCTGCATCGAGAAGGATCATTCACAAATGGAAAAAACATTCAACACAGTTGCCAATCCTCCCAGGAGTGGATGCTGCAGCAAATTTACCCGAAGGTCAGACTGTGCAACACTCAGACAAAATACAAAAAAACTTGATAGGCCATGCAACAGGACAATGATCCCAAGCACAGCAGCACATCTACAAAAAATGACTGAAAAGGATGAGAATATAAAGCACCTTGAGCTATATAAGTAAAACTGAATTGGATCCCGGTGTTGCAATAGTTCGGCCAAAAACCACATCTCAACTGAAATTTGATGACAGAAACATAAACAAACCCTAATAAATGAAAGCAACAATGTAATGTAAATTTCTCCACAACAATGTGAGAGACTGATACAGCTATATGGAAAATTATTCACTCTTTATTATGAAGTTTTTTTTAAATTATGCCCCGATAAATAAAACATTCAACTTAAAGGTGGTGCACTTTTTTTCCCATGTGATTGCACAAATCAACCTGGGGGAATTGTGACGATGTGTTTGAAATTGTACTGCACTCCAATAGTTATTTAAAGTATTGAACTAAATGGCAACCCCATAGTAATGCTTTAGGAAAAAATAAATGCTTATAGTTGTAAAGAACATGCTGTACAGGAATCATTCTCTGCGGCCTGCTGGAGCGGGAGGGCTAGGTGGAGTTGGCCGTCCGACTGCGGTCTGGAGTGTGGGGCCTCCCTGCTGCTACGGAGTCGGGGTGGTCTGCCTCTCCCCACCGCAGGGAAAAGGGTAACACCACCTGGGTCTGGGTGCAGTTCCCCCCTCCAGGGGCAAGGGTACCTAGACCCGGTTTGTAGAGTACGCTTGGGGAGTGTGATCGTGTGTACAGCGTCTCTTTATGTCTGTCTCCACGTTGGTTGAGTGTGGAGTGAGTGCATATGAGAGCATGAGGGTGGGAATGGATGTTTGTGTCTGTGTGTGCCTGTATGTCTGTGTCTATATGTCAGGTTGGGTATCAGACGCCACCTCTCTGGGGACATCTTAGGCCCTCCAAGGTTTGGAGGCCTTTCTCCACCTACCACCACTTCCCCTGCCGGTGGCGGACTCCCTCAGGTGTCGGTGTGTTGGTGGTTCTTTGTGTCTGGGGGTGGGCGTCCAGGTACACACCGGCTCACTCCTTGGCGGCCGCTTATCGGGGCCTGGAGCCTGGGGCTCGCTCGGGCCCCTTCGGGGGTGGGGTGCCCCCGGCCTCTCGGCCTGGGGCTCGGTCACTCAGGCACAGCTGGCGGCCGGCGGAGCTCACGGGCGCGTCACTGCAACTCCCCCTGGCTTCTGCTCCGCGGCTGCTGAGTGAACCCTCATCTGGGACTCTCCTCAGCTCTTACTGGGACAGTGGCGCGGCTGCCCCTCTGTTGGTCTTCCACGGTTTCTTGTGTTCTGGGGGCCTCTGGATGTCTGGAGTTTTGATCTCCTCCATACCTGCTTCACACCCTGGAGGACGGGGCTGTGGCCCCCCCACACTCCCTAGCAGATCGTTACATGGAGAAACCTTTGGAATACAAGCGCGCTGATCCACACAGGTATGCACACGGGTGTTCACTGCTCGTAGACCCAAATTACACCTTTCTTGGTTGCTACTTCGAAGCACATCTGTCCTGCGTGCTGCACAACAACATTGAATATTTAGTATTTACTGCTGTTTACACTTAGCTAGATTAATGCGATGGTGTTGTGTTTAGTATGTTGCTTTGTTTTTTGTTTTTTTTGTCTTTTTTTGCTTGTTTTCTATTCTTCTCTCAACAGGTGATCCAGGAGATTTTTATTTTTTTTTCTCCCCCCCTTTCTCACTGTCCCTCTCCCCTTCTGTTTTTCCTTTCCTTCCTCTTTCTTTCTCCCTTTCCTATCTCTCACTCATGTCTGTCCCGTCTGTAACATCTGAAAATAAAATATAATAAATAATAAAAACAAAGATCGACCAAATGGACCAATACGGCAATGCCACGATGATCCATTTGGCAAAGTAAATCCATTGGGTATCCTTGTTGGTCTTCAGACAACAATTCTGATGGCTAAAGAACCAAATGGGACAGGCGAAAGAAAAAAAAAAAAAAAAAAAGGAATCATGCATAATGCTTGCTGTGTTGTAATGCTGCTGGTAATCATATGGAGTCAGTCATGTTTGCTGACAAAAGAATAGTAAAAGCACAGAAAGAGCTAAAAGCGGAAGACTGAAAAAGCTCCTACAGCTGAATTTGTCGTAGTTTGCATTGCATTTCAGTACCTGTGCAAACGCCGAGTGGGTCGCACTCCTGGCAGGCTGAGGGGCAGGGTTGGCATTCTCTCTCCTGCACAGTGTGTGCTGGAGGACACTTGTCTACACACTGGTGCTTGTGTAGGAGAAGAGGTTCTTCACAGCTGAGGCAGTGGGTAGCATTCCTCGCACAAGATGCACAGCCAGGTGCACAGCTATGACAAACCTGGCCTGCAGGAAAGCCCCTATTGGAAGCAACACAGAGCTTGATGGACAGGTAGAAAACGCAGGGCAGCACACTTAAAATATACTTTCCATTAGGTTTGTATTTATTCTGTTATTCGCTTTGTTCTTGCTGCAAACCATGTAGGAATAACATGTACTGGTAAAGGAGGCCACTTAGCAAATAGTAAAAAAAGGTCACATGGTCAGAAAGTTTAAATGAAGCTTCATAGCTTGGAGCTTCAGCAAGATCAATATAGGGTTCTGGCTTTAAGTACATAAAAAATTTAATAGAACATCACGTAGGAAATGTCAAAATCACAGGCATCTTCTGACATTTATTTTTGGCTCGCCAGAAGACGTGCCTCAAACATCTTGTGTGACATTTAGAAGATAGCAGCAATAGGATCGACCTCCTGACCTCACACACTCTTGAACACACTGCCCATCCTGTAGGAACAACTGAGCTTTGCGAGCACTCTGGCAGCGGATGCAGTGCTGAGCGTCCACACACTGCAAACAACCTGCAGGGCACGCCTCGCACACACCGCTCAGCTGACTGGCAATGAAGCCCCCCGGACACTTTAACACACATGTTTGCTGCGTGGTCAAAAATCGCCCTGAAGGACAAATAACAAAAGATGAACGTCATCATTGTTAGCTCAGAGCTCAGACAGCAAGCTGCTGAGGTCTGAAACAGCTTAAAAACAATAAACCAGTGACAAACCTTTTGCACATTTTGTACATTGGTTCTTCTCCGGTCCAGCGCAGGACTCACAGGATGGGTGGCAGTCCTCGCACTCCCCATCTGGAGGGCAACAACACTACAATCATCATAAAGTGTCATCTAACAACACAACACATAACAGACGCAAACTGACCCAGAACCAGGTGTATTTTGTTATTCTGCCCGAAAAACTTCATTCATGTACTGAAAGTGTTTGTTAACAAAATTACGTTTTAATCACTTGAAACCTCAGAGAATGGTTGCCAATCTTCTTATAGACTCATTGGACAGTTTATTAGGCTTACTCGCTAGTACTGGGCTGGACACTTGACCAGCAACAATGCTCAAACAGGCTACAGCACTTCTCAGTAATGAAGGTGAACTCAGTCTGGGACCAACAAGCATGACGCATTCAAAGTGACTTAAAACAGCTTTCTTCCCCATTCTGATGCTTAGTTTGACCTTCAGCAGGTCATCTTGACCGTCTATATATGCCTAAATCCACCGAGTTGCAGATTTGATATCTGCTTTAATAAGCAGTTACAGATATTTAAACATGTGTAGATGTGTACCTAAAAGTGGCCAACAAGTGTATGCGCTGGAAGCTAGAATATTGCGTTTAGTCTAATTCAAACAGTTTATATATTATATAAAACTTGAGCTACCAGCTTATTAGCACAACTGGGTGACTTGGTGAAACTGAAACAGCTACCATCTTTGAAGCTGGTGAGGCTAACACTGTCCAAACTCTTAAAACATCTACAAAGATGTTTTAATTCAATAGATTTTTAGGTCATGTCTGAACAGTAAAAATGTCAAAATATTACTATTTACTGTCAGTGACTTCTACAGTTCTCATCCCAATTTCCTGGAAACTTTTATACTATTTGACAGACCCAGCAAATCTGTGTTCTGTGGTCAGTTTGTATGCTTAGTAATCTTTCATAGCTTCTACTTTTGACTGAAATGCCTCGATCACAACATCCCACATAGCAAAATTGGTATGGCCCGGATCTGGACCACACAATGTGCTTACACATGGCCCACATACCGCAAAGAATGACGGCCCTTTGGTGGCCCAGATCTGGTTTGCCAGAGGTGGCCCACACATGGGCCAGCACAAGGCCAGTTGCAGAGACACTGGTGGTCCTGTGCTGGCCCATGTGTTGATTACCTCTGGCAAACCTGGTTTGGGCCACCAAAGGGCCGTCATTCTTTGCGGTATGTGGGCCATGTGTAAGTTGTGTGCAGCCACGGGCCAGTTGCAGACACACTGCTGGCCCTGTGCTGGCCCAGAACAGTTTCAGCTCTGGCCTCCGATGTCAGCCTAATGTGTACCTTAATAAAGCCATGTAATTACAACATGTGCCGGAACATAATAGCGCAAAAGTAACATGACAACACTCTGTTCAGACAGTGAATGGACTGATTCTTATATAGCGCTTTCTACTCTCGTGGATTACTCAAAGTACTCTATACAACATTCACCCAATCACACACTTTGTCTAAACTGAGTGCTTCCTAACTACATTCATACATATTCACACTCTTGACATGCAGACTGAAGGAACCAGGGATTGAACCACTAAGCTTCCGATCAGTAGGTGACCTGTTCTACCTCCTGAACTACAGCCACCCAGTGGTAAACATGAGTAAACCCTCACTAGGTTTTGGATAAAGTGTACACTCAGAAACCTGCATTTGAAACGTTGGCTACTATAGCAGTATAGTATTGCAACATGGCATTTGGGTCTTCTAACTAAAATAGGAAAATAGGAACACATAGGAACATCACTGCCTGACCTGGCCCACGTCTGGTTTACACTCTGCCATGACATCAGTCAGTCAGAAGTGCCAGCTTGATGCCAGGTCCAGGCCAGACCTGTTTTCTATGAGGCATGCCATCACCTAAACAGTGCCATCTATGCCAGGCCTGGCCCATATCTGGATGACATACCATTTACCATGCTAGAAGTCAGCCAGAGGTGCCGGCTACAGTTCACACAAAGTGGGGAAAAACTAATTCCAACATAATCATGGATAAACCCTTACTTGTCCTTTTGCTTTTTATTTAGATTCAACAGATGATACATTACTCATCTGTCTAACTTATCTAAGCTATCGAAGACTTAAAACCTAAAACGAGTACTCATTTGAAACTTAAATTGAGCTTTGTCACTGCTCAGATTTAAAGTTTGAGAATAACTTTATTTCCCCGTGCTCGTTTTCAATCTTTGTATTAACCTATGCACTTTTCTCAGAGTTATTTAAGTTTCTAATAATTAAGATGTCTTGCCTCAAACTAATTACCATACATTGTTTAAGGTCTGTCAAACTAATTTGCGAAGGGAATAAAATGTTCAACGCACACAATCAATTATTTCTAATTCTGTGTCTGGCTGACATGCATTCTGTTTTTGGGTACTTAAGTTGGTACAGAGTTCAGGGACAGTGGCACACAGACCAATTACCCTCCAAGATTTCTTTTCTGCTCCTGTGAAAGTGCCCAAATCCCTGATTCATTATGGGCAGACAGATGGATTAGTGGAATACAAGTATTAGTCTCACCGCTGAGAAAGGTCTTAATGGGACAGACCTCATGGTCAGACACACACTCTCCATTTTCTAGCGCCTTTCCCTCCTCACACAACAGACAGTCCTCGTCCTCGGGGCCGCTACATGTCACACAGTCCCAGTGACACTCCTCGCAGTTATTGGAGTCTTCATCGCCGTAGAAACCATCCGGACATTCTGAAACGCACTTCCCCTCTGAGGAAAAAAAAACGTAGCCTCTGATAAGTACTTCATGTGATCCAGGTGGGCAGGCTGCACTTTACATTAAAGCAGCCTTCAGCAGTTTCACACATCAGTTTAAAAAGTTTAGAATTACTAAAATACTAAATTACCCAAAGACAGTATCACTATGTATTAATATAATTAATAATATATTAATATATGAAAAAACAAGTCATTTGCATTGGTTTTTAACGATTGCTCTAATAAATGACTAACCATCTGTGAGAAAAAAATTATTTTTACTGAAGACTGGGAGGACTGGTGAGGTCCAACTGGTCCTTTGTGGATTATCCATGTTATCTTAAAGCTTTTCTTTCTTTTCTAACTTTCAAAAATTCTAAAATCTGGCCATAGGTGTTTCTTTGTCACCCTGCAACAGATTGGTGACTTGTCCAGGGTGTACTCTGATTCTTGCCCTATGTCAGCTGGGATTGTCACCCTCCATCACACCATTCATGGGCCTGAGCTGGATAACCGGAAGAAAATGGATCTTATTCATCTTCCAGCTGCTCCCTTTACGAGTCACAGCAGATCACCTGCCTCTCCCTAGAATCCTCTTCTGTCAGACCAACCATCTACATAGCCTCCTTCACTATACTGGATCTAAGAAATGGATGGATATGCCATTTTTATAAAATAATATTTCAGTTTTTGTTTGCTTGTGCACTAATTGACCTATCCAGTTACTTGCCTATTATATTTTCTATCTAGATAGTTATAATACTAAAGCATTTAATGGCACGCATCACAAAAATCCATCTAATCTCATGCTTTACTCTTAAAAAATGATTTCATATGTCATTGCAAATAAAATGATGACAGGGTCTCTGTCCATGCTGATAACTTATAGCACTTCAATAACGATGATGTAAATAATCCTTTACAAACTCCAAAAATATTTATCTCCAAAATTGCTGATGTAAGTAATTTAATTACATGAAGGTTCCATATAATTCTGTTACATACTTACAATGTAAAAATGTTACATTTAATGGAATCTGGTCGAATGGGTTAGGAAAATATTCTTTGAGTGTAGCTTCACGTCTTACCCAACGAGGGCAAATTACCTAATAAGAAGAGGTCGCTCTCACACCAGTAGCACTCGTGTTCATCGCAGCTCACGCAGTTGTCGTCACACGGAATGCAGGTCATTTCTTCTTCTACGCTGTACGTCTTAGCTGGGCAGTTTTTGTAGCAGCCATCCTGGAAACTGACGACAAAAAGCAACGGTTGATGTTTGCATCACACACAAACATGAACTCTACTCTCACTGCCAGCGGAGGTCTTTTGCATTAGCTCAGAGATTAAATGAAAGAGAAAAGTGAGCCCAGAATGGCGAGATCACACACGGTGAGAGCGAGGCACACAGCCTTACTTGTAAAAGCCCTCAATGCAGGACAGACAATGCCTGGGGTTATCTGTCAAAAGCAGACAAAAAAAAAGAAAAAGAAAAATTCAGTCGCCTTTTTTTTTTTAAGGGGACCTTAAGGGGGCGGGGACACCTTAATTTTTTTCCACTGTGGGCGACATTCATTTGGGAAAACTTTATTATGGCTACTGGGTCATGACTTACACAGGACACACTTCTTGCAGCCTTGCTCGCAGGCCATGCAGTCGTCATAATCTGGGTCTTCCACCTCACCTGAGAAAGGAGACAGAGAGCGGAGGGTGAGAGCGCGAGGTCAGTGTGGACAGGTGTGAAACAACGCTCCTTAAACACTCCTCAACATGCAACCTTGCTTACCTTCCCCACACTCCAGCTTAACACAGGATCCATCAGAGACATAGTAGGAGGCGTTACACTTCAGGCAGTGGTTGGGGCCTGTGCAGAGTCGGCAGTGGTCTACACAGGGCTCGCAGGTCCTCTGCTTGGTGTGGTAGAAAGCCTCAGGACAGGCGTCCAGACACATGCCTTTATAGAGGTAACGCTCCACCTTAAACTTATCTGGAGAATAAACAGCAATTTCACTAGAAAGCCACGTCTGTAGTTAGGTTTGAGGCCATTTCTTTAAGAGAATGGTGAATGGACTAAGCATTAATCTGTGGCTGGGGTTTGGGGAAGGCCTCAGTGAGGACTGCCTGCGGCTCACGGGGCCTCCAGATGGATTCATGAAGAGTGTGAGAAACAATAAAGACAGAGTCAGGGAGGGTGGCGCATGAAAATGAGGATGAACCCGTTTGTACACCTGTACATGGTGTGCACCATGCCTCTCACTTCATGACAGCTGGGATAGGCTCCAGCCTAAATCTCAAAGTTTTAGTGTAGCCCTTGGGGAGTTTGTGGCTTTATATTTACAAAATATAATTTTTCCTTCCTTTTCATCTTTTTAATGTCTCAGCCAGTTTTCCATTCACATACTGCACACACCACGTCACACTGAGCTACTCATTTCGTACTCACCGGTGTCACAGCTCGTGCAGTTGGCTGGCCCCGCGTCCACACACGTGGCACAGGTGTGGTCGCACAGGTGACACCGGCCACCCGACTGGTACTTCCCACTGGCGCATCCCACCACACAGCGGCCCTCATCCAGAGCCCTGCAGCAGGCAACATCAACATCACAAAATCAACACATATGAATTATAAGTATGTAAATGAGCTGAACTCATTTAAATCCCAGCGTGTACCATATGGTGCATTTACACAGATGTAGCTGGATGTGCCGACAAAGGGAGGAGGAGAAGAAAGGGTGGGAATGTTGGCTGAAATGTGGGTAATGTGGGAGTCTTCTTTTTTTGACATTTTATCCATGAGGAGCATCAGGGAGACATCTGGTCAGCAACATGACAACAATAGCCACGAGCTGTATGCTTCATTCATGACAAGAAATGGAGTCCTTTTACAGATGCTATCTCCCTCACAGAGCTCCCTCCAATCATGGAGTCAGAACTTGGATAACAGGAACAGAAAGGGTGATAGGATGATGCTTATCATTAAGTAATTAAGTGTTAAGGTACAGTTTCCTTGAGACCATAAACGGCACATTTTGTGCTTTATTTATATTTTGCCCCAAGTGGGCAGCTTGGGTGGAGTACATCTGTAGTTTGTGAGGGCTGCCTGAACCCAGAGTTAGTCAGTTTGCAGTGGCACCTCTCAGGTTGAAGCTTTGAAACAGACACGTTCTTTTTTTGTGCTATTTTTACGTTAAAATAAAAAGAAATAATTATTTATCGAGAGGTTTGATGGGGATATATATATATATATATATATATATATATATATATATATATATATATATATATATATATATAATCACCCTGTCATAAGTGTTTCAGCTGTATACCAAGGCTTATTTCATCGTATTACATAGAAAGAATCAATGTCGTACTAGCTTGCAAACAATGGCAATAACAATTCATCAGGGAAATATTATTTCAGGCTCACACCCAGCGAAATATCATGTATTATAGAGAAACAGTGGCATGCACTCAATCTAAAACAGTCAAGTCCAGCTCACTGTGAAGAAATACAGCTGATGCAGTCTTCGCTTTGCGGCCCTGTGCACTTCAGGCACGTTGCGTGGCACGCGTGGCACTCCCCGTTACTGTCCTGGTACTCTCCTGTTAGACAGAAAGCAGGAGAAGCACACTGACTCAGAAATGAATAACCATCTGAGGTGCAGAGGTGGTTTTCATGTGCCACGGCTGAATGACTGCTGGTTTAACAAAAAAAATCTGAATGACTCAGAGATGCGAATGCATATTTCATGCTAAACTGACACATATTAATGGATTTTGCTTCTGTGTTAAATATCATTTAAATTTATGAACCAAACGTGTCAAGAATAAAATGTGGAAGACGGCCGACCGACCGTCCGTGCACTCGGTGTCAGCAGCACACGCTCCCCTCTGCAGGCTGTGACCGCTGGAACAGCTGCTGCAGTTCCATCGGCTCGGCCCCACACAGGTGAGACAGCTGGCGTCACACCTGAAGAGAGGAGCACAGAGAGTGAACAAGTGAACCCTTCACACAAAAATCCTGACCACACAAAACACACACAGAAAAAATAACTAAACCCCACTCCATACAGGCGCACAGCAACAACAAACATGAGTGCCAAAACAAGCACAAACACACGTGGAAGCCAACCACCAGAATAAGGCCTGCCACCAGCAGATAAACAAACCTCCCACACCTGAACACACACCAGTGAGCTCACCTCCTACATATCCTGTGCCCATCAGCTATCTCTGGGTTTGGTTCTGTGGCGTAGAAGCCAGCACTGCAGGAGGACACGCACCTCCACTCCTCCATCAAGTAGCCTTCTGCACAAGTGTTGCATGCCTCAACACCTGCACCTGGTGCAGCATGAGGAGAACACACACACACACACACTTAACTGGATTACTGGATAAAGGACATAAAGGAGCAATGGGGCGTGAAAAGCGCTATATAAATCCAATCCATTATTATTATTATTATTAATGCAAACGGCAGCAGTAAAAACCAAAACCAAAATGTGACTTTTGACCCCCGCTCTCACCTGCACAGGTAGCGCAGGCCTGGTGACAAGGCTTGCACGTGACTTCCTGCGGGTCATGGTAGAATCCGGCTGCGCAGCTCCGCTGGCACCGGTTCCCCTGTAGACTAGAGAGGATGGAGCGAGCATGTGGCACCGTGACACACACAGTCAATCATGTGACACCAAAACGGATGAGTCACTGCTTTCATCCCACAGCAACACCACCACAAACACTCGGTGAACTGAGTCAGTGAAAGCTTTATTCCGGAAACTTCGAACTCTTTGTCCGAGATGTTTTGTCCTTTCAAGTAGCAATACAGCAAAGCGTCGATTAAGATAAACTTATCTTTCTAGAAATGTTATGATTCTGCTGAGGGTTTGTGTGTGTGTTTGCTCGCGTGTGTGAGGAGAATCAATATTCTCAGAGGCTTAGGGGAGAAGGAGTGGTGTTTACCGAGCAGTTAATTTGAGCATCATCAGAGAGTTTGTTTCACCTTGTGTGTGGTTTGCATTCTGTGCAGATGCTGTAGGAGGTGCACTTCAAGCAGTTTTCACTGCACTTTCTGCACATGTTTGCATCTGTGGGGAAATCAAACAATACGCATGGAGTATACACATCAGAGCCATTAATCAATCTTACTCACATACCTTCAACTGCAGTTATGTCAACTGACTATTCATTAGTGCAGCTGCATTCAAACCGCTCCTCTGTAACCCAGTCAAGGATTTTTTTTCTTCTGTCGCATTAATTTAATCACAAAAAATTTCACAAAACAGAACCAACCGTGGTCGAGGTAGTAGTTTTCCCCACAGATCGCTGTGCAGGTATTGGTCCCCTCAGTCAGGTGATGGCCAGGCTGACAGGAAGTGCACTGGTCACTCCGACTTCCAGTGCAGCTCTCACAGGAGGCATAGCACCTCTTACAACGCCGACGGTCACCCCAGAATCCCCTGGGACATCCTGATACGCACAACCTATCGGACAGCCATGAACCAGAGGACACAGAGGACGAGAGGTGTTGCTATTGATTCGGAGTGGAAAAAATTATATTGCGGGTCAATTTTTGAGATGAGGACACACTCAAATAAAAACTATTTTTCACCCTCAATAAGCATGAAGCAATAATTTTGACTGAAATAAAACTGAAATACGTAGAATCAAAGATTTATTTATTCAAGTAATTAATAATTAAGAAAATGTGCTTGCTATAAACTGAATGTATACAAATGGAGTTATCTTAATTTGACCAGATTCCATTAAACGGAAATTTAACATTGTATTATGTAACAAAATTACATGGAAAATGTACATGGAAATAAATTAGATAATTTAATTTGAACAAATATTTGTTTTTAGTACAATGAAAAGCAAAAGTAATTCATAAAACCCCAAAACTACCAAGGACAGAATTACCAGACCCCTGATGCTCAGCCATGTGTCCTTTTTGCTGGATAACAGCCTGAAGTTTTCAGCAAATCTCACACTCCTCTCCTGAGCAACCCCAGCCCATTCTTCTTTGGCGAGTCTCTCAAGCTCCTCCAGATTTCATGATCTTGTGGCACCGACCTGGAGCTACAGATTTTCAGATCTGTCAGGCTCTGTGCAGACCAGTCAGTAACCGTCACTTTGGTCTCCTAGGGGTAGTCCTTCACCAGGCCCGACACATGTTTTGAGTCATTGTCATGTTAAAAAACAGCAATGATGCAGACCCAGTTTTGCTGCTGACTACTTGAGGTTTTCTTCCAAGATGGTCAAACATCCTTCTTTCTTTGTAACTTCTTCCACCTTGATGAGATTCCCAGTTCCAGACACACTGAAGCACCTCCTGCCACCATGTTTTAACTGTCAGGATGGTATTCTTTTGGTTGTTTGCCTCTCTTGTCTTTCTCCAAACATAAGCAACATCTATGTGGCCAAAGAGCTCAAGTATCAACTAGAGATGGCACGATACCACTTTTTTATGTCCGATACCGATATCATAAATTTGGATATCTGCCGATACCGATATGAATCCGATATAGTGTTTTTTAGTCAACAAAACTGTTTTTTAAATATCTTGCTGCATTTTGTATAAGTTCATACTCAAGTTTAAAACAACAACTACACTAAAGCTATTCTGTTATACCTGTATGCAAAAAAAAAATATTTCATAGTTCAGCAATACTGATCAATCTAATAAACTTGAACCTACACCATCCTCCCTATTCTGGTATTTTAAAGAGTATTTAGCATAAATATTAAGCAACCTAACTAATAGGGTTCCAACTCCCAGCAACAACAAAAATAAATAAATAAAAAATAGGGAACCACCCCTCACGCTCCACCTCATGATGCTTAATCGACGTAATCAACCTTAATTTGATGCAGTGTGAAAAAAAATGCACAGAAATCAATTATTTTTCAAGAAATATTAAATAGATTCAACATCTTTCTTCAACAAAATTGCAGACTGCACAGATGGTACCTTCCCAAAGGAAAAAGTACTATAGCTTACTAGGATATTTATATTAGACTTAATAGTCACTATATACAGTAATTGACTTCTATTCATTTTACATCAAATTAAAACTTTGGGTGTCAGATAATTATTTATTAAAAGCTAGACATTTTAAATGAGAATAAGAAAGAAAAGTATGTCTTTGTGCCCCCTTTTCCCTGTTCATGCCCTATCGGCCCCCCTGGCTAAACTTTGCTAGATCCGCCCCTGCACAGTTACCAGCCGTCAGCTACGTAGAAAAAGATCCTCGAGTAGAAAGTAATATTAAATACATTCTAACAACAGCTGATCAAGCTTAAACGTGCTGCTGTTGTTCAGCCGCTGGTTTCCTCTTTCTGGTGCAAAGTGGGCCAAAAACAAACAAGAGACACTGACTCGCACAGAAAAGCCGATCAGCTGATCATTAAGCAGTTTCATGATTGAAGTAGCAGCAAGAAGAGGCAGTCGCTTGTTAAGCTTAACGCAGGAATGCTTTACAAACATTCAGAGATGGACTTACACACTTGCTTTACTTCTCTCGGGATAACTTTGTCGGAGATGAAATGCCGGGTTGCTAGCGAAGCTCCAAATGCTATCCAGACCACCGACAGGTCCCGCATGCCACAGCCGCTCTATCACGTGATGCATACTGCTAACGTTCTGAGGCGAGTTACGGCGTGTTGCAAGTTTTGTGAGGTGCTTTCCTGATATTTAATGGATCGGATTACATTTTTTATTTTTCTCCGATATCCGATCCAGTAATTTAGGTCAGTATCGGACCGATACCGATACGTAATATCGGATCGGTCCATCTCTAGTATCAACTCACCTGACCAAAGGATGCCCGTCCAGTATGTATAGTCTTTCTCCAGGTTGTCCTTAGCATACTTCAGTCTGGCTTGAAGGTTTCTCTTCTGCGGCAGTGAAGTTATTCTTGGTCTGCAACCTCATGGCCCACTCCCGTGCCTAGTTCTAGTCACTGTCCCTTTTGAGACTATAATTCCTGATTTGGCTATTAGTTATTGATTAGAGTCTTTGCAGTTATTCTGGAGTCTCTCGCTAGTTTTCTTTCCAGGATCTTTGAAATATTTTGTTTGCTACATCTGCCAGATGTGTGGCTCTCTTTGAATGACACTCCAGTCACTGACACTCTAGAAAGGCTGTGATAACTTTGCATATCCATAAAATTAAGCTATAAAGTTAAACCACATCAGTGGTTTGTGCTGTGACTCAATGAAAAGGTCAGTTTTTCAGGGAGCTAACAAAAGAATTCATGCTTTTGAAGAAAACCAGTATGTTTAGAAATGCTCTGTCTAAAAAAAACAAAGAAAAACCTAAACTGAGAAATTTTTGACAAAAACATAAAATTTCATAAGGGGGAGGGGCATAGTAATTTTGTCCTCATGTGTAAATTACAATCATAGCCACAGAAACCTGTGAACTTCAACAACGATTTGACACAATATAAAAACCCGACTCATTTTTTAAAAGCATATTGTGTGAGCCACATACTGTGGATCTGCCAATAGCTCTGTGCTGTGTAGTCATGCTAACCTTGTGTTGTTCTTGAACTTGAGAAAAAAGTGCAAGCATGTGACACACTGCTGCGGGCCTGGCCCCTCACAGCCATCATCACTGCATTCTGGGTCGCAGGGTCCTGCAAGGGTGAACACTCGCAAAGTCACAGCAGCATCACGTCACATCACAAGAGAGAAGTTATTCAGACTGCTGATTTTATTCTGTATTTATGTAAGAGCCTGCCACATTAAGCATACACCGCATCCCAGTTCATTAAGCTGCTGACTGAGAGGCCGGAGATAGAACAAGGGAAAGCTTAGTACTATCAAGATGCAGGGTGCATGACTCACCGCTGTATTCTTCGCTATCCGTCGGAATCTCAGCTGATCTGGCTCGCTCGCGGTGCGCAGGATACGGGCGCTCCGCTGTGCCATAAATCACCAGGGACCACTTCTCCAGCACCCCTGTGAAACAGCAGAGAGATAAGAGGCTTTGTCCCGCGAGGCCCAGCCCTGTATTTTAACTGCAGCGAGCCGAGGTTCAGTGCATGTTTCATAATATTGAGACGTTACAAAGAGGAAGAGCAGACCTAGTTTGGAGCCGTCTTTCTTCTGAGAGGGAGTATCCTGGATTTTCAAAGTCCATTCCCCCGCTGCCTGCTCCCCCCAGCAGTGAGCTGTCATGAATTCCCAGTTCTGAAATCCCTCGGTGGAGTTGTCAAGAGGCCTAAACGAAAACATTACATAATCGTGCTCACGCTGCTGCTTCGTCTACTACTCGTTATATGATGATTTAAAGGATGTGTTTCCTAAAGACACAAAAGCAAAATCACCTTAATTTTTTCAGCTTTATCTGAATCAAAGATAGGAAACATGCTTCACTTCAGGAGGGCAAACCGGGTACGTGACAAATCCCTGTGTTGTGTTCTTATTCATGGCTCATAAATACATTACAGCTTCAGCTTTTTGTAAATGATTTATACATTCATATGAAAAAGCAAGCTCATCCCCTAGAAAACGCTATAGAATAAAATAGAAGCAATAAATATTCAGTCCTGTATGAAAGGGCAAATAAGAAAGATGCAGTCCTGTTTTCTAGTCATTTTCACATTTTAAAAAAATCAGTCAATCACATGGAAAAAATCTAATCGTCACAGTCCCTCTTGTCCTCCTGTGCTGACCTGTAATCCATCTTTTCTGCTTCCTGCGTGTTTTTTTCAATCTCTCCTCTCTCTGTGTATGAGTGTGGCCTTACCTGAAAAAGACTTTCAAAGCATATGTTGCTCTAAAAACCTGTATATACCTCTCAGCACTGATGGTACCTATCCAGATGTGCAACCTGCCAATTCCATAGGCGCTGATGCACACCCCATAACTATCAGAGATGCAGGCTTTTGAACTGAGCGCTGATAACAAGCTGGACGGTCTCTCGCCTCTTTAGTCCAGGGGACGCCATGTTCATGTTTTTCAAAAGGAATTTCAATTCATCTGACCACAGAGCAGTTTTCCACTTTGCCTCAGTCCATTTTAAATGAGCTTTGGCTCAGAGAAGACGGGCAACATTTCTGGATCATCTTCACATATGGTTTCTTCTTTAACGGGCATTTGTGGATGGCACAGCAAACTGTTCACAGACATCAATTTCTCCAAGTCTTCCTGAGCCCATGCAGACATTTCCATGACAGCATGATGCCCGTCTTTAATGCCGGGGGGCATCCAATGTGGATTTTGGTCCGTCTCCAGATCCCTGGGAACTTTTGATGATGTCTTCATGATTTTATGTTGAAAATGTTATGTTTATCATCCAATTGTTCCACAATTTGCCTACTAAACCACTCATCTTTACTTCTGAGAGACTGCTTCTGCCATCATGCTACTGACCATTTAGCCTAATTAGTTGTAACAGCTGTTTCTTTTTAGTACAACTTGCTTTTCCATAGTTTTGGTCTTTTTGTACCAACTTTTTTGAGACTTGTTGCTGCCATCACATTCAAAATTGCTGACATAATTCATGAAATAGTAAAATTTCTCAGTTTTAGATGTTTTCTGTGTTCAACTGTGGCTAATATGTGGACTTACAACATCTGTAAATTATTCTGTTTTTATTGAACTTGTACATGACCTCTCGCATTGTTAAAGACTGTTGATTACTTCATCTGCATTAGAGATTTCTTCTGAAAACCTTAATAGATACCTATGGTCAGGTATAAGCCAAGGTCTAAACTGTTCTGTAACACTTGGAAACACTTGGAGGAAAAAAAACTTTAACTTAACTTAAATAGATTTATAAATTATTGTACATAAATTAGTCTGTTGTCTGGAAAATCATTGTGAGGTACTAATTTGAAATAAACAACACTTAATTGTTTTCGACAAGCATATAAAGAAAGACCAGGATTTTTGGAATCACATACACTTCACAGACAAATCACAGACAGAAGGCAAAAAGTGAATTCTGCTCCAGATCGTATCAGCACAGATTAGACTGGAGTCACGTCTAAATGCCCTTTGAGGAAGATTGGGAACAGGCAAGTTAAGAAAGCCCTCAAATATTTTCCAATTAAAGGAATTTTGCATATAAGGCTGGTGAAAAATGCCAAAGACTGTAAACAACGATACAAACCAGCAACAAGGAGGAAATTAAGCCTGTAATGGTAAGGATGTGTTTACTTTTTTCCATGGAATAATATTAGATCTGAGATTTTTCTGTAGTGTCAAAAAATTTGTCTAATTATTTAAGATAAAATAAGCACCATGACTGCTCCTTTATTTCCTATGATGTCACCACAGCACATGGATCCTCATTGATTTGGCACAGATAACTGCCTTGAGGTGACTGTTGTTATGATTTGTTGTTATAAAATTGAATTTTGCACAATGTGTACAAGCTTGTAACCGGGGATTTTTCACGTGTAAGGCAAACACATTAACCACTACACCATAGTCACGCTGCCCATCCATCCATCCATTGTTTTCTGCTTATCCTTGTCAGGGTCACAAGGAGGTTGGAGCCTATCCCAGTCACCATAGGGCAGGAGGCAGGGTACACCCTGGACAGGTCGAGACAGACAACCATTCACAGTCACATTCACTCCTATGGGCAATTTAGAATGACCCATTAACTTAACCCCATTAACTGAGTGTGTAAAACTTGGTTGGGTCTGTGTTTCCACAAGCCCCGCTAGTTTAGAGACTTATTCCTCATGAAGAACGCAAGATATAACAGAACAACCAACTCGCTAACGAGGGAAGTTTGGGTCAGAACCAGCTCTTGGAGCTCACGCTCCTCACCTGACTCCAGCCCAAATCCTTCCAAGAGCAGCTTCCCTCGCAGCTATTTATTGACAAACTGTTACAATACACATCACAGCAAAAGCACCCCCCTCGTAAGACCCCTCTCGGTTACAAAGACAATGTGTGTGTGTATGTGTATGCATGTGCAAGAACATGTGTGTGTGTGTGTGTGTGTGTGTGTGTGTGTGTGTTTGTCTCTGTATGCACGATTTCCTGCTCACCAAAAGGATCATAAAAGCAGGAAGCAACACCACAAGAAACTGATCTGTCAGATAGGATGTATCTGCAATAAAACCTCCCCCAGCACAGAGTGGCTGGAGAGGTGGTCAGAGACAAAGGAATGTCTTGATCCTATAGATTGATCTAAGACTTTACAAATTTAAGAAATACAATGACAACATTCAAGAATTAGACTTAACAGTTACTGTGATCATTAAATGCCATCTTATGTGCTGATTGTTCGATACCAGCTAATACCTTGATGCCGCACTAATTATTACCTTTTAGAAAACAAAGATCAAAAGCGTCATGAAAGTAGAACATGAGCAATTAAAATCATCCCTTTATTTGTATTTTTAAATGGTCGGTGAAGACTTATAGCTTAACACCTCTAGCGGTTGCACAGCAACTGGCTAAATACTCCAGTCTCCTTGCCATCCAGTCACGAACTCTCTGTCTGTTGTTTGGTGCTTCACAGGCGGTGCACTTCAGTTTTTTTTGTTTTTTTTTTAACCTTTTCACTGAAAACAACAGCCCACTCCTGCTTGTAACTTTGCTGGTGAGAGCAGTTAATAGGAAACCAAAACAGTAAGGTTGCAAGTGGAAACCAAAAGGATGAGCTCAAAGACATCAAAATGATCAAGGGGCTGTAGATACAGTGACCACTCAAGTACTGATTACAGCAGCTTTAAATAGTATCTCAGCAAAGGTGAAGTTGATACTTTTAACAGGTGTGTTTTATATTTCGGTGTTATATATTTCAAAAAGTACCATTATTCCTTTAATTTAACAAATGTGTCAAACTCAAACATTTGGCTTTTGAAGGATTTGATGTTTATCAGGTAATCTGCAGAAACCGTCGCTCTCGGTTACCTGTTTGCCAGCAGCTGCGACGTGGTGCCCAAAGGTGACGTGAGGGTGATGGAGAGATCACCACGGCGACCGTGGCTTATGTTAACCCGGACCACGACGTGCTCCACATAAGCGACGTGCTGCGGGGCCTTGCTGGAGCAGCCTGTAGTCTCATGCACAGACATTAGCACTGAGCCCGGATGAATAAGCCTGTCATGAGAGAAAAGAGAAAAAAGAGACGCAGGGAGTAGTGGAGATAAAAGAACAGACGGAAAACAAGAAGCGCAAGAGAAAGTTACGAGGAGAGCCGCGGTAAGGAAAATGACACCCATTAAAGTACGACCGCGAATCAGTGTGAAAGAAATCAATTCCAGAAGAGAGACAGAAATAGATAACGTGCGATAAAAGGGGAGGAATCAAGGAAAGCCCTGAGTCGAAGCAGAGATCTCTGATACCTGCTCAGCTGGATGGCAGCCTCCTCCGCACATTCATGCTGTGAGGGGACTTGTTTCCAGCGCTCTGCCTCCTTCACCATGCTCTCAGCATCCAGCAGGCCAAAGCCGTACAGGTGGCTCACTAACAGACACCAGCACATCCCCAAACACACACACTGCACATTAGCCGGGGCATAGAGAAGGCACTGTAGCTTATAAATGACTTCACACACTCCCGAGACTTTGTAGGCGTTTATCGCTCTTCTGCTCACAGTACCTCATTAGTTTGTATGCTCGCTGCTTTATAGTTCCCCCAAAAAAGAGCTGAGAGGAACATTTACTAAAATATGCTTATCAAGTCAGGGGATTCTTCTTTTTTATTTATTTATTTATTTTTGGCTGGCAAATATTAAAATAGACAATGTGGAATTAGAAAATCAGCAGAGATCCGATGGGAGTACCTTTGTATCCGGCTCCATTTACACGCCAGTCAGGAGCACTGAGATGATGAGCTTTTGATGTACAGACAATAATGTGCTGCAAATCCCTCCAGGTTAGCAAGGGGCTGAACGTTCAAGAGAAGGAAACCACATGCTCTCATCACCCGATTGCACAAATTGATCTGAACACGAGCTGCATGTATGGATGCTGTTATTAGAGGGCTGCTTACTTGGCTTCCAAGGTGAGAGCAATGACACCGGCAGCTACAGAGGCGGCGAGGGAAGTCCCTGACTGGGCCGTGCTGCAGCTCTGCTGTGGACCCACGGTCACCTGTGGAGGAAACCACTTATATTTATTTTTTTATATTCACCCACTATTAACATGAACAGCACAGAACTGCTCTTTTTTGTTGACTCTGCTTGACTGTATGTGTATTTTTTGCACATCAAATCATTTTGGAAAGCATTCAAATGACTGGCAAGAATTAACTAGGAGGATTCAGCATTAATGTGATCAATATTTAGGATTTAGGTTATGGATTTGCTATAAATTAGCTAATTAATCCTGTCTGGTTTCTTACCCTTCATTTCTTTATATTTTCTTGGGAAAATGGGAAATAGTGATTTATTGAAACATGTGCAAAACATGCCTGAGCTGTCCACTTGGACAGTTTCCTCAACATTTTTAAGGACATGCTGCAAACCATATGACATGTTTTCCCGTAATGGCTCTCTGAGAATCACTTCACTGGTGCAGATATTCTATTTTTATCTGAAACTCTATTATCTTTGGATTTTTAGTACTCAACTAAAGCAACAACAAAACGAAACAAAAGAGGCAACAAATTATGTGCTTAAAGATACAAGAATAAATTTGGTTTTTGCTAAGTTGCCTGTTATATAAAGACTACTTGAAAAATATTTTAAAAAATAAAATACAAATCTGGCTCCTTGGAAATGAATTGCAGCTCAGGACAGTGCTGTATATTGTAGAATATGGGCCTGGTTAACCAGCAACTGGAACACACTCACCTGTTTCCAAACACCAGTTAGGTAACATTTGTCATAAAGTAGCTTAATTTTTAAGTTTGCAGACACAAGATCACTCACAGAGACAAAAGCAACAATTTAACAAAAGTGTCAGAGTGACAAAAATTAATCAAGATAACGCATTTTGTAGAAAGAAAAATTAGAAATACTGGCAAACACAGTACACATAATTAGATTTGTTTTGTTTTGTGTGTCGGTTGAGAAAACAAAATGGAAAACATGTAAGCCTGAGGCCAGAGAAGCAGCTCTCAGTCAAATTACTCTAATCAGCTACCCAACTCTGTTTACCCACAATGTCTGAAAATCACATGACATGATAGAAGTATTTGGCATTTTCTACACTCAGACAGTGATTTCATTCCAATTTTATTCCATTTTAATGCCTACTGGATTCTCCTTTATTACCTTTACGTGCAAAATCTGTATGTTATCCTAATAATTTTCACTTACTCTGATTTGTGTTAGTATAGAGTAACTACTATCCTTTGTCCATGGTGATGTGCCATAAACCGGGGGGGGGGGGGGGGGGGGGGGGGGGGGAGCTTCCAGTTAGATAGACAAAACAAAAGAGTGAAATCTGGTTTTCACAAAACATATTTCACACAACATTAGGAAATTTTCCTCGGGCCGTTCTAGTATGTTAATATTATACTGCTGACTGAGTTCTGACGACATACACCACAGTTCTTGTAATGGCTTTTAATTAATGAAAATTAAAGCTCTAAGAATAAACATGAAAACAAAATCATTTGTTGTTGCGGGTTTGAACGAGCAGCTCCTCTCTGTGACTTCACAAGTTCAGCTTTGTTCTGCAGAGACAAAAGTTCACAGAGCCTCCGTCTTGGGCATATTTAGTTGATTGACAGGTGTCTCAGACTATCACACTCAGCAGACGTTGCATGCTCCCCCCCCCCAACACCACTGCCCAAAGCCAATGCTTAATATCCCAAATGTGTATTTTCTGGCTTTGAGCAGCTGGCAAGATGCCGGTGAATGTTAAATCCAACTACTCTAAGACATCCAGTGTCATCATCAGAAACAGTGCAAAAATGACTTTTAAATTAGCAGTTAATATAATTTTATTATCTAAATAACTTCATGCCCTCTGAGTGGTAAATGCCGTGCAAACATTAATGTCATAACACGACAAATATCTCGTAATCTGTGTTCAGGAGAAGCAACTGGAGTTTAGTCAGTATCACTGCATTGCATTGCTTCACTTCTTCCTCTTATTGTAAAATAATAATTGCTTTTGGAAATTTATGTCTAAAATATTAAATATTTAAAGGAATTATATAACCTCTTACAGAGAGTAGACCATTGTTTTTCTTGTTTTTCTTCTTGTCTGTAAAAAACTGCATATTTTGCATGATTTAATAGCTTGTATATCACAAGTTATCAAGTTGTCTCCACAACACCGTGAGACACGTTACCAGTTGCTCATGTTTCTGTGAAGGAATTCTGGCCTACAACATTGCTTCATTTCATTTTGGGGGGGCATTTGTTCATGCACGGCTCTTTTGAAGTCCCACCACAGCATTTCAATCCGGTTAAGGTCCGGACTTTGACTGGGCCATTGCAACACCGTGATTCTTTTCTCTCTGAGCCTTTCTATTGTAGATTTGCTGCTGTGCTTAGGATCATTGTCCTGACCCAGGAGTCCAACACACATACACACTGGACATACTGAATACTTTGTAATAAAGGAGAGTTCATGGTTGGCTCAAGGACAGCAAGGTGCCCAGAGCTCTTGTGGTTCATTGAGTTGCAACTTTTGCAAACTTCAGCCTCTGAGATTCCACAGTGCAAACTACTAATAGTTAACAGAAATGTTGCCTTTCGCAACATATTTTTTAGATTCGGCAACTTGTGTTTGTGTCTATATGAATGTTGCTTTGGATTGAGGCGAGAAAATGTTTTTCCAGCATCTGGGTAAAGCTATTTTCAACAGACTGATGGCAGGAGAGCGTGGCTGCTCACTACGGTGGAAGAAAAGAAGCTATTTTTTGAATCATGTGAATCTTAATTAAGTTCTCTGTTAGCAACACTCACCATCTCCTCTCTGTCCCATCCGCCGTACGCCGTTGCCAGCGTGGAGGGGCACGGCTCCAGGTAATCTGGCTGGCTTCCATGCTGAGTGCTGCTGCTGATAGAGATAGTGTAAATACTGTTGCTGTAGCCGTCACAGGAGCAGTAGTCACCTCTTTCCCCTCCGTTTCCTGACGGCCAAACAAAGATGGAGCCCCTCCCTTGCCGGCCCTGAGATTATTTGGGTAAAGCAGACAGAGGAGATTAATTTATTTATGATATTTACATATTGATGTTGAGGAAAAAAACAGAACAGCTCTTGCAGTAAATATACAGCCGCAGGTGGGACACAGACATAAACAAACACAGCCACACTTTTTTCTCTCACTGTTTGAACGCTGTCCTGTAAAACAAGACGAGTCAGAGGTCCAGGTCCATCCAGAGTGGCCCCGTCATCTTTTGGGCCCCAGCCGGCTAAGTAAACATCAATATACCCTGAACTGAAGCTAAGCGACTGGGCCTCCACGATGTCTGTTACATCTCCATCCAGCATTCGGATGCCTGGGGGAAAAGGATAGCACCAAAGCGATGATAAAGTTTGAATCCCCTACTGTATCTACAAAACTTTGCCTTTCACGAAGTCCTTCGGCGTGCGAGTTTCATGGCGTCACATGGACTCACCGCCTATGCGTGCGTGGAAAGAAACTCCAACGGTGCACCGAGAGCTATTTGCAGCCGCAGCAACCACCCCTGCGCACTGTGTCCCATGGCTTCGAAGAAAGGAGGAGAACATCAGAACGCGAGGTTAAATGCATATGCATGAGGAGAAGACGGGCTATTTCCGTTACATCAAGCTATGCGAAGACAGAATTTAGACTGGGGACTTTGCATATCCATACATGCATGTAATTACTGGAAAACGGAAAGGGAAAGCATGCATTAATTAGAGTTCTGGATTATGACAGGGAAGCTGCAAAGCAGGTGCAAAGACAATTCCAGAGATACAAAGTACTCACTTGTTAACAGCACTGGTAGAAGAACGATCTTGGTCTTGTCCGTTCACATCAAAGCTGGCAAAAGGATCCTAAATCAGATAGATACTAAGTAGCGGCACATAACACCATGCCAGCAGCTATCTGACTGTATTTCATCAGACAAATCACAAAGAGCATTATTCACCAGCCCACTCAACAGCTAAGTGGATCAGACGTTTAATGTCCATTCCAATACTCTTAGCTGGCCTTTCCAAACCTTTGGCCCAAAAACCCTGCTCGCAATATCTGTCTGAGCTCTTACACTAAGAGCTCTGCCAAACTGCTTATGATTAATGTCCCCTTCCCAAGAAGAGTGTCCCATCCCAGGGCACTTACATAATTTGGCTTCAGATCCGGATGCTCTCTCTCGATGCCATCATCTAGGACAGACACCACCACACCCTTCCCAGTGTACCCTCTCCTCCAGGCCGCTGCAATGTTCATGTGAGACTGGCAGGCTTTGGAGTCACTGCACTGCTGTGGAGCGAAATAGTGGGACATTCAGCTTCACCCTCAGGAGTAAAGAATAAATGTGGGTCTATTTTAGGCTCTGTCTGTCTGGGTTTGTGTGTGTTTGTGTGTCTATGTTTCAGACTTGAGCATGGCAAAGGAAAACAAAACAAAACAATCTGACTCACAATGTACCACAGGCGGTTCCACACTGGGTCGCTGAAGTCCTGCATGTGGTCGCTGGACTGATGGTGCGTAGCAGGGAGGAGCTCTCTCCTCATGGGGATAGGAGAGATATGACCGGCTCTGGAGATCCTCTTTACTCTTCTCTGGACCACCTGCTGCTTGAGCCATTCCACCTTAAAAGGAACATTTGTACAGATGTTTATGTCTACTTTTTTGGATCCATTGTGAAATATTTCAGCAGCTATATTGCATTTACTGCGCTGGCAAAAAACAATTATGTTCTCAAGAGGAGGGGCCCTGACACTGTACCTCTGGTTGATACTCTGATGACTTATCAAAGACAAAGGGCACAAACGTAATCAGTGCAAGCTAATGACTTGCACGCTCTTCGTTCAACAACAAAAAACCCACAATCCCAAATTGCTGCAACATGCAGCTGTCTCACTGAAATATAAACACATCCTGATCATTCTGTAAATTGCTCATATAACACTGTTTTAAGGTCAAAATGGTAACTTTGTTCAGTGAAGTATCACAAAGTGTGGACGCTAAACTTTTCCGCTAGGGCCTTTATGAGGCTAATATCTGCTCTTAGTTGTTAAAAGGTTTTAAATTTGGTGCAAATTCAGAAGTTTTTAATTCTGCAAAACTAATTACATTTCTTGGTTCTGTTAATGGTTGTTAGGGTCTCTGAGTTCATTTATCAGATACGTGCTAATGTGCTCTGAAACTCCTGAACAGCTCCATGTTACAGCTGCCATTATAATCCTGCATTGATGTTAGAATCCATCCATCCATCCATCCATTCGCTTCCGCTTATCCTTTTCAGGTTCGCGGGGGGCGCTGGAGCCTATCCCAGCTGTCATACGGCGAGAGGCGGGGTACACCCTGGACAGGTCGCCAGTCTGTCGCAGGGTCAACACACAGGGACAGACAACCATTCGCACTCTCATTCACTCGCACCTAGTGGCAATTTGGATTATCCGATTAACCTATCCCCACAAGCTGCATGTCTTTGGACGGTGGGAGGAAGCCGGAGCACACAGAAAGACCTGATGGTGGAATTGAACTCAGGACCTTCTTGCTCTGCGGCAACAGTGCTAACCACCGTGCCACCGTGCTGCCCATGTTAGAATTCAGTTTTAAAAAAATACCGTGCTTAGTAAAGCTGCAAACATGGCTCCACCAAAGAAGCAGTTTCCTGTTCCTGAGCCGTTATAGGGCACTTATTGAAATTCCTGAAAATTCACAATAATACAATAATAGTGTTCGCGTTGGACACTTTTTTTTTTAACTTCTGTGATTCTTTCTCAGGAATTTTCACTGTTATGTATGATGTATCAAATCATGTTATGGTTAAAGGCTGTATTTAGCTTTACTTTTGTTGGCCAGCAGGGGGAGCCTCCTCTGTTTTGCAATAGTCCAGTTGTATAGAAGTCAACATAAAAATAACCCTTTGTCTCTTACACCACAGTAAACTCATTGCAGTTGAGTTTCTGTGTTGTGCTTTTTGTGTTTTTGAGGTTTCACTGAATACAAAATTATGTTCACTTATAAATTGTGATCTCCATTAGAATCAAAACAGATAACAAACATAGAAGGTTATGATTCTGGGCCTTTCCTTAGCGTGCCACGTTGATGTAGGAGAAGTGAGTGGTCCCTTGAATTCTTAATCAGATTCATCCTCCATTTTAAAAAAACTCAGCTTGAGGCAACATTCATCTTCAATATACAGTTCATAGGTCATACAGTCTGAATTATATTATGTTAGTGTGTTGTGATTTCAGACACTACTCGATTATACATGAACAAAAATGTTGGTACAAAGTGACATTAATGCTAAAAAGTCTGACGTACGCTAAATGCTGTGAAAAAGATGAATCCCTAGCTGTTTACTAAATGTAAACTCAAAAGCTCCTTGGATGGTTCCCTTTCCCAAGTTGGAAAAAAGTCCTCCTGGCAAACACTGACACTACTATCGACTATGTTCTTTAACTTCTGAAGGTGGAAGACAAAGAAAGTGTGATTTTGTGTGTAACCAGATAACACTGGGAGTTGCTTAGAACCTGTCTGATTGTACTATATGCCCAAGCTGCTTATTGATACTATAAGAATTTGATGCAACCCTGAACACCTTGTTGATCTTTAAGGACTTCTGACATCTTTAGGTGTTGTTAGTGTTCGTGCACACAAAGCTGTAATGTGAGGGGAGGGACCAGAACAATGAACATGTGTCCCTATGTGTACGTGGAGTGTACGGAGGGGACATGATGCTGCTGATTAATAATCCAGTAGCTTCCCCGTCCTACTCATATCTCATTACTATACCTTGGTCTCCTTGGCGACGCGATCAGTCACTTCTTTGTTGCCTATTTTGGATTGATTCGCCGTCTCGTGATGGCGAAAACTGTAATGCCTCTTCAGGTCTCCAATCTGGTGAAAACACACATCAGATCCTCGAAATGATTTTGTTTGGAGGTGGAGGCGTGCTGCTCGTTCTGCTCTGCTACTGTGCAAAGCAGCTTTTTAATTATTAAACTGCTCGTGGTGTCTTTTATTAACACGGCTACCTTATACCTCTGATAGTTTTACAGCCCAGGGCAACCTGAGCCAAAAGGTTTCAGTCACACTGCTGCTCATCTGTGTACTGGTGTAGCTGCACATACCACATCACTGTGTGCATTCTATAATGTATGTCAGCTAATATTTTTATACAAGCGCAGTCCACTGAGTAATGACTAGTTAATAAAACACATGACAGCTCACACTATTGCAAGAGAACAACAAATTATGCCTTTAAATATTTCATTAATATCCTTTTAGTGAAATAATTACTTTTTGATTTTCAACCTCAGGAATATAAGATTACTGTATAGCAGTCTTTTTAGTTTGAATGGGTCTCTCTGGTTCCTATCACCTGCTGTGAAAACTGAACATCTATCCCATGTGCAATAAAGTACAGCATGCTATTTCTTTGGAGTTTAACTGTTACTTTATGAAAGTGTAGAAAAATTAGTCTGAAAGGAGTGCAACTAATGCAGCAGTGGCTCATAGAGAAGCAACTTTGGATTATAGTTGTTGGTTAAGTTCCCAGCACTAGCACTGCCTGTAGTGTGTCTTTGAGCGTGTGTGTTCTCATTGCTCATTTCTGGGCTAAATGCAGAGGTCAAATTCTTGTTGAAAAACATGCTGGTGGTCATGATTTATTTATTTATGAATGTATCTGTTCATCTGCTGCTTCTTTAAATCTTTAGCAGATATAATTCATTCGTCCCTGGACGGCTGACCAGACAGTGCAGACAGATATCAACAGCTTTTGATGCAATCCTAAAAAAATATTAGTAAAGCCATTAGTGGCTCCACAGTTAGATTTGCCCAATATTTCCAGTTTTCCAATAAATGAAACTTCCAAATGCAAGTCTGGTAATTGTGTAAATAATTGCCCTCTTCATGTTTGAGGGCACTCACCTGTCCCATGTTAGTAAATCCATATTTCTCTGCTATCCTGTTCACAGATTCGAGGTCCCCTCTTATTTTTATCGCCCAGTCGTTTGTATAAATCGTTGCGTGGCAAAGCTGGAGGAGAGTTCCCATCCACAGCGCAATAAAACGCGCCATTGCTGCTTATTTCTCTCGGTAAATAGCCGGTGCCCAGGTGTTTCACGAGCTGTCCCCGCACTCTGTTCTGCTGCAGATGCTTCTCATTGCGGGAAATCCGCTGGCTCAAAGACGCAGGATGCACCCGATGTTCTGCCGGCTGAAGTTGTGAAGACTTGACTCCTTCACTGACTACAAGCTTCTATCAAATTACTTCAATATGGAGGCCGGGGATCAGCTACAGTCTGTCCTTTATTGGGATCTGATCTGTGGGTTATACTTTACTTCTATAGATCTTTTCTTTTCTTTACTCTTTGCAAATACTGTAAAATGAATGAGCTGTCTGTATTTTAAAAAAAAAATAGAAAGCTCAAGTAATCAGACGTGATATATATTAGAGGAAAAAGACCCTGTTGGCATAAGTTTGACCTGTACTTTCATTAAGCAATAGACAGAAACATATAGAAACAACAACATCAACATTTTCACTTCATAATTGCAGGACCATCTGGGCAATGAACGATGAAATACTGGAAGTTTTTTCTGTAATTTTACACATTTATGCTCTACAGTTCAAGCCTGAAAAGTCTTGATAGATGGCCAATGATGTAAAATGACATCCTCCCTGCTCTAGGTGGTATATTTAAGTTGAATTCTTTTGTGACTTACCTGTTTGGATGATTGAGTTAGAGATATCAAGGCATAGGCAGCTCTAGCCAGCAGGTGCTGCTAGGCCTCAACTCCATTAATCCAAGCAACTGAAGTGGATCTCTCTGCTGTATTTGTGCCATTGTGAGACTTTTTACTGAATTATCTTACTAATATTATTAATTGTTCTTGATTATTTGTCTATCTTTTATTAGCCAAATTATTATGTCTGTGTGTTGCATGCATACAATTTGTGGACATAGCTTGCTAACCAAGCTAACTAGCATTACCTGAAGAATTAGCATTAACAACAGCCAAAATGTTAGTGTTGAGGGTTCAAAACAAAATGTCCAAAACTAATAGGGGATGTCAGAGTGGCTATGTACAGTACATATTTTATACTGTCTATGGCTGAGAAACAAAAGATGCATGCTGAAGAATAGGAAGGGTGGGCTTTATACAGGAAGTACTGGAGCAGGTGTCTCCATCTACCTGCTGCAGCATAGAAATATTTATTTATCATTATTAATATTTATTATTTATTTTACCTAAAATTCAGTATCAGTTTCCTACTCGTGTGCTAAATATTTAACACAGAAAAGCAGTCAGCAAGGAGCATGGACTGTAAGTTTGCAGCAATAACAAACTTACAGTCCATCGAGCCAGCCAACCACTTTGTTCATCGTGGCTGGTGCTTATCCCAGCCTTCAGGGTGAGAGGCCATCAAAAGTGGCTGAGGGGTGGCTCTAGCTCAGGAGACCAGGTCATCTACTAATTGGAAGGCTGGTCATTTGATCCCTGGCTGCTCCTTTGGCAAGATACCAACCCCAAGTTACTCTCCAATGCATCCATCAGAGAGTGAATGTGTGTGAACGTTAGATAGAAAGCACTTCACCAAAGAAGCAGTGGCTGTACGAATGGGGGAGTGAGGCATGTTGTATAAAGTTCTTAGTGGTCAGGTAGAGTAGAAAAGCCCTATATAAGATCCAGTCCACTTACCATTTACCAATCAGTTACAGCGTTAGCACACAGAGCGAGACGAGCACAACCTTATAGCTTACAGACTGACCACTCTGGGCGTGACTAGTCCTTCCAAAGAGTATCTCGGTGGCTATTTTGCTTACAGGTTGATATTTGGTTGAAGAGCAGAGAGCTCCCCTATATTTACCTCTCATGGATACCATGCTCAGTGAAAGGTACATCATGATAGGTTACATATGTTAGCCAGCTTGAAAGGAGTAGCCATAGATATAAGCTGTTTTCATTTATCAGCAGTTTGTTTAACTGTGGGCTGAGCATCTAAACCACACATAGGCAAAATATGGCCTGAGGACAGGAACCACCCAGCCAACTATCTCAATCCAGCCCACAAAACAAAACAGCCCCCCTCAAAAAAAATCAATAAGAAAGAGCAGCATACAGAGGAATCTTGAAACAAATAACTGCAACAAGTCTGCTCTGCTGTTTAACTCTATTCCAGTCCAATGTGTTTCAACAGTGACCTACACAGTGGTGAATGTGAAACACCTGAAGAGATGTAGGCTAAATGTTCTTAAAGCATTTAGGTGATATTTTTTTGAAATCACGATTTGAGTTTCTTTATGGGGTGATTGTGGCTCAAGAGTTGGCAGTCCGCCTTGTAATTGGAAGGTTGTCGGTTTGAGCCCCGGCTCCGACAGTCTCGTCGTTGTGTCCTTGGGCAAGACACTTCACCTGTTGCCTACTAGTGATGGTCAGAGGGCCCGGTGGCGCCAGTGTCAGGCAGCCTCGCCTCTGTCAGTCAGTGTTGCCAACTCCTCAGTAAGGAAAATCGCTATTGGTTGTCCTAAAAGTCGCTAGAAGTCGCTAAATGACGTCATCGCCTAATTTGCATAATTGGTCATGCTAATCTAATTGTAACCTATGTTGTTGGAGAGAGAAATAACATCGTGGAAGAGACATAAAGTGAGTAAAAAACGTCCTAAATGCATTTAGAGTTTATTTAGAACTACAAATTAAATTTCTTTTAGCAATTATTGTTTTTTTAATGTCACAATTCCAACCCTGCTCCTTTACCCGGGCTTGGACCGGCAAAAGTGACCTGAAATAGGCACTCTGGTGGAGTTACTTTGTGTGTGTGTGTTTATAAGTAGTTTTAAACCTTGTGATCCACAAAACAGCATATGAGTAAAAGAGTAAAAGAACTGACTGCGTTACAGCACCCGCTGCTTGTTGAGAGTAAAAGAGATACGCGCTTTCACGTCTTTTTTAGCGACTTTTTTTTAGAAAAAAAGTTGCTAAGGGGTCTGAAAACTCGCTAAATATAGCGACAAAGTCGCTAAGTTGGCAACACTGCTGTCAGTGCGCCCCAGGGCGGCTGTGGCTACAATGTAGCTTGCCATCACCAGTGTGTGAATGGGTAGATGACTGAATGTAGTGTAAAGTGCTTTGGGGTCCTTAGGGACTAAGTAAAGCGCTATACAAATACAGGCCATTTGCCATTTTTCCACCATGCAGTCCTTTTCTTGCTTTATCAAAGTCAGTGTGGCACTCTGGAAACAAAATTTTGTCTACTCCTCATCTAAACTCTTTAAGACGCCATAGTTACCTCTTCCAGCTTAAAATAAAACGTTTTCTACTTGTTTGATTTTTTTGTTTTTGAAACGCTAACCTACGCCTCTCAGTTTTTCTGTTGATGTTATCAGCCTGTTTTTGAAGCCTGTGCTAATACACCTATTTGTATCATTTGTAATGTTAACGAAGACCAGACATCAGTACTGGGACACTGATATGTTACACCTACTGGAACTGATGGCCATGGAAACCCATACAGTGAAACTCCCAGTGCACACTGTTTATGCTGATGTCAATGCCAGAGGAGGCTATGCTACATTTGCATGGCTAGGTGCTTGATTGCAGCAGCTGACATCAAAGATCAAGTCCAAGCAGAAGCTTTTTTCTCACCACCATACATAACAAAACTTTTTTTTAACTTGTTTAGTATTGAGATTAAAGTGAAGAAAATTTTGAAGAAGGAGATGAATTAACTGAAATAATCTGTGTGATCTGCAAAGTTGGATAGCTCAGTTGCCTTAGTTACATTGCAGCATACTACAGATAAAACAAATCCTCTCATCCAGAGCCAAAGTAAGCGATTATTCCATGTTTTATACTTCTACAATACTTTATTACATGAAAAAAATGCAAATGGCAGGGGATGATAGGAACCAGAGGATGATTAACAAGAATATGCGACACAGCATGTCTCAGTGTGTTCCTGTTAGTCGAATCATTATGCTTTATTTCAGAAGAGCCGGAGCCTTTTCTTGACTTACATCAGACAAAAAGCTGCTAAAAACAGCCGTCCTGCCATTCTTTTATTTTCCCACAGTCCCGCTGTTCATTTCTAACTACACAGCGTAAGTCAAATGTGCACAACACTGCTTTGTTTTACTCATGAAAACTTAAACCAAAGCTTCACAAATCCCATAAATACTCAAACTCAAACACAAATTTCAGACCATGCTTAGTGTGCTCGACAGGCAAAGATTGGACGAACGGGTGCTTCGTTTTCCACTTCACGCTATGTATTTCATACTGTGATTTTATTTTGCCTGAATGGGCTCAAGGCCAATATGCAGAGATGTTTCTATAACATCCACCGACACTCACAGTAATTCCAATTAATGCCTCAGCATCAGTCATATAATCATGTCACTAGAGACCTAGTATATGTGCAGCAGGTAGATGAGGTTCATAACAGCATGTATGCAGGATATTGTTGGAGGATGACTTACTAATTAAGAAGACGTATAGGCCTCAGCCTCTAGTTGCTGTTTTGATGCTGTGGGAAATAAAGGCAGCACAACAGCTGATCATTTCTGAAAAGGGAGCAGCTGTTCCCTTCTGCCATACTGCACTTTGTATTCATACATACTTATATACATTTCCCGTTTAAAAACCTTTATCATCCAGAGACTTTGGCAGCATTTATTTGTTCTGATTTTCTTTGAGGAATGAAAGGAAGGTCTCACAAAAAAGAAAAAAATCTTGTTAGATAAAGAAAAATATTGTCTGGAGCATCCGTTCTCTTGTGTTCCATGTAACCTGAAGGTCATAGTAATTCTCGGACAATATCGTTGCTGCCTTCAAAATAACAACCTTAGGGAGAAAAAAAAATAGTTAGAATGATAGATTTGATGTGCAATCAGACAAAAATTTGTAAATTACAAAATTATAATGTAATTTCATCATGGCATCTCGCTTCATGATGCTTTCAAAGTAAGAAAAAAAGAGAGAGAAAGAAATGGCACAGCTTCAAAAGACCTTCTCGGAGCTTCTTCCTCGCGTACCTACCTGTCAGAATATTTTGGTGGTTAAAGCCTCGCCCGATGCCTGTTCAGACCTTGAGCGGTAAATTACAGAGAGCAGGTCCATGATGCAACGTGGACTCACAGTCTTTATCATCTGCTGCACAATGAAATGGAAAACAAAACTAGCTGAGCAAAACAAAGGGAAAGCACCTCTTGGCAAAGCAGTCACAAGACTTTGAAGTTATCTAACATGTCTTCAGAGAGACCGACTTTGATGTTCAGAAAAGTCTTCTCAAGCAGTGACATATTCCCCTAAAAATAATTGTCAAACGTGTTCCTGAGCACACTGACTGCCCTGCAGGCAGCACAGGCGTGAACTCTTCCTCTTTGTTCAACTGTTCTTGCTGTTTTGTATGCTCTGTTGTGTGGCATCATGGGTTTTGCTGCATGACATGCCATTTTGAAGACGCGAGTGTTTGCCACTAACAGTGCGGGTACAAGCAGGGAACAAGGGAACAAGCACATCAGTAACATCGAGAGGACAAGTTTTGTGGCGTTAGCCTCCAAGAGGATGCGCGTGATCTGAAATGGAAGAACGCAAATGCAAAAGTCCAAAATCCAAATTTTTTAATGGCAAGAAAGGTGATCGGGAGAAGCAAACAGATCCAGCAAGGGAGGAAGCAAAAGCAGAAATCAAACGAGACTAAAAAAAGGAAGAAAAAAAGATGATAACTCAAAGAGCAGACAAACAGGCATGCACAAGGAAAAATAGACAGGAACTGCTCAAGGAAATGTTTGAACAGCTGGACAACAATGGCTTCATAGACAGTCTGACAAGTAGGGTGAGGCTGCGCACAGTAGCTATAAGGAAGAGCTTAGTAAAGGAGCTGGTGAAGAGGTGGTGAATGGAACTTGTGTGGAAAAGAAACAAACTAAAACTACCAAGTCTGCACGAGAGCCAATGGAAAAAAATGTAAAACAGGAAATCAGCTGAGTGATAAACATGAAAAAATCCTTTTCTCTGGCATTGTGTATAGGTTTGCATGGTTTAATGAAACCAACACATAAATCATAAATCTACATTGTTGACATCTTATGTTCAAAGATTGAAACAGGCAGACAGTTTTTATCACCATTTTTTTTGTTTTTATTAGTGTGAATGCTTGAAAAGCATTCACAGTATTGTTCTTCTAATCTTTATTATTATATTTTATCTATTCCGTATAGAAGAAACTGCATTCACACTGCAGTTTCTTCAGAAAATGCACTTTCTAGTTTTATTTGTTCTTTGAACCAACCTTCTAGAAATTCTTCATGCAGTTATACATTAATGTTGCATTTTATTCAAAGTAATATTAGGCTAGTGATGCACTCGAAGCCTCAACAATTCATTACACTTTTACTCCTAAAGACTTGTAAGAGAGGTCAAAAAGCACAAGGGGTCACTCTGATGAGGAGTCTCTCAGAGGCCAATTACTGTACCAGAGCCGTTCAGTGAAACAGCCAGACGTGGAGGAATGTAATGATTCAGCATCTGGTACCTTCAGAGCTACTCGCTTCTATGCTGGGGAGGAAGACCTTGCATAGTTTCACATTCTCTGTCTCAACGGGCTCACCACATGTGTAACATCTTGGATCCAGACAGTGAGGAATGCGGAATGCTCAGAAACGGATAGACTTTGTGAAATGTGCACCTTGTTGTCAGGAAGGCTTCCGGAGTGACAGTGGCTTGACACATGTTAACTTGTTCTGCTGCACTCTATTGACCTCAATAAACGTCTCTGTGAAAGACATTCCTGTCTCTTGTATGTCCTTTCTGCACAAGCAAACGTCTCACATTATAAAGAAGCGTGATTGGAAATATTTTTAAAAATTCTCTCTTCAAACCTCACGGAAATGCTTTGCTACAACAGGCTTCTCTAGCCAAATGCCTAAGGGGCTCTAAAATAAGGCTAATCAATGGCAGTGGGAGCCTTTAAAAAGATAGGAAAAGCACTTCCAGCCTGCAATTTCCACTGTCCAAAATGTCATGTAAGAAACAGCACTTAAGGGGGAACTGCTGAAGACAGCCTTCAACCTTTTTGTAGGATACCCCTGCACATTTTAAAAATATATATATATATATATATATTTGCCACAGCGTGTGGGCAGAGTGACTCCTTTTAGATGTGGAGAAAGCTTTTTCACACAAGGCTGATTATTGGCTGCAACATGACCAAGTGTCACGTACGCGAATATAAAATAAAAAAGGCATGCAAATCTCAAATGACCCCACACCGTGGCAACTCAAAGAGACATAAAAACAAGTTTCGGCCCTAAAAACCTGATATTAGTTTTACTACAACTACTAAAACCCTAGTGCAGAGGCTCCACAGTGAAGTGGTTTATGTTTTCCTATCAAATGAATGATTGCCAGTTCGATTCCGGCAGGAGGCACAAATCATTTGGGGATTGTGTCTGGTGTACAAAAAATTCTGTCAAGAAATGTGGAGCTTCTTGCTGTGGCACCCCATTGTGATTAAGGAAGCAGCTGAAAGTCGAATTCCAGTGTGTTTGATTTGTGGCATAAATATGCTCAGTCTTAAGGAAGGGGGGTTCAAAAATGCAAAGAGCTTTAAATAACACAAACTATAGAGAAAGCCATTAGAAGGGAAAGGAATTAAAACCATTTTAATGAGAACAGCTCCTACGTAGGTGTTCCTCCAAAGCTAATATTGTATACTATTGGGAAGTTGGTCTGGCTCTTCTGAACCTCCTCCAGCATGAATTCAGTCAGGGCCCCCTTGTCACATATCATCCCACTCTTTCTTAAGATCTCTGCTGCGTGTGCCTTCTCTGAGGTTTTCCTCTGAGTGGAAGATGTCCAGAACAGAGCCAAATAGATTATTAACGAATTCAGCTGGTTGGAATTTTCCTTCTTTTTTTTTTTTGTTTTCCTGTTACCTCAGCGTGTGCCGAGGACATCCCATCACATTTCTCTCCACAGCTGGAAAAACCCTCGAAAACCCTTCGTGTCACAGAACCACTTTGAGTCCTTTCTCAGCCCCAGACACGGCGTGTTTACGTTACATTGCCCCCACCCTGCCTTTTTTTTTTTTTTTTTTGCATCAGTGCCAGGGGAGAATTTAGCTCATATTTTATTAAACCAATATGCAGCTATCGCAGTTGACTCAGAAACTTGGCAGGTCGTCTTGAAATGGGTACTTTTTAATTCATTATTTACCATTTCCAACTGATGCATGCGCTCATAAATATAACTGTGCGTTTGTGTGTAGTGCCTCTGAAATCTACAAAGATAAGCCAGAGGATGTGCCCAGGCATTGTGTCAGTCGGTGTGTGTGTGTGTGTGTGTTTTAATTTGGATCCCCAGGTCCGCATTCAATCCATATTTTTCTTTTATTTGGTCACTAATGAGGCTTCTTTCTCAGTTCAAAGAAAAGAAAGTACTTTCAAGTATCATTGCAACTCTGGGGCTTGTTTATCAGCATCATTATTAAGTCATTGAGAGAAGACAGTTTATGTTGCATCATTTATTGCATTAGCCTCCAAACAATATTCGCTGCAGGACCGGCGGACAGGTTAAGGCTGCTGCACCTCTTGACTTCTCACTCTGAGTGACTGCGAAATGACCTCTTTAGTTGTAATGTGGCAAAGTAGCAGCCGAAGCTCAATGATTCATGCAGTAATAGCTTTACCGCTTCCTCTCAGCGTGTAGGGCCGGTTGTTTTCACATGCCCATTATGCATGCTTGTTGATGCCTCCAGACATGCCCCCCCACCACCACCACCCCTCCTTCATTTTCAGCCTCCTTGATGTTGCACCGAATTGCGTGAGCCAACTTTGACCCTTGATGTTTCTTTGAAGAGGCCGTTGAAATAAGCTTGTTCTCTCACATTTCTCTGCAGACAAGCCTGGACCAGAGGCGCTTTATCTTATATGTCAGTGTGACACACCGGCAGCCAGGGTAGCTTTCCATGTGTAGCTTTTGTGTGTGCCAGCATTCTTGAATAACACTGCAGCAGTGCTGACAAAATAGTTACCGACCTCACCTCAGAATCCTTACACACTCACTCACACACACTCACACACACACACACTCACATACACTTCCTTTCTCTTTATAGATTCAAAGCCAGTCTTCTCTGGCTCCTTTGTTCCCCACTCCAGGCTGGGCTCAGATCCTCTCTGCTCTCTGTAAGCCCGCTCCGCTCTGTCATCAGGATTACAGGCTGTGCTGTAGCAGATTAATGACTGACAACGCTACACTCCTCTCAGCATTGCACGGCACACACAGAGCTACCAGGATGGAGCGTGTGCCCGGTTGTGAGGGAGAGAGGAACAACTGCGGGGGAGATAATGCATTGTGTTGGTCTGAGAACAATATGTTAGCTGTGAGATTGGATGTGAGTGCCTGTGTGCGTGTGTGTAGTTGCGAGAATGTGTGCAGTTGCGTATGCGGCCGAGTTTGTGTTTGTGAATTTGTTGCTTATATGCACGTGCAGAGCGAGCTTTTCGGCTTGTCAGTGAACATTGGGGGGTAGTGATGTGCGATACTGCAGATTTTGGTGTTGATCCAATAAGTATATACAGGGCCAGTATTGGCGATACCAGTACCAATACTTTTAACTTAATAAACTTATGGGGAGAGCAGTGTGTCATGACTTATGAGATGAATCATCATCGGTTTGTAAACTCTGAACAAACTTTAATTACCACTAAACTAGAGATGGCACGATACCACTTTTTTATGTCCGATACCGATACCGATATCATAAATTTGGATATCTGCCGATACCGATATGAATCCGATATAGTGTTTTTTAATCAACAAAACTGTTTTTTAAAATATCTTGCTGCATTTTGTATAAGTTCATACTCAAGTTCAAAACAACAACTACACTAAAGCTATTCTGTTATACCTGTATACAAAAAAAATATTTCATAGTTCAGCAATACTGATCAATCTAATAAACTTAGACCTACACCATCCTCCCTATTCTAGTATTTTAAAGAGTACTTAGCGTAAATATTAAGCAACCTAACTGACAGGGTTCCAACTCCCAGCAACAACAAAAATAAATAAATAAAAAATAGGGAACCACCCCTCACGCGCCACCTCATGATGCTTAATCGACGTAATCAACCTTAATTTGATGCAGTGTGAAAGAAAATGCACAGAAATCAATTATTTTTCAAGAAATATTAAATAGATTCAACATCTTTCTTCAACAAAATTGCAGACTGCACAGATGGTACCTTCCCAAAGGAAAAAGTACTATAGCTTACTAGGGTATATATATTAGACTTTATAGTCACTATATACAGTAATTGACTTCTATTCATTTTACACCAAATTAAAACTTTGGGTGTCAGATAATTATTTATTAACAGCTCGACATTTTAAATGAGAATAAGAAAGAAAAGTATGTCTTTGTGCCCCCTTTTCCCAGTTAATGCCCTATCGGCCCCCCTGGCTAAACTTTGCTAGATCCGCCCCTGCACAGTTACCAGCCGTCAGCTACGTAGAAAAAGATCCTGGTGTAGAAAGTAATATTAAATAAATTGTAACAACAGCTTATCAAGCTTAAACGTGCTGCTGTTGTTCAGCCGCTGGTTTCCTCTTTCTGGCGCAAAGTGGACCAAAAACAAACAAGAGAGACGGACTCGCGACAGAAAAGCCGATCAGCTGATCAGTTTCACGATTGAAGTAGCAGCCGGAGAGCGAGAGGCAGTCGCTCGTTAAGCTTAACACAGGAATGCTTTACAAACATTCAGAGATGGACTTACACACTTGCTTTACTTCTCTCGGGGATAACTTTGTCGGAGATGAAATGCCAGGTTGCTAGCGAAGCTCCAAATGCTATCCAGACCACGACAGGTCCATGCCACAGCCGCTCTATCACGTGATGCATACTGCTCGACGTGCTAACGTTCTGAGGTGAGTTACGGCGTGTTGCAAGTTTTGTGAGGTGCTTTCGTGATATTTAATGGATCGGATTACATTTTTTATTTTTCTCCGATATCCGATCCAGTCATTTAGGTCAGTATCGGACCGATACCGATACGTAATATCGGATCGGTCCATCTCTACACTAAACTACTGATGTGACATTTTAAATTGTATTAATACAATGTCTGGCACATGTCTGTTCACAGTAAAGGAAGAATTCCAATGAACAGGGAAACACATGACAAAAAGACCCCAAAACAAAAAATAAAAATCTTTTGGAGATCTGCTATTGTGGCTGTCTGTGAAGCACTTCTGGTTAAAATGTTTTACATTAGTAAAACATTATTTAGACATTTTTCATAGTGCATGTTTTAAGTATATTTTCTTTACCCCCCCCCAAAGAAAAAAAGGAATAGAGGATAGAAACAAAGTATCGATCCTACCGCATTAGAATCGATCCAATACCAATACCACCACTGGCATTGCTACTATTGATTTGGATCAATCTGCCCACCTCTACTGGGAGTTTAAAACTGCTTAAAACAGTGTGTGTCTGCACTTATCTGTGCATATGTACATATATACTCTTGTCTTGAGCGAGTGGGGGGGAGGATGTAGCAGATACGTGTCCAGTACATAAAGAGCTGTGGACGTCCTGAAATATCCTGAAACAGCTTTCCCCTCCAATAACTCTCCCCTGCAGAAACAAAGCACAGTCTGTGTCTAACTGCTTTGTTCGAGGCAAAGTGGAAACTGCCAGTTGTTGTGCAAATCCAAACAAGCAGGCAAACAAAACTGAGAGCTAACGCTAGAACTCCGAAGTTTGGAATAAATTAGGCCAGGATCTCACACCACCTCAGAGCCTCGCAGAAGCAGCTTATGTGTGTCATGAATTACTAAGTAGTAATATTTGGGGCTTCTCACAGCCATCAAACAGCTGAGGCTTAATTTCCCGAGACTTGCCCTGGAGTGTCCACAAAAGTGGGCTGTCGGAGCTGCCATCTGAGGACTGAAGACTCGCCTCTTTTTGATGTCTTAGAAATGTTCCTAGAAGTCAACAGTGATTGTTTCTTAGAAGTGAGAAATGCCTAATAATAATCAGTGATACCCATGCTCCATTTTTAAATGACTTCATTCATTTTCTCTGCTCGGCTAACACATTTAAATATTACAATTTCATTGAAATTATTTAAAAACTGGGGGTAACTAAATTAGTGAGATGTTGCATATAAAAGATACAATGCATTTCTAAAGCACAACACATAGTTGTTGTTGTTGCTGTCGTGTGTGTGTGTGTGTGTGTGTGTGTGTGTGTGTGTGTGTGTGTGTGTGTGTGTGTGTGTAGTAATTTATTTGTCTGGACATATATTTATATATATTTCATCTCAAAAATATGATTTTCTAGACTGAACAGAGCCTCACACATCCACATATAGCACTTTCATACAGCTACTCAGCACATCTGTATAATTGCAACACACACACACAAATACACACATTTTCATATCTTAGTGAGGACATCTAATCATAACTCAATCGTAACCCTGACACTAGAACCAAATATGTCTTTTTCCCTCTTCTTATTCCTTTTTGTAACATAATTATTATTTATTTATTGTTGGGTTTTTGTTGGTGTTGTTGGCAGTGCTTTGTCTCCACACACCATCCTGTTGTATGTTTGTTGTTTTACAATAAAATGTAAATTTCAATTATGTTATGGCTTAAAGCTGTGCATTATTAGGGGAGTGGTGGCTTGGTGTGACAGACTGGTGTGAAAGTAAGGGGATTGTGTCAATGCCAGCAGCTTTTTTGATTCACTAAACTGGACTTCTCCACTGTCCATGTGTTTTTTGTGCCATTTGGAGCTACATTTGTTTGAGAGTCAATATGGATACCTGTCAAATTAGCAACAACAGCAGTCCCTTAACTCTGTAATGCAGTTTTTCCCTTCACGGAATAAAATTCAGTTTTTATTTTAGTTACAGAACATGTTAGCACTGATCGGGTAATTCTGTGTCTGAGTGATGCAGCTTGCTGATAAGGCACCTCTCATTCAAATATAAACTGCTGAAAAAAATTGAAGATCTCAATGGGGGAAGAAATCATGCTTGATATTTACCCAAATATGGACTGGGTAATGTGTTTGGAATGAAAGGATGTCAGATGGAATTGATTTGGTGGAAGTGGTGGAGCTGCTAGTTTTGGTATTCTATGGCAAATGCCAGTCGGGCTCCATTGTACTGGGCAGCTAACACAGAGGATATCAGTCTGTTTCTGATTGTTTGGTCAGAGACATTGACACCTGTAGCCTGCTGGAGGTCATTTTGTATCTCTGCCATTGCTCATCCTCTCCCTCCTTACACAAGTTCTCAAATGCCAGTCTGCTGATGGGTTATAAATAGTAGTAATAGCCTGTCTCCTGGAATCTCCAGAAATCCATGCTCTTGAGACTGTGCTGGGAGACCCAGCAAACGTTCTGGCAATGTTAAATTTTGAATTATCTGATCGTACTGCAACCTGTCCAGGTATAGCCTGTAATCTAAACTGTAATCTCTGTAGAGTATCATTTTGAAACTTCAAACATATGGAGGATGTCACAGTGATGGTAATGGTAAATGGCCTGCATTTGTATAGCGCTTTTCTAGTCCATAGGACCCCAAAGCGCTTTACACTACATTCAGTCATCCACCCATTCACACACACATTCACACACTGGCGATGGCAAGCTACATTGTAGCCACAGCTGCCCTGGGGCGCACTGACAGAGGCGAGGCTGCCGGACACAGGCGCCACCGGGCCCTCTGACCACCACCAGTAGGCAAACATGGGGTTAGTATCTTGCCCAAGGATATTTGGCATGCAGCCAGGAGGCAGCCTGGGATCGAACCACCGACCTTCTGATTAGTGGCTGACCTGCTCTGCCACCTGAGCTACAGCCACCCCAGTGACTATCATTTATACACAGTCTATGACTCAACTCCCAAACCGGACACTGCTACTTACGCTAAAGTGAAAACCATACACACAATAATTCCACTGTGCACTGTGATGGGCAAAAAGCACACTGAAGTCTGAATGACAAGAGATACCAAGGAGCTGTGGTAAAATACTTTTATTTAGCAGTAATCCATATCTGAAATATAGCATCCAAGCAAAACGGCTCTGACATATACAGAACTCAACTCACCATTCTCTCAAGTCATATATGCCTTTATTTATGTAAATATGTCGATTTATTTGCTCTTCTGTGTGTTGGCATGTGTGCATGTAGACACATGTAGTGTCTTTTTTTTATTTTCATCAATTACATTATAATAAAACTTTTAAATACAGGTCATAATAATTCTCTCGCTCTCTCTTTTTTTAAATGTCTCTGGATATAAAAGCTGGTGTTCTGACCCTCATTAGTCCAGTGATGATGATAAGTCCTATTTCTCTTTATCTCTTTGCCCATAAAACTCTGTTCATTACATCATTTATAAATATGCTCCATGGTATCTGCTATACTGCCGCTCGTGCTGTGCCCCTTAGCCGCTATATATTCTTTTTATATCTCCTAATTGCTTCCTAACCGTGAGTCATATTGTGGACTGAACTTTTACTTTTATTTGACTTCAGCACTTTTTACTTCCCTGCACCGGTGTCAGACCTGTGAGTGTTGAAGAGGCATTTTAAGAGCAGTAACAACATGTGCCTCCCAGTCAAACCATTATTTTAGACTCCAGCAGAAACAGCTTAAATTGTAACCTTTGTAGCTCTTTCTCCACCCACAGTTGTACATTTGCATTTTAATCCACCCGTTCATTTAACATTTGTCCCTTTAAACAAATCTCTGCAGGTAATCTTTTTTTCTTTTTTTTTTTTTGTTTTTTTTTAAGATCGTTACTCAGTGCATTATAGTATAAAAATGTCTCCATCCTCTCGGTGTTCAGAGGAACCAGAAGCACTTCTTCCGGTTCTTCTTGGTGGTGGCAGGGGGTCGCACTGGTTGTGGGGAGTCCTGTTGGTGAGGTGTCGTGGGCTGGGGTGTGGGTGTCTGTGGCGAGCCTTCTGGAGGGTCGCCCACCTTCCACGTGCGTACAACCTGCCCTTCCTGCAGGCGAAAGTCATGCTCTACACTGGAGATAGAAAGGGAAACATAGGCAGTTCAGAAAAGTGTCCGTAATTCACATTTAGACCTGCAATAACTGACTTGATGGCCATGTGGGGGCAGCAGAAACAACCAGTGAACGCAACATATGACCTCTAAAGTTGGCTGCACGACCTTGATGGCAGTTATTTGGAAACAATACATTGAGCTGAAACTCACTTGCTGAGGTTTCATAAAGCAGAGGGGAGCTTGCCCCGCCCCCCATGGGCTCGACCAAATGTGTTGTGCTAAATTACACAACTGGTACTTAAACCTGCTTTAAACAGCGTGATTTACCGGAAAGAACGCGTACGACAAAGCATCAAACTGAAGCAAGAAGGAGATAATGAGACCCACATCTACAACTTCCTCGCAGACAATAATGAATCTGTTGACAAAGTGAATCAAGCGCTAAAATGCTGAGGATGGCAGAAATGTCGCAGCACCAGCACTGATCCCCAGGACTGCAGTTGACACGCGCTCCAAAGGAAAAGTCAGCAAAGGTGCATTGTCAGTCACATTCAGGTCACGTGACCGCGCAGCTCAGGGGCTTGACCGCGAGAATGAGACGTGAACTCTGATGCACCTCTGCAGAACTGTAAAGGTAAAGGTAAGCAATAATAAATGAATGCATGCGCAATAAAGGAATAAGGACAATATTTGCTTACTGAATTACTTTTGTCAGCAGTTACATGTTGGGTAAGCATTTCCCCAATGAACTGATTCTTTCCCCCCTCTCTCTTCTCTTCTCTTTTCTTTTTTTCCCCCCATTTTACTTTGCTGCTATTCTTTCTTATTATGCAGTGGCCTAGTTAGATGGTGTTTCTCATCACAGCACAGATGCTGGAAATAAAGAGGACTCCCTCATACATGTGGATACGATGAGAGAAGTGCTGCAGAGGAAGTGAGGAGCACTGAGCTCAGCAGCAGCAGCAGAGGCAGGAACAGCACCAGCAAGGCCAGGAGTTTCCAGGCACGAACAAAGAGGGCTATTGCATTCATATCCATCTGGCTTTGTAACTCCCACTACCGCAGTCACTCAGCCACTCCACTCTGGATGGCCCACTGGTATTCTAATGCACAGACACAAAAAAAGAAAACAAAAAAAAGCCCCAAAATACAAATGAAACATCAAACTCCAGACAGGAGCACAGCGCAGGTAACGGGTGGGAGTGTGTAAAAAGAGCAGTGAAGAGGATTTCTTCCCTCGTCGATATTTACAGCAGGTTAAAAAAAAAAGTCACTTCAACTAAAGCCCTCTGCGACAGTTGGGACTGCTTCACAGCTGGAAACAAACCTCCAGAGCTGTGTAAAATGAGCCACTAGTCAGTAGAAAAGTACGAGATGGAGACTATGTCTCTATCTGTCTCTGCCAGTTTTTATTGCCCTAAAATGAACAGAGTAAATAAAACGTCTCCCTGTTTGTACCAACATACAGCTCGGCTCCCCTATAGAGCTCCCCAGTGGCTCTTGTCTTGCTTCTGCTGTGTTCCTTTCTTGTTTAAATGAATAGCCTCGGTCCACGGTTCTGCGTGATCAAGGCGCATCGTAGGGAACTGTCCACCCTCAACCTTAATTACTGTATCTGCACACTGAGCCCACAAACTGTGGCAGGCAGGAAGCTGTGAACCTAACAGCTCTTTCTCCGTGCTCCTCTTCTGTCCTCCGCTCACGTCTTTGCAAATTTTTAGCTGGAGGCTGCGCCCCGCCACACCTCCAGCCCGTGGGCAATTAGGTGCGTTTTACACACCGTACGATGATGGCCACGCTTTTGAAGCAGAGCGGCAGACTGTGAGCAGAGCTGAGGGTGTTCTTATAGTTGTGGAACTGTAAGCGATAATGTGCGTGCGCAGCCACACTTGAATTTAAAGTGTCAGGAATGATGGCGATGATCAGATCTGATCAGCTTTATGGTGGTAATCACCCATATCTGAGCTCGCCACAATCTCTGGACATTTACAAAAAGATGAGAGAAGAAGCAGATTTACATATGGATGCAGTGATTTTACAGGGCATATAAAATTAGTACATAGCACTGGTCGGTATAATTGTATTACATAGATACACAAAAAATGTGTTATTCAGTAATGAATAAAGGAAAGTCTTCTTTAATATACATATACGTGAGTTAAGTAAAGAACGGTTTCATGTTTTTGTTCTTTGGGCTCTGTTCTCTAGCACATTCCTTCTGAAATACAATAATACAGCATCATAAGTGCCGTGTTTCAGCTTTAATTTGTGAAGGTTCACATCAGACAGTCTTTGTTCCAGGCTCTTTCTTTCTTTTTTCCAGCCTGACCTTTTTGTTGACCAGAGGTGTCCATGTCTGTTGTGAAACCTCGTAGGCTGTCTTCTTTTGATCATTTCCAGATAATGCGTGACTCACTGTGCAGTCATAAAGGGCTTGTGCTAATGATTCTCTGTTTTTGCTTTTTGCAAATGTGTTTTTTTTATGTTTTAAAGTCTCAATTTTATTTTTATTTGCATGGCCAGTTGAGTACTTCTTATACAATAACAATCATAGTCTTGCCTCTAACTTTGTCTCCAAACAACCTGAGCTGTCCCTCTGATGTACTCATTTCTAATTTTGTCCCTCTTGGTCATTCCCAACAAAAAATCTCCAAACCATATATCATAGCAGCTCTCACTATGTGAGATCTACAGTTTTGGTTATTCTTTTATCACTTTGGCGGTGTGTTTGAAATCATTATCATACTGAAAATTGAAGATGTTGCTAATCAGACACTTGCACAATGCATCACGGATCAAAAACCATATTGCATTGATAATTCCATACATTTTGACAAGATCCCCAATGCAACTAGCTGAAGTGGAAGCCCAAACCATGACACAGCCTCCACCGTGTTTTGCAGATAGCAATAGAAACTCATTGCTATACCTTTCTCTACATGTTGACTGGATTAAAAAAAGATCAAATTCTGATTCATAACTCTGAGACCCATTGACACTTCTTTTCAGCCCAGTTCTTGTGTAATTTGGCATGCCTCAGCCTTTCCCCTTCCTTAAGAATGGCTTCCTGAAAGCCACATTACTGCTGAGACCATTTCTGCTGAGGCTTCAGCAGAAGGATCAACTGAAGGGCCCGATGCATCTCTTCAGGTCAGGTCTTTGCTGGATTTTTTTCTGATTTCTTAAAGACATGGCTTCTTTTGCCGTCCACTTGAGGGCAAAGTTTAAGGACAAACTGAACCTTATGCGACGTTTTTGGATGATAGCTATATCATATCATGTACATATATATATACACACACACACACACACACACACACATATATATATATATATATATATATATATATATATATATATATATATATATATATATATATATATATATATGTGTATATGTATATATGTATATATATGTATATATATATATATATATATATATATGTATGTATATATATATATATATATATATATATATATATATATATATGTGTGTATGTATATATATATATATATATATATATATATATATATATATATATATATATATGTATATATATATATATATATATATGTGTGTATGTGTATATATATATATATATATATATATATATATATATATATATATATGTGAGTGTGAGAGGTTATTTGTCTCTATGTCTTAGCCCTGCGACAGACTGATAACCTAGAGGTGTACCCAACCACTCAACTTTTGGCAGCTGGGATAGGCTCCTGCACTCATGGAGACCCTTAAACTGGATATGGAGTTAAGTCATTGTCTAAGGAGCATCTAAAGAAAGAAAAGCTTCTGAAGTTCTTTAAGTTTCCTTGAAGACTTTTCACCTCTCATCCAAGAAGCTTCTTCAGTTCCAAGAGCAATGAATGTAATGACATTTATTAGTGACTGAAACAACAGACATCCGAGTTTCTGTGTCAACATCAAAACCCGTCGAAAGTCTACTGAGATCACGTAAAAAATATGATATTTCACATTGTTAAAGTGTAAGTATGCCGTTCATTCCCACTGAGTGACCTTACTTTGCACATGCTGGTCCAATCCTAACAGATTTATTGTAGAAACTGCCTTTTATAATCATTCAGTTTGGGAGACAGTGACCTTGCCAAAGAGCACTACCACAGCGCATCTCTACAGGGGATTGAATCAGCATATTTGTAGTTACAGAATTCAAGGTTGTTTCCATCAACTACTTGAAAAATTAACAGCAAATTAAGTAGAATGATTGAAATGCTCTTAACAATTTTATTAACACTATCAGACTATCAGTCGGATGAAATTCCAGTTGGAAAAGAAGACGATGCTTGGCTGCGTGTTTGACACTTTCTGTAAATGAGTGTGTTACGGAGTCAGGTTGAATATGATTAAAAAAACTGACAAGGTAAAAATAATATTTTATAACCACAATTTAAAAAAAAAAAATAGGCATAGAGATTGGACACTACTTCATCTCTTTTTCATCCTTCCATCTATAAAACATTCATTCAAGTGCACCAGCAGGAGATCATCATTCCTTCTCTATCTCTCCTCTGTGGTTTTGCTGAGTAGTGGTGGAGAGACATTGGGCAGAAATATAGCAGCGTAAAGGCAATCAACTCGAAATATCTTTGCAATTTTCGCTCCTATGTCCTGAATATCCCTCAAGAAAAAAGAAAGAAAAAGCTCCGAACATTTCCTTACGACAGGGTTTGATGAACAGGCAGTCTCTGTGTGAGAGCCAAGTGTTGAGCCACCACACCCACAGATGCAAAACAAAAGATAAACGTATATGCACACACACATATACACTCTTACAAAACCTTGATACGCACAGATAATCTGTAATATTAGTACTCAGGAGAACAGGCTGCACCATGAGGTAATATTGTTCTGAGATGGCCTCATCATCTGCTTTGCTGTCACAGAGTGTCCCAAACTGTGGTCGTTTACTTTTAAAGGCGCCTCTTTTCCTTTTGGATTAACATTCAGATTGAACTGACTTGGTAATGGGATATAAACAGACAGAGTGTTAGGAGTGTCCAAGGCAGTTGTTTGAATCTAGCATTTCATTCTCCCTTAAGGTGGTAATTTATCCAGCCTGGTGTGATTTGTTGAGCACGTCTATTTTAGTAAACCATTAACTATGATGAGGGATCTTGAATTCAATCTTTCCCAGACACTGACCCATGTACTGCTGCTTGTATATGTATATACTTTTACAATATTGTGTTTGACCCATGTTTCTGGTGTAACTACACCACATGTCTGTTTTGGTTTTTCTCTTGAAGCAGAGAGTAACGTAATGCTTATAATTAATATAGGAACTAGAGGTGTATTAAATGGGAATATTCAGCACTGAGCAATACTGTACAAGTCATTCAAGATCTTCGAGTCAAATGAACGACAAGCACGAGTATCTAGGATCATCACTTAGAAATACTGCATAGAAAGTGCAACTGAATTTTTTCAAGGCTGTAATAAGTAAGTAAGCAAATAAGTAATAATAACAATATGATGATGAATGAATGAATATTCTTTATTGTCATTGTCACAGGTACAATGAAATTGAAAGATGTCTCTGGTCAGTGCAACATCACAAAAGATAAATACTTAAAAACTATAATTAAATACTTAAAAACTATAATGATAGGATATAAAAGATAGAAATACATATAAAATACAGTATTCTCATACCGTAGATACACCCAAGCAATCCAGGCCTAAGGCCCCATACAGACACTCAACATACGACCTAGTTGATATATCACTCAAACAATCAATCACTCAATCAATTTGTTAGCGCATCCAACAAAACATGTCTGAAAGCCTTCCAACATCAAGGGCACAAATGACAACAGGGGCAATGAAAGTCATCTACTTTTAGTAGCATTGAGACATGATATTGCAATTGGGTAGAAACTGTGTTTGAGTCTGTTAGTCCTTGTGTATGTTGTTCTATACCGTTTACCTGAAGGCAGCAGTTCGAACATTGAGTGTCCAGGGTGTGAGGTGTCCTTTATGATGTTATGGGCTCTTTTGAGGCAGCGGGAACTGTGTAGGTCTTTCAGTTTGAGGAGAGGGCAGCCGATTGTCCTTTGGGCAGCGTTGATTACTCCCTGGAGTGCTTTCCTCTGAGCCACTGTGCAGCTAGCGTACCATATGCCTATGCAGTACGTTAGTATGCTTTCGATGGAGGCTCTGTAGAAAGACACCAGCAGTCTCTGTGTGATGTTGTTCTTCCTAAGCACTCTCAGAAAGTACAGTCTCTGTTGTGTCTTTTTCAGTAGCTCAGAGGTATTCACACTCCAGGATAGGTTTCCCTCTATGCTGACTCCCAAGAAGCGGAAGTCTGCCACCCTCTCCACACAGTCGTCGCTGATGATTAGTGGTTGGATTTCTGTCTTGTGTCTTCTGTAGTCAATTATGAGTTCTTTGGTCTTTTTCGTGTTTAGGAGAAGGTTGTTATCCTTGCACCATGAAGACAGCCGCTCCACCTCATCTCTGTAGGCAGACTCATCTCCCCCAGATATGAGCCCCACCACAGTAGTGTCATCTGCGAACTTTACAATGGCGTTGCTCTGGTGGGCGGGGGTGCAGTCGTGTGTATAAAGCGAGTAGAGCAGTGGACTAAGCACGCAGCCCTGTGGCGACCCAGTGCTTAGATTTAGGGCTGGAGATGTGTAACGTCCCACTCTCACTCTCTGTCTGCAGTCGGTGAGGAAGCTATTGATCCACTTACAGGTGCTGTGAGGAAGCCCTAGGTCTTTTAGCTTGGCGTCCAGTTTGTATGGAAGAATGGTGTTAAATGCCGAGCTATAATCCACAAAGAGCATACGCACATAGCTTCCTTGCCTCTCCAGATGTGTTAATGCTACATTGAGTGCTGTTGCTATGGCGTCCTCTGTCGATCGGTTTGCTCTGTAGGCAAACTGGTGTGGGTCAAGGCTGCTGGGTAGGGCTGCTGTAATGTGGTAACGCACAAGTTTCTCAAAGCACTTCATCACCACCGGGGTTAGTGCCACTGGTCTATAGTCATTTAGGCTAGAGATATGAGATTTCTTGGGCAAGGGTATTATGGTGGAGGTCTTGAGGCAGGGTGGGACGTTTGACTGTTCAAGGGATTGGTTAAAAATCCTGGTGAAAATATAGGCAAGCTGGTCTGCGCAGTCTCTCAGCACACGTCCTGGTACGCCAGGTTTTTTAGCGGATGATCTAATGTTACTGGCGATGGGGCCGATGTCAGTGCCAAACACTAGATCCTAAGTTTTACTACAACTGAGATGGATGAAATCTGAATACAACCAATTAGCAATGGCAGAGAAGCATTAATTGAAGTAGGAAAGGCTGTTTCTGTTGTTGGGCTAAACAGAAAAAGCATAACGGTGTATCATCTGCATAGAAATAGTAGGCATAGAAAGAACAGGTGATACCTTTAAATCTATTTAATAGATGGCCCAAAGGTAACACATATAAACAAAAAAGAATTAAGCTCTGATGAGGACAGCAGATGAGGATGAAGGATGTGTCCCACAAGTATGATGAAAACTATTTGAGACCAGTCAGTAGGAAGTCAATAGTGAAGTTTACTTAAATAGTACTTTACAATATAAAATAAGATACAACAAATACAAGTGTAAAAATATGCCTAACAAGCTCTGATCAGCTGACCTTTCAGACCTCATGGTTACATACAGATGTAGCAGCTCACCAGTATAGGTGGGCATCTGACCAGTGATCACCAGCGTTCTAGGACTATAGAAGCTTCCATGCTCAAATGTCGTCTTGGTACTGGATTTCTTCCACTAACATATGACTGTAAGTTAACTGTGTGGTTTTTATCCTTTCCAGGATAAACCATGCCTCTGGCCCCTTAACAGGCAGGATGATCTACAGCCCAGTTGTGAGCAAGGCTGTGGCGATAACTCATGTTTAAAAACAAAAGCTTGATTAGTTATCATCACAGATGCTCATCACCTCCACGTATTTGGATTTTGAGTCAAATTTGCCAGAACGAAAACAGACATAAACAAATACAACATAACAGCATTATTTCTATTGTTTTCAAATTCTCTAGAGATATTACAGTGGAGTATTTTGACCATGATCATCGTGATGTGAAAATCTGATATCGCAATCTCTGCACATGCAGACAGACAAACACATAAACACCTGCCAAAATACTGCAAACCATTTCTCACCACAGCAGGTGTCTCCGTGACCACATGACCCCCTCGCCCCCTTCCCCCAACCACCACAGAGAGAGAGAGAGAGAGGGAGAGAAGCAGGTTTGTAAGCTGAAAACAATACACAACTACATGAACACAGCTGGTGATAGCACCAGGACTCTACAGTCACGCTATCCACAACGAAAGGCCGCACTATCTTTTGAACAACAGAAAATTTGAGTCAAATGCTATGAACAGCTTGCTATAATGATAACAATTTGTGGATTGTTTTTAAATGCTATTGTTTCTGTGAAGGCCCTTGTATTTTGAGTTTAGAAAGCTATTATAGAAAAAAACAAAGTAAATAAAGTTTATTAATCTGAAGTCTTATTTTTGAAATAGCTTTTTTTTTGTAGGGGGCGTTCAAGAGACATTAGGTTTACAGTGGTCCCTCGCTATAATGCGGTTCACGTTAAGCAGCCTCGCTGTTTCGCGGCTTTTTTTTGGTGCAATTTTGCATGCTTTTTTTTTTTTTTTTAAACAGCGCATTGTGTTCTGCATTGTGATTGGCTGTAAACCATTGTCAATCACCTCGTGCCGTGTCTCCTGTACACTACAGAATGCATTCAGCTTGTCAAATTTATCTAAGTCTTCGATCGATAGCCGTGTGACTCTGAAGTGCTGTACTGTATGTTTGTAAGTTTTCTCCAACAATACCCATTTATATGGGTATACCCAACACCCATTTCCCCGACAAATGTCGATGAAACATTTTGCACGGCTGCCTTTGGTTTTATTCTATAATACTGGACTTATTTCTCTATGAAGGTTTGAACTTTTAGAGTTTAAACCATAGAGAAAAGTGTGAAAATGTCCAAGCCTGTTGGAGAAAAGTTTATAAAGTGTGTAGTGAGGGGTTTTACAGCCATAAAACATCTATAATAATTGTAAAAAAAATAAAGTTGGCCACTTAGCGGATTTCACTTATCGCGGGTTATTTTTAGAACCTAACTCCCGCAATGAACGAGGGACCACTGTACTTACATTTTTATTCATCTTGATGGGGTTTTAATTGTACTGAAATACCTTTGTTGTAAGTATTAATGAAATTATGCACCATGATGCGCATTTGTCATTTTGATTTTACACATTAATTAAGCAACAGCCAAAAGACAGACATGAGGCAGGATTCACATGGACATATTCCCAGCAAACATGGGTGAAACCCCAACATCATGTCCTTCGTCAAAACTGGACACAAAACAATAAAAAAACGGAACTATAGATGGACAAGTGTTGGGAAAATACAAGTTGTGTCAGACTGTCTCTCATAAAGTGAGAAAAATAGATCAGATTATTGCAAAATAAAGGAAGTAATGCATTAGTACTTTTTAACAACAAATCTGGTTGCTGACTGCTTGTGAAGGCGACGTCTTGGCTAGCTAGGTGTGTGTTTGTTCCTATAGAACAAGCTGATTATTCACCGCAATGATCAACTTCTTTGACATTTTGATGCTGAACTACAAAGGCAACCACATCGCTCTCTTAGGATATTTGTATAACATTGATTTGGTGGTGCTTCAGCTGAATTACTGATCTTCTCTTGACTTGTTCACAATAAAGCCTTACTTAAGGCACATGCCGCGGCTAACTCCTCTCCCATCCCAGAATTTCTGCAACTTCCATTCACCTCCCACCGCTGGCCACCCTTCAAACTGCTCAGCCATCGCTGGATCTGCCCTGTTGGACTTCAATTTTATTCGACCTCTCCGGTGTGCTCGCCGCTTCTGACCTGGATTGGGACCTCTGGGACTCGCGCTCAACGCAGGCACCTAAGTACGCTGAGACGCGCCTCTGTCGAGGACAAGGAGACTAAGAGCAGGATGGCATTGTTAAACACAAGATCATTGGTGAATAAAACCTCCCTCCTCCCTTTGCTTGCTTTCTTACAGATACTGTAAGTAATCTAGGTGTTTGCCTGGATAGTTCACTTTAGCTGCATAAACAGGTTTCCTCAGTGGTTAAATCTGGCTTCTTCCAATTGCGCCAAATTTCAAAGGTCAAACACTTAATACCGTACAACGATCTCGAAAAACTGATACACGCCTTTGTGACCTCCAGATTAGATTATTGTAACTCGCTCTACCCTGGACTCCAGCTCGCTCACCTCCACCGATTACAGCTCGTTCAGAATGCTGCGGCTCGTCTCCTAACCGGAACTAGAAAGTTTGACTCTATTACTCCAGTGCTCTCTGACTTACATTGGCTGCCTATTAAATTTCGTATTGATTTTAAAGTTCTGCTGCTTACTTTCAAATGCCTAAATAACCTTGCCCCTGACTATCTCATCGGCCTCCTCAGTCTCTATACCCCCAGCCGTTCTTTACGATCATCTGGTCAGTTACTTCTGGCCCAGCCCAGGCACCGTCGTGCCTTTGCCTCTGTAGCACCAAACCTCTGGAATAGTCTTCCTGCTACCATTCGTGCCTCTGACTCTATTCAATCCTTTAAAGCACGCTTGAAAACGTACCTATTCAACCTGGCTTTTCCGACTCGCTAATTCTCACCGCTCATTAATTGCTTTATCGCTACTCATTTCTCTGGATAATCATGACTTCTCCCTATCTCTACACTACTTATGCTTTTGTTTGTTCTCTGTTTCCTCTATTTTACCTTGTTTTAACGACTTACTGTTCAGTGTAATCATTTACCGTTATTCCTCACTGTGAAGCACTTTGGTGTACCCCCTGGTTTTAAACATGCTATATAAATAAAATTGTAATGTATTGTAGTGGTTATTAGTACTATCATTAGTATTATTGACCAGTTAGCCTACACTTGTAGACTAATTGCACTGTATTGTTCAAAACTGGCTGTGAGAAAAGCAGTACTATAGTTCCAAAAATCTATCCTTACATTTATGCTTTATTTGTCTATAACTGGTACACACAATAATTTGAACCACGTATCTGCATTCACACCTTTCTCACAAGTGCAGCTAATTGAGTATGATGACATTAATATAAATTGAACATAGTACATATACAGACACTGGTTTGGTTTAGAGAGTGTCGCATTTCAATCCATAGCTCCTCTGAAGTCAGTCTCTGCATCTCAAGACATGTAATAGGGAAAATTTAAGAAATTTCTGGCATTTGAAAACAACATCTTCAAATAAGTATCTTGGGATGGAGCACTTTGAAACTAAATAAGAGCTTCAAATAATTAAGTAATGATCATGAGAAATTGTTTTACATCTAAAGATAATGAGACAATTAAGATGAGAGCTCAAGCATGACAAGCATGACTGCCAGGTTACAACCAAGTTTTGTTGTTGTCGTCAGATTCACTTTATTGACAGCTGGATGAAACATGTTTCCTCTGGAGGCCTGAACTGGGGTTGATCCCAGTGTAATCACAAAGCTATCCGAGGAGTTTTTGTATTGGACAGAAACACAGTGACACCAGTAAGTTACAGACCTTAATTTATCAAACTCAAAGAGGTCTGGAAGAAATCTAATTAAAAATCTGAAGATACAGCAGGCTTCACTAACAAGATAGCCGACTCGGGCAAGAACCAGCTGAGACGGATGCCTACAGCAGACTGAGACTGGCTCACTGAAAGGAGACTGTGTGACTGAACAAGAAATGAAAGACACTGGATACATGAATAATACCTCAGGGACACATCATCACAGATTTATGCTGTCCATGATAGGGTTTGACTCTATAATTATGCTAATCATAGGATGCTAAATGTCTAAACGCACGCCATCAGCACTGAGATCACTTTACAGCAAAAAACGTCTTTGCAAACGACAGAGCAATATGATGTATTGAAGCTATTTGTATTTGGATATGAATGTGACTTTTTTCAAGGTCGGCACATTTGGCTGCATAACTAAGTGCTGAAGTTCTTGGCAGCAATTCAGAATAAACAAAGGCAAACCTGTTGTGGATGTTTTAACCTTGTGCAACTTTAACATAATTCTCTATCCTCTCTATAGCTTTTCTTTCACAACTCAAATAATGAATACCCAATATTTACATTTTTATAGCAATTACCCACACAGATTTGACTAATGTGACCTTATTAGAGACCGCTGGCACTTTCAAAAGTGCTTTGTTTTTCAAAAATCAACACACAGCTAATCCCAGTGAGAAAAAAGGACCCATCTCACCTTGTTTGTATTTCGCTTCATGTGCATGAATAAGTAACATTAACTGTTTTTTATTAAAAAGATGAGATAAAGTGTAAACATCTAAAATGTTTAAGTTGTTGGGTTTTTTTTAAAATCCACTGCATCTGCATGGTGTTTTAAATAAAGAGCAAGTCAGGTTAAGATTGATTGGTCAGGAAGCATAAGCTAGGGATGAAGAAATGAAAGCAGCTGCTGCCCAGGAGCTTACAGAGTTAGCCTCTATCAGCTTAAGACTTGACCCGCTACTGTAGTCTAAGTCTTAGTGCTTTGTTTACTCTGTAGAGTTCATTGTACCATGGGATGATGGTGTACAAAGTGTATAAATGAGACAAAGCTTTACATACACTAAACCATCAGCCAAGAGTGAGGCTGGCTGTCCTTTGCATTCATGGTCTGCTCTGTGGGAAAAGAGCTGCTTGCTGTGAATTCACATTCATTACTGAATTACTTTGGGAGGTCACTGTGCATGCATGCTGCTATCACCTAACTGCCTCTGTCATGAGCTGTTTTGAGCAACTCGATTATTAAATGTAGCATAACAGAGGAGGTGAACTGTAAACCAACACAGCCACCTTACAGGCAAAATGAAATGACACCAGAACTTGCTCTTTATAGAAAATGAAATTAAGTTACGCTAACTGATCCATTGTGCCTATAGATGTTATAACGTAGCCATCGCTATGTTACCCAATGGTTTGTGAAGGCCTGTTTTGAAAGTTTGAGATGAGTGTTTTCAACAACAACACTGCTGTTTTGAAACCAATTAATTATTGGCTAACAAAATTGAATTAATGTTTTATTCACTATGATGTGAAACTGATTGACCAAACTCATCAGGAAGGTCTTTACAGAGGTCAGGGCAGAAGATGTTTCCCCAGAGACAGCTGTCGTGCTCTGATAACTTTTACACATCCAGCTGATATATTCTTCAGAAACTCTTTGTTTACTCACTGAAAAACGAGTATTTGTAGCTGTGAATGCTCCTTACCATTTTCTAAAGACAAGAACAATGTCTGGTTCTGCTAAATCCACTACATATGTTGACCAGCTATAGTTGCCAAGCAAATTACATTTAAAATTACACTTTCCTATAGCTTCTATGGGCTAAGTCACTCATTTTTGGTCACACCGAGTTAGAATTAGGTCTATTTTATAAATCTTGGTCATGCCATGCTTCGTTGTATGTATCCGCACATTCATTGACTAATTACTTGTCTGTGACAATCAAACCCACCCCCATTTGTCTCATCTCAGTTCGTGAGATTACAAAGCTGCACTTCAGAAACCAATGAGTGATGTCACAGCAGCTATATCCATCTTTTATACTTTCTATTCTTCCATGGAAGTTGTGCTAGCAGCCCATTCAATTCATTTTAGTTCTGAGCAGGTATAATTATACTAAGCAATTTTCCTGAAAAGTCATGTTTACAAATGACCGTGATAACAACAGAGAGACAAAAATAATAAACGTATAAGACAGAAAACAAAAGTAATAAGTCATATAAGATGAGGGTAATTGTGGAGGGTTAGTTAAGTAATCTTATTGTTATAAGAGCAAGCAAGTCAAGCACTGCTTGCCCACTGAACTCTAAAAACACACAAAGTGAAAATAATCTCTTTCCTTTCATTTCACCCAGTGTCTTGTCCCAGTTTGCATCTGTCCTTTAAATTACTGGCATCTTATGGCTGCAGTTGGCTGTTGTCTTTAGAAGTTAGCTTGACTTTGAGTTATTGGAATCTATAGTTTCTGTCATTTTCATGGGCGTAACTCTGTCCCATTAACACAGACTTGTGTTTTGTGAGCTGAGAGACAAACGGCATTGCCTGTCATGCATATTGTGAATAAACCTCTGTTCTCTGTTCGTTTAATACACACAGACAGTTGACCAGCATATTAAACAAGCTACTTCTGGCTCTGCTTCTTTCACTGCTCTGAGATTAGTTATGATCTGTGTGTTATTATACACATGTGAAGATATGTGTGGAATGATAGTAAGCAAAAGTGAAGTAACCAAGCAAATTACTCTGTGATTGAGCATCTTAACAAGCAAGATTTGTCACGCTGATCACCTTGACCACAATGTGTGACGTAGCTGACTGTTATTAGTAGACTGTTATCATTAGATTCAAATGATGGAGAAAGGACACAGAGTTTGATAAAAAGTTGAACAGGTGCAGGGTTCATACATGTATGAGATATTACTCTATTCACCGAAAGTACCAAGTTTAACTGGCTGTTTTGCTACTGTGTCAACATACCAGTTACACTGCCACATTAAGTTTTCATTTATATTTTTAACCACGTGTAGATATTGACAGTCAGCAATGTCACATACACTATATGGACAAAAGCATTGGACCACATCTCTTAATCTTTGAACTCAGGTGTTTTCAGTCCCACTACCAAAATTATGCACCTAGCCATGCAGCTTCTTATGGCTAGGTGCTTGAGCAGTGTAAAAGTCACCATATGCCACTGAATATAAGGAAAGAAAGAATGAGTACAGCACTTTTCAAGTGTATTATACCTTAGAAGCTGGGAGAAACAAAAAAGCCATGAATTCCATCACAGACATCAGAATAAATGGATACTGGGAGTGGGGGGGCTTTAATGGTAAATCTTTCACATGTCTGCACTTTGCCTATACAGCACCATTTCTGGACAACTGAGCAGGAAAGTTGGATGGTGGATGTCATTTCAATTCAGCCGAGCTGTAATTCTGAGTATAAGCACAGCTTCAGTGTGTAATAGTGGTTAAACACAAAGCAATGTAGATTTGTGTTGATATGAGCTGAGTGCTGGTATTGAGAAAATTGGACCAAAATTTACTGCTCAGCCTCTCTGAGCTGTTGTGGGCCAAATTTAGTGCAGCATATGTGATGAGGCGTGCTTACCCAGTCTGTCCTAACACTCAAGCCAGGATTTTTCTTCAGCACCCGCCTACAATCAATACTTATCCAGAACTCAGCAAGGTTGCACATAAAAGAACTGCAAAGTTCACTCGTTGCTCCAAAGGTTTGTCCATAATTTACTTAGACATTACCACAACCCAGCAACTGTACAGTAAGTCAGCTGAGGGGTAATTCAAAGGCATAACGTGATAGCTGGTTGCACACAGTGCCAGTTTGTCTTCAGCACCGCTGAGGTATTGAGTGATAGCTGCTGGAGCGGAAGGCTCTGATGGATGAATGGTGATTGAGGAGATCTGAAAGATAGAGGTGTGATGGCATGGTGGCAGCTTGCCACTTGTAAAAAAAAACAACCAACTAGCAGTTAAGATCAATCCATCTTTATATCTGTCATAGCCATTCATAAACATATACTATTTTAGTAGCTTGCTCTGCATAAAGGGGTGTGGTTTTGTTGCATCAACATTTCAAGGTAATGAAAGATTGCGGCTAAGATGAGCTGAAAGATTTGTGCACAGCTGCAGCTAATATGGATTATTAGCAATGATTACTTCCCTTTTAGACAAAGAGGATTTTTATTTCGGAAAAAACAGAAATCTCAGCCATGTTTGACGTGCATAATCCATTTGTTTTATGTCTTTTAAAAGATAAAAAAGTATCAGATATTAGATTTGATGAGTATTGTAAAGCATTCCTGTTGTAAATACACTGAATTAGTCCATTCATGATGAAGTCTGTGAAAAAGGTAGGATCCTTTTTTTTCAGAAACAGACTAAACCCAACCAAAAACTCAGGGTGTGTGTTTTATGACCAATACGGTTATTTTAAGGTTGGATGCAATTCTGATAGATTGTGTCATTTAAGGTCAGGGTTATGATATACTGAAACAGGAAAATGAAGGGTTCATTGTTCATCAACATTGCAGCAGTGTGTTTCACAAATTAAACAACAATAGAAAGTGTGAAACCACTTAATACCACACTACTGCTGGGATGCTATTCTGCTACATGGCTGCAGACAGTGCTGTAAATATTAAAGGTGGAGCACAAGTTAATGAAAGCTAATATCCCGATATAAGACATCTATCGTCCCGATAACGATATAAATCACAAAAATTTAACATTTTCTGTAAATTCTGTGAGTCTCGGGCAGCTCGACTTGCATGAAGTGTTTCCAGCTGGGTGCCATGTACCTGGAGTCCAGTGTTTTAACTGATGCATGAAACGATACATTTTTAGACATAAGTTTTAACGGCCACCGTTTTCTTTGTGAGTATTTATTACACAGCGTGCTGCGGGGAAAAGCCTGTTCTAACGTTTGAGTCTAAGGTTTATATTTAGGACCTGACGGCTCTTTTTTGCTTCATCCATCCATCCATTCGCTTCCGCTTATCCTTTTCAGGGTCGCTGGAGCCTATCCCAGCTGTCATGGGGCGAGAGGCGGGGTACACCCTGGACAGGTCGCCAGTCTGTTGCAGGGCCAACACACGGGACAGACAACCATTCACACCTAGTGGCAATATGGATTATCCAATCAACCTATCCCCACAAGCTGCATGTCTTTGGACGGTGGGAGGAAGCCGGAGTACCCGGAGGGAACCCACACAAACACGGGGAGAACATGCAAACTCCACACAGAAAGACCCCGGCCTGATGGTGGAATTGAACTCAGGACCTTCTTGCTGTGCCACAGTGCTGATCCTCTTTTTTGCTTCTCATCCGTAAATACTCTGCATACTCTTTCACGTGATTCGGTTTATTTTGAAAAGTCTCAACAGGATCTTGAGCTTTATTGTGAAAGGTTTATGTGGAAAATAAACAAGCGGACACGGGATGGTTTTACCGTCCTTGTTGCTAATGACAACGCATAAAAACAGGCGCTTGTCCATCCGTAGTGTGGTTATATTAAATATAAGAGAAAGAGAGAACTTTAAGAAATTAATATAGCCACTACAGTGACCAATATTGCCGCAAACGGTTTATTTTGCGACACCACGAAACAAACGATAGCGTAAAATGAAACGATAGACATTTTTATATCGTCTTCCGATATATATCATTATATCGAACAGCCCTAACATCAATACCAACATATCTGTCCTTAACCAAGATTGGCTGTTGATATATGTATGTATAAACACCTTTACACATACATCTAAGCTGCTCTTATGATTTATACTGACCCATGACCAGAGATGGGCAGTAACGCGTTAGTAATCCGATTACTTTTTTCAAGTAACGAGTAAAGTAAGGGATTACTATTGCAGAAAAGGTAATTTGATTACTGTTACTTTCCCGTAAGCACCTGCGTTACTGCATGACTAAAACCGGGCTTTTTTTGCAAGAGTATCTCATGACAATGACATAAGTAAGTGCAACGTTTGTGGCAACAGCTGTGTGCAGATCAACAATGGATAATATATCGAATGCGGGAGAGCATATGATCGTGCAGCGTTTAAAGAGTGGAAGTACTTTGGGTTTGATTCTGTAAAAAGTGACAAAATCATTAGCGTCCGCTGCTCACTGCGTAGGAAGAAAACTTCTTTTTACAGCGAAAAAAACCCCCCTAAACTTCCAAACAAGCACCAACAATACGCTGCCACTGGAATGTGAAATTCACAGAGAAACTCCCAGATCCTTCCACTGACCGCTGCGACACACCTGCACCAGGGCAAACCTCCGCCTGCCTGCTATACAGGTGAAAATTGAGAAACAGGACTGCTGAGTCTTTGATTTTATTTATTTTCTGCTGTGTTTTACTTGCATCTATTTGGAAGAGTGAGTGTAAACACAAATACAGTGGGGCAAAAAAGTATTTAGTCAGCCACCGATTGTGCAAGTTCCCCCACTTAAAATGATGACAGAGGTCAGTAATTTGCACCAGAGGTACACTTCAACTGTGAGAGACAGAATGTGAAAAAAAAAATCCATGAATTCACATGGTAGGATTTGTAAAGAATTTATTCGTAAATCAGGGTGGAAAATAAGTATTTGGTCACCTCAATCAAGGAAAATCTCTGGCTCTCACAGACCTGTAACGTCTTCTGTAAGAAGCTTTTCTGTCCTCCACTCGTTACCTGTATGAATGGCACCTGTTTGAACTCATCATCTGTATAAAAGACACCTGTCCACAGCCTCAAACAGTCAGACTCCAAACTCCGCCATGGCCAAGACCAAAGAGCTTTCGAAGGACACCAGGAAAAGTATTGTAGACCTGCACCAGACTGGGAAGAGTGAATCTACAATAGGCAAGCAGCTTGGTGTGAAAAAAATCAACTGTGGGAGCAATCATCAGAAAATGGAAGACATACAAGACCACTGATAATCTCCCTCGATCTAGGGCTCCACGCAAGATCTCATCCCGTGGGGTCAAAATGATCATGAGAACGGTGCGCAAAGATCCCAGAACCACACGGGGGGACCTGGTGAATGACCTGCAGAGAGCTGGGACCAAAGTAACAAAGGTCACCATCAGTAACACACTACAACGGCAGGGAATCAAATCCCACAGTGCCAGACGTGTTCCGCTGCTGAAGCCAGTGCATGTCCAGGCCCGTCTGAAGTTTGCCAGAGAGCACATGGATGATACAGCAGAGGATTGGGAGAATGTCATGTGGTCAGATGAAACCAAAGTAGAACTTTTTGGTATAAACTCAACTCGTCGTGTTTGGAGGAAGAAGAATACTGAGTTGCATCCCAAGAACACCATACCTACTGTGAAGCATGGGGGTGGAAACATCATGCTATGGGGCTGTTTTTCTGCCAAGGGGACAGGACGACTGATCCGTGTTAAGGACAGAATGAATGGGGCCATGTATCGTGAGATTTGAGCCAAAACCTCCTTCCATCAGTGAGAACTTTGAAGATGAAACGAGGCTGGGTCTTCCAACATGACAATGATCCAAAACACACCGCCCGGGCAACAAAGGAGTGGCTCCGTAAGAAGCATTTGAAAGTCCTGGAGTGGCCTAGCCAGTCTCCAGACCTCAACCCCATAGAAAATCTGTTGCGGGAGTTGAAAGTCCGTGTTGCTCGGCGACAGCCCCAAAACATCACTGCTCTCGAGAAGATCTGCATGGAGGAATGGGCCAAAATACCAGCTACTGTGTGTGCAAACCTGGTAAAGACCTATAGTAAACATTTGACCTCTGTTATTGCCAACAAAGGTTATGTTACAAAGTATTGAGTTGTATTTTTGTTATTGACCAAATACTTATTTTCCACCCTGATTTACGAATAAATTCTTTACAAATCCTACCATGTGGATTCATGGATTTTTTTTTTTTTCACATTCTGTCTCTCACAGTTGAAGTGTACCTCTGGTGCAAATTACTGACCTCTGTCATCATTTTAGGTGGGGGAACTTGCACAATTGGTGGCTGACTAAATACTTTTTTGCCCCACTGTAACTATTTTATTTTATGTGCTGGAATGTGCAGAAAATAGGTTTAAATGTTAAACAAATTTCTTCCAGTCAGAGAATGGTGCATACAATTTAATGTTTGCTTGATGCTTAACGTTAAAAGATTAAAACTAATAAAACTAGTTTCAAAAAGTGACTTTTTTATTTGATTACATTTTATATGATGGATTATGCAGAAAAAATAGAATTGGCTAAAAGATCTATTGCTTTATTACCTATTCAGGTTGTAAATATTTTTTTAAAGTAACTAAGTAAGTAATTACTTTTGAAAATAAGTAATCAGTAAAGTAACAGGATTACTTTTTTGGGGAAGTAATCTGTAATTAGTTACTGATTACTTTTTTCAAGTAACTTGACCAACACTGCCCATGACTCACACTAACAAAAGTAAAGGTAACTACTGTGAGTAAAGGAAGAAGTGAGATGATTTAGGTATTGAGCCACAAAGGGCTCATGGAGACGGTTGAGGCAGATGGCTGGGTAAGCCAACACCGGATTTTATCATGGAACATAATGTTTTGTTTCCTGCTCCAAATACAAGATTTTTTTATACTGTTACTGTTATATAACTTTAGCATGTTTAACTTTGCAACCATGATGCTCAAGGTCATTTATTTATAAGAAAACCTTCACTTCTTTCTAAATCCAGTCTTCACTAGATAGTGAAGATTTGTGAAAAGCAACCTTAATGGGCATTCAGGTTGGAAGGCTTCAACCCCAACAACGTGTTTAATAGACACGCTGGTCCACTGTGTCCCTTTCAGGCTTTTCCTCTCCAAAATGTGAAGTTGCAGAAGTTGCTTTAAGTTGCAGTAAGCTGCATTAATAGCAGAAGGACATTTTTTATTTCAAGTCAATCGATTCTAACGATGAAGGACCCTGGAATATACTTAATAATTTTTTTGCTCACTACCAACTTTGTGGCTTTAAATATATTATCTCCCTCTGCTGGTAATGCAGGGAGATTACCAGCAAGAGATTTACCCTGCTCGTATTGCACCAATTGCATGCACTAATGCAACTTCTGCATGCGTATCCATTTCATGTTTTAGAGAGGCAAAGTGTGAAATGGACCAGTGTGTCTATTACATGTTTTGGGTGATACTGGGCTGAAGGATTGTTGCACTAACAGAATTGGCTGGTAGAATATGCCAGTTGATTTTACATGAAGTAAGGCTGATCAAAATGGTGAAGCTGTAGTGTTACTTTAATAAAAAATGGCTCTATAGCATTGTTTTTCATCTTGTCTTCCAGAGTTTAGTTTAGGAGACGTATAAACATATTTGTCTGTAATGAGAATGGAGATCACGATCTACTGATGTTTAATTTCTATCATGCCCCAGAGTTTATGTTGGAAGTGAAACACCAACCAAAGGGATATTCATACAAATTGCCAACTCAAAAACAACACTATAATGGGCCTATAAAACATTATACACTGACTTATTATCCTCAATCAAGCAGACAGTTACCACTTATATCACCCAAAATAAAGTGGTCCCCACGAATACTATTAGAGCAATGGAAAAAAGAATTCCAGAGTTGGCGTTTAGCATTTAATATCGCATCTATTGATCATCTCTGATAATGACAGAGGCACAGTGCCAAAGCAGGGAGAAGATTGAGAGTGGGTGCTAGTGGATGAGCTTTAGGGATCTAATTTAGCTGTGGGTGAGATTCTAGCCTGATTATTATTTATATGACACATCATCCACATTAGGCAGAGCTTCCCTGTTCCACATGCCACTCTTGATCTTCCTCTCTCCTCCCTGTTTCAAAGACATGGCACAATGGTGATGGGCACCATCTGGCACTCACTGTTGGCACAAGTTCGGTATGTGATTAGCAGCATGAACAAGGGTTTTCGCTCTCCTGTTTTTCTTGGTGTGTCTCTCACCCTTCTGTTTCACACCCAGGTTTATATTTGTCATTTCCACACACAAACAAACTCACGAGTGGATGGATACACATTTGTAAGGACATAAAACAATTTTATGGTTTCACATCTCCTCTGAATGGTCTGGGACAAACATGTTTTCAATGTATGCACTATGAACACGTCACATACCACGGTGCCTTTTCTGACCTAGCTGTAGTGCTGTCAGCAGTTCAAGATAAAAATTTTAAAAAAATAAGTATGTAGAGCCAATAATGCTCTTCATGTCTATTTTCTTGTTTTCTCACTGTGAAAATCTCGTGCTCCAGCTGGCTGAACATTTCGACTGTGTAGATTCATATGAATGAGATTGATGCCTACAGTGTGTTTTCTCCCTCTCCCCCGCGAGATGCCTGTTGATCCATGGCTCAGCCCTGAAGTAAAGATGGATTACTGCAGAAGAACTGCCTGCCTTGCCCTTTACACATTTCACACACACCACTTCTCCATTATCAGGCTCATCCACGGGGGGAAGACGTGCACATGTGCACACACATGCCCCAACATCAACACAGGTCTTAAAGCTCTGATGGGGTTGTTAGCAAAAGGTCACTGTCAAGACTCTGACAAATCTTTCTTTAGAGAGACAAAAACGTGTCATATCCAGTTACATTCGCAATATATCAGGTATCAGCTTTTTGTTGTCTTTCTATCACTTTCCATTTACATGTCTCTCTCTGTTTCTCTCTCTAGTTTTTTCCCTCCATTTGCTTAGGTTGTACAGTAAAGAATTCATGCTTGTATGTTTGGATCAATTTCCCATGGAGTGCTCACACTCTGGATGTAGAAGACATCCATAAAAGCAAATCCAAGCTCAGTTATGGGCAGTTTAGATCGGGATACACCTGGATACTGGATGTTGACAGCTTTAGCCTCAGGATTCAGTTAAAATTGTTTTGACTGGTAACTAAATTATTTTTGAATATATCATGTCTAAGAGCTATTCTGTTTATTTTTGCTCTTGCAACAAAATGTTTGAATGCGGCGAACCTCCTCTTCTCTATCTTACATATTAGTCAAGCTGGTTAGTGAGAGAAAATTGATCCTCCTACTTTACTTGCTATTGTTTCCATACAACACAGATATGGTAACAGACCGATGAAAGTAGAGTCAGCTACAGTTTGTCTAGCATAAAAGTCTCACATCAGTTTCTCAAGTTAACCACAATGTTCATGTGTAAATAATCAGAATAAAAAGCTGCTGGCCTTCTGGCTCGCCCAACTCCAGCCTTTTTTTAAAAGGACATGGACATTTCCATAAAACTGGCAAATACTACAGATTCCAGAGGAATTGTATTAAAGCAGAGTTAAGCATGCTTCCAGAGACAATAGCCAACTGTGGCCACAAGATGGCAGTAATTTAAAAGATGGTGAAAAACACGCAATGACAGAAACAGAAACTTTATTTAGTGTGATGGAAGTGAAACATATAGGATCAAAGGATGTCACTGACTCACATATGATGGGATATAAAATATATTCGAGGGTGAGCTGTGCAAGTGGAACTAGTGCCCAGGGGTGACAAGCAAATTGCTAGATAAGTGGATGGACCTTAATTACATCTGCCTGCTGTTTGGTGATGAATAAGCAGGTGTTCATTGGGTCGTAGAGCTTTTTTTCTGAAAAAAAAGGGGGGGTGCGTTGCAGTTGTTGACAATGCTTTGACATCACACCAGAATGTTAAAAAAATTGTGGACCATAAAATAAAATAAACAGTAAAAAAGAAAAAACAAGCAGAAACCTGCCACTAGACTTTACAGTTTTTTACATTTAGGACCATAGGCATGTTAGCATCAGCAGAGGAAGCTCAGTCTCAGTGGAGGGTTCTTTACACCGTCTTTGAGGTCACAAATCACAGCACTAGTACTACATTGCTCCCGAAACTGTCACTGCTGCTGCACAGATGATGTCACAGGACTGGAGGAACCCCTCAAAATAAGGACCATTCACTTAAATGATTGCAGACTTGGCCCTGCAATGTAGAAGCAAATCAGATTAATGGTGGAACAGATGGAGTTTGCTTGATTTGTGAGACTGACGCTGTATGTGACAGTCAAGTCTGGACGACGTCTGCTCACTCTCTTTTACAAAAACACACTCAGGTCCCTCTGTCACTAAATTATACTTTGTATGGTTTATGTTTCATAAAAGTAGGTTTTGTGTTTCATCTTCCTCCCCGCTTTGCTCCATTGCTTCTTCAAGTACAGATGCACTCTTTTCCTCCTCCTCCTCCTCTTTCTTCCTCTCTGTATTTTTCCCCCCTGAGAATTCATTTTCTATTCTATTCAGTCAGGTCTTCTCACTCCCTGTTATGATAATGGAAGAGAATCGTCAATGTTTAATGAAAGCCTTGAGGCTACATACAGGTTCAGACATATCCTTGTGTACGTGAACATAAGAAGTTCATCTATAATTAGTTCACACATCACTGTGTTTCAAGGGGAGCTCTGTTAAATATGTGCACATCGGGGTGCAGACTTTTTTGGGACGAGTGTCTACTGATTTGCATACTGCATGTATAGTGCAATTGTTGATTTGCCTCAGTAAACTGTGCATAGAAACATGTTGGGGTCATGGTTCATTTATCTATTGAAGGGAATCCAGTGCTGTAAGTAGCAATTGTTCCCACTAAACACCTCTCTGATGTTCCTCTCATCCTTCTTTCCTGCTGCTGCTATACCCAATCCAGAGTTGCCAGTTTGCACCACTTCACCTCATCCCCATTTAGGTGTGAAATGTATTTATATTCAAGGCGGGGAGAACGGAGAAGTGGGGGCAGAGCAGAGGAAGTGACACAAGCAATCTGTGGGAAAAGGCGCCTCTTTCTGATGCCTGTAAAATAGCATATTCGTCTGGATAAAAGCAGGACAATGAGAAGCTGTCTTGTAGCTATGGGCCACAGTTAGGAACATGTGGAGAATATTTGAATTGGACTGCTATGCCCTTCTGGGCCAGATGAGAAGGTGATTCAAAGGTGGTGGAAAGAAACGTGAGACCGAGCTGTGAAGTGGCACTCTGGCGATAGGGAAGGAGACAGAAGCATATTACAGAGGCCAAGAGTAGTATGAATGAGGGCTCTATGCAACACAGCCCACAACTCTTAACACTCACTTGAGTTCCTGAAAAGACACTATGAATTTTCTTACTAGGTTCTTCACTTTAGTGTGCTTCTCTTTATTCCCTTGTTCAGCCTTTCACAGCTTGACAGAATCACAAAAAAAAGCCACATGCTGTTTAAAAACAAAACAAAACAAACAAACAATCAATTTGTTCTCTCAATCAATTAATTCTGTCTGAAACTCAGCTTGCACTGTGCTGCATGTTTAATCATGCAAGGCATGCAGAGCTGCTCCATCACAGAAATCCACTGGACAAGCGTCTCTGGCAATCATCCTCCACCCATATCGAGCCAACAAAGAGATGACTCCAAGTCTCCCCCGGCACTATTATTACTTTTTAAAATCTTTTAAAGCCGTTGTGATGAATTCTTGATGTGGATTAATATTTCACTGCACACAAGAGTTAGACATTTGCGCAGGGGAAAAAGTAAGAGAAGAAGGGATGGGACACTTGCCAAATTTTTTTTTTAAAAAAAGGAGAAATTGAGATGCATCGAGAGTCATCCGCAATTCATCTCCCACGCCCAGTCTCCAGACTCTCTTATTCTCAGCCGACTCTCTCTGGGGTCTATCACAATCGAGGGACAGCGTGCGAATATCTGTCGTGCAATGTTGTGCCAGTGGAGCTGTGCGTCAGGAAGCGCTGATTCACAGTCGGTGTGTGGTGGGATTGGGGAGCGAAGAACTCTTACTGTAGGCACTGTCACAAAATGTTCATCTCAAATCATCCCGATGGATCAGTCTACGGCCCGATTCTTACGAGACACGCAAAAGAAATCCTCTGTCACCACCGTGCCTGGGCATGCATATGCATATCACTGATGTGAACAGGCACTCATTGACAATTGTTTAAAGAGTCTGACTAAATGAGAGCAATGGAGAGAAAACAATATGAGCGTGGAACAAGGCCACACACAAGATTGGCAACAAACACGAGTGATATCTCCGTGGATAAAAGTCAGCGAAAAGGAAAACAAGAAAGGCAGAAATGCTTCCTCAGCACTCCTTTTTCCCCTCAATTATCTGCTGTTCACTGAAGGCGACGAAGGTTTTGTTTTAAAGAAAGGAAAAAAAGAGCAAACTTTAGTAGACTCATAGTTCAGATGAAAACATATCGTCCACGGAGTCATTAATCCGTCTCAGAGTCGCGGCCCATCAAGCTCCTCCAGCGAAACGCGTGATCGAGCAATAGACAGAGCAGTTGCAGAGATAAAGCAGCAGAGTACAGATCTGATTAGGCTGCTGTCTCCGTACACTCCACGGGGATTAAGCACAACAGCTCCTTGTTAGACCTCCCTACTTCATTTCATACAGCACATTCGCCATTAGCAAAAAGAATAACAGGGAGAGAAGGGGGTGGGGATCACCAACGCATTCACTAATTAACACTCCTGCATGGCCACACAATCGAATTCACATTTTAATATGCAGTTAATGTGCCAGTGGTGCTGGATAAATAACATCAGATACATCATGCATTATTCGTCCTGTAAAATGAGACCTTAAAAAAAGGCAGAACAAATGAAGTGTTTGTTTATGAACTGTGTTTGGGTACAAAATGCTCAGAATGTTTCTCTCTGTAGCCACTAGAATCTACATTTGCATGCTTAAAGTGTCATTAGCATTTTGATATAAGCTCTGCCGATGTCCTGAGAAACTAGAGAACAAAGCCCTGTGCGCAAACACACAAAGGCATGCTTAAATACACATGTATCATAACAACTTTGTGCTTAACATATTCATGATGTTGTTAGGTGTTTATGTTTTTTTTAAAGAGATGCTTATCATATCCAGCTTGGTGCCTGCATTAAAGTGAGGGTTAGATTTTGTCCTTTTTTTCCTCCAAGTTTTACAATCCCACTCTTACACATATCATTATGTAACATAACTTTTTCCTAGACAATAAGTTGGATGTTTTTTTTCTTTTCTTTGTTATTTCTGATTGATTACGCCTCAAACTTCCCTTTGGTAACCAGTAATTAAATTTAAAAATGTCATTGTCCTGGTCACAAAAGCAAAGTCTGAAAAGAATAATATGGATTTTCTCGACCTTTGAGGCAATCAGGAGAAAAAACACTTACTACACAGGATCAAAAGCGTAGTGTAATTGCTGTGTTTGAAAACTGCAGACTCTCTACTAGAATGTATCGTTGCATTAACTCTTTCCACCTGCAAGCTGTAAGCCAAACACTGATGATTATTGTTAATTGGATTTCAGGATCACTCAGGACAAATACTGAACTGAACTGTGTCTTTCAACTCAATTTTGCTCAGCAACACCAGGTATAAGATTTAACTCAAAATCTTTCCTTAAAATTGCAATGGAAGAAAAATCAGATTAAATGTAGATGAAATCTAACACAAAAACATACTATGGTTTCAGCTTGTGTCCATACCAGAAACAGCTGTGTGGCACAGCCAAAAAAAGCACTTTGAGTGCAGTGAATCAAAAATGCAGAAAAGTCCTCTTTTCTGCCGCTGCCCTGCCAGTGCTGGCACCAGCTCTGCCTCTGTGCCTTTTAATAATCTGGTCGCATTTTAGCAGGTTTGAAACCTGAACATTACACTGCATTATGCAGTGGAGGCTGGGGGTCATTACTGGAGGAAGAAAATCATCAGGAGAAAAATCTGCATTTGTGTAGTTTCTTGCCTTAGACCCTCACAGAGCCACTGAGGTCAGTAGTTTGAACTTTGGACCCAAACGACCAAACCATTCATCCATCCATCCATCCATCGCAAACAACCTCTGCTGGCTCCTTTTCGATGTGGCAAGCATGCAGCCACTTTTATCAAAGGCTAAGCACCAGCACCACATGCCTGAGGAACATGTACGAGCTGCCGGCCAACTAACCAAAACAACGGTTTGATTGTAGCGGTATTGACCTGCGAGCTTATCGCGACCCTTTTTATACAAGTACCTATCTGATCCGTGAAAATAAATACTCTTTATTTCGCTTTGAAATGACTCTCGGTCACATCACTCGGCTAAAATTTGTTGCGGCTGACTTGTCAATGACAAATAGTCTTGCACAAAAATTCTGAAATGGAATTCATTTTTCTGAATAAACTCCCATCTCAGCTTTTCAACTAGATTGGCAGAGTGCGGCGTGCTGAGCTGGGCTTTTCTTCGAAGACTAAGATTCCAAGAAGCTTCTTAATTGATGAAATCTGCCTTGTCAGATTTCAGGGCTTTTCCATCACTCACTTTTTCAGGCTACGCTTTATCTTCACCTTCTTCTGTACTGCTGCCAACTTCTCTTTTTCTAAACTCGGCTCTACTTGAGTCGCAGAGAAAAGAGAATCCCCCCCCCCCCCCCCCCCTTTCAAAGCAGGAAAATCCTCTTGTCACACATGGAAAGAAGCATGTCGACTCGGCGGCAGATTGACTGATAAGTCCTCATCTGACCATAAAACCGAGGCTTGTGATGTCATCGGCAGGTCGCAGTATTAAGTCAAATATTTCAGAACTGCTACCCGAGAGAAAAAAAACTGCGAAGAACATCCCAGAGTGATAACTTTTGAATCTCTCTTCTTTTTTTTACTTTAACATTAGGAAGTGTCGCTGCTTCAGACATTCCTGAGGAGTAATGTGGCAATATTTCAAGATGAACCCCTATTTAGCTTCCAACTCAATCACTTTTCTTATAGGCCTCTTTTCCCTCTTTTCATCTTTCATTTTAAATCTCTCTTTTCTCTTAGATCTCTCTGTTTTTTATTTTCTTTTTTGCTTTCTTGTCCTCAACTGTCGCCCCCACTGTCTTTTCCATGTGTTTTGACAGAGGGGCTCTCCACACACACAGTATAAATAAATTACTGAACACAATCAGATTAGGATAATAGTTTGATTGAATCATTTATGTGGTTTACAGTAACTAAGCTTCAGTTATAATGCCATTTGCTTGATAATGGAGTTAAGGTCGAGGATACGTCGCAGCTACAGGAAACACCTTATTAATAAAATAATAAGCAAAATAATAAATAACAAACGAGCGAGTGGGCACGGAATCGAATCACTGGAAGTAATCAGTCTGAGGTGAATGTATGTCACTTTTCGCCGCTCCAGACCACAATTAAAAAGACTGATGATGAATTTTGTCTCCTTAATTGAGTTATTCGTTCGCAGATTTATGAAATAATTTCTTAGCCCCCATCCGAGGTGTTTAAATGAAAGTTTTAATAATCAGAGTACTGCTTTAATCCTGCCATAATCAAATTACATCCACGCATGCAAGCACTCTTGTCACCCCTCCTATTCTATCATGGGTTTCATTTCTCCTCTTGTCTCCTCTCTGAAGGACCCCCTCCCCTCCCCCACAGTTTTTGACATGTACAAGCAGGAGACACGGATTTCAATTTTGTCACAATCCCCACTTTTCTGTTCTTTTTTCACCCTCTCACAAAGTGTGAAATCCTGTTTGTTAATTGACTGATTTTAATTCAAATCTCAGAGCAGAATGATTCTGGAGTCACTCTATGTGTGTGTGAGTGCCTGTCTAAAAGAGAGATGACGAGAGTTGAAAAATGAGAGGAGCAAAAAGGGGAGAGGGAGGGGGAAAAAGTGGTTTGAACACAGGTGCATGACTTAAGTCTGTGTTTCTTGTTTAGCCTATTAATTTAGAGGAGGAGCAGGAGAATGATTGCGATTAATGCAGCTCTTATAAATGCGTTCAGTGATCAAAACTGGCAGCGGTGTTTATGCAACGAGTGGCCATACTCAGAGTGCTTCATATCCGTCCGTGCTGTCACACAGAGCAGAATGGCAATCCTACCAAGCCATAAAACTGAACTTCTGATGTGACTCAAAGTGACAGCGTGATGCACATAACTGTGCACCGACACAAGCTCTGTGCTCTCGGTGCTCACGTGTGATGCAAGCAATAAACAGTCAGATTTCCAAATACGTATACATCCACGTACCTGTAGATGATGCACGCGCAGTCCCTGCAGGTCCCACAGTTCTCGATGTCCTGTCCGGTTCTGTAGGAATGTCTTCTGTTGAGAAGCGCAGAGATGACATATCAGGGGAACAAAATAAAAGAGGAATGGTTTTGTGTTTGTGTGAGCCCACAAAGACATATTGAGGTTATCATTTTTCCCTCGCTGAGTCGAATTTTTGGCACACGAAGTCCTGAATATAAACCAATCTCCTCCCTGAAATCACCCCTGATCATTTTTTAATGAACGATACCCCTTCCAACGGGCTCGGTCGGTTACGTAAACCATGAGTCACTATATCACTCCAGGCATAAAATAATGCTTATGAGGTAGAAGTCAAGTCTGCGTGCACAAGGCCGGGGACTGAATTTAAATACTGGAACATGCAAGATGTGTCACTTTATGAGACAGTAGGCTGTTCAGTCACATGTTCAGATGTCTTCAAAGGGCTGGCATTAGTGTTAACACTGTGATTTGGATTACGCTGCTCAGACATCAGTCAAGTCTTTCCATGGATTCACAGACACGCATCCCTTCCTGTGTATCCATGATTTTTCTTTCGCGTCCCCCCCGCAAACATGTACTATTTTGGAATGATAAGGCAGAAGAAATTACTAAGCTGCTTACAATGTAGGAAGCAGATTAATTAAAGACTTGATGAGAATGGCTTTACACTAAAGAGGCATGGAGCATCTGAAACCACTTGATGACAATCTCTCCCGCCTGCTGCATACATGCATGAGGAACAAGGCTTCGCGAAATAGGTGCGCCCAAACTCCCATAAGCCTCCCCGTGGTCTGACATGAGATCAGTTCCTCAGCATATTGAGAGCTGACACTTGCCTGACTGACATGAGACGTCGTAAAAATAACTACAGATGCTCCCCTGCTTTCTGCTGCTGCTCAATCTGGTGTTGCGTTTTCCTCTTTCTGTCGCTCAACCTGCCGTTTTAGCTTTTGCCTTTTTCACTCTGACCAAATTTATATTGTGTTCTGTCCACAGAGCTTTGTATTGACACTGTGTGCAGTAGGGGGATTGGCTATAAATAGAGGAGCTTCATCACAGCAAGGCTTAGGCGCAACAACCATCTATCTGTAATATTCAGAGCACACGATGCTGGAAAGTTATTACTGCTGGGCTGTGGATATTCCCTTTTTGGTGAAGAATAATCTGTCTACAACAACCCACTTGTCTGCTCCGTTCCATGAGAGAAGAGATAGTCTATTAGTGCAAAGCGCTGTTATGTCTGGCTTTGATATCTATCCATCTTTCTAAATTTAATAAAGGCTGAGCGATTGACTGTTAAAAATTAACAGATGGCTTCTCACACTGTGCTTGGAACTGTGCTGCAAGGCTCTGGTAGCCTTGGGTTTACAGTTCCATTAGCCCAAGGGTTGCAGTCATTTCATATTTACAGCTTCAGTTGTGGGATAGCTCCTCTTTTAGCCCAGGGCTTTCACACTACTTTTAAAACCAAACAAGCCCTTTTGAGGCTCTTGATTTAACCCCAGGCAGCAGCACCTTTCACACTACTGGTAACACTACCTTTGGAAACCACCTTGGGCACGTGGTGCCAAAGAACAATGGTGTGATCCGGGGCCATCTTCACTAGTGTGTGAAATTTCTAGAATTAAATTCCAGACTGTGTGATTTTTTTAAAAAGGCCAACAGCCTTTTTTAATAGCAAGCTCAGGAAATGAGCTCTACTTGCGGAACAGTCCAGCAAACTATTAAAATGTGCTGACCCTGCTGTCATGTAAGATTTGCGCATGTATGTGTATTGCATATTTTTAGAGTTTGGGCTCAACAAGCTTCGGTTGTTCCCAGTTGCTTTGGCTCAATTCTTCAATAACAGTCCAAACTGTCACACACAATATCTGAAAACCTTCAGCTTTAAATGTATGCACATCAAAGAGAGTATTTCTCTTTGTTATCGTCTGTTATTTAGCATTTGCTAATATCTTTTAGGACATTTAAGCAAATAGCTAACAACCTTGGCATGTCTTTGTAATTAAAAGCAGACTTTTTTGTGTTTGGTGGTGGTCAGAAGGCCCGGTGGCGCCAGTGTTCGGCAGCCTCGCCTCTGTCAGTGCGCCCCAGGGTGGCTGTGGCTACAATGTAGCTTGCCATCACCAGTGTGTGAATGTGTGTGTGAATGGGTGGATGACTGAATGTGTAAAGCGCTTTGGGGTCCTTAGGGACTAGTAAAGCGCTATTATAAATACAGGCCATTTACCATTTTTTAAAAAATAGTTTTGCACTTTATTATGTATGTCATTAAATGCAGAATAGTCCACCAGAAAACCAAAATCTGGTGATCCAGGTGTATGTATATATTTTATAGAGCTTGAGAGCAACAGAGTTACAACAGTTTGTTAACACTGAAGAGCCAACTCATTTTATAGGGCAAGCAGCCTGCCATGAATGTAAGAAGATCCAGGAGAGTGCAGAGGACGGATGCGGCATTCAATGGTTCTTTCTCTTTTACACTGAAAGCGAACACATTAGGTGTGAGGTGGCTGAGAATCTGTGGCCAACAGAGTAACAGGATGTCCAGTGATTCCAGCACTGTTTATTGATGTAGAATACTAGAAAACAGTGTCTTGTTTCCACGCTATGTGCTTAAAGCGATGACAATCTATGTGGTGGTGGTGGTGGTGGTGGGGGGGGGGGGGTGTCTTTGCAATTATGTTTACATTTTACGGTCTGTTTACTGCAATTTACTATGTTGTATGATAATTGCAGGAAATTTTTATTCATCACATTACATGCTAATGTATGTGTACTTTTGCTCTACAAAGTATGCAATAAACACTGCATGATAAATCATCTGAATTCACTTTGATACACAACAGCACTCAGTTATCATCAGGAAAATAAGCCGAATGCAATATAGTCAATAGAAACACTGTCAATAGAAACATGTAGAACAAAACTTTTTAGGGAAATTAGAAGATGAGGAAATCACTTGTAGAGTTATTTCGACCAAATACCGAAACATTCTGATGACTCTGGTTTACACAGTGTCAAATGAGCTTGTCATTTTTTGGCAGGAGTAACTTATTCATTGAGACAAAAGCCTATTCTGAAAGGTTCGGGTCACGTTACAGTCTTTTGCAGGTTAACTATGGTGTTTTTTCTATGTTTGAGAGAAACTGTAAAATGTCAATTATCAGTTGTTATTGTGGCAAAAAAATACAGCCAGTAGATCATCAACAAATAGGCTTAGTAGTACATTATTGCTTTATAAATCAGATGAACCCAGGTGCATATGAGACTTGTGCTTTCTCTTTGTTTTCTATTACTGTTGATATGAAGTTTATTGTTGACTGGTTGTTTGGTTATGTTATAGTAATCCCCAAAGTCACCAAAGTCTCAAGTGAAGCACTTAAAGATCATAGTTTTAATTTAAACAGACTTGTTCATAATAATCACAATTTAGAAGTCTCAGTTTTCTGTCTTACCAGGGTGAAACGTACACTGGAGAGTTTATGTGTTATTCATGTGGCTTACATAAAAGTCACTTTCTGTCAACCAGTGATCAGAAAGAATGATACTGCACCTCCTGGCTTACTAGTGGGTACAGCAGGGTGCGCGTGATCTGTGGGTGACAACTGATAACAGTCATTTAATTGTCTAATAACATTCAAAGCAGGTTCACTTTTTCATTATGTAAATTGTCTCACTGAAATTAAATATAGCCTCACCCATCTCTCTCAGCTTCCTTCTTCTCAAGGTCTTGAATGACATCCAGCAGGACCTTAATGGTGTTCTGGCTGGTCTCCAGGACCCCCTCCAGGCTGTGAAGTTGAGTCTGCAAGCTACGAATATCATGCAGAGGGCCATTGGGACTCAAGAGCTTTTCTGTCACCCTGGATGGGTCCAATTTACACCTGGCCCCAGACACCAACCCTCCCAGAATTTCCTGGACCTGTCTCAGAGTATCAGCCTGGGTGGCAGTCAGGGGCCCAGCTGTAGGCCGCCCCCCAGAAGCAGAGCAGCCCCTGGATCCAGAGCATCCCTGCTGATTTGGAGGGAGAGCGTGTTGGCTGTTGGGGGTGTTCGGCCTGACGTTGGCTCCTGAGCAGAGCATTTTGTGTAGCGCCCCAAGCTGAGCCTGGGCTGAGCTAAGACAGCTGGGCTTAAAACAGGCCTTGGCAGGAGAGGAGGAGGAGGAGGAGGACTGCTTCTCTCCCTTCATCACAGCAACTGGCGGAGTTTGAGCTCTGTGCTTCAGAGAGCTGGCTCTCTCACAGAGCTTTGGTGAGTCTTTTATATCCTCCTTTTTTTCCTTCTCTCTATCTTTATCTTTGTTGCTGACCTTGCTGTCTGCCCTGAGCATGGGTGTTCGGACTGCAGGACCTGGCGGATCATTTCCCTTTTTTCGTGGTGTGTATGGTGGAGGCGGTGGAGGAGGAGGTGGAAGTCGAATGCCCCTCTTATCCTGAGCATTGTACGGGGTCTGAGAAGGGGGGGTGTACGGTGGTGCAGCACGAAATGTGGAAGAGTACAGAGGAATGGCTTTAGTTGGTGTTGCACATTGTTGAACATTTGCAAGAGTGGACACATAGGTTTTCACAAGCGGAGGCGGAGAAGTGCAAGATTTCAGTTTTGGGACGGGGGAGGAATAAGGGGTTATGCCTGTGCAAGCAGAAGAGGTATTTTGCAAAGTTTGACATGGGATGTTGCAATGAGAGACAGTTTGAATAACTGTGGCATAAGAAGGTGCAGTTGGGTTCAAGTGAGGTGCATGGGGACCAACTGCATGTGTAGTTGTGTAATATGATATGGATGTGCAAGATATGGCAGTTTGAGTAACAAATGTACAGGGAGTTACATTTGATGAAGGTGTAGCATTTGATGCTGCTGATGGTGGTTGATGTATTACATTTGGGGCAGGGGTTGGCTGTTTGGTGGGATCAGCAGGAGTTACAATGGGTGTTATAGTTGGGGTAGAGGTGGAGCGGGTTAACTGAGGGAATGACACCACGTTTGACATAAGGGGGGTGCAGTTTTGGGTGGGGCATGGCGATGCAGCTGAAGAAGCACTGGAGCAGACTGCGGCTGTGCTGGGTGTTGTTGGTGGGGACACAACAGTGTAATAGGGGACTGGGAGTTGGGTAACAGTAGGTACAGAAGTGGCGCAAGGAATGGAAAGTGCTTTGGGAGGAGGTGGGGCTGTGGAAGCTAACTTGGCTGGAGAAGTACAAGGTAGCTTTGTGCAGTGCTCAGGAGTTTGTATTGGTGCACTTGTAGGTGGGGGAGATGTACAATAAGGCACAGTAGTTGTTTGGGTAGTAGGAGGGTCTGGAGTCACTGTTGGGGATATAGGCTTGCACAGAATTTGCACTGAGCTGGGTGATGGTATTAAAGGTGGGGAAGCAAACGGGCTTTTAGTTTGTGTCTGTGTAGTGGAAAGTTTACGATCAGGAGAAGAGTGACTGGGAGAGCTTGTTTGTATTTGAGCGGTACACTGTTGAGCATTCAGAGGTAGGGTTGGATTGGTACTGGTGGTCTGAATTTGGGTTGTGCATTGTTCCTCACTTGAAGGTGGAGAATGGTGATTTTCAGTTTGACTCTGGGCGGTGCTGTACCTTGAACTTAAAGGAGGGGGTGGGCTCTCAGTCTGAACTTGAGTGGTACAGAGTTTGGTATTTGAAGGGGGTGGGGATGGACGGGGACTTTCAGTCTGTGTGGGAGTGGTGCAGTAGTGCACTTCCTTTCCAGGATCACTCGTTGTCCTATTTAGACGCTTTCTCCTCCTGATCGCTGAGGGAGTAATGCTTCCCTGACGTTTGGGGCCATCTCGGCAGGATACAGAGGAACAGTGGTATGGCTCAGCATTTTGAAGGACTAAAGGGGGGCAGCTGTGCCTTGAGGGTTTTACAGCAGACTTAATTTCGGTCCTTGATACTTTAGACCTTCGTTCCACCACAGTTCGCTCCCCTGGGCCAGGAGGGCCGTTCTGATCTTTGGACGCAGGTAACAACACATGGTTGTGAGTAAGGAACTCGTCTTGAGAGTCATGTTCGTCATCCCCATCCACCCCAACTGAGTCCCCAAGGCTGTGGCTACGAGTGTGGGAGGAAGGGAGAGATTGGGGCTTTTTCAGGCATGGGGAGGTCTGAATGGCTGTGCTGGTGCTTGTACTCGGCCTGCGTGTCATTGGCAAGGTTAGGGAGTTAGCCTGCGGTGGTGCCCAGGTTCGACGTGTAGGACCAGGTGTCAATGGATGAGGAGGCGCTCGAGCTAAAAAGGCAGCCACCACCTCTATAGTGCTCGCCATGTCACCACGCACAGCCCCAACCACAGAGGTTTGGCCAGGTAGATCCTTGGTCTGTGGCCTGTCCCTGTCAGTCCATGGCAGGGGGGACCTGCTGCTGTGTTTGCGAAGAGGATGTGGACTGTCACAGTCTTTGACAGGCTTCTGATGGCTATTGTTTTCCCCTGTTCCACTATTGCCACTGCTGCTGCTACCATCCTCCAGGTCTTTGAAGCGGACCTGGTGGGTGCGGTTGCGGCGCCGCTTGAGGCGACTTTCGATATCGGGGGAGTCTCGATTGAGAAGCACAGAGCGCACGGTCATTGTCCCAGGTAACTTGTCTGCCAAGCTGCTCTTGCCATTGGTCTGGCCTGTGAGCAAGTGGTCAGGCTCTTTGCTCACCATTTCTCCAGCCTCTGTCGCTCCCACAACATCCACACACTGTGAAGGCAGGTTGCTGTTGTGGAGAATCTCTTGTGTTAGTGTGTCAACAAGGAAAGCGATCGCTCCATCACTATATATTCAGTGTAACAGTGAGAGATCTATACGATTGACTGACTACGTTTCACTTTCATCCCAGAAAATACTGTAGATGTAGCAGTCTCTATACAGTATTGCATTTAGCTGCTCAGCTCATCTGTACACCAAGGACTTCCTTTGCAAATAAGATTGTCCTCAAGAAAAGATGGATTACCATTTTCCCAATTCAAGGTATAGTATAGATATCTGTGAGAAAACTTGTCTTAAACTTCCCTTTAAAATCTTATATAAAAATAAATATATGCAGCATCAAATATTCTTTAAAATGTCCATGCTGTTTCATGTCTTCTGAAGTTGTACATGTATTTTTTTGCCTCTTATTCACATTTCTCTTTAACGTTCCAGCAAGAAGAACTCTTGCAGAGGCCAGGGAGGTTACCTGCAGATAAGTGGAGAGGAAGGGAATGCAGCCTATCCTTTGTCTGTCCATCACATTGGCTGGTCTACTTGGCAGCCTGTCCTTCTCCACCTGCTTTGTCCCCTGGGCCCTCAGGAGATTGGATGGCCAAAGTACGGGATTGGCTTGACTGCGTTCCCATAATGATCTGGTCTTTTTAAACTTTTTTTTTTGGTCTCTTCTGCTTCCTTTTTTAAATTTTTTTTTATCACTTTCTTTTTCTCTCTCTGCTTCTTTCTTTTCTCAGCTCTTCTCTCCGTGACTCATTCTCTCATGGTCGAAGGCAGCATGAGTTCCTAAAGAGAGGAGAAAGATAAAGAGAGAGACGAATAAGAGACTGTAATTGTTTCCATATTATTGTGCTTCAGTTTCCATCGAAACACAATGTGCTCGTTCCTCCCGATAATGAAGAAGATGTAAGATAGGCAGCTATTTTGAAATGCATGAGAGCGGGGGTCAACACAGAATGGGAAAAGGAGACATGAATTCAGAAAAAGTGCTGAAAGGATGGAGGTTGGAAAAGAGAGAGAAAAAAAGGCTCGGTGTATCATCAGCAGTGGAGAAATGTAAACTGAAAACAAGTGAAAAGAGATTGTAATTAAGGCCTATTCACACTGGCCAAGGGGGGTGTATAATGTTTCATTCCTTTTTTACGCTCTTTCCTCTCAGTATTGTTAAAAGTAGCCGTGTTTTAGTGACAGCAATAATTTTTGCATTGAGTATCACTTCTGCTCATGGGCACACAGTACGACTGTTGTCGTATTCCTTGGATTTCTCTTTTTCCTCCATGTTTTACAGTCTGTTGCCCTGTTATCAGTTCTTGATGATCTGCCATGGTGACATCCTCTCTGATTCATCTGGTCATTTTGTGACAGTCTGTCCACCATGCTGCAGTTAGTAGTATGTTCTCGTCACCCCGATTCCGTGCTCTGTTTTTGACGATCTATGGCCTTGATACATGCAGTATATATCACTTCATTTCCTGTCTGCGAAACAGGCAGCCGGGCGTGATGCTGTCATTTGCCTTACACGATCTATGGATCTGTTCCTCGTTATCTCCCCGTGATAGCCTCTGACACTGACAGGCTCGGGCTAATTCTGTTGTGCGAGTGTGACTGGCTGTTACTCTGTTCCCCTCACCCCACCCACCCTCCCATCTTCTGTGGGAGGGGTAATTAGTGACTCCTTCACAGCTCCCAGGTTATTTAGGGAGAGAGATACCCGAGGGGCTGCCACTTTTATTTACATCCACTGTTTTCCTCGCTTTCCTCTCTTTTCTTTCCACTGAAGAGGAGGATCTTTGGCACAACTGCCCCCACCCTCCTCCCTCCCTCCCTCCCTCCCTCCCTCCCTCCCTCCCGTCAACCTCTTTAAAAACATGGTTATTTGGATTAATCATGATTAAAGTCACAGCAGATAGAGCCTTGAGGGGAAATATCAACCATGCACACTGTGATATATTAATGGATTTAGAAACAAACCGCGGGATTCCTTCTCATTTTACTTTCTTATCGCCGCCATGTATACAGATGAGCCGCTTAACTATGAATCACCCGGAAAAAACAAATGACTCTGAGTTGAGGCACACATTTTTTCAAATGCGGGCGTGGGTGACGGTGCACTACGGAGGCTCAAGAACACAAGCTACGGTTCATCTATAGCATAGAAACTTCTGTTCATTTGACCTTGATGGTGATTTCTCCTTTCCTCACTTCTCCCTGGATAAATTAGTGGTTCCACCCTTCCTGTGTTTTTCATTAATATCCAATTTCACTCCGGTCGATGGTCTACCCATTTCTTGTACGAAGCAGCCTTTCAACCTTCACCCTGACAGATTTCCCTCTACGTATCATAGGGCCATTACCCTTACTCATTCTGGACGTGTCACCCTGAGCACACCTTCCTTTCATCTTTCTCCCATCTGGCCGTTCTCCTTTTTTTACCCACTCTCAGCTCTATCTTTCTATCTTTATTTCCCAATCTACCGAATGCTTTGCAGCAATCTCTTCTGCTGCCTCTTTTTGTCTAGTGCTTTCCACAGTTCATCCCCCTCACTCTGCAAACTACCCTCGGATCAAAATTTACGCTGACAGTTTAATGAATCCCCCTCTTAATGCTGCATGGGCTTACCGCTAGGGCTGAGGGCAGCTCTTTTGCACATGTGACATTTCCATGTTGAGCTTTATTGGAAGACAAGAGATAAATCACCAGGGAAGAGGTGGAAGGTGTGCAGTGGCATAATCCTAGCAAGGGTCGTAACTCTTAGCAGTTATTGTTTAGGATGTACCATAGTCTCTTTGCAAAGGTTTTGCTCCTATTCTCTTTCCTCTGTGTGTGTGTGTGTGTGTGTGTGTGTGTGTGTGTGTGTGTGTGTGTGTGCATCATGAAAATGCTAAGGTCACATCTGATCATCCCGTGCTAAGCTGTTGTGACTCTTAGAAACGCATCTGAACATTCAAAATAGAAGAAGTCAAGATTGGTTCCACAGATATAATAACATTCTGATGATTTCAAGGATACCGAGAACTGTATCCATGCCAGTAGCACACTTTTGGGTCCAACTATGCAGAGGGGATGGGAGGTGTCATGGATTGGATTGTTATGTAAAGACATGTCAGATCAGATTGTCTAGGCACGCTTAAAATTTGTCAGAGAGGACTGCGATGAAGAGGAGGCAGAAAGAGGAAGAGGAAGGAGAGGAGGTAGACATGCTGGGATATATTTAGAGATGCTATGAGACACATAGCAAAGCAAGAGGAGTAGGAATTGGAATAAGTAGGAGGGAGGAAGAGGCGGAGGGAGACAGACAGGCAGAGGGGGGGCAAAAGCAGGAGGAAGCAACCCCTGGCAGCAGAGGAAATGTCATGGTTAGGGTTCAGTGAAGTGGTAAATCAGGAGCATCAGCGTGTCAGGGCATTTAAGGGAGAAGTGGAGAGGAACTAAGAAAAGCTATATGATCAGCTATCGGTCCTGTAAGCACACGGAGGTTAAGAGTTATACCTGTGCTTTGTCACAGAAATTTACACCACGGTCGGCTCAGAGACGAGATGCAAAATGCATAAGCCGTTTTGGTGTTTGTGTTCTTGTCCAAAGAGATTTCCAATTCAAGAGCAGCTCCTTGGGAGTTGCCTGCAGATGACTACTTTGTTAGGTAAGCACTGAGTGTAGTACAGCTCAGCAATCTCACAAACAAAGGGATGTTCAGTTTTATCTAATACAATAAAACCAGCAAGTGCATTTAAAAATGCAAATAAAAGGCTTTTGCATGCACGCGCAAATCAACAGCCTAGAATTATATATAGGTTTAACATATTATTATTATTAGAAGCAAGGGAGTATATGAAGTAAAGCAAGTAAAAGTATTGTCCTCGGTGCTGGTACTTAAATTAGAAAACGGTACTACTGCTGTAGCTGCCTCTCATCGCTGAAAGTCTTGAGCCAGATTATGCTTAACAGCAAATTAAATTAAACAAACACAAATTAAATTATGATTCTTAATTCATTAGATACCCAACGCAACACGGCGAACACAGCCATTGTCATTCCTGTCAGACACTTGTGTAATAGCGTCTAAATGTAAATGCTGGTTTGTTTGATTATGACTATGTAGGCTACTGGCATTCCAATTTGACCAGCTTCAATCTTGGCAAGCTGTTTTTCAGCAAGCTCTAGCTGCAAAGGAAGTTTTATATAATCAAGCAGTATAAAATAAAGCTATTGCCCAAGTGGTAACCACCGTGGCTGAGAATGAAAGAAGTTTAGCCTCTGGATGTTAACCGCCATGCATTAAAAAGATGGTCTTGTGCAGTTTACTGGTGCTGATGGCTGCATGTGTCTCTTGTTCAACGAATCTCTAACGAAACTCTATCATAAAATTACATTATTTCCAATGACCTGTAGGGGGAGACTCCTCCGGCTGCAACTTGATTTATGAACTCAGCAGGCACTTTCCTAAATAGTTTACAGTTTAAATGACTAGTGGAAAAGCTTTCTTAGTATAGTAAGGTGCTCATTTGATAAACTACAGTGAAATTTAAAGTTTAATGAGAAAGCAGACCCTGTTATATCATCTATTTATATGATCACTACCATATAAGCTAATGGTGCTTTTGGCTTGCTGGTCTGATTGACCTCTTATTCACGACATCTAATCCCAAAACCTGGACGACCATGGTTAAAATGTCAAATTTAAAGTTTCAGAATGTTAGGACGAAAACCTGGTAGCTAGCATTTCAGTCCAACAAACACACCCTTCTTTTCCCTCCAGTTTATTCTAATTGTGAGCATTCGTTACTGTACTGAAGAAGGCTTAAACTAAGCAACTCCACCAATAAGGTTTTGTGCTTGGCTTGGTTTGTTTTTCAGAATGATCAGTCTACACTGAAAAAAGTGATATTGTCTCCTTTTAAATATAGCATATTATATTTTGGTATATCTTTTCAATTCAAATGAGTAATTCCTGTCTACATATATAATTCGAGTAACTCCAGAATACATTCCCTGCGTTTTAATCCAATTAATTTTAGTTAATTAAATGTAGCTCAAAATGCTTAAGTATGTTTTCCATAGCCTCCTGCTGGGCCATTTTGCGCATGCGTTAGGACAGGCCACCATTTTGCACGCGGACTGAAGAAGCGGACTCTTTGTGTGCTGCAAGCGGGCTCAAGTTAATCGCACAACTTCATATAAAGGTGGTCTAGCTTCGGTAAGTAAACCTTTTACGGTCGTTTTTGTTTTATTTTTTTACCTCAGTCAAAGCATGTTGACTCTTTAAGACGTGTGCACATGGAGAAAGAAGTCTAAGTAGTTGTACACCTCTGAACTTTGTCATGAATTTGACTTAAGCTAGCTATGTGCTCTATTAGCTACTGCTCTATTAAAAGAGTAATTGTATTGATGCGTTAAAATGTCATATGTTTTTAGCTTAGTTCTTGTGGCACACTTTGTACTAACAAATTATGGAACGAGGCAATTTCTCTGTAGTTAGCTGTAAAGTTCACTGTACAGTCGCCTGCAGTTTTAAGTTGAGAAATCGTCCCTCCCGCCACAACATTGGCATTAAGGAATAGTCGGGCGGGGGAGGGGGCTTCTGAACGCACCTGCACAGTCAGGGGTGCAGTAGGAAATAAATAAGTAGGATTGGCGTTGCACAACGCCTTTTGTGCAGAAAAAAATAATGGTTGTAAACTGTGGAGGAGAATAACTCAGTGGTTGCCAAAAATGTGAGATCAAAAGGCACTGAGAGTGATGTTTGTCAGAACTGAAATTAACTCAGAAAAGAAGTTGCTTCACTTGATAGAGCTGTTGAGTGCAAGACCTGTCAGCGGTCTGGTTTAGCATTTGAAGCCTCGCTACGTGCTTCCAAACCGCTGCATTTAATCTCAGAGAAAACTAACACAGAGAAGTAAAGCAAGTGTGTAAGTTCATCTCTTTATGTTTGCATAGTATTTCCATGTTGAGCTTAACAACCGATGTATGGAGCCACAGCTGGACTGGCTGTCGGAGTTTTGTATTGAGGGGGAAAGGAAGCGATTTGTTTTATACTTCAGCTAGAATGAAAAAAGACACAAAGCTGGAGTTATTCGGTGTCTTCATGCTGAACAGCTAAAACTTCTTCCCTCATTCTCCCCCCTCCCTCTCCTGTTGCTACTTCAATCATGAAACTGATCGATTATCAGGTGATCGGCTTTTCTGTCGCTAGTCTCTCTCATTTGTTAGTCACCCAGTTTGCGCTAGAAAGAGGAAAACGGCAGATAAACAACAGCAGCACGTTTAAGCTTGATAAGCTGTTGCTAGAATTTTTTTAATATTACTTCTAGTATCCGCTTATGTTTTCTGGAGCCACAGCCGTAATAGCTGCTGGTCATGATAGTTTGGATATGTGGTGAGAAGGAAACATGAAGGTGAAACCAGGAGAAGTTTTTACTGAATCATTAGAGCTGAACAGGTAATGAAGAAACAGGTTTACATTTTAGGTGACATGAATGAGTTGAAGGGAAGTTATGAACTGTTTATGAGAGACAAATAACACCAGGATCCTTTTCTATGTAGCTGACATCTGGTAACTGTGCAGGGGCGGATCTAGCAAAGTTTTGCCAGGGGGCCAGGTAGGGCATTAACAGGGAAAGGGAGACACAAAGACATAATTTTCTTTCTTATTCTCATTTAAAATGTCTAGCTTTTAATAAATAATTATTCTAAATCTTACTACCAAAGTGGTGATCTGGTTAAATGTATAGAGATCCATTATTGTATGTAGTAAATATTAAGTCTAATATATGCCCTAGTAATAGTAGTACATATAGCACTTTTTCCTTTGGGAAGGTACGCTGTCTGCGCTGTCTGCAACTGTATTGAAGAAAAATGTTGAATCTAATTATTATAGAAAAATAATTGATTTCTGTGCATTAAAGTAGATTACGTCAATTAAGCATTATCAGGCGAAGGGTGCGGGGTGGTTTCCTAATATTTTTGCTGGGAGTTGGCAGTCCTATTAGTTAGTTTAATATTTCTATGTACTGTTTAGAATACCTGAATAAGGAGGATGGTGTAAGTTTTTTAGGTTGATCAGTATTGCTGAAGTATAAAATATTTTGGGTGCAGTGTATTTTTTGCATACAGGTATAACAGAATAGCTTTAATGTTTTGTTTTTAAAACTGAGTATGAACTTATACAAAATGCAGCAAAATATTTATAAAAACAGTTTTATTTATTATAAAATACACTATATCGGATTCATATCGGCATCGGCAGATAATCAAATTTATGATATCGGTATCGGACATAAAAAAGTGGTATCGTGCCATCTGTAGTTTGCACAGAGGCACAAGTAAGATTTGTTTTGTTACAAGGGAGTATCATGAAGTAATGCACTAATGGCTTGGAAACGGTAATTGTTTGTCTTTTTAAAGTTTTTTTTTTTTTTTTATTTGTCTTCCTTTTCTGGCAGATTTTCTTCCCCTTATGTGTTACTGTTTATTCAAGAAGATGGTGTTATTTTGGTAAGTACATGCAAATTCCTTACATATTTATCACAACAGTATTTGTCACAGTATTGCAGGGACAAGTTTATCTATCTCATCTTAAGGGTTCTTGTGATTATTAATATTGATATTAATTAATATCAATTAATATATATGATTAAATTTCTTTTATCCAGGACAAAAGAAAAAAAAAACTTGCGAAAGTGAAATGAAAAACAGGAATTTAGTTCTTGTGAGTTAAGAGGATGCAGAGCATAGGGTTAGATGGAGGTGGATCATTCACTGTGGTGATCCCTGAAGGAAACAGCCAAGAGAAAAAGGATCAGATTGCAAAAAAAAATGTGGTTTGTTTGCATACATGAGTCTTTACGGTACCCACAGGACTCCTGAAGTATAAGTACTCTGAAGTTTGCAGAGCAATTTCAGAGATGTTTGGGGCTTACATGGCAAGCATGTTTTTAGTTGCACATCTAAATTTTCTCTGCTCTCTGTTGCTGATGGCAGAGTTCTGCCCCGCTGACCTCACAGGTGAGACACTCCCACCAGTGGACAAAGAGCACAGGAAAATGTGTTGCCAACCACCTGAAACAGACAAATATCTGCTTTTTAAAACCCTTTAAACCCGTTAAATGGACTGATGCCATTCATTTCTTCTTTGATTAACAGTAGTAACATCCTTCATGCACTGTATACTAACCCATATGATAATCATGCTTTATGAAGTGATGGCAATTGCATTGTAGCATTTAATGAAGAAATAACAAAATAATCATACCAATGATTAAGCACCAGTCTTCTTTTTTTCTGTGTGTGTGTGTGTGTGTGTGTGTGTGTGTGTGTGTGTGTGTGTGTGTGTGTGTGTGTGTGTGTGAGATACAGGTAAATGCTGAATTCCAGTGTATTACAACACTTCAACTGGAGATGACCTTCGCGGCACAGTTAGACAGAATTACACCTCAGCTGATGACAGTTTTCCAGAAGAAGGGCGGTGTTTCTGGGCAGAAACTTGCCCACCACTTGCAGATCATGCAAGAGGTAAATCTGAATATTGCAAATTCTATTTGGATTTCTTTTGTCTTAAGTGGCAGGTCACTGGTGAGTCCAATAAGCCGTTTTAGGTGACCAGCCAAGCAATCTAAATTTTGAAATTTCATATATAAATTTTATTTACTATGTTTGAACTGACATATGATAAAATTTACTTATTGCGAATTTCAGACATTGTTCTTTTTTCCAAATTGGTTTAATCAGCAACTCTCTTTAAACAGGCTGAAAGTGATGTTAAAGTGAAAAGGGAAGCAGTTCTCAGGGCACTTTGCCTCTACCTTGGTGAAGAGGACGGAAGCCTTATTCGGGAGTTCTTTGTAAGTCATTTAAGTCATTGTAAGCAAGTCATCTATACACACACTTTTTAGATAGATATCTGTGTGTGTGTGTATTACACACACACACACACACACACACAAACGACTAGATTGGAATTTAATTGTAGAGTTAATTGTTTTTTCTTTTACCTTTTTATTAAATGTTTAGGACATTGAAGGAGATGATATCCAGAGAGACCTGAAGAAGCACACCATGGGCATTTATGTCATCAACAGGGAGGATGGACAAAATGGACATTATGATGACATTGGAATATTTGTTGAAGGGGAGATAGTCATGGACAACATTGGATCTCTGGCGCAAGCTTGTGCATTGATGCTTGGAGTAATCTATGCACTAAACCTAGCCTTCCCCAAGGAATTGAAGGACTATTATGAATTCATTTAGAAAGTGTTGATGGGATTCGATGGTGAAAAGCTCTCCCCCAAAGTCTTTGGGCTGAAGAACAAAATTGCTACTGGATAGGAAGATTTCTAAAATAACACATCAAGAGAATGCTGTTATGTAAATTACCAATGACTGGTGCTCTTGTGAATAGGAGTGAAACTCTTGTACAACCATCATTTGTTCTGTGTTATGTTTCGATTGAACATTTTAACTTTCAATAATGAATGTTTCACGTGTGGTACATTTGAGTAGCTTGAAGAGCAACTTTGTAATTATTCAGTTATAGCTGCTGCCCTGCGTATAATCAGTGTTAACTCAACCGGATAAAAAAAACAAAAAAAACCATTCATGATTACCACACTGGTAACACTTTAAAGACTATTAATTGTTTTGAAGCGAGTATGTTAGGTCAGAAAATATGTAAAACATTCAGAATCTTCAAGGAAGGACTAGAATGGAAAGACAGTGGTCAATAAGCAGTAAGGAAAACACAAGTTTAATTTTAAGTCTAATTACCTTATTAAAATGCAATTTCTAAATATGGATCGCAGAACAGCAAGTCTGAAACTGGTTAGTTTGTGGATGCATCAGTTTCTAATTGTGATACATTATACTGCTGGTAGTGTTTTATTCTTTTATGTAAGGAGTTTGTTTTTTTTTTTTTTTTCTTTTTTAGAGGAAGAGAAACATTGGTTAACATTTCTCTTGTCTGTTGTTTCTGTTTTGTTTGAATACAGCTTTTTAAAGCTACTAGTTCATAGGCAAAAGTTTTGTAATTTGTATTATACAAATTGCAGCAATTTCCCTTAGAGATGTGGATTCTTATTCTGTTTGCAACAAATTTTGCATTAATAAATGATGTGAAAGAATGTTGTAGTTTTCATTATTGACGTTTTTAAAAACTACAAATCAGGGTAAGCAATATTTTTTAAGTAAACTTAACTTAATTGAAATGGAGAGAAATTAACAATTTGATTGATTTGAATATAAGTTTGGGACATAAGTGTAAAGGAAACAAATTATTCTGGTACATTTAACACGACCTTAGTTGGACTTACTAATAATATTTGACTAAGACGTATCCACAACAGTTAAGTTAAAGTAGCTTAAAAATATATGTTGGTTTTACTCGCTTAAATTAAATTCAGTGTACTTAAAAAATATTTCTGGATTCAAACAAATTTATTTCGTGCAACCACTTGTCATAAAAAAATTGAGTAAATTGAACAAAACATTTTTTTCAGTGTAAAGAAAGTCATGGACAGATTTGCACAATTATTTATCTCTGGGCAAAAAGTTCCCACTATATCGTCACAAAAAACATTAGACTGATGGAAGAGAAAATGGGTAATGCTGTCTTGATCTTCAAGACAATACTTAAAACTAGCCTAGATGGAGCTAGCCTTTTGGATGCAGAGACTGGAAATTTTCCACTTCATCAGGAGTATGCAGTCTTTGATTGTTCTTGTTGCAAAGTGTTTAATGAAAGTCACAAATCAGATGATTTATAATATAGTTATTTTCATATAGGTTTCTATACAATCTCACTGCTTGTTTGTAACCAGAGGAGTCTCCCCCTGCTGGTCATTATAACAAATTAAAGACACTTTTTGCATTGCCTCTGCTTTTCAGACCCGAAGGCCAAGCTGTGCTTACTACATGCTTCTGCTGTTCCCAAGCGACAAGAAAACAATCATTATTCACCTCACAGTGTTTGGCATAACCATGAGATTCTGGCCTGGTAATACCGTTAGCCCCCCCCATCACCACCACCACACACACATACACACACGTCTTAATTTGGAAAAGCAGGTTTGTTTTGAAGCAGTAAGTCTTTGAATTTGTGTCATAAATGGAACATTTTTGAGTTTCAGTGCAGAACACTCTTAAAATTGTATTTAATAACAGATCTGTACCACAGTGATTTAAAGTGCTTTATTGCGATGCTCTGCACACCTCAGGTGGCAAATACTTTCGCTTCTCCTGACGCCTTCATGACTTTAAAAAGTCATTCAAACATGCATAATATGTTATCTCGCAAAGTTTCTCACCAGCTTCTTACTAAAGAGGACACTCTACTTGTTCCAGCTTTCTTCAAGGATGGCTGGATTACCTCTATCTTTCCGAGCGCGAGTGCCAGAAATGATTTGTTCCATCTGTCCTCTTTTAACCAAAATCCTCTGCCTAATATGAAATCCCTATATGTAGGCCAGTGGATGGTGATAAGCATACTTAGCCAACTGTGAGCAAATTTGAGAATGTTTGGGTGTCTGTGAAAGAAAGCCAGAGTAAACATTGTTCTTCCTTGTGCTCATTCTGCAAGCCCAATTGTCTTGCTTCGCTGGCTGCTTCAGTTTGTTTCTTCTACTGTTCACGTCTCCTCGCCACTCTGTGCCACAGATTTCCAAGGTTCCCAAGGTCTCTGTGTGAATTCAGCAACACCTCGTAACTCGTGGTCAGACGGACATGTCCAGTGCACAGCAGCATGTTACACGTATGCAGCACAGTCCACTCCCCTGGGGGGGTTACTCTCTGCCAGGCTGCGACGTTGCTGTCCAAACTAATGTCCCAAGAGTACATCATAGTGTGTTACCTATGAAGCCAGCATGCTGTCAGTCCAGTGGAAACACCTGGCCCGCAGATAGGCATATTCTCCAAGTGCATAAATGAAATTAAGAATAAAAGAAAAGGACACGTTAACTTCTCCTGGGCAAAGACAGAAAATGAAGTGACGCAGATAGATGACAGATTCTTTCTTTTAAAAGCAATGTGCTAAAAGAAAAAAAAAGTGCTAGACGGAAGAGCCGAGAGACAGCAATATCTGACCTCTTTAGAGATGAGAGATGAGATGAAAGGGAGCGATACAGTGGTGCAGCGCAGAAGGAGGGAGAGAACAAGGGGGAAAGAGTTGCGCGACAACAGTCGGGATTAACAGCACAGCGTTTCTTCACACAGGAAAAAGCGGGCGCACGAATCTGCACCTGCGCATGTGCACGTGGAGGTGTGTGTGTGTGTGTGCGCACCCACGCGAAGGAGTACGTGTACGGCTGGGATTGTTTCATGCGCGCCAGTGACAAGATTGCTTCAGTGACGGATGCAAACACATATGCAAACTATGAGAAACAATTACTCTCACATGTGTGAGAAGATTACTGAAGCATGTTAATATGATTGAAATTGAAATGCTCATGTTGCCAGAGCAGCACACACACGCGTGTACGCGTGCATAAATAAACACACACACACACACACACACACAGATCCATACAAATGGAATTCCCCCATTCAGAGCCTCCTCCTTAAACTTTCTGTGCATAGCTCCAAACACTCACACACTCACACATGCACACACACACACACAATCCTGCTCATGACAAATGTGCAATGAAAGCACGCTGCTGGAACCTGCAACGCCACACCACCGACAAACCAATCTGAGCTTCTCACTCTGTAAGCTTCTCATAAAGCTGCCCAGTATCAGTAAATGACTCCCACACCTGCAGTAAAGCAAAAATCCAGAAATCACTAGATTTCTCACACACACTCACACTCACAAATCAGCAGGGGCACACCCCCACTGCTGGAATATGTGCACACACACACACACACACACCTGCCGAGTATGTAAACAAAATGTATGCAGGCACGTGTGTGCACGCATGCGAGGACCATTCAGCGGGCTGATGGGAGCCAAAACAAAACAATAAGTCAAATATGTCCTCGCTGCCAACGTCCACTGCACGCAATCAACACAGACACTTGTACGCTGCTTTTTAAATCTCACCTCTTCTCTGATTTGCCTAACTCTCCATCTCTATGGTGATGCTGCAAGAAGGCTGCTGATGAGATTGCTGTACTATCTTCCATCAGGACACAGAACTGAGTCACACATACCTCATCTCTCTCTCTCTCTTCCTGTTTTCCTTCTGTGTTGTCTTCCCACAAGTGCTCGCTCCCTCTTCCCAAGCTATTCCTTCATGTCGCTTCCTCCCATTCTTCCATCCCTCTGGCATTCATGTTTGCTTTTTTTTTTTTTTAATTCCCACCTCTCTGTCACTGCTTCTCAGTGAGCTTCGCACCGTTCCCCTTCCTCTGTGCAGAGTCCATCTGCTCCTCTCTTGTCTCCCTTTCCTCTCCAGCTCACCTCTTTCTCTCTCTCTCTCTCTCTCTCTCTCTCTCTCTCTCTCCTCCTCCTCCTCTCTGGTTGTGTCTTCCTCTATTTCACCCTCCTCTTTTCTCGTAGATTCATGCCTTTCACGTGGGAACCCTTTTATCCATCCCTCACAGCTTTCAGCTCCGCTGTGCCTACCTAGTTGTCTGAGCGTTTGTTCTGTGTGTGGAAGTGAAAGGACAGGAGGGGGAGTAAGAAGGCAAGAGTGAGCAAACAGGCAGTTATCGTCTCAGATGCTCCTCTCAGTTCTCCCCGTCCTGCTCCTTTTTTGCTCTCTCGCCTTTTCTCTCTGCATCTCTTCATCATGACCTCCTCTCCATGTCGCCATGCAAGCCCCCTGTCTCCTTGTAAGCAAAAGGAGGGAGGGGAGCGAAGAGAGGCTGGGGGAGAAGGAGTGTGGGATGGAGAGTAGGAGGTAGGGGGAGGTGGAGCTAGTGAGTCGGTCTAATTAAAAAGCAGAGTATGTACGGCTGCAGAGAGCGAAGAGAGGAGACAGTGAGAGGAGGAGAGGGGAGGAGAGAGGGAAGGAAAGTGATCTAGGGGGCGGATCTAAGGGACATGGAGGAAAGAAGCAAAAGAAGCAGTCAGTGGGGGGTAGAAATGAAGAGCATGGGGTTGTTTAAGGGGGCGGTGGTACGTAGAGGCTAGTAGTGCGAGGTGGAGGAAAGGAACGATCTGACAGGACACCAAGGTCAGCTGGAGAGGAACGCAGAAAGGTCATTCATGGAGAGGGGGAGGAAGGAGGGGGAGAGAAGCAGGGAGAAGGCGATAGAAACAGACAGGTAGAATTATTCTACAGATATCTCCCATATGAGCGGGGGCAGCAGAGCAGGGGGGAACCGTGACCAGCAGGATAATAGAGACACATGGACAATGGCCCTCAAAGGCAGAGGAAGCTCCGTAGTCAATGAAGGTTAAACTGCTCCCATGGTTTCAGGCCTCTGGATTAACATGCATAAGTGCCGTGCATGCAAATTAAAAAGGAAAAAACACCGACCTGTATTACATCAATCGCAGATTTTTTCTTTTCACCTCATTTTCTTTCCTGCCTAAAGTTCCAAGCTCACTTTTTGTTTTTCGGTGGGGCGAGGGGGTGCTGACCAACTGATGTACATCGAAACTATCATCGCTATACTGGCTGTTATTACCTGAGGCTAGGCAGCAGAAACCACTGTACTCTGCAGAGATAGAGAGATAAAGTCTACACCTAAATGCCTTCAGGGCTGAGACACCTCATCCCATTTTATCAGCTCTGATCACTTATCTTGTCCCATCTCCTCCGTCTCGATCAGACTTACATTAACATCCCAGCAAATCTTGTTGGGTTTTTTTTTTCCTAATGTCTAAGATGTTCTGTTTTTTGTTTTTCTAGAACTGTATGGATTTAAAGTGCAATCACATGCATAAAGTGCATAATGACTCCCAGTGATTTTAGAGCAAGTGGAGCTGAATGGAGAGGCACTCCCCTGCAACATACATACAGAACAGGATATAATATACTATAATGCATGGGTACATGTGAATACTAAGGCTTGCAGCTACATGCACTACTACAGATACTGCATTTAACTTCCTGGCAGACAGACTCATATATAAAAAATATATATTTTTGCTTTCCCTGGAAATTGCCACTCAACATCTGCATCCCAGTACTTAAGCAGAGTGACACAGTGTTCGAAAGGATCACCCAGGGTCGCACGCTGGATTGAGAGCTTCAATTTGCACGACCGAAGCCACTTTGACTCCTTCGAGAGTTAAAAGAGCTCGTAATGTTAGAATCAATGTCTGCGGCTGTCAGCGTGGTGGAACGGCAGATGGAGCAGCGGAGGATGATGACAGGAGGACAGACTCAGTGAGGCATCTAAACAGACAGAGCAGGCTGCTGATTAAAGCGAGGACCTTGAGTTTACGGACAACAAAGAGCTTCTGCTGGCGGAGCTTCAGGTGGTGTTTAGCGTACTGTCCATTAAATTTTGATGACGTTTGAGGCTCTCTACAGTCTCATGCGCTTCACTGTGGATTATGAGTTGCGTGAGGGTCAAGCCATTTTTAGGAGATCTTAAAAGCAGCTCTTTATAGCTTCAGAGACTTTCAGATATGGAGGCCGTGCGCACACTGCTTTATGAAGAGCCACATTTTTTTGGTGCTAGTCCACAACTTCAAATTCCACTGTGGTGATCCTTTGACTTTTTCCATCTAGTGCTAATATGAAGCAGAATTTCACTTTATTCAAATACTTTGGTTTGTGACCAAGCACAGCCACACAAAGCTACAAGTTTATATTCTGCACAGAGCTGTCATTTTAAACCCTTTGCTTGGCTTTCTCTGGCTTTGTGCTGCCCACGGTTACCATGCACTTGGGTGAGATGGGGGATTGTAATTATTATTTAAACTAATCCAACGGTGGCCTGCTTGCACTCAGTCAGATCTTGTTTTCAGAGAGCACCTACAGAGCCACCAAAGGAACACCACTAGTTTCCCGTGGCACTCATTAATCAGCCTTTGTGTGTCTGCAGACAAAAAAAAAGACTTTTAAGCAGATCCTATAATGTACACTCAGATCAAGTCATCAATCACAGCCTAATACAAGGTTTGAGGCAAGGGGGCATGTCTAATGGTGATATCTAACTGTAGCCATTACCTGAAAAGCTTTTATTATTTTTGCTATCTTCTTTTCAAACATGATGGATGAACGAGGTGGCGAGTCATTTGCCGGACCTGAGTACAGCTGGCATCTCCCTCTTTGATCTGAGCCATGCCCAGGACAGTGTCAGATATCTTTAGTTGCTTTGATGGATGAGGAGAACTTTTCCCGCTTTGTTTCTGGGCTGAATAATGACTTTCCGTGTCTGTCCCCTCGTCTCGAAACAAGGCTGGAGGTCAGAAGGGAAAATGCTGCTTGGCAACATAATAGATGGGTGAGAAGATGGACTGTGAAAATCGAGAGGTTTCTGGCTACTGCTGTTGCCCTAACAAAACATTGCATCATCCCTAATGCCGGGGCCTCACGTCCACCCTCAAATAATAAGTCTTGGAAAGTGATTTACAAAACAGTTTAGAGGCTCTAAACCAGTTTTACTTGGATCAATGAAATGCCGCGCAGCATGTGGCGGCTCTAGCTTTAATAGAGGTAAATAAAATTGCCTCGGGACGTGGTGCTTTTTAAGGCCTCTTTCCACCAGGTGGGGATGTTGTTCATAAAGTGTTGGGCAGTGTTGCGTCACAATACACTTTTCCAAATGATTCAGGAAAAGAAAAGCAAATCTATTTCACCAAAATGCTCTTTTAACTCATTGGACACTCAAGGGCTTTATGTTTGCTAAATTAGAAACTACTAGCAACTATCAGAATAAACGTGATGATCATGGTTATTTTTTCCTTTTCTTGCACGACTGTGCGCATCCTCCTGTGATGAATGAAATCCAGCAGAGCCTCTGTACCGCCAAGCGTCTTAAAGAAATGTCGCAGAAACAGATGAATCACTGGCCATGGGGTTTATTTGATGCAGAGCAGAAAACAGAAAAATCTGACACACGTTCCTGATTTAATTCATTCAAACTTTTTCCCCCTTTCCCTCTTTCCCTTATGTTCCAGGTACATGTAGCTGATAAAGTGATGATGCAGCAACCATGAACGCCCTGATCTGCTTTGGTCCGTTTCATTTGATGTTTTTAAGGCGCACATCAAAGACGACTCTCCAGGATGTTCAGCTTGCCAAAGATTAAAAAGGGAGGACGTTAGAAGTGTTTTTTAGAGTTGAGCAATGACCTTATCTTAGAGACCTATGAAGCTGTGATTTTATCATAGAAAAAAAAATGCAATAATTATAATAGATGTGCCAGTATTTGAAAATATTTTAGTTTGGTTATAGATAATATCAAACAGCAGACATTTTGCATGAGCCTCCTTAGGCTGAAATGTGAAAGCTGTAACACAAATCAAAGATACATATTTTAAAAGTGTGTGCGTGTGCCATTACTTTCATGTACTCTATCATTAGTTAGAAACAAAGGCAGATCTTATTGTTTCCCTGCATTCTCTCTGTTGCCTTTAGCCTGCAGTATTATTTTGGGCTTGTGGAAATAACAGGTGGGCACTTTATGGGGTTGCTGTTGTTGTAGCTTGGAGATTATAAAAGTGGACTAGTTGTCTGAAAGATGCTGGTTTGATGGCAGATGCTGTCATGTCTTCCTCCTCGTGTTTTTCGCACACAATCCCTGACAAAAAAAATAAGCATAATCCATAAAACCTTAGTCCACAGACTTGCATCGTTCCAGACTCAAACCAAAACAGGTTTGTGTGTCATTTTTCACAAGCAGTGGGGGCATATTTAGACTGTTTGCACAGTCTGAGTTCATTCAGTGCAGTGGAGGGGACTGCCTGCTTCAGAGTAGTCTGATTAAATAGCCAAGATACACTTTTGGGTTGTAAAGACTATGTAGCTATGACGGCTCTGGGATTTAGAGGAGACAAAGAGTCATTTAATGCTTTATTGTATACTACAGCCCTGTAAAAAGTAAGTACACCACATGATTCAGTAGCTGTAGACAAACCTTTAGGTTCTGTTCTTTTTCAGACATTCTTTGACTCTTGAATACTTTGTAGAGAAACAATCCCCAATCATCATTTCTCCACCACTGTGCTTGACATGTATTATGACGTGTTTGTGCTAAAATGCTTTGTCTGCTTTGGTACTGTGCATTATGGCTAAACATCTCCAGTTTGGTCTCATCTGTCCAAAGGACATTTTTCCAGAAGTCTTGTGGTTTGTTCAGATGCAGCTTTTCAAATCTGAGCTGTGCCACCATGTTTTGTTTTTTTTTTAAAGAGGCTTTCTCCTGATAACCCCTCCAAACAAGCCGTACTTGTTCAGTCTTCTTCTAACTGGGGCCTGTAGAGTTTGAGATGTAGCTCTTGGGTTTTTTGAGGAGTCTCTGAGCATTTCAGTCTGACCTTGGGATGAATTTGCTGCGATGTTCACTCCGGGGAAGACTGTGGCATTTTGTCAACACACACCTGAACACTACAGAGTGGCCAAAGCGTCTGTTTTGATAGAGGTCCTCACACATGATGATGATCAATTAAGCAACTGCATTTGATTTGCAGCACGCTCTTAATTCCTCTGGTAGCAGTAAAAATGTATGTAGTTTTTATTCGTAATGCGCAGAATCGCATGATTACATATGGTAATTTAACACTGTTTAGGTCTTTTGGTTGAATTATTTTAAGTTGCTAAAGATCTAAAGTATCTGTAGTAACCACAGAGGTAATCTGATCAGAAGCTGACTTTATTGGCACACACTGGGCAAATTAGAGTATAGAAAACTACAATGAAGAGTCAGAGGAGCAAATAACTACAACTCAGACACCATCACATCTATCACACATTTCAAAGCCCTGAGGTCTTCTCTACCACTAACTGTGGGTGCAAGAAAAGAACAAATGGATAAAACATATCAATAGCCTGGATTATTTTAATAGAAAGGAAGAAATGATGAAAAAAATAAAAGAGAATAAATAAGAAGGATAGTGTCCCCTTAAAATGAAATAACCTATAACCCATTGTAAACTCAAAGAGCTCTGTGAAAATTAAGAATGTCCACTCACTCTTCATGCTGTTTGTCATTCACATCTGCCAAACAGCAAGAAAGCTCCTGGTTCAAACCCTGGCTGGGGCCTTTGTACAGTTTCTACACGCAGTAATTGTTGATTCTAAATGGAGTGTGGATGCAATGTAAATAAAGTGCTTACAGCGTAAAGAAGAAAGCATTGTGACCTGTAGTCTAAACCACTTGGTCAGTAAGAATATAAAAGCACTATATAAATTCCAGTCATTTCCTACAATGCAGTACGCTCTCATTAAAAATCTGCATTATTATAATGGCTGAGTAAGCGGATTTTTTTAAACCAACAGCAGCACTTAATGCAAAATACTAAAAGATTTACAAAATGCCTACAAATGATGCATATCTGTACGCGTGGGAAGGAAGAAAGGAAACGCCTTTGCATGTCTGTGCCAATTGGCCCATTGTCCTATAATCCATCCATGAATCAAACAAATAAACTGCTCTCGTGCAGAATTAAGGTGATATAAATATAAATCTCCAGAGGAATGTAAGAGCCTGTTCCCAGAACCAAGAAAAGTATACTTAATCATCTTTTACAAAGTAAAACAATAATTAAAAGTATTTGCTTTGAGAGAGTCTCAAAGCATGACACGCTGACATGAAGAACAGGCCTACAATTCAGCTTACTGAAATGAGGTGCTGTGCAAAAGTTTAGACCTTTATCCATCACAATAGCTAAAGTGTCCCATAAATGAGTGCAAATATACAGACAGAGGCTGAATTTAAGCCACAAGAAGAGCAAGGAGTTTTGCAACAGATGGAATCACCCCCCGGAGTCCGTTTTGGGCATCGTGAAGTCACTGTGGGCTTACATGAAGAGGCAGAAGTAATCCACAGAAAAACCGTGGCATCCAAGATGCTGTCAAGTACTATCTAACTCTAAATACACTGCTAATGGAGACACTACTAGTTAACTTTGTCTAATAATAAAAAAATGAAAAATGTAATTGGAACAAATATACATAAAGAAAACATGAAGGGGGCTAACACTTTTTCACTGTATTTCTGTATCTAAGTGTTGATAAAAATCTACTACAAAGTACTTTTAGAAAATGTAATGCATTACTTTCAGTATTTAGTCCCTCTAGAAAGTCATTTGCTCCATTAATCTTTAAAATTTACAACAAAGCCAACATGGGTAGAATTTCCACCTGTAACGATACTAGACTGTTGACCTCTGCCCATTTACAATCAAGTGTTGGCTGGTTGATTGGCATCGCCATCAGTTTAAGTATTTATTCAAGCACTTTGATTCCAGAGGTCAATCACTACTTGCTTTGTGTTAACATAACAGACTGCGGTCTTGGGCTTTCAGCTCATTGTGGCCCATTGAGTTGATACAATGTTGCATCCACGTCCATCTGTCCACAGTTTACAAGACCTGCTACTCCTACAGTATCGATCAGAGTTTAGTGACTCTTGCACACAGTGATCACCCAGTGGCTCTTTACTATTACCCACACTGTGCTCAAGGCCAATATCATATTTGTTGTTTTACAGTCATTAACACATAAAATGTTTTACTTTTGTTCATTCTCCCTGTAAATAATTGCTAGTGCTGTACGATATTGCAAATGTTGGTATTGATCAGATACCAATAAATACACAACAATAGCCATGCCAATGCTAACAATAGTTCAACATATGCAGAGCAGAGTAATGGGGCACAACTTATGAGAAGATTATTATTATTTTATATATTAGGATTGTGGGTCAACTTCTGTTGTTTAAATACTTGTGTTGGCAATACATAAAATAGATGTACACAAAAGTTTCAGACATTTTCTTTACAGCGCATGTTTGAGGTATATTTTTTCATTTCCAAAAAAAAAAGAATTAATTTAATCCAATTCAGTGGGTTACATACTGAACCTAGAGGATAGAAACAAAGTATCAATCTTATCTTGTAGTATCGATCCAGTACCCACACCAGCGTCGGTATAGATACTAATTACCTAGTAACTGCTCTTAACAGATCATTAATGGTGTGAATGGTGGGTGCAATTTGAATAGGTGCTCAGGACTATCTATCCATCTATGTGTGATGTTAAGCTGCACAGTCTGTTTGTTTACCTCTTCCTTCTTGACACGTGGGAAAGCGGAGAGGGAGGGGGTGCGCGCGGGGAAGGGAGGGCACGGGGAGCGGATTAGCGCTGCGTCGGTGTCATTTTTAGACTACACAACAACGCAGAGTGACTGAGGGTAACGTGTACAGGGTAGAGACCGGTTTTGCACCTGCTTGTCCTCCTGGGTCAGTGTCAGCATCTCTCCGAGCTCTTTCTCCAGCCTCTCCCCAGCGTTCAAACATGTCTCTGTCCGGCTCGCAGACGCCAGAGGACGGACTCTACGGTGAGTGATGGTGGCACATGGACCAGGCCGTTGTTTCTTTGTTACGTCATCACTGTTAACTATTTGCCTTTTAATAGCGTGTCTGTAGCCGATTGTTGCATACCTTAAACAGGCTGTAAATTAATTTTGCGTGCGCACGGGTCGATTTATACTCCAATTTCACGATGCAAATGTCAACAGTGTGTGGGCAAAACATTTCAGGCAATGAGAACATTCATTCCCTCAGTGTGTTTGAATGAAGAGCTAGCCAGCCGTGGCTGCTTATCAATGGAGACAAGATACTAACAGCCTGTCAGACTCTGAGAGCAGGTGTGAGAAGAGGCCACAGACGGAAACAAGGCACAGGCAGTTTTATAGTTGTCATTGTCGTTGCTACTGTCATTGTGTAAATGGATCCCCTGACTCACCTGTTTGTATCTCTGTAAGCCAATTAAGCTGCGGAGATTTTCTGATACTTATAGCTCCACTTAGCTGGCTGCACATTGCTTGGAACAGAGGATGCTGGGTAAAACATGTGGATCACTGTGAGCTGTATCATTGGGAGCTGTACAGTGGAAATCACTGATGTGCAGGTTGTTTACTAAATAAATAAATAAATAATAAAAGATCAGTTTGACAAATATTTGATTTCAGCCCAAAACTGAAAACCCATCGCTGATATGTCATCTGATAGTTTCTTGCTAAACAAGAAACTATCAGATGGTAATTTCAAAATCCAATAATCCAATATATCCACCAGCATTTTTTTACTTTCACACACACAAAACATAAACAGATTTCCCTCACATTTGTTGCTAACAGGGAAGGTAGAGTGGGTTGTCTACCAATTGGAAGCTTGGTGGTTCGATCCCTGACTACTTGAGTCCGCATGCTGATGAGTTGTCCACAATGAATCCATTGGACTGTGAGTGTGTGTCAATTTTAAACAAGGTGCATAGATATGTAAAAGTGCTTGTATGAATGTGTGTGTGATTGGTTGTAGTAAAAAAGCATTTTGAGTACTCGATTAGGGTAGAAAAGTGTTATATAAGTACCAGTCCGTGTCTTCACATTTCGTTAATAGTTAGCTAGCTAGGTATTGATCTTCTTTTTCCCACTTTATTTCAGGGTCTCCATGCCCGTTTCTATCACAGCCTTTTTAAATGTAAAAAGAATCACAATTATTGTCTGTATCAATACATTAAAAATATAAATGCAACCATATTTTCATATTTTATTTATCTTTTTTTTATTTTTACATCCACATGAATAGGACACAGCTGCTTTAAAGGTAACTTTATATTCAATTCTAGAAAGACAAACAAAATCTGAATCTCCCGTGCTGTCCAAAAATAATCTGATTGCCCTGCAGCCATTCTTTCAAACTGCACCTCACACCCTAATTTTTGTTTCTTTTTCTTGGCCCTAAAATGGAAACAGTCATTCTCATCCTAGCAGAGCACAAATTAATCTGTTGTGCTGCAGTTCATTGAGTCTTTTCACATCCTGGCTCCACATTACATAAAGCTGATTTGGCAGCGGCACAGATGAATGTGTACAGGACTGCGCCATAGAAACTGATTTAGTGCTGCAGAGTGGCATCACATAGATAAGGCAGCCAACAAGGCAGCTGTTACGTCACAACTCCCCTCTGTAGGAAAATAACTAGGGCAATGGCACAGTTTCCTCTGCCCTCCCTTCCCCCCATCCCTTGCTTCCACCCCCTTCAGCACTGTGCCCGCTCATGCATCCACCGCCTCTTGTTATAAAGCGTCATAAACCAGGTAAAGTGACAGTCAGAGAGGTCAGATGAGGAAGGATACTTTGGTAGGTAAATGAGGGGAGCTGTTTCGTAAGTGCTGCCTCTGTCCGAGAGATGTGGGGCAGCATGACAAGGGAGAAACAGCTAGAGGAAGGGAGAGGGTGAATGGCTAATCTCTCACAGAAATAAGTTCTTGCGTAAGCAAGCATGCTGTCAGGCTGAGTTAGCCCTGCCCCACTGTTTAGCTGTGGGAGCGCACACACCATACAACATGCGAGCATGCATATGTGTATATGCGTGCATGTGTAAATCCCTTTCTGCTCCTGTGCCCGATCACCAAACCCCGCCCCCGTGTCCATTCATTCATATGCAGTTTATCTTTTCAGCACTCATTGATGGGAAGAAGCAGGCACACTCTGCCTTGCTCTCACTGTTTATATATGATAATATGTGTGTTTTTTGGACGCGGCTCAGCGTGTCTCCATCCAGCCACGAGCTCTGTGATTCTGAGGTCATTGCGTGTCATGTCAGGACAGCCGCAGGGCAGCTTCTAAATCTCCACATGCCAGTGGACAACAACACACACCTGTCCATTCACTGCCCACTCGGCGCTAAAGAGATTAGAGTTCTAGGAAGGACCTAAAAACGTGCATCAGTAATGCAGTGTGAAATTTGCTCTGACAATGTTTCGGAACCGGGTTAGGATCAGTTACTTGGCAGTAAAAATAATCTGAATATGTCATTATGACAATAAAGCTGAAGTAATCTGCATAACATAGTTGGGTAATCAAATGACTTAAGTCACGTTAATGGCAAGTATAAATAAAAGAATCAGGAGAAAGTGTGGGCTAACTGCATCATTGCATAGAACATTAAAAATGAGTTTTTCACATGTAAAACTATGCACAACACGGTTACTTTGGACCTTTCTGGGATCACACAGACTTCAAAATGAAATATGTACAGTTGTAATTATAGTAAGATTATAAACAAGACAACAAAATGCCCATAAATGTTAAAATCTCCATAAAATGGCTTCTGTTTGTTTACTTTCCACATCATGACTCCTTCTTGGCTTATTAGAAATCTAATATAGGTGTACTGAGAAGCATTGTTTTTTTTCCCCTTCTTACCGACACCTAAGCGTCAGCACAAACTCAGCTTGCCCTCCTTTTTTCTTGTCAGGCTCCTGGGTCGAGCTGGAGGAGCTGATTGCAGCCGTGAGCCGCAGAGAGAGCCTGACAGGGCCGCAGGACAGCGTTTCCACCGCCCTGCAGGGGGAGCTGGAGAGGATCCTCCTGGAGGCACAGCTGGAGTGCGAGCGGAGTAGAGACAGGTAATGATGCAGTTTGTTGGCACGAACTTGTTTTGTTTGGGGAGTTTGGGGCGGGCGAGCTGCACAGTGAGGTGTAGAAGTGATTTGCACAGTAATGAGGTTTGTTTTGTGCTCAGAGGAACTTTGCTTGTTTTCCACGGCGTGTTTACTTTTTCTGTTCTTGTTTGTTGGGCTGTAAAATTATCACGCTGCAGCTTGATTGTTTCTCCAGACCGCACCCACCTCGTACAAGTTCACTTGTTTGTTTGTTTTTAATCCACAGTCCTCCACAGGCCACGACTCCACAGTCCACCGGCTCACCAAGACCCACCAGTGAGCACGACAGTGACTGTGTCACTATACAGGTGCTGGTTTTCATTTGAACACAGAGACATGGTTAATATTTATCAGATAAAGACATCAAAAAAATATATAATTTTTTCAAATTATTCAACATCATCTGATTCTTGTTGCGTTCAGGAGGATGGTGAGCGACGGGTGGACACTGACTGGGTGTGGGATTGGTCCAGTAGACCTGAAAACATGCCACCGAAGTAAGCCTAGCTCCTTTGAATGTTACTGTTATTTAGTCCTGCTGTGATGATTTACTCCTTCAGGCAAGTAGCTTAGTTTGGCTTAAAGACTGACAGCAGGTGACTCGAGGCCCGCGCCTCCAGAGGTACATAATTAAAAGATTCTTTCTAGTTTAAAAAAATAATACATTTTAGAAAAAATGAATTGTAACACGAACCAGCCAAGATTCATGACGTCACCCTGGCAGTATGCCCTCTAAATATGCATACAAGTATAAGTAAACAAAAATAAGCTTTGTGTTTGTTTGTTTTGGTTTGTTTGTGTGTTTATAAAAAGCCTGTTTTACTCACAAAACATTCAATAGCACATTGTTTTTGTCTTTTTTTGTTTTTTTTAATTTAGTTGGATTATACCTTTGAAGCCCATGAATCGCTTTCATTTTTATTTATGCTGCCGCACTTGACATTTAATCTCCTGCAATAAAATAAGCCTGTTTGACAGGTAGCAGTTCTCAGGCTCTCGGTTTCTTTCTTGTATTCTCAGGCTTCTCTCTTGTGCTCTCATTATCTCTGTTTATTTTTATTTTTTTCCCCCCCGCCTTTCAATCTCCGTGCTTCCGCATCTCTTATCTCCGACGCCTCTCTCTTCCTTCTCTGCAGAGAGTTTGTGTTTCAGCACCCAAAGCAGCAGAGCTCCCTCAGTGTCAGAAAGACAGAGGTGATGAAGAGAGGCATCTTCTCCTCCGATGTTCTCCTCATTCTTGTTCCCTCGCTGCTGGCTTCACACCTTCTCACGCTTGGAGTCGGGTGAGATTCATTCACATAAACTTGACATTCTTGGTAATACTTGGGGAAAAAATAACTGGATGCTTTTCATCCTGGTAGAATTTGGAAAGTGTGCAAATTAAGAAAGCGATCAAAGAGTTGACCCCTGTGTGCCCTTCTAAGTGGTTTTAAAATGATGTTGCTGATGTGCAGCTGAAGCTATAGATGTAAGAAAAACAAGCTTGAGACAAGTTAACGGTAGGGAGGGTCTACCTTTTCACTGACAAGTTGCTACCTTATGATAATGCAGTGCCCTTAGTTTCTGAGTTATAGCCTTCACTTATTTGATACATCGGGTGTCAAAAAATCCATATACTACAGCCGGTTGGTTTGTGAGTTACTAGGAAAATTTAGTCACAAAGAAGATGCTGCACCAAAACCTTTCTGTGATTGCTTTGGTTGCTAGCAGATTACCATGGTCTCCTGTAGTTTGCATGGAAGATGCTGATTTGTCTGCACACACTGAAACAATGTGATGCAAACTGGAAACAAATAACTTTCAAAGAACCATTTTTCCCTTTTGCTGAAACCAAAATGTTTCAAAAGGCACATTTTTTTTGTATTTTAAAGGGTTTCTGTCCCTTTCTGTCACAGTTTTTGCAGTTCCACTGTTACTGATTGGTTAGTTAGCAAATGTTTGCAGATAAGTCGGCATCATACATGCAAAATAAAATATGTTAGCAACCAAAGCAATCACAGGGAGGTTTTCTCTTTGCAACCAAATTTACCTAGCAGTATTCTGCAACTTCCCCCAATCACTTTCCAACATGTTGGGGAATACATATTTTATCCTCATGATCAGCAGTTGCAAAGTGCTTGATTAACAGTCTCCCCGCCTGTGTGACTGGGGTCCAAGGGCTATAGCAAAGGATCAATCATTGATTCCTGTTTTTTTTTTTTTTTTTTTTTCCTTTTTAGGATCTACATAGGAAAGCGATTGGCTGCATCCACCACCAGTACGCTGTGACAGCAACTATACGCCAGTGCCCCTATTTGCTAACAGTGTGGCCAATAAGATCAAAGTCCACCCTCTGTAATGCACTCATTTGCCTCCTTTCTTTGTCATGGGGCTAAAATAGGACCTTGCCTGTCTGTACCTGTCTCTCTATCTATCCAGCAGTACTCTGTCTTTTCTGTCAGCCTCTTTGTTGTCTGTGCATTTCATAGGGCCCTGGGAGCAGATGGCTGCTGACCAGTGAGTCAGACTGAGGTCACTTTTACTCTCCCGCAAAGTAACACTGATCTCAACCAGCTAATCAGGAGTGTAATCCGAGGGGGGGTAGTTTTCCTGACACAAAAGAAGAGAGGGAAAGAGAATTCTACTCAGCTAGAATAATAAATCCCTTTGATGGGAGGAGATGAAAACTGTTTGTTGGGAACGGTGTGTTCCAACAAAATGAAAAGGATAATGTGCGATACCCATTCACCCAACCTCTGAAAAAGCAAAATGTCTGTCATTTGTCAGAAGCAATGATCCTCTGTAAGACTGAGCTGCTTAAAGCGGTTCTTAGCTGTTTCCTTTTTTCTTTTTTTGGTCGGCCTGATGGTGAATCTAATGTAGGGACTTCTAGTTGGCTGAGTGAATAGGAGAGGCTCTGGTTGTGCTTTTTGTCCCGTAAACCCATTAAATATTTGACCTCCGACAAAGGCAATCACGATCCCATTAAACTTCACTCCTCCAAACCTTAATGTGTCTCTCGGGTCTTTTATTCCTCTCCTCTGCTCTCACCCTGACAGCATGTATTGTACACATGCTCGTCTTTTCTAATACATGTGGGGAAAGTGAAGAATTTTTAGCCAGCAAAGCACAGAGATGTGCTGAAGTAAGCGTTGGCCACTGTATGTGTACATTTCTATGCTTTGCTAGTCTGGAGATTACTTGCAGGCATGCAGAGACAACAGCAGCAGCAACAACAACAAAAAGACTTTTAAAACATACTGTGATGTTAACAACCTGCAAATGAACCGCAGCATCTGTTTAAAATTGATTCCTGTTTTCATATGAGGTAAATCACTGCTAATGACTTTGTTTGTTTGTCCTGATGAGCTCTTTGGTGTGTATGCCACCGGTGCTCCTTAAGCACATTGTTCCCCTGTGAGCACTCTTTCTCTTGTCTAACCGAAACCTTCCAGGAGCCTTATGACATCTGCCTTTGTCATTCTTACCTCACATAAGTCACCCTCTTCCCTATATTTTTTAACAAGTTGCTGCTTTGACTTGAATCTAGGATTTGACATTTTATTGCCTTCCCATATACTAAAAAGCTGTTTCCTCTTAACATGTTGTAAAAATAGCTGGCTTGGATTTTGAATGGTGGGGTGGGGCTGGGACTGAGAAGCCACCAGGGTTTTGCACGGTTGCCTTGGACATAAACGTGCCCCATTTGTTTTCTGTCCAGCCTGACCAAGCACAATTACTTTATCAGCCATTAGCAGAGCGTTTGATGTGAGGGGTCCTGCTGCGCTAATGAGCACAGCAAGCAACTTCTAGACACACCAAGCTGACGATGCATCAACAGGCCTGCTTTGGCAGAGCACAAGAGCACCTGGTTTCCATTCACAGACCCCAACACATAACACGCCCAAGCAATCTATGGGTAGTTACTGGTGCATGTTTTGGCACCAGTTTTACTCAACAGCGCAAAAGGAAACGCTTAGTTCATGAACGAGGTGAATGCACGTGCTCCGGAAATGCCCATTCATCATCTTTGACATAAATGAATTTGTCACACAGCATAGTAATTCAAGTGTGTTGGAGCTTGTATAAATAGAAAAGCAAGTTGAAATTTTTGTTCTATCCGTCGTGGTAAATGAAATGAGCTGTACTTAATACATTAGCAGCAAGTAATAATATAACTATGAAAAGAGCTCATTTCACAACAGCAAATTATAATTCTGGGCTGAAATTATTCATGCAAAAAACCATTATAATAGAGCTTGCAAAGGCTCCCAGTGGTTGAAGGCTATTTCTTAGTGCCACGTGCATCGTGAATGTAACCAAATCACCGCTCAAGCAACAACAAAACAACAGCAGCAAAAGGTAAGTCAAATGTGCACCAAAACTGTTCAGTCTGTAGAGCTGATACTTTCCTTCATGACAACTGTAGAAGGATCGAATTGTTCCTATTACAGTTCTCTAAATTGTATTAAGGTCTAAATTTAGCATTATTAGGGGCGTGGTCACTATGCTGCCATAGCTGTGTCACTCTCTGAGGTCTAAGTGGTCACACAAACCCTAAAAGCCTTTACACACCAGACACGTAAAATCAGCTAATATTACTTGGGTCAAAAATATTTTTCACCTATTCTAATTGCAGCTTTTAACAGTGACCATGTAATTTCATCTGACGAATTTGTGACATTTTTTTTTAACCAAGCCCAAGTTTTCCTATATTTTGAATCAAAATAACCAGATCTAAGAGTCCAATCGCTGGATTTGGCAACACGTGAAATACTAGTGGAACTGGTGCAATACCTCAGACAAACTGCCTCCTCAGATTTGGTCCCAACTCTCCGAACAAGAGCTCAAACTGCCCCCACTGACATCCTGAAATATATATAAAGCTGCTGTGATACAGCTCCGACTGCTGGATCACACAATCAGATTCTCCCTGCTGAGGTCTTCTTCTGAAGATTGGATGCATCCAGAATCTGTTTCTTCCTGTTCTTCCATCACGGTGCCTTCTTTATCTCTTCTACGCATAAGATCAGTAAAATCTTAAACAGATTACACAGTTTGATGTATTTTATTGGTAGGTTTCTGTTTTGGGGGGGTTCTTTTTTGAGTCAGGACACTGGAGAGAAGATGGAGAAAACGCATGGCAGATTCTCTCCAATAACCTCCTGGCTTTAGCTCAGCAACCAGGAGGTCTATATTTTAATCTGAAATTAAAGTAAACAAAATGCAGTTGAGTAAAAAGGTGAAATACTTTAACACAAAGTAACACAAAATACATCCATGTCTGCACAAAATCGTATTATGTGGATAATGTCTGTATGAACCTATGTGGGTGACTGACCAAGAGCATGTCCCTCAGGGTGGGAGAGATTTAGATAAGGCTTCTAAACTATTGGCTCCTTTGCAACCCACATAATTGTTTCTTGCCTTGTCAGATGACATCAAACGATACAAAACTCTGTGAAAAGAAGAAAATCAGAGGAGTGGCACACCTGAACTGTTCTTTAGACTGTTAATTTAGTCCTGTGGATTGTCCCTGGTTCAACCCCCTAAGCCGTTTATCTTGTTATTTGGACAAACAAGCAGCCACAGGTGGCACTGGCTGTTGTAAATCACCGTGTTCCCACACAGCTTCATCCTATTTTAGTGTGATCCTCCATGGCTTCTTTATAGGACAGGACTGGGTTAAGATCTGCCAGCCCTGTAATATCCTCCCTCAAGATGGTAACAATTACAACTACTTTCAAAGAAGTAAAATAAAAATCACCATTTTCCCCACATCGTTTCTTTAAAGATATTACTAGACAATGAGATTTATGCTGAATAGGGTTATAGATATGACTTTGAGCTTTTGGTGTTACGAAAGAAAATCCAAATCCTGTTCTTGAAGTGAGAGGAGACTGAGGCCCAGACAGAATATGGGAGAAATCTGTTCATTTCCTGGACCACACTTCAGAGATCAGACATCTGTCTTTCTGGGAAATCCATTATATCCTCCTCCTATACAGCTAGACAGGAAATAGAGAGTCCAGTTTCGAAGAGTTTGGACACAACAAAAGAATCCAGTTGAACTGGCACGGCGTTTGCGCCTTAACTTTAAAACAAGGTCACTAATTTGAGCCTCCATCTCAAGTAACATCGCTTTACCACATGTGGCCCACTTCCCCCTCGTGCGCCACTCATAATGAGGGACAGTAGGTTATAATTCCACAGAACACAATGACGTAGTCAAATAGCAGACACATAACCACACACAGCTTACCGGACCGTGAACACTCCCACACAGGAATGAAAAAATGAAAAACCCTTTTTTCTGTTTGCATTGTGTGGGCTTAAATAGTTACACTCATGTGGAATAAACACATTCATCTCCAATATTTGATATTTGCTACACTGAGTGTTTGTAGAAGGGAGTCGCTGCGTCTCTCTTCAGATGTAATTTGGCATTCAGTAGGCACGATGAATGCATTGACGGCAACGTTTTTGTTTTGAGTTTTATGCATTTTTCCATTCTTCCTGTCACTCTTGAGCAAATAGAAGCAATTTGTCTAATAAGCCTGAAATGTGACAAGCGTTCGATGTGGAACAGAGTGAGTGAAAGAAGCTCTTTTGTGTGCGAGCAGAATTTGTTTTCTTTCTACCTGTCATGTACCCAAACACACGTGTTCGCCTTGTGCTCGTATCTGCTGGGCCAGACTGCACACCAGGAAGAGGCAATAATTGCTTCCATGTGCTGGCTTCCCTCTCCACCTCATGTGTGCGTCCTTCTTTCCTCCGTGCAGCGCTCAATCAAACCAGGTGAGCGCGGCCCGGGTGTGGACGTGAACTGAACCCAGTGTGCTCTCCACTCGAGTGCTTTTTTTCTTTCCCACAGCAAGGTGGACCTTTCTAGCCCAGACATGCTTGGTCTCCGTGCACCAGATGTGTGAAGGATTAGATGAGAGCACCCGGAATAAGACTCAGTGAAGCACAATGTGTCACTGCTCATGCTGTGTAAACAAACCAACTCAATTTTTAAGTGTACACGTGCGCTGTCCTGACATGCCAAGAGAACCGTCCCGTTCGTGTTTTGCTGAGTTGAGTAGAAGATTAGGATAGGTGGATTAAGATGTGTGCCTCCAGCATATGCTTCCTCAGAACAGCTTGCTGGATGATCAAATATCTTTAAAAAATTCCCTTTCCCATAAGTCTTGCTGACATCAAATGGGTCTGTGTTGACCGTTAGCCTTTAATTTGCTGAGATTCACCAGCTGTTCGGAGGTGAAAAAGGAAGCTTCTCCTGACAGCAATCCTCCACCAGTGATTGCCTTGTAGGCCAAACTGTCTAAAAACATGTTCTTATCTTTATATTTAAAGCATAATCCTCTGCATGAGAGCTATAAGCTTGATTCAGATTTTGGATTTAAAGAAGAAGAATTCTGTGGTTGTCTGTCCTGCTAGTGTTGTTTCTACCTCACCCTCGGCCGATGTGTTGCTGCTCTATTACTCTATTGCAGAACTCGGTTTGTCTGGACATGCAGTTCTCATATTTCAGCTAAAACAACTCATTTACTGCTATCTCAGATTTTAAGCTAAGTATGTGAAGTTACGTTGGACACTAGTGACTGGTGTCTGTTGTCCTGTTGTCTATATTGTGAACAAAGAAAATATTGTTAAAGGCAGAGTGTCTTTTTTCATGTATTTGGCAATGGTTGGCTTTGCTCTGACTTTGTATAATAGCAGACAAGACACACACACACATACTCGGTTCATTGAGTGCATCCTTACACACAAAGCTGAGGAACATTAATGACAACTTAAGCTTTGGAAAATAATACTGAATGCAAAACAAATAAGGCTTTACTTCACACAGAGTGCCCCTGTCTGAGATCACACACTCCAAAAAAAAGAAAAAGAAAAAAAATTCTGGCTCCTTTTAGATGGTAAATATTTAATCCTGCTTATTTCTTGTGTTAAGTCTACACGTATAAATCAGTGTACTGCTTCAGTCTATAACAAGTTCACTTTACTCAGTCAAATGCAGTAAGATAAAGATTTGTAAAACCAAATAGGGCTCTGTTGGTTTCATTTACGCAAATGCAGCATTTTTTCACTCTGGAGGATCTGCGAAGTGTTCTTTACTGAAAGCTTTTCAAATGTTTCTGAATTTGGTAAGTAAGCACAAGTTCATTGCCATGTCGCTTTGTGTTACAATTGCAAAACTATTCATTCTAGCAGCAAGCTACATGTTTTAAAAGTTTCTCTGTAGCTAGCTAGCTAAGGGTAGATGCAGAGTGGGCTAAAATACTGTTTCCATTACAAGCTTGAGTATTATTTGTAATTTTTTAAGGGAGTAAATTAGGCACAAAACTCTTAGCAGAACATTCCTTTTGAATATGGACACATGAAAGTGAGGGGGTACTGTGTGTAATGGCAGTGATGCTAAAATGACTGGATGCACCAGTAAGAAGAGGGTAGCTTTATATCCCATGTAGTGGAACAAATACACAATTTATACATAATTTAATCGTTGACATCCACTGATGTAAAGTGCACTCATAGGACACTAGTTACACCTTACTAATATTGGGTCCGACCCCGTTTGCCTTCAGAACTGCCTTAAATCTTCCTGGCACAGAGAAGGTGCTGGAAACAGTTGCGCACCTATTATGCGATTCACCCGTTCCACCACATCCCAAAGAAATAATTTCTACTTTACATGGCTGGTTGTCCTTCTGGAAGGAGCCATCACTGAGGACACAGTTAACAACAATATTCAGGTAGGCTGTGGTGTTTAAATAATAGGTGGTACTAACAGGCCCCCACATCATTACACCACCAACAGCAATCTGAAGTTATTGGCCAACATTCTTCTCATTCAATTTTGATGAGCCTGTGCAATTTTCAGCCTTGGTTTCCTGATTTAGCTGACAGGAATGGCACCTGGTGTAATTTTCTGCCTCTGTAGCCCATCTGCTTCAAGGTTTATTGTGTTCTGCCTTCAAAGATGCTTTTCTGTATACCTTAACAGTAAGAAGTATAAATTTGAGTTGCCTTCCTATCATCTCGTCCTCTGACCTGTCAAAGTGTGCCTTCGTCCAATCGATGTAAAGATTGGTAGCACTGGAGAAAAAGTTAGAGACTTATCAAAGTCTGTAAAATTCCTTCTCTGGCGAACATAAATGTCTGTATCAGTTTTCATGGCAGTCCATCCGGTACTCAGTGAGATGTCTGAACCAAGGCAAAGGTAATGTCTTTTAAAGTTGTGCTGCTAGCATGGCTAAAAATAAAAACAGTCAAAAACTGTCAGAAAAACAGGAAAAGGTTGCATCGGGGTGGTTTGTATGAAAAACAGAAAGAAAGGAAATGCACAGCCTAGCTGACTGGGTGTCGAGAAACTAAAGCAGTGATTTACAGCAGTCTCCATCTACAGAGTGAGGTGTGTAGGTGTAGGCGAAACATCCACTCAGTTGGAGTGAATGAGTCTGAACGCATCCAGCTGGTGCGAGTGACTGAAAGAGCAGCTGTATAGTCTGAAATGATCCGAGAATGAACTCACAGTTTACACATGGCAAAACCATCAACCATAACTTCTAACGCTGACTTTGCGGGGGCTTTCATTAATACCCTTGCATAATACTGAGTAATCTAGCGAGACACTAAGGCCGCATTGTTGTTTTAAAAACGGTATTTTCCCTTATTGCACGGAGAATATCTTTGTGCACCTTTCATCAATCTTCTAACATAATAGCTATGTTTTTCCAACAAGAGCAGGTTCACGTTACAGTGTCCATAACTGACGCCGCCTTGAGCGATTTTACAGGGATATGAAGTTGGGCAATTTGGTCAGGTAAATAAAAGTAAAGAGGAAAAAAGCAGCAACAGTTTAATCGGTATTCTGTTATTTCTAAGTTTTAGACAAGTCCAACTTCAGCTCGAATACCTCAAGGCCTGGTACTAATCGAATCTACAACAGTAATAAGTTTTGCCTCATTTCTACACATTTTTTTGTACCATATTACTTCTACAACATTTGATGTATAATTTGTATTCATGTCCTCTGCGCCGAGTTCGACGATTCCAGGAAACTCGGCGGCGTTATCCACCATGACATACCAATTTGGCTCAAGAATTTGCAGACTAAATATGCTGCAGGATGTGGGTCCATTTATTAGGCCTCTGCCTTGAGTTCAGAGCTACAGTCTGCCTAACACCAAAAATTCAGGCAATTTAATGCTGTAATTTCAGGTTTGGAGTGAGTCCTCTCCACCAGACTGGGGTGAGGTTTCGATAGAAGCGACAGATTTAATGAGGTGTTGGCTCAGACCGCTGTGACTTGCCGACTGGCTGCTGTTACATAACTTCATCAGGTAAGACAGTGCAGTGCCTGTTAAGGCTCTACATCCTACAGCGTAATGAGCCCTTAACCACTCAGCGCAGTAGCAAGGAGACTTATGGTCACCTCCAGCTGTGTCTGTAAAAGTCTGTCCGTTCTTCAGACCTCCTAATGTAAGTCGTTTTATGAAAGAGCTTCTTATGAGGAATGTAATTATTATTTTCTTTAATAGTGTAGTTTCCCTGACATAAAAAAAAAACACTTTCCCCAAAGTCTGTACCTGTAAATCATTTCAGTTATGCCAGAAAATGTCACATTGACCAGATAAACTTAGTAACTGTACAGGATTTTCTTGTGTGTGCCGTGTGAATAATATGATTCAGAACTAGGGTGAAAAGTTACAAACAGACACACACACGCACAAACTTCTGCACAATCCAAACAGCTTGATCTCACACCAGAGGAAGGAAAACAGCAATTACGTCTCCTGATTGCAAAAATAATGCTATAGACACACTAGGGAAACCAGTGGTTGGATACTGCGACACGACCAGTATTATTCGGATTATTCGGATACACGATGGCTTTGAAATGGTTCCTTCTTAGACATGGACCAGGTGTGTGACATTTAGCAGTCAGCTGCAGTCTTCAACGCGACTATTGTGCGTCAGGATGTCAACAAAACAAAGTCAGCCTGCTGTCAGCCTACAAATGAATGGGGTTAAGGTGGCAATGTTTGTGATAATACAGCGATTAACTGTGAAATCAGTGAAAAATCACAAATCTGTTGCCATGTACATATGCAGAAATTCACCTTAAATAGAAATGTGAAATAATTTTTCTACATCTTCCACAAAAGGAGTGATGTAGTTAGAACTACAGGAGTGGTGTAGTCTAGAAGAACAATTCAGCTGCAGAAAAACATATAACATTATACCAGAACACAACCAGCTGGCAACCAGTTGTTCATTTCTGCTAATGTAAAGAGTTACATTGAAGGACAAGCTCCAAACTGGCTCAGATCGATTGCAATGTGTTGGCAATCTCTTCGAGAATGATTGCATTAAGTCAGTGTCAGACTGGAGACAGGTTACCTCCCACCAGGTGATCCAGCATATGAATAAAAGTATCTGCCCGAAATTTTGAGGCTGTTGAATACCTCTCGCTGCAGATATTTGCAATCAGACATCAAGTTCGAAAAAAATCAATGTAGTTGATTCATTTCAATTTTATTTTATTTATATAGCACCAAATCACAACAACAATTACATCAAGGTGCTTTATATTGCAAGACAAAGACCCTACAATCATGCAGATGACCCCCTACGGGAAAGCACTAGGCAACAGTGGGAAGGAAAAACTACCTTTTAAGAGGAAGAAACCTCTGACAGAACCAGGCTCAGGAAGGGGCAGGCATCCAGTTTTTACTCTAGTGTGACAGAACCACAAACCAGTTCATTATGAGTTAAGAAAAATGTTGAGTTTAATTAAAAAAAAAACCCAAAAAAACATCTTAAATAAAAAAACATAAAAGGTGAATCTGATTAAAATTAAATGTGATCATAAAATATCTGTAGTTTCTTCATTTTTCCTACAATAAAACATCTTTTGCTTTGCTGTTAATGCCTCACCTGCCTCCTATTATGGACATTTAATCACTCTTGTTTTTTGACCTGTTTGTCTTGTCTTTGTTTTGAGTCGAAAGGTTTTAAAAAATGCGAATTGTCAGACCTCCTCTGAGCGAGGGAACAGCTCTCAGTGTTGTTTTATGTTCCGTAAAGCCGTAACTTGAAGTCGGCTACGTAGTACTTATTGGTAACACAGTACGTTTTGTTGTTTTTGGAGTTGCAGCAGCGTTGTAATCTTTAATGTCTGTTACACGTCATGTAAGTTGAGTTACGAGTGTGGGTATGAGGGTCTCGGGATTTGGTTGTATCGATGTCACAAATAAAAATAGTCAGGCGATGGTGTCAGACACATTTGGGCTTTAGTTTTATCGCTGAGCCAGCTGCAGCGCTCACTGTCTGACCTCATCAACCGCACCATGATGTGAGTCAGTCCAGGGCCTCCAGCAAACTGATGTGGTCTGTTGAGCTCCTGGCTTGGGCTGCCGACCACGCATGGAGGTCTGTGGAGCTTTCTGTCATCCAGAACCCCGACGCCTGCAAAGCATCATTCTAAAAGCCAATCAGAGGGCAGATAAAACTCTGAGCGCCCTGCTGCTGACTGAATGGAGTCTGTAACAGTTCACAAGCATGAAAAAAACCCCAAAAAACAGTGCGGCTGTATTCTGGATAACCACAAGGAGCACCTGTATTGGCGTATGGAAACTGTGACTCATTTGGTGTTGTTTGTTGCTATAGGTACTCGTGTTTATGCTTTTAAGTGGGAACATCATCTTGTAGCCACTAAGACTTGAAAGAGTACAACATAATTAATACAGGTTCTGTGGTAACATGGAATTAGGCTGGAGGAACTTACTTAAAAACATAAAATGGAACAGTGAAAGAAAGAGGGAAAAACAAGCAAAGCATAACTCTGACCTGAGCTTCCTCACCTCTACCAACTGTGGCCGGTCACGCGGTGCCAGACATGCTGACGACCCGGAGGCCATGTGAGCCAGCAGCCTGTCTGAAGCTCTACTGGCCGCTTAACGCGGCTTGTTGAGGCACGAGCAGCAGAGCGCTTGTTTCCTGACCTTGCCCAGGGATGGAAGTGGCAACCAGGGGCAGATAGGAAAGGTGTTACATCTGATCCCTGTAAGGAAAGTTAAAAAAAATCTGTCTTTTAGTTTTTTCAGGCAGAGTGTTAATAAATACTAGAAGTCTGTTTGCTGGAAGTGGGAAACACATTTTCAGAAATTCACCCCAAGCTTGAACTCAAGAGTCTAAAAATATTCTGACTCCGGTCTGGTTTGAAACGTGTTTTTGGTGGCCAAACATGGGTTCCTAGACTCTAAAGGGAGCAAACCGTGTACAGCAGATTTGTGAAGGCGCCTGTGGGAATTGGTAGCAGCCAGCAGGAGCCAATGCAAAGAGTTTTCCCAGGTCACTCCTTCTCTGCATGGGGCCGCCTGAGGAGGGTTTTAAAAGCAGGTTCTGGCCCTGTTGCTCCTCCCTCAATAAGACTCCTACAATCCCTTCTTCACACACTCTCCCTCTCTCTCTCACACACACACACACATAAAAGCAGTCAGCACCCTCTATTAGGCTTAACATGACAGTTTTGCCTCATTTTTGATTCAGAAAGGAAGACAAGTACACAGATACGCCTCAACGGGGGGAAACTGCTGGAGTTTCAGACACATTTAAGTAGCTACAAAGAGAACTGCAGATCTGGGACCAGTTGGAAGGACAAAATGAACGTGTGGACGGCCCTCACACTGGCCTTGCAGCTGCTATTAAAAATGTGCTTACACGTGGAAGCACAGGCTTTGGGTGAGTGTCTTTTTTTCTTTTTTTGAAGTGTTTTGAGTCACTTTTATGTCAGTTATTTAAATGTCACTGCATTTTTTTTTTATTTGGATTATATGGTTGCTGCTTGGGATGACAAAAAAATCAAGAAGTGGAAAAACATCTTTCCTTTTTTTAGGTTTACACAAACACACATAAGGAACGATGTCTTTAAGGTTTCTTTTTTCTTTTTTATTTCTGACACCCTGCCTGCAATGTAATCGTCCATTTTCATTAGCTGTCAGAAAAGATTCAATGGCTCCACCTCTCAGTATTTTAACACACTTATGTATGAGTTTTAATGCATTATGGATGAAGCAGACACTGTGAAAGAGAATATGATATGCAGGCCCAAACACAAAAAGATCAGACAATGTGTGTGATACTCGCTGAGGTGCGAATAAAATGCTAAATATCCCAGTGAGTTGTAGAAGATATGGGGCAGTCAAATGCTTTTATTTGGGCTGGGTGTGTGTGTTTCTGACAGGAAGCAGGCAAAGATAAGAAAAAAATATTAAAAGTAGACAAAAGTTTGAGTATTAAATCCCACCATCTTTCCGCTGAAGTAAAGACATCCTGATTTTGATATCCATCTAGCCAGATCTGCTTGATTACTTCGGCTCGGGAGATTCAGCTTCCTGGCTCGTTTTAATTTAAAGAAAATCCCAGCTGGGTCACACACATGGGAATAATCAGAGATGATCTGGGTGCAGTACTGAAGTTCAAGACTCTCTTCTCTCTCACACTGTCTGACACGCGCTTGCAGTCACACACGCACGCGCCCGCATTTATTCAAGGTCACACACAAACTCGGGGCTACGCGACGCATAGAAATGTTGGCGTTTAGAGTTTATCGCCCTTCTTGCAAACCCCACCAGGTGATTGATGGCATACCTTTAAAATGCCCATTAATCCCTGGAGTCTTTTGGCAAATAGGTGCCTGATGGTATGTATAAAACAAGTCCAGATTAATGGAGTTTGTCATCTATCATTTCTCAGGCTCATTGTCTGCGTGACCACAAAACAAGGAGTGAGATCCATTTAAACCAGCCAAGTCTGGTTTTAGGTGCTCAAAAATGACATTCCATAAGCGTTATCTATGTTATTGATTAATATTAACATGTCAAGGATGGCTCACTGAGAGATGATATTACTGAAGTTTAAAGCGGACTCTCTTTCCTCTGGGCCATCCTCCAGGCCGAGCTATATCAAACTTTAAAATGAGGTAAAAGGGGGGAATATCCAGCTCTGCTTATCTTTGCAGAGTTTATGGTGAGTCTTAACTCACTGTTTAGCTCAGCTGACAAGTTCAGTTCAATTCAGTTTTTACTTATATAGTAAAGGTGCATTATATTGTAAAAAAAAACAAAACCCTACATTAATAGAGCAAAAAACCAAACAATCAAATGCCCCTCTACAAGCAAGTAACTGGCGACAGTGGGAAGGAAAAACTCCCTTTTAACAGGAGGAAACCTCCGGGACAAACCAATAAGGAGTCCACCACAACTAGTTGGGGTTGAGAGGAGGGGGACAGGACGAAAGACACGCTGTAGAAGAGAGGGGGAATTAATGATAACAGGTGGTAGAAAGTCAAAGCCAGCAACTTTTTTCCATTCATTTTTCTTCCGCTTACAATTCAAATGTCAGCGTGGATCTAAGAACAAAGCTGAAAGTAAACGTAACCTAAATCAGTGATAATGACAATAACACATAGAGTTTCTGTGTTTACGTGAATATATCTTTCTGTAAATGTACACACGGCTAGCTGATTCATTGATTCACGTAGGCTGCACTCATCCAACAGAATATATTTCATCCAGTTTATTTAGTTTCACTTTTTAAGAATAGACACAGTGTCAGCGCAGAATCATGATGGTCTCCTGGAGAAATACACATTACAGAATACTGCTCTGTGTTTACAGTGGGGGGAAAAAGCTTTTGGACACTGCTCAATGTGTGCTTTGTTCTTGTTTGAAGCTGCGACATCAGTGCAGTGGGTTTCTGGGTTTATGACAACTCCCCATGTCAGCACAGACCATGTGATCTGCTTTCCAACATTATCGCACCGTAATGTTAAAGATCGAGGGTATTAACAAGTAAATCAATTAAAAACACATACAGCAATGCAAAAATAGCAAGAGAAATGCTGAAAGCACGTTTTTACTTAGTTTATACTTATTTTAGTTTAGTTTTTACTCAAGTTTATTCAAGACTTAATGGAAGCCAAAAGGAAAGCTAGTGTCAGAAGTAAAGTAGGAGTGCACGTGTAGTTACATTTGTAAACACTTACACATCTTAAAAGTGACAATATGCCATGTGATGTTTAAAAATGTCTAAAAAAATACACATAAAAGCCTAATATTGTTTGAATATCATGGTTTTGGTCCTGGGTAGCTAGATGACTCTTGGCTAAATGTGACTTTGCTTCTTCTGTTCTATACACTACGATGTTGTTAACGTAATTACTTCACTGCTGTTATGGCTGGCCTTTAAATGTGATGTGATAAATTAAAGCTTGCCACACAGAAATGCTCGAGTGCGAAGCGTGCGCTGAAATGCTAAAACAAGGAATGCCAGCCATTTGCACTCTTTACAGTAATCGCACCGTGACAGATTTATATGCTGGTGTTAAGGAAAGGTCAAGACACTGTTTTCCTTTATGGCTTTCAGCTGAACTAGTTTTATGAAGCTTGAAATCTGAGGTTAATCGGGGGGTGAAGTGAGACACTTTCTCAGGGTCTCCTGTGTAAGACAGCCCTGACCCTGCGAAGCCCTTTGTCCAGAAGACTGTGTGTGGATGCCACTAAAGACACGATGCACACATCGAGCTTCCTTTGTTCTCTTTTCTTTTCTTTTTTTTTTTTATATATTAAAAAGTTCTTATCTTGATAAAAACCAAACACAAAGGATTCGAAAAGCTTTACATTTTTAGTGGAAGTAGTGTTGACAGCACGGTGCAAGCAGGCATTTCGGTGGCTTAGTCTCACTTATCTGCGCACATATTTAAAGGCTCTGTGTTGTGTCTGACAAAACACAAGGGACCCCAGGCAGATGAGAGAGATAAAAGAAAGAGCGAGAGATCTCATCTGGGGCAATCTTGGCTGACAACAGTCAGCGGAAGCATTTGGGAGCAATTTCTGCTCCCTCACGACAGAGGGCCGTGCGGACCGTTTCAGTGGTACTTGTGTATTCACGATGGTGCAGATGCGGGACTAGAGATTCAATGCGCATCCTCTTGTGGTTTGCCCAGCTCCCAAGCCACTTTATTAAAAGGAGACTCTGACCATGAGCACCAGTGTTCTGCTCCTCTCTGGCTTTTTACTTTTAAATTGCCTGTCAGTTGAGTCAGAACATCTAAATTTCACTGTGCTTTTGTCTGCAAGCGGAAGCTCCATCTCATTTTACAATTCAAACAGTTTTAAAACAAACCTAAGAGAAGATCATAAAAACAGCACACATCTAACGTCACTGTATGCTGTTTACTTACAAATCCGCCTCCTTTTGATTTGCCTGAGCCGACCCAGCCTGCCAAGTTTGCGCTGACTGATTGACACAGCGTCTTGCTAGAGCATCTAATGCTGGGTCAACATCATCATCTTCTTCTTGTCGACTCGGAATGTGTTTACTCTCGGATCAGAGCGCCGCTGCGGGTTGTAAATATTCACATCATCCATTACTCATGTGCTTTCCCGTTTCCCTGCCTTGCTATCTGTCTCAACAGTCTACGATCTGCTCACCTCACCCGACTGCCTGCCAGACCTGCTGCAGGGGGGCCTGACCGGGCAAGGGGTGAACGAGGCTTTCATCCTAACCTCCTTCAAGTTGCAGCCCAAGACCGGAACCACTGTGTTTGGCCTGCACAACCCCAGGGACAACAGCAAGTACTTTGAGTTCACAGTGATGGGGAAGCTCAACCGAGGTAGGAGGACATCAAAGAGGCGCTGGTTGTTTAAAGCTACGCCAATCAATGTCTTCATGTTAAAAATGGATTAAACGTGATAATGTTTAAAGACTCTGCAGACAGACCTGAAATCCAGCAGACAGTGTTTGCCCCCACATAATGAACTGTACTGAGTTTGTGCCCCAAACTATTTTGGTTGTGGCCAAATAGCTACACAAATAATGACGTTGCTGTTGCTATGTGCTAAGACGCAATCCAAGCACAGATAGAGAAACAAATAGCAAACAATATCAATGCTTAACATCACATAAACCCTTTACAGCAACACAGTCAATTTTGCTCTATTCATTACCTCTTCTTCCTTCTTCCTCTTCCATGCCGTGTCCTCTTAAAGCTGTGTTACGGTACTTGAGGAGTGACAAGAGGATGGCCTCTGTCACATTCAACAACCTGGTGCTGGCAGATGGCCAGCAACACCGACTGCTGTTCCACCTCAGGGGGCTGCAGCAGCAGCAGCAGCAGCAGGGGCCAGGTGGGGTGGAGCTGCATCTGGACTGCAGGCTGGTGGAGACAGTCAGGGATCTCCCTGCTGCCTTCCAGGGTTTGCCAGCAGGCTATGGCACAGTGGAACTAAAGACTATGCAAGCCAGAGAGCAGGTGAGCCATCGCTTACAATATTTCCACACAATAGTGAATGCCCTTCTGTCACGATAATGACTCTGTAGGTTTCCAGATGGCTTAGCTGTGCACTTTCACTCGATTGATTTTAAACAGGAAAGCTTAGATGAACTAAAGCTGGTGGTTGGGGACTCATTTGAAAACGTTGCGTCGCTACAAGACTGCCACTTCCAGCAAAGAGACTCAGTTCAGACTCTGGGTAAGGTTCTTTCTGTGGAAATGTCAGTGAAAACACTCTCAGCGATATGAAATGTTGAGTCAAAGGGGGGCAGACTCTGAGAAGCCCTTAGCTCTGTTTCAGCTGAATAAAATAACAGTCCTTCTCCCTCAGGGGTCAACACAAAGCAGCTGTCCAATCAAATGCTGGAGTTAACGAAGGTGATAAATGAGCTGAAAGACGTCCTAATTCAGCAGGTAACCACCTCTTAGCAGTCCCTCTGAGGCCACTTAATCTCTGCTCCGTCAATCCTGACCTCCCTGACAGCTCGCCTGACTGAATATAAACTTTTGTTCATTTTTGACCCGTTCCAGGTTAAAGAAACATCCTTTCTCAGGAATACCATCTCAGAGTGTCAGGCCTGTGGTAAGATAATGTCTATAGTAGCTGTCAGTCATTGTAGAGAGGAAAATTGAGGACCAGTTTCCAATTGTTTAATTTATCACAGCTGATCACTTTCTTTTTTTTCATTATCTCATGTTGTGTCACAACGCAAATTAAAATGGCACAAATGTGCACATTTTAATTTAATGGAAGACTTTCTTTTTGCTTTGTTTCTGCACTGACCCCTCAGACTCAAAACTCTCTCAATAAATTAGTTATCCTATTAGCAGATCGCACGTGATAATGGTATCAGTACATCCTTATCAGTATCCGTGCCTACATGATATTTTGATATTACTGAATGAATAACAGATGGTTAAAAAAAAAATCTTTATTTCCTCCTATTTAAAGGTCTAGGTGGCACAGAGGTGGTGAAGCCAAGGTGTGCACCGGGTGTCTGTTTCCGTGACGACATGTGTATAGAAACAGCAGAAGGTGTTGTTGAATGTGGACCATGTCCTGATGGATACACTGGAGATGGTTTTAACTGTGATGATGTCGACGAGGTAAAGCTCAATATCGCTCTGTGTGTGTGTGTGTGTGTGTGTGTGTGTGTGTGTGTGTGTGTGTGTGTGTCTTGCCATGCTTCTGTCCTCATGACAATCAATATAAATTTACGACCTGTGGTGTAAGGGCAAACTGTCGACATCCTTTCGAGTATTTTATGGCTACTACTTGGGCTGCTGGTTTATGAGATTATAGCTAGGGTAAAGACAGATAAATGTTTTGAGTGTATCTATTTGGCATAGCAGCAAGTTCATATTAGTGGTTTTGGATCCCGATGAGAAACAGTGTGAATTAACAGGCTGCGATTAAGGAGTACACTCAAATACACCTTGATGTCACTGAATAATGGTGGCTCCAGAATTGATCCATAAATGACTTTTTTGACGATCTGTTTATAGGTGAAAGAAATGCATCTCACTGTATTTTTCACCATTTTCAGCATATACAGACTGAATGGCAGTGGGTCCATCAAACTGGAACATGAGAAGCAAAGATATTTCACACAGGCTAATGTTCTATAATTTAGACTATGACCAAAAAAAGCAGGTAAAGGTAGAACTTTCTAAAACAAGATGGAGAACCTTATAAGGATGGCAATACAAGATTGTGTGTTTGCCTGTCTGTCTTTTCTGTTTGCACTGACCTCTTTTCTGAGGACTGGGCCCTTCAGCATTCTCTTTCTTGCATGAGCAATGTCATCAGACCTAAAAGCTTTTGGGGAGAAGCCCTTTGAGAACCACATACATTTTGCAGCTCAACAGAGTTCATGTCCTTTCTGCAGTGTCAGTTTAACCCCTGCTTTCCTGGAGTGCGCTGCGTCAACACTGCCCCAGGCTTCCGCTGTGACGCCTGTCCGCTGGGCTACACCGGCCTGCCAGTGGAGGGTGTGGGCATAGTGTACGCTCAGACCAATAAACAGGTAAGACAGTGGATGCATTATGAAGGAAACAGAATATTATTATCAGTGTATATCAAAAAAGACACACACACATACACAAAAATGGACTTAAATGTAGTCTGAATCCAGCAGCAGATTGCAATATGTTGTTGATCTTACCATAAAATTATTTATTTAAGCATTTAAACAATAAAGGAGGGTTCTCACTTTAAAAGAGCAAAAAAGTTCAATCAATAAATGTGCCAACACAAGTGACTTTTACTTTAGGTGTTTAAAAAAGTTTGCACAAACCTATGGGGGTTTTCACTGGAGTCCAGTCAGCCAGTAGATCACGTCTGTCAAGCTCATTAGATATCATGTGCTGCATAGAACCCACTTTGACCTCAAGAGGGCCGGGCCATTGAATCCTTGAGATATCTTAATATAAGGAAAAGGGCAATTTCAGTGGTAAATCTCAGTTTTTCTACCTGAAATGCAGCTGTAGTGAATGAAAGAAATCTATTGGCACAAGTAATTGTTTATTAATTACTTAATTACTTTAGTGTTGTGTAAATGGCCACGGGCACGGTCTTTATCAGTAGGAAAAATTGCATTACTTTTACAAATGAGTTAAAACTCCAGAGTTTTACCCAACTTCACTTTTTTCCAACACCATACAGTGGGTCGGTTTGTCTTCTCCGGGCCAATTCTGGCCCCTGTGCCTTATGTTTGACAAACTTGGTCGAGAGCAATGAAGACACCAAATTTAAAACATGAAGAAAACATAACTTTTCCACTTCGTTGGACTGCTTTCATTATCTCCATCATGTCACACAGGATTAGCCACTCTAAATGTTTATCTTGATGCACCAGATCCTGATTGGCGGGAACAGATGGATATCGTTTTTTTAATTTGCTGATTTACGTTCTACTTCCATGCTTATTTATTGCTCCGAATTTGTAAATATGACCTGCAGTCTGCAGCGTGTTATTTACCCTTTTAATGCATTTTAGATTCCTACAAAATAAACACCTAAAATACCCGGTGTGCATAAATTACTCCCACTTTAATTTGTGCTCTAATACTGTAAGTATTATAAAGCACAGCTTCAGCTGTTTCGGGGCTTTAGAGGATTTATATGGCATCCTTTGTTTTGTTTTGGGGCGTATTTTTTACACTTATTTTTGGAGCAATTAAATCTGAACAAGTTGTTACAGTCTGCTCATTTTTTTACAATCCAGGTCTGCGATGACATCGATGAATGCAAAGGACCTGACAATGGAGGCTGTACTGCAAACTCGAACTGCCACAACTCTGCGGTAAGAACACCGTTGATGTATTGTATGACCATTACTACAGGTCTTTATTGCTACTCAAAGATGCTCATGTGCAGTTGTGATAATTCCCGCACAGGGCTCCTATCACTGTGGTAGCTGTAAGTCAGGATTCACAGGAGATCAGGTGAAGGGCTGTAAGCCGGAGATCAGCTGTGGCAACAGCCTGACCAACCCCTGTGATGTCAACGCTCAGTGTATTGTAGAAAGAGACGGATCCATCTCTTGTCAGGTAATATTCTTCATCACTCAAATGCTTATGTGCAGTATATGAATGAGTTTGTAAGAAGCTTCATTTGTCTTGTCAGTGTGGAATTGGCTGGGCTGGAAATGGATACCTGTGTGGAAAGGATACGGACATTGATGGATATCCAGATGAGAAACTCAAATGCAAAGATCCAAACTGCAGAAAGGTAACCATGGTGCAAGTTGTCAAGATTAGCAGCTTTGCTGTGGCAGGTATATCTTTATTTAATCATCATACTGTCACATGTCTTTGCAGGATAACTGTGTCTTTGTTCCTAACTCTGGTCAAGAGGATGCCGACAGAGATGGTTATGGAGATGCCTGTGATGAAGATGCAGATGGCGATGGTATTCCAAACGAACAGGTCGGTGGCTATCTCGCAACAAATGCCTCTAAAACATATTATACCTAAACATTCTCATTTTTGTTTGTCTTGCTAATTTTCCTAGATTGATTAAGCTTGTAAAAGTACTAATACCTCCTATGTGTATGTGCACTAAAATGACTGCTGCTCCTGGCAGACGGTTATTTTACGACTGTAAAGTGGGCAAAGGGGCTAGCCTAGCTCTGTCCAAAGATTACAAAATCCACTTGCCGCTGTTTTCCAAATTCACCTATTAACATATCATATCCACAGACACCACATTTATGCACAGAAATGTGGATGTAGCAACTTTGAGGTCACCCACTGGCTACCTTTACAAAGCCACAAGTTTGGTGTGGATACAACCATTTGCTGACATCAGGGGAATCGCTTGCTATTTAGATTAGCAAGATGCATTGGGATGCTAATGCTGGCTTACGAAAAAGACTTAAAGCAAATTAAACTGCCTGGAGAAACTGAACATCCGATATTTAGAGTGTGTTTAATTACCATCAAACAAAGCCAAAATCCTTTATAAAGTATAACTTTAACTCTTAAAGAGGAACTGCAAATTTTTATACTTAAGGGACAAAAGTTGCTGTTTGCTATGTGCAGAAATATGAGCCAAGTGGCACTGAATTCCCCCTCACCCCAAACTACAGGGAGTGCAGAATTATTAGGCAAGTTGTATTTTTGAGGAATAATTTTATTATTGAACAACAACCATGTTCTCAATGAACCCAAAAAACTCATTAATATCAAAGCTGAATGTTTTTGGAAGTAGTTTTTAGTTTGTTTTTAGTTTTCGCTATTTTAGGGGGATATCTGTGTGTGCAGGTGACTATTACTGTGCATAATTATTAGGCAACTTAACAAAAAACAAATATATACCCATTTCAATTATTTATTTTTACCAGTGAAACCAATATAACATCTCCACATTCACAAATATACATTTCTGACATTCAAAAACAAAACAAAAACAAATCAGCGACCAATATAGCCACCTTTCTTTGCAAGGACACTCAAAAGCCTGCCATCCATGGATTCTGTCAGTGTTTTGATCTGTTCACCATCAACATTGCGTGCAGCAGCAACCACAGCCTCCCAGACACTGTTCAGAGAGGTGTACTGTTTTCCCTCCTTGTAAATCTCACATTTGATGATGGACCACAGGTTCTCAATGGGGTTCAGATCAGGTGAACAAGGAGGCCATGTCATTAGTTTTTCTTCTTTTATACCCTTTCTTGCCAGCCACGCTGTGGAGTACTTGGACGCGTGTGATGGAGCATTGTCCTGCATGAAAATCATGTTTTTCTTGAAGGATGCAGACTTCTTCCTGTACCACTGCTTGAAGAAGGTGTCTTCCAGAAACTGGCAGTAGGACTGGGAGTTGAGCTTGACTCCATCCTCAACCCGAAAAGGCCCCACAAGCTCATCTTTGATGATACCAGCCCAAACCAGTACTCCACCTCCACCTTGCTGGCGTCTGAGTCGGACTGGAGCTCTCTGCCCTTTACCAATCCAGCCACGGGCCCATCCATCTGGCCCATCAAGACTCACTCTCATTTCATCAGTCCATAAAACCTTAGAAAAACCAGTCTTGAGATATTTCTTGGCCCAGTCTTGACGTTTCAGCTTGTGTGTCTTGTTCAGTGGTGGTCGTCTTTCAGCCTTTCTTACCTTGGCCATGTCTCTGAGTATTGCACACCTTGTGCTTTTGGGCACTCCAGTGATGTTGCAGCTCTGAAATATGGCCAAACTGGTGGCAAGTGGCATCTTGGCAGCTGCACGCTTGACTTTTCTCAGTTCATGGGCAGTTATTTTGCGCCTTGGTTTTTCCACACGCTTCTTGCGACCCTGTTGATTATTTTGAATGAAACGCTTGATTGTTCGATGATCACGCTTCAGAAGCTTTGCAATTTTGAGACTGCTGCATCCCTCTGCAAGATAGCTCACTATTTTTGACTTTTCTGAGCCTGTCAAGTCCTTCTTTTGACCCATTTTGCCAAAGGAAAGGAAGTTGCCTAATAATTATGCACACCTGATATAGGGTGTTGATGTCATTAGACCACACCCCTTCTCATTACAGCGATGCACATCACCTAATATGCTTAATTGGTAGTAGGCTTTCGAGCCTATACAGCTTGGAGTAAGACAACATGCATGAAGAGGATGATGTGGACAAAATACTCATTTGCCTAATAATTCTGCACTCCCTGTAGTACATGTCCATGCTAGGTTATTGTTTTTGGCTTTTTTCTGCTGTTGGCAAAATTACATGCTTAATGACACTGAGAAAAGTTAAAAGTGTGGGCAGTAGATGTCATTTATATGACCAAAAACTGTTTTGTTTTTAGTTCACTTCCAGGTTGTTGCAAAGCAACATGATGATTTTAACTGATATCCCTAACAATACGAATCGGGGGCTAAGATGTACCTATGTGCTAAGTTTGGCTACTCCTAATCATGTTGACAGTACAGGCAGCCAAAGAAACAAACAAAAGATTTCATCTTTTATAATAAGATGCACAGTGATATCAATCTCATAAAAATCGAAAAGGTTTCAGCCCTGAAGCATACAGAGGCTTACGCTTTACCCACCATATTACCCACTCACATGACTCATAAATGAATATGTGCACACGCTCCTTCTTCATCAGGACAACTGCAGGTTAAAAGCCAATGTGGACCAGAGGAACAGCGACAAGGACAGCCACGGCGACGCCTGTGATAACTGCCGCCTGGTGGAGAACCCCGACCAGAGGGACACTGACGGTGATGGCAAAGGGGACGCCTGTGATGATGACATGGATGGAGATGGTGAGGAGAGAAATGACATCACTGATGCTGACGCTCTTGTTATATAATCAACATCACTGGAGGCTTTTGCTGTTATGACTTCTTACCCTGCACTCCCTTTTATGATTCCACTGCTGTGGTCTCGTAGTGAATTACTCACAAGGATGCATGCAACTTTTATAGTTAGTTACAGATCCCTTTGTTGTTTAAATGCATCACTTTATATTAGGATAGATTTTGTATGCCAGCTCAGGCTGAATAAACAACACCGTAAAGAAAAAAATAAATGATGAAAGCCGATAGCAGGCTGACCCCAAAGCGAGTACAACCTTTGATCACTCAACAGCGTGATTATACCTCATGAAGCCCCCACAGGACAAGAAGATAGTTCTTCCTTCCACTGCTGCTGCTTGACCTTTATGCATTAGTAGTGCTGCTACTGCCTCCCTGTGATGAAGTAAAATACCATCTGAATGCAGGTTCTCCGGAACAACATAGAAAATGCAACAGTGCACCCTAGTGGTGATATTAGAAAGATCAGCTTATAAAATCATTTCTTTAGTGAGACAGCAGCATAAACCTATTGCTCGTGTTTCATGATAAAGATGACTCTGTCAGTAATACAGCTTGCTTTCCACAGGTATGCTGCTGTGATTATATTACAAAGAATACTGCTGATTATTTCCTGGAAAATAGTGGCCCAAACTCATATCTGTCTTTTAAAGCAAGGTATTCAGTCCACTGCCGCAGAAAGCAAACAAATGCACATCTTTACAGCTGACATGCAGGATTTACAGTCTTTGTTGACTTAACTGACTGCTCATCAAATTCTTTGCACATTTATATATTTTATAAACCCACTTGGTGGCAGTTTGAGTGTTAAATGAGTGTCACCTGATCGATGTGCAGGTCTGAAGAACTTCCTGGATAATTGCCAGCGTGTCCAGAACAGAGACCAGCTGGACCGGGATGGAGACGGGGTGGGAGACGCTTGTGACAGCTGCCCCGACATCCCCAACCCAAATCAGGTCAGTCATACAGGTGGATGTATGGCGGTCATGTAAATTAACTAAATACACTGACATAAGGATAGTTTATTTGATTTTGCTCGTAGTATTTAGTGTTTGATTCACTAGATTTATCTAACCACTATAGTTATGAGTGAGATATGAGATTTCAAATTCAACATCTTATGAAATACAAAAATATACTATCAACACACTGTTGAAGTAACAGTTTCTTTGAAATAAAAGGAAAAATTATCTAATGATCAGAGAATAGTCAGATAAATGCAGTTTGTTCTATAGTTTGCAGTTCTAATATGTCATTCAAAAGGTCCATATTACTGCTGAACGAAGCTGTTTGCACTGTGCATTTACCTTTACAAAAATAAGATCTTAACTGCAGGATTAAAGTTGTATTTTCACACTTGTCTCATTGCTGTCTGCTCTCTCTTCAGTCTGATGTTGATAATGACTTGGTTGGGGATTCCTGTGATACAAACCAAGACAGGTGATAACACTATCTTGATATCTACAGTACCAGTATAGCTTTTATTCATTTATTTCAATTTAACTCATGTCACTGCGTCGCTTCCTGTGTAGTGATGGCGATGGTCACCAGGATACCAAGGATAACTGCCCACTCGTGATCAATAGCTCTCAGCTGGACACTGACAAAGACGGGCTGGGTGACGAATGCGATGACGATGATGACAACGACGGGATACCGGATGTTTTACCACCGGGTCCAGACAACTGCCGGCTGGTACCAAATCCTGATCAGATTGATGATAACAGTGAGTTTCAGATTGTCCCCTGATAATTAAAAAAAATGAGTTTGTAGGGATGTTCAGTTGTTTTTGTTGAGACGTTTGGCTAAAAAGCAGATTGATGCTGAAAGATTAATGGTCATAATTTCGGGAGAACGTCTCTCTTCCCCCTGCACTGTTACTGACATTATTTATTTCACACCCACGCGGATCAAACAGTAGCAACCTTGGGCAGATTAAGTGGCAATTTTTGTGAGGAGAAAAAAAAAGCGCAATTTTTGCGAGCCTAAACTCATTCGCCAATTTTATGACTCGCTGAGACATTACTTGTGTGAAAATGGATTCTGAAACTAATGGGAGTGGAGTGTCAATTCAAATAAAGAGGGGCAAGGCCATTTTTTCCCAGCAGTCAGAGTTCAGCGAGGCAGAGTTAACAGACCATTACTTACATTATTACAACACACAACTTTTTCTTGTGTAGCCAGTTGTGGTAGTAGCACAGTTTTAATAGCCTAACAAAACTCAAAAGTCAGATATTTGCTTTTATTTAATAATCAGTGCCCTTTTAAATGTCATGTGTCCAAAGCTGTACTGTTAGACAAATGTATTTTTGCCAGCTAATATGTAGCATCTAGACCTATGAATTAAGAAATGGTATTGCTCCCTTTGATTTAGATTCGGTTTTCTTTTGAAGTTTATCGCACAGAGGGTTTTGTTTTTTGTAACTGCCATCCAGGGCTATTGCTGTCCCCTGTTGAGCAGAGACCAGAAAGCACGTAGCCTGTGTCGTGATTAAGGTTTCTTTCGTTTGTGTGTCGTCTGGTGGTTAGTTGCTGTTTGCTCCACACAACAAAGTGATTCATTCTTTCTGCCCTCACAGATTTTGTTTCCCCCTCGCTGTCATTCAGGGGCCTTTGATGTGTGGCACTCTCATAATTCCCACCAACTACATAAAAGCAAAGTGGTTCCCTTTGACATTGTAATCTTTTTTCTAGATTTCTACTCAATCGTGCACTCTGTGAGCCTGTACAAACTACTGTTACTGAAAGGTAGCAGTCCATTCGTAACATTATGTGTGGTTCAACATTACAGAATAATGTATGGTTATCACAAAATCCCAGTTGCAAACGTGGACGGCTTATGTTTGTGTCTCGGTACAGCATTTAGGAAGAATCAGACACATTCAGAGCTGATTTTGACTTATTAAAGACTCAGCGAGAAGCCATATCAGTATATGTCTGTCGTACTGGAGGGTGTGGACTGTAGTGAGCTTCACTAAAAGGTCTTAATTTTTCAGCAATTTTTTAAAAACTGTGTGACAACATTTAGTGCATCAATTCATCCATTTTCATGTGCTTATCTGGGACCGGGTTGCAGGGGCAACAGCCTATTCGGAGCAACCCAGTCCTCCCTCTCCCCAGCCACCTCCTACAGCTTATCCAGGGGCAAACTGAGGTGTTCCCAGGCCAGCCAAAAAATATAATCGCTCCAGCGTGTCCCCGTGATCTTTCACGGGGCCTTCTCCCTGGTGGTGCCCAAGAGACATCCTTGTCAGATACTAAAACCTTTCAGTGTTTAGTAGTGGCTCCACTCTGAGCCCTTGCTTGAATGAATGAATGAATGAATGAATGAATGAATTACTAGCCCCATCTCAGGTGCCCCTCAGAGAAAGCTCATTCTTGTCAGTCATTATCCATTCAGATTCAGGAAAGGAGAGAAGTTAATGGACCAGGTCACCCTACCCGGGGCAGGGTTACCGTAGCCCCACCCTGGACCCTGGCCTGTGGAGGGAGCTTGAAGGAGAGTGGCTGGTGGCTGGCCCTTAGCTCACATGGATTAAGCATAGGCCTGCCCTCCACCACCCACAGGAGTCACTAAAGGGGTCGGGTGAAACGCATCGAGCAGAGGCCCTGGCGGTCTATCCCCGGCTATCAAGGCTGGCTATTGTGTAGTGACAAAGTACAGTACTTGAGATCATTTTTCCAATGAGGTTGCACAGCTTCTGAGATATTTTGATCATACACTATTGTGTTTCCAAAGTAAATTAAAGATTTGAAACTACTCATGCACCAAATTTTTAACTGTACTTTTTAACTTTTCAGGTGACGGTGTTGGAGATATTTGTGAGTCTGACTTTGACCAGGACAAAGTGATAGACAGGATTGATAATTGTCCTGAAAATGCCGAGATTACCTTGACTGACTTCAGGGCCTATCAGACTGTTGTGCTGGACCCCGAGGGCGATGCCCAGATTGACCCCAACTGGGTTGTTTTGAACCAGGTATGAACATTATTATCACTGATCATTCAAATTTATCCATCATAGGCAGATATTTTTATATACACATGCTTGACTTTACTTGACTTTTGTGATTTCCCCAAGTGTTTTGTTGTCCAGCTTTGCTGTTTTGGTTCACTCTTACCACTCTCCTTGAATAGATTTCTGGCCCAGCAGGCAGCCTTTTATTGCCAAAAAACTAAAAACCCACGCTACACTACATGTTGAGACACACTTAGTCGGTAGCTGATGAACGTGTTGGTGCATTTAGCAGCTAATGTTCAGCAGATGTTGCCCTCGGGAGCTGGAAGAACAGAAAAATTACGCTGAAAGCAGGGTGCTGATCTGTATTCAGTTTGTGGCCAGAAACTGAAAAAAAAATCAGAGCTGCTAAATGTGTATATAGGGCACTTGCCAGATCAACTTGAAAGGTCGTGTTGTTCACAGTGTGTTAAAAAAAAGAAAAGAAAAAAAAGAGTCACGGCAGCTTTAATTCATGGCCTAAAAAAAGTACGTGTGCAAGCACATTTTAATAAACCTGAAATGCAAATACAAGCTTTTGAAATTAAAAGTTTCACGGTGCATCATTCATCATTAAAAACATCTCTTCCTTATCAGGGAATGGAAATCGTTCAGACCATGAATAGTGATCCTGGACTTGCTGTCGGTAAGGTGTATTTAGCTTTTTTACCTGAATATCACTTTTAGTGTTGTGTGCAAGAAACTACTCGTCGTATCTAATGCGCTAATTACTCTTTCTGATGTCAGGTTACACGGCTTTCAGCGGCGTGGACTTTGAGGGGACTTTTCACGTGAATACAGTCACTGATGATGACTACGCTGGCTTCATCTTTGGTTACCAGGACTCATCCTCCTTCTACGTGGTGATGTGGAAGCAGACTGAACAGACCTACTGGCAGGCAACCCCCTTCAGAGCCGTGGCCGAGCCCGGCATACAGCTGAAGGTGAGAGGGCGAGTCATCTCACTTTAGTTTTACTCACTCGACCTGTTTTACACATTCTTGTTTTCCTTCTGCTTCTACAATCGCCTTACTTGTCTCTGCTTCTGCGTTAGGCTGTGAAGTCTAGATCAGGCCCCGGCGAGCATTTGAGAAACTCACTGTGGCACACGGGAGACACCACCGACCAAGTGCGCCTGCTGTGGAAGGACCCGAGAAATGTGGGCTGGAAGGATAAGGTGTCCTATCGCTGGTACCTGCAGCACCGCCCACAGGTTGGATACATCAGGTATTATAAAATTCTTACGGCTTCCTAAATTTTCTTGCCAAGAGCAAGATGAGACGGTCAGCATTGTGTGTAGGTGCAAACTGTATGTTCAGCCATTGGAAAGCCAGGCTGGCTGTTTCTTAGTCTTAATAGTTGTAATTTAATAACTAAGGTAAAAATCCCTTGTTGTGCTTTGAGCAGAGCCCGCTTTTACGAAGGAACTGAGCTGGTTGCAGACTCCGGCGTGACCATCGACACAACCATGAGAGGAGGACGACTTGGTGTGTTCTGTTTCTCGCAGGAAAACATTATCTGGTCCAATCTGAAATACCGCTGCAATGGTAAGGAAATCAAACGTTGCAACATAATTTACAAATGGGATAACAATGCTAGAAAACTGTCAGTAGCTCCATCCTAATTTGGTGTTTAGTGCAGGTAATTAGCAGAAAACTATGCTAATATGCTGATCAACATTTTACTAAAGGGCTTTCTCAGCCTCACGGAATGTGCAGCATCTTGCTGCATGACCTCTGAGACTAGTTGTCTGCAACAGCTTCATATTCCATCTTGTTACATAAAGACTGCAGCTGTGAAGAGAATTAGTTTGACCTCACTGCATATGAGATTTTAAGCTTGTCTCATAACGCCTAACTTGTCACTTCCGCAGACACCATCCCGGAGGATTTCCAGGAGTTCAGCACTCAGCATGGCGTCGACTCGCTCTAAAGCCAACGCGGAAAAAAATACCACTGCAGAGCTACGAGGAATGCATCAGTGTGTACGTGCAAGTGTGTACGTGCGAGTGTGCGCACGTTTGTGTGTGCGTGTGTGGATGCCTGTGTCTGTGTTTTGATGTTTATGGCTTTTGTGCATACATGGCCACAATCTTTGTACTGTGTGTGTATTTTCTCATGCTGTCTCATTTCTCTTAAATGTCTCGAGCTGAGCTTTTAGGTTTAATGGATTTTATCAAATACATTGCAATATGCCCCCTTAGAAATCCTGCATATTTGATTTTTACCCTTTGGTATCTCTCTGTAAAACATAATCCTTTTCAAAGTTTCCTCATGCAAAAAGTTACAAACTGACATGCTGAAGAGTCTCTGGTGTAGATGTCAATGTGCATTTGATGCATTTGATCTCCTGCACAGTTATTTTAGTTATTTTACCCAAACTTCATTTTTTGCGTCCATATTCAGAAAATTCAAGTGTCTTTTATTTTGTCTTCTACTCTATACTCTTCTTCTCTTCCTCTTAGTGCCTTACTCGTGGTTAAATCATCTTGTAAGCTGAATCCTTACCAAAAAATGTAGCATAAGACACCATAGCGCTGCATACAGTTTTATTAGTTTTGTTTCCCCTATACTTGGAGTTGTTCTTTTATTATGATTTTTTCATAATAAATTCTACATTTTCCCAGGAAATAAAGTGAGATGTTATCATATAATAATTTTTACTACTACGCAGAAGTCATATTTGAACGCTTTTTGGGATATACAGTGCTTAGCAGATTTCTTAGACCACCTGTCATAAAAACCAAATAAAAAAACACGTCTTTACATTTATTGGCATGTAAGGAATTAAATTCACCTTTTTATACCCAAATTTAGCTGGTCCATTTTCTTGTCAGAAATGGAAGTAAATAACTGTCAAAAGAAAAAGAAAAAAACAGGCTTTGCTGGTTTTTTTCACCTTTTCTTGTATTTCAATCAATTTGAAAATTCATAGATAATAACAATAATTGTATTTTAGCATTTAAAATATAATTTCATCATTTGGATTAACCGGTAAAGAAATATAAAAATAATTTTGGTAATTTCCAGTACTATTAATATTGGACAGCTAGGTGGTGGGTCGTTGTGTTTGTGGGGTCAATTTTTTCTTTATGTTTTGTTTTTTATAATAGCTACCAGAAAATGGGCTGATCATGTTTCTGGATTTTTTAAAAATCATGCATGCGTGCATTCATTACTTTTCAAGGATGGGCAATTAATTATCCCAAGGGGCTACATGTCAAACTGGGACTGTTATGAAAGCCCCACATCAATAAGCTTAATTCACTTCTATGTTATCTCTTTATTAGCTTATTGACTCCATGACCTCATGTGACCCCTTAGGAAAAATGAATTGCCCAACATTTACGCTGAAAGTGCTGTTTTGTTTTGATCAAAGGGTCCTAAAATGCCACTGCAGATCCCTCTGATGGAACATTTGTTAATTAAAGAATCAGGCAGACCACACGATGCTTCTGAATCTCACCAGTGGGAACTTTGCATTCACATGGAGGTAGAGCTGTTTTATGGTGAGCTGAGACCAGAATTTGGATAAGCTTTTATAAATTGGATTTGGAAAAAAATATGCAAATTCAGATACGGTGCCACACTTTTCATCGTGACAGGAATTTAAAATGCTGCAAATGGTGTTCAAGAGCAGCAATCGGGACCACCGCTTTTAAGACGCAGCAGCAATCTGCAAAACTGTGTGTGCGTGTGTGTGTGTGTGTGTGTGTGTGTGTGTGTGTGTGTGTGTGTGTGTGTGTGTGTGTGTGTGTGTGTGTGTGTGTAAACTCAAACAGTGAAAACAACACAAAGTAATAATGAAAAATCAGCACAGTGTTTTTGAAGATAATAGCCTTGTTGTCTGAAATACCTACAGACACATTCTTTGTTTGATGGCTGTTACAGAGAAAAGTTATTGATCAGTTTCCTTCTGATCGCCTGGCTTTTTGGTTTGCAGTTTGAAAACTTACTGTGGAATCGTGTTGAGTAGTTTCCATATTTGTTGCCTGTTTGAAAATTGCTATTGTAGCAGGGAGGAAAAGAGGTTACCAGCAGAGCTGAAGAGATCAAGGGGTTCAGTACAAGCTGCACAGCATAAAGACACCCGGGCTTTCATTGCTGAGAATTGTGACCGAAGATGTTGACGATAGAACAGTGGGAAGCTCTTTGGAAAATCGGCTTTGATCACTCCTTCAAAATGAATAAATAAGGCAGGTGGGGGAGAGGAAACTCCATGGCAAAGTGGCAGCCAGGTTTCGATTTCAGCTCGCACGTCTCTGCTGGAGTTGTCTCCACCTCAGGGGGCATGAGAGAATAATTCACTGATTTATATGGTGCACGGGGAGATGTTGACTTGTCTGTAATTTGTGATGAAGCAGAGAGTGGATGACAAAACCTGATAACATCAATGTCTGTGCTGTGCCACACAACAACTATTTAATGAACATACCGACAGAGGGGGGGTTCTTTGTAACTTAATTTTGTAACACAACAAACAAGAAGCTGATGCTGGTAACAAACCAAGAGTCTTTAACCGTGCTGGCAGCTCTGTGAGGCTGCACAGCCGTGCTTTGAACTAGTGTTGCTGTCACCTTGAGATGTCACCATCAGCTGAACATTAAAACTCTGGGGATCACTGAAGATGTTGGAAGACATTGGCCACAAATCGTTATCGTCCATATGAGATGTAGACGCTGTGTTTCGTTGAATATAAGAGTAATTCTCCCTGATGAGGGGATCACCGACGTCTGATCGCTTATCTTCTGTAGAGCGTAGATCTGGAGGTATTCACCAAAGGTACGAGCTCTGAATATCAATACTGAGGCAGTTGCTTATAGCAGCGGAGCTCCCCTCTCTGGAGAACTGCTGTCAGCTCACCTTAAAGTTCTTTCATGATAAAATTCTGCAAACTTGCCATTAAAACCACAGAATATGGTCTGATGTTATCATAATCTCAAAGATTGAGGTGCTGCTCAGTTAGTAACCCTGTCGAGGTTAAAGAATATATTGAGCAATGGCTATGAATGTTAAATAAAAGATTAATGTAGGCACTATGATGTTGAAGTGAAGCCCTGCTTTCAAGCTTTGAATGTTCTGCATGTATGTATGTATACTGCGTATATAACAAAGAGCATCCATACTGTATGGGTGGATCCCACAGGCAAAAATTTGTCTGATAATTGCATCACAAAATGTGTAAAAATCTTTTTAGAGCATTTTTACTCATTCAAGTTTGCTGACTTGAAAGGAGGTGATGCAGTGCAGACAGCTAGTGGCCACTTATCTGTAAAAGTGGCCTTGCACTTTATGGTGAAAGCATTATTAAAGTTTAGTGGGTGAGTTTGAAGAAAATCCCCTGTGTAGTTGTCACAAAGGGCTAAAACAACTATAGAAAGAAATGTTGTTGTTTGTAAAGAGCTATTATTTCTGCTGTAATATTTCAAACTGTGGTTTTTGGCAGTTCCTGCATCTTATGTTTACTTCTAGACAGATGTTGTCATCAGGAAAAACTCATTTAAAGATGCTCAACCTCATTGTGGTCCAAGCAGCACAGCGGTATGATGGTTAGCAATGTTGATGATGGTCAAAACCACTGGCCAGCAAGGGTCTTTCTGTGTGGGGTGGTTGTATGGATTCACTCCAGGGACTCCTGGCTCACTCCCACAATCCAAAAGCATGCATTGGTTAGGTTAACTGGCACTTCTATTCAGTATTAGCCCTGCAATAGATTGGTGACCTGTCCAGGGTGCACTCTGCCTGCGCTGGATGAAGATGGATGGACAGAACGCGGTGGTCATAGAGGAAAGGTCAGGGAAACACTGTCAGAGGTCTCTTCCTGTTTAATAGGGAGTTCTTCCTTCCCACAGTCACGAAGCGGGGCATTGAGGCTTTCTCTCTAATACTGCAGGGTAATTACCTTTCAATACAAAGACAACCTTTGTCGTCAACTGGCGCTATATAACCAAAACTTGGTTGAACTCCAGGCTTTATCTTCTTTTGACAATGTCTCTACAAACTCTTATACAATTCAACCTGTAGCTGCTATAACCTGTAGTGTGTACATAATCCAGTTAATGATCTGCATGAACAAGCACGCACTACAACAAAAACAGCAAAAAACACCCCCAAAAACCTTCAAAGGAAGAAAGTCCAGCTGGTTCCTTTTGCTTCCATCCTATTGGGCTTTTTACAGGGAACATGTAATGTTATACTAATAGAAGTATGGATATGCAATAGATTTCAGCAAGGAGTTAATTTTGAGTGTGAATAATTATGACTGATGGTGACTCATAGTACTACTAATAAAACTGAAGTCAGTTTATCACAGTTTATCATCTATCACTAGATGGGCTATAATAATCCAGGTGCTAGACCGCATCATTTAAAGGGTAGCCCAAGACACATTTCTCATCAGACCTCTCAGTTGGCTCCTAACTGTGGTTAACCTCATCCTACAGAACACTGGAGCGCTCTGAATGGTCTTCTAGGTGTTCTAGTTCCCACTGGGTCTGGCTTCTTTGCTGGGACTAAAGAGACCCAATGGCTTCTACTTATCTGTAATAAACCTTCTTTGAGTTCATCGTGAAAATAGGGAGAGAAAAAACACCTTTTCCTCCAAACACAAAGTCATTATCACTGTCTTTTCCCCTTATATTCCCTGGGCCTACACTTCTGTTGACTTTTACATGTGTACTTTACACAGTTTCTCATTTAGCTGCATCTCACTAATTTGGGCTATATTTGTCACATTCAGCTCAGGGAGACCACATCAGTGGGATTATATGCCTACAACGGAACATAGTGATGGCCATGTTCTCTGCCTAAAGACACTGGCACTGGTGGCTTTTCATGTCAAATGTTTTTATGTCCATGTTGCAGTAAGTGTTCTCCTCCAGAAATTAATTTGCTGCATCCTGTAAATGGGAAAGGCACCTTGTCAAATGTTAAAGACCAGTATAATAAGCTGCACTGTGAGCAGCTGATATACTCCGGTGCAATATGTTTGTCCTTTTTTTTTCTGAGTGTCTAAATTACGATGGTTTAAATGCATCTACCATAAAGCACCCTCAAAAAACCCTCAAGGGAAAAAGGGGTCAATTACATGGTTGTTATTTTCAGCTAAGTACAGCAGCGTTCGGCAGTGTGCTGCATCATTTAGTTTCACTGTCAGCTGTAAATGTGGCTCTTTGGATTATACGATTGCTAGCAGAAAGAGGTGTGGAAGCCACGAACACTACCTTTAGCTTACGCTGTGACACTGAGACACATACTGATGAGCGAGTGAACATGACTTTACATTTTACCATTTAAAAAAACTTTAATTGGGGCAATAAATGACAGTATGTTGCATTGTAAAGGGAGTGTTTTCAGGACACAGCCATAACTCTACAGTGGCAGCAATAACATGATGATTAGTAAGTCTCAGTCCTTAATCTCAATTTACTGCAGACTGAAAAATATCAAAGTACTCGAGCCTTACTGTTTTTCTAAAGTCGTAATAGAGTGATTTAGAGGTTTTGGACAACATGTTTTTTAATTTTAGAGCAGCTTTGCCCATCAATTTTCCAGTGCAAATGAAAGCTCCTGCTGGCTGAATTTTTCAGCTTGTCAATTGGATGGTTAAAAATAATGGTCTCTGATGTGTTTGGTGAGCGCCTGACTTTTGCATAGAACTACCACGCTGTTGCCTTTCTGTTTGTTCTTTTCAAAAGCTGTGAAAGCGCAATATCCAGCAGGGAATCTGCTCATCTGGCTCTCTTTGATTGGACATTTGCCCCATAAATAATAACAAATATAATGTCACCCTGTAGCGATTCCAAGTTTCCTCTTAATTCATTTCCGGCCCAGTAGTTGTCAGTGCTTTGCCCTCAGTTGCTAACAAATGAGATCCTTCCATCTAATTTTGTGGATGTGGCTGCACATTGCAGCTACATGAGCTACTCACACAGATAATCTTACAGAGTGCATAAGATATGCAAAAAACCTCATGTTTCTGGTCCACTAGCTATGAATATCTAAATGGTGGTTTTTTTGTGTTTTTTTTTTGACATTTTTCTATCAGCGCCATTAAAAAAACAGTGCTAACTGTTTAAAATGTAAATAAACGGAGGCTGTCATTTTGCAGCTATTCTTGTCAGTGCCAGTTGGTGCTGGCCAGGTGTACGGCTGTGACAGTCCTTGGACAGGAGGTCTCATCCTTCTGTCCCTGCTGCTCTGCTTACCAGCTATTTGTTTTCATGCCACGTTTGGGCTCTGCTGCTGGCATGTTTGCTGCTGAAAGTCTCAAAACAATTTGCATAGAAATATGCATAATGTCTGAGCCTCAAGAATGACCTCTGGCTTCTTTAAATGGCACAGTGGAATGTTTTCTTAAATAATGCACACGTTCAGTTTTCAGATTCATGCAGTTGCTTGTTATTTGTGTAATACTTCACACAAATGGGGGGATTAAAGTGTTTTTCACTGATGTGTGGTGGATGGCTTGCTCTGGCCTGCTCCTCAAAGGGATATTTACACAAGGCTGTGGGGATGTAATAGTGCACTATCCTCCAGTGCCATTGGGGGTGTCTTCCTCTGGTTCTGCTGTTTGGTGAAACTCATAAACTTTTCTGCACACATACACACAGATGATTGCAGCAACCTCAAATCTGATGTCTGCAGTAGCTCAGAAACTTTCCTCCCAAGTCTGCAAACATCATTTCCACGTGCTCATCATGTGTCACGCTCTCCTCTCCTATGGCATCCCCTTTCAGCTTGCATTACCGGCCTGCACGTGGCCTTTCTGCCTGTCGACTCTCATCTCTCTCCTCATTTCCTCTGAGATTCCAGCAATCTGCAGACTGCCTCTGTCTGTGGTCTCCTACCCCGAGGTAAATCTCTGCTACCAGAGACAATTAAAGAAAGCTCAGCACAGTCAGCAGAAGAGCGGCCAAGAGGAGGCCCCGCTGAAGGAGAGGGAAGGACCAAGTGTCTATCTGGCTGCAGAGAAGAAGAATTTGTCCTTAACATTTACCTTTGTGAGCATTTATATTGTAGGAATGGAACGGTGATGGAATGGCTGGCGCCCCCCCCCCCCCACCGCCGCCCCCCCTTTACATAACTAAATTTGTTATATAATTTGGCATTGTGCATGGTGACAAATGATGAATTTCTAAACAGCAAATATTTTCTTCTTCAGTATTTATTCTGCCCTGAAGAGGGCAGTACATTCCAATAAAAGGGTGTAACAACAGTGGATGTAAATCTAATCATACTGAGAGAACAGGCTGAGCACATCTGTGTGTGTGTGTGTGTGTGTGTGTGTGTGTGTGTGTGTGTGTGTGTTTTAGCTGTAGCATATTTTATTAAGCTTCACTTTGCAAACCACAACATTTGTCGTGCTGATTAGTTATGACTGCAGAGCAAAAAAATTAGGGGGGGCTGGGCAGTCTTTCCTCGACAGCACAGTAGTGGCTGTTGGTAGAGGATATGTAGGGAAAATGCAGAAGTGTTTTCAGCTGTGCAAAAAATGAGCTGCAGGGGAGATTTCATAACCCCCCCCAGCAGAGAAACAAAAATAAAAACACCTCCCTCACTGCCAGACATAATCCATCTCCGCCTTCTGTACTCCGCAATCTGTCTTAATGTTTTCTCTTATCATTTCCTCCCCATCTCTCTGATAAATTTTATAACCCGCTTTCTTACTTCTTCCCTTTCTGCCCTTTTCTCTCTTTTTGCTCATCTCTGTTCAGACATCATCTGTCCTCATCTAGCTTTCTGTCCTCCACCAAAATGATTTTTCTATCTGGGTCACGGCCTGTATCTTTGTGTGCATTTCTGCCTGTATCTTTCTGTGTCCTTATTGCCATCTGTCTGTCTCTATCTGCTGCACTTGAAGGCGGATGGCTATAGTCTAGCCAGAACGACACATACGAGCTAGTCACACACCCAGACATGTGTGGGAGCTGCAGTCGGGGGGTAGGTGCGAGACGGGAGAAGGCGACAGAGTCGCAAATGAGAATGTCTCATTACTTTGCCTGGTGATAAAATATGGCTTGTTATGACTGTCTTTTTTTAAACTTAATATCTGATATGCATTCCCTAATTCTGCCCTCATTTGAACACAATACTCAAAAAGATCTCTGCTGAAACTCTTGGTGCATTACGTTACATAAGGAAACTTTCCCCAGCGGCCTGTAAGTACACCAGACCTCAGACAATAGATTTTTTTCGGTGGCCTTTTCAAGCAATGTCGATTCATCCGGTGACATTTGAAGGACAGGGCGGCGGTGTCATGATGTGAGATGAGGTTGGCGTCGCTTCCTCCCGTGTGCTCTCAGCAGTATGATTCACCTTTCTGCATCCCCTGCAGGCATCACCCAATACTCCCACAAAAATGAGACAGGGCTGAAGCATTAGCAAACAGTCGCCTGTATGAGTGCTGTGAAAAAAGAAAGAAAGAAAGAAAGAAATGAGTGAAAATAAAAAGTATTTGGCCACATCTCTCTCTACCAGCTGTCTACTATGCTGTCAGATAAGAATAGCATGTCTGGTACAGAAATGTAGGCCAAAGTCTTCCATAACTGTAGTTACATTATCCACTTGTACTTGTTTGGTACAAATACTGATGGTATCAGTTAAATATGCTGCATTTTTCCTGCTCTTTTAAGGGTGTTTTATTGAGCAGTGTTGCAGTTTCTTGATCTGCACGGCCTCGTTATATAATTATTAGCCTCTCTCTAAATAAGCTTGCATTCTTTATATACAGGAAAAGCTGTACAACTTTGAAAATAAAACTGCAGAAAATGCAGTTAAAGGTAAAAAAATCTCGCACTCCATGGAGAAGATGCAACAGTATGTAAGCCACAGCTGTTAAATACATCAAGATGTACAACTAGAATATCACTCTTACGTGGGCAGGGCTCTAATAACATAGACTTTAAGTACAAGTCAATTGAATGAATAGAAAGGACACAACAGGAGGCTGAGCACACAAAACGGGGGGGGGGGAGGAGGGGGCAAAGTGGAGGTGGTGTGACTGCCAATCCAAACTGCCAGGGATCTGTTTGTGAAGTCCAATATCAGTTGTTTGGTTGCCTGCCCATCAGTTTGTGGTGTGTGTGTGTGTGGGGGGGGGGTGTCGGCTCAGAGCTCAGTGGGTTCAGTGTCTGCTTTTGCTTCATCACCTTGTTTTGAACTGAAAGCATCATTATGAGTCGGCTGGTATTATGCTTTTGGAGGACAGAGTGTGTCTGCCATAAAGATGGTTTCTTAAGTAGTAGTGATTTACACCCACAACCCTCCTGTTCCTTTGCTCATTAGTGTCTAATCAGGCAAATCACATGGATTTGGGCTAGTCTGAACATTTTAGAAATTGCTAATCTCTTGTGATTTTTCCCTAACAAAGAATGGCCAAAAAAAAAAAAGAAAACATATCATGCATCAGTTCTCTGGGTGAAGATGTCTCCTTGATGCCAGAAATCAGAGAAGGGTGGGCAAGACTGCTTCAGACTGACAGCGTAATAGACAGCTGGTAGAGCGAGAAGCGGCTAGGATCGATAGGAAGGCAACAACATGTTAAATAAGCGCTTGTGGTTCAGGTGACGGCAATGTAGTTGTGTGGAGGATTGTTATGACCCAAGTCATCATTGTGCGTACTCTGTCCGCTCCTCCACACCTGGGGGTGGCGTTGTTCATTGTTTCTGTTGTGTTTTGATTATGTAAGCTCCAGGCGACAGCTGACCATTGGTTGGAGACTGAATGGTACTCGCTATAAATTGGTACCTGTCAGCACTGGCTGGGCACTGCCTACTTCCTGTTTCCAACAAGGCTGGGCTGTGTGTATAATTGCATAGTGTTGTGTGACCGAGAGTTCTGTGTCTAGAACAGCTTGATCTTTTTATGCACCTGGTAGATGCAGGGGTGGGAAGTCTTTTTCTTTTAATACATTTTCTCTTGTTTAGGTTACGTTAGTTGTGTTCCCTTTACCTAATGTTTTGTTGGTTTTTCTGGATGTGCTCACCCTGACATTTTTTACCGCTATAGAAAAAAATAAACTATTGTGTTTGGGCCTGCAGACCTTGCTGTAGTACTGATCCTTCCTTGGAAAGAGGGAGCATAACAGGGACATTTTCCTGACTCACTGTGGGCAACAGATGACAATTTTTCAAACTTCACAGCCTGCATGAGTATTGTTGCTGATCATGTCCATCCCTTTATAACCTCAGCACAGTACACACATCTTCTGATGGATGCTTCTGGCAGAATAACACACCTAGTCATAAACTGGATTCTTGAACATAATGAGTTCACTGTATTCAAATTGCCTCCACCATCACCAGATCTCAATCTAACAGAGCACGTTTGGAGAATTTTGGAACATTTGCATCATCGACAAATCTGCAGAAAATGTGTGATGGTATAATGTTGAAGAGTGTTTCTGGCATATTGTTGAATCTGTGCCTCAAAGAATTAAAGTGGTGTACCTAATGAGGTTTGCAGTGAGCTTATGGAAGCTCATGAAGTAATAGTAATTGATAGTATGAAATAGGTAGTTTAACCACTGCTTTAGTCTACTCAGACATGTTATATATAATTTAAAGTTAACTTCATGTATTTGATTCCAAACAATAAAAAGTAGTACAGTATGTACTACTGCAGGGGGGGGAGAAAAACAGCAGCCTGGACAAAGGAAGACGAGAGTGAACACTCAGTACAGCTACTACAAAACACGCGAACAACACCACAAAGAACACCAGGCTCCGTGTAAGCTGTCCGCCTTCTCACCACCTAACAGTAACAGTGTTACTGCTGCTTGGTTCTTTAATTAGCATTATTTTCTCCGAGACTGACAGGCACCTTTGAATGTGTCTCTGTGAGAGAGACACAGAGTGTGAATGTGCGACAAACAGGACCAAACACACTGACTGTTCCCGTGGGCAGGAGTTATGAATGCTGGCTGTTCTGATTCACTCTCTCCTGCTCAGTCTGTGAATAGTATGGATGAGCTGCTATCTGTTGCATGACGCTCCTGGCTCAACATGTTCGAACCAAATTTGTCTGCTGCTTCCTGTGAGACGAAGGGAGAATCCTGAGGAAATTCCATCCTCCATTGGATGCCTGAAGCATCACGGAGGAGGAAGCACTGCCATGTATGTACGCTCTCTGTGACACCGACTCCATATCCATGAGTGCAGTCTGCTGTGTGTGTCGTAATCTCATAGTATGTGTAGTACGATCCCAAAATAGAAACGCTAGTTTGTTTTTTCTTCAATGGGAGTAAAAAAAAAAAAACTAAAAACAGATGACTTTCTGAATTTCATCAAAAGAGTGGCCTTTGTGTAGTAATCAGCACATGTCATCATGTGAATCATTCATCCAGGACCAGTAGAAGAGGGGCAGTCACTTCCTACCACAGATTTATGCTTAATGTAGTCATTACAACCAAAAATTTACTTCTAGGTGCTCAGTGGCACAGATACACAGAGAAAATGCCAGTGTGTCAGCCATAATGACATTTTTCAAAAGCAGCAGATTTGGCTACCTCTGATTCTGGGTCATCCCAGCACCATTGTTTAGTTTAGTATCCACGTTTTGCCACGATGTAACACATATTCATCACAGCCTACTATTATTACTATTCTCTGACACTAGGAATAAGTTCAAATATGAGAACATGACCCGTTTGTCTGTTTGTTGGCAGTTACTAAATCCTCGTCTTATGCTATGTTCCATTTACATGCTTATTAGAAAGCCACATCCTTCACTCAGACTAACTCAGATAACATGCTGTAAAAATGCAAGACAAAAACTGAGGATTCGTGACTGTCAATCCAAACTGTCTCGAGTGTGTAACATGAGCCCAGACTGCCAAGTTGGACGGTTTCTCGGGGGGGGGGGGGGGGGGGGGGGGGTAAGTGTTGTTTTCACTGTGTGTGAAGACTGAATGGGGGATGTGGAGGGGGGCTGCTGTGGAGATGGCACGCTTTGTGTTTTTATAGTTTTGGCGATTTTTTGCTTTAGTTTTTTTTGGCTGTGAATGCAAACTGGTGAGGGTCCAGGCTGGCTTGAGATGGAGTCTTTGATGTACTTGAGAACCAGCCTGTCGACACATTTCACCAGAATGGAGTGTGCGCCGCGGGCTAGCAGCCCTTTAGACTCTGCAGGCTTTCAGAGACGATTGTTGGCTTATTTGAAGCAAGTGGCAACACATTTAAGTGACAGCGATGTGTTGAAAATTTATGTAACACCAACAGCCAGCCAGGTTCAGGTAATATCTCAAATTTTCACAAGATATTTGAACACTTACAAGGGTTTTTTCTTTTTTAACACGTTCAGTTACATAACACTAAGCTGTCTTTTTCTTCTACAGCTGTTTGCTGCTAGCTGCCCAGTGCTTTACTTGCATAGGTTTGCATTTATTGACGACAGAATTATACACAACTGCACCTACTGTACGATCTTATCCGTTCAGTAAAGGCTACTAAAAACATCACAAGAGGGGGAATGGCATTGAAAGGAGGACAAATTGAAATCAATGGGAAAATCCAGCAACAGCAAACATGATGGTTAAAGTAAATTCCAAGGGGGAGAAAAGGATTTCAAAACCTTATTTTAATTTGAGTTATCTTAGATAATCACAATCACTGCTTAGATAAGTGCTTGGTGGTGTTATGAAGATGGCTATCTGCTGACAAGACTTACTTATAGAAGGATTTGGATACTATTCTGACCTTTTAATCAATCTCCATTAGCAGCTCTTTACAGTACAGAAAATCAGCTTTGGCTCTTGGTCACGTGAACATCTAAATGTGGTTTTCTTTTGAATTATGGTCAATATATAAAATATGAGGAGTTTGGGATGTGACAGAGTGCAATCCAACTCAATAACTCCAACTCACTGTGATACTGCCCCAAAAAATGATAATTTTGCATTCCGTCCTCTGCTGTTATACTACATTAGCTTGATAGCTAAGTCAGGTTTTAGACACTTAGAATTTATACTACCTTTTTCCTGCCGCCCGACTGTATTATAACAGTTTTTATTAACTGTCTGATGAAAGATTTGAATTACATAACATAACAGACGTCTGATTAAAACTACCGTGTAAAGCAGCAGTCTAGTTAGTACCCCTGTCATGTTAAACAATGGTTTTGTCACTCCTTCTTATTTTCTTATTCATCTCACAAGCCCTCACATTTCTCTTAAAAGGATAAAAGACTAAAATACCAAACTCTGTGTGAACCATCATCTCCAACCAACTACAGTTGTTCAGATGATGCATCACTGATCCCTACATATACACACACTATACCCATCTATGTATCCCTCCTCTTCCTCTTATCTAACCCTATCCCAGCTGCCATAGGGTGGAAGGCAGGGTACACCATGGACATGTAATCAATTTCTTGCAGGGCTAACACCGAGAGACAACAAGCATTCGCACTCACATTCACTGCTATGGCCAATGTAGAAGTACCAGTTAACCTACCCCCTCAAGCTGCATGTCTTTGGACAGTGGGAGGAAGCCTGATAGTCTCAACAAAGTCCAAAGAGTAAAAGTGGAATTTATGACAGACATCATGTGTCTGAAAACTGTTCATAACAAGGCGCTCCTTGAGGTGGTGCCATATTCGTTTCCTTTCAATAGCTGGGACCACATCCTTATTATCCTCATCTAGATTTGACAGTCGTAGATAGAGAATCATGTACTATTATCTACATAACAAAATAGTCACAATACATTTTAACTGGAATACATTCCCCCTGCAACTGAATGAGCATTGCCTTACAGTATAAGGTGCACTGTGATGGCTCATAATGTGAATTTAAAAGCAATGATATATAAATATGATGTATACATATAATTATTTTGAATCGATCTGAATCAAACTAGGTGTGAAGGACACGCCCTTTTACCTGAGGGCATCTTGCCTAATATGGGTATTATGGCATTATTAATATGTACTTCAGAAATGGCTATTCCTAAATGATTCTGCATACCCACCAACATAAAGACGATTTAGTCATTTTTGTTCCTCCCATCCACTGAAAACATGTTTTTAATCTGTAAAAAGAACGACAAGGCGTGAGCTTAAATGCAAAAATGGCACTCGAGGACAGGGGCTCCATCACCCAGCAGGGTATGTTCTGTCTGGAGTTTGTCTGGGCAGACAGCACTTATGAGTTCTTTTTCATAACTGTGCCTGTTCTGTCTGTGGAAGGAGAAAAAAAGAGGACTCGGTGTACCAAGTCGTGACTGCTCAAATCTGCCTTAAAGAACTCCGGAAACAAGTCTCAAGATGGAAAAGGGAGGCTGCAACATCCGCGTGATCATCGCCCGAGCGCCAATAGCTCTTCACCGAGAGCGCTGAGGACACCGGCATCCCCTGCCGCGCGTGAGGAAATGGGCGGGTCCGGGGAAAGCTCAGTCACACCGCGTGGGCGGATGGAGCGGCTAGTGGGAAAGGAGGGGGGAGCCGCCGCTCTGGTATTTAACGGAGAGCCGAGGAGAGCTCAGACAGCACGGAAAGCGAGCGGAGCAAGCGAGCGGAGCGATTTCAGCACCAGCCCCGAGGACAGCGACACACGTAGCACCACAGCTAAGTTTCCCATCATGGTTCTCATCTGGACCCAGTTCGGTATGAAGCACAAAAATGGCAATGTCAAGTGCAAAGTGCGAGTTATGCACAGGGGGGACAGCTCCGGCTCCTCGTCTTCAGCGGTAAGTTTCGCATTTTTCGCGGGGAAGTTTCTGGGGCTGTTTGTCTTTAGCATGTATGAAGTGTGTAAAGCTGCACGGTGCTGACAGTTCGTATGAACGACACCGTATAATTAAACAGTGTGTATAGAACTGGCACATTACTGTTGTACCGGATTCATTCATATGTAAGAATTGCCGGCTCGCTTTCAGCCAATCGCTGCAGAGTATCTCAGTCTCTTATATGACTTTCCCCCATCACGTTGTGCTGTGCATGAGCCTATGAAATTCATGGATATGTGACCGCACATGCAGCAGCACGGAGATAAGGGTGTTTTCCCACTGAGACTCTGTTAGAGGTGGGGGGATTTTCTGCATATTAATAGATATTCTGCAGCAGTTTTTTGGAAGATATCTTGAGCATCAGCTACTCTGTTTAACATTCTAGGTGATAGAGGTTTGAATTTGCATGCTTATTCGCCACTGCTTGGCAACACTTGGGATACAAGGTTGGCGCAAGCTGATGTTTAAAAGGTGAAGAAAGGTTTTTAATGTGACATTTTTGTGTGTTTTCGCAGGAAAGCACCAGGTCAGAGCAGGACGTGCCCTGTCTGCCCATCAAACCCGCAGGCAAAGACTTCTACAAAGTCCTGGGCGTCTCCCCTGAATCCAATGAAGATGAAATCAAGAAAGCCTACAGGAAAATGGCCCTCAAGTTCCACCCAGACAAGAACAGCGATGCTGACGCGGAGGACAGGTTCAAAGAGATCGCAGAGGCCTATGAGATCCTGACTGACCCCAAAAAGAGAAGCATATACGACCAGTTTGGAGAGGAAGGTGAGGAAGGGCGAGGATCTGAAATTGTGATTGCTAGCATTTTAAATAGCTTCACTAGTAACTGCCATCTGAGTGATTAGTGTAGCGTGGGCGATTAGATTAACTATTCATGTCATCATCAAATGCTAAATATTGATGTGTGATGACTCCCACTCCTATAAAACAAGCTCAACATGTGAAATGTGACAGCTGTGAGGCTGATTAGCTATTGAGGGAGAAACAGAAGAGTTTTCTTGGTCTCTACAACATTTTAGAAAAGGTGGCATGAAGAGAACTTAGGGAACATTAAATTAGGAGACGTTCTGCAGCAATTTGACTTGAACCTGTTTTCTTTCCCCTTTTCAGGCCTTAAAAACGGAGGCAACATTTTCCGCAGCAATTTCCACGGCGACCCCCACTCCACCTTCTCCTCCTTCTTCAATGGCTCTGACCACTTCGACATCTTCTTTGGCAACGAAGAGGGCGACGACGACCTCTTCAACCCCTTCAGACGGTTCACCTTCAGCCACGTGAGCGGGTCTGCAGGCCCCGACGGTGGCCTGCGGAAAGGCCCGAGGCGCTTGCAGGGCGAAGTGGTGGTGCACGACCTGCTGGTGACCCTGGAGGAGGTGATGCAGGGCTGCACCAAGCATGTGAAGATTACCCGCAGCCGCCTCAACCCAGACGGCCGCACCTTGCGAACAGAAGAGAAGGTGTTGAATGTGGTGGTAAAGAAAGGCTGGAAATCGGGAACCAAGATCACCTTCCCCAGGGAGGGGGACGAGACCCCCAACAGCGCCCCCGCAGACATCACCTTCATTCTCAGGGACCAGGAGCATCCTCAGTACAAGAGAGAGGGCTCCAACCTCGTCTACACGGCCAAGATCACCCTTAAAGAGGTGAGTTTGGTGCATCACCATCAGATACATTATGAAACATATGAGTGGCCTATACTCAGATACAACCACTTACACCTACTCAGATAAAGGCTAAGATCTATGCACCACTTCTTGTCCTTTATATAACCATTGAGTAACGTTCTTTCTTAAATGCCAGAGAAAATCGATTCCTGAAAAAAACAGCAGTAATACATAAGATTGAAGGTCCAATCTCTGCCAAATGCAGGGAGGGAGGACAATATCTTTGATTGCAGTCTGAGGAACAGAACAGAGTGTTCTGTTATGGGCATCTGAACCCCTCAGCTTACAGCGGGCTGACAGACCCCCACAAACACAGAAACAGCAGTAAGCCTGCCAACGCCTCCGTTTACCTCATCAGCCCCTGCAGAGAGAGCGAGCAAGCAGGAGCTAAATTTAGCTCCCAATACTGACTGCCCCCACGAATTGCACTTCACCCTCCCTCACAACTACTATGCTGGCTGCAGACTTCTCTGCTTGTATAAGGCAGGCGCCTTTTTTTTTTTTTTTGGCTCACTCTGTCTCTGGCTCTCGCTTCCACCAGCCCACACACAGATTAGCAGGGTAGCAGTCACAGAGAATGACATTTCAAAGAGCTCCTCCATCTTCCTATGGCTCACTTCAGTCACTAAAACACTTAACGCCCACACTGAGCCAGTAAATGGAGCAGCGATTATAACATCTGTAACACCGGTCTGTTGCATAACGCAGAAAATAACACAGAGAATTGTTTCAGAAGGACAGACACCCCACATTTATCTCTTATGCAACTTGACACTTTTAGAGAAACTGGATTCCACTCGTAATTAGGCCACTCAAAAAAAAAATTGTGAAACAGGTTAAGAGCTTCATGGGTCTGCAGGGCTAACTGTCTCTTTCTTCTCTTGTCTTCAGGCTCTCTGCGGCTGCACAGTAAACGTTCCAACGCTTGACAACCGGATGATGCCTCTGCCTTGCAGCGATGTCATCAAACCCGGTGCCGTCCGCCGGCTGAGGGGCGAAGGCCTTCCCCTGCTCAAAAGCCCATCCCAGCGAGGCGACTTGGTGGTTGAGTTCCAGGTGGCCTTCCCAGACAGAATCCCACCACAGTCCCGAGAGATCATCAAGCACAGCCTGGCACAGTGCTAGCCGGGTGACTCTTACCAGTTCTTACCAGTTCACAAACACAGCCTTGCCCGAGGTGCTATCACAACCAAATCACAACCTCTTATTGTGTTTGGAAGCGGCAAGCGGCGCATAAGCAAGTTGTAGATCACGTGCAACTTTTTGCGAGGAGATGACTTTCTGCGGGCGCTCGGCACGATGCACACCAACTTAGCAGTGCTGTGCGAGCAGTGAGTTGACAGCTGATTAATGGGGGTCTTTGGTATCTGAGGGCATCCATTGACTCGATAGCCTTTCTCTTGAATGAGTTATCTGTACTGTTATACTTGCAAACCTTTCGCAGGATATCAGTGTGCTATTCAAGTCTGTATAGACTTCCTTAAACCTCAATGGTAGAAACATGTAAGGGAAATAACACAACTTTAGTATTCTTATTATTATTACTTCTACTACTGTCATCATTATAGTTATATGGTGTTCATATGACTGATCTTTTGCATTGATTTATTACAATAGCAAACATACTTGTCTACAAAGATCTACTTTGTGTACAAAATGCTGAAACACTGTCTCTAAAAGAGATTCATCTGTCAAATGTTCTATTGAATGATTTGAAATGTCTGTATATAATCTGCGATGAGCCACCTGCTGATGTATTATTATTATTGTTATTATTACTTGATATAGAGATGTTTGGAAGCATGAAAAATAAAGAAAAAGAACAATTTGACTTCTGTTTCCGCCTCACTATTGGATAAAAGTTTATTATTTTCAAATCCTAAACTTACATAAGTGAACTCTCAGACATTTGCAGTCCACTAAATCACACTTCAGACCCGATTTGAAGTTGCTCAGCGATATAGCAGTCATCTTCTGCCATCTAGCGGCCAGTCCTAACATCATCCTGCACACAATAAGGCACACCTGTTGGTCTGTAATTTATGTGGCGGCCAACTGAGCGCTGCACAGTCCTGTCAAATAAAGCCAGTGCTCTGATAGCAGTGAGAGCGCATGCCTACAGTGATGGAGACAAGAATGATTAAGGACAACACTCATATTTGGAGGCTGCATACATTTGAGATGCAGGATGGCATCAGATAGAAAATACTGGCAAACAAAAAAAAGACAGTCCACATTGATTTAAGAGATCGAGCCACCTGTGTAAAGACAGACGGCCTGTAATCTGAAGTTTTCCGAAATTCAGCCTCCATGTGTTTAGGAATGAAATGTCGCAAGTAAGTGAAACCACAGCATCCAGTCTGACTGAAGGGAACCCTGTGACGAGTCTGACCTTAGTCGTTCTCTTGCTCGTTCCCTGCGTGGTCGTTCTGCTTCTGCTGAACTGCCTCTTGCTGGGTTACAAGTTACTGATCCTGTCAAAGAAGAAAATCAGTCTGTGGCCAGAACGCATGGAGGAGATGCTTTTGCGGTCTCCTCAGAGAGTCAGACTGTCCGATGTGGCGTTTCCTTTGCGCCAAGACGGGCGGAGAGCGTATTTATCGCTATCAGAGCCCGTGCTCCCTCATCCCGTTACTTCTTCCAGAGCTTCTTCCAGGGAAAGGATCGGTCTGGATCACAGGATCCGGCTTCTGAGGCCAGATGGCGCTACAGGTTCAGGGTCTCAGAGAGCGCCGAGCACCATCCGGGCAACCTCTCCAGAAGCTTGTTTTACCCCGAGACTAAACCTGGCCTCCAGCTCACGGACCTACAGCCTCAGCAAAACAGGCTGGCGCAGGAGTGCACAAGTTTTACCGCACGATTCAGGGACTGAAACCAGAGTGAACCTTGTTCCTCCAAACACTCCTATGGTGAGTAATTGGGTTTTTCCCCAATTTTTTTTTTTTTTTTTTTTTTTTTTTGACAAAGTATTAAACGTTGAGTCGCAAATACTTCAAACTGCGCAACTGGCTTAATTAACCCAATTTAGGGCCCGTTAACCCCCTTGTTACCGCTCATTGTGTGCACAGGTTTCCTGTGTGTGGTAGCTGAATTAAGTACAAATGCAAAGAGAAGTTTAAGGCCTCACTAGAAGCAGCAAAACCCTCCCATTAGTAACTGCTTTTGTGTTGCATGCTCTGATGTTACCAAATAAACTATCTGTAAAATAAAAATATACCAAAGAAAGTTGTTACACAAGGAATCTCTGAAGGTTGTGTGGAGTCCAAAGCCCTGGGCAGCACTGGTTTGGTGGTAATCTATCTGCTATATAGCTTGCCTGCACGTTAAAGATCTTTTGGGGTTATTTTAGATGTTGCAAAATATATTTGCAAGTATTTTGGCATATAGAAGAAATAAGTCTAATTTTATCTTGAATGAAGTGTGATGTGATGCAGTTTATCACTGGAAGATGTTAATCCTTGAAGTGTGTGTGTGTGTGTGCAGTAGATCGTGTTCTTATGAGCAGCTTTTTGTATCCCTTTGTTTTCTGCAGGAGACCGAATTTGTGGGTCTGATTCGGAGGAGCAGTACTTATGAAATGCTGCCAGGTGGGGACCCAGGTGTTGCAGGGTGCAGGGTTGACAAGATAGACATGGAGTGCGAGTACACCAACCTGCATTCAGAGGCGTCCTGTCTGAACGCGTCTGCAGCGGGTCCTGGACTGGATAGTGATTTTGGAGCAAGTGCAGGTACTTCCCCTCACAATGATCACCACTACAACAACTTCACTGTATACAAATGTCTTCAATAACTGATGTTGATCCATACATGAAATGGGGCTTGCATTTATTTTGAAAACACATTTTATTCCTGACTGAAAGTACTCTTAAATTAAATCCACCAGTTTCTAGACAAATAAGAAAATGTTGGCATATTAAATTTTGATTGTAGCCCAGAAATGGTCAGGAAACTGACCCATGATTTTTATGCGTACACTCACTGGCAAATTTGTCAGGTACATCTGTCAGCTGCTCAGAAATACAAAGACTAGCCAATTACATAGCAGCAACTCTTGGCAAGCATGGCCAAGACAGCCTGCTGAAGTTCAAACTGAGCATTTGCTTGGGGAAGAAAGGTGATTTAATTGGCTTTGAACATTGTGTGGTTGTTAGTGCCAGGATGTTTTAGAAGTTGTTGATCTTCTGTTATTTTTCTATTTTTTATTTTTTTTCCCCACACAAACATCTTGAGTGTTTACAGAGGATGATCTGAAAAAGAGAAAACATCCAGTCAAGGGCAGCTCTCTGAGTGAAACTGGCTTATTAATGCTGGAGGTCAGAGAATGGGTAGAGTGCAGTAAGTCAAATAACCGCTTGATACAAATAAGAAATGCAGAAGAGCATCTCTAATGCATAACATATCAAACCTTTAAGCAGATGGCCTACAGCAGCAGAAGACCACACTGGGTGCCACTCTTTAGGAGTGGCAACTAAGGAAAACTGAGGCCACAGTTCTCAGAGATTCTCCAAAATCGGACAAAGGAAGAGCGGAAAAATGTTGCCTGGTCGATTTCTGCTGTGACATTCAGATGGTAGCGTAAGAATGTGCTGCATAAACCATGATTTGTATCAGCATTGCAGGCTGGTGGTACAATGGTGTGAGGGATACTGGCAAACTTTTAAATGCCACAGACTGAGTGTTGTTGCTGACCGTGTCCATCCCTTTATGAACAAAGTGTGCCCATCTTCTACTGACTATTTCCAGCAGGATAACGTGCCATATCACAAAGCTCAAATCATCTGAAACTGGTTTTGTGAGCATGGCGATGAATTCACTGTAATCACCTGAAATCTACATGCACTTAATCCAAATCAGTAGCACCTTAGGCATGAAATCTGCAGCAACCGTATGACACTACTATGCCAATAATGATCAAAATCTCTGAGGAATCTTTCCAGCACTCTGTTGAATCTATGCCGTGAAGAATTAAGGCAGTCCTATCCAGAACTAGTTAGATATACCTAATGAAGTGTCTAAGTGTGAATAATTGCTTTAATAATTGCAGAAATCTGTAGACTAGTGATCACGGACAGTAATATCTACACTAAATTCTTGGAAAGATTAGAAAGTTTTCTTCTTGTTGACCTTTCACTACGAAGAATGTCCACATAGAATTTGACCGCAGACGAAGAAAAGATATCGGAGTGTAATTCATGCACATAAAAATCCAAAGTTTGTGTGATATGAATCCTCCAGTTTGCAATCACTGAAAACAGACTGTGCAGCAAAGTACAACCTTTGATCCAATAAACCTCTAAAGTGGAAATGCAATTCCTTTCAGGGGTCTCCCTGCGGATTCTGTCTGCAGACAGTGACGGCCTGTCCAACGGAGTGCTGGCTTCAGCTCTGGAGTGGGATTATTATGACCCCTGCTATGTCAAACAGAATAATATACCCAAACATAAACATCGCAGACCTGCAATCCACATGAAACAGTACTGGGTGTAAATTTGTACTTTTAATGTTTATTAATGTGTATCATGTATTTATTCCATTAAGTTTGTTGTTTTTTTTAGAATTTCTTTGTCTCATTAACACTATTTAACACTTTATACAAACTGACATAGTTTTTGTTGTTGTAAAACTCACTCTTCCACAGAACCTGTTCAGACTATGTTCTTCTTCACTTTGACTTCAGTTACTATCAAATGTTGTCAGTGCACTGATAACACGCTTCACTGATGTTAGTTAATTCATCTCAGTTTCACATGCACTGGCCCAGTGGGCTGGTTCTAAGTATCACAAACATTTTCATAACAATCAGTTTCACAGTTGATTTGAAATTCTTTGATTCACTTTGATCTGTAGTAAAATATAATAAAGTACCTATTGATGAAATTGTTAATCTTTATAATAAAAAAAACAACTTCATGTTTACATACTTTGTTTCGGCATGTTCCAGTTGCCTCTCCTGACCAGCAGAGGGCGCGCTTGGTGATATGGTTTGTGATGGGATTGTGCTTATTTTTAAAAATGTCTAAATAAAAAGGCAGCAGAGTCTTTGCAGTAGATTAATAACACAGAATAAAAGGACACTGGCTTGAATGGTATTCATAAACAGTGCTGCAATGTGGTTCAAGTAAACTTGCAGTTTTCAGAATACAGGCTGTATGTATTAATGCATCTTGCTCAGTCACAGAAAATTTAAACAGTTCCTTTCTGTTTAAGGTCTTCAAGCCTTGATCTTAAAAGAAGCTTCAACTACAGCACATGCGATGAACCTTTAGAAAACTTTACAATGAGCTCTAGATGTTTATCCTCTAATACAACTGATCTAGGCTGAGATATGGTTACAACGACAAGACGATCATCCTCATCAACCATTTACTTCCAGTTTCTAGGAAGTTTGTCTTAAACAGTGTTTGGAAACTTTAAAGAACTGAGCTCAAATAATGAGTCTGACCTGATAAAAAGCTGAATTATGCATTTCCTGGCACTGAAACAAAGTTTGAGTGTATGATCATATGAATACAAATGAGAACTATTTGCATTGCTGGTCTTTTGAAATTTGAGGGATATACAACTGCAGCAGTTCTTTTTCTGCTACAGTTTTAAATAAATGCTTTAGCTCAATGCTTACATGTAAATGATTAAAGAATAGGCAACTGGGAAAATACAAAAGCTCCACATAACAGCAGTACTGTAAAAACAAAAAAGGAAACTGAGTCAGAGTTAGGTGGAATACTTTATTCTCTGTTCAGAGAAATCTATACATTTAAAGATCAAGTGCCCTTTGAGTTTGTTTTTTTTAAGTTCATAGAAAGTATAACTGACACTGAACTATGCAAACATGAAAACAACCAGACCAAAAAGCACCACTTTACTCAAAGCTGGAGAGGAAATTCAACACAATTTGTTTGAGCTTGGCATCGGATGCCTCAGAGATTTTGCCATCAGCCCTGCAATGAAGAACAGATTGAGATGTATTGTAACCAATGCATTAAAAATAAAGAATCTGCTACTGCTTTAGAAATGTTAAACTCACTTAATATTTGCCAGCAGGTCCTGGTGCTGGCTCAGTATGTGCTGCAGGAACGCCTTCTCAAACTTGGTGATCTTGCTTGGCTCCATTTTGTCCAAGTGTCCCCTCACACCAGCATAAATGACTGCTACCTGTTCTTCAATAGCCATTGGAGCTGAAAGATGGAAGTTCATGGGCACAGTAAGTAAGACAACTGCAGAATGGATAAATTCTATTTTTTTTTAATATGGATGCATCATTTTCTATACAAACAGCAAATACTCACAGTACTGTCCCTGCTTAAGCAGCTCAGTCAGACGGACACCACGGTTCAGCAGCTGCTGAGTGGCAGCATCCAGATCAGAACCAAACTGAGCAAAGGCAGCCACCTCACGGTACTGGGCAAGCTCCAGCTTCATGGTACCAGCCACCTGATGATGGACAGGAAAAATGAAGTTAATGTGAAAGACTCCCAGCACAAAAATCAGTTGAGAGACTAGAACTAGGCAAGACTGAAAGACCAACCTGTTTCATGGCCCTGGTCTGGGCAGCAGATCCGACACGTGACACAGAAAGACCGACATTGATAGCTGGACGAATACCCTTGTAAAACAGCTCAGTCTCCAAGAAGATCTGCGGGAGAAAACATATTTAATGGTGGCTGAGGATCCAAATTAAAATGAGGGAAGGCAACTCACTGACCTGTCCATCTGTGATGGAGATGACATTAGTTGGAATGTAGGCTGACACATCACCAGCCTGTGTCTCAATAACTGGAAGGGCTGTGAGGGAGCCACCGCCGAAGTTGTCGTTCATCTTAGCAGCTCTCTCCAGCAGACGGGAATGCAGGTAGAAAACGTCTCCTGGGTAAGCCTCACGCCCGGGGGGACGACGGAGCAGCAGGGACATCTGACGGTAAGCGACAGCCTGCAGGAAAGCAAGAACCAGACACAGACTTTAAACAGAGTTTTTTACGCTTGTGTTAAAAAACGCTCTGTAGCATGAGACCAAATAAACTCACCTGCTTGGAGAGATCGTCATAGATGATCAGGGCGTGCTTTCCATTGTCTCTGAAGTACTCTCCCATGGAGCAGCCAGAGTAGGGAGCCAAGTACTGCAGTGGAGCAGCATCAGAAGCTGTAGCTGACACCACTATGGTGTACTTCATGGCATCGGCATCAGTGAGCCTCTTCACCAGCTGAGCCACTGTGGACCTCTTCTGGCCAATAGCAACATAAATGCAATAGAGCTTCTTCTTCTCATCAGTCCCATCGTTGAAGCGCTTCTGGTTGATGATTGTGTCAATGGCAATGGCAGTTTTTCTGCAAGACAAAGGAGGATACACAAACCACCAGTTCACATTTTTGTGCTTAGAACAGTTTTAGAAGATCTAACAGTCTAAAAAAAGTGTATTATATTATAAAGAGTGTATTTCTAATCCATTATTCATAAACACAATAGAAATCCTAGCTTCCAGCATACAAAAATGACACCTTGTTCACAGTGATGTAAGCTCATGTAGATATATGGAATTATTTTGCACATTTGGCTTCCCATCTGACAAAAAAAACAATCAGATGCTTCATGAGACATCATATCTGCAACGAAACATGAAACAAAGCTGGCAGAACTTAGCCTAATATGAACTAATGAGTTTAAAATGTCATTTATGAAGTAACAAAAAAAACTTGTCTGTGAAAAAAATAATGGTCAAGTGCTAAAAAACACAACAACAACTTATTATAATAATAGGGTATCTGTGACCCCTTCTTTGGAAGCGTCACTTCCACTACTGTAGAAGCACTTAAAAGGGACTGGAAATCCCATCAAATACTCTGTCGTATTCAGCTATTCACTTTGAGCCTCTTACCCAGTCTGTCTGTCTCCAATGATGAGCTCACGCTGTCCACGACCTATGGGGACCAAACTGTCCACAGCTTTGATGCCGGTCTGCATGGGCTCCCTCACAGAGATACGGGGGATGATACCAGGAGCTTTCAGTCCCACACGCCTGCGAACCTTGGAGCCCAGAGGGCCCTGTGGAGAAAATGATGTATAAAACCATCAAGTGTACCATCAATCAACTCCACAAAGCCAAAGGCCAAGCAAAATTGGGTGAACAAAAATCTCTTTACACATATTGAACTTTAGTTGAAAGTTAATGAACCAACTCCTCAGTTTACTAATAGATTATTAAACAGCAGTTTCAATCATTTATCAAACATACCTAACACTCTACATTTAACCATGTGATCATAAACTATAATATTTGAAGTTTCAAGTGCTGTTCGGCTAGAATAAGCAATGACGCAATTAATTTAGAATCTGGAAAACAAGACTCTCTTGGTTTTCTGACAGGTACCTTTCCATCGATGGCATTTCCAAGAGCGTCCACAACGCGACCCAGGAGCTCCTCGCCTACAGGCACATCAACGATAGCGCCTGTTCTTTTGACGATGTCGCCCTCTTTGATCAGCTTGTCATTACCAAACACTACGACACCAACGTTGTCAGGCTCCAAGTTCAGAGACATACCCTGGGTAGGAGAACAAATAACCATTATTACCTTTGTTTGCATGAATTTACCATGCAAAGTACTTGAACAACCACTGTGTTTAATAATCCATTTTAAAGGACAGTATGTGGGTAAAGACTAATCAAAACCACATCTTTAACTCAATTTTCTGCCAACAGATCCACTTATTATCAGAGGTTATCATTTCAAGGAACAACACATTAACCTGGGATTTAAACTTGAGGCAGTATGCTTACCCAGTGGCTTACAGATATTCTTTGCTGCTAAAGTAAAAATCTATCATTCTCCAAACACCTTTGACTTAAAATGATCTAGAAACTGTTTAAATATTTTTATTCACTCGTGGTATTTAAACAAGGTCATTATGTAAGACTTAGATAGTCACCTTAAGACCAGAGGAGAACTCCACCATCTCCTCAGCCTGCACGTTCCTAAGACCGTACACTCTGGCAATACCATCACCAATAGACAGTACGCGACCAGTCTCCTCCAAATCAGCACTGGTATCAGCTCCCATGATTTTCTCCTCCAGAATTGATGAGACCTCAGCAGTGCCTGTAATGTATAATGAGTGTTTACATTTCAGGGCTAATAAAGTTCTATGAAACTAATTAAGACAGATATTGTGAGATCTTTACATAGTGGTTCTTCCTCAAACATTGCTGGGGAGAAATGTTCCAAAATAATTCATTTCTTAGATTCTAGGCTGAAGCAGACTTCCCAAAACACTGACCTGTTTTTTTCTGCAGCCATGGGCTAGAGGTGTGTAGATTCTTGGCTCCTACACAAGCCGCAGCAACATTCTTTGATACCTTTATCACATCAAGAAAGAGCGAAAGAATTAGTTTTAGCCAGGCTGGAAATACAGCAGTTTTCAATCATTAATTATTTAAAAACAGTCTAACCAAATATAAACTGGCAGCTTATTAGGCAAACTAAAATTAAAGAGGTCATGATGTCAATCATGGAATAAATCGTTCCAAATGAACATTATAAAAAATAATAATGAAACCCCCGTCTTTCATTATTAATTACATTGTATGATAATTTTTGAGATTTGTTGTGCTGTTAATTTTGAAATGTCTAATGTTTTGTCTATAAAAAAGTAGATGATAAACTTAATAAAATCCCCAGCTGCTAGGGAACCTTTCTACCAACCGTCAACTCAACACCAATTATTGTGAAAATACAGAAAACACAGCAAAAAAAAAAAACAAGTGACCAAAGTAAAGATTACAGACTGGACTTGTTTTAGGTGTCACTGCCACTGGATTTAAATCACCTATAGCCCCCTGAGTCACAGAGGTGACAAGCAGAAATAAAATTTAAAAAGCTACATACAGAATACACATGAACTACTGCACCATGCATTACCGTGTCATTTAATCACAGCAGCTATATTAAAATTTTATAAAAGTTTGGGCTGGTTCTAAGTATGACAAACTGTATATAAAAGGTTTCAGGTCATAGAGTCATAGGACAATCTCAACCGATGACTGGTACAGATCGAGTCTATAATATCCATCCAGAACAGTGAAATGTCTACCATAATGTTGCTTTATGTACTGAAAGAACTGTACAAAGCTTGCTTGATAAATACATTATGACTAAAGCTGTCATACCGAAGGGGCCAAACCTGACCTTCAACACCAAGTTACAGCTTTGTCATTTCCACTGACACTCGCCTAGCAGTGCAACACGTGGACCAGCGTTTGCTTTTTTTTTTTCATTTATCGACTCCTCAAGTTGGGTTTTGCTGTCTGTCAACTACAAACATGTTAGCAACAGTGACTGGCACTGTGAAGGGCCCAGTGCCCTCCGATGCAAAGACGTGCGCGCGCACAACAGCCGCCATGGTTTTGTGCGAATAAATTCTTGTTTTTCCTTAAAGAAGTGAACAAAAACGTCACATATAGAAGTAGAGGTGCTTACCAATCCAGCCCTGCGGGGCAGGTTGCGGGCGAGAGCCGCTGCGACGCGAACTGACAGCATGTTGGTGTCCTACGAGGTCTGTCCTGCTCCTGGAGAGGAGAGAGAAGGATGGCGGACACGGCAGCAAATTGTAGAGAGGTCACCGCAACCCGGAAGTACTTCAAAATAAACCACTCTCCAGACTTTTTGTAGTTTTTATTTTTTTTTACTTTATTTTGTTGTATTTCTTCGGGTTCCCTTTAAAAAGTGTGTCGGTAGCTGCATAGATCACAGTAAAATAAAATCATTTGGATACTGACTGTACTTCAGTTTAATTTTTATGTTTTTTAAAAGATGGCTCCTGTGGCTCCTCCACAGATCTTTTTTTTTTTTTCATACTTTAATTAAATTTATGCACATATTACAATCTCTCGTTGGGAGACAACATTAGTGCAACAACATCTCGTAAAGGTTGAATAAGAAACCAAACAAAAAACAAAACAAAAAACAAAACACAAAAAAAAAACAAAAAACAAAACAAAAACACATATATACATATACATAAATATATGAAGGCCATTTTTATGACATATAACAGTTTCCTTTCTGCGAACACTTTAACATACATGTGGCTTACTCCTCCACAGATCATTAACCTAAGGAATAATGCGGATATATGGAAAGAGAGAGAAAGAGGGCGAGGGGTGGGGGTGACAGAGATGGTGCTCGGAATAGTGTAAGATGGAGGCAGATGATCCGCTGTGGCGACCCCCTTTGGGGAAAGAAGCCGATAGAAGAAGAAGTGCTGATTTCCGAACAATAGGGGGCGCTCGTCTAAGTAGCGCATACCGGAAGTGGCGCACGTAGCTTTGTGAGCGATGGAGACATTTTAAAAAAAAACATACAGCTAACTGCTAAACAGGGCTCGCGGAGCTGCGAGTCTTCTGCGTCAAAACACATTCAAATTCTTCCAAGTTGTAAATAAGTCAAGTGCATTCAGCGGTGCACAGTTTACATATCACATATCAGAGAGGTTGCACGTTACTGAAGATGTCGAGTGTGACACTTGGAAAAGAAGAATATAAGTAACTCTGCGGTAAGTTGTAACTAGCCGAGTGCTATTTTAAAGGCTAAGTTGGTTATCGCTTTTGACTGATAGCTGCTGACATTATCCTGCTTGTTACAGCTCTGGCTGGATTCGTAGCGCTTCCATTTTTAGGCTAATGATAGGCCGCTATCTTGCAACGTGAATATTTTTTCCACGTCTGCCTGTCGCCAAGTTTGGGAATCTTAAGGTTATGACCGAGGTTAGCTTCACTGTGCAGCTAAAAGGGTGTGCTAGTTCCAGCTAGCCCTTGACACAACTAACTGAAGTAATTTATCCGGGAACAAATAAACATCCTGTAGTTTACACGGGTACTTTAATGGGTTTAAACCTTTGTTTAAAAGGGTCGTTTTCGCTGTCTGTGAAATCTAAAACTAAAGCAGATGCTTAGCACCTTCTAGTAATACCGTTAAAAACATATTCTGGCCAAATATTGTCCGACATTTAACGTGTCTGTGTGCTTTTATACTTAAAGCAGTAATTGGATTAGAAAGGAAGAAGTAGTAAACTATAATATTCCACTTTTATTTATTTTAGTATAGGGTATAGCTTTGATTTAAGAACTTTACGGTTATAGTAATAATTGTTAATTATTCAGTCTCCTAAATATTTCCAAATAAATATTGTAGTAAAGAATTTATGTGTCATGCAAGATATTTATTTTAAGTTGTGTTTTTTTTCATATAATTCTTTTGTAAAAGTAATTGTTTTGTTTAAAAGAATTAAGGTTTAAAAACAATTGTTATTGTCTTTCAAGTTTGTTTAGATTGTTTAACTAAAGTTTGTGATGCTTCGTTTCCTCCAGCAGGTGAGGTCCTGTCCAGGGACATTGGTCCATGCTTGTTGGACCTTTGGCCGCTGGGCTCAACTAGCATGAAGATGGCTGACTCAGAAAAGGCAGAAGAATTTGTAGATGCTGAGTGCCCCTCAGAGTGCCTTGATGAAGCTCAATCAGCCACAGCTTCTGTTCAAGCAGAGCAGGATGAGCATCTGAAAACAGAAACCACTACCAGTACCAGTTCGCCCCCAAGGGAAAAGGAGGCGGACAGCCCCTTGAATACAGAAGGTGAGCAGAGTCTCCTGTCCATGCCATGCTTGATGAAGGAGCTTCGCAGAGACTCACCAGAGTCTCAGCATGCCTCAACAGGAAGTGACAAACCCGTGTCTCGTCATATCTACGAGAGTGACTCCTCGAACCCCTGCATGCTCTCGCCTTCATCCAGTGGCCACCTGGCTGACTCTGATACACTCTCCTCAGGGGAAGAAGGTGCTGCTCCTCCCATAGGAGAAGAGGAAGAGGGCAGCATGGAAGCTACAGGTGATCCTGGGCAGGCAGGAGGAATGCAAGCATCTGCCACAGTTGCAGGGGGAAGGAAGTCTCGACGGTCACGTTCAGAGAGTGAGGTGCCTCCAAATACAATGGCTGCAAAGAAGAACCGCTGCCAGCCCACCATGATAGCAGCCGCAGGAGGCCAGGAAAAACAAACCAATGGCAAGTTTTCAAAAGTGAAAGGTCACCGCAGTCAGAAACACAAGGAGCGAATGCGCCTGCTGAGGCAAAAACGAGAGGCAGCAGCACGGAAGAAGTACAACCTGCTGCAGGACAGCAGTACAAGTGACAGCGAGCTCACTTGTGACTCCAGCACCAGCTCCTCCGAGGATGAGGATGATGACACCTCAGGGGGTAGCAAGACAATCAAGACAGATATTCCAGGTAATAACCGATGTTTACAACGCATGCTTAAGAGCTCAGTACTACTACCATCACTGTCCACTAGCAGCCACTTAGTATTTCATATAAATCTCTGACTCACATTGCAGACTAGTACTGGTTTACAACATAAGAAAGTATTGACTACTGATCAGTTAGACATAAGAGTCTGCCTGCATGAGTTAAAAAAAATTGTCAACCAAATCATTAAACTGATACAACAACTGTACAAATCCTTCCTAACATCAAATCAATAACAGGGCTGCTTTGTTTGTTTTGTCATTTTTTTCCTTAGTTATTTTCCCATCCATGTCTATATTCATTCAAGTTGTCTTTAGATGTATACAGTATATGTTTAGAGGACCAGCACCTAGTCATAATACAGCATTACCCCTTTCAGACATGTACCGTTTTTAGTCAGACAGACATCATCTTAGAATGCATTGGCTGGACAATCATTCTGTTCAGTTTTATCTAGAAGTCTCAACAGAGCGTCACTCTTACAGGCTGAAGCTGCTGTAGGTTCAACCTGCATTTGCATATCACTGTCAGTATGACACAAGTCTAAAATATATGCAGTTGCATTAATGAAATTGCAACTTTGCACATCTCTCTTAGCATTTGTCTTGGTAAGACATCCATGATGAAGAATTTTCACTTTTTCCAAACCAGAATAAAGCTCATTTGCTCTCACACAGTCTATATGCTGTATTTGGGAGCTGCTACAGCAAACACTCACACATACAGAACCTGGTCCTTGTGATGATGAAGGAGGAAACAAAGTCTTCAAAAAAGGAGATTACACTTCTTCAGAGTTGAAAGTATCCTTGTCACTTTGTTTGGCACTTTATAAACCAACAGTGTATATAAAATTATATTTAAAGCTTAAAGTAAATTAAAGATCATTAAAAAATGGTCTCAATATAGATTCATCACCTGATTGTTCTTCTTTGGTTCTTTGGTGGTAGGTCAAAACCTCTTTGGAAGCTTTTTTTTTTTCTTTTCTTTTTTTTTTTTTGATTGGCTGGAGAAATCCTGCAAATAAGACACACATACCATGGCTCTCCCCATCACTGTTATATCAATGAAGCTTTAAACAACTAAGCAACATTAATAATATAATTAACAATATAAAGCCCCTTTTCGATTAGTACCTACTTGGATCGACTCGGCACGTTTCGCCACAGTTTTCAGAGTTTTCTGTTAGGTCATAGTACCTGCCTGGTACCTGGTACTTTTTCGTACTTGCTCAGCCGGGGTTCCAGTGATCCGAGCAGGTACTAAAATGTGATGCCGTCAGACTGCATGCCACTGATTAGCTGGTCAGTAGCATCACAATGGCTACAAAAAACCGTGGTCCCTGAGTCTGGCGAAAAGCCACAGACCGAGTAGCAGGTATATTTTTGCCTCGGCGTCCACCTTTGTTGTAGCGTTCATGTCACATATTAATCGCGTCGTTCACACACACATTAGGAGGTACTAAATTGTAATGGAAAACCAGGCGATCCGAGTCGATCTGAGTAGGTATTGATGGAAAAGGGTCTTATGAGTGATAACCAGGACTGGAACAGAATGGTAAAGCAAGCAATCTGACATATCCCATGTCTGAAAGAGACTTAAACATTGTCATGAAACTCTTTCTTACTGATGATTTGCTATGGGAGTCTAATCAACATTGTCCAGCTCAGAGTGGTAAAAAAAGAGTTGAGTTAATGTAACCATTACTGTGAGTTCTGCAGTTCAACAAGTCAGCCATTAATATACACAGCCTTTGCTCTAAATAGACATACTATGATCTCACTGAGTTGCAAGACTCTGCAGTCACTGCTGGTGTCAGTAAGCTGTAGAAATACTGGCTTATACATGAGTAAGGACATAAAATCCAATATCTAATGTTGTGTTTCACTAGATTGCCTAACCTCATAAGTAATTAGTCTGTTTTGTTAGAGGGAGTTTAGCAAGTATTTCATTCACATGAAAACTGCTGGGCATTTAGTATTGCATTTCCTGCATTTCTGTCCTTACTAAATATTCCTTAATGTTTCAATATTCTTTTTGTCCTGACCCATCACACACTTCACTCCTCCTACAGTGAATCATGTCAGAAATGTAGTTGGGTGCTTTCCTATACTTTAAATGATTTTGCAACACCTTAGATGAGCCCGTGAGTTCTTGTCATCCTGTTGAAAGTGTAAATGCATACAAATATATACAAATCTAATTGAGAATGGCTTTTTGCGAATCTGTGGGCCAGAGGTGTCTACCTGGAATAAACACTCATTGGCAAACGCTGATTGTAACGCTTGCATGCACGTTAGACCCCGTGAGTTTGCTTACATGTTGTAGAAATCTTTTGGGTGAGTTGAATTCTCCAGAAGTAGCTCCTATCAGGCTGGTGTTTAAAGGTCTCCCAACGGAAGAGAAGCACTCGGTTTACTGTTGGATAATCTTTTGATCATGATTGTGTTCTTTAGCGTATAGCTTGATGTATTTTATTACCGTAGCATTTTTACATTAAAATCAAATTTTAGTTTCTTGTGTTTCATAGATGATCCGTAATAAATTGTTTTTGTATTAGTAAAGGTACTTTGGTTTATATAAAGTCTATCTCTTAGTTATGTCTGTTGCTTTTGCGGCTCAGATTTGAAGTTATTTTGCTTTGGGTTGTTGCATTTACTTTAAAATCTTAAACCTTTTCCAAATCACTCGATCAGTCACCCTCAGACCACCAATTATCTTCCTTCAGGGATCTGTAGGACATGAAATGTTTTCAGCCATTTTTTACATCCCGCACACAGATTTGAGTGCTACAACTGCATGATGTAGTCCATCAGCATGAAAAGAGTCGATCTGCACGTTACCTGAAACAAACTGTCATTTTCTCTGTAATGCAAAAGTCCACCTCCGAAGCATGAAAGTGCTACTGTATTTTCTTATGGCTTGGCCTCAATGTCTTTAAAGCTGGCTTCAGACGTGCTTCGGAGAGATCCAGAGTGGGATCCCAGATTCATGGGTTACTGGACAGCGGCTCGTGGGACAGGAACGGCATCGGCAGCGTTCTGGAGGAGGCCATGACGCGCTTTGCTGTGATGCAGCGTCAGACCGAGGAGCGCTTCCGCGTCTGGATGGAAAAGCTTGCACACCTCGACTCGGACAACGATTCTTCCAAGCGCTCGAGTGACGGCCCAGAAGGGCAGCAGCAGGCCTCACAGGGGGCACGGCCTTCCCCCCCAAGCTCATTTTTGCCATCTTCAGAGTCTGCAGAGACTATGGCTGCCTACATGTTGGCACGAGAGAACAACAGTCTCACCCACACCCCTATAAACAACAACAACAACATCCACCCTGAAGTTGTCACTCAGAATGGAAATCTAGGTGTTCCAGACCCTGGTCTCTTGAATGTTTAGATTTCACTTCTGCTTCACCCCTCGCAGTTTCTTACTTTGATCTCGGCAAGTGTAGAGATAGTTAAGGCAGAAAGCAATGGGGTATACCCGTTCAAGGATGTGAGGGCACTAAACAGAAACACCACCAGCAGCAGCAGCTGGGCCTGAACTGGTCATTTGAACTTGACTCTGTGCAGACCAGGGGCCCGTGCTATGAAGCAGGTTTAACATGTCTTCTTTATATGGCTTTGTTAAGCCTAGCAAACACAGTCACATGGAGTCTGGTAATCGGTTGGGTTCTTTTTTTTTTTTTTTTTTTTTTTTTTTGTTTGTTTGTTTGTTTTAATTAAACCCAGCTATGAGCATTTTCGCATAACATGCGTAATGGTGGCACCAGATGACCAACTGCAAAGACTATGGGACTATAGCCACTTAAAGTCAGAACAAACAGTAATCCTGATATGAAGAAAATTAAAAATGTAATCCAGGCAAAAAGCCAGGAGGAAAAATTGGCATAAAATTGCATTTTGTGTGAATGTGCAATTTACTAAAAGGCCCATTAGTGATGATGCTCCATCACTGACAAACAAGAAAATATAACTTGAATTACAATGATGTATTTCTTCAAATTCATGTGTTACCTGTGGTTGTTTATTTAGATAATTTTAGCTCTGTTGTTTCAGCTACAACCCGGGTAATGTTAAATCGAATGACATCGGGTAAAATATTTTTTTAAATTCTTGCAAATTTTATAAGGTCTAAGCACTGGAATTTAATCAGTTAAAGAGTCTTGACATATGGAAAGAAGAAATGGGCTCAAATGCTCACAGGCATAAGTGAAATAAAACCCACTCAGTACATGTGCTGTACAGCCCAAAGGATCTTCACAAAAGACAACCAATTGGTCAGTAGTTGGTGCTTTATATACGTTCATCTGTTATGTTGAACATGACCTACTCAGGAGGTCGTGTATTTTGGTGTGGTCTAATGTGGCAGTGTACCCGCAGAAGGAACTGAATTTGGAAGCGGGGGAACCCTGAAAACCTGAAACTAGCTTGGAATCCTGCTTAGTAGCACGGGCCCCTGAGGCTCAGCATGTGTGCTGGCACTGAATCACTGTGAGATTTGACACTGAGAAAAATTCAACTCACCTATTTGATTTCTGCAGCATCTGTGACACGGAAACATGGCTTCTCAATAGACTGAGTCAGGGCTCTTATTGTATTGCTTTGCTTTCTTTCTTTCGTTTTTTTCAGCACCAGCTGAATACCCTCTTTGACACATACAGAGTAACTGTTTTATTTCTTTCATTCAGCATATGAACTATAATGATGGGTAGCCATCATTGCAGTGTTAAGTGGGGTGCTGCTGTGTAATAGCATGTGCCTTGTCATTCTGAACTCATGATGGGTAAAGCATTATAGTGCTGTTTCCTTAAGAATCAGGTTTACCACTGCATACCCCCCGTTTGTCTTGAACTGTTTGCACTTTGCTTGTAAACAGTTCAGGAAAATCTTGTGACAACCTTTATTTTGGTGGCATAGCTTTACTAACAGAACATTTAAACATAGATATGCCTATAAATATAAACACAATATACTAACACACACAATTTCTTGCTTTTTTAAAAATCTATATTAAGGATTAGACGTGTTTACATTTTTAAATAAAGGCCTTTCTGTTACATTTGCTGCTGGCACTGCATTTGCGCAGTAACATGAAACGAGTGATTGAGGAATCTGGAAAAGAAAACTTGTGGTTATTTTAGTAGCTTAGGTGTAGATTTTATAACATCATATAAGGCATGGGTTCTTTTGTTGTGGCTATTGGCTGCATTGGCCTCAAATCTTCAGTCATATTATAGTAATGGGTATTTGTCTACTTCAATTTTGTTTGCACTGGTCTGCCAGTTTATCCAGTGTCCCCACCAGGCACTGCGTATTCGCATCTTGACTTTAAACTGAAAACCCAGGCATCAAACGTGCAGATATAGAGCAGTAATACAGCTGCAGTATGGTGCATGGCAATGTTTACGGATTTTTTTCTAATTAAAAAAAGAAAAGAAAAAGTGAGATCTATGTGATCAAGTGGCCTTCTGGTTCACATCCTGTGGTCTTTGAAAGGGGGGAGGAAACAATCCTCCTTGAACCCCCCTCCCCCCCCACACTGTTTTCACTGATGTAGATGACCATTTGGGTCTTATTTCTAAATACTGCTAACAACCATCACAGAGACTGATGAAGGAATCTTTGGCCTGATCATATTTAAAGTTAAGATGTTCAAAAGTGTTCTCTATATGTGTATATGTAGCCCTATGACTGTCATTTTTACAGAGCCTAAAGCTAAGCGACGTGTTTCCCCCACCTGTTTGCATGCGAGTATATTAGTATATAGAATGTGCAAGGCCAAATTAGTTTACATCAGCAGCACGTGTGCAAGCTATAGCTTTTCCTTATGCTGATAAACGGTGACTGACGGGACATTTTATCTCTATATTTTTTTTCCTTGTTTTCCCTTGACCTAACGGTTTCATGTTGTGTGAAGATTGCTTGTTTTGTAAAGCGTTCCTTTGCCATTACGGATTTAAATAGATCCAGCGTCAGCTCTCCTGTACTCCTTAAAACTAGAATGACTTTTAAATCAACAGTTTTGTCAGCACAGTAACGAGAGCCTGTGCATGAAATCAAAATGTGCATTAAAAACAACAGCAAGGACAGTCCATTGTTTACCAAAGACACTAACCTGGTCTACATTAGTGCTTTTCTATCTCTAATACATGGCCTTTATATTGGCAAGTGCTTGGTTTCTTTGGTAACCCTAGTATCTACCTATATCAGCTATTCATAGGCAGTGTTCTCTCACAGTACATGCTGTCCAGACAAAACCCCTCTCACACACCCACAGATGTCTGGATAGCAGAGTGTGTGTCTGTCTGTGTCTGTGTGTCTCTCTCTCTCTTTCCCAGGGACTCCTTTTTACAGGGTAGAACAATTATGTGCTCCCGCTCTTCTAGTTACACTCCTGTTGTTTGGCTTTGTTTTGTTTAGTTTTTTTGACTATCCCCACTACATTTCATTCACTGAGTAAGATTATTTTGAAATGTGTTTTGTAACGACTGTACTCGAGTGTAGTTTTTATGTGAATGGCTGTTATTTTAAAAAGCAATAAATGGAAAGAACAAAAGGTTTGTTGATGTGCTTCAAATACAACCATCATTTATAAGAGTATAATGCATTGTTTTATTTTAGAGTTAATGTAGACCTTTACTTCAGGGGAAACGGGGGACCAATGGGGGTTTTCTTGTGTCTATTGTAGATGCTAAGACTTAGCGGGTCTGTGGAAGCAGTGTCCAGTCTCTCATTCAAACAGAAGTCGCACTATTCCCAGGCATGATTTGAATAATGAAGTGTTTTCTTTGTTCTCTGCAGACGGGCCTCCAGTAGTGGGTCACTATGATATTTCAGACACTGATTCTAACCACGAGAGTATGAATGTGGAGGCAGTCCGGCCCACGGTGATAAAGCATGAGCTAAAAACACACAGAGGCCAGGATATGGCAGCTCACTCTGGGTGTATAAGAGCTCTGAGCTCTACCTCAGGTCAGTTACAAACCCGGTATAATAAATTCCAATCCTCTCAGTGAAGGCAGGACATTTTAAAGGCATGGGTTGTCATCAGTAAGCTGAAATGTGCCGTGTGGCAGGAGGCGGTCTTATTAATCTCAGCAAGACACTTTTGAAGCACTCTTTATCCCACACACCGCCAGCTGGCATTTGATGTTACTAAAAGTCTTGACCTTTTTTGCAGCCGACAGAACATGAATATAAAGGCAGCCATCTAATGTGTCACTCCATGCTGTCCAGTCAGTTTTACAAACACCACTGTCAGCTTCATCTCTGTTTTGTGTTGGGGTTTGTGTTTTTTGTGTGTCTGTGTCAAAGCAGCTGCTGTCTTCACGTGTCAGCGAGGTCTGAAGCGCTCTACTGCTTCGGCCCTCCTCACAAAGCATGACTGTGTTCCTCTACATTTGTTTCAGGCCACATGGAGGCAGAGCTGTCGCACAAGGAGAGCTCTCAGCACAAGGGCCAGATTAACATTGTTTCCTCTGACAGTGAGGTGGAAATAGTCGGAGTGCAAGAAAAAGCACGGTAAAGACTTTCAGTGGGGAAACTGTAAAATTCTACTGTTACTGCCCACCCCTCCACTGAATTCAACTTTTTACTTTTTTTTTTTTTTTTACTTCTTTTTTTTCTTTCCTTTTCAAATCTAGATGCGCCCATCCTTGCGGGGGGGTCATAAAGAGTTTGTCCTCCTGGAAAGAGAACTCAGGGGAGCAGTTAAACAGCACAAATCAATCACAGCTCTGGACTACTGTTTCCCCTCAGCCCAACTGGGTGTCCCCTCCTGAAGTGGTGGACCTCACGCTGGACGAGGACGGCGGACACAAATACCTACTTTAATAAAAAAAAAAAAAAAAACCCAACGTATACACTGAAGACTTTTTTTTCCCTACACACCTCTTCCTCCCAACTGCTCCTCATCCATCTTGCCTGTCCTCCACGTTAAAGCTAAACTGAATCCTTTCTAGAGTTGTGGCCTCGCCTGTAACCGCTTGTGGGCTCTTCCTGCTCCAAAGCACTCTTTTGTTTTTAACTTTACTGTTGAACAATCATGTATCAAAGCCATTCAACTGGTGTGATTCCCTGAACCTTTGCTTGTCAGCTATGAATTTTAGCTGCATCTAAATGGCACAGCACCTCAAGTGAAGGTGGAAATGTACAAGAATGATTTATCTGGTAATGATAGCAATATCTTCCCTTCATTTAATACCTCAGTTACCCTTCAATACCAGATATAGGCAGTGTGTCATGTGCTTGCAAGCCGTATAGTGAACATTTCAAGTTGCTGCTTTAGAGCAGGTCAGTATCATGAGATGGCTGTGAACCTGCTTCACTACAGACTTTGAATGAAATGTTTTCAGAATTGATTTGGCTTTTTTTTTTTTTTTTTAAAATCTGCAGCCACCTGAGGTCAGAACAGAATGGCAGCTTGTACACTTTCTGTTGTACAGTAGTAGACCATAGATAAATGACAAAGTTTACTTTGTATCTGTCAAGGGTAATTTTCTATTTTTTCCCCCCCATTTTCAAAGGTCTTGCCACTGGACTTGCATTTAGATCCGTCTGCCTTTATAGATTGTTTTACTATACGGTGTACAACCCATGCTCTGATGCTGTCAGTGAGTGCTTTGCTTCATTTGAAAAGAAGTATCGGATATTTAGGGAAACTTTCACTATTTTTAGAGAGTTAGATGAGAAGACTGGTAACAGAAATCTATTTAAAAAAATAAAGCAGTTTAGAGCTAGGTGGATGTGGTTCTTGAGGTAGAGTGGTAAATGGACTGTATTTATCGCTCTTTTCCCTTCACCCACATTCATACAAGCACTTTTTTTTCTGTCCATGCCTAAGCACTCGCACATGCATGCATTAATGGGAACTCGGGGTTCAATATCTTGCCCAAGGATCCTTCGACATGAAGAAGAGCCAGGGATTGGATCACTGATCTTCCAATCAGTAGAAGACCTTTAATCTTCAGAGCCACACAGAGAGTGAGGCATCCCATAATTGGAGAGTCGGGTTTTTTGATTTCCTAGCTCCATCTAGCCACATGTCAAAAGGGTCAAAATTTTGAACTCCAGAATCTTCCCATTAATGTGTAATCTGCATCTGACTGTTTGTGTGATAGTGCTGGATGCATGTTTGTGTGATGGGTGTTTTAGGTGGGTGACAAAACATAAAAACTAAGACTGCAGTCCATTTATATTCGCTCGACAGAAATCAGGGAAACACTCTCTCCAAGAGCCACATACTAGTTCCTTTGCATTTACTAGTTAACACATGGTATATCAGTATGAGTAGTTAAAAAATAAAAGAAAATTTTTTTTACATGCTGTAGTGTGAAACCCCGGACACTGCGTACACATTGGTCTTTGACTGACGAGTCATTAACATTTATCCTCCTTTTATACTCCTTATGTAAACCATAAATTACAAAATGAGCTTCATGTTTCATTCTGTATGACCTGAAACTAGTGATGGAGCCCATGAAGTCATCAGGGAAGTGTTCAGTGAGATTACAGAGCAAGCAGGTTAACGGCTGTTTTCCGATAGGCTCGCGCACAACCAGAAGTCTTTTTGCAGCCAGAGGAGTCACCTGCTGCCGGCTGTTAAAAAGAATACAGGTTTAAGACACTTGGGAGTTGGTTTCTCCACCTTTAGTATGGTCAGAAATAAATAGGTCAAGTAGATGGACACAAGCATGCTTGCAGTTTCCTTGGTCTCTATTCTTTCTACATAGCTAACTGGCCGCTAGCTTCACACAGTCAGGTTATCGATCTTCTCATCTAATGTTTACTCATCACCAGAATGCCAATAAACATTTCTGAAGAAGTCACTTCATTTAAAATTTCAGTTTTTGTTTGTTGCCACTATAATACAGGAACAATAAAACTTTTTATTTTTGGTTAGGGGTGTCTTGTTTTTTGGGCCCTCCACAAGAATTCAAGTTTGTCATGTGACACCTGGGGGAAATTAATTGCACACCTGTGATTTGAAGCCTGGGAAGAAAATAAGCAAAAAAAAAAAGTCCAAGCTACAAAACACTACGACAGTGCTGTTTTTGTTTTCAAAGATGCATTGGAAGCCACACTTTTGTTACAGTGTCTGAGTGTCCAAGGGCGACTTTAATTATCAGTGAATGTATGTCCTTGCCGTGCTGGCTGGTTGTACTTATTGTTTGCATGCTTACCTTGAATGGATGCAAACTCCTTTAAATCTCTGGGGACCCCTTTATAATAACTGAGGAACTGTATCTTCCAATGAATACTGCAAAGCAAGATGGCCTGAATGCCTTGAAATGTGCACTATTTCCTTTTAGAAAGGTTTAAAGCTTATTCTTTTACCTTACAAAGCAGTGGATTTTGCTATCGCAACAATAAATATTTTAATAATAGATGTTAATTTCACAAACACACATATATCTATACATATATATCTATAGAAAAAGAGTAAAAGTGATGTTGAGTTTATGCCCAATGTGTGAGTTATGGGGCATTTATAGATGAGATGATTATTGTATAAACTGTTTTCTGTTTTTGTTTTTCAACCCTGATCCTCAGGGCCTGCTTGCTCTCTTTCCTGCTGTCTTCTTTTGTCTTCATGCAGTACTGCAGCCACGCTGGCTAAAAAAAATGTAATCAATAGCTTTACAGGCTATTTTAACACATTTCTTGTAATTGCATATTTAATAACATACACTTTCCTAAGTGACGCTTGATAATTATAGATTTATTTTAACTTCTGCTGGTCACAGAAAGATAAAATTTGAACAATCTAAACCAAAGTCTATATGGAGCTTATGTTCTCAGTTTATTTCCCAATTTATTCTTAGAAATTTACTATGTGAATCTGAATCTCTTCATTTGGAAGTCAGTGAATTTGCTGTGAAAAGATCGAATATAGTTACAAATTGAATATATTGTTGAATATATATTTGGTTTTACTTGGCCAGTTTTTTCTGTTATATACATCTACCACTGTAAGAACTCTGTACCACAACACTTCAGCTTGCAAAAACCATTTTGCTGTTTTTCTGTGGGACTATTATGAAATGCTAGCGAGGCATCACTTGCGTCTTTAGTGATATAAGTGTGGTAGAAACCACGGCAGTGATGCTGGTTGCACATAGCATGTTTGGTGGCATCTTTCATCCTCATCTCCGATGTTATCGTGATTGCCGGTATTTCAGCCTCACTCTTCTGTTTTTGTTCCGTTTTGCTGTCAGTATTTTAACTTAACAGAAGTGTTTATTTTGTTGCTTCTGCAAGTCCCTGACTTCCTTGAAATTATGTCTGTAGAACAAAAAGAAACTATTTTAAAACTAAATAAACGGACCGTTATTTAATGAGCTCTTGTCAAGTCATTTATTTCTGTGTTTTACAAGCATATATTTGCAGTTTTTGCTCGTGTGCTGTCACAGATTTTTGCCTTTTCTGGCAGACCAAAGTGGTGTAATTAATCTGAGACGAGGATGGTGACACGTTTCAGCCTTTCAGGTATGTTTACAACTTTAGCATAAAGTGCGATTTGAATTTCACGTTTAACAGTTCACCCTAAAAATGTTAAATCATGTCATTACAAGACTGATCTGAATTCTTGCTTACTGTGAGTGTTGTTTGAGTGTTCTTATCTGTCGAGTCCTGTGCACAAGTCTCGAGCCAACCCTCATTCCTTTTACATTTTCATCATGAAATATAACTATAAGGTAAGAGGGAACAATATAAGTGAGTTACTGAAACGTGCACACATGAAACACAGTATATAAGACAAATAGTTCGTACAGTTCTAATAGCTTGAAATTAATATTTGGTATGGCCACCTTTATATTTCGACACAGCCAGGAATCCTTCTCCAGGCTTCTTGAAGAACATTCAAAGCTCTCTTTGGACGTTGGCTGCCTTTTGTTCTGCTCTCAGTCAAGATGATCACACACTGCTTCAATAATTTTGAGGTCCAAGCTCTGGGGAGGCCAATCCATGACTCCATTGTGTTTTACAGATGACTGTTGACACTCACTGCTGTACCTCTACCCTGACGTCCTTGGTACATATTCATGATAATAAGACGTGTTGCCACTGGTTTTCAGTCCAGTTCTTGTGTAATTTGGCATACCTCAACATACCTTTCTGCCTGTTTCTCTTCCTTAAGAATAACTCCTTGATAGCAACCCCATTAAGACCATTTATGATTCAGTGAACATTAGATGGATGAAGTGAAGGCCCAGATGAATCTCTCCATCTTACTTCTAAAGGACATGACTTTCAGATGCTGCTCATCTGCTGTAGATTTTTTTTTTTAGCCCTGATGCTTCTTCTTTTGTACTCCACTTGTCGAGCTTCCTCAATTTGTTTTAGGGAGACACTGCACACCACACCAAGATCTGCCAAGTTTTAAGCTAATATCTTTTTGGAAATGGCCTTGTTAGTGCAGAAATCGAATTTTACGCACGTCAAGCTGACAGTTTTCCTATATGCAAATAAAGAAATGGGAACAATTTATGTGTTTACAACTTCAAGTTCTTTCTAGGTTGTCTGCCACAAAACTGGTTTAACAACAACACTAGTTCAACCTTCAAGTTAAGTATCCTTTATTGTGTTTGAATGATTGATAGGTCAGTGTTAAGTGACTTAACAAACAAACAAAATGGTTACGTACAAGGCCTGGATTGAAAATGAGTGAAAAAGCAGACAATGTCCAAGGACACTTTAACAGATCTTCAGAAGCCTGGAGAACTATTGCTCAAGATCACTTTTAAAAGAAATTACAAGCGTCTGGCTCCTTGGAAACAAAATATTTAAAGGGTGTCACAAGACTTAGTACTGTATAACTGCCACCATAGGTATAGCACTTAACAAGATGTCTCATTGTTTATTTTATTCTGTGGCCAAGCAGTCTAGACGGCTGCCTGACTGTGAACAATGCAGGTTCATCCTCACCCACCAAAGTAGCATGCCAGGTCAGAGGTCACCCTGTAACACCTGCCACTAGGGGGACATATGGAGTTCACATGAAGAAGACAATGAGGGAGTGGAGCAATGCAGTCTGCGGGGCCCTTTAACGAAAAACTAAAGCCCTTTAGCCAGCTCTTTCCACCCTCGGGGCAGAACATCAGCTGTATGCTAATTTTCACAGGGCAGCGGTGGCCTCACAGAGCAGTGAATGTGCTGGCTCACTCTCAAAGCCAGAAATGATTGCGCTTCATCTTGCAGATGTCCTTTTACACTAAATGATGCCACTTAGGATTTTTGTGTTGTACATGTTTTGTTCCAAGTTATCTCCAGTTTCTTCAAAATGGCATTTCATTTGTTCAGTCCTCGCTCTGCCCACCTCCAGAGGGCTTTCTAAAAATAAAGAGTGGAAATAAGTCTCATTTCTGGTGAGGACACAATTTTTACATCAGATTCTGCTGAAAGAGAGCTCAGCTGCTGCTTCTGTTAATACGTCAACTACAGCCAGCTATCCTGATAAATGCTTGTGTTCAAATGTACATAAATGTGTGGAATAAAGTGGCAGTTTTGATGTGTGAAATTGATTGCAGCAGTGATAGTAAAGCATCGTGAAAGGCTCTTTGTGTTTCACAGCAGGCTTAAGGCATTAGATGACGGGAACTGGAGGACATATGGGACTAAGAGTTTTGTGACCCCCTCAGCCTCCACAGGCCCATCTGTTCCTTCATCCTTCAGGCTTAACACTACAGGCAGTGAGGTTTTTGGGACACAGGCCCCTTTTTTCACAAGTTCTGCTGTATGACAAATCTGGCCAACATATATTCACGAATATTCAAAGAGTTAAGTATTACTTGAACTGTATCGGATCATCAAGAAGATCATTCAGCAACATTTTCCTGATGATCGAGTCTGACAAAGGTCAAGGCAAATAATCTATGCAAGTATATATCTTTCCTTTTTTCAATTCTGTTTATGAGAGAATTCAGTTGCATATGCATAATCATTGGCTGCCCTATAGGTAGGGTTAGGCCCAACCAATCACAGCACTTCAATCCAATCTAAAAAGCAAAAACAGTAAATACCTTTTGTTTCACTTTTGTGTAAGACAACCTGTGCTGTTTTTCTTGTCAGGCAGTGAATATTTGGCTGTCACAAATCACCCTTGTTGGCCCTTAATTGTTAAAGCAAGTTACATCCTTCCTCTCTGCCATCAGTACTTGTTTCAGCGTTGATGAAGACTGACATTTTTCATGATTTCACTGAAAGCAGATGTGATGAAATTGGACAATAAAGTAAGTTGTTTGTTTGTTTGTTTTTCTTTTTACAAGAAGGTACCATATTGAAGCTAATGGTGTTTGCAGTTTTAAATTTACTCAATTTTTCAGCCCTGGAAGTTCTCACTTTTACTGACTTAACTTTGAATGATTCTTTAAATGAACTGCCACCTGCTAAGCTTTTTGGGTAATATAGGCAAGAGGCTTTGACAAGGTTTGAAAAGTGCAAGTGAAAAACAAACAAACAACTGTGTCTGCCTTATCAATTTTTTGCAAGCTGCCCATTATGAGTCCAGCAATACATGTATGGTACTGAATCCAGTGTAATTTTCATAATGCTATTTTCTCTTCCCTTTTAAGCCAACTATACCTGAAGCATCAAGAGTAACGCTACTGAAAAGACCCTTCAGAGTGTTAAATATAATCACATTTGTACTCTCAAATGTTATTTTACCCATGGTCCATGTACATATGATTTTCCTTATTATGAGTATCACTGACACCTATCTTGCCATCCTCTTAGATCCTTTGAATAGAAACCTTTTCATACTTTTCAGGGCATATCTCATATAAATCCCTGCATTGTTCAGTTCAGTATACCCTATCTGCAATACATGAAAGCAACTTTGAACTTAAAAATGTAAATGTACTAAATAAATGATAAATCTACTACATTGCAATGCAACATTTATGCCTTACGTGTAAAGAAGGTAATGTATATAGCAGAATCATCTCAAGTCCTGCATTGAAAATGCCTGATATAAAGGCATAATCGGGACAAGTTGGGGCAACTGCTGATTACTATTGTTGTGGATACAGCTGCTGTTTTTGTAATTTATACATATATTGGGTAATACTGGTGTTGTTAACTGTGCCAGTATAGTATTTATCTGTAGTATCACATCAATTTTAAAAGTGTAACGAAAACATAGTGTAATGAAAACTTGAACCTATTTTAAAAGGGGAGAGGGGGGCAAGGAAGACCAAAATAGAAAAATATTTGCAATTAGTCACCAAAGCTGTCAAATAAATGCAGTGAAGCAGAAGTCAAAACTTTCATAAAAAAATACTTGAGTAAAGCCTGGTGAGGTAAAGTTCCGTTTATTTCAGGCTCCGTGATAAACTATAGCCATAAGGTACCATCAGATCTAAATGTTCCAGCCACGAAAGTACCCCGCACTGTGCGTGCGGATGGGAAGGATATCTCCGCCCAGGCACTGATCCTATTGGCGGATCCCGCTGTCAAATCCGGAGGGTCCTGCTCGGAAGGCTCCACTGATTGGCTACAGGGGTCTGTGTGTGTGTGCAGGCAGCGCAGTCTGTTTGAATGTGCTGGTGACTGAAGAGGATCATTTCCATGGACCATCTGTCTTACTGGCTGCGCACAAAACAAAGAAGGACCCAGGATGGTTTTAGTGCATGTCGGATATCTGGTTCTCCCCGTCTTCGGCTCAGTTAGAAACAGAGGTATGAGGAGCTTTATGTTCTCTCTTTTTTTTTTCTAACGCTAACCCCGAAATAATACTTCTTCATTACTTGTCTTAAATATCCACAGATGATGTAAACAGAGCTGACACCTGCTAGCTAAAAGCGAGCCAACGTAACAGCGAGCGATACCGAAATTATATTAGCCTTCTTGCTAGCTGTAGCCGAACCGAGACCGCTAATGAAGCGACCGAAGACGTGAGCCCTCAAATGCCGACGAAGACGTTGTGTTTCGGGCCTGTAAACCGCACTAAAAGGACTTCAGCTGTCAAGCGGCAGCTTTTCTTTTCCCCTTTTCATTTTTTTCTTTTTTACCCTCGGCGGCTAGCGCGCTTCTGTCTGGTTTATCTATTTATCCCTTCGCCTTGTTTATGTGTGTGCCGTCGCCGCTAGCTACTACAGCCCGGACAACAACGGCAGATTAATACCAGCCCAGCTTTATTTAGCTTACAACCTCCACAGGGGTTTCTTAAATTATGAATTTAGCCAAGCTAGGGTAGACCTCTGAATCCAAAGTGCATCCTTTAAAAAAATCTCATTTCTGCGAGTTACTTTAACTGGATGGTTCTTCCACTGAAAGACAGCATTAGGCTAATCGGTGTAAATTAGTATAAGCATATGACTGGTTTTTAATGCGAATAGGCTTTAACATTTTTGGAGCATGTCCCCGTCAAACCTCTAATAAAAATAATAATAAAAAAAATTCCCTGCAAATTTCGCTGCAGGTGCTCCAGTAGTGAAACAGCATAAAATCCGTTTAATAGGGCATAACAACAATAACATCATCCTCCACTGCAGCAGGGCTCTCTGTGTTGATTATGTAATAATAATAGTAATTTGTCGTGCATTGTTAAAACTACATGCAGTAGCACCAATGATTTCATTGTGCTTTTATTTGTGTTCTTTTTTCCTGTTCCATAGTATCGAGGCTGGCTCTACATTCCGCATTTCTCAGACCTTTGTCCCCCTCCATTGTGTAGCTAACGATCATCTGCTGCTGTCTGCCGTAGCCTCTGCCTGTTCTCTGCATCTAGCTGTATTGTGAACCCCTTCTTCCTCATTTCCTCTTTCCATCTGAAGACGACATTGGCATTAAAACAGAGTTCCCACTCATACCGTATCCTTCTGTGTAACAGACTAAAGAATAACACTCTCTGTAGAAAACAGTTTGTCTTAATTTAAACTGTCATGTTGCTCTTTAGTGAATAACCCATTGTAGCGTTAGACTTTACTACAGACTGTCATTGTGATTCTCCCATTCAGTGTGGATAGACTACATTCTGCTGTAAATTTCTGTAAAGTGGATACATTTTGATCCTCCCCTCCCCGATTCGATTACAGCCAGGCTTGATCGAACTCGTTGATTACTCTCCTCACAAAGGTGCATTGTACCGTCTTTTTGTTGTCAAAGGAGCACTTTACAATTGCTATTACTAATAATCTTGTTATCCTGATAATCACTAATTGGCATGCAGCGCTTAAGTCATTTTGTTTTTGGCGACGTTATGTTTTTTTTCCCCACATTTGAAGGTCCACTGCACCTGTTAATGGTTGCTGGTCATAATCCTATCCATGTGTCAAAGCATTTGTCCCTGCTAGCTGAGCGGACTTCACAATAAATTGGAGAGATGTGAATCTAAACCCATTTTGCCATTTTTGCAGCGCCCCACCACCACTACCACTCCCTCTCAAATCTTACCTCCAGCACCTCCAGAATGCTATCCATTTTACAGGGATGTGTATATCCTGCACTGCTGTAGATCTCCTTTTTTAGAATCAAAATGTCTTTTTTATTCTTTGGTTGTGGTTTTTCTGCCTTATGTTCTTGTATTAGATCCTAATGCATGGTCATTTTATACTTTTGTTTTTCCACATTGAACAGCAGATTCCAATGTAATCTTTGTGAAGAGATGTCCCTGCTGTACTGAAATGTGCTGTAAGCATACACATCTACTCATTGGATGCTGCTTCTGTTCTGTTAACCCTACAGAGAGCATGGTCAGGCCTTGCCTTTGGTCTTTATTTGCATGGGATTATTATTATTATGCTTATTATGCTTATGTAGAGTCTCTTACTCTTATTATTACTATTATCACACAGTGCCACACATACTAATATTTTTCCAATAAAGACTGTAGTTTTCTTCCTAACCTTCAGTGTGCTTTTTGCTGATTTCCATGTGTTCCTCCCCCTCCTCCCTCCACACTGTGCTGTCACTGAGACGGTCCCCTCACTCTATATGTGCTCTCATTTCTCAGCTGTCTTTGACAGAGTTTCTTCAGGTTGCCACACTGCTTACTTTGGAGTAGGGGCAAGCACATTTTTAAAATGCAAAGGCATGTTTGATATTGAAACCTCGACACTGACATTTCCTGTTACATACAGGCTGTCATTCCATCCAAATCCATACACTATCTATAGACCAAAACACAGCCTCTCTCACAGCCAATCATTGGTGTTAACATTGTGAGCAATATGGGTGAAATCATGGTATGTGTAATATATATATTTTTAAATATAGTTAATAGAAGTATATTGCAAAAAAACACTCAAAAGGAGTTAAATAGTAAATAAAAATACAAGTGTTTAACAATAAAAAATTTAAAAAAAGCTGGCATGCTATATAAAATGAAAATAAAACAATATAATTTGCAAGCACGTTAAACCCTATATTTAAAAAATAAAATAAAAGTGAATTAATGAAGCACAAAATAGAATTTAAGGATTATTCAGGCCTTTTTCCTTTTCTTTATGGAAAACATAAGTTCTTGTTTTGAATTTGATGCCAGCAAAATCTTTCAAATAAGTTGCGACAGGGGCATGTTTACCACAGAGTTGCATCAGCTCTTCTAACAACACTCTTCAAGGGCTTGGAAACTATGGCAGACCGGTTGCTGTAGATTTGAAAGAAACATGTTTTCATGTAAGATTTCAGCAGCTCAACACTTCAGAGCCCCCTTTGTTATATACATGTTATTTATTTATCTTTGGTTCGCATTATCTAGAATGTTGATACTGGGTGATGGCTCTGACCTGTTTAGCCCCTGGACTCACTCTGTACAGAGCCATACTGCTGTAATTCGTGAGGAATGTTGTTTTGCACGGTCTTGCTGAAAAAAAAAGCAAAGGCTTTCCAAAAAAGAAGTCATCTGATCCGATACCTGTACATATCAAATTGTTCAGCATTAATGGCGATTTCACAGATTTGTGAAAGCACCATCAAGATTTGTGAAGTTACTCATAATATTGCTCACTAATGTATGCGCATATCATCAGGAATGGTGCCATTCTTCTGAATTATATTTATGTATAATTTGTTTGTTTTTCACAGTGGTTTTGAGAAGTTGTTTAGTCCACTTCACAGATTTCCACCACAGAACTGAAATGGCGCTGAAGAGCACTGCCGTTCAGTGTTGGTTTTCAGCTTTCCCCCCTGAATACAGAGAATTCTTAGAATTCCCTTAATCTTTTAAACAACACTGAACTGGTGATTATATAACCCAGTGATAGTGGAAGATTATGGAGATTGTGTTTTACTTTGAAAAAAAAAAAAAACACTGGTGAAACGCTCAACATAGTTGCATCTAAAAGACTCTCTTTTTAAACCCAATTACAAAATTGATCTATTTTCAGTTTACCCAATTGGAATCAATACTGTTTTTTAGAAGAGGTTTCAGGCATTTTACTAGCTGGGTTTTCCCATCTTTTTGGCCCCTGTCCTAAAAAGTATAGCTTACAATTCAAACTGAGTGTATATAAAACACAACAACAAAAACAAAAACAGGAAAGAAAAATAGGATAGTCATTTTTTTCTCTTCATCACAAAATCAGTACTGCTACCTTACCTTGTACCTTAGCAAGATGCCTTGAACAAAAGCCACCAAGTGGCTTTGTCTTACAAAGACAAAAACTACCTTCCAGCACATCTGTCAATCATTCATCGACATGTTTTAACTGAAAAGTGTAAAAGTACTATCCACTAGATAAGAGATAATGACTACCTATTAATTGGTGAGTTTTGCCTACATATTGAGTTTGCTGCCTCCTGGCTCTAGCCTTTAACGTCAGTACTCAGCTATAAGAGCAATATAGACTTGACCTCCAGCACAAAGTGAACAAGTAGACAGTCCTAAATGTCTAGCTATTCCTTTTTGCAGTCTCCAAATGGGTACCGCAAAGACAATACAGAGGTTCAATAATTAAATGGTGGCTGCTCAGTCTGCATTTAAACTCGTGTCTCTGTGGTATGCTGTCAGGTCCTCAGCTGGTGTTTTTCTTTATTAGCACAACGGACCATGACACATTTATATTCATGTTGCCTTTCTAGCTGGTGACAGCAGCATAACTAAACCCAGTTAGGCTAACGTTGTTTCTCAAGCACAGATAATGTGTTAAACTCTGAGTAATGAGTGCAAATGAAATAAAAGAAGTCACATTTTTGTTGTTAGTAGTAACTCATTTCTCTTTACATGCTGGCTATGCACATCAGCCAGCTGTGTAATGACTTTTCATTTTCATCAAATCTTCAGTTTTTTAGACATCTGTTGTGTTTCTCTTTAAATGTGGCATTAGATGCTTCTTTGAAAAGTGTCCAAGTGGGACGCTTTTCTTCCATTTTAACACTTGACTCAGCTGCGTGAACCTTACATCTGCGCGCAGTGTCTGAAAAAGGCTAAAGGTGTGTCCGAGGCACAGCCATGTGTGCTCTGCAGCTGACTTCTAAATATTCCAGCAGCTGCACTGCATGTGCGGCTGCACTGATACAAAACCACGAAAAGCAAGGTCAGCACAATGGTTTTCCAAGCATGTGCATGTTATGCTGGATTTTTTTTTCTTCACCAAGTGCAGCTGTACAACACATGCACTGATTTTGCCTCATTAATCCTCACCTTCTGATGGTGAGTGTTATAATTGGCGACCTCAGCAGGTGTGGGGATGGTTTCTGCCTAATGGGAGACCAGTGAGACAGGCAGAGGACAGGAGTGTGTTAGAGAGGAGGTGTGATGTAAAGCTGCAGTGACTTCAGGAGGAGTGGAGGGAGAGAGAAAGAAAAGAGTTGAGGTTCCATGTCAGACTGCTGCAGTCGCAGGTGGGTGGGGCTTGCTGGCTGTCACTCACTGTGGGACACCATGCTGCAGCCATGCTGTGGGGGAGGGGCCGCCTGTGCAGCAGCTGAGGGGAGAGGATAGGTGGAAGGGTGTGTGTGTGTGTGTGTGTGTGTTTCTGTCTGTGAGTCAAAGACAAAGCCTCAGATGTAACAGTGGAAACATCAGGGCTGCTTCTGCTGGCAGCTCTGCAGTACGTCAAATATTAATGCCAGCAGTTCATGCTGTGAAAAGCTCCCAGACACAAATAATCTGATATTTACCCTGAACTCCACACAACAGTCCAGCTTTGCCGGGTCACAGGCTTCATGCAAAACTGATGCACAGCCTTTAACCAATCCAAGCCACCAGTCTGCCATTTCTGCTCTACTTCCTCAGCCAAATGCTGTTTTTCTCTTTGCCCGTGGCTCTCTGGGTTCACTGGCTTTCCATGTCCCGAGGCTATATCCAACAAAGCAAAGCCAGAGAAATATGTCGTTTCAGCAACAAAAAACAGAGCATTTTGGGAAATGCGTTTGTTTCATCTGCACAGAACTTTATTAAATCATAACCACTTCCCTGCACATCTAACTCTCCTTAATTGATTTGCTACGTCTTAAAAAAACAGTGAAGTAAAAGCAATATTTCCTTTTCTGCCGTTGAGAAATGTTACACACTTGTTAAATTTTAAATTAGATCTCAACTCAGTGAACCAGCTACTGTTAATTAAACTTGTCAGGAAATATTAAGCATGTCATAGACCATTAACAAAGAGCCAAATCTACAATGTGGCTTCATGTTATTGTTTGAAAGATTATGAGTAAACAGTTTAAATGGGCAGTTCTTATTCACGGGACATGCAAAGACACAATACTGACATATTTACGTATACACTGTCCTCCAGACCCCGCTGTCTGCTTTCCTCTCCAGAGGAAATTTAGAGAAGCTTTAATTGGAAGTTAAAGGAGTAATACTCTCAGCTTGCTTCCAGCATTCATTTCTGTGAGCTCTGAGTAATTTGTATTGATTGTTTTGTGCAAGTGCAACACCAAGGTGACTCAGTGGGACTAGCACACAACCTCCCATCTTCTCTGCTTAATAGGAAGGGTGGAGAGAAGACAAAAATGAAAGCCCATAAACTTTTCAGACTTTCTTGATGGCTATGGTGCATTACTGTTATCTGACTCTTTTGTTGAGAAAGCCTCAGTTTAATATGTTCCTTCAAACAGCAAACGCAATAAAAATAACAGAGTTTGAAACTATTGGTTTTGCTGGGATTCGTTTTGGAAATACCCTAGACCCCCAGTTAGTGAGGATGCGTCTTTCCTGTTGGCTGCACATGGCAAGTGGAGACGCAGACCATTGAGTGAAATCCGTCTGTGGGTTTAGTTGGTGCTCCACAGGGTTCTCCATGTCTGCGTCGTCCATCTGCTGTTTTGTCTGTCTTGTCTCTTCCTGTGTCACGTTCCTCTCTGCGTGGTTGGTTTTTAAATGTGTTTGTGTCTTTTTTACGAGTGTGTGCGAAAGTGCTGTTGGTTCGTCTCCTTGTCGTGTAAGTTTCAGTGAAAGTGATCGCAGCTCCGTTTTGATCCCTCGCATTTATTCCCAATAGGAGCGCACTTCACCAGGCATCAACACAGCCATGCTACCTCCTGCCGACACTTTCACCTGGGTGCTCCCCAGGCGCCCATCTCAGCTGAGTTTCCTCTAGGACATGCCAGCCAGCCCCCGCAGACAGGCCTGGCCACCCACCTGCCCCCGACGCACCATCCACCCCTCACTGCCCTGCCCGGACCCCCTCAGTTTCAGGATGTGCCGGGGCCTTCATTCCTACCTCAGGCCTTACACCAGCAATACCTCATCCAGCAGCAGCTCCTCGAAGCGCAGCATCGCAGGATCCTCCCACACTCCAGGTAGTGACCCTTGCATCCATACAAACACAACTAAAAAAACAAACAAAAAACCGAGATATTTTTAAATCAAATCTCTATCTAATTACAGAAGAGCCCAGGAGCGTATTCCCCTGAACCCTCACAGACTGCGTTCGGGCTACGAGTACTCCCCGCCCCTCCATGTTCCTCAGCCAATGACACAACAACCGCGGTACCTGGCCGAAGGCACCGACTGGTGAGTCACCGTTGGGGATTAACGAGAATCCTGCAGAGTTGAGAAATGATCCCGTCTTTTTTTTAATCTTTCCACCCATCTGTCTGTCTGCCACATTGCCTGGCATGGGCTATGTTAATTTAGCCACGTTCCTCTCTTTCTGCAGGGATCTCAGCGTAGATGCTGGCCTCCCTCACCATCAGTACCAGCTCCAGCAGCTTCCGCAGCACTATCAGCATTACCTGGCCTCCCCTCGAATGCATCACTTTCCCAGGAACACATCCTCTGCACAAGTGGTATGTTGGTCACTTCCTCAGGTGGCCTTGGATAGCTTGATAGTCTATATTCCTGCTGTAATATAATGAAGGATTTTGTTGTAGGTTGTGCATGAAATCAGAAACTACCCATACCCCCAGCTTCACCTGTTGGCGCTGCAAAGTTTAAATCCTTCGAGGCACGCCACTGCTGTGCGAGAAAGCTATGAGGTAAATCTGACTGTCCATCTATCAAACTCTGCACCCTCCCACGGTGTCACTTTAAGTTATATGTACTAACTGTTCTCTAGCTTTTAATCAGTATGAGCTTCATACGCAGATTTTTTTCATTCTTTCCTGACCATGAAAACAGCAGTGAACCAAACCATTTGTTGTCCATGTAGTAGCTTTTTCTCTTTTTAGCATTCTGGTTCATTTTATTAACTGGGCTGTTCCTGCAGGAGCTGCTGCAGCTGGAGGATCGACTGGGGAGCGTTAGCAGAGGAGCTGTTCAGACAACCATAGAGAGATTTACTTTTCCACACAAATACAAGAAGGTATGGCAGATGAGACAAAAATCTGTTGAACGTTTGCTTTTTTCCCCCCTTTTTTTTGACCCTACATTTCTGTCTCTCTGTAATGTGACCCACGAACAGAGAAAGCCCCTGCAGTTGAAGATTGGGGAGGAGGAGGAAACAGATGTTGATGAAAAATGTACCATATGTTTGTCCATGCTGGAGGACGGAGAAGATGTCAGGTAATAATTACTTTGTAGACCCAGAAATCATAAAAAAGAGAAGTGCACTTATTCTGAGTGAGTTAAATGGGAAAATCTATACCAAATTGATTTGATGGGAAACATGATGCTGCAGGCTGCAGATGATGAGCTTAGCTCAGAGATGCATTGCAGGATGGGTCTAGACAGCAGGGACTGATGGGGAAGACGAGATGGAAGCCGGACTTCCTTTTCTATTATCGTAGACAATATGACATCATTGAAAGACTGATAAGCTAATTGCCTGAGTGAGACATCAAGCAATTGCAAGAGATAAAAGAGGCACGACTACAGGAATTACTGTACCATTACCATTATCAGCGTTGCCTTCTAACATTTTTGTCTGATTTTTGTTTTCCACTTTATAATAAATATCACTTTACCTGACTTATTGTCAGGTTTACTGATAATCATGATATGATACACCACATCTCTGTGTATTGTCTGCAAACTCCTCCTGTGCAGTCTGTAGCACAGCAGCCAAACGTTGCACACAGGTACATCTTAGGTCCCTGATGCTACTTAACCACCTACCAACAAGCTAAAGTGGACTATTTTTTAGCTTTTACAGAGCTATAACACCTTAAAATGTATATTATTTTGATTCAAGGACAGCAACATCTAATTGATACTTAAAAACTATGGTATATGTGATATAATGTCATCAGGCTTCCTGGCAATAAAGGACTAATAGTCAGAACATGAGCATGGGCCTGTAAAAGTAAATATAATAAATCCAATATCAGTCATTTCATGAAATGCAGTCATTTCAAATCATAATTTCATCCACTGTCTATGTAATATATAGTAAGAATTTCTGACAAATACCAAGTATTTACTTCTTCCCATTGTGTTTCTGCTGACCTTCTGAGCAAATCATTCATGAGAATCTTTCCAGTCCTGTACCACATGTGTGCATAAATGAGCCTCTGCTATGAGCTGTTGCCAGACAAATAGCTGAGACTCTAGGAAGCTGCTGATCATGGCTAAGAAATAGTCCAATCTCAAGCCACCCACATACCAAAATTTAGTTACATTTTTTTTTTTGATAGTTGTATTTTCACACGGAGACAAAAATCCCCTTTAGTGTTGCATCAGGAAAGGCATCCACCATAAAACTGATCAAACATGCAGAACTACCTGCTGCAGTGACCCCTTGTGAAAATGGTGCTGACAAAAGTAGCCTCTATGCAGAGGCAGAAGCATGGCAACAACCTGCTTTTCAAATGCTGGAATTATAATCCCTAAAATGTTCTGTTCCATTACGCACATGCATTTGAAACAGTGGTTGGGAGGGAATTTTTAGGTAACAAGAACTGTCCCCCTGGGTGAGGCGAGAGGATCGGTGTGCAACATAAGAGTCTCAGCTGTCTGAGAGGCATTTGGGACTGACTACTCAACAACAAAAGTTGTCTCTACATGCCTGAATGAACAGAATTAACTCCCCGAGGGTCTTTTTAAGCTCACAACTGTATGCACTGGAAAAGTAACACACAGTCATGTGAATCCACACTGACCCTAAAGTTTGTCTCTCTTCCTATCCTGCAGGAGGCTGCCCTGCATGCACCTCTTCCACCAGGGCTGCGTGGACCAATGGCTGGCCACCAGCAGAAAGTGTCCAATCTGTCGAGTTGACATCGAAACACAGCTGAACCCCGACAGCTGATGAGATTCGACACTCTCGTGATTCAGTCGCCCTCGTGGTGCGATTCTTGCTTTCTTCCACCCCCGGCTCACCAGCCTCCCCCACCTTACCCTACCCCACCCCACCTCCCTCGACCTCCTCCTTCCCGTCGGGTGCTTTGCCAAATGTCTCCAGACTTCATGTGACATCACCACCCTTCTGAGTCACGCTTTACTGAGCCAAGCCAGGAAAACTAACTGCACGGAGAGGCCGCAAAGGACTCTCTTTATATAGAAGCACATCCCTCTGGAAGCAAAAGACACACTAACAAACACATACTCATATACACAGGGTTTACTTGTAGCTTGCTGGTCTTACGTGGGGTTGTTGTTGCTGTTGTGGTGTTGTACTGTAGGTAGCCTGGGGCTGTGTAGCATGTCCTCAAAGCCATGACTTAATGTCCTGAGACTAGAAAACACATAACCCCAGACCTAGCTGGCTACTTTTCTCTCTTCTCTTCAATCTCTCTCTCTTGCTCTCTTTTTACACACACACACACACACACACACACACACACACACACACACACACACACACACACACACACACAAATATATATTTCTCTCTTTTTAAACACAATCAAAATGAATATTCTGCCACGCAAGAAAGCTTAACAGAATCTAAATGCTCTGATGCCATGTTTACCTAAAGATCATTTGTGGTCGTAGTAGAGTAGCAGTAACCAATAAGTGAGATCTGGTGCGACCTCCTCGAGGCCAAGCACCAGCTAGCTGGGTGTTTTAATTCTCTCATGCAGCTTTTGACATTTCGCAGTACAGTTGTGCGTTTACCTTGGGCTGGTGTCATGTGCAGATGGTGTGATGTGATTAGGTCTCATTCACTGTCAGGGAAAACCCAGTGACTGCGATGTTTTTGTGTTTGAAATTGAAAAAGAAGAAGAAGACAAAAAATAATAGTGTTTTCACCAAAATGCATTATGTCACAGTGTAGCTTGAATCTCCGCACAGGTTTTATGTCCACTGCCCATGCCATGTGTCACTTCAAGAGACTGCGTCTCACACAAACGTGTTAGGTGAAGAACACGGCAACTGGAGTGCTTATACAACACAAAACCAAAAGAAACAAAAAGAAAAAACACAAAAAAACCTGAAAAGGGATGAACAACAGACGCTATCATGCACTGCAGAGCGAGGTGGGAGGATTTAGCTGCCCTTGTACCTGCATTTCCATCTGGCACTAGGCCAGTGGCAGAACAGTGCACACTAAAAAACAAAAAAGGAAGATTGCATGTTTCATTTTTTGGGTTTGGGGCTGTTGGCTGTGGTAGCGTTTCTTCACTTTTAAAAGGTACAGAGACGCCTGTGCATGACTTAGTTAATCTGAGCTGTGACTATCTTCTGAACACTAACAAATATTAATAATAATAATAATAATTTTTAAAAAGTCAGTGGTTTGCTCCCCTGACTTGTAGCGCGTGTCATCCGGTTCCCTTTGGTGGCGACCTTGGGATCCTGTTTTTTGATGTTTACCTTATTGCCTAAAGAACAAGCACATGTGACGATAGTTATAGCAACAAAAGTTTCTCCTCGGCATCGCGTTTGGTTTATATATAGGTACGGATTCATGCAGTGTTTTGAGCTGGGAGAGGAGCTTGCGTATTGATCTTGTGTTATATTTGTGTGACAGACCTCCCCTCGTGGTTGCTATGCTGGTTGCTATGCTGTATTTGCTAGAACATGTAGAAACGTGGTGCGACGGAGGCAGCCTCCCTCTCACAGTGCACACAGACACGAGACGACAGGACAGCAGGAAAGCATTCAGGCTGTTAAAACACACACTCTCTCCATCACCATTTCTTCTCTCTTTTTTTTTTACCCTTTGTGTCAGCTTGTCACTTCAGTTCCACAGAGCTGTGTGTGTTTGTGTGTGTGCGCGTGTGTTACAGGACGCCTTTAGGACCCTCATTGTCCTCTCTGCACTGTGATAGCATATAACAAGGGTAACACTTGGCCCAGAGACTCAATTAACAAGGCTTACTTCTTCCTGTCTTGTGCACTGCCAGTGTTGACACTGCCTCCTCCTGTAGTGGAGTCATCCGTGATGAAAGTTGTCATAGTTTACACAGGGTGTTGTCAGTTGAGATGCCTTAAGTATTTAACAATCATAATTTATTACTAACTGTAGATACTGTGGGTATGTATTTAATTTTATATAGTTTTTTTTTTCTTTTTCTGGAGTTGGGTTGACTGAATCATAATTTATTTATTTACAAATATAACATGAAAAGGCTATTAAAAAATGGATACCTCATGTTTTTTGGTTGCATTGTTTTAAATGGGAATGCTTTGCATGCAGTTGTACTTTTTCGGAACACTAAAAGTAAAAAAAAGAGGAAAAAAGGTTTTGCTGTTTGATCTCCACAAGCTGGCTGTGCGTTTACTGACCAAGGCTGAGCTACTGAGCCCGTTCTCTCTCTTTCTCTCTCTCTCTTCCTGTCTTCTATGTCTCTTTTTCTCTTTCATGTGGTGCTGTGGATCTTGGTTACATTCCATTCAATGCAATCTCTCCAATCCCCCATGCTGTGATGTAGTGAACAAACTGCAAGTGAATTGGTTTTGGTTTGTGACAATTTTTTTCTTTTTTTTTTTTCTTTCTTTTGCACTAACTTGTTTAAAATGGGAACCCTCTCACTGGCAAAAAAAATATTTTAGATTATTTAAATGAACTGGCTTTTATTTTTTTATGCTCTGCTTCTCACACAATGCACTAAGGGTCTTAATGAAACATGTTCCTTTGTTTTAACTCTTTGTGTTATCTCTTCAGTTGTCATCTCTCTAGTGTTTCTCTGTTCGTTGGTTTCTTATGTTGTTGTTTTTTTCCCCGAAATGCTTTGTAGATTTAAGCATAACAAGTGCCTCGCTTTAAGTGTTAGGGGATATTTCCATATAACGGAAACCATGAACAACAATCAGTCCATCCACCATGCCTTACTGGTTGCTTAGTTAATTAAGTGAATGGAAAACGAAGGAGCTGAGACAACATTTGACTAAAGCCATTATAATCAATCAATCCAAGTCAAGCTGTCCAAAAACTAGCTGCCGGTTTGTAGTACCGAAGCACTGCATTGCTGTGGAAATAGCTCTGACTAAAAAGAGGCATGTTTCACCGTGGGCTTTACAGCGGTCCTTTCGATGTACTTCTCCATTCTGTTTTCTCCTCTTCTTTCCGTCTCCGTTTGATTTTACCGTCCGTCCCTCCTCTCCGACTCTCTCTCTGTTTGCTTTCACAGTCTAAAAAAGGAAGGCAAGGATTTAAAGCACAACCTTTTCTAAAGAACAAAAAACAAATGCATGTTTTCTCAGGTTTCAGTGTAGTCGCAATGGTTTCATAGTATATGGTGAAAATATATACAAAGAATATAACAGAAAAAAAATTATAAATTTTGTTGCTGCTTGAATCTGACAAAAACCAACAAGTGAAGAGAAACTATCCCAAAAAGTGCCAGTGAAAGGGCTGCCGCCATCCTTGTATGAAAACCTGCTGTTTAGCTGTGACTGCGCAATGTTTTTTCAAAATAGGATATTTTATCTGAAAATAGAACTATTTATCATTAATATTAAAGCAATAGCGCATTAAAATGGTTTTGAGCGTGTTGATGATGAAGTGGATGAGCCTGTTATGGGTAAATGTTAGATTTACATTTGGTGGAATTTTGTACTTTATTTATTATTACTACTACTACTAATAATGATGATAATGATCTCAAAGGTTGCATTGCTAAACCCAAACTGTTCTGTTTTTAATTTTTATTTTATTTCATGGCTTGTATATTATCCTTTTATATGTGCTCTTTTTGTAATAAACTTGGTAAAATGGAAGTGAACCTATTTTTTCTTTTGTCTTTTTTTTTAACCCCTCAAAATGCAGCAGTTTTGTACTTCATCCTTAGTTAAAGGTGAAGTCAGGTCATCAGGTTGTTTTATAGAGAAAAAAAAAAGATATTGTACTTATAAATTTATAGCGTTTTACGTATGTGGCTAGAGATCACCCACATGTCAGCTTTGATGGGATCTCCTTTACCAAAGAAGTGAAAACACAAAGAAAAGAGGCAACAGCATCTGGATATAAAGTCATCCTCTTCCTCCTCACCTCAAGTCTTATCTGCTGAACTGAAGTCAGGACTCTAAAACACAAAAATGTGTATAAACATCCTCATTTATTCCTAATATTATTCCAGTTACTTATTGTCAGAAGATTAGACTGTTATCTTTCTATCTCCAGCTAGCTGACAAAAGCTAACAACAACAGCAGCTGGTTTTAAGCTAACATTATGCTAGCTAACGTTAGGCTAAAGTATCCTAAAATTCCTAAAAATCCTAAAAATTCACACTTGATTACATTCTCACACCTTATAAGAGGTTATTCACTCAGAGCGTCAGAGTTCAGCAAAGCTACATCCACTTCAAAGACTGTTTCACAGAAGCTAACAGAGGCTACCAGCAGCAAAAACTATAGTGCCGCCTAATGTTCTGTATGTCCTCAACAACTCACCTTAGTATGGCTGTCATTGTTCAGACATGAGCTTCTCTGACTCAGTGACACATATTGGACTTGAAAATAGAGATAGGTGCTTCTTACTGGGCATTGACAGCTAAGGCAAACAGAAGACTGACAGCTTTTCACAAATAGGGAAAAACTCTTTCCGGATCTGGTCCAAACATTAATAGAAACTTGCCGACTGACCATGTCACCATGGGGAACAGTCTAAATTTAATGTTTATGGTCTCTCTTGACTGACTACAACATGTTTTTCCTTTGGCCACCGTATCTAGGATTATACACTTGAATCAGGGACAAAAGAACTCAGTTGACTGATTTCTGCAATCTACTGACATGTAGCAGTTAGATTGTAATTCAAAAACCCGAAGAAATCATGGAATCTCTGTGTGTCCCTGTATTGTTGACTAGACATTAAAACAATTGTTTTGGGCCAAGGAAAAAGTTATAAATATAAAATTCATACACAATTACTTCTTAACGATCACTTTGACATATTTGAATGTCCCATTTGAGTCATTTATTTACCTGTTTAATGTAATGTCTAAATATCATTCTCCACAATTTGCATAGGATCATCAAAACTGAACAACAGAAGATTGGAAAATCATTGCCTGGTCTGTTGAGACTCAGTTTTTTCTGCAGAAATTCAGATGCTAGGGTCAGAATTTTGTGTAAACAACATGAAAGCATGGATCTATCCTGCGTTGTATCAGTGATTCAGGCTGATACTGGTGATGGTGTAATAGTGTGGAGGAGATTTTCTTGGCACATGTTGGGACCCTCAGTATCAACTGAGCATCATTTTAACACCACAGCCTACCTGAGTATTGATGCTGACCGTGCCCATCCCTTTATGACCACAGTGTACCAGTCTCCTTCCAGCATGATAGTGCGACAGGTCACAAAGCTCAAATCAACTCAAACTGGTTTCTTGATTTGTTGAATGAATTCACTGCACATAAATTGTCTCCACAGTCACCGGATCTCAGTCCAATATAGCATCTTTGCAAGTTTGTGGAACTGAATATTTGCAACAACTGTGTAATGCAATCAGGTCAATATCGATCAAAATCTCTGAGGAATATTTCCAGCATTTTGTTTGCTGTGTTTAAGGCAGCTCTGAAGGCAAAAGGAGACGACTGTAATAGCAAAGTATAACTAATGAAGTGCCCAATGAGTGTATATTTCTGCTTAACCAGACTTGAAGGTAAAGTTTAGACCTACCAGCAAGTCAGAAGTGAAGCTGAAAACTGGGTGTTATAAACAAATTGGATTTATTTATTCATTTGTTCATTTTATAAAATCTGTATTACAACAAAACAATGCAAAGAATCCCTGATATTTAAAAAGATTGGCACTTTCCTTTTTCCTGACCACATTAGACATCATCATGACATGTTTTTTTTTTTTAATGTCTCAGTTCCTGAGATATAAAACTTGCTAGAAGGAGAATCTCTTTGGTCATTACTTTTAAACATAAGAGGACATGCTTGAGCTGTAGGGTTTTTTAGCATTTTGGGTAGATGGCCCTGGAGATCTTTCCATCTGCCTTCTTAGAGTCCAGCCATTTCCCGCAGAGAAAGATAGTGGTAACACCATTGGCTGTGTTGGTGACTTCCACACGATCGAGGAGCCAGCCAGGGCTGAGACCGGAGTTGTCGTGTTCTACCCGGACTTTCTGCAACTCCCCCATGTCCAGCATTTCCACAGAGAAACGGTCTGTTTGCCCACGTTCAAAAAGGTTACGAAACTTCTGACGCAGTTGCCTGCAACCCGAATCTCCATTGGAGCCATAGAGAGTAATGAAAACATTGGCATCGGTTCCTGCACCCTTTTCATCACCTGTGATGACGATGATCTCATATTTGACAGGTACCAGGCTTCGAGCTTTGCTTGCAAAGCTCTCGATGGTCTTTGTGCACTCAACGGTGATGAAATCGTCCCTCTTAGGAGAAAGAGGAATGAGGGAATTGCATTTGAAAATGTACCTGGAGATAATGGAGCAGAGCAGAAGGAATATAGTCTAACCATTTGAGAATATCAAGAAATTGTTTGATGGTGGAAAATAAATGAATGGCTACAGTGGGGAAGCAGCTGCCTTACTTGTTTCCCAGTTCTCTTTCGGTCACAACAACCTCCTCCACGTGCCAGTAAACCTCCCCCTTTACTTTCTTTCCATCCTTGGGTGTATGGCCCAGACAGATGCCAGCAATATCACCCAAGTTCTTGGATGAAAATTCAAACCTGTCAACATTTCCCCTAAAAAGAGAGAGGAACATGGATTCGTTGGTGAAAGTAGCTATTAGAGCAGGGCGATATGACCAAAAATATTTCTCACGATATACATTTGAAAATTTGCGATAACGATATAACTGACGATATAATTGACACTAGACAAAATACTTTACAACTCCACAATTGTATTAGTGCAAAAAACCCCATCAATGTATTTTCACTTAAACAAGCAGCTGTTTTTTGCATTAAAGTTATATAAAAATGTAACAGTGCAAATGCAAATTCCTTGCTGACAGTTTAACCAAAAGGCATTTCCAGTGGAAATTGGCCAACATATCCTCAGCATAACCATGTATAATATCCACAAAACTTAAAAAGAGCTTATACACACGCAATACGGTAATATTATGTTGAAGCACAGTACGTATCACTCCGCGAGGCTGTTCCCTACGATAGACGTAATGCTCCGACAATCCATCAAGTGGTGCAGGTTTGTAGCTTAGCAAAGTCATACTAAAACATCAGTCAGTAAACACAACCAGAATCCAAACATAAGGCACTCGGTATTATAAGAGGCAGTGTCGATTTTCAGAAAAATCAAAGGATTGATTTTAAGTGTGCCGTATTTTCCAAAAAACACGGTAATAACCACGGCCCGCTAGCACGCTCTACCAAAAATAGTGCTTTGTTGTGTATCTGACGGACGAAAGCTAAACCAGTTCCACACCACTGAAGTTGCAGCATTTTTACAAACCAATTATGGTTCATCCTTTTCATTCAACGATCCGCTTTCGCCCATGTCATTCTCCGTCGCCGCCGTGCCTTTTTCGCCATGTGCGTATGAAAACAAAGGCACTGCGCATGCGCGTTTTACCCACATTCTATCGTGATATTTCATTTTCTTGTCATTGCCCAACATTATACCGGTATTACCGTGAACGGTATGATATGGCCCAGCCCTAGTAGCTATTCCCTTAAATTGCTTTGCCTTAATTGAAATTCACATCACTGCCAGTTTGTTCTGTGTCAGAATTAATCTTTAACAGGATGGAGTGTAGTCATGACATCAGAGTGCGGTGCTGGTCTGGTCTTAAGTATTTTGGATAATCATCATGAGGGCAGAGAGAGATGCAGAGGGAAAGAAAGCACATTTCTTTTTCATGCAAACAAGCTGCCGGTGACTGAGTTAATCTTGCAGCAAGTACCTACCGCAAGAACCTCTTCTTCTTTGAGGAGTTCTCCATTACAAATTCTTTTGATCGACCCTTTCTCCCTTCAAGTACAATCCAGGCATTTTCCTTGGTTTCAGCTGTGTCTCCAGTTGTGATACAAATTTCATACTCTGTCATAGAGAAAAGGAGACTCAGTTACAGTAAAATGTTGTTGCACTAAACTACAAGGGGGGATAATTGAATGCTGTGAGGTGCTAGCCTTACTGGTCTTTTCATTGAGGTCCAAGTAGTCATTGTTAGCACAGGCCAGCTCTCTCATTATCTGTCCATCATCATCGTTCTTGGCAAGCCAGCGGTCACAGGGGAAACGAAATGTTTTGTCCATGATCTCGTCCTTCACGTCAATATACTCCAAGTGCCAGCCTGGAGCAATACCTGCATGTAACGAGATGCAAAAAATACCAGTGTGCAGTGCTTTCAAACTTTTCATTCTAAGAACAGGTGAGCTCAGTCTAAGCTGTTCACCGTGCCAGTTAGAGCAGCTGACCTGTGTTATCGTGCCAGACTCGTACTTTGGAGAGGTCTCCCATGCTGAGGATTTCTGGGAAGCGAAACGTGTCCACCTGCTTGCGTTCAAACTTGTTGGACTTGTTGCACTCTTTCAGCGCCAGTGTTCCTGTGTCCCCGTTCTCTCCAAAAATAATGATCCACACGTTGGCATCAGTGCCTGCCCCTGAAGAGATGCAGCAGTTTACTATTTAGAAAAAAAAATCCTCGACAATAATAAGGGATTTTTCTTGGTTTGGTTACACTTTTAAATAAACATGGGTGGAACCATGGACAGAACTTTGCTTGGATTTTAGTCTATAAAGTCACAGCTTCCCAGTCTACATGGTCACTGAATGCAATTAACTATAATAAAAATGATTTACTGTCACTCGAGCTAGCTCTAATTATATACGTGCAAAGCAATTAAGCTATATCAAAGAGTTGTATGGCAGTAAAAAGGCTGTACAGCAATAGCAAATCACCACCTGAAAAGTAAACTGGGGAGCAGTGAGAGCTGGGTTCTCTGACTCATACAGCGCATCTATAATCCCCCTGTGCTTTATTATTTTATCACAGTCGGTTAGATCCTGAGTGAAACCTCACTCAGCCTGCAGCATGTTTTCAGTGTCCTTGCTTAAACTCGCTTCTGTAGAGTAGGCAAGAATGTTGATCATTTAACAATCCAGCAGTTGTAATAAGAAATTATCACGCTGGCAATATTTGAGATCTGGATATTTTTAAAGTTATATGTAACATATGTAACTTATGTGACATATATTCTAATGGACACACTTGATCTTCAGTACCTCTTTATAGTATACGTGCATAGGAACAGCTCTGCCTATGTGATGTTGTTTGTGGGTGTGTTTGCATCTATCAGCCTTGCTCATTTTTTCCTCCCAGAGCCTTAGTGGCGGTGCAAGGCTACATGTCAGCTTCCAGTAACTGACAGTGGCAGAGAGCAGCCCTTTGAAGTCGGCTCAGACTTCTTGCCATTCTGATCGTATTGATCAGCAGAGCAACTGAGCTAGATGAAAATCCAGGGTGAAGAAAAGATGGAGCAGCGGTGTGGAGGGCTTCTGAAGAGGATCTCTTTAATTGCCACGAGGGATTCAGCCATGAATTATTCCACCTTTGCCTTTGCCTAGGAAAACAACAAACCCCTGCACAAGGGCAGGCAAAATGAGGCTCTAACTCTGCATTGATCTTTGGGTAGTGACTGAAAACACGGGATGGCAGTCATACAGTAATTAGTCTCTTCCAGGCAGCAGCTCGTTTGGCTTTGATGGGGAGGGTTTCACAGGATGTTCACAGTATAGAGCCACTCACAGGTGCTCAAATGCAGAATACTCTCTGGTGTATCCTTTGAAAGTGGTCCGAAAAACAGATGATGAGGATGTGATCCAGGAAACGCTTGACAAATTAAATGTGTCCACTGACCACAGAGTCCTTCAGGATCCCCCGGGAAGAGCTGGAGGATGTTCCTGATGAAAGAGGATGTCTACTCTGCTCAGTCTCAGCACCCCTGAACCCAGAGAATAAAGGCCGAATGGACAGGGAATGCTCATAGGCCTGTTAAGTATACTTAGAGTGCCCTCACTGACCCCACAGCTCAGACCTCAACATTTCAGTTATTATTTGGTTTTATGTTGACACATTAAGATATGTGCAATCAAAACTGGGTATTGGGACTCTTATAGAAAAAATGTGCTTCATGTTTCTAATCTTACCTATTTGCTTGTGAATAAGTAATCATTTGATATCGTCAAGCCCCTAAACATGTTCAGATCAAACAATATGAATCTTAAAATGGCCACAACAAATATTGGCAACCTGTAGCTAGTTTAAAAAACAGTGTCTGAAAGAAGCTTTTATGCTTTTCATTTCTTCTGTCACATATATCCTGTTGCAATGATGGGTTCTCATATTAAACACAGACAAATTTTCAAATAATTATCTAGCATATGTGCAAAATCCCTTCCCTCATCAAAGTTGTCCCTCATATCTTCATATTTTGCTTCCAAAGAGTCAGACTTTCCTGTATTTTTCAAAAGCACTTTGAAAAATACTTTTCCTGAATTTATGAAGAGCTTTCAAAGTTTTTCTTTGGACACTGGGCAGTCCAGTCATTATGCTTGACCTGATTATACTTGAAATTTCAGAGGAAGGTTTTGTTTGTTTGTTTGTTTGTTTGTTTGTTTGTTTGTTTGTTTGTTTGTTTGTTTGTTTGTTTGTTTGTTTGTTTGTTTGTTTGAATCATTTAACATTGATCTATGACTCATTCAAACATAAAAGGACACCTTGAAGATTTCCATGTATGTTTGGACAAGTACTGCATATTTCGAATGGGACCACAGAGCTGGGTTGAGAACCTACCTGCGACGTCACTTGTCTTGACCTGGACAATGTAGGTAGTGACCTCCACCATCACCTCCTCGTCCACCAAAGCTGCCATCTCACAGATCAGTGTCCTCTTGGGTCCATGTGTCCTGGACAGCCACCCTTCATAGGTAAACACAGACACCTCCTCCGTGGTCAGGTTACGCATGATCACCTGAATGCACAGAATTAGCTTATAAATTAGCAAAGCGTTTGGAAGATTGCATTATAATTATTAAAGGTAAGATTTAACAGTAATAAATGCTGCTGTGGTGTGATGTATTACAACAGGAGTATAAATATCAACCTGCAGATGAAAGTTCAGGGCATCATCAGTAGTAATGCATTCACTTATGATTGATATTGCTATTACTTGAACCACAGTACTAGTGTATTGAATGCTGTGTCATATTATGGCTGGATGACTACTGTGTTACCAGCAGGTACACTAATCCTGCCTCTCTGAAGGTTTCGAGTTTCTAATAACAGGAAAAATCTTCTCTGTTAGGCCAAGAATCAGCCAGACATCTATTAGCTCTCCCTTCTGCGTATTTATCTGGACAGATTACTATGCTGGCAGTCCACCTGGTGCACCATTGTGTCAGTTTCAAGGCGACGACCTGTCCATAAAGGCAGCATATCTGCTTGTGATGCTGAACACACAAGGCTCTGTTCAGGGTCAAGTCAAGGAGATGTTCACAGCGGCTGAGACTCGGGCACGGATGGACAGGGCTTTGTATTGTTTCTGACTGCTCTGCCGCCCTACAGGCATGGTGCATTTAGTAGAGAAGACATTTGCATAGGAAATGTGTTCTACTTCATCAAAACCTTTAGCCTGAGACTTCACACTAAATTTAGTGGTGGGAAGTGATATCATCCTCACAGAATCATTTAAAAAAATCTTTCAGTACTGAGGCAGTCAATTCCAATATGTTGCACTAGTATTCTGTAAATTAATTTATATATAAGATGAAATGATTTCTCTCTCGAGGCCAAACACGGTGCTCATTTGTAGCGTGTGCGTACTGTAAGAGAGAGCGTGTCCGTGATTCAAGCAACAGCGGCACGGAGAATAAAATGGGTCAATATGCTCACTCCAGGAGTTCTGGGCCCTGCTCTGTGTGTGTTGTTGCCTGTGTCTTTGTGTGTGGTTGAATCATTGACCGTTCTCCTGCAGGCAGGGGTAGATGTGTGTGTGTGTGTGTGTGTGTGTGTGTGTGTGTGTGTATTTGTCTGTGCCATATAATAGATTGAATGATCCTGTGACCTACAGCATGTGGTGCCAGGATAAAAAAAACACAAGCCTGTGAGTGCTTTGTACTATTGATCTTGGAATGAGATAGCGATTACTCTTCTGCTTTTTATGTTGCTGGTTTTATGTTTTATGGTTGAGATCTGCAGTTTCTTCTTTATAACAAATTAGGCCTCGACAAGAACAAAAAATTCTATGCATGATATTACTAAAGAGCTCAATCTGCACACGTTCCCTTTTGCTCTAGCTGTTCCTGGGGTTTTTTTCTAAACCCTTTTTACCAAATAAACATCTTCTAAATGACTGCATTGTATCTGTGTGCCTGGTGAGCCGACCTTGTCAAGAAACCAGTCGGGCCGACTGCCTGATCCATCTATCCGGAGTCGCATTTTTCTCAGTGGGGCAACGTCATCGATCTCCATGTTAAAGGTGTCCTCTTGACCTCGCTCAAACCTTTTGTTCACCACCACATCAAAGCACAAAGTTTAGAATCTTGAGTATGAATTGGTCCTCTCTTTATTTTACAGTTAGATACATGAATGAAAATAGAAATCATTGATGCTACCTGTCCTCATTCTTCTGCAGCAGCATCTCCTCTGTACTGCCGTTGGCCCCAAAAACAGTCATGAAGATCTGGGTGTCTGTTCCCGCATTCTGCACATCTCCGGTTACCACTGTCACCTCATAGATAATCTAACATGGAAAGATTATCAGACATCAAACAATACTATCCTCCCACAAGTACATCTACAGCTTCACTGGACGAGCACATACGAATTAATTCAGTCATTTTAAGGTTGTAAACAGTGATAAAATAAACACAAATGCAGACATTGGTTATTTAATAGCTATGCCATGAAAAGGGAGGTGACAGCCAATATTTTGGGGCTTCCAGTGTAGCAACAGTTGTGAATATCTGGGCTAAGAATTCCTGTTCTGTGCACCAGTGAAATATAAAGGAGCTAAACCATCGTGTAGATGGATGCTGATGGTTTAGAGTAGTTGTAGGCAACTCCAGGCCTCGAGTGCCGATGTCCTGCAGGTTTTAGATGTGTCCTTGATCCAACACAGCTGATTTAAATGGCTAAATGACCTCCTCAACATGTCGTGAAGTTCTCCAGAGGCCTGGTAATTAACTAATCATTTAATTCAAGTGTGTGTATACAGGATGAGATCTAAAACCTGCAGGATACCGGCACTCGAGGCCTGGAGTTGCCCACCCCTGGTTAGAGTCCAGTTTGGCAAACACAAATCCTGATGTTGCTAGGATTTTCACATCAACTGCTGTCTTCTGTGCGTGTCAACCACCATGATGTCTGGCTGGTTGGCCAGAAGCTGCGCCTGTGTGACAGTCAAAGTCCCATAGGACCTTCGCCATGTTGCTCTCAACTACCTCTGGAGGTGTCTCCCATCAGGACTTGTGGACTTCTCTATATGCCACACAGGTGTTCATCTACACCATCCTAGCCACTAGGTTTTGTCTCTATGGAGCTAATGCTTAGGTCCTGCTCCTGTGCTGCCGTGATCACCATCTGTGCTGTCCTTTAGGCCAGCTTTCTCTAGACACTGAAAGGATTTCTTAATTTCCACTTCTTCAGTCTGTTGATGGCAGACCCCATGGAGGGCCTTGATCTTCCTCCTGTTCTTTATCACAGTCTCCCTTCAGCTGCCTGAGACACTGTTGTCATGCTGTTGCTTTTCGTTTTATCCTGAATCACGGCTCTGACAGTCACTAATGATAACCCTCCTGCTTAGTAGAGCCTCAGCTTGCAAAAACCTCTGTGCAATGTGAGGTGTTTTCATGTCTTGAAATCAGTGGAAATGATGTCCTCTTGTGGACAGCTTATTATATATTATTATACATGTACTATGGTAAGTTTACTACTTTGTACTTTCTAAATTATTCTCTTGTCTTAATTTAACTCAGTAACACCATGATGTATGTATGTTGCCTGCAACATGGCTTTGCTTTCAATAACACGTCTACATTTACAGACCTTATGGGAGATAGAAATGGCTTCTGAGTCCAGCACACTGAATACTCTAGCAGTCAACCCATCTCCTCGATCTTTGGCCAGCCAGCACTTGCAAGCAAATATATATTTGACCCCTTTGGTTGGCACAGCAACACATAGTTCATCAACCAGCCAGCAGCTCTCTGGAGTGGCCCCATCATGGCCGAGCTGCAGGAAGGAGAGAAACAATCACTGCCAGGAACGTGGGTGTATTTTTTCTGTGTGTTTCAGTGTGTGTGTGTGTGAGAAGCTATGTTAGTGCAAAATCTTCAGTGAAACAAATTCACCTGTCACTCACCTCAACCTTTTTGATCTCCCCCACATCTGAACCGTGGGACTCGAAGCTCTCCAGAGAGCCGGCCTCAAAGCCCTTCCTCCCGTCTTGCAGGTCCAACCACAACCTATCTGTCTGGGTGTGATTAGCCCCGATAATGATGACATAAGCCCTGCTGGTGGTGCTCGCATCCCTCTCCAGTCCAGTGTAGATGGTGATGTGATAAGGTATGACTGCATAGAAAGGGCCGAGCAACTATTCGTTCATTTGATGCATTCAAGGGATTAACAACAAACACATGAGAGAGCATCAGGTGAACTAGCAGTGCAGAAGAGACTTGAGTTTTCTTACTTGGAAGATCAATTTTTTCTTCTTTCTTCTTCTTGTTCTTCTTGTTCATGTTATTGTCGACGCTTTTCTGCATTAGAGCCAAGTTCTTCTTTTCACTGGCCGAGCTCTCTCGAACTCCTTCATAACCCTGAGAAAACAGAACGGACACTTAGTGATGCAGCAGCCATATCTGCAGAGATACAGACCCAAGTCGATGCTAAGCCACTAAATGTTTTACAAAGACTTCAAAAAGGTGCTGAAATTATTTCAGGTGGTGTGCCACGAAAGAACAAAAAATGAATCCTAGTCACTTTGGTGATCAACCGCCATTCACTTTAAAGTGGATCTGTCACACTTTTTCTCATGTTATGTAACATATACAGCAGGGCTCTGTGTTACAGTGGTAAATGCGCTTATACAGCCAAAGTTTCAAAGAATGAGGTCAGCATATGTGCAAGTAATTCATATGAGCCAAACACTGATGTGAATTTCAAACTTTTCAAATTCATTTATTTTTTACTCTTGGCTCTGTTGTTGGGAGAAGATCTCCCTAATATGGTCTTCTCAGGCACACAGGTCCGGCTGTGAGCACAGAAACCCCACCCACTTATTATTTTTTTGCTATTGTAAAAACATCTAAGAATAAAAATATGGAGCTAGAACTGAGGACATTACGTTAATTGTGCTCAACTAGTGTAAGAAATAGAAGAAATCAGTATATCAAAACCTCTTTCATGTAAGAAGTAGCACTTTAGATTGTTCATGTTACCTTGACATAAAAGTATCTTTGGATGCGTCTATCCTCTCTCTTCTTGGAGAGCCAGCGTTCACATAAGAAGAGGAACACCTCTTCTGTATCAATGTCCAGCACCTCCACCTGATCCAAGTACCAGTCAGGACTCACCATACTGTTATCATGGCGAATTTTTATTTTGAAAATCTGACCGAGGTCTACTGCCTCTATAGTGAACTTATCCACCTGGGAGAAGAGAAACATTCAGGAAATAACATCAATGTTGTGTACTTCTTTTTTGCTCTGTAATCTGGAATATATATATCTACAGTGTAGGAGACAAGAATTAAAAAGGTCACAAAGTTCAAGCTTTCTTACAGATCCTCTTTCAAACTTGTTGCTGTTTGTCTCCGACTTGCTCAGTTTTCTCTCCCCGGTGTCCCCCAGGTCCCCGTAAATGGTGAGGAAGACGTTGGCATCAGTGCCGGCTCCATACACATCACCTGTCATCACGGAAACTTTGTATGTGTGGGCTGTAGTGGGAGACAGTGATCACAGACAGGCAGGGGATTTTGTGTGAGGCTGCTGCCAGGAAATAGATTGAAAATGAAGCAATTTTGCATCGTAGTTTGATGCTGCTGTCATAACAGAGACTTAGTTGGGGGTATAAAGGACCAGAAGGGAAAACTGTCTCCAAACTAATGCTCAGAAGGGCAGATAAAAAGACAGGATGACAAATCGTTTTTGTGTTTCTAATAATGCAGCCAGCAGGTAACATACTCTCCAGAGCGTCTTCCACCTCGACTTCAGTCACTTTCAGGCTTCCATCTCTTGAAAGTTTCTCTGTGATGATGTCAGAGGGCACAAGCTCTCTCACCGTTTCTCCATCGTCCTCTGACTTGGCGAGCCACCGCTCACAGGGGAAGATCACGGTCTCTGAACCCTACAAAGAGACGATTAAATTCTGCAGTTTAATCTGTGTGTTTGTGTCTCGGAGGAGGATCAGCAAACAGAATATTTAGACTGGCTGAGCAGCAACCCAATATGTTGAATCACAAATGAAATCACAGTGCTGCTTGACCAGCTAAGAAGACAACATCACCACCTGCTGATTAAAAACAGAACTGTTCCGTTATTAGAAGAAGGGAATCAGAGGATGTGCTCCTGAGTGCTGAAATCAATCTTGTGAATGAGGCTTTCGGGTGTGGCAGCCCAAATACAGCCCTAATAGAGTGTCAGTCCTCTGCGCAGTGAAATGTAACTCTGGGCGTTTGATATACGGCTGCACAGTTTTAAAAACTTGAGTGCTGACATTTAATTTATTTTTTATATTTGCACTCAAAAAGCAAATATGGTTCTTTTTAGGTATTTAAATGTTTTAGATTCACAATTTACACACAAAACATGCAACAGTTTCATGAGATATGATCACCTGTACTAGGTTGAAGTACCCATAATATACACTCACTGGCTACTTTATTAGGTACACCTTATTGGACCCCTTTTTTGCCTCCAGAACTCCCTGAAATTTTCATGGCATAGAGTCAGGTGCTGGAAATGTTTCTCAGAGACTTTGGTCAATATAGACATGATAAAATCACACAGTTGCTGCAGATTTGTCAGCTGCACGTCCGTGATGCCGAACCCCTAATCCCACCACATCCCAAAGGCCATTTGAGGACATTGGACTCATTGTAATGATCAAGAAAACAGAAGATGGGTAAACTGTGGTCATAAAGGGGCGGACATGGTCAGCAACAATATTCAGGCAGTCTGTGGTGTTGCTCTGTGGTGCTCAGTTGATACTAAGGAGCCCACATAAAATATCTCCAACACCTTTATACCACCACTAGTCTGAACTGTTGGCACAAGGTAGGATGGACCCATGCTTTCATATTTGTTTACCTAAATTCTGACCATATCATCTGAATGTTGTGGGAGAAATTGAGGGTCAGACAAGCCAACATTTTTCTAATGATCTATTGTCCAATAATGGTGAGCCTGTGTGAATTGTAACCTCAGTTTCCTGCTCATAGCTGACAGCAGTGGTTCCCAATTGTGCCTTTAAGGTATGCCTTCTGCATATCTTGGTTGCAACAAGTAGCTTTTTGTGTTACTGTTGCCTTCCTAACAGCTGGAAACAGTCTGGCAATTCTCCTCTGACTCCCAGCATCAACAAGACACTTTTGCCAAGTGAATTCACTGCATATTATCTCTTGTCCAGGCCGTCCTCTGTAAACACCAAAAAGGTTAGCGCAGGAAAGCCCCAGTGGATCAGCAGTTTCTGAAATATTCACACCAGTATATCTTGCACCAACAACCATGCTACCTTCAGAGTAATTTAAATCACCTTTCTTCCCTATTTTGATGCTCAGTTTGAATTTCAGCAGTTTACAGTCATGTCTGCATCACTAAATACATTTGGTTGGTGCCATCTGATTGGCTGATTAGATATTTACTTTAGCAAACCAGTTGAATAGACAAACCCAACAAAGTGGCCCTGAGTATATCAAGTAGTTCAAATTACCTTCACCTCTTTCTACAGTACAATGCTACTTGCACACTTTCTGTGCTGTCAGCCATCAGTAATATTAATTCACCAATATATTACTGCAATATTCACCAAAGTTTTCTAAACTGCTATTATCAGCTACTATCATATTTTTTACTTAAGCCAGTAAAACACTTTCCCCCTGTTCATGTATCCTCCGCAGACAGTACCTTTCCTTTCCTGAGGAGGCGTCTGATTTCCACTCTGTCCAGATGCCAGCCTGGGTTCACCCCACGGTTGTCATGGCCAATACGAATCTTCTCAATTACATCTCCGACATCTTCTAGCTGCACAGACAACAGAACACTTGGATAAACGGACAACTTTCACAAGTGCAGTTCATTGCTGTAAATGCAGAAACACGCTCATGACTTTGCTGTTCTAGTCCCCAAAGCAGGATGAATGTATTTATTGCTTCCCTTATTTAACTTACCTCAACAATAAACATGTCCTCAGCTCCTCTCTCAAAGTACATTCTCCTCTCCCTCTTGTTGACACACAGGGACTTCTGCTGGGTGCACACTGCATCTCGGCCATACAGGATGATGAAGACGTCTGCGTCTGTACCGGCTCCAAACACGTCACTTGTGAAGATTTTGATCTCATAAGGAACGACTATAAAATGGAATAATAACCAATTAAGTTACACTTTTAATACAGTTAGAATATGGTGCACTTTTCTGACTTACATGGTGTGTAAAACTCTGTTTGAAGAGGATTAGGGAAAAGCTCCCTGACGATGGCTCCATCATCCTCTCCTCTGTCCAGCCAGCGGCCGCAGGGGAAGTGTAGTTTCTGTCCCAGAGATGGAGCATCAATCTCCACCCAGTCAAGAAACCAGCCTGCTGACCCTCCCCCTTAAACATTAACAGAAAAGACTGTGATCATTTATGTAGATGTAGTTGGAGTATTTCTGCATTATTCTCGGCACAGGCAGCCAGTCGGTCCTAATGTACCATTGTTGTCGTGTCCAATACGCAGCTTTTTCAGGGGTCCGAGGTCCACGGCCTCCACAGTGAACACATCAATCATACCTCGCTCAAACTTGTTCTTATGGGTCTTTGAAGCCTTCAGGTTAATAATTCCTGTGGATACAGAACAGACTAATTATCATTTTAAACACAGAAAGCAGGCAAAAAGCGCAGCAGTCACTTCCAAAGCTACCTGTGTCATCCTTGGTGCCATACAGGATCATAAAGACGTTAGCGTCTGTTCCTCCGTACTTCTTGTCACCAGTTTTTATCCTCACTGTGTATGTTGTTGACATGGCTGCAGGAAGAAGTTACCACATTTAATAATCTCTGTGTTATATTTCTCAGAAAAACTCAGAAAACGCTCGATATCTGACATCGGTCAGACACTTCTTTCTTCGTACGCAGTAACGTTGCTCTCACCTTTCTGTTCCAAACCAAGAGTAGCTTCAGAGTCATCTTCGTCATCATCATCTCCCTTCTTCATGAACGCCTCATCCACAGGAACAAGCTCTCTGGCAAGCTGTCTGTCATCCTCATCGACAGCCAGCCACCGTTTGCAAGGAAAGAAGTACCTAAAATATATATGCCAGGATACATAACTTTTCCATGTCAAAAAATTTGTTTAAAATATTTCCCACTTCACACCACACAGTGGTGCTCTAGCACACACGCAGAGGCTCTGTCTGCTATGTAGGATGGGGATTTTTTGTGAACCCTTTGTGTTTCTGAATTTGTGTCTAGTATGACTCAGCAAAGTGCAAATTTGCTTTCTCCATTAAGGGGTCCGTTAAACATATAACATCAATGTGCTGGTGACATACGTGGTGTCATCTTTGTTGTCCACAATCTCCACTCTGTCCAAAAACCAGCCGGCGCTGGCCTGGCTGTTGTCATGGCGGATCCTCAGCTTCTTCAGGGTCCCCAGGTCGACTGCAGAGATGTCGAAAACGTCCTCCTACGTCGCCCGCCAACAAGCCCGGTGACAAAGGGTCAAGAAATGCCACAGGTTAGCGGACCATGAGAACCTCATCACTTATTCATCTGATCTTTGTTTAACCCAGAAGGCTACCGAAGCCAAACATTTGTTTGATGAGAGACTTTGCCAGGAAAACAGTATCAATTACAGCAATCCTGACAATGCCAGACGGCATTGTCAGGATTGCCTGACACATCCATGACGGCATTATAAAAACATCAACATGAGATTTAGCATTTTAATAAGGCTGATTTTTAGGCCTTGGTCAGGTCGGGCTGCCTGTTTCCCCCATATACAAAGTCTCTGCAAAGCCAATGCAATATCCTTCATGGACAGACATGGTAGTGATATCCATATTCTCCTTTAACTCTTTGCAAAATGTCAATACATGAGTCAGTGCGATTCAGTTTTCTTTATATAACACTAAGTCACAATAACAGTCACCTCAAGGCTCTTTAAATTGTAAGGTAGAGATCCTATAACAGATGATCCCCTATGAGCAAGCACTTGGCAACAGTGGGAATGAAAAACTCCCTTTTAACAGGAGAAAAACTCCAGCTAAACCAGGCTTAGTGAGAGGGAGTCAATACCACGACTGGTTGGGGGTGAAGGGAGGAAGACAGGAAAAATCAAGAGTTAACAAATTGATTTCCTTCGGATTTTCAGCAAACCGGGTTTACCTGGCCTTTCTCAAATTTGTTTAGGTTGTTGGATTTCTTGAGGTGTCGCTCTCCCGTGTCGCCTGTCTCTCCGTAGATGTTGATGTACACATTGGCATCTGTCCCTGCCCCCCACATCGTCCCAGTGAACACATGTATCTCATGGGAGTTCACTGTCAGAGAAACACAGTAAATCATCAGCGACATTATGAAAATGCACATGAGGGCATTGGCTTGATTTTCAGGCTCACGGGCTTCAGCAGCAGATATCAGTGAGTCAACATGACCACATTCATGCTCTACTTACTCTCCAAGTCGTCATTATCCTCAGTCAGCAGCTCAACCACAATCTCCCTGTCCTCCTCATCCCTGGCTAGCCAGCGGTTACAAGGAAAAATAAATGTCTCCACCACTTCCTGCAGTTCTTCAATTATCTCCACCTCCTCCTCCTCTTCCTTCTTCTTCTTTTTCTTATCTTTCTTCTTGTCCTTTTTGCTCGTCTCTTCTTTCTTCACCTCAACCTGCACCATAGCCATCGTCAGGCGCTTGATGTCCACAGTCTCCAGAAACCATCCGTCTCCAATACCCTTCCCGTTGTGGTAGATACGTATCTTATAGATCTTACCAACATCCTGAGCCTCAATCTGGGTTGCAGACATGAAACAAAAGTCAAACCAGCAACTCAAATCTCTGACAGACGTTGACATAACCTAAGCAGTATTAATACAGACCTTAAAGATGTCAGTGGTGTCACGTTCAAAACTGTTGGAGCGACTTTTTAGAGGCAGAACTTCAGTTTTTCCTTCATATCCATAGATCTGACAGAAGACTTTGGCGTTAGTTCCACCTGCACGCACGTCACCTGTGACTACTGTCACTTCATAGTTGATCACTGTTATAGGCAAAAGGATTAAGCATTATGAGAAGCAGTGCATCTCAACCTATCACTTTAAAAATGATTAATTCTGGCTGTGCAAACTGTTTTTTGCTTTTGTGCCTTTTACATTGTTCAATGTCCAACGTCTCGCTGGGATAGAGCTCCACCTCCACCTTTCCATCAGCTTCATCTTTACAGAGCCACCTGTGACTTGGGAACATGTACTGCTTTCCGTGAACCGGCACAGAGATCTGCACGCTGTCCAGAAACCACCCGGCCCGCAGTCCCTCGTTGGTGTGACCTATCAGAAGTCGGTTGATCTGCAAGCATCAGAAAGCACACAGGCAAAAAGAAACATAAATAAATGTCTTAATGTCTGTCTAATTACATGCAGTACAAGTCTTGCAAACTTACCTTCCCGATATCAGAGGTTTCGAAGGTAAAGATATCCGTGCGACCTGTCTCAAAGTAGTTCCTGAGATCATTGTCGGAGACTGCTAAAATCACCTTGCTAGTATCACCCTTCTCCCCATACAGCTTGACGAACACCTTGGAGTCCGAGCTGGCCCCGTTCACACTGCCTGTCTTGATTGCTATCTGGTAGCTGACATCTGAGGAGTGAAAACAATCGGTTTAAAAAACTGATGTATGCCTACAAAACTGGGCTTTTTAAAATGTTCTTGTGTACTCACTGAAGAGACGCAGGCCGTCTCCCGCTGGAACTAACTCACGGACAATCTGTCCATCATCCTCATTACGGTCCAACCACCTGAAGAAAAACACACATGTAAATGTACCTCAATGGCGTAAAAACAGAATCAGAGGAGCCTTCCTACACACTTAGAAAATCCCTGGAAATGGAAATATTAAAAAGATGACATAATATTTATGTATTCATAACTTCACTGGAAGAATGATGCTATAGGACTGACAGAACCTCTGAAGCCACTGAACAATAAGAAGAGGAAAGAAGAGGAAACAGACAGAACATGATATTAACTGACTTACATTTTAACGGTTACATTTTCCAGATTAAAATCCCAATCATTAACTTAATAATTACAAAACATTTAAGTGGCCTAACATTATTCATGTAACAATTTCCACACTGAAAGTGGGAATCAACTTTCCCTGACTGCCAAATCAAACAGACAGGAGGAGGTAACACTGCACCTCAGCCTTGTGGTTTTGGCACCACTATTAGAAGCACAGAGCTGGCCACATTCATTTAGTCTCCATTTGTAATGGCACACTCGTCCATCAGCTGCCTAACTATTTACACGCAAGCCACTGGAGAGCTAGTGAAGGTAAGAGCGGTCAATTTACAACACTTAAGAGAGATTTTGAGCTGGTGGGAGGATTTTGTCTGACTGGATTCTGTCTGTGTTGGTTTCAGAAGAAAGTGGACACTACAAAATGTATGCAATTTCTGTATATAAAACATATATAAATATGTATGTAATATACAAAGTAAAAAATTTTACACTTCTTGTGAAAAGATTGACATCCATCCATCCTCTTAGTCAATTCAATGTCGCCGGGGGGGCTGGAACCTATCCCAGCTGACTTTGTCAGAGAGGTAAGGTACACCCTGGATAGGTCGCTAGTCTGTCGCAGAGCTAACACATAGAGACAAACAACCATTCGCACTCACATTCACACCTATGGGCAATTTAGATTTACCAGTTCGCCTAACCCCACTAACTGCATGTCTTTGGACTGTGGGAGGAAGCCGGAGATCCACTGAAGAATATGAAGATGCTAATTTAACTGAGACTGATCGGGATGAACACAATTAGAAATTAGTATATCTCAGGGTCTCAGATTGAGTAGTTTGGAGGCAAAGCGAGGAGGCATAGTGGGTATACTGGACATAATGTTGAATACGGAGCAGTCAAGCAGAAGCGAAAGAGGAAAACTACAGAGGAGGTTCAGAGAAGTAGTGAAGAAGGACGTGTAGCGGGTTGATGTACCAGAGAAAGATGGGAGGGATAGGGTGAGTTGGAGGCAGATGGTCTAAAATGTCACTGTGTGTGCGTGCATGTGTGTGTTTTATTTAGATGGATTTAAAAAAAAAAAATTACTCATGATATAACATTATCCAGACATGCCTGGTAAGGACATGAGGAGGAAACAGTAGGAGCTGTGTGAGGCTACTAAAGGCAGTGCTATAACATTTTTCTGTCATCATTTTATTATAGATTAAGTGCAAGAGTTGTTAGGTGTGGATAATTAGATTATAGCTTATTGCAATAGCAAGTTGTGCCTTGTTCTCACATATTAAGTGGAAAGTGATATATGAAATGATGGGATGGAAGGAAGAAGAGAAGCAAAGAGTGATTCACAGGCTAAATTATTTCTCACAGTTTTTTGTTGCCTTATGGTTCCAAGCGCTGTCACCAATCTTTGCATTTTGTTATTATCTCATGACACTTGTTTAATCAGCTACCATCTCTCCTATGGACTTTTTAATGTCTACAGTCTCAGATCAACACAGCCCTGCCCTTCCCATATTAGATTCTTAATGAATGCGTGTTGTTGTTATTCAGCCTGGTTCAATGTGCCCCTTTTTAACTTTGAGCACCCGCCCCTTTAAACCTCTCTGCACGGCCCTGCTCCAGCCAACGATTGGTTAACTTAACCTAGCATAAAAACAGGAAACAGGAGAAAACTGCTAGGCCACTGTCCAAAGTTCAAACCTGAGGAGTTCTGTTAAGTGATTTTTAATAGTGTCAAGCATCCTGCTGCTTCTAGTGCTTTTAGTTTAAGATTTAGCATATAGTGACAATGAAATTAATAATCTGCAAAGAAACCATATCTGTGAGAGCATTTGAGTTATTTGGAAACTATTGTCTTGCCTGTAACAAGGAAATTCAATGGCCATACTCTCTGGCTGGCCTTCCTCCCTGACCATCACCTTATCGAGGTACCAACCGCAGCCTCCACCACGGCCGTCATGACCCACACGGACCCTGCGCACCTGGCCCAAGGATACGGACTCAATGAGAAACTCATCGTGCTGAGGGAAGAGAAAGAGACAGCCATGTAAAGATGCTTGCTGTGCATTTCACACATATTTACTTAATTATTGGGTTCATTCTTGTTTATTAATACACTCACGTTTCCCTTTTCAAATTTGTTAACGTTGTTTTTGCTCATAATCATGAGTCGATCGCCCGTCTCACCTAGGTCACCAATAACATTGAGGAAGACGGTGGCATCGGTGCCACTGCCACTGACATTTCCTGTGCAGATGGTGACTCTGTACTTAATCACTGAAGAAACAAAGAGAGAGTAAAGGAGCTACATTCACTCAAGACATACTGTTTGTAATTGACTGTGAACATGGAGTCTGAACATCTGCAGTGTTCTGCAGAGCCCTCTTACAGGGCAGTGGCTCATCAATAAGTACTCCTGTCGCTGGAAGCTCTCTGACAATCTCATTGTCATCCTCGTTGATGTCCAGCCAACGGCCGCATTCAAAAGAATATTTCTCCATGGTTAGCGTCTTGAGCAAGGTGACCTGCAGAAAATCATAATTTGGTTCACAATATTCCTTTCAAACAGGACTGCAGCAATGACAGCATCTAAACTGCTCAAAAAAAGAAATAAATAAAGGAATGCTTTGAAAACACATCAGATCTCAAAGGGAAACAAAAGTCTTGCTGGATATCTATACTGATATGGCCCTGTCCAGCTCTTCTAGAGTCCCTGTCGCTTCCTTGCTCTTGAGGCTGTGCTGGGAGACACAGCAAACCTTCTCACAATGGCATGCATTGATGTGCCATCCTGGATGAGATGGACGCCTTGTGCAACCTCTGTAGGATCCAGGTATGACCTCATGCTAACAGCAGCGACACTGAACCTAGCCAATGCAAAATTAGTGAAAAAACAGCCAGAAAAGATGAGGAGGAAAAACGTCAACCTCTCCAACTGTTAATTTCATTAACACCAAAACAGCTGAAGCTGATGAGATCGGCTTCAAGGTACATTGTTTACTATTTCAATACATAATAGCATGCTAGCATTTGTCAGATAAAGTTGAAGATATAAAGTTAAAGCAATCTTTAAGGTTTCACTTAATAGTTGTCAAAGCACGGGAATCAACAAAGTCCAAAGGCAAACATTCCCAAACAATTGCTGAGATAGTTCACACCGGAGCGAAGTGTTGAACTGGTCCAAAGACTTCAACATCCACAGTACAAGTAACACTTGCTCAGTGCCAGATTCATTGCTCAAAGGTGACCCTGTACAACAGACTTAACAGCTTATACTGACAATTTTTTCACCTTTCCTAAATGCCAACCAGCGAATGGATGTCTCTTCTCGTGCCAGATCCGCAGTTTCAGCAGTCTCCCAATGTCTGGCATTTCAATCTACAATTATCCCCAAATGTAAAATAAGAATGGATAGTTTAGGAAAAAAGTTTCTTTGACAGACTTTATGATTATTGTGCTAAATGAACAATAGATGAAGCTGTTTTATTCACCTTATCAGGTGAACTCAAGACTTACCATGAATTTATCAACCTGGCCTTGTTCAAAACTGTCCGAGTTGTTTTCTAGTTTCATTTCATCGGACTTGCCCTTCTCTCCATAGATCTGCAGAAACACCTGGGCATCTGTCCCTGCCCCTTTTACATCTGAGGTCCAAATCCACAGCGACCATGGGTACTCTAAATGGAAACAGAGTAAGTGTGACACTAAAGTACATATAGAAGATTTATGTTTTGATGTTTTATTCACTGAGTAAAGCAGAATGAAGACACCCACTCATCTGTTTTTTCTGCCTGAGAGAGACCATCTCATACAGCTCCCTCTCAATCAGCCCATCTCCCTCATCCTCATCCAGCCACATCCCACACGGAAACGTCTGCTCTATCCCCGTGAACGGACAGTATATAACCACCTGGATGAGAAATGGTTGATGGATGTATGACACTTTGAGAAGTGATCTGTTCATACTTAAGAAAAAGAAAAAAAATACCTTTTCACAGTACCATCCAGCACCAACTGCGCCATTGTCGTGCCCGATGGTGACCCTGCTGAGTGGGCTCATCAGTTCACAGATCTCCACATTGAAGATGTCGATGAGACCGCGCTCAAAAGCCCCGCCTTCAAGGAAGACTTTGCCGCTGTTTTTTATGCCCTTAGCTCCATGCATCACCATGTGGATCTTAGAGTTGGTCCCCGCACCCCTCACGTTTCCAGTCATCACTTGGACATTGTACACAATTCCTAAGGAGCGACAGGAAAATGCACGACACATTTTTGGTCCAAAGTGTTAACACTGAAATTAACATTGGCATCATCATCATCACACCAGTAGTCTCTTCTAGCTCCTGATGTCCTCTTGACTCATTTAGTAGCTAAATGCTCCACTACATTGACTAAGCACCCAGTGTCACACCTGAGAAAAGAATGTGCAGTACATTTTTAGAGCTATAAACTCTATTGAAAAAAGCAGGTGAACCTGGTATATTTTACTGTTCATATAGGTCCACCACTAACAGTGTTCCCTTTAAAAGTTTCTCAGGAGTTTATGGTTTGTTTGTTTTTTTCTTTATACCTACAGTGGCATCAAATAGTAAGGTGAGTCAACTCTAAGGGTTCAGGACATAATGAAAACAATCTGGTCTTTAGCAAGTCTTAAATTTAGGCCAGCACAATCAAATGATCAACCAAACATGGCATATTACACAGTGTCATTACTTATTTTTTAAGGGGAAAAAAGCCAAAATGCAGTCCACCCTCACTCCTTCGATTAGGATTAGGAGGGTGATGAAATGCACTTGATTTATTGATCATTAGCTATTGTGATCACGTCTATAAAAGCAGAGGTTTAGTCAGTGTGCTGGTCAGGAACAGTGAGGGGTGTGTTAACACAAAGCCAAGGAGGAAAGACATTAGCAACGATCTTAAAGAATCAGTTGTTGCTGTTTAGCTGGGTATTTATGAATAATTTAAAGCCCATCATTCCACAGTGGGAAAGATTATTCACAAATAGAAAGACAGTTGCCAGGTGGAAATTACGGTAAAAAATCCCCTCTTGGTAAGACTGCTGTGCTCAGAGAAACAGCAGAAACCCAAGAGCTACATCACAGACTCTGCAGACCTCAGTTAGCATGTTAAATATTTAAGACTAAACAAGTATTGTTTGTTTGAAGAGGCTGTCAGGAGAAAGTATTTTCTCTCTAAAAAGAACATGACAGCGTAGCTAAGGTTTACAAAGTAGCATCTGAACAAACCACAAAACCTCTGGTACAATGTTCTCTCGAGACCAAAGTGAAGCTGTTTGGCCTTAATGCACAGAGGCACGTTTGGCAACAACCAAACACAGCAGATCAGCGCAAATGCCTCCTACCAACTGCCAAACACGGTGGTGGAAGGTTCATGATTTGTTTTTGCAGCTACAGGACCTGAACACTTTGTACTCATGGACTTGATTGCAAACTCATCTATACACCAAAGAATCCTATAGTCTCATGTGAAGCCATCTGTCTAAGAGCTAAAGCCTGGCTGAAACTGTGTCATGCAATAAGGGAAAGATTCCAAGCAGAACAGCAAATGTAAAACAGAATAGCTAAAAAGAAAAAACAAACTGGTAAGACCTGGTAAGGACTAGATCACTTTTTATTATGTCCTGATATGTAAAAAATGGACATAGTGTCTACTGTCTTTTTCTGCTCTTTTCTACAGCATGTCTTTTATCCTGTTTTCCTTCTCTCACCCCAACTGGTCGCAGCAGATGGCCGCCCCTCTGTATCTGGTTCTGCTGAGGGTTGCTTCCTGTTAAAAGAGTTTTTCCTTCCCACTGTTGCCAAAGTACTCGCTCATAGGGGGTCATATGATTGTGGGGTTTTTCTCTGTATGTATTATTGTAGGGTCTACCTTACGATATAAAGCGCCTTGAGGCGACTGTCGTTGTGATGTGGAGCTGTGTAAATAAAATTGAATTGAATTGAATTTTTGCCATGACTGTTTACATGCTCTCCAATGTGAATGAATTTTCGTAGAATTTCAATATTTGACCTAAAAAACCTCTACATGGGAATAGAAATACTTGTCAGCATTTGCAGTTGTAACAGGGCTGTTAAAATTCTTCAATTTTAAAGATGTTACGAATTTGAAAAACTGGCCTTTTAGCCAACTGTCTCCACAGACTTTGAGCTTTATACATTGGTCCAAAAAGTCCATTTATATTTTAATATTATCCACAGTAATTTTGCATCAATTTGAACTATTTGCAATTTCAGTTACCCTCGAAAAATTGGTTCCAACAGTTTTTTTCTCACCCATTGGCTGCGTGGCTCCAACCAACACATCTCTCTGTATTTTGCCATCACCTTCATCCAAGGCAAACCAGTTATACACCGGGAATTCGTACAATTCTTTGTTACCCATGTCATCTATTACCACCTACACAGGAACATTACACACTATCATCAGCGTTTTATATATATATATGTACACATCTGAGCAGATTGCGTATGCTGGTTTACATGCCTTATCCAGAAACCATCCAGCTGAAGAGCCTCTGTTGTTGTGACCTATAGTGATTTTCTTCAGCCTCCCGAGGTTTGGGGCCTCTATTGTAAACTTGTCCTCTGACCCACGTTCAAAGTTGTCTTTGTCACTGTCCAGTCTTCTCTCCCCTTTGATAATAAACACACAGTTTATAGCAAACACACACACACACAATAACCACGTATGTCATTGCAAAGCTTACCAGTGATCATGGTTTAATGTACCAAATGTTGAACACTTTCTGGCTTTAGTTTAATAACTATGAAGATTTCACACAGTTACTTCTGTTTGTGTAACTGTACATTTACAGTATTATCTTTCTAATTTTATTACTTTGTACAGCTTTACATTTTTTTGTCAACCATATTAAAAAAAACCTTTGTTCCCACCCTACCTGTGTCACCGTTCTCTCCAAAAATATTCAGGAAGACATCAGCATCGGTTCCACTTCCCTTCATATCAGCAGTAAACACGCTCACTATATATTTATTCACTGCAGAACATGGGACATAAAACAAGTCAAGCAATCTGAAGGGTATGTAAGTAGCACATAGCAGTCTCTTCGACACTCAGATGGCTTCCATTTTAAATATTCATAACAGTGCGTGTCTGTTCATTACAGTTATATTGCTGTGACCACTCCCTCACCGCACAGCACCCTTGTGTCTTTACGTGAGCCTCAGGTTCACAGTGCTTTGCTTGATTGGCTACAGTCGCTTAAATGCTAGATCACGTTGCCACAGAGGACACATGGGCTGTACCTGAGGATTACACTCTAGTGGAATTCAATGACAGCCTGAAACTCTATCTAAAACACTAAGCTATCGAGCACTGGTTGTGTGCAACTGGCCAGACACATGGCTCTAACACATAAAAAACATCAGACGTAGTTCTCATTTAGAAAAATAAATATTTAAAATGATTGTCCACTTTGAGTGGTAGAGACCAGAGTGCTTTCTAGAGGCATTACATAATATTTGGCTTTTAGACATCTTATTACAAGAGTCAACCATTTCTAATCCCCGGGGTTTCTCTGACATGTGGAGAAGGTATTTAGGACTGTTATTTTGTTTTAACCTCTGTGAACATTTTGGTCTGCTTATTATTACAGGTTTGTCCCGGATTGACCTACATTTCGGGACGTCCATGGGGTTCATGCTGCCCAGCAGGTCCCTGACAAACAGGTTGTCGCCCTCCTCCCGACTCAGCCAGTTGTTGCAGGCAAAATAAAAGCGCAGATGGGGTCGGTTCATGTCAGTCACCACCACTCTATCCAAGAACCAGCTGGCACTCATCCCTGTGTTGTCGTGCTCGATCCTGAGGAAATCAGCAGATTCAGAGAGAGACACGAATGCAGCCTGGAGGTAATATCAGATGAGACTCTCACATCTCATTTGTTTTTTATTTTAAATGTCTGTTTGAATGTCTTCAGTGTTTAATACTATACAACAATGGTTGTTGTGTTTAAGTATTGCAGCTTACACTATCAGACACTGAAAATGAATACGATGGGGTAGAATAACAAAATGAATAATGCACTCCCATGTCAAATCTAGAAATCTACACTATGTAGATAAAAATACCAAGCCACCTACACATTACAACAACGGGAGCTGCTTATCCATAGAAACACATGGTGTGAAGCTCCTGGTGCACAATTTGTGTGCTGATGTTATTGCCACAGGAGGTTTAGAGCTCTGCTGTTATTGAACAACATTGGTAACTTTTAAGAACTAACCATCTCAGCATCTGGTCAGTGCTCTGTGTGTGGCTTATATAGTGAGTCACAAACAACAATGACAGGACAGGTTAAAAGTTTTACACTTTTACTGCTGTTTATGTTCGGTTTGCTAACTCAAGATTGGTGGAGCTGCTCAGACTTTCCAAGTAGGAAATCTGAGTTGAAGGGGTGTCTCAAATTGAAACTATAACTGGGAACTTGGAAATGTCGACGTCTGACTTAACCTGGAATGCAGCATTAGTTAGTGACTTCCTTTGTCTCAGGATGCTTGATTAGTTTCAGCTGTGTCTTATTACCCTTATGGTTCCCATCTCCCCGATTATCTCTTCTGTGTATTTAAAGCCTCAGTTTGCTTGTGTTCCTTGTTGTGTTGTCCTATCGCCTGCTGTTCTACATCCAGCATGTTTCCTGGACTTATTATCTTTGTAGTTTGGGCTTGTCTTTGTTTTGTTTAGTTTTGTTTTTATCTGTAGATCTTTATTGGCCGAATAAACAGCTTACTTGTGTTGATCTTTGCCTCCCTGTGTATTTGCATTTGGGTCCCCACCTCAGCCCACTGCAATATATATGACAGCACTTTCATTACAGTAAGGATTAACACTGCCCTGGCAATGTCTACAACAGGAGAAGCTTTATTAAGTTCTAGTTTGGCCAAATAATCCCCGCACATAATCTCCTTACCATTTTAGCTTTTTCCAGAGTTTTGAACTGTATTGCTTTTTTCTACAGCAAATGTTGAATTATTCACATGCAATTTGAGTAGCCCTTAGAATTGTAAGTTCTTCTTAAAATGTCTTAAGCTGATTTGCCTTGACCTTGGAAAAAAAAAGCAAATAGGTGGACCTTGACTGAGGATCGTCTCCATAACAGGTAAGAAAACTGTGTCTGGCATGCTAGAAAAAGAAACAAAGTTTTAAATCAGAATGCAACATTATTCTTTTAGCAAATCCTGACAATTCAGCATGTTTAAATCTTGGGGCCTGTTTTCAGAGGTCATGTCTTGTGGCTGCGATGTAACTCTGTGTCTTTCTCTCTAGAGGAGACAAACTTCACACAGCAGATGGGGCTTAACCTTCTGTCACTGGATGAAATCCTTTGATGGCCCGCCGCACAGCGAGAAATGTTCCTGTGGGATCCTCTTAGTAAGCTGCTGTTATGCTGTGTGAGGAATGCTCAACTATGAAGCAGAAATTGTGATGTTGTCAGTGACCTGTAGTTGTGCATTCTGGGTATTTAATCCAGACACAGTAATGGGGTATTTAAAGCGTGCATACATGTGAGTTTTTATACGAGTTATCACAGTCGACTATTAGCGATACACTACCTCAGTTTCTTTAGAGGCCCCACGTTGTGTGTTTTGATTCGGAAAACATCCGTCTTATTCTTCTCAAATGCAGTCCGGCTTCTGGAAAATGTCAAAATGTGAATAATATCAGTACAATGCTCTGAATGTCCCAGTCTAGAGACCCAGAGACACGTGACCTAAACTCTGGAACAGTAAATCGTATCCCCCTTAATGACGCAGATTTAGGGTACCCTGGTTGTCTCGTGGCAGTGGTATAATCTGAAACCTTCACCTCTCCTGCTTCCTCCTCAAGTACATTTACCCCCTCCCGGAGTCGAACCAGGCCCATGAGCACACCAGACCCCCCTCTGCCCAACACCGTGAATCAGACACCCTCTTTTCCATTAACAGAGAATACCTGCCTTTGTGTCTGACCCATATCTCCATCTGTTCTCATCTTCCTGCAACATTCAGTGGACAGACAATGCCAAGGCTCACAAAATAAGGTGCACAGTGTCATCATACTGCAACAAACTGCCAAGATTGAAATACTGTACAACACACATGAATACATGCCCTCATTCTCAATGTCAAATCACCTGCAAGAGAATGAAGGGGAGAAACTGATTATCCGGTGGAGGGGTGGAGAAAACTCACAGCAAACTTTGGAATTCATGCAATTTGAACGTGTTTTATAATTACACTGAATTTCCAAAGAGTTGCATTTTTAATCTGCCTCACTGATCAGTGGGGCAAATATTCTCGGAGACATAGCAACCCTCCCTTACCTGTATCATGCTGTTAAAGTTTCCAGTGACGATAACACAATACAGGCAGGACCTAACTTATATTGGAGTAAGGTGAAACTCCTTACAATGCAGTTTGTTTAATATGTCACCAAAAGGGGCTCCTGAACATCTGTGTGTGTGTGTGTGTGTGCGTGTGTGTGTGTGTGTGTGCGTGCGTGCGTGCGTGTGTGTGTGTGTGTGTGTGTAGCTCATCGGCTGAGCAACACTACAGTCACACAGCAGATAGACAGTAAATGCAAAGGATGTGGACGCTGTCTGAAGTGGATGGGTGAGACCACCACAAGGTGTGGGTGACATGGTCCAGAGTGGCTGACAGTAACATGGTATATCTGTTACGCTTCACAGGTAATCCTATCTGTCAATCAATGTGTGCAGAGATAAAGGAAGCCTGCTGCTAAGATCCCCTGAGAGTCATTTGATCGTCCCCAGAAATGACATCGTGGTCTTCTTTCATTTATCTCTAAATGGAAATGAAGACCAGCCATGTCACATAGTTCCTCCTTACTCCAGATATCCTGTGTCCAACACTTAATGCACTGTATATAAGAGACATTCCCATTTACCAACAAACCTCTGCTCTGTTGTCTGACGTCAAAGAATTTACTGGTTAATATCTTTTTTAATGGCTGGTGTGCAAAGTCATTTTATCTTGCATCACTGGTTCTTTGGACATCAGGTTTTGATGTTAAACAGGAATTCTCTCACATACAGTGTTATATTGACAATACAAGCCAACACAAGGACAGGATCATAAGCATCATTTTACAGTTTGATTAAATAAAAAATACCTCTTTTCTGTGCTGAAGGAATGGAGAAGAATAGAAAAGATTAAAAAGTCAACAACTGACATTGAAAAGGTGCTAAACTGGCATAACAAACTGAAAAAGGACGTATTAAACATCATATGATGGTGAAACAGAGTAAGTCACTTAGATCTGATTTAAACAAACGAAAAAAAGCATATTCATCAAACGAATTCAAGAACACCACCAAAAGCCCTTTTAAACTCACTTGCTTGCCAGGTGGACCTTGGGCGTGACGCCAAAGTCTCCAAAAAGGGTAACAAATACATTTGCATCTGTCCCAGCTCCTTTAACATCACCAGTGACAGTAACTACCTCGTACACTGGAAGAGAGGGGAGAAGGGAGAAGAGAATAAAAGGGAAAATACAATCTGAAATACAGTCACAAATTACATTATATCTAATACAAAAACTTAATGAATAATCACTTGAACCAAAGGACGAACACAAAGTCACATCCTCAGTGTCCAATAATCTATAAACATTATGGAGCATTATGTTTCCTTCCATGCACAGTTGCCAGGGAATTCAATGAGGCGAAACTGCAACGAATCCATGTCTGGCATTATACATCAGCCAATCCTCTCTCACATTTCATCCGTCTGTAAAATCTACCTGAGGTGGTGACATTCACATCGTTTGCATGGAGGAGAAGAGAGGACGAATCAAACTAAGAAAAAAATCAAGTCGTGCAGAAAATAAATCCTAATGACTGCTGATCGCTCGACTTCTACTCAAGAAACACCCTTTCAATTTGTGGGTTATTATGAAGTACGGGATAAGTGGTGGCAGCATTTAAGTTCCCTCTGTTTTACATTCATATTCATTAGCAGATCAAAATAACTATTTTCCTAAAAGTAATACTTTGGTTTAATCCATGAAAAAAGTTTTAGTGTTTTGGAGCTTTAGAGTAACAATCTAAACAAAAATCTGCTGTTTTAGAGAAGATTTCAAAAGGATGTTCATTCTGTTACAGACTATAAAAAGGTAACACTTTGGTCCAGCAACGTTAAAGTATCAAATGGATTTCTTCTGTTTTGATTTCATTTGAAAGTATTGGTCTTTGAGATGAAAGTCTATGACCCAGGGATGAAACAACCAGTATAAAGTATGCCATACATAGTGTGGGAATGAGAAGCACCACTAACCCTTTCTAATATGTGGGTAACATTTTGAAAAAGTTCCTAGCCTTATCATCTATTTTGTAAATGAGTGGCTCATTAAATGCAATAGATTTGGAGAAGTTTATATATAAGAGAGTCCTGTGAAAGTATACCCCCCATGATTTAATACCTCGTAGAACCACCATTAGCAGGTGAAGTCTTCATTTTCTATTTGGCTTTATCCATCTCCCTCCTAGCTGTGGAGGAATTTTATCACACTTTTCGTTACACAGTTGCTTCACTCCATTGATGTTTGTGGACATTTGTTTATGCTCAGTTTTCTTATGGTCCAGCATCTCAATCAGGTTGATGTCTGGACTTTAACTGAGCCATTGTAATACCTTAATTAGTTTCTTTTTCAGTCAGTCTGTTGGGCAAAGCTTTAGCTGTCCAATAGATGGCCTAATATTTGACTGTAGAATACTTTGATAAACAGAGGGGTTCACGGTTGACTCAAAGACTGCATGGTGCCAAGGTCCTACAGCTGCAGAACGAGCCCAAATGATCACCCCTCCACCACCATGCTTCACAGTTGGTTTGAGGTGTTTGTGCTTATATGCTGTGTTTGGTTTTTGCCATAAATGGTGCACAGCAAATCCAGCATGTCCAAATTAACACTGTCGGATTTGATTTCAACACTATTAAAGTGTCTATATGGGTCCACACCAGAGTGTTAATTTAACTCTTTTTGGAGAGTTGGTACGTTAACTCTGATTTAGTGTTAAACACCAAATCTGTCTGGAGTTGATAATTTAACACTTGGTGTTAAGAGTTTATATATTAGCTCTCAAAGAGTATTTTAGTTTAACTACGTAAGAGTTATCTTCTAATTCATTCTAAAAAGCGGGAATTTTACTGTTCTGAACTTCTAGAAATTTCTTTTGGAAATAAACATTTACTAAAAAGATGCAATGGTTTTTGAAAAACATTTATTCTGAACTGTGCACCACAATTTCAAAACATTTTCTGAAAGATGTAACAGTATACATGTTCTCACTTTCATTAGAATTTTGTTTATCAAAAGGTCTGACATGGTAAATGCAAATAACAGCATCTCATCACTTATTTCTTCAATACAATATGCATGTCCTTCATTCATCACTTTGTGGAACTTCAACGCACTTCTGCTCTCCCCCATATTCCATCTTCACAAGCATATCCTGTGCAGAGATCGAATAAAAATTAGTTGACAGTAATTAACGGCACAAATAATCCAGTAAACAATTGCAGCACAGTAAAAAAAAAAAAGGAATCCTCTTTGAGCCATTACTTGTGTAAAGTATTTTCCCAAAAGACAAAGACACAGGCAACAGGTAATACTGAACTAAATGTAAAACCTCAACCTTTTTCATTTTTACCTAAACCGTGTGCACAAAACTCTGGAGGGATCTAAATGCTAACGTAGAATCCAGTCAGGACGTCAGCTACTGCTGTTTGCTCGTTTTTGTTTGTTTTTTTTTTATGGGCGATCGTTTTCAGGCTTCAAGTAGCACCATTATACCAACATTTCACATTCTAGACATTGTTTTAGGTGTATTTGACCAAAAGTTTGACTGAAAATTCACATGCAAGCTTTTTTTCAAGGCTGTGGTATTTGCCCGCAAACAATACCTTTCAGCTAGCTAAAACAGAATATTATGCTATCAGCGAGCAACATGGCTAATGCCTTTCACACAGCTTTGTCTCAACTCCAAAGAGCCACAGAAGTAAAAGCTAATAACAATTGAAACAATCTTTGAAAAAATGACTTACCAAGCATGGCAAACAACTCAAATATGTAGAGCAAAATGTTCTGAAACGGCTTCACTTCAGCTTCGATTGGAGCCGTGCTGGGGGCGGAGTCTGTGAATTTACTCTGTTGGTGTCATAGCCCCTCTAGGAGTTCAGAGTTAAGAGGTCAAGAGTTAATGTTTCCATTTTAACACCTCCAGATTTGACAGAGAAACACTCATTTTTAACACTCGATTTTAACTACTATCATTTTACACCTCAGAGTTACATTAAAAGAATGTGACTCTACTTAGAGTAAAATTAACTCTACTTTTGCAAGGAGACTATTAACACCAAAAAATTTAACACTTTTGAATTTGCTGTGCGCGATTAATTATGACCACTTTGGTCTCCAAAGGACATTGTTACAGAAGTTCTTTGGTTCGTTCAGATGCAACGCTGCAAAACCTAAGCTGTGCTGCCATGTTGGTTAGACGGAAGAATCTTTCTCCTGGCAAACCTTCCAAACAAGCCATACATGTTCAGTCTTTTTGTACTTGAGCTGTCATGAAATTTAACATTTACATTTAAACCGTGGCCTGCAGAGTCTGGAATGATAGCATTATGTTAGCACACAACACACCTACATGCTCCAGACCAGCAAAATGCAAAAATGTCTGCGTTTATAGAGGTACTCAGACTACATACATATGAGATAGTAAAGTGACTGGTTCTTAACTCTTTTCTACATGTTTATATGACAGGCCTAATTCACCCAAGCACTTTGTTATGCTTTGTATCTAACATTCACACTCTTACGGATGATTATTACGTTGCCCCTACTGAGGCATCCAGGGATAAAATGAGATGACCTGTCCTATCTCCTGAGCTACAGCTGGAGTTGGTGGATAAGGAGCTGTTTCGAGAATGTCCTGCTGCCTCTGCAGGGTACCTACTGTCTCTTTCCTTTGCACCAAAGCAGATAAAATAAATTCACAATGGTTAGTGCTTTCTAACTGGTTGGACTGATATCCCTGAAATTAAGTGGCTTTGTGTTATCGAGCGTTCCCTTCATTTTTAGTATATAGGACTACAAAACTAGACTAAAGTGAATCTGACATATATGCTGCAGGGTGTCCACTGTTCTAGGTAAATGTTAAAAAAGCCAGTTTGAGGTGTCATATGAAATAAAACTAAATACTAAGGATAAATGCATAAGAAGGCTAGACAGCAAGAGAATATCTTAAACCTTCTAGAAGATGGAGAGAGGAAATGTACAGATCTGATAAAGGAGCAATTTGATCAAAGTCAATCTGATACCTAATTAACAGTGAGGCGAGCTATTAAACCCAGCTTAAGGAGAAAGAGAGACACCTGATAAAATCAGATAGACAGTGGCCTGGTAAAACTCAACCATGATAATCTCCTTGGAGTGTCAGAAACCTGAGTGGGTCAGTTAGGTAACAAAGATGTTCTCACTGTAGAGGTGTATCACAGCTACAAATACTTAATGTTCCTTTTATAATCTGCAAGATGATCAAGAGCTTCAAGTAAATCATTAACTATATAAAGTCAGTTTTATGGAGGTGTTTATGTGGAAACACATAAATAATGTAATTGAATGTAATAGACAAATTATGATGTTGCAGTGTTGCATGTCTTGTAAGCTCTTGCAAACACGTTCAGAAATGTAAAAAAACAAAAAAACAAAAACTGAAACAAAGCAAAACTTCTTTTGGGGCAAAAGTACTAAATCTGTGCCTTTCCCAAGGTTGTTTGAATATATATCCAGCAAGATATATATGGAAAAAGTGCTTGTGCATGTGTATGTGTGTTTGTGTGTTTGTGTCTGGAGCACTGAAGCACAGTAAAAAAGCATTATATAAGAGCCAGTCCATTTACCATTTAGGAGTCTGCTCAATTCTTCATTCTGCAAATAGCTTCCACTGTAAAAAGTTCACAAGAAGGACAAGAAGGAATAAAGGGGCTTTTGAGCTTGACCTTTTGAACTATGACGCCATCTAATTAATTTCTCTCACTGGATGCACACAAAGAACATTGTGTTAGGATATTCATGATGACTGATAAACTGCGATAAATATTCTAGTAAGCATGTTTTATATTGGGTTATTTCATCAGCAGTACTCGTGAAAAGGCATTTTTAACCTAATCCTACTAACATATGTGAGAATGCTGTTCATAGACTTTAGCTCAGCATTCAACACCATAATACCACAACAACTCATCTGTAAACTGGACAGACTGGGCCTCAGCACCTCCCTCTGCAACTGGCTGCTGGATTTCCTCAGCCAGAGGCCTCAAGCGGTGCGTGTGGGCAACAAGGTCTCAAACAGCATCACCCTGAGCACGGGGGCTCCACAAGGCTGTGTGCTCAGTCCTCTGCTCTTCACCCTGTTGACACATGACTGCACACCAACCTACAGCTCCAACCACCTTGTGAAGTTTGCGGACGACACAACGCTGGTGGGGCTCATCATCAAGGGCGATGAGACCCACTACAGGAAAGAGGTTGAGCTCCTGACCACGTGGTGCAGAGACAACAACCTCCTGCTAAATGTCAGTAAGACCAAGGAGATTATTGTCAACTTCCAGAGAGGCCACACCTGTCACCCCCCATTGACCATCGACGGCGCTGCGGTGGAGAGGGTGAGCAGCACCAAGTTCCTGGGGGTGCACATCAGTGAGGACCTCTCTTGGACCACCAGCACAGCATCACTGGCCAAGAAAGCACAACAGCGCCTCTACTTCCTGCGCAAACTCAAGCGGGCAAGTGCTCCACCACCCATCCTGACTACATTCTACAGAGGCACTATTGAAAGTATCCTCTCCAGCTGCATCACTGTGTGGGGCGGTAGCTGCACTGACTATAACAGAAAAGCTCTACAACGCATTGTGAGAACAGCTGAGAGGATAGTTGGTGTACCACTCCCCTCCCTGCAAGACATTTACACCACTCGCCTCACCCGCTGTCATGGTCCTGGGCCATGTTGGCCCAGTGTTCTTAGTTTCCTTGTATGTTTGTATTTTATTCCATGCTTCCCCTGCCCATTATGTCTAAGTTCTCCCCGTGCTCTCTCTTCCCCCTGTGTGCCCTCTATGTATTTATGAGCCCTCGTCCCCTTTCGTGTTTATTCCATGTCTCCCCTGCCTGTTACGTTGGTGTTCTACTCGTGCTCTCTCTCCTCCTGTACTTCCTGTTTCACCTCTCCCGTCAGTGTTCAGTTCACCCCGCCCTGTCTCGTTATGATTATCAGTGTCACCTGTGTTCCCCGTGTGTTCCCACTTCCCTCGTTAACCCTCTGTGTATTTCTGTCTGCGTCTCCCTCTGTTCAGTGTGACGTCGTCCCTCATGCCGTGTGTGGATCTCCCTGTGTCTCTCTGTGAGTTCTTAGTTTGTGGTTTCCCAGTTTAGTTTAGTTTGTATATTTGTTCTGCCAGCGAATAAAGCTGAGTTTTGAGTTCATTCCCTCGTGCCTGTGAGTCCTGCATTTTGGGTCCTACTCCTGCCTGCCGCACGGCGATTCATGACACCCGCAAAGCCATCACAATTGTCAACGATGCAACCCACCCCGCGCACTGTCTGTTCAGCCTCCTGCCCTCTGGAAAGAGATACAGAAGTCTCCACTCCCGCACTACCAGGCTCACCAACAGCTTCATCCACCAGGCTGTGAGACTGCTGAACTCTCTTCCCTCCCGACTCCCAGCCAGCAGAATCACCAGATTGGCAGAAGTATAGGAAGACAGATTGGACTCTACTCCCCCTCACCCACGCACACTCTCCAACAAAGAAACACTCTCTGAACCAAGAACTGAAAACATTCCTGACTTGCATTGCAATTGCACACACCTGCAACTATATATATATTTTTAGTATTTCTTTTAGCACTATTTATATTATATTACTATTTATTACTTTATTGTTAGGGCTGTTTTTGTTGTGCATCTGCACCTTATTGTTGTCAATGTCTACGCATGGGACAGTGTGAAACGTAATTTCAATTCCTTTGTATGGCAAGTACATTTGAAGAAATTGACAAATAAAAGTATTCTATTCTAACTGCATGTCTTTGGACAGCAGAAGGAAGCTGGAGTACCCATGCAAACATTGGAAGAACATGCAAACTTCACACAGAAAAGCTCCAGCCAGATTATGAATTTGAACCCTGGACCACTTTACCCTGAGGCACGCTACCCGCCTGGTTTTTGTTTTTAGCTAAACTGACAGAAATTTCTTTATCATCATCTTGTCCCCAACTGGTAACAGCCAACCGCAGATGGCCACCCCTCCCTGAGCCTGGTTCTCCTGGAGGTTTCTTCCTGTTAAGATGGAGTTTTTCCTTTCCACTGTCACCAAACACTTGCTCATAGGCGGTAAACTGATTGTTGGGGTTTTCTCTGTATTATTGTAGCGTTTCTACCTTACAATATAAATCAGCTTGAGGCGACTATGCTATGATATTATGGTATTGGGTTTTTTTTTCAGAATAAACAATCAAAACAATTTAAGTAGGAAACAATTCCAACATTCTGTCAAAAAGTCAATGATTTGCATGTCAAAAACCTGACTTGCAAGCTTAAATTGAATTCCATATCTGAAATCAGTGTAAAAAAATAAGTCTAGTCTAATCAGAGGATGCTTAAAATATGTTACATGACAAGAAAATCTTATGCTATTAACATTATTAACAAAAAACACACAAAATAGTCCTGCAGAGTTGATTAACATCTTTCTGAGGGCCTCTGATCTGCTTTAAGAAAGCTCCTTTGACTCGCAGACCTGATTCTGGCCCCGGCTGTGCTCCCAGCCCCTGGGACTGGGATGGCACCCAGCACCTGTCTGCCCCCGAGCCACTGTTTGGCGTCATTCATGTAGAACATAACTGAGCTTTCACCCAGAACAATAACAGAGGGATTCCCCGGAGCGCTCCAGCTCAGTGCTGACAGAACTGGAGTCAAGGTTTGAGCAGCTGATACACTCCAACATATTGACTCAGATTTTTTATTTTAAAAGCAACATGTGAGGTTTCTCCATCTGCTCTGCAATCAGATGCTCTTACCTTTCTTTTTGAAGTATTCATCTTCATATCCATCGGATGAGTCTGTGTGGTAGTTCAGCAGTTCATTCTGGTAGATTTCAGAGTAGTCCACCTGTTTGCTTTTGGACTTTTTCCCCTTCTTCTTTTTATCTTCATCACTGTCTGCTGATCCCTTTTTTGCCTTCTTTTTCTTCTTTTTCTTTGTTTCCTCCTCCTCTTCCTGCTCCTCAATTAAAGGCTCCTCATCATCGTCATTGTGAGACTTTTTCTTTTTCTTGCCATCTTTGGACTTTTTATCTTTGGAACCCATCTCCGCGTCCCCCTCCGGGTTCTCTGCAGAAGATTTCTTGTGCTTTTTCTTCTTTTCCTCCTTCACTCCCTCGGTCACTTCTTCTTTGAGTTTCTGTGATTTCTTCTTTTTGGTATTGGTTGAGGGATCATTGTTGTTCTGCTCACCCTCATCATCTTTGCCTTCAATCACAGCCTCAGCATCCTCGTCCTCATCTGCTTTCTTTTTCTTCTTTTTCTCTCGTCCCTTTCCCCCCTCTTTTTTAGCTTTCACGTTCTCTGAAAGCTCCTGATTCTCAGTGCTCTCGGAGCTCTTGTGTTTCTTCTGACTCTTCCCCCTTTTAGTGGTGTCCCCTCGGGTCAAACCGTTGCTCCTCTCCTTTAACTTTGGCTCAGTTTCCTCCACTTCGTCATCAACCTCTTCAGTTTCTCCTGAAGCTGTGGATTTTTTCTGTTTGGACGGCATCTTTTATTCATTCACTTCCCTGACCCTTAGTTTCGTAAGAGCTGCGTAGAGTTTCTAATGGTGTAAGACAATTCATTTGACCCTTGGCTGCAGAGATGCTCTGGGATCGTGGGGTCGGAGCAGCCACTGAGGACACACAGATGGAGGGATGACTGCCTGGACGTCTCCTACCTGGCCACACAACCTGCAGACACACACACTCACACACACACAAACACACCATGCATACACACACATCACTCATGAAAAATTAGTGTCACTTCAGCACTCACATGACCCACAGGAGAAAGCCCTGTGAAAAAGGAGCCTTGCACAGACAACTTATCCTCTCTGCCACGGCACCCTGTATTATTCATGGTGTCAGGATCGCTTTACGGGCCGGGGGTGTCTCGCTTTTACCTGCAGTCGCACTCATACAGACAGGACCACAGACACGCATGTACACATCCACACACACCCCTACACACAGACACACACACACAACTTTACAATTACTTCTCTTTGTTTATTGTTGCATCGAGTGTGTCTAATTCACATTCACAGGGTAAAAGCAACTTATAATTCTATGTAATACTCAGACAGCATTGATTTATTTTACTCAGTGCAACTTATAATGAACTCTAACAAAGGTAAGAGCAGCACGTTTTAGGAAATATGCTGCTTGTGAAAAGGCTATTGCTAGCCTGTCTCAGTCAGGAAAAAAAAGTACTGGCTCTGGCTGGTGTCTAGAAAAAATATATATATTTTTACAGTTTCTTCTTTATTTACAGACGAATCAAACACCATAAACAGCATATATAGTTATTTAAAAATAATCAAATCAGTTAAAAAATTAAAATCACTCTGATGTAATTTACAAATTGAAGTAAATGAGAACGTTTCTAGTTTTTGGACATTATTCATGATGCAAGTCAAAACCAAATAAATATATACATATTTAATACCCCAAATAATACAGAAGAAATTTCCTCACATCATTTGCCCAGAAAAAAAATACTATTTCTGTGGTGCTCTAATGATGGAGAACGGGAGGAACTATTGAATCTAAATTAAAAGTTAAATCATCTGCGGGTTAGCATCATTTTCCATATATCAGGGACTTATACAATAAATTATAAATAGAAATAAGAGAAATAAACTTAAGAAATAAATAATAATGACACCCTGTTTCATGCATAAGTTCCTTTGCATTGCTGTTGTATCTCTGCCTCACTGGCATACACATCTGCATTTGACAATGTGCCAAATCATCCCATTAGCCTTATTGCTGCCATCTGACACCTGATGATGCAGGCATCAAGGAGAAGGGCAGAGTTTGGTCATATTGGTCTTTCAACATCAGATTACCCAAAGATTGGCTGACAGCAAAGAGTCAAACCTCATTGGATTGCTTCACTGCACTTTTCCTCCCCAGGAGTTATTGTTTGTCTCTCGCCTGCCAAAATTTCAAACTTTTTTCTAATTCACATTCAGCTCAGCTGCCCTAAAAATTCAGTTTCACAGGTGTGTAATAATTTTTTGAAAAATGCATCACTCAGCTACTTATACCTGTGAGTTGAGGACATGTATTTGTTTTAGCTAGCCTTTTTTCGCCTGTTCTTGAACAGAATCAACTTTTTAGGATAGCTGTGGAGTGCACATTGAGGCTGTGGTTTTACAAGTTTATTGTTTTACACTTTTTTTAATGCAGAGTTTTGATGCATGTTTTTATTCATGTGTGGTCACATTTTCACTTCACACAGCAGTGCATTCATTCACACTCTCATCCCAACACAAAATAATGAACATACAAGTGAAAATTCAGACAAGTTTATTTACAAGCACAGTAGCAGTATAAAGAATGATCCAGAGTCATTTAAGAAGCACTGTGTTATATATTACCTCCATTCTTTACACAGACCAGATCCCCTCTATTTCCACTCTTGCTCATTAACTGTGACTGTAGAGCAATTTAGCTCGAAACTTTTTGGTGCTCCATAAACACACAAAGAGTCTGTATAAAGACATGAAGGAAACAGCATATTTTTTTTTAATCTTATTTGTAATGCATTTAAAGAAATAATGGACAAGTGCACAGCTGAGCATGAACAGAGGAGTGACTGAAAAGTAAAGTTACAGTCTCACAAGTGAAATAATTTGTTGCATACAACAAAACAAATAGAAAAACCTTTTATGACTTTCCAGTGTACCACAGTAGCATAATACATTTTTGGGGGTCATAAGTGAAAATGATACCACATCATCTCAGCCACTTTAACATATCCATCAATCTTTCTCCAAGCAAGAGTCTTGTGTACATCTCCAAAAGCACTGTGAGCTTCAGTTGAGGCTTAAGTGTAAACATAGGCTATATCAGTGATCGCTGAAGCAGGCACACACAAAGCCAAGTATAGAGTAAAGTCATGCAGAGCACTACGTGGTTATGAGTGGAGTTTACAGGGAGGGACTCCAGTAGAATACAAGCCATGAACTGCACATGAATTGCTTTACCTTAGTGTGCTAGGGTTGTGCTTGGATGAAAAGAGGCAAACTAAAAACGTTGTCTGCACATCATACAGAGGGATTCCATACCTCATAAGGCAATAAGGCTTAAGACATGAAAGACAGCGATAGGCTGGGTTGCTTTAAAAACTGGAAAGCCAAAAGTTCTGTGGAGTTGGTGTATTGCAAAATATTTTTCTAGCTTTCACCCTAATCTATGACACCCCACTCCTCCCCCAAAAAACGAAAAGAAAATCTTGCCTCTTTTCCACCAGAAATGATGAGAAATATTTGGAAATGGGAGAAAGAAGGCCGCGGAAAACAGGCCGTTTCAAGAGTGTTTTTAAAATATTCACCGAGGGAATATGGTGAATAGGAAATAGATTACAAAAGTAGACAACTGAATTTTACAGTTTGATTTTCTTTTCATATTTTTTAAAATATTAGCTGAATATTAAGATTCAGACTTTGTTTTTTTTGTTGTTTTTTTTTACACAAACATTAAAAGCTGCCACACCCACAGAGTGTCTGAGAAAAAGAGAGAAGAAGACGGGCTTAAATATCTGTGTGACCAAGTAGAAAAACAACACCTCTGTACAGCCGAGCCACTAGAAAACTCCACAGAAACAACATCACTATGAAGACCACTTTGTTCACATTAAAAACAAGCATCCAATGGTCTGACAGTCGGAGATAAGATGCTGGCAGAAGAGAAATCTTCAACATGTAGATGAGAGTGTCCCAAGGCCAACTCTGTTTGAACTGGGGTCAAAATAGTTGCCTGAACTGAGATTGCCGTGATGAAAACTGGCCTAAAGACAAATTAAAAGGTCAAATCTTGAGCAGTTGCATTAAAGCAAATTACTAATTAGAGTGAGGGATCATGCGCATGGCCCTGTGTGTACGTTGATGATCCCACGTGTATGCATGTGAATGAAGTTGAAAATTTCATGAGGCATTGCGTGAAAGCCCGGCCGTGGTTTGACGTTGTCATAGTAGTGGTGTGTGATGAAGATGCCAGAGGGGTTCATAGGAAACGCCCAGAAACCGTAGAGGTGGACCTCCTCGCACATCTCTAATGCAGCGGTGACTAGCATCAGGCCGCTGCTGAGCCGTTTGGCGCGGACGCCCTGCACCGCCCAGAAGCGCTGCACGTTAAGCAGATACTGCGGGTGGAAGAAGAACACACCTCTCTGGGAGTCAAAATCATCCAGCATATACTTAACTCTGAATGACACGTCGGTGTTGCGGGTGTTGTAGAACGCGGGTAGCACCACTGAGGAGTTTTCGTAATTCTGAAGGACGTCATAAAATGGCCTCCGCCATTTCTCCAGCTTCTGAAATCTGCAGAGAAAGTGATTCATGTGATAAAAGGAAAAGATCATTGGCAGAAGCTGAGCTAAAGAGGTGTTCTTTCTCAGACCCATATTTACAGTACCTCTCAGTTATAATGCTCGGGTTTATTGTCACCAGATCTGTTTTAGTCCCAACATCTGCTGAATATTTGTCATTAATGGGCGGTATGTTGCATCTGCAAAAAAAGGAAAATAACGTTTCACTAGAGTTTAATAATCATTTAGATTTGACTTGATATGTTTAAAAAGAGGCATGCTGAGGAGACAACCTGAAGAGCTGCACAAGTAATCATATAATAGTTTTAATAAGAAGTTGTTGGGGTATTTTTCTTTTTACAATAAATTACATAAATTGGTTAACCAACCAAAAATCCAGAAGAAAACACATTACACAAAAGGCATAAACTGATTTGCAGGTCACATTACACAAAAGGCATAAACTGATTTGCAGGTCATTTGGGGCGACCGTGGCTCAGGGGGGTTGGGAACCGTATCTGTAACCGGAAGGTCGCCGGTTCGATCCCCTGGCTCTCTGTCCTGGTCGTTGTGTCCTTGGGCAAGACACTTTACCCTACTTGCCTACTGGTGTTGGCCAGAGGGGCCGATGGCGCGAAACGGCAGCCTCGCTTCTGTCAGTCTGCCCCAGGGCAGCTGTGGCTACAACCGTAGCTTGCCTCCACCAGTGTATGAATGCGAGAGTGAATGAATAGTGGCATTGTAAAGCGCTTTGGGTGCCTTGAAAAGCGCTATATAAATCCAATCCATTATTAAGTGAAATCGGTATTGATCTCCTACCAGCCAGAATTGTGACTCCCACTATTCGTACTATCCTGATCTCAGTTTGTTATGTGCATAAAGCACACCTGTACACACAATCAGTTTCTATTATTCAAACCTGTCTGCCACCATGGGCAAGAACAACGACTCGTCAGAGGACGTCAGAGACAAGATCGCACCATGTACAAGTCAGGAATGGGCTACGAGACCATCAGCAAGAAGCTTAGTGAGAAGGTGACAACTGCTGGTGCAATTATTAAGAAAAGAAAAAAATATAAAATCATAAAGTGATGAGAACCTACTTCCCTCAGTCAGAAGACTGAAAATGGGTCATGGGTCTTTCCGCGTGACAATGACCCAAAACAAACCACTAGGGAAAAGGAGTGGGGAAAGAAGAAGCACATTAAGGCCATGGAGTGGCCCAGCCAGTCTCCAGAACTCAGTCCTAGAAAATATATGGAGGGAGCTGAAGCTGCGAGTTGCCAAACACAAACAGCAGTCAAGAAATCTAAATGATTTAGAGAGTTTCTATAAAGACGAGTGGACTAAAATCCCTCCTGAGATGTGTGAAAACTGACCAGCTACAAGAAACGTATCGAGATACTTATCTCACTCAATGACATGAAGCTCAACTTATAACTTTTATGTAATGTTTTTTTTCTTTATCTGTATCAAAATGAAACGACCATAAAAATTAGAAAGTGTTCATTCGTTTGTAAGTGAGCAAACTCATATATTCAGCAGGGGATCAATAATTATTTCCACCACTGTAACTGGAATAAACAGGAATTTTAACATTTGAATTTCTCTTGGTGAAGCGAGGTCTATGGGACTACACTGATCAGCAGCAACATTAAACCACTTCATATTCATTTTGCTAAAACAACTCTGATCCTTCAGGACATTAACAGTACCTCCAGGGATGTCCTTTGGTATCTGGATCTGCAACATTGGCAGCTTGTCATGCTGAATCCCCAGACACTCAATCAAATTGGGATTTAAGGTGTTTGAAGGCTCAATACCTTGGGCTTTTGGGAAGCCACTCTTCAACAATACTTGGTTGGAAGTTAAATGTCAAAGTTACAAAGTTCCATTTTTGTGAATGGTAGAACCAAGGATTTACTAGCAGAAACTTGGATTCTACAACGATCCAAGTAATACGCTTCAGTGGTTTTGATGTTGTGGCTGTTCAGTGTGTAGATTTCAGAATTTAGTGCTAGTTTATTATTTGATGCTTTGAGTTTAAAGGTTGGGGTAAAATTTCAAAGAATTTTGCATGAAAGAGGAAGTACTTTTATGACTTCTTGTCATGTAATTTTTCCCAAGTTAAAGTTTTAATATTCGTTCATTATTATTTTTTATTATTCATTCTCAATTAACCACCAATTGTTCAATGACAATTTGTATGTATTCCTCGAAATTAATATAAAGATCAAGAATATTAAATCAGAACAGAATTCCAGGTAACACTGTACAACTCTCACATATCAAATACTAAAAGACTGCATCGTGAATACCTAAAAACAAAATCTGCTGAGTCAATTTCCTTTCCACATTTGCTGTTCTTGATGATACCACCATTTCCAATGACAGCACATTTCTTGAACTGCGACTTGGAATACGGCATATCCTGAAAGACATGAGGTGGTAATGTCAAATGAACACAACACAAGAACTTTTGAAATAAAACACATCAGATCAGCAGGTTTGGAAATGCCCACAGATACAGTAGAAAATAGCAAACACTCATAAAGAGGTGGTGAACTCACATCTGGTAACATCTTGAAGATCTCAGTAGTAATGGGAAGGATCCCACTGGTGTCCACCTCGTACCTCAGCTTGGTCCCTGCAGGAGTGTTCCTCTTGGTTGTGAACAGAAAGTTAGGAGCATTACAGCAGCGCGACAGAGACATCCTTCAGGACGACACCAAAGAAAAGTAAAACTTAGCTTTAGAAGATGCACGGTAAGATCAAAACCAAAATTATTTCAACCTTTACATCCTAATTGTTTTGGGTTGTTTATCAAAAGATGGTCATTACAAATTAACAATGTCTTTTTAAATAAAATGTTATTTCAGCTCTTGATATCGTCTTAAAACATACCTTTGATTAATGAGTTTGCACATTTTTTAAAGAGCCCAGAACCCAAAGATGATAGTTTTATAGATCACTGGTCACATTGTTAGATACACTTGCTTGTTAATGCAAATGTCATCCAGCAATTCAATGCCTTTTGGCATGTAGAGCTGGTCAAGACAACCTACTAGGTGGTGAATTACTTTGAATGGTTGTTGCCATACAGGCTGGTATTTTTGAGTATTTCAGGAGCTAAGGATTTCCCACACAACTATCTCAAGGATAAAATACCTAGTGAGTGGCAGTTCTCTGGGCAAAAATGTCTTGGTGTTGCCAGAGGTCAAAGAAAAATGACCAAGCTGTTTTGAGGTGACAGGAAGACATCAGAAACCCAAATAACCATTGATTATATACAAAGTATACAGAAAAGCATCTCTGAATACACAACATATCAAAGCTTGAAGCAGATGGGCTACAGAAACTGATGCTAAAGTTCACATGGGCTCTCCAAGGACGTGATGGAGATTGAGATCATGGATGTGCAGCTAAAAAATCTCTAGCAACTGTGTGATGCTATCATGTCAATTGAGACCAACATTTCTGAATGTTTCCAGCACCTTGTTGAAGCTGTGACACCAAGAGTTAAATTCTGTAGACAAAAAGGAGTCCAGCCCAGTATTAGCAGGGTGTAACCAAAAACGCTCCCATTGAGTGTATATAGTAAGATCCTGAACATGTTTGCTTTTTTCTTTTCTATGTAAGAATATATAGTATTTTATCCAGGATACTAATCCTTCATCTTATTCTACTTGGTTATTTATGATTCCCCAACAGTCAGTTCATCGAAATATTGTTCTATAAAATTTGGGGTTGGTATTCTCCATATTCTGTACTATTTGTACATATTTGGCTTGTAAAGTTTACTGTATTTTAACTACATTTTATCAGCAGAAGTAATCATTAATTTTCTGTAGAGGACTTCCAAACCAATAAATGTCAAGGTGATAATAGATAATAATGTTTCTTTTAAACTATTCAAAAGGTAACCAGTGCACTTCACAAAAAACACAGTCTTTAGAAAAAAGACCTTTTCGATAAATGCAGACATTTACATACATAATTCCTCTGCTCAGAATGAGTAACACTTACTTAAAGTTGCTGGCCTCCTCCTTGTTCTGCTCCCACCTACACACCTGCAGGTTTCGCCATCTTTCAAAGAGATCTGACGTTTTCACCCTGGTAGAGAGACGGACAGGATTGAGAGACTTGTGGGATGAGGAAAGACGACTTTATTCCGACTGACATGGTTTTTCCAATTAACCATTATTTCTGAAGAGGCAACAAATTGAAGAAACACCTTAAACGTTTCAAAAAGATAAACCAGAGGCCAAAGAATTTACTGCAACTTTACTGATCACCCTGGATCTCGACTCATTAACAGAAAGCACATCTGTAAATAGATGTCCTTGAACTGACATGCCCTTGGAGATGATTGGGGCGGCGTGATTTGCTCTGGGAGTCAGGCTTGTGCGTTCATTTTGCTGCCTGCCAGAGTGACAACAGCTGTTCCCTGCCGCAGCCAGAGTCGTTCTAGGGCTTTCATTGAGCACTCAGTATGATTTTGATAATTAAGCTGCCAGCCTGAGGGCCACATGCAAAAGGTCACTGGACATTGTTCATATTCACACAAGAGGAAAGATGCTGCTCAGATTGCCTTTGGAGCAAGTGGCTCATTGAATGAATCTGGCCAGTGATCTACTGTATGTTGTAAGCATGTTATTTATAGTGTCCTGTAGTGATAAGAAAATAAGAAGCGCAACAACTTGGCTCAATAGTGTTGGCAACAAAATGGATGTTATTGAGTAATGAAACTGCTCAAATGGTCAAGAATTGCCTGAAGTAACAACATAAAATAATCTGCGCTAGCAAATGTGTCAACTGTATTGACACTGTGTGTACTTACTGAAACATGTACTTATTTTTGTTTGTCTTTTTGGTCACACTATGGCATGACTCCAGACCTGAAAGTGTTGTTTACTTAGCTGGTTGACCTTTAATAACTCAATAACTATTACTGTGAACTTTTATGATACTGGATGGTTGACAAAATTCATTGGGTTGCCTTGAAATCTTTCATCACGCCAGTGTCAAAAACTGCTGCCCAACAGCAAGAAAACAAATAATATTGGTCTTCTATTGGTGGGCCTCTTCACCATGTTTCACGGTGCTAGTGCTAGTTTAGCCAAAATAAGCAAGTATTGCTTTCTACACTACGCACTAAAACACCCTGTATGTAGGGAGATTTGTAAATTTTACATGTGATTTGGCTAAACTGGTACAGTGTAATTTAATTATTAATTACTTGAATAAATAAACTTTTCATTTTATGTATTTATGTTGCATTTAGTTAAAATTATTGCTTCTTTTAGTTCAGTTAAGCTACAAAAGAGTTTAGAACTCCTGCTTTGACTTGGATTCATATTGTTGTCATCCAGAACCAGACATTGTTTTGAAAATGCTAGTTACTCTTACGCTGGTGGTGATGCTTAATTTTTAACTTCTTCATGCGTTTTTTTTTTTCTTCTACTACTCAATTTATCTTCACTGACACTGTACCAGTGAACCCTACTCCTGACACATGAATACTTTCATACATGATAAACACGCAGGATTACCTTGGAGATTTTTTTACCTTGTTAGATGAAACATAATCGGACACTCACATTGTCAGCACTTTGACGTCTATAATCTCCTGTCTGAGCTCCCTGCATGCAGTAGAGTTGTAATCAAAGGAGCCATCATAGTTTTCCAGATACCTGGAGGGATAAAAAGAGTCATCCTCTGCTTACATCTATTCAACATAAAAGAATTTAACAATAAACAGAAGAGATAAAATACACTATGCTTAAATAATATATATATATGTAAAACAGTGTGTTTAAAGGTCACAATAAGAAAAAATATTTCATTTTTAATATAAAATGTCTATGGTTTGACTTTATGAAATACTAGAATATCAGTAGAGCATTGTGGAATGACAAATGACAGAAATGATGTCACTGATTTTAGGCGTCACAAACAAGATAGTAACATGTCTACTGGACACTTGCACCAGATTCTGTTACATCTTAGTCTAAACCAATGTCATACACTAAGTGAAGAAACGTAGCACCTCTCATATTTTTATATAGTTCACTGGCTATGATGAGAACTTGCATGGTGTAACATTGGTACTCTGGGGCTAAAATGTGTGCATACACTGTATGTTCACATGTTGAATTAGGAGAGAAACAGACAAGGAAATAGGGCTGATTCCAGTGCTTGGCTTGCTAAAGTGGTGGATTAGACGGTTTAGCGGTGTAGCATCTGGTGGTTATGAGCGTGGCCGGGTCGGTGCTTTTGTGTGAGGAGTAAGTAAGTATATCAGCTGTGCTGGCTGGAGTAACGTGACAGTTTGACTGATTTATTACAATTTTGTCACACTGTAAACATGAACACATACAACAGTAGTCATGCAAACAAGTAACCATAACAAAGAGGTAATAACAAACAAAGAGTTTGGGAGGAATTTTATCTTTTTTAATAAGGACTAAAGAATTGGAAGAGCTTCTTTTAGACACATGTGAAACAATCGTTACACTGGAATGGCAACATTAACCAAAAAGTATACAAAAATAATGTCTTTAATGTGTGGTGTGCTTTTGGTTGATTTCACAAAATGGTCGTGTGAAGAACGCTGGAAAAAGAGCCATGCTGGCTGGGAAATTTAAAGTCGGCTGTTGTATTTCTGTGTACTGATGCCTCATTTCTTCCAGCCTTTTGTTTAAACGTGATCAGAAAGCGGTCAGGATAAAATGTGTGTGTGGTGGGGGGCGTGGTTAGTATGGAGGAATAGGAGCCTGCTAGTATTATGTTTTGTTGGGTAGTCGATTTTTAAATATCACTAATTACTATAATGCTTTGTTGAAATAGCTTGGATGTACATCTGTGAAGCAAAGAGACTCCGTTATGGAGATGTTTGGTTTCATCCTAGGGTTAGAAGCACAGACAGTATCAAAGATGCACGTAGCCACCATCACAGAAGTTATTAAGTTGAACGTTTTCATGTGGTCACCCTGGTGCTTTAAAAACCAGGTGTGGTGAGCAGGCTCTGACTGTTCAAAGAGTAAGGGACTTCACCCCCTGCTGACTATTCAAAAGAATGCAAGCCATGGTGGCTTCACCTTCAGACCCAGAAGCTACATCCATCTTTCACACTGCACATGTTTAGAAGCCAGGGATGAAAATTGAACTGAACATGTTACATGATTTAGGTTCTGAGGGGAAAAAAAATAAGGAAACACATGTATTTTCCCTCATGCTTATCCTATTACCACAGCACCATTTGCTATATTTCTGCTGCGATGCCTGCTAACATTAACCCTAGCTAACTGTAAATACATGTGCGACTGAAATCTGTCATGGGTTTTCCACGTGCGCTTCTTTGACACTACATGTAACATGCATGGACTCAATAAAAATTCAGCATTATATAAAGTTATTCTGACATTAGCACTGTAGGCCACAGTCTTGCTTTAGTGGTTATTTAGATGGGGTTTTTTTTTTCACATTTGCGGGGTTTTTTTGTTCTTACACCATCAATATGATGCATTTGTAAACTGTCTTACCCTCATGAGATTGCTATCTTTATCCTGATCCAAAATCTTCCTGTTAAGGTTCGGCAGTTTATTTTTATTTTTATTCCTATTTATTCTATTTATCCCCTTCGTATATTTTATTTATATATGCCTCTGTATTTATATGTGTGTGTGTGTGTGTGTGTGTGTGTGTGTGTGTGTGTGTGTGTGTGTGTGTGTGTGTATATATATATAATATTCTGTAACTGTAACTTCTGTCGGTGCTGTGCTTTTGGAAACCGAATTTCCCAAAGGAACCCACCCGAGGGATTAATAAAGTTTTTATCTTATCTTATCTTATCAGTGAGGCACAGAACTGATCCATCTCTTTCTGGCTTCATTCACCTAAATGTTTTTTGTTGGCTTGTTTAACCCAAAGGACATATTGATCTGTTGTATATCTTGTGGTAGAGACTTTACTTTTCTTTACATCTTATTGTTAAACTGAAAGAATTCATATACTGGAGAACTACATCAGAATTTTAGAGGGCTCTTGCAATGCTAACAGTGTTTTTGATAATGCTTGGTTAGGGACATGATGACATGTGAATTGGGGGAACCTGCAATGTGTCTTTGTTAGAATGAATGTTGGTATCTGTCGCACATTAAATGGAGCATTCTGTTTTGAAAGATGAATAAAACTGCTGCATATTACTTGTGGCTGTGAGGTAAATGAGGTGAGTTAACAAAGCAAGAAAAAAAAGATTATAAAAGGATGCAACAAGCAATACAATGGAGAGATGCATTAAAGGAACAAGATGCTGGGATAAGATTGTACAAATAAGGAACGATGAAACTGGTTGTCTACATCCACCTGATGATGCAGTGTATTTCTGAGGTTATACAGAGAGGAGCGGTGGTCTCATAGAATATATTTGACACGCTGAATAGAGGCTGTTCATTCTTGTTTTAGCTAAGATGATAAAACCTTTGCAAGTGTTCTCTGTTCAGGTCTGAAATCAAGACAACAATTTACTCCATGAGGTGAATTTCGTCGCTTATGGCTTCTTAGATTGACTGCGCAATTGCTGGTTGAAAAAACCAATCCAAGATGAGCATTTTAGCACAATTTCGTGGGGTGTGGGAGGCGGGGAGGGAAAAAAATCGGGCACGTTCCTGTCTTCTTGTAACAAAGAGAGTACAGTGGGGAAAAGGGGTTAAATCCAGGTCGCAGAGAGAGACAATGCAGATGTGAGAAGGGGAGATAGGAGGAGCGGAGAAGTGTCCACACTATGCATATGGTATACACACAGAGCTGTGCAGAACAGTATGAGACATAGGTTGACAAGGCATTTTGAAATGGGTGCTGGATGCGACACAGAGATACAAGGAGAAGCCAGTACATCAACAGGAGACCGTGGTTCAACCAGCTTCTGAAAGGGGGTGGGATTTAGGGATTTGGGAGGGGTCGAGGTGGACGGGATCAGACAACATGCAAGAGCAAATCTGAAGTGCAACCACCACTGAAAAAAATATGAGAGTTTATCCCTTTTAAACTAATGAAAAAAAAAGAGAGATATTCTTGGGTTTCTGTGAAAATGCTAAAAATGCCTTCAAACTGGCCTACCTTTGAGGGCGTTTTTTTTTCTTCTTAATATCAGCTAGGCAGGGTGTGACTATTACGGAGATCTGTGAATCTGGCTGAAAATTCTGACGGAAACATCTGTCAACATGCAGACAGGTTAAGTTAGAGTTAAACGTGTGATGTAGCCCTGTGACATCAGCAACCCCCTGCTAGCTTCCTAAACCTGCAGATGTCAATAACAAGTAGAGAAGAAAAGTGCAAATGTGCCTCGGCTTGAGCCCTTTCTACAGCATCTGAAGGGAGTCATGGGGTATCAGCGGCCCAGTCCACGCATGCAGGGCTGGGTCGTCACTAGAGATGGTGGATTTGAAACTTGTGATCTCTCATTCACTCTGCCTTTCAGTCTCTCTCTCGCTCTCTCTCTCACACACACTCTCTTTTGTCAGAGGTGTTGTGCAGTCAGTGGCGCTGGAAAGGTACCTTTTCCTTCCATTTCTGGCAGGCTTCAGAGATCCGTCATCGGAGAAATTAACGGGACCGGTCCAATTTCCTGTCTCGTCCCCTTTGAGTCGGCTAAACTGTTGCGCACTAGTAAGAAAATGAGTCAGTTTATTTGGGATTTATTTTCCCCATTGTGCAAATGTCAAACACATACTCCCAATCGCATATGTTCAGTCACAAAACCCAGAAAAAGTTGTACCTTTACACACTCACACATGCACATACAGAGGAAGAGGGGACCAGCTTTTTGGCTAAAGAAAGACAGTATATGACACCAAGCAGGGTTACAGTGACACCGTGATCTGAATGATACATTTATGCTGGGCTGATGCCACTAATCTGAGTGTGATTCAAACATTCACACTGTGCAATATTTGCTTGTGTGAGCGTTAGACTTGTAAATCAATATATTGAAGTGAGTGATTTAAGAGATGAGCGATAATCAGTGCCAACCGGCCAGCAGATTTGCCAATATAGTATTAAGCTGCCAATCTAGACCATCTTTTCATCCAGATATTACTGAGAAACAAAGGGAAGATGGTTTAAGCCACCAGATCTAATAGTATTCAGTGAGTGAGAAGAACCTAACCCAGGTGAGGTATCTCAATTTAGAGCTAAAGACTAATACTGCTAAAGACTAATACTGTACCTAACAAAAAGATGCAATGGCTTGCAGAAGCTTAACCTGACCTTTGGTCTCGCTATGTTAACTTCAGCTGGATGCCATCACAGTACATTTATCAGAGGAGGTCATTTGGTGCATGTGTTTTATAGGATGTTATAACTGTGCCCGGAATAAAAAAAGCTCATTCTACAGGAGCGAGAGCCGGGATTTCTTTGAGGGAGAAAATGGAGGAATGCAGCTATTTTTAGCTGTCAATCAAATCTGAAAATGGCAGTATTGTTTTGTTGTTCTCAATAAATCCATCCTCCTCCTTTGCTGCACATGCAGCAGATGTTACTTAGACAGGAGGAAAATGTGTTGAAAGCTATTTTCAGCTCAGTGTTTGTGCATTAGAAGGGTTTCTGGCACCAGGATTAAATGGTAAATGTGATCTTTATGAAGGGAAATGTCAGCACGTTAAAGTATATTCCTTAGTTTTGTGGGGAAAAATGTCCAGTCATTTGAAAACTTTTGTGCTTTTCACGTGTTGTTTTTTTACTTAAAATTTGATCCTTGAGATTTTCTCAACATCATCACATTCCATACATCTAAATATCCGGAGGAGTACAACTTCTCCTGTTATGCTGACTATTATGCAAGTACTCATGCGTGACTCATTTCTAGGAGTGCTTTGTGGGTGTCGTGCTAATTTCAGCAGGAGGAGATTGAACCCAAAGAGCATTTCTGGATGCATTATGTGATGGAGCATTTATCATCAGGGGCTCGCATCAATACCAATCGGCAGGCGCGCTTAGCTGCTCTGAGTGCCACTTCAACATCTCCATGGCAGCGGCTGCAGAACCGAACGCTAAAATTCGAGAGGCTTCTGTCCCTCTTCTTGTGCCTCAGACAGGACAAAAGCTAATCAACGCTATTCAAAGCGGCACAGTTTGGTTCATTAGGTTATCTAACCTACACCTTAAACCCATAAACTTCTCTTCCACAGTGTGTTTTTTGTCCTGTCTTCCTCCCATCACCACCAGTCCTCCCTAAACCAGGTTCTCCCTGAGGTTTCTTCCTGTTAAGAGGGAGTTTTTTCTTCCCACTGTCACCAAGGGCTCGCTCAAAGTCGTCTGTTTGATTGTTGAGGTTTTCTCTGTATTGTTGTAGGGTCTCTGTCTTACAGTATAAAGCACCATGGGGCTACTGCTGTTGTGATATAAATAGAATTGAATTAGTCATAGCCAAAACAACAAGCCTACTGCAGGCTTGAGTTTAATCTGACATACTTCCGTGTTGTAGCAAAAATTCAAACTCCAAAAGTGATTACTTGAGTGCTTTGACAGGCTGGTAAGACTAGAAAAGCTCCATACAAATGTAGCTACATTAGATTACTTCTGACTCACAGATCAGCTTAGGATCAGGATCAGCCCTTAGGAGCCCATCTATAAGTCCACATGAGATGCTAATGCAAGCATTTGTAGACAAGCAACAATCACTAAGTTGCCCTGTAGCACTAATGTGCTCTGACTCCATCAGCACATCGATCTGGATGCTTTTTCACTGCTGTGTGTTTCTCTAAGACGACCTCGTCTGTTGTTCAGGCCAAAACTGAAAACTGGGCTGTAGCTGAGCCTCTCCTCTGCTTGTGCTCTTACTTTTTCTCTTCATATTCCTTCATATTGTTCAAAGTGCGGTGACTTGATACCATGTGCTAACATCAATGCTCAGTTACAGCTGTGTCAACAGCACAAAAACCAACAAAAAAAAACACACGCACAAAGAGAAAAGGCTCAAAATCAGGGAGATACAGCTCACTTACATAATGCAACCAGAAGATTTAATAAACATCCATGACTCCACAGGGCAGCCAGTAATTTTGTGAAATGATTAATTGAAGCAGTAATAGACTCACTGATAATGACTATCATAATTAGTTGCATTTACACTGCCACTCATCATCTGTGCCTTTCTTAATCCCTTCCTCCCTGCAGCCCGGGGTGCTATTCTCTCTATCCAAGAGTATTTTTAGATCGCCCTCCTCAAGTCAAGCGGAGTTGAAAGTTAATGTCTTCGTTCTCAGAAGTGTGTCAGCGGTGTCCCTCAACGATCTCGGGCTGCCACTTTATAATCCTACACTCTCCACTTCACCCCTTTGGATGGCACCAGGATGGCAGACAGGGAGCGGATTTATGTGTCTCTCTAAGGTGCCTCCTTTCAAACTGAACGGTCAGATTCACAGACAGATTTATCAAGTGCATCAATGTGCACGTCGTACTGTTTGACTTTAATGGGTATCCTCATGCATTGAACCGAGAGCCCCTTCAGCCATAACACTGACGTATACACAGAGTGAGTTGATGTAAGAGTGATGATACATCTAAACTGTTACTCCATAAGCCATCATTCAGTTTGCCAGCACCCAAATGTCTCCTCTGCAACCATCCTAGCCAGCCTACATGCCTCATGTAATTACCAATCTGTTTTTATGTTTTGTTTTTTTCTGTGAAGCACTGAAGCAAAGAAGTGCACAGCAAGCATCCTGCCAATGTGTTCTCCGGCCAAGGTTTGGAGGAGGGAAGAGGCTGGGTGTGGCCGAATCCATGTGGATGACTTTGGATTGTTTATGCATGGGTAGGTATCATAAGATGACGCTTCTCTCTCTCTCTGTTTCACACACACACACACACGCATGCATGAAAACACATTCCTTTTATCACACTCCTTGGGTCTCTCACAGTCCCCTTCCTCTTTCCCTCGCTCCCACTGAGGTGTGTGCAGACAGACTGTAGCAAAATGGCTGCCGCTGAGCCAACTGGTTTCTGTTGTGTGGCTTGTTCCCCTTCTCTCCTAGGCCGAGCTCTAGGAGGAGAGCAAAAAAAGGCGCAGGGGCGAAACAAAGTGTGTGTGCTTCGCGTCTGAATTCATGCATCTCACTGAAGAAGTCAGGATGCCATGAATCCATGCCGAGTATTATCAGACCAGCCCGGCAGGGTGGCAAGGGAGGGATTAGTTGTGTGCGTGTGTGTGTTTTTTGGGAGGGAGGGAGGGGGACTTTCAGATTGCAGCACATATATGTTTGCTTTAGTAAGCATATATGTCCTGTCGGTAAAGTATCTGGAGGTGGTGGTGAGAGGGGGGGTAAAGTTTTATGTTTCTTTTTGAAGCACCTGAAGCTCAAACATCCCAGCTTCTCAACATCTGCTCGTCTCACGGGGATTTTAAGCACAGAGTATAAAAGAAAGTGACCTGAAAGTTGGGAAATAAATCTTGCAGTGGGTTTACAGTGGACTACAAACCAGGGTCCAACTAAAGAACGCCTCTGTCAAGGGGTTAAATACTGATGCAGAGGCATGAAACGTGGCTCTGCAGTGGCAGCATGTGCACTAGGGTGCAGCCTGGTAAAATGAATTATTTAACAGGGACCAAAAAGAAATACACATCATCTTCAACATGCTGCTTTCTGTCATCATCATCACCATCATCATCATCACCATCATCAGCTCCAGTAGCGTTCATATGTGTTATGAAAATCTGATGCCTCTGTCAGATGTAGGCTACGACCAGTCAAGAAGGCTGAAACGGAAATCAAAGAAAGGTCTTTGAAGAAAAAACGAAAAAGAAGGGGAAAACATTACCATGCACAGCTGAAGCACTGTGTATGGTATGAATGTGATGCTTCGTTTTCTGAAAAGATCAAAAAACAAAAATAAAAGGAACAAAAAGGAAAAGAAATCCAATGGAAATTGTTTCTATGCCACTGGGGAGAAAGAAAAACATGGATGGTTAATTGCTATTGTTCTTTGCAGCCACTAAAGCTTGTCCCGACATGTAGACCATCCAGACTACTCTCATTTCTACTGAGCATGTTCTTACCTCATCACTCACATTTTTACCTTTTCCATTAAAAGCCACTGATATGATCAACAACGACTACAAAGGCATGCTTCTTACCGCTCACTGTCATCCTTACACTCTTGGAAACTGACTGCGCTCTAATGTTCTTTCTAATCGTGGCTGAAGAGAAGAAAGGAGTGGGGTAAAAAAATATCAGCACTTACCTCTTGATGTAGTTTTTCCCGTAGAGAATCTGCTGCAAAAGTGTGACGAGCCCAAACGCGCAAATAAATATGAAACAAAGAGATCTGCTGCCGAGCAAGTCTTTACCCGACGATGGGTCGGAGTATCCCATTTTTCGGCGCAGCATCCAGGGCTGACGGTGACACCCGCTTCGGTGTCTCTCTTCGCTGCATTCAGAACCAGGATGGCAGGTGTCTCGTACCCGCTGGAGTGGACATTGTCCATCACATTGTTTTCCCTTTTAGTCTGTTTTACTGCTCTCTGACCACAGCATCACCGGAGGAAGGTGATGTGCACCGGGATCTGCGCTTGAGATCTCAAATCGTTAGTGACCTTGTTTTAAAATACGCGATTCTTATGTTTTGTTTTTGTTTTTAATGTCTGAGTAAAAAAGCACGAACGGCCCCGGAGGATATTCTCGGTGCCTATCGGTTATCGCCCTATACCCGCTTCGAGGAGGCGCAGTCTCTCCGTCGTGTGCAAGCGGTGCAGATTTGTGTAAAATGCGCGCTGGGTGCAGAATAAATCCTGAGATCTCAAGTCAGACAAAGCAAAGGCATCGATTCTTATAAGCGCGATTCTCGCTCTTTTTCTTTAAATCGGGGGGGCTGAGAGAATAACAGCGAAACACATCCCTCGTGCGTCTTGTCAAATCTGAGCAAAGGTGCGTGACTGAAATCTAAAAAGGAAGGAGGATGCGCCTTTTCCCAGCCAGGCGGACGGGGGCGCGCCGTAATTCATTTAGATGCTCCATACTCAGCCAAAACGCAAGGTCACGGTCTGCCGTTCAAGGATGCGTCTGCGCAGACACGACATCTACAGCCGCCCACTTCACATGACCTCGCAAAGCTGATAACAAAACAAAACAAAAACAAGTTTACCATATTCCACCTCTAAACTGCGAGCCTGGGCAAACTTAAAGAAATGACCAGATTATCTTCCATTACAAAAACGACACTAGCAGTAGGCGGATGGAGTAAGAACTAGAGAAGTACTATGAGTAAAGACTGTGCAGAGCCAGACCATCGATGCCAAGCTGATCTGTAACTGGACGGTATCTGCAGGACTCCTTCTTCTGACTTCTCCTATTTCTGACTGACCCGTTTTAATACAAGGTACATACAATACATACAACTAAAAAATAAAAGATTTTTTTAAAATGTGTCTTGTCATCCTATGGCATGTGTTGCCTCACAGCAAGAAGGTTGTGGGTGTATAGACTTGGAAGAGCTCCTGGGGCCTGTGCAGATTCACTCCAAGGCATTCCAGCTTGCCTTGTTTCTACCTGTTAATACCCCACCTTTAGCCTTTTGCCTTATAGGGCAGCTACGATAATCCCAGCATCCCTGAAATGGGTACAAGGTTAAGAAAATGGATAGATGGATGGAGGATTGATTGATTCATTAAATTGTCCTCTGTCTGGCGAATAATCAGCAAATGCACCTCACACAAAGACTATGTCAGTATTTTGTTCTGAAGCTAACTAAAATGTGGTCTTTTATTCAATAGGTAGACAGAGTACGGATGGAACAGACGGCCAGTTTACCATATTTGAAACACCTCAAATATGTAAAACATGTCCACATGTGTTTTAGCATTCTCTTTGGTCATAGGAAATTTGTAGTAGGCGAGCCAAAAGTTATTGTCCCATCAGACTGAATAGTTCCTTGTGCTTGTATCACTGTTAAACCAAATTGAGATCTTTGTCATTTTCCTGCTGGGCTCTAAAGCCTGATATATGGCACAACATGGTGTTATTCAAGGTTATCAGACAATCGAGACAATTGTGTGCAGCGTGGTGGTGAGATACAGTTGAGACAGTGTCTGGCACAATGTCTAGCTGAATGCGTGAGTAAATTAATGAGTGATTATCTTTGTTTTTTGAATAGTTTATTAGGCTGTTGTTATGTGGTTGTACCCTGCAGTGTTATTACTGCTGTTTGCAATCACTCTTCAAGTGAATAACTTTCAAATATTGATAGAAATTAAATGAAATGCAATTAAATACTTCTAGACAATTGCAGTTGCTATTATGTGTTTTAGAAATTCTAAACTTTTTACTGCTGCTCATTAAATTAAATTGTTAACAGAAATTAATTTTTTTTTTTAAATTCATTTTTTAAGACTTTTGCATTTGCATTGAAGTTGTTAGGCAGCTATACACTATTATGAATGGATGTTTCAATAGCACCACACTATTGTTTCAGCTGCACTTGACATGGGTACAGTTGAGGACAGTTGGAGTAAAAGTGGGAGACAAATGTGGAAAAAACATAAACTACTTATAAATAGTATTGTTTATTATTTTTATAGTACACATAAGGGAAGCATCATATAAAACCTAACTTATTTTAATTCTTGGCATTTGTAAGGTCTACCGACACATTTGCGCATGATTGTGGTCACAGTGCGAGTGAGGACTTTAAGGTTGTACTTGTACTATTCTTCATAATGTTCATTATAACAGCATATTTGGGAAAGTACTGTGAAGTATGGACTAAGGAAAGCAGCCAAGAGGCAGTACAGAGAGAAGCTGGATGGCTTCTATTCTACTGCTAACTCCAGGTGGACGTGGCAAAGCCTACAGCACATCACAGACTACAGCATCAGCTCCATAGACAGTCTTCCAGATAATCTTCACCTTCTACACCCGCTTTGAGACGCCCGGGTAAAGCACAGAGAGGAGGCACACATACAGGACAACCTGCCCTTCACCCCCTCCCCTAACTGGCTCATCGGGTCAGGCACATAAAGAACTGAAAGAGGTCAACCCTCACAAGGCAGCAGGACCAAACAACATCCCTGGGCAGGGTCTCCTCAAGCATGTGCCAGTGAGCTAGCTGATGTTCTCAACTTCATCCTCAACATCACCCTCAGCCAGAGCACTGGTGCCCCTTGTTTAAAAAAAGCAACCAGTGTCCTGCTTCCCAAGACGAGCCCGCCAACCTGTCATGAGCACTCACTCTGACCATCATGAAGTGTTTTGAGAGAGTGGTGCTGGCCCACATTCAGAACAGCATTCCGGACACTCTATACTCCCTTTAGTATGTCTACTGATCCAACAGGTCCACCTCAGATCCTACACTTTTCTCTCCCTCACTTATATAGACACACACCTATCAGAACTTCAGTCAGCATTACTACAAACATAGGCTGAGGGATGCGTTGAGGGATGCATCCTCAACCCTGTTCACCTACAAATGGGTCGCCTATCACAAAGATAGCATCATCCTAAAGTTCACGGATGATACTGCAGTAACAGGACGCATGACTGGCAGCAACAAAACCTTGTGGCAACACCAACGCTATGGACCACAAACGCCTGCGGAGAGAGGTTGGGACTGCTGAAAAGAGGATTAGAACTCCACTGCCCTCTCTGCAGAGCATCTACCATCACAGAGTTCATAGGATAGCTGTCTCCATCCTCAGTGACTCTACCTACCCCCAACATGGACTGTTCAGACTTCTACCCTCAGGCTGGAGGTATAAAAACATGAAATCTAGAATCTCCAAACTAAATAACTCTTCCTTTGCTACTCCCATTTGGGCCCCATTATACCTGCTGCAACTTCATCTCACAGTCACTTGTATTCATACAAACCATTAAGGTGCAAGAAGCCGCTGCAGTATTCTCCTGAACAGGTGTGACCACTCAGACAATATCGCTACATAAGTGCTGATATAGGAAGAAAAGAAGTCAAAACTGGAAGCCATTGTCAAGCTTTTTCCCCCCCCACAAATTCTCAGGTTTCCAAACTGTTCCAATATCTCACTGTACATCTGCATGCCTCTGAGCTTCTGTACTGGAATATCATTAAAGTGGTGGTAAAAACCAGCACAATTCTACACTCCTGTCTTCAGCCCAGCTGTGGTGGTGGCGGTTACAAAAATCGAGAGGTGCACAACCAGCCAAAGTGACACAGGATGCGATGTCAAATTCACCGCACGACACCCATGACAACCCCGTCATGGGTGTCACGGCAGGTATAATGGGGCCATTAGACGTCATCTGACATGAGCGTGCAACCATGGTTTTACAACCGTCTGCTTTTTCTCAAGTTACACACAGGTGATTGCCACTCATTACTGTTTCTACTGCACATGCTACTGTAGCATGCTAAAATGTAAATTGTGTAAATGTGTGCATAGCCTTTTGCAGCTCAGTCTTTTTATTTTATTTATATATATTTAGCACATCTTATATTTCTATTGCATTAATTTTATTGTACCTAGTGTAGTTCTTTATAATTGTTTCTACTGTTTTTAAATTATGATTTTTTTTCTATTTTTTTCTGCGGAAAAAAGAAAGGATTTCATTGCATAGGAAACATGTTTCTGTGTAACTTGAATCTAGAAGATAGGGTTTCAAAAAATTGTTCTAGTTTCTAACTAAATATTGAGTTTTAATAGATATTATGAAGTACTGTACAAGTATTTTTAGTTTTTAGGCTACAGACATTAAAAAAAGCAAAAACACAGTTCTTATTTCCTTGAGCTCTTGATGTTTTTATATACAATATCAATGTAAGCCTTATAAAGATGACATGTGTCATACTACGATGTAATAATGAGTGCGTTTCTTCTGTTAACTCATCAAATTCTTATATTTTGAATATCACTCTTAATATTAAATAAATACTAATCTGAAACACGTCTTACTCGACATACAATTTATAGAAAACAAAATAAAACAAAAATACTTTTTTACTATAAGTTTTTTCTTTCATACGGGAATGCGTCCGAAAGGTCGTGTTTTCATTAAATAAAAACATGCACGCCGGTGTCGCCACTCAGACCACCAGTCAGCCGGTAATTAATAAAATTATATTTTTGTTTGTTTTTTGTTTTACCTTTTGCACAAAATGCTTTACGGAGGGGTCACATTTCTTTGTTACACAGGAAAAAGCACGGATGTAATTTGATGCAGCTCCAGCTCCTCTTCCGGTCTCTTTTCCCACAGCCACCGGAGAAAAATGGTATGTAGCAGCGCTGGTAGACAGAAATCTCGTAACATCTGTTTAATGTGCCATGTATCTGACACAAACTGAAGCCACTTATGTGTCGGATAAACACTGTAACCGGTTGGATGATGTATTTTTGAGATAAAGTTTGATTTTAGTAAAAAATACTGTTGTTCCTGTCACATCCATCCAGCACTTGTTTGCTGTCGTTAGCCTTTAGCACAGTTGCACTGAATGGGCTAAATAGTGCTAGAAGAGGACAAAATATCGTAAGCTTGACTTTATCATCGATTGTGGATTTTTCCGGTAATCACAAAAATAAATGCATGGAAAATACATTTACGGTTGTTCGTTGGCAAAATGGCAACCGGTGTTTTTCGCCGATGTTAGCATAGCTAGCATCTTTTTCATGTGGTCCATTTCTTTTGGTAACGTGTACAAAATTAGTGTCGTCAGCCACTGCAGATTTTGTCTGAGGAAAGCACGCCGGCTTTCATTGGCCGTAAAGTAACTATCATTTGAGCATGTGTGGCAAGCTGAGGCCACAAGTTGCTGCAACCACTGTGATTAAGTGTTTGCTACCACCTGAAGTTCAGTCTTGTCAGTGATGTTTTTAAAACACAAATGTCTGAACAAATGACTGCCTGTGATTCCTCCTTTTTCACTGAGACAAGACTGGCCCCGGCCTGGTCTACAATCAGATCTCCTTGAGTTGTCCCTGATCTCACATGTTTGTCTTGCTTCTCAGACCAAGGGGACATCATCTTTCGGTAAGCGCCGGAACAAGACGCACACCCTGTGCCGTCGTTGTGGGTCCAAAGCCTACCACCTGCAGAAGTCTACCTGCGGCAAGTGTGGCTACCCTCAGAAGCGCAAGAGAAAGTGTAAGTAACCTTAACGCATGTAATAGAATACACTGTTTTTAAATGTGATATTGGCAAACTTTATGCTTGCTTCTAGTGTTAGTGTATTTTTTTTATTTTTTGAAATGGCAAAAACCAGCAGGTTGCTGTCTTCCAGCATATTTTAGTGTAACACCCCACTGGTTTGCACCCATGCCCTGTCAAAAAGGCTGGAACTTAACTCATTATGAGCAGCACTGTCAGTATGCTGTTTAGCTCTTCATTGATGTGAAGTGCCATGCTCCCTTGATTTATGGTGCTGTTCATTTTCAGACAACTGGAGCGCTAAGGCCAAGAGGAGGAACACCACTGGCACAGGCCGTCTGAGACACATGAAGGTCGTCTACCGCAGATTCAGGTAAGATGTAAAAAGGAGCAGATCACAAAGTGTTTCAAGGTGTTCGGTGTGTTAATTTATCATGCTTCTCTCTGTCAAAATCTAACAGAGGTGCACACCTCGTTTCCTTTTTCCCCTTAACATGTTTTTGAAAATCGTCACACCGACAGGATTTTATTTTTGTAAAGCTTTGTTTGCTGAAACATCATTTAGGTGTGGATGAAAGGCCAAAACATAGAAAATGGTTTACAATGATACCTGTGTACATGTGAATGTAGCCTTTGTTTTGTTTGGCGGTTTTTATTTCCTTAAAGAATAATAGGTTACAACTGAGGTTACAAGATTTTTTTTCATGCACTAAATAAATTAAATTGCCTTTTCGTCTTATATTAAATTATTGTTAATTACTTGTACCTGAGGGATACAGGTTAAAATTTCCCTTTAGCTTGAAAATGTCATTTAAAAAAAACTTCCCATGGTGCTGAATGGGTAAACATAAGTTCCACTTCAAGCAAACTTTACTTCAGTTCTTCACTTTCTGAGTCTTAAATTGGTTTTTAGCCTTAGCATCAGTATTACAAAGTTGTCTTGATGACAGGACTCTTAAACGTGTAATGAATTTAAACACCTCAATGAAAATGTTTGCAGGAAATCACAATTTGTTAAACACAAGTAAACCTGGAGTAAATTCACTTGATTTACTAGCTTGATCTATAAACCTTGGATATGTTGACAAGTTGTGTTGATGTGTTTCCAACAGGAAATATAAGCAGGATTTCTGTATCTTCTATCAGCTCGATAAAACCAAATAATTTTCCCACTTTGACAAAAAAAATTGACATAAAAAGATTAATAGTTTATATAAAGATGTCTTATAAGACCATAATATTTGCCTTTTGACTTTAAGGGATGGTAAAATTTGTGTGCACAAGCAAATATTTGTATCAACAATTCAAGCAAGTGTTTACAAAATCTAAGAAAACTCTCAATACTGAACTTGTTTGGCAGTTGTAGTTAGCATACCACTCTTTTTTTTTTTCTTTTTTTTTTTTCTTCCCTTTTTTTTTATTGGTAGACTTTAAACAGAGTGTTAGGCTTGCAGTGTGCAGATGGGGTTTTTCTTCCCTCTCCCACTTATTCGTCTTGCAGCAGAAAACTGAGCATAAAGAAGTTGCCAAACATTTAGTATTCACACTTCCTATTAAACAGTTTGAACATAGAGTAACGGGGTTGTGTCCTGCTGCAAATCAGGGTTGTCTTGTCATATTTAGCCCACATAGTTTTACTGTCTCACAGACTGGGTGTATGAAAATGAGGTTTGTCTTCCTCAATGCTGCTCACCAATGATGGTGAAAAAAAAATGTCTGAACAAATGAACTTAATATGACATCACTCTTTTCTCTGAGGTGAGTGGCATTTCAAGACAAGTCATATAGAAGGAAATTTTGTCGGTCTTACTACTTCTTGAGAGTAAGTGGGTGGTTAAAACTCGTACGTTTTGATATTTATGTTATCATTTACAAAACATTCAAGCTGCACAGTGAGCAGTTATCCTATTTCAGCTTATGTAAACCAAGTCGATCTATATAGGGGTTTTACTTATTGAATGATTTTTTTAATCTGATGTTAACATATCAGCTGATTTTCCAGACACATGAAGCACAGGAACATTTTCCTAAGATTTGTTGTGTGTAGTAAGTAGCTTTTTGTTGTTTGTGGCATGTTGTCAAAAAGGAAGTTTTAGGGTGCCCCCTGGTGGACAAAGCATGTGTAAGGTTAAACCGTGTTTCTCCCATCTCTTCTTTAAGTGGGGGGAGGGGGGGAATAATTGACCAGCTGTTAATAATATTAAAACAGAGATTGGAAAATGGCTAATAGCGGCTCTTGTTATAACCCCTTTGATACGATTTATATCAGGCATAAATTATATAACCATTTAATGTAAGAATATGAAAGCTGTACTTAATGGCTCCAATTATGCATTTTCATTTTTGTATTAGTTTATGTAATGATGCTAATAACTTGCTTTTACTCCAATCTGGCAACACAACCTTGGCAGCAGCTGTTGAGTTTCCACTGTCTCAGGCAGAATGCCTGTTTAGCTGCAATTCAGTTAAATCACCTTCACTGGCTCATTAACGCTGGCAGTTACTGCACAGTTTCACAGTTCTAGCTGTTAGAAAATATTCAGTGTAAATAAATAAGGGATGGCGATGTGTGTGTGTGTTGGTGGCATAATGGGTGAAAGCTGCGTGCAAGCCTCACAACAGTTCAAACGTGGCCAAAATTTACAAAACACAGTAGATCTGAGGGCAAACTATCTTTAATCTCCTCTCCGCTGCTTCTGATAACATGAATAATTTACCTGAGCCCAGTCCAGCTAGCAGGCATCGAGTCTGTGTTAAATTGGGACAAATCAGGGAACCCAGTAAATATTTTTAGTAGTTGCGTGGGTGTTTTCTCCTGTCGTGATGATCTTAAGCTTTTACATGTGGTACAGCGGTGACCCTCCAGAAGTGAAGCATCTAAAATGTCTGACTCATTTGGACCTGACATTTGGTGGTCTCCTCCCTCCTGAGCGCTCGGTCTTTCAGTGTTTGAGGTAGAGAGAAGTATTATGTGCTGCCTGTAGGGGAGGACCACGTCAGTACCAACATTGTGTGTAGTTTGTGTATGAAAATGGTTTACTTCTGTTGACTCAGGGATGTGTTTTCCAGAATGACGTTTTTGGTGAAATAAACATTTGCATTCTTAACGTCACAAACTTCCTCCAGTCTCAGTTGTGCCAAGGTGCCCTGCATTTTCTATTCATTCTTCATATAAAACAAGTTAAAATCATTATTTATATTAAGATTTAATCATCAGCATTCAAGCAGGTTAGTTGGGAATAATATTTGGATCGATGTAGTGGTTTTAGCGTTTTTGTAGAATAACAAACAACGTGACTTGGACTTCTTTAGCATGATTACCTCTTAGTAAGACTAGTCTAATATGTCAACAGCATAATCAGTTTTGTTTTTGTTTTTCAGGAATGGTTTCCGGGAAGGCACCACCCCCAAGCCCAGACGCGCTGCAGTGGCCGCCTCAAGCTCATCCTAAAAGACACATTTTTGGTTAAATAAATGTGATGATAAACAGGAGTTGCAGGCTCGTTTTGTGGTCCTTGTTGTCTACCCATCCATCAGTGGCCATAAACAGTGTTGTTGTAAACAGATTTATATACACACACACACTGACTTTGTTTCTTCTTGATTACATTGTATACATCTCCAGTGTAAAGGGGGGGGGAATCAGGAGTTTGTGAAAAGTGGAAACGAACTTGGAATAAAAGGTTTTCAGTCACATGAGCTGGTGTCTTAATGTTGGAGGTTTTCTTACAAGACCAGCCTTATAAGAGCTAATGTCTGGTTTATGGAAATACTGGGTTAAAATATAACAGTCTCATGAAAGAACACCTATGATACTGTGAAATGGTTTTAAATAAGGACGGGTTGTAGACATACAGACTTACAGAAGTGGAAGTACAGTTTTGTTTTGTTTTTTACAACGTGGTTGGAAGCACTGATTAAATTAAATTCAGTGAAAGTAAAAAAAACATAATTCATATTAACAGGATTACACAACTCCATGGAGTGCAAACTTGATTATAGTTTACGTTGAAATAATTCTATGCAGCTTGAATGTGTTTAACACAAGCAGCGAAAAACTAGCGCTAGTTGCTATCGTTTATGCCGGGTGCCCTTCCCTCTACATCCAAACACGAAAATAAGTATAGTTGGGTTCACGTGAGAGGTGTAGGAACCCTAAAGTTGGCTGTGGTGGTGAAAGGGGATAAAAAATGTCGGATTTCTGTTTTGAGCACAAGTAGATTTTGTGCTGATGTTGCTCTAAAGCGAACTGCCCTGTGGCTTTAGCATAGCCTGCAGTAAACTACGCAGTATTTCATGCATCCTTTGAATAATCCGAAGTTGATAAAGCTCAGTTTGTTTTGTGGGAAGTTCGGGGGGTGTAATTTCCAGGGGGGGTTATGACCCCCCCCCCCCCCCCCCCAAATAATCAGACCCAACCAATATAACACCCCCCAATAAAATTATGAACTATCTTGCATAAATAGGCTGTTGATGTTCTTTACTCATTTCAGTTATTACCAGCAAAATAGTTGCATGTTTAATCATGTGGGAATTTACCCAGATTTATTTATTTAGACAGAGATCTTGATCCCACCAATGTTAGGCACAAAGTTACGCCGATGGGTCTATCAAACATCACTGAGCAGTCCTTACCTTTTAACAATAATCTCTCTTCTTCATCGCTTGTCTCTTAAATCTTACAAAGAACAATATCTGGCTAAATCAGTTTAGTAGGAAGCAAAATCACTCAAACCATAAGACACTACAAAACACTTTAGCATCTTATTCCAGGTAAAATATTTTTAAGCATATTGTTCTAACAGTTTGTAAAGTTAAATTATCTGCTTGAAATATCTAACATTAAGCTTCACAAGAAAATATTTTTTATTTGCTCACACACAATGCTATGATAGACTGAAAGGCTGTGTGAAACAGAAAAATGGAGACAGACTCTTGGCCAGTCATGTAGTCAGAAGCCCCAAAACACACACACTAACAGGGAAGAGAGAAATCATAAAGGGGTAACAATAATCTGGAGGTTGTGTAATCCTCATCGTCCCATTTTCTTGTGGGAAACACAAATCTGTTTGTATGTGTAGGAAAAATGTTGGTGAGAAAAAGTTGTGCTTATAAAAGTGTTGTGAAAGAAAAGAGACCAACTCCAGTGACGTGAAGACCCTACAATAACACAGAGAAACCCCAACAAGCAAATGACCCCTATTTTAACAAGTACTTAGTGACAGTAGGAAGGAAAAACTCCCTTTTAACAGGAAGAAACCAGGCTCAGGGAGGGTTGGCCGTCTGCTGCGACCAGTTGGGGGTGAGGAGAAGAAGACGGGACAAAAGACGTGCTTTGGAAGAGTGCCAGAGATTAATAGAAGAAAAAGAAAATACGCATTCCTGTGGAAAAGCTAAAGCTAATAGTATCCTAGCATGATTCAGCGTAACAATACTAGCCTGCAGTGTTTTCATTGACATGAATTCAGTTGAGGGCTGAACTGTTTCCAAGCCGCAGCTGGTCTGAACATCTGTACACACAGGAGAGTCAGTGAGGCGAAGTTGTTTATTGGATACAACATTGCTTAAATATCAATTAGTCTGCCCACTGATTGCTTTCGGACAGAACTGATCTAGATACTAGAGTTAGTATTCGGTGGTCCCAGAGCTGGCCTTTTTTCAAGCTACCCAAAGTCGCTAACAGCACCCATGCCTGCATAGTATAAGTGCAGCTGGAAGGCGAATAGCAATTAGTTGCTGTGTAACATCCTCAATGACAAAACAAGTCTAAATATTTAAATAATATAAATAATGCAGAAATTTCTCAGAGGAAAGTCTGTTTACAAATGAGTCAAAATACAGAGTTGGAAATTCCCCAAGAGGCATCGCAGTGGAGAAAACAAGCGGTAGGAAGTATGTGGTGATTTCTCAACAGAGGTTTCCTTGAGACATGAAATTACCAACAATCTGAATATGGTGATTACCAGATAGAGATGATGGATGTTCAAAGTATTCCTGTTACCAGTAAATCCAAACATTTTCTAAGAAGATGGAAAGCTTCTTAGAAAAACTTTGCAGATACAACACCAGAGCCTCGGGAGCTGCTTTCAGCACTGTTCCCAATTGCCTGTGCTTATGCATGCGTATGCTGACAAATGTAATCTACCGGGCAGTCTGTCAAGTTGATTTACAGCCTCTTTGTGTGTAGGGGTAGGATGGCTTCAATCACAGATAAGCCTCGAAGGCTTTTGCAGCAGCTGTAATTCCCAACATTCTTCCTGATGCTGTGGCAGAGTTTCTCCTTTGCACTGGCAAAATAATCCTCCACCTCTGTGAAAACTGTGTTGTCCTTTCATATTTTTAACTTGTAAATCTGCCGCATGGCCAATGCACAGTCACTCACTGACTTAGCATATATCAGACAACCTAATTCAAAAATGATGCATGAACGAGTCACTTTAAACTGACAGTAAAATGCTTTTCTTTCTTTTTAAATACAGTTGAATGCTGTGAATGCTGCAGCACTGCAAAGACTCATGGGAATGTAAATGTCTAAAAGGATTCGCTTACAAGTGCTATTATTAAGACTTTGTAGGGCATGTGTGAAGTGGTTTAAAGTGCTCGCGTGGACAGGAGAAGAGTTAAGGTTTAATAAACAATGGACCTCCATGTTTCTAGTTATTAATGTTCTCCAGCCAGTTGTTTTAGAGCAGACAAATGTTGAATCAGGGAACTGAGACGATTCTTATTTCTGTCATATTCTGACACAGACAAACACACAAAATACATAAAAGTTATAAATTGATTGATATGTCACATTGAGTGGCATAAGTATTTGATCCCCAAGCAAAACATGACTTAGTATTTGGTGGAGAAACCCTTGAGAAACTTTATAAACAGTTTAGGGTTCTTTCCTGCCACTTGGCAACCGCCTCGTGGCTCAGTCTATTGGCCCTTCAGTGTGATGAAGTCGACCTTAGCAGAAAAACACGCCAAACGTTTTCCACCTCCGTGCTTGACTTGTTCGAGTTGAGTTTGATTTTGGTTTCATCTGACCACAGCACTTTTTCCCAAGCTTGTTGTTGGCCTTACAGCCCATTCCAGTCTTGTGCAGATGTACAATCTTTGGTCTGGCCCATGGTGGTGAGAATAGAAGAAATTGATTTTGTGCAAAGGTGAGCTTTTAATACAATGAGCTGACAGGTATGTCTTTTATGTAATGTGTTGTTTTCTGGATTTTGGCTGAGATTCTGTCTTAATCTGACTTCCTGACTTCTTCTAATGGCGCCATCATGACTTCCTCTGAACTTTCATAAACTCCAGTGGCAGAGGTGACATTAAATCCTTGGCTTATCTCTCTGAGAGTTTATCCACGGCTGCTTTTCCCTCATCTCAAGCAAACATCCGAGGCAGGATGTAAAAAGCACCTGCCAAGAAACCAGTTGGAAAAGTTTATTGTTCTTCTCAGTGCAGGGGAAGTGTCCTTATTAGTGTGCCATGTTAGTCCAGACTGAAATATCTCCACAACATTTTGTGTCTTTTTTATGGAAATGCAATGGGTGATGTTTTATTACGTTATACCCAGAAAAAAATGAACCAATATTAAAGACATTAAATTGAAACGATTACAGCGTCTAAAACTATTTAGCTCCATGATTTACAAGGCTTTACAATCTTAGAAGACCTTAAAACAGTGAACATGGCAATAGAAAGTTAGGCAGTATTTAGGAAGTAGGGCCACTGATCACCAGCAGTAGGCGGTAAAGAGCGGGGAAACCCGCACTTGGCTCCAAGTCACCGTCGCTCTTTCTCTCCCCTCTCCGGGGGCCATAAAGGCGCAGTGCAGCTTGGCTGTGCTCACACACAGGAGTAACCTGTTGGATAGCTGGTTTTGCTTCTCTTTCACGCTGACCCAACACCCGGATCGTCTCCATACTCCTGATCCTGTGTTTACCTGCAAAATCTGGATCCCTGCACCTTCCCACCCGTTATATGAGTTGGTATGAAAAACTCCTGCTGGAATGAGAGGTAAGTAGAGATCGAGCCTTTTACGTAGAGGTGCTGCTCGGTGATTTGATGTTTCAGCTGCTGGACACGAAACTGACTGACTTTTAATCATGTGGGGAAGCCTCTGTCCTAGGATCAGCCTGTGCGCTTTTGTTGCTGCTGCGGGAGCCTGCGTGTCGGGGTGATGACGTTACCTCGAGCACAGGTAGGTAAAGAGGACTGGTGGGGTTTGATGCTCTGACTTATAGCATTACCTGTTATTTGGAACATTTGCTGCTTTAATAACTGCAAAGTCTGCAGCAAGAAACACACGCAGCCTGTGTTTTGACTAACACTGGTTGATATCAGGGCTTTTTTCTGAGTGATGTGAGTGAAGCTGCCAGCAGCTACACATTCGTTTAACCCCGATAATAAAGACAGGCACTGGTACAGTAACATGACATCATCCGCTGGAAGACTAAGGAAAAGATTATTCGCGAGTAAGGAGGCCTGCTGTTGGAACTCCTTTTAATTTAAATTCAAGTGCAGGCTGAGTATTTCTTAATGTTTTTCTATATAAGGTAGGATTTCAACACTGAGCACGGGATCATTTGTCAAAGTGCTTGGATATACGTTTTGAAGACCCTTGAGGAGACCAGGCATTTCCTGCCTGGCCCATGTGGGCACTTTTTCCATCTCTCATGTCTTACACACGTAATGCAGCATGATCAGCTCTAACTTATTTCTCATGCCGACTCCACCTTTTGAGCACCGCCCTTTTCAGAATGACATTTTTTCAGGATGACATATTTACGCTCATTGTCTCCAACGGAAGACTCGCGCACAGAGATTTATGTCTAGTCACAGGAGAAAACTTTCTCCATAGACTAACTCACTCCTGGTGATTTATGTCTACATTGAATTTAATAGTGCTTTTTGGAAGGTCTATGCAAGATAAAAGATGTGTGTGAGAGATTTGAGAACGAGAGAGATTTGAACTTCTTCTGACCTCTCAGGCAGTGTGTATGCAGTTTACACAGCTGTCAGATGTAGTTACACATTTGTTAAGTGTGGAGGATCGAGGCCAGGAGGTGGCTTGGAGAGACATGAATCCACATGTGCACGAGGAAGTGTTCCATGCCGCACTGTTTTTACTCAGAAGAGCTTGGATGTGTTGTTTATCTTGCAGTTCCAATAAAATGCATAAATGAAACCCTGTACCAAGAACTGATCTAAAGAGTTATGTAATTGTGGTTATCAGTGTATGGATCTTGGAGAGAAAGAATGCCTGGCCGGCCTTATCTGTCATCATAATGTAAATTAACAGGATTTACTCTCACCCGGAACTTGCATGCAGAAACTTGCGCGTCAGTAGTTTAGACGCCATCCCCCACCAACACCCACCTCCCCCACCAGCACCACCCACCTCCTCCTCCTCACTCTGCTTCTCTGTGTGTGTCCGAGAACAAAGGTCTTTTCATGCGGATGGTTTTTCCCACACTGGTTTATTAAACTTGTAAAGAAGTGTACGATTATCTTTTATTTGAAACCTTGGATAACTAAGGGTCTTGCAAATGCGTGTAAAAAGAAGAATAATTTATATAGGGACTATATAACACAGGGAACTAAGAATGCGGAAATGAAATATAAAGTTTATAAAAATAAGTTGGTATTAATATTGAGGAAAGCCAAGAAAGACTATTATAATAAACTTTTTCAGGGAAAACAAGAATAATATTGAGGGCATTTGGAATATTTTTAAAGAAGTATTGGGTAACAAGAACACACCCTCAGATCGGTGTATTTATTTTATTAAGAATAATCAAGTTGTCGATAATAAGACTGAAGTAGCAAACGAATTTAATTCCTTTTTTGTAAATGTTGGACCTACTTTAGCAAATTTAATTAGAAAAAATGACGACCCAGAATATGAAGTTTGGAAAGGAGAAAGTAGAGTGGTTAATTCTATATTCTTAGCTGATATTACCATAAAAGAAAAAGTAGCAATTGTAGAAAATTTTAGAAATAAAAAATCTACTGACTGTGATGGTATAGACATGGTTATAATTAAAAAGACTTTAGACTGTATAAGTATTCCTCTATGCTATATTTTTAATCTCTCGTTATAATCAGGAGTATTTCCTGATCGAATGAAAGTGGCAAAAGTGATACCCTTATATAAATCAGGAGATAAGCATAGTTTTAACAACTATAGGCCAGTGTCTCTTAATTTTGTCACAGTTTTCAAAAGTGCTTGAAAAACTTTTTGCGCAAGACTTGATAGTTTTATTGAAAAAACCAACTAATAAATGAAAATCAATTTGGATTTTGTAAAAATAGATCAACGGCATTAGCATTGTTGACTTTCATTGAAAATATTTCATCTGCAACCCATAATAATAAATACACAGTTGGGGTATTCGTTGATTTAAAAAAAAGCTTTTGACACGTTACAACATTTTATTTTGATTTCTAAATTGTATAATTATGGTGTGAGAGGTGTGGCATTGACTTGGTTAAGGAGTTATTTAGAAAATATGTACATTATCTCGGCAATACCTCTGAAAGATTGAAGATTGTATGTGGGGTTCCTCAAGGTTCTATTTTAGGACCTAAACTTTTTAATTTATATATTAATGATATCTGTGAAGTATCAAAAAGGTTACATTTTATTTTATTTGCAGATGACACAAATTTTTATTGCTCTGGAGAGAATTTGAAAGATTTGGTTGAAATTATGACTTCTGAGATGTTAAGATTTAAAAAATGGTTTGATGTAAATAAATTATCTTTGAATCTGACAAAAACGAAATTCATGATATATGGCAATCGTGTAAAGGAGGAAGAAGTCATTATGTCCATTAATGCAGAATTGATTGAAAGAGTTACTGAATTTCGCTTTTTGGGTGTAATAGATGAAAATTTGACGTGGAAATCACATATTGAGTATATTAGAAAGAAGATGGTTAAAAACATTTATATTTTGGGAAATGTAAAAGATTTATTAGACCAAAAAACAATGCGCATTTTATATTTCTCATTGTTTTTCAATACTTTAGTTACTGTGTCGAAGTTTGGGGAAATACATATGAGAATACTATAAAACCTCTAAACTTATTACAGAAGAAAGTGATACGAATGATTCATAACGTTAAATATAGAGAACATACAAATAAATTATTTATAAAATCAAAATTATTAAAATTAGGAGATTTAGTGAAACTATAGACACTATTAATTATGTTTAAGGCTAAAAGTAATATTTTGCCTTCTAAGTTACAAAGAGTATTTTTAACGTGTTCGGGGGGAGAAGATAGCAGAAGGAAATTTTATTTTAAGCATCAGCTAGCTAGGACTACACAAAGATTAATGAGTCCAACGGTTAGGGGTATACAACTGTGGAACTCTCTTCATTATAATTTAAAGAGTTGTATAAATTTACATTGTTTTAAAAAGTGTTACATGTCTAAAACGATAACTCAATATGAAGAATGTGAATGAAATTGGAGTAAAAGGATCCATTATTTTTTGTTTCATTTATTTTATTTACTTATCTTTTCTCCTTGTTACTATGTGGAGTGGTATATTCTGATTGTAAATTTGTTGTTTGGTTTGAGTTAGGACTGGAAATAAGTGTTAATGTTAGTTTGTTCCTTGACTTTTGGTGCCCACTTGCAATATAAGTTGGATTGTAGATAGGGGGCAGGGTTTAATAAGAATATATTCTTCTGCCTGCTCCTTTTCACACATGGTTGCAGTGCTTTACTGACAGAAAGTGTAGTTGGTTTGTTTGAAAGAACTAACTGTGGAAACTGTTGACCAAGTGTGAAATAAATAAATAAATGAAAATGAAAATTATCTGTTATCATAGGAATCCTTTCTAATGGAGCACATTATGCACTCTTTGGGTAGATGGGAAGAAACCAAAGGAAAAGCCGCTGCTGGCTGTTAAAAACGATGCAGGTTTAACAAACTTGTACACGGGCTTCACATTTAACACCCTCCATTTATCTCATATATAAGTCTATGAGTTGTATGATTGGTTGATTAAGAATTGATTTCTGATTGCAAGGGGACAAGCAATAAGTACTTTAAATGTTAAAAGTAATGTTAAATCAAAACAGAATCTTGTGTATAAAAAGCAGCTGGTTGTGGTGGCTCTGGCCAAACTGAGTGTCAGCCGTGAAACAGAAAGCTCTGAAACTGAGTTCTTCCCAGGAAATTCACGCAAGGGGTCACTAGAGGCTGTAATCCAGACTATGTGTGGAAAATAGTTTACCATCAAACTGCATGTGCCAGCTTCATTTTACTACAAAGGAGTTTAATAAGAACAGCTAAGCATCCATGGTACAATCAACTGTCCATGTACACACACCTGCCAGGGAAGAACAGAACAGAACAACTCAGCTGTCTATTAGCCAAAGTACGAATGAGCATATTTCCCAAAGGTCAAACTTGCATGTTAAAGAAGTACAAGAATCACTTTGAGAGCACAAACCTCCACCAGGGCAGCTGACTCTCTATTTACTTTTAATTTCATTCATTCTGATTTCTTTGTTCTTTTTTAACATATGGTTACTAACATATGTTAGTAGGTAATGGATAATAGATAATGATTTATAAATAACTGGACATGAGAAACTTGTATATTTCTGAGTGAAAAGACAGCTCATTCTCCTTCTCTTGAACTTTCTTTAAATATCTAAATGTAAAAGTGAGATCTGAGGTCAAATGTGACAAAATGTTTGAATAAAAACTGTAATAATCCTCATATACATCATTCCCAACGCGTTGCCTATATGTGGTCAATATAAACAATGGCAGTAAGAAATTGTTAACATGAGCGCGCTCTACACATTTACAAAGTTTTATCAGAACTCATTTAAGACTTCTTTTATCCAAAACTCAAAACGCTACCAAAAGCACAACCTCCTCGGCGGAGGTAACAGTGTAACGCTTTATGTTATCGAGTAAAATGTGCAATAGTACTCCAACAATAAACTTAGTACCCAGTTATGTGGGTCTTCTCCAGAATGCTTTCCTGAGCAACGATTAGTGCTGTATAGAGCAAATTTCCAAGACTGTCACATTTATGTTGATGTGACACCTGGTGCCTTTTTTCTCACATTGTGTCAGTGATTAATACAAAATTCCTGTAAAGAACAAAAGTTGCGCTTGGAGCAAGAACTTGTTCACCTTGCCTAATCTGCAGAGGTATTTTTTAAATAAAAGCATGTTTCCAGTAGTGCAGTCTAAGATTCCATCTGTCTCTGATTTCATGTCTGGCTCTAAGGCTTTCTTTTATTCTTTTCCTTTTCTTTGCGTGGGCATTTTCAAATAGCGGTCTGAACTTGCTCGAAGGCAGATGGTTTTGCATGGAATACCACAGGAAGTGCCGGTGCCGCTTCAATATTTGATCTCTCTTTCAGTTTATTTCCATGCCACCGCTTCATATATAATCGGCCTACCTGACGTTCAAGTATTTCCAAATGATCTTCACATGAGTTTTCTTTTCTCTTTATTTTCCACAGTCAATCCATGCTGTTCCTTCCCCTGTCAGCACTGGGGTGTGTGCGTCCGGTATGGTCAGGACAAGTATGAGTGTGACTGTACTCGTACCGGCTACTACGGAGAAAACTGCACAGTCCGTAAGTCCGTTTTCCTCTGTGAGAGTGGTGCTCATATCCTCTTTTATTGCTGTACCTTTTAGGAATTTCAACTATTTAACTTAACATAAAACCAAAGGGTTTTGAAAAAAAAAATGGTTTAATTTCATAGCCCCAGGCTGTCAGCGTTAAAACGTCTGTCTAGACAAGTATTTGGGAAAATTGAAGGAGCGTGGGGAAGTGCCAAGAAGAGAGCAGCTGGATTAACAAAGAACCCTCACATGCTGTAGTTCCCAGTCATTTGTTATGTATTTGGCAGACATTCGCACACTGAGTGTAATAACAGTTAATCACTGCTTTGATTGTACATGGAAAGAAAAAGACAATAGGAGCAGGAGTAGGAAAGAAAAGGAAGGAAAGGAGTATTGGACAGGAAAAGGAGTTACATGTAGACCAATGTTTTCACTTGTTGTGTAACGCAGAATAGACACACATATTGCTCATGTAGCTCCAAAGAAAATATTATGACGTCTTTATGGAGCTACCAGCCAAGTGAAAGGAACAGTTTCACATTTTTGGGAATTACACTCTTTCTTTTTTCAGGGTTTTTTGTAACAAGTAGGAATATATAGGAATATGATACACCAATACTTATTTGTCCTGTTAATAATACACTTTTGATAAAATCAGAAGCCTGTGGTATGACACAAAAACTTGTATTGTCCTGCTTTCTCCAGCTTGTGTTAAGCCTTTTTCACAATGTGTTCAGTTTGTTATCGTTTAAAGGTAAATGGACTGTACTATACTCTACCACACATTCACACTCTGATGGATGCATCGGAAAATAACTTGGGGTTAGTATCCTGCCCAACAATATTTGGCAGACTGGAGCAGCCGGAGATCGAACCTTCAACCTTCAGATTAGCCATTTGTATGTGAAGTCCCATTCTGAAGCCTTGAGATGAGCATTTTACTCATCATATGTCATATAATTATTCTTAGGCTTGGGTTAACCTGATAGAGTAGCAAAAACGAGCCAAACCCCAGTAATTTGTGCTGCTTCTGTACTTTAATGCTACCGCAACCCTACTTTGGTGCATAGTGTGGATTTGATTACATCTACAAATCCGTAGTGGATGTAATCAAAATCAAAGTCATTAACCCTAGATTTTTGGTGGAGTAGCCCTAAAACCACATAATAAGATTCTCATGTTGATGTTTTGGTTTAAACATAAGCACATTTTTAAGGTGTTACAGCAAAACCAGCTGACGCAGTAAACTTGGAGTTTTTGGGGCCCCGAGGGAGGCCGATAATGAGACAGAACTGCCATTATATTTCACGTCATTCAGTAATCCACCGACTCCAGAGGTGTGGGTGGCAATTCAGAAGTCTTGATCCTGGTTTTAAAAGCAAGACCATGCCTGCCAAGTGTTCTGCTCCATAATGACATAACGACTTTGTTATTTAGAGTAGATTTCCAGATCCCCAGTTGCCATGACTTCCAGTAATAACAAGACCGTGTCTCGTGATGTTCTGCCATTCCAGCCGAGCTTTGGACCCGAGTGCGTCAGTTTTTCAGGCCCAACCCAGGTGTGGTGCACTACATTCTCACCCACTTCCACTGGCTCTGGGACATCATCAACCACACTTTCCTGCGGGACGTCCTCATGCGGCTGGTGTTAACAGGTCCAGAGTCAGCAAACTTATTGTAGAGAAATTCATTCTGGATGTTTTTTACACGTTCTGTGTATCTAATACATCTGTTTTTTTGTACCAACAGTGAGGTCAAACTTAATTCCCAGCCCTCCAACCTTCAACTCCAAGTATGACTACCTCAGCTGGGAATCCTACTATAATCTGAGCTACTATACTCGACTTCTGCCTCCGGTGCCAAAGGACTGTCCCACACCTTTGGGGGTGAAAGGTTAGCTTCCAAGGAGCCACATTTTGTAATTAGGGGAGTGTGATAGAAATTGAATACCAAATCGACACCCAACAAGCGGACTGAAACATGACTCAACATGAATCAAACTTTGCTAGTCATGGTTTAGAATCCCTTGTTATTTTTGTTATACTGCCCCCAAGAGGCCAGTGTCTGCTATTGCTCATTTAAATGTGCTTTGTCAAATGATGGTTGATGATTCTGTTGATTAAGAGTATAAATTTAAACATCTGACAACAAATGCTCACATAGTTCCAAATTTAAATCCACATTTTTATGCAAAGAGTGTAGTTTAAGGATTGCTTTTATCCATATCTTGACCTTGGACTGCGCAGAAGTGCAGTTTAACATGTCAGCTGTGTCAGAGCTTCAGTATTATGGCTTGAGTCGGGTGTATCTGTGTTTTTCCCCCCCGGTATGGTGCGTGATGCTGTGGTGTTTCTCTTCAGGCAAGGCTGGGCTACCTGACCCTGAGGTGTTGGTTGAGAGGCTTCTGAAGAGAAGGACGTTCCGACCCGATCCCCAGCGCACCAGCCTCATGTTCGCCTTCTTCGCGCAGCACTTCACCCACCAGTTCTTTAAGACCTTCAATCGCATGGGCCTCGGCTTCACTAAGGCTGTCGGCCACGGGGTCAGTCCATCCTGATCTTTGGTGTGCAGCACATTAGCTTTATTAAGGAGTTAGTGTTATATACATAGCATAAGAGCAGAGGGAAACTTCTAGTCTTGATTCTGTCTTTTTGTTAAATTTCAGCAGTATAATTTACATTATGAAGCTGGAGGTTGGTGGAAGTTGGAGGGTAACTCCAGATGAAGTAGCAGCGGCTTTTTACAATTACACCTCTGATGCTTTTTTTCGTTCTCTCCTGCAACTCAAACAGGTGGACGCAGGACACATTTATGGAGACAGCCTGGATCGTCAGCTAAACCTCAGGCTTCTCAAAGATGGAAAGCTGAAATATCAGGTAAAGTCATTTGCAGACTTATATCTGACTGCTTTATTAGGGACGCCTGTTCAACTGCCCCTTAAGTGATCTAATCAGCCAATCACATAGCTGCAATCACTGCTTGCAGACATCCGACATCGTGATAATCGACTTCAGCCTGCTTTCATTTCAGCCCGTTGTGTGGCAGGGCTCATCAGCAGATGTCAGAGAAGTGGAGTAGCTTGCATCCAATCAGTGGTGCTGCTCGATAAAAACCCTCCGAGCTCAATTGCACTGTACTGATTGTACTGATTACACACACCACGGTTAGCTGAAGTTCTCTCCTTGTTTCCCTCATTTAAGATAAATATGTTTTTAAGTGGAATTTGTGTGCATCTCCTTTTGTGTTCAACCCGGTTTGTAACAACATGTTGAACTGCTGAAGTTCAAAGAGAGCATCAGGGTGGGGGCAAAAGGTGGTGTAAGTCATTTTGAACGTGGCGTGGTTGTTTGTTTTGGATGCCTGCAGTTCGTGTGGGCTCACCAAAATTGAGTAATAGAAGAGTGCTCAATTTCAGAGCAAGGCTTTGTGAAAACATGGACAGATCCTGGCTTGTATCGACGGCTGCTGCTGGTGTGAGGGATATTTTTCTTGGCAAACTTTGGGCCACTTAGAACCAACTGAGCATCATTTCAACACCACAGCCTACCTGAGTATTGTTGCTGTGTATGTTCATCCCTTTATCACCTCAGGCTTTTCAGGCACTGGCACCTAGGCTGTGGAACTCTCTGCCGTTGTCTTTACGCTGTCTAGACTCTACTGACTCCTTTAAAAAGCAGCTGAAGACATTTTTATACAAACGGGCTTTTAACTAATTTAATTAATTTTAACTTGTATGTCTGATCTTACTGTAAAGCACTTTGTGATTTTTATCTGTGAAATGTGCTATATAAATAAATTTTACTTACTTACTTACTTACTTACCCATCTTCTGTTGGTTCTATTGGTCCAACCTGGTACTAGCAGGGTGTAGTTAATGAAGCAGCCAGTGAGTGTACATGTTGATTTAGAAGCGCAACTGTCAGTTCTGCAGTTCTTTTTAAAATGAAATACTTGATCTTCATTAACATTGTGAATTACAGATGACAGTGACTTGTATCATCATTCTTTCTTTTTCTGTCCGGTCAGTTAATTGATGGAGAGATGTACCCTCCCAGTGTCGCTGATGCATCTGTTAGAATGAGCTACCCTCCCGGAGTCCCCGCTGAGGCTCAGATGGCTATCGGTCAGGAAGTCTATGGACTTCTCCCTGGTTTGGGAATGTACGCCACGCTGTGGCTGAGGGAGCACAACCGAGTCTGTGATATATTGAAAGCGGAGCATCCCACCTGGGACGATGAGCAGCTTTTCCAGACCACACGGCTCATTATTATCGGTGAGTTAGACACAGTTCAAAAGGAACAGTGAGCCTGGCATTGCAGACTTCAAGTGTTTAGTGCAAGTGGCTAGGACATGTGACAGTTCACTGCTTTTTCTAATAACAAGTTAACTAGTTTAAATAAAATTTAGCAAAACATGTTGGATTTTATACTAAATTTGGTTTAAAAATGACTTCTTTTTTTTTCTTTTTTGAAAGTTTGAGCCAGACTTGCTCCTTACCAGCATCTGCGAGGTGTAGTGGTTAATACGTTTGCCTTACACAGGAAAGAGCCTCAGTTTGATGTCGGGAACAGACTCAAACCCAGCCTCAAGTGGGTCATAAGATGGTGTACTTCTAGTACTGGTCTCAAGTCAAGATAAATGTGAATGTTGCATCAGGAATAACATCTGGCATAAAATCTGTGCCTAATTGAAAAACATCTGCTGTGGTGATCATTTGGGGAAATAACAAGCAGTCTTTTGCCTTAAGCAACCACTGAATTCCGCACAGGTGTAGCCAGAGCCTGTTCTTTACACTAAACTATTGCATTTAATTATGTATTGTTTTTTTGGTAAACTTTGTTTGTTTAACTTGAGGTCGAGCCACTGTCTGCTTGGTGCATTTTTCTTTAATCCCTTTGCTTCTCGAAGGCGAGACCATACGAATCGTGATAGAAGATTACGTGCAGCACCTCAGCGGATACCTGCTTCAACTCAAGTTCGATCCCACCCTGCTGTTCGGCTCTCCCTTCCAGTACGGCAACCGTATCGCTCTGGAGTTCAGCCAGCTCTACCACTGGCACCCTTTGATGCCCGACAGCTTCTTAATAAATGGGGACGAGCTGTCATACGAACAGTTTCTCTTCAACACGTCTGTTCTGACGCACTACGGCGTGGAGGCCCTCGTGGATTCCTTCTCCAGGCAAATTGTTGGGCAGGTAGCAAACGGCACATGTTGTGTAATTGTAACACACAGTTATGGTGCATTTTTACAAGTTAGAGTTGTTTGGACGTCTGTGTTTTATAACTCGCTTTGTAACCATCAGCAACTGAAGTGTTGCACAATTCAGTGATCCATGTTTAAGGATTTCTGGCAGTCACACAAAGTTTTCCTGTTTTGCTTTATCATACTCTGCGAGTGATCGCACGCTGACAGCTTGTTTTCGTACTGATAAGCTGAGGCTTGTGCAGACTTCTGCAGTAAGCCACTTTGTACCTAACTTCTCACAGGATGTCTTTTGACTGAGGTCACTCCATATTGGTTACTTACTTCTCCCACCGTTGACCCACAGATTGGCGGTGGGCACAACATCAATGCGATGGTCACCAAAGTAGCCGTTGGGACCATCAAGGAGTCCCGTGAACTTCGCCTCCAGTCTTTCAACCAGTACAGGAAGCGCTTTAACCTCACGCCATACACGTCATTCAGGGAATTCACCGGTAAGGCAAATGATTCTGTGTCTAGCTCACATGGCACAAATTTTAGAAGTCCACGCAAACAGCTGGACGGACACTCCTGGAATTAATGGCATCTGCTCTCTTTTTGGAGCAATTTTTAAAGCACTGGTTTTGTCAAAGTTATTTTCTTCCCACTGCTGTCCTCTGAAGGGTAGCGAGGGGATGCATTTGCATCAGAATCTCTATTTACATGTCACGAACTCCACTGAGTGTCCACCTTAAACAGTCATGTGCCGATTTACATCATGCAGCTCCCTGACATAGAGAGATTTTCAAAGAGCTTACAACTCCAGTGACTCCGTGATGAAGATGGAGAAAGACTGTGATAGTTCATAAAGCCTGAAAATCCACGAAAGAGGTGTTTTAAGCCATAGTCAGTGAATTCAGTAGCTGCTGATTGGACCCCTTGAAGAAGCAGCAGTAGGCCTACAAAATAAAATCAAAGCCGGGGGAAGGCTTCATCACCTGGTCATGAAATTTCACAGCAGTGTGTCTCACTCTATTGGAGGAGCTCTGTAGAAAACCTCCCTGTCAAAACTAATGTGCTGAACTGATCTGCCAGCCTTACAGCAGTATTGGTTTAAAACCTGCAAATATTATCTGTAAAAATCTGTACTGTAATGATGTCGATGACCTGCTTCATAAACATCCTATTTGACATATTTGGTCACTTTTTGCAGATAATGAGGAGATAGCACGAGACCTCGAAGAGCTCTACGATGACATTGACGCACTGGAATTTTACCCCGGCTTGTTGTTGGAGAAAACACGAGCGGGGGCCATATTTGGAGAAAGCATGGTGGAGATGGGTGCCCCCTTCTCCCTTAAAGGCCTCCTGGGAAACCCTATATGCTCTCCGGAATACTGGAAGCCCAGCACCTTTGGAGGAAAGGTGGGCTTTGAAATAGTAAACTCTGCCACACTCAAGAAGCTGGTGTGTCAAAACACCAGAACGTGTCCTTACGTGTCATTTAGAGTACCAGCAGAAGAGAAGCAAGAACACGGGCGAGAAGGTGACAGAGCGCAGACTGATGAGCTATAACCTTTGCAGACATCAGAAGGTTGTTTTGTTTTTATAAGATCATTATATGAAGGTAAAAGAGGCGGCTGCTAAATAAAACAATTTTAAAAAATTAGTGTTACAGATGTTTGCTTGGAAAACATCAGTAATGCTTGCTTGAACAGCACTGGAGAGTCACACAGGAATCAAGAGCTCAGAATGAAATCAAATATGCCTTTTCCTTTATTTTGCTCACTGTCTCATACACTTGAACACAAATACATGAGGAATAAACATGTTTTTTTGTCAATAAAACTTGTGTCCGAAGACTGAAATGATCACAATACCTGTTCGCACTGTCCATCAGTAAACGTTTGTACTGTCTGCAGAATTATTTTGAAAGATCTCATTGCAGCTCAGCATAAAGACTGAAATAAAACTGCCCATTCATTCAAACGTACTCAGGCTTCAACATTATTTACGACCCAATGATCATTATCTCTCATGACTGTTTGTACCCCACCCACATTACTCACCCACTGCATCTCATAAAACCAGTGTATTCTTTGGCTTAAAGTTGAACACCAATGATAGCTGATGAGAGAGACCTGCCCAGTGCTATGTAACTGCAAGTTTTCTTTTTTTCTTTCTTTCTTTTCTTTTTTTTTAATAACCAGGGTGCACAGCGTGGTTTAAAATACACATATAACTAAATTGCCCTTGCTTCATAGTTTAAAACATGTGTTCTTGCTACATGCACTTCTGCATACATACATATGGGATTATATATGTCCGGAAAAACCACATATACAGTCTGTATGTACCTGCTATTAGTCTTTTCAGATGATTTGCATTGTGTAATCGTTTATATAAACATGGGAATGCAAACCCGTATCTTTTCACTGATTTCAGACAGCTTTTGTGAAAAATATTTAAAAGGAAGAAGGAATGATAAAGTCAAAATATTTAGCTTGGCACTGATTGTAGAAGCCATAGCAGCACTCTTTATGCCCTCTAGTGGTGAAATAGGGAGTTGCATAGTTTATCTTCCAGCAACTTCCCGCACCTCATGTGTTGTCTTTAGGCGCCCTCGGTAAAGTCCAAACTCACAATAAAGTCAAAACTAAATATTACAGTGTCACCACAGTGGGTTGACATATTAGTTTGGATGGAAACAGTATCATAACTAACTATTTAGAAAGCAGTTCGGATCTTCTACTGCTTGATTACGTCATTTTTAAGCTTATAAGTAAATTAAATACTCGCGTGCTGCAATTGTTTGCAAAGCTATAGAAAGTAAAATTGTTTCGTTACAATTATCGGAGAGGTGAGTTTCAGTGTGTCTACATAACAGACAGGATGCAGTTTAAACTGGCTGCAGTTTCGACTTCATTCCGATTCTCTTTACCCACGAATCATTATTAAGACACGTCAGTGAACCCTGAAGGCATCACGTTTGTGTGGAAGAGCGGCTTGAGGCGGCTGAACTAGTGGATTAAGCTCGGGCAGCCAGCGAGTCGGTTATTAAATTGAGGTAAGAAGCCGGGTGGTTACAAGTAGTGGATGTATTGTGTCGTTTTAATGCAATATATGATGTAGGAGTCGGCTTCGTTTTAACACAATCTCGGGTAATGGCTGCCGCGGACTCCCAGGAAGTCAGCATAGGAGAAGTAGCTAACCCACGTAGCTAATGCTAACCACCTTACTTTCTACAAACACCCAGCCCACCAGCTGTTCGGCCCGCGTCCTTCTTACATAAACAAGCTAATTGGATTGTCGCCATTTTCTTTTCAGTACGGCACATGTACTGAAACAACAGCAATAGTGAATGTAAATGGTTGAGCTATCTGTCTCAACATCGGCAGAGGCTCTCAGATCAACTCTCGTTAGCTGTTATCTTCGCTGTCAGCTGCTGTGCTGGGACAATAATAAAGCAGCACAGTCCCGATTCATGCCTCATATTGTGTATGCTGTCATAAGTAAGAGGGCAGTGTGAGGAATGTCTCTCTCCCCGTCTGCCCATCTGTACACACCGGCTCTCTTACTTACGGATCGGTGCATCACAAAAGGCCTCTTAGCTTAAGTTTAATAAACTGGCACACTTACTCTAAGCTATGTATAGTGTGTGGCCCACTTTATGTACATAAGCCTTTTCTAGCTGTGTTTATCTGTCTGGATTATACAGCACTATACTGGACTATTAAGCAATGAACGCGTTTTTTATCCGATTTATCCAGATTTTTATCAGTGAGGTTAGAAGTCTTTAATATCTCGGAGTCGTTGTATTGTGTGCTTATTATTCATTATTAAACTAGTTCATACTGCTTCCCACAGGCGAGCCGTCATCATGACTACTCTGGATGACAAGATCCTGGGAGAGAAGCTGCAGTATTACTACAGCAGCAGTGAGGATGAAGGCAGCGACAATGATGATGAGGATGGGGAGAACAAGACCATTAGGGATGCTGAAGTCACGGAACCCGAGATAGACTACAGCGCAGATGGAAGTGCTGTGAACACAGGTTGTACAAACAGATGTAGTGCATTCACAGGAAAGAAAAAAAAATTGATCCCTTGTCACAAGGCAGCAGCCCAAATGACATCTAAATAAATTATCTGGTTATTTTTGACAAATAAAAATGTCAGAAACTTTTTTTTTTAAAAATCCTTGGAGCTTCCCTCATTTTTAAGCCATCCTTGTGTTTGACTTTAATCGATCTTTCATCTGTGTCATAAGAATATAGAGTGTGTTATGGTAACAGTGGCTGTTCTGTGTCAGGGCCCAAGGGTGTGATCAATGACTGGAGGAAGTACAAGCAGCTTGAGGTGGAGCAGAAACAAGAGCAGAAGAAGGAGATGGAAAGACTGATCAAGAAGCTGTCGATGACATGCCGCTCTAACCTTGACCAGGAAAAGGACCAAGAGAAACAGAAGGCACTTCAGGAAAAAATCCAAGGCAAAGTAAGTAAATCAGACTAACAGAAGACACATGAAAGACCTCTGAAAACCCTCGTTTAGCTCAGACCTATTGTTGCTGATCAGTGGCATCCCTCCTGGGGTGAATGTAGGCAAAGAGCTGATTATCAAGGACAGCGTGAACATGGTAAAACAAAAAAACTTCTATTTTCTAGACTCTGCACCATTGATTGTATTTGTGGATGGAACAAACAACATACATCATATACTCAATAGGCTCAAGGTGCTTTTTCTTTTTTTCTTTAATGAATAAAACTCGGTCTAGTTTATTCCAGTTTTTGTCCATAGTCCACTCTCTCCTGGCTGTAGATTCATATTCAAAGAATACAAAGAAGTGTGAATTGTGTTGCACACACTCGTCTGATTTTGTGTGTTCATTCCTGTCTGCTTCACAGATGACCATGCAGGAGTACAACATGCTTCAGGAAGAAGAGGATGATGAAGAATTCCTCCAGCATTACCGCATGCAGCGCATCGAAGAGATGCGGCGCCAGCTGTGCCGCGGCAAGCGTTTTGAGCAGGTCTACGAGCTAAACAGTGGGGAGGAGTTCTTAGAGGCTTTAGACAAAGAGGACAAAAGCACCCTGGTCATGATCCACATCTACGAGCCGGACGTCCCGGGCTGCGAGGCCATGAGCGGCAGCCTGATGTGTCTAGCTCAGGAATACCCGCTGGTCAAGTTCTGCAGCGTGCGCAGCTCAGCCATCAGCACCAGCGCACTGTTCAGAGACAGCGCTCTGCCTGCTCTGCTCGTTTACAAAGCCGGGGACCTGATCGGCAACTTTGTGCGGCTCACAGATCAGCTCGGGGAAGACTTCTTTGCCGTAGACCTGGAGGCCCTGCTGCGGGAGTACGGCTTGCTGCCCGAAAAACCTCCCGTCATCCCAAAGATGGTTCGCAACGGAGCCATCATACAGAGCACTGTGAGCGACGAGGACTCTGACCTTGATATAGACTAGAGCCATAGCTTCTAACATGTATGATATGCTTGGGAAAACTGTGTACACAGATGTGGCCCCTCTGTAGCAACAGAGCGAGCCTTGACTGACACCTCACCACTCACGCAGCCACACACAACCAGCATTAAAGCAGAACCAAAAGTGAGTGCAGACACCACAACTTAGTGCATTTCATCCTATCATTCCATAGTAAATATGAGTTATTTGATGAGTGTAAATATCATTATCAGAGGGTTTCAGAATACTGTAGATGTTTTACGTTTTGTTTGAGCTGACAACTTTACCTATTTATTGTGTTAAACCACATTGCCGTGTATTCATGTGCTTCACTGTGTAGAATAGAAAACCTTTGGGCCAAACTAACTATTAGTTAATTTTCTAACTTTTATATGTGCTCCACCATATCAAATAGTCAGGACAATAAAGTGTAAAGTGTTTGGACTTGGTATTTTGTTGTCTTTTTATTTGCTGGAATCTGTGTAAAGTTTAAACTGCATCATCAACATTATTCAGTTTAATTCAGTTGTACTTTTGTAGTGCCAAAATCTGCCTTTATATTGTAAGTTAAAGACCCTGCAATGTTAGAAGGACAAGCCCCAACAAGCAGTTATGAGCGATCACTTGGTGACAGTGGGAAGGAAAAACTCCCTTTCAACAGGAAGAAACCTCCAGGCTCAGGTTGAATCAGCCATCTGCTGCAAGTGGGTGAGGGGAGGGAGACGGGATGAAAGAAACACTGTGGAAGAGGGCCAGAGGTTAGTAAAAACTAACGATTAGAGGTGAGTGAAGAAGAAACACTCATTGCATCATGGGAGGTCTTTAAGATAAGATGGGACCTGATTATTCAGGATGTTTTATGTGAGGAATTTAAATTCGATGTGCTTTCTTTTATAAAAAGAAGGGGTGGCACTAAAAGTGTCCTGAACTAAATGAATTCTAAAAGTCCTCTATCAAGCTTGTGATGGAGCAGAACTTGCAAAGAGGTAAACAAACTATTTTATTTTTTAAAAACAGGTAATCAGGTGATTGCAATAATAATTACCAATGTGCTGGTGATATTTACATATTGCGTAAAAGAAAAGTGCCTGGAGGCGTTTCAAGATGACTGCCAAGTGGTTCAACTGAAGAACGACTTTGGCTGCTTTAACATTTTATTGTTTTTAAAACAGGAACTGGTGAACAACGTAAAGCGTTGGGGTAGAAGTGTTTAAGGTGAAAACACCTGAGTGATAACTAGTGTTGTTGAAACTGGAGGGCCAAGAGTGCCAAAATGAATTAAATAAGTAAATAAATAATAAATTACACATTTCAGTAATTAACTATTTCAAATTGGAAATAATCTATTACATCTTTTCAAATAAATTCATTGATATTTCAGTAATTATTTCTATTTCATTACTTAGTTTTTTTTAAATTGGAAAGAATTATTGTTTCATTTTATAGCAGGTAAAGTGGCTTTAGCTGTACTCAGGCAAACAAAAAATTAGCAGTTAGCTTTATTTTTCAGTAAAGTTCACAGCATTTCCATTTAGAGTTACAAAAACCAACTTTCTGAGTTCAGCTTAGTTATAAACATTTATTGTATTTCATTAATACAATAAATGGCTAAAAAGTAAGGCAACTCCCTGTGTTTAACCTGCTCTCAGTCTGCTTTCTACACCCACATGAACTTTTCGCTCCAGTGAATCCTCCCCAGAGGTGATTTGTACACAGGATTGACAGGTCAACTCTTCAAATCTTGTCGGCTCAATAATTCCTCTGAACAGGAAGAGCGGTGGCATCGACACTCGCTGTTCAACCATATTAAATTGCACAATACAGCCTGCAGCGGCCATGAGGAGTTGACTCAACTTTTCTGACATCAGACCGCTGCAGCCTACAGGCATCTCATCATTATCAGCAGCAGCTGCAGCAGCATCAGCAGGCGTATGAGGTGTGCTCCGTGTCCGTGGAGAGGAGCTGCTGAGCCATGCAGGCCATGCCCACAAAAGGTGTTTTCCAGCAGGAGGTGGGTTTCTGCACTGATACCTGCCAGGAAAGGAGAAATTCTGTCACACTTTGTCAGCTGGGGTGTGCATTAGGCAGCTGGTTTATCCCAAAATGCAACTCATTAACCCTCTGCTGTCCACACAGCCATGAAATCAATGCAAACTAATGCAGTGAGCACAGCTCTGTGAAGTCACGGGAGTAGTTTCAGCCAGCTGCAGACATACACACCATGTTCTGACCATTCGTCCCACAGATGCTGGACATCTTCATCATGATGTTCATGGTGATGATCTGGGTCTGTATCAAAAACAGAGAATTGCTCTGTTAATATCTTTTATTCTGCGAACAGCACAGACTATATGAAAAAAAAAGCAAAACATCCTGCATCCTAATCGAGCCCTGAAGTGCTAATGTGTATGCAGAGAGTGCACGAGTTAACACAAAGAGCCGGGAGAGGATTAAAACATACAGAACATGAGGAGTAAATGAAAGGGGAAAAGCCGTTTTGACCTTGGACGCCAACATTTCATCCCCATACACTGTCTCAAAATCAGCTTCTGTGCAATTGTCTCTCATTTCAGCTCAAAGATGTTGTTTTTGTGTACAAGAATATGTGCAGTGAAAAATGGAGTAGGAGACACTAAAGATATAAAAAAAGTCTTTCGTAACAAAGAAAAGGATCAGAATTAAACACACAAACGTGAAGATTTTATTTCCCATTTGAATTATTTTCTTGCACTATGGATTTTTCATTTAAAGAACATAAATTCCTCAAAGGAACGTTTTATTATTTCATCTTAACCATCATCGTTTTGAGTTATTTTTTATTAAAAACCAAAACCAAGCTCAGCCTGCCCACCTGTATTTACAGATAACATAAAGAGGACTCTGTACCATTTGAGTGAAGCCACAGCATCCGTTTGAGCTCTCTGAGGGCCTTGGTGAGGTTCTCCAGCTGGTCATGGAGGTGGATGTTCTCCTCTATCAGCGCATGGATCGTATCCTGCAGTTCAAAACCCTGACTTTCCAGCACCAGCAGCGTCAGGGTTACCAGCAAAAGCCTTAGTGTCCTCATAGCGACTGCAGCACAAAGCTTCTGTCACATCTTCACAGTAACCCAGCGATCCTTGTCACAGGTGAAGACAGGAATAAATGGTCGGTGCAGATATTGTCAGCTTAAACACGGCAGGGGTGGGGGTGACAATGGTTCTTTCTTTCCAAAGCCATGGGTGGAAAGCTGCCAGTGGGCTGCTTTTAAATCAATCCAATGTTTCCGTATCACTAAGTGCAGTAGCAGAAGCAGATTGCTTCAGTGTGATCGTCCTCAAATACAAATACGATCTATGATAACAACGGATCATCAGGGGAGGGAGTTCGGGAGGAGGTACTCCCTATTCATTAACATACAAAACACTGGAAACAAATTTCAATCTAAAAATCACAATTGTAGCTTTTAAGTAAACTCTCAGTAGCAGCAGCATCTAAAGCTAAAGCCTGTCATGTATGGGCAGAAACTTGGATAATCAGTCTTACTCGCCCATTTTCCACTTACTGCCACATTTGTAGTTGTGACAAAACTAATGGCCGTCACAAGGAAACTGCACACCTGTCAAAAGTAACATGTAACTTTTTTTTCCTGCTTCCATACATCTACACAGCTCATCAGGACTGTTTTCGGACTCGTGGAAGTGAATTATCACTTGAGAAAAAACAAATTATTGTGGGGAAGAAAAACATCCATTTATGTGCATCAATTCCTCAGACACAAACACTGCTTTAAAAATATAACCACATCGGATACCTGCGCAGATCACTGATCTAAAGAAGCTCATGCTCAAAATTGAAGACTCAGGACACTGTAGTGTTTTTTCCAAACAAAAACCCTTTTATTTATTTATCATGTGAATGAGTTTATGCGGTCTTGGCAGCCCTGGTGCGCTTCTTTTTGACCACAACAGGCTTCTGGCTCTTCAGGATAGCGCTGGCACGACGCAGGGCAGCCTGGGGAAACAAATGAGACGTAAATGTTGTTCTTAAACTTTGACACAAACAAAAATGCCAGCTATTTAAAGTTTCAGCCTCCCCAAAACCACAGATTAAGCTCACCATACGCAGGTCCTTCCTGTATTTGTTCTTGCGAATGATGTGCCTCAAGCTGTTGAGGGTGGCACGGGAATTCTTGTTGATGGTGACCTTGACGTAGGAGTTGGCAGGTTTGTTCTGGCCTGTGCATCAAGAGAACAAAATGAGCATCCAATGTATCCAATGATCCAAAAATATGGATTTTCCAAGAAGAAAACCACATTTCTGTATACTGTGATATACACAATATGCAGAATCTAATACTTCTGCAGTTGTCATCCTTGTCATATCTCACTGTACAACACAAAATAATGTATCTAGTTATAAATTTTAACAACTTCCTTCCCCCCCCCCCCCATTAATGGAAATTCATTAGGCATCCATAGATGACATAAACGTTGCTGCTACCTGATGCATAAGGAGCATTTGAAATATTTGTGTTCAAATACTCCTTAAAGTTACTGAAGAGAGGATCGTTTGTCCAGTCTGAGTCTGGACAATACTATTACTCAAACGTTAATGAACCAGCATTACTCATTTACCTGCACGCTTCTTCAGCACTACGACGACACCCTTGCCGTCGGCTGCAGGCTGCACACCTACAGTCTTCTTGTGCACCAACCCATTGAAGCGGAAAGAGTTCCTGGCCTTCAGGTTGTTGGGCTCCTGTCACAAAACAAAGACATTCAGATCACTGGCATGCATTTATTTAATTATCTTGCCTGATCCTGCTGTTAGGCTAGGGAGGTAATGTGGTATATTTTAATAAACATTACCAGAACATTTAAAAATCTCAACAATTTGATCTTCAGCAATATAAATATTTACGGATGCTAGCCAACTAGCATTTCCAGTGCCACCTTCAACTAATCTCACATCTTTAGCCAGAATTATGTCACAAACACAGATACAGTCCAAGCCTATGTGGCATATCCTGTCAGCTCAGCTAATATGCAATTCTCAAACACTAACAGCAGATTGTCTTGCAATGTTTTGTTAGTATGTTAAGGTAATGTACAAAGCCTGGGATCCGTGTTTTAAGTCTAAGTTATTTGTGTCCCTACCATACCACACTGTACATCACTGCTCAAACCCAGTTTCAGTACTAAAGCAAACTTTCTGGGTGCGTAATCGCACGTTTGGTCAGGTTCTTCAGAGCAGGTTTTGTACTCACAGTGCTGTAGGTCTGTCCGTTCCTCTTGATGAGGAAGCTGGAGCAGTTCCTGATGACCATCCACTGCAAATGGGACGACATGGTGAACCTGTGTAAAAGAGGGAAAGTTTTTTCTTGAAAATCTGGAAGACGAAAAACCCTGACAGGCGTCTAACATGTTTGCATGCATTTTCTGACATTAGCTAAACGTGTTAGCTTAGCGTCACAACTTGAACGGACTAACACGGGAAACGATGAGACGGCGAACATCTAATATAGCGAACCGTAGACTTTACTATTCTGTTAGGACTGTACAGAAAACACAGAGAGCTGCGGTTGCTAGCATTAGCGCCACTGTTCAGGCCGGGGAACCGAAGGAGCACGATGAGGCCTAACCAGAGCGAGGTGCTTACAAGATTAATCTTTCCATTTCTACATACAACAGGGACATTTATTGTCGCACAAGGTGTATAACAACAAACATAAGAATAATACCTACATTTATTAACACAAAAACAACTAGGGAAAGAAAACAAATGTACTTTAATCACCAGCTTTTAGCCACCGAAGCGACCACGTTACCTTTTAGCGGAGGAAAGGACCGGAGAGAGCGGAAACCGCTTTACGGAACCTCTCGCTGAGATTCTTACGCACACCCATCTACCTTTTTAAATTGCATTTTGGGACAAAAGCCATATTTTATTGAATTATATGACATATAGCTAATAATTAATATATATATATGTACATTTTATTAACGCATTTGATGCTGTATTGAATACTGAATGTAATTTTGTTTAGTACTAGTTATTTATAGAAAGAGCGGAGGAATACGTTCAGCGTAGTAAGTATGTCCACGTCATTAATGTGCGCCTGGTGTTTACAGGCACCCGCCTGAAATTTTACACATAATAATCAGCTGTTTTAACGCCAAACCGATTAGTGTTATGTTAGCTCCAAACTCGAGCCAACGAGGAGCAAAGGCAGGGCGAATAAGAGAGCGATTGTAGACAAAATCGCAACTTCTGGACGCCGATTTTGATTTATTTCGTGGATGTTTTCGTTATGCTGCTGTGATTGAAAGATGTGAACAAGAAATGTATCTGAGGTCAAAACCTGATAAGTTAAAGGTCACGGCCTGCTCTAGCATGGCAGGTAAAGTCAGGGTCTTGTGATGAAGAGTCAAACATGGAAGAAGAAGAAGATCTGGAGACACTTGGGGAGCAGCTGTACTCTCTGATTTCCTCCAAACACAAAGAGGATGCTGGAAAACTCACAGGTTAGGGGACCTGCGTACCTCAGTTTTTGTTTAATGACATTATATATATATATATGTTTTTGTCGTTTTGTTTTAATACTTGCAAGTGAAGCTGTAACTTGGCCCTGAAGTCTAGCTTGATCTGTGTTACAGGCATGTTACTGGAGCTGCCAGGTCCTGTGTTGACTCAGATGTTGCAGGATGATGCCATGCTGACCGCAGCTGTGGAGAAAGCCCTGAGAGCCCTGCAGGTGGCACAGGAACCCAGGTACAGAAATGGCCAGTAGTTTTAGAGTGTTATTTTTAAAAAGAAAATAATTTGTAAGTTACACTATATGGACAAAAGTACTGAGTACTGCCATTCAGTCACCTTTAGAAACTTTTGTGAAAGAATGGGTCATTCTAAAGGGATCACTGAAGTTGATTGTGGTGCTGTAATAGTATGTCGCTATTGCAAAAGGTCAGTTTGTAATATTTTTCCCTCTCTAGATCGACTGTAAATAGTGTTATTGCAAAGCGGAGCAAAGCCACAACATTGAGCGGTAATGCAAACAGGGCATAAAAAGTGCCAATGCTCTGCAGAACCCCAAACCTCCTTTCACATTAACATCAGCATAAAACCTGTGCAACAGGAGCTTTCTGGTATGAGTTTCCATGACTGAGCTGCTCCTGTAGGTGTAATGTGGCTTCTGGTCAGCCCAGTTTTTTGTCCATTTTGTGTATGTGTCAGATTTTTAAGCATGACATTGTTATGAGTCAAAGGTCCAAATGGGAGTAAAATGATCCCAGGTGAGGAATAAGAGGAGATGACAAGGCTGGACTTTTCAAGGGGGACAAAGGCCAGAATAACACAAAAAAACTTAAATAGAAAATTACCAGCATCCACAGAAAAGAGACACCACAAGCAAAAATGGCAGTTCACCTCTATAGGCCTTGGCTTAGGTTAATGGTAAACCCCAAACCAGGGGTGGGCAACTCCAGGCCTCAAGGACCGGTGTCCCTGCAGGTTTTAGGTTTTTTGAACCTAACACAGCTGATTTAATTGGCTAAATTAGCTCCTCAACATGTCCTGAAGTTCTTCAGAGGCCTGGTAACGAACTAATCATGTGATTCAGGTGTGTTGACCCAAGGTGAGATCTAAAACCTGCAGGGACACCGGCCCTCGAGGCCTGGAATTGCTCACCCCTGCCCTAAACACCTGGTGAATTAAATCTGTATCATAAGACCTGACAAAGACAGTTTCAAAACAAGATGTGCCGGCACTCCTAAGAGGCATTGTGACCTTTCTTTCTTTTACATAGGCCACAGGAGAGCTTTACCTTTGGAGTAAATAACAGTAACACACATGGGATTTATCTGAATGTCAAAACATTTCAGCGAGTGTATTCTCATGTCTTTCTTTACAGTCAGGTATGTAAGGATGAGGATG